>NC_091618.1:19612500-20862500 GCF_027580195.1 Bos mutus | reverse complement strand
GGTGGTTTTTTAAATTGGTCCAAATAGCATTTTTAAAATTGTCAACATAAAGATTAGAAGATGATACATCAAAATTTGAAATTCTAATTTCTCTTTAAAAATTAGATGATCTGAGAGCATTGGCCCTTGATTCCCAGATGGCCTCAGTCCGCCAGAACTGAAAAGCAGCTGCCCCTTTTGATGGCCAGTTTGCCATGATCACGTGGCTCCAGGTCACCCCCTGACACCATGGCCAAGTGTCAGGTGCCATTTGTCACCACAATGTTTCAGATGCTTTCTTCCATCCAGCCCACTTGACTCATTTGTATCACCTGCCTACCTCCTGGAGGCACTGGAGTTGGTGACCCCTGTCTTAAGGGTGCTTCAAAACCAATTGCTTTTGAACAGTATTTGATGATGAAGACAGATATTCTGCATTCAGACTTGTTCGACTGCATCCCCCTGGGATGCCCATACTATGCTCCTGGGCAGAATCTGGGCTAATTCGTTTAAAGAATGGCCATTAATCAAAAGAAGGCCCAATCTAACTCAAGTCTTTCTAAGAGGCTACACAATTTTCCTTGTCTAATTGATGTGCATATTTTATTTTGTACGTGTTTTTTATAGCAAAAGGAAAGATAGTGCTAAAGATTGTTGTTTTACAGAAAACATGGTTACTATATTTTACCAAAACTAAAGATAAATAATAAATTTAAGAAACTCTTAAAAATTCACTTTAAATCAATCACATGTGATTAATAGCCCAAGAATATTAAAATAGGCAACATGTGGTCCATTTTCTTTGTTCTATAAAAAATATAGTTAAAATACTGTGTATTATTTCTCAGCAAGGCCTCAAAAATAAAATGTGTTACCTTTACCCCAGACCAAATATAATCTGGCAATGGAAAAATAAGCCTTTCTCTTCATTATTTTAATTCCCTTGATTATGCACACTGAAAACAAGTCTCAAGGAAATTCAAAATAAAAATCTGTTTATGAAATATTGCCTGGGTTTAAGTTTGAAAACTGCATCTCGTATCATTTCTCTCTTGCAGTCCAGCTGTCCCTTTTAGCCAGGGCAGTGGAAGCTCTGTGGATGAGTTCATGGTGATTTAGGTTTGGGTTCTAAGTCTCTCATATTTTGTCTCTGTGAACTTAAAACTAGTCATTTTGATTCTGAGCTTCTTGTCTGTAAAATGTGATAATAATCCTACTTCATAAACTCATTAGGAGGATAAATGTAGTTTTATGAATGAAGTTCATGGCACAGGTTCAATAAATGATAGCTCCGTTTTAATCAATGAGGGTGACTCTTTTTCTGATACTGTTGTTGTTCAATCACTCAGTCATGTCTGATTCTTTGTGACCCCGTGGACTGCAGCACGCCAGCTTCCCCTGTCCTTCACAATCTCCCAGAGTTTGCTCCAGTTCATGTCCATTGAGTCACTGACGCTATCTAACCATCTCATCCTCTGCTGCCCCCTTCTCCTTTTTCCTTCAATCTGTCCCAGCATCAGTCTTTTCCAATGAGTTGGCTCTTCTGACACTGACTAAACAATATTTCATAGGTCCTAAGAAAAATCCCTAAAAAAGTATGCCGTAAACCCTTGTTTCAGTTTTCCTTTTAAGGAAATTTATTCACCTAATAAAAGAAAGGCAAAGGAATGTATTATTCATGACAAAGCAGTGTTTAGGCTAATAGCTAATCATCACTGCTGACTCTTGTTCAGTCTCTAAAAATTAAGGTCTACAGAAAAGTAAATGTTTCTTTTAAAGATTAACTTTTATTTTTGAAAGTAAGATCAAAAAATCTACTAACACAGATCCAAAAAGGAGTTGCTAGAAAGTCAGGTGATCTTTCAAAGAATCGCATTGAAGAAATGGGGCCTGTTTACTAGTCCAGGAAGGTAGATTAGTAACACCCCTAGTATCAGGCAGACCTTTTCTAGACTTCTGGTAAACCCATCCTCACTTATCCCTGCCACTCAAGCTGTTGTTTTTCCTCCTCAAAGCAGAAGACTGAATATGAATGATGGAAAGGTTGATATGACAGTTAACATCTTTTTGAACCCTTACTATCTGCCAATCACTAACATATATATTTTATATGACTTATCACAATCAATGGAGAAGGCAATGGCACCCCACTCCAGTACTCTTGCCTGGAAAATCCCATGGACGGAGGAGCCTGGTAGGCTGCAGTCCATGGGGTCGCTAAGAGTCGGACACGACTCAGCGACTTTACTTTGACTTTTCCCTTTCATGCATTGGAGGAGGAAATGGCAACCCACTCCAATGTTCTTGCCTGGAGAATCCCATGGACAGAGGAGCCTGGTGAGCTGCCATCTATGGGGTCGCACAGAGTGGGACAAGACTGAAGCGACTTAGCAGCAGCAGCAGCATCACAATCAATCTTGACAAGAAGCCACAAAGGAAGGGATTATTGCTCTGTTTAAGAGGTTGGTCAGATCACACAGTCCCTTGGTTGGGCTGGGACCGAAGCCTGGTTTGCTTGAATTCAAGCCAGTTATAAATGCAATAATGATTGGTAGTGTTTTCTGTATTTTTTTTTAAAGCAGTGAATGAATATATTTTTTCCTGTTAAATTTAAAATAATCAACTTATTCTTTGCTTGAGTTTGTTCCAGAGTTGTTGATTTTGTTTAGTTATATTTTTTTCTTTATTCTTTTCCTATGACTTACTGGCTCTCAGTAGATAGAGATTTTTAAGCTTAATTTTTTTTTTTGACTCATGCCCTATAATTTAGGAATTTTCTTTGTACAAAGCTGTGATTGCCTCTCATGGACATCACAGCACAGGATATATTTATTAAGTAACTGCAAGTCATATTTAGTTTACTGACTCCCTCGATTTTATTTTCTCTGTTCCAAAATATAGCAAAACTGTATATTCTACCCATTTTTCTACACCATTAAAGTTTTAATTAAATTTAAGTGAATTTTTAAGTGTTAAAAATTATGATGATTCTTTATATCTCAAACTTTATCTTCCTTTTGGCTCAGCAACTCTTAGGTCTAGTCATATTTTAATATCTTACTATCTTTGGTTTTTTCCAAATGTGCTATTTATTTTTTCTTTAGATCATAGAATCTTAAAATACTTAAGCTGAAAAAGAACTTGGAAATAATTTCATGTGATTATTCCATATTACAGTTGAGAAAATTGAGTTTTGGAGGGTTTAAATGGCTTACCCAAGACCACAGAGCTAGTGCTAGAGCTGAATATCACATTCCCTGAAAACCACTAGCGAGTTTGGGTTTTTCAGTATGAGCCACCCACCCAGTTTTCCTCCTTCCATGGCCCTGCAATAAGCTTTTCTCTGCTCCAGCCTTTGCAGTTATGGTTTGTTTGGCCTCACTATGCATCAGGTACACAAACTTGGCTTTGACAACAAAATGATTCAAAATCGTGTGTATGTATATAATGTATGTCAATTAATATATTAATATTAATACAACCTACATAGATAGAGAGGGAGAGAGAAAGAAAAAGCAACAAATGTTAACATTTAGGATATTTTGAAAATATACAGAAATTCTCTGTACTATTTTTGCAACTTTTCTATAATGTCTGCAACTATTTCAAAATACATTAAAAACATAATTGGGAGCATGAAAACTTATGTGATATACCATCCACTTAAAGACTGACATTCTGATAACTTAAGAAAAATAAACAGGAAGCTATAAAAAATCTTCACTTAACTATATTTAACGTTCTCAGATAAAGGTCAGCCTTTACTTAGATAGTTATCAATTGGATAATAAATTCCCTGGAAAAGAGATGCTTTTGTTAGAAGTCAGGTGTGTTAGAAAAAGAAAAATCTAAATTATGTAAAGTGAAGCTATCTGTGATCATAGGTGATGTCAAAAATTCCCTCCTCTTCTGCTCTGCCCATGGCTTCTGTTTTCCCTAGTCCTATTGTAGGAAATTGGGCAAAACCTTAGTAATAATTCTGCAAATTTTCCTACTGTGTCTTTTATCCCAGTTTCTCTGCTTCTTGTTCCCTCTAGTCAGGACTGCCACAAGCTGGGAGACAGGTGGACTCATTGACCTTTAATAAAATTGCTCAAACTCACGTCCATCGAGTTGGTGATGCCATCCAACCATCTCATCTTTTGTCATCCCCAGGAGACTCCGTGGTTAAGAATCTGCCTGTCAATGCAGGAGGCATGAGTTCGATCCCTGGGTCAGGAAGATCCTCTGGAAGAGGAAATGGAAACCCACTCCAGTATTCTTGCCTGGGAAATCCCATGGACAGAGAAGCTTGACGGGCTACAGTCCATAGAGTCACGAGTTGCGACTACACACACACTCATGCCTAATGGTGGATGGAAGGGCACTTTTTGAAGAGATTTTAACTATTAGCAAACAGTGGTGGAGATACAGCTGTGTATATGTCCTTAAAGAAGGTCCTAAAATCACCATGGACTATGGGCTGGCGGGAAAGACAGCCTGAATCACCTACTGCTACCGTCATCACAGCCTCATTTTCCGTATCTTGATGCAAATTCCTCTTTTGAATATTTTTTCCTAGCAAGAACATTTGCAGATCTTCCTTTGCTAAGAATTCATTATCTGAATTGTTTTTTCATAAAGGACATATAGAGTCATCATGATATATTCTGTCAGATTTGAGGAGATGTAGTTTGGGAAGCCTTCTATGAGATCTCATGGTACATAGAAAATGTGATATGGCAGTTTGGAGTGAAATTATTCATTGTAGTCATGGAAGCATCAGAATTTTAGTTGATATGAAAACAGAAGTGGCAGTTGCAGATGTGAAAGAAAAATGTTGTTAAAGGAACAATTTTTAAAATAAACTGCTTATTTAGGATTTATTATTTGAAAGAAAAAGGAACGGTCAAACAATATCTACTATTATCCTGGAAACATAAGAACAATGGGACATCTGTAAACTCAATTTAATTTTTAGATAATAATCATGATGAGTCAAAATACGATTAAGGAAGATTTATCCAAACACTCAATAGAAAAAAAAAAACTTCCTGAAATAGAAAAATGTAGAAAATTGAAAGAAACACAGTCATTCAAAATAATTCTGAAAGGGATAATAAATAGCTGTCATTTTATCTTTTATAGTTTAGATAATTAGAAACAATGAAAACTTTATGTAAACATGTACATGAATAAAAACAAAATTACCTTTTATGTGGACAATGATATATCCAATGCAAAGCAGTACTGGATTTTAATATTCAAAAGTAGGAATAGCGTATGAGAAAGCTTGAGCCAGGGACTTCTCTGGTGGTCCAGTCGATAAGAATCTGCCTTGCAATGCACGGGGTGCAGGTTCGATCCCTCAGTGGAGACCTGAGACGCCACGTGCTGGCGGAGCAACTAAGCCTGCTTGCTCCAACTGCTAAGCCATGCGCATCAGGGAAAGATCCCACATGCCGAAGTGAAGACCTGACACAGCCAAGTAAACACATGTTTTTAAAAAGAAAGCTTGAACCATCAATCCCTCTAACCACTAGCTTTGTGAGCTTTGGTAAGTTACTTAGACTCTCTGATCCCCTGTTTCCTTATTTTCAAAACGGAGGTGAAGTGCCTGGCCCATAGCAGACAATCAACAAATGGTGGCAATCCCATGGACAGAGGGGCCTGGTAGGCTGCAGTCCATGGGGTTGCTAGGAGTCGAACACAACTGAGCGACTTCACTTTCACTTTTCACTTTCATGCATTGGAGAAGGAAATGGCAACCCACTCCAGTGTTCTTGCCTGGAGAATCCCAGGGACGCGGAAGCCTGGTGGACCGCCGTCTGTGGGATCGCACAGAGTCGGACATGACTGAAGCTACTTAGCAGCAGCAGCAGCAGCAGTAGTAGTTAGAAAAACAGTTCATGTGCATAGTGTTTATTGTGTCCCAGGCACTTTCATAAGAGAGGTCTAAATGCATTATCTTACTTGTCAGGTAGATGTCACAGTGATGGTAATAGTGAGATCTTGTAAGATCTTAGAGGAGTGACAAAACAATTTTTACATTTACTAAAATAATACTGAGTTGTAAGAAAATGAAAGCTGTATCTGAAGGTCATAGCAGTAGAGAGTCAAATGTTGGGTTAAAGTTCGGGGAATCCTGAGACTGTTAAGCTAATACCCTTCCCTTCTCTGGGTGCTTTGAAAAGTACTCAGCCCCCAGCTCGCCCATGAAGGTACTGCCATTTCAGATGCTGAGATGAGTATGGCCTCACCATCTCTAGATCCTTCCAAGAGCCTGGGTCCCAAGAGAGAGCCTTTGACTGACAGCTTCCCAGTTACATTCTTGCTTCATTAGCCTGACTGAGTCGATTAGTGACAATTGATATGCAATTGTAATAATGACCATAATAATGTCAAGATAATTAACCATCACAGGTCTACTGCAAGTGCATTGCTCCTATTTGCAGTTTTAGTGATAACTATTACTTCCAGGACTTCTCTCGTTGGCTGTAGAATGAACTCAATCATGATAGATTCTGAATTCTATATTCTTCATTTAAACCAATGGAAACCACTGAAGTTCTAAAGCACATGTTTCCTTATAAAGGCTCAAAGATCATTCATTGTAAGAATTTCCAAAACATTAGCATGTTGATAGCATTCTTATTATTAATTTTTTTCAAGGGGTATTTAATATTCTCTATATTTTACATCCACAGTTTACAGCTAAACTTTCCCATTATTCTCCTAATTTTTTTTTCCCATTCCACTTGGTCCAGCACATAGATTATTATGCTCAGACCCTTTCCCATAACATACATCCTGGGTTGACATCAGCACCCAGGTTGCTTGTGCTTAGTGTCACTCAGTTGTGTCCGACTCTTTGTGGCCCCATGGAATGTGGCCCGCCAGGCTCCTCTGTCCATGGAATTTTCCAAGCAAGAATACTGGAGTGGGTTGCCATTTCCTCCTCCAAGGGGTGTTCCGGACCCAGGGCTCAAACCCGCATCTGTTAAATCTCCTGCACTGGCAGGCAGATTGTTTATCACCAAGCCACCTCATACACCAAGAATACTGGACATAATAGCATAAACTTTTCCTTTTCATTCCTTGTTATTGACCAAAATAACACCCTACTCAGATGTTACACAAAATATAAATCACGTTAATGATTGATTCCTTGTAATATTGTTCTCACTTTACTTTTTTTTTTTTTTTGCGGTGGGGGTGTGGGGAGGGGTTGGAATTCTCTTCCATTCATCTCAGTGAAAGAGTTAATTTAGGCAAATTGATAAGCAGTCCAAGCCTAAGGCCCCTTTAAGGAGGAGGTGAACTTTCTTTCTTTTTCACATTCTTTTGCCTTAGACACATAGGCCTCAAAGGTAGCAGTATCTCTCATTCAAGGACTCGCTTCTTTTTTAGCTCAGAACGTATGTTATAGGAGAAGGTCTGGGTAAAACTTCCACAACCTTGAGCTCTGGGTTAACCTGTTCCTTCTGGCTAATCTCGTGCTGATGTCAACCCAGGATGTATGTTATGGGAAAGGGTCTGTGCAAAATTTTCACAGTCTTGAGGTATTATTTTTTTTTTTTTTCTATTCTCAACAACTAGCAGAAAAGTATATATTTCCCTGCTTAAAACTAGCAAAGTGGGTAATATTTCTACCCGCTTCTGATGTCTATGTCAGAAGCTTCTTTCTGTCATTATTACTTCAATAACATTTCTACTACACAAAGCTCTGAATGACTGAGACTGTCTTTGGTCCCGGAGTTAAATCTTCTCCTTTGGAGACCATGAATCCAGCAGAACACTGTAAGCTTTGATCTATCATCAGTAGGTCCAATCCCACTTGGACCTCAAATAAACTAGTTAGATATCAACTCCACAAAGCATTCACTCATCTCTGCAGTTTCGGTCAATATGATCTTCCTTTGAAGTCTTAAGTTAATTCAACTAAACTTCACTTAGAGCAGTTAGCTCTATCTGGTTTCACTGAAATGTATGTAGACCCCTCTACTCCAATACAAGACTAAAAGATCCTAGAGTATAGCATCCAAAAACAACTTTGAGGTATCAACAGGATTTACATACCATAAAGTTCACCCATTATCTGTGTATAGTGTGTCTTTGTGACTTTTAATAAATCTACAGAGTTCGGTAACCATCTTCAAAAACCAATTTTAAACATTTCTATCATCCCCCAATATTTTCACATGTCTATTTACAAAAGTATGAGTCCAAATTAATAGTCTTTTTTAATATAAATATCCAATCTTCCTAGCATTATTTGTTTAAAAGATTATCCTTTGCCTTGGCAATTTGTTGAAAACCAACTGACCACATAAAGGTTTATTTAAATTCCATTCCATTGATCTCTATGCCTATTCCTACACCAATAATAACCTGTCTTGATATTTGTAATGGTATCGAGTCCAAGCTCAATCTGCTCCCTGCTCTACAGGCTAGTGAATCCGAGAGATGAAGTGTTGAGGCAAGAAATATGACTTTATTTGGAAAACTGGCTTACCAAGAAGATGGCAAACTGATGTCTCAAAGTAACCATCTTATCTGGGTCTGGATGCCAGGTTCTTTCATAAATCAGAGATAGGAGGAGGTGAGACAACAAGGTAAAGAGTCCATTAATCTTGCAAATATCTCCTAGAATGGCAAGCCTCAGGCAGTGGGATGTGTTAATTTCTTCCTTTCTGCCACCTAAGGTGGATAGGGTTCTGAAGTCCATGGGGTAGCAAAGAGTCAGACACTACTGAGCTCCTGAGCGACTGAACTGAACTGAATTGACCTAAGTAAGGAGGATAGGGTTCTAGACAGTCACTCTAGTTTAACAGTCAGGCAGAGGGGCAGGATTCTCTAAGGTAGGCCATTATGTATGATTGGGCTTCCAGGGTGGCTCAGATGGTAAAGAATCTGTCTGTTATGTGGGAGACTTGGGTTCTATCCCTGGGTTGGGAAGATCCCCTGAAGAAGGAAATGGCAACTTGCTCCAGTATTCTTGCCTGGAAAATTCCATGGACAGAGGAGCCTGACAGGCTACAGTCCATGGGGTCACAAAGAGTCAGCCACGACTGAGCAACTAATACACATATACATAATAACAAAAGCAAGTCAAAGAAACAGTTCCAACGTGGAGTCAGAATTGGATTGTCCCTGCAACAGTAACTTTAGAGTACATTTTGAGTAGCATCATTCCTCTAATTTTGTTCTTTTTCAAAGTTGTTTTGGCTATTATAGATGTTTTATTCTGTATTATAAAAATCAGCTTGTCCAATTTCTATCCAAAAATCCTAAGAATTTGAGAGATTATGTTGATTCTATTATCAATTTAGAACTGCCATCTTAACAATATTACAATTCAGGTCCATGAATATGGAATATCAATTTCTCTCAGCCATTTTAAGTAGTTTTCAGTGTATGAATCTTCATCTCTTTTGTTAGATTTATTTCCAAGCATTTTATTCTTTGTGATGCTATTTGTAATGAAATGTGCAATGAAATATTTCTTGCCATATAGGTAAAGAAGGATGTCACAGCCAGGAGGGATTCCAGCCTTTCAAATACAAATTTCTTAGCCCAGGAAGCAATACTGGTTATTAGACAGGCACCAACTGCAACCTAGGCAGCATATTAAAAAGCAGAGACATTACTTTACCAACAAAGCTCCATCTAGTCAAAGGTATGGTTTTTCCACTAGTCATGTATGGATGGGAGAGTTGGACTATAAAGAAAGCTGAGCACCAAAGAATTAATGCTATTGAACTGTGGTGTTGGAGAAGACTCTTGAGAGTCTCTTGGACTGCAAGGAGATCCAACCAGTCAATCCTAAAGGAAATAAGTCCTGAATATTCATTGGAAGGACTGAAGCTGAAGCTGAAACTCCAATTCTTTGGCCACCTGATGTGAAGAACTGACTCATCTGAAAAGACCCTGATGCTGGGAAAAATAGAAGGCAGGAGGAGAAAGGGATGGCAGAGGATGAGATGGTTGGATGGCATCACTGACACGATGGACACGAGTTTGAGTGAACTCCAGGAGTTGATGATGGACAGGGAAGCCTGGCGTGCTGCAGTCCGTGGGGTTGCAAAGAGTTGGACACAACTGAGTGACTGAATTGAACTGAACTGCTTCTCAGGTAAGCTCTGAGGAGCTGGGAGTTTGGGTAGATGTTAGAAAGTGCAAGAGGCAGCCATCAGCCACATCTGCAACCCCTTAAGGAGAAGGAGGGATTAAGGAAGAGAAAAGTGAAAACCAGGATTTGGCCCCAGATAGATGAGAAGACTCCTGAGAGTTCCTTGGACACCTCAAACCAGTCAACCTTAAATCAACCCTGAATACTCATTGAAAACACTGATGCTGAAGCTGAAGCTTCAATATTTTGGCCACCTGGTGCCAATAGCCAACTCATTGGGA
Organism: Bos mutus; assembly: GCF_027580195.1. Classification (NCBI taxonomy): domain Eukaryota; kingdom Metazoa; phylum Chordata; class Mammalia; order Artiodactyla; family Bovidae; genus Bos; species Bos mutus. Next base: position 20,852,129 of record NC_091618.1, on the reverse strand, counting down.
AAGACCCTGATGCTGGGAAAGATTGAAAGCAGAAGGAGATGACAGAGGATGAAATGGTTGGATGGCATCACCGACACAATGGACATGAACTTGGGCAAACTCCAGGATATGGCGAGGGACAGGGAAGCTTAGTGTGGTGCAGTCCAAGGGGTCGTGTAGAGTCTGACACAACTTGGCAACTGAACAATGAACAGGTGAGATGTATATGAAAGAAATGATTTTAGTAAGCCTGGATGTTTACATCTTCCCATACATAAAAGAGTGCTAAATCCCTTAATGCACGATATCTGGTTTTCCTTAATTAACAATCATCTTTTAATATTCAGATTACCTGCCCCTTGCTGCAAAACTTCTATATAGCTTGACTCCTCCCCCAGCCTCCTGCAAAACAGTTCTCTCAGGGTCACCTGAGATGCCGTCTCCTGGGTTGAAGTCCTCATGAATCCCATGTAATAAACCTAACTCAACTTTTAGGCCGCATGTATTCTTTCAGTTGACAGAAATGATCTTATTTTTGGACTTTTAACTTGTATTAGAGATACATTTAAAAAAATTTTGATCTTATATTCAAAAACTGTGCTAAACTTATTTATTAATTCTAGTAATGTTTATATGTGTTTACCCCACTGTTTTTGTGGCCTGGAGAATATACTTTAAAAGAATATAAACTCTGCTGTCACTAAGTTCAGAGGTCTATAGATACCTGTTGGGTTGATAGTGTTGTTCAAGGCTTCTATAGCCTTAGTGGTTTCCTGTCTAGTTGATCTACCCATTATTGAGAGTATGATATTAAATTATTAAGTTATTGTCTATTTCTACATTCACACCAATATTTGCTTCATGTATTTAGGACTGTTTTGGGTGCATGTACATTTCTAATTGTTACAGTTTCTTCATGCATTGACCATTTTATTACGAAATGTCTGTTTCTAGAAATACTTGTCTTAAAGTCGTTTTGTCTGTCATTATTATTGCCACTGCAAATCTCCTATGGTTGCCATTTGCAGGGCCTATCAAAATGGCAACCCACTCCAGTACTCTTGCCTGGAAAATTCCATGGACTGAGGGGCCTGGTGGGCTACAGTCCATGGGGTTGCAAGAGTTGGACATGACTGAGGGACTTCACTGGAGAAGGCAATGGCACCCTACTCCAGTACCCTTGCCTGGAAAATCCCATGGACAGAGGGGCCTGGTGGGCTGCAGTCCATGGGATCACTAAGAGTCGGACACGACTGAGCGACTTCACTTTCACTTTTACTCTTAAGTATTGTTGTTAGTCTTTTTGTCATAATACATGATGCAATTTTGTACTTAAAGTTGTTCTTGTTTTAATTTTCAAGTTTCATAATAATTAAGCTATAAATTCTTTGATGAGTTTCACACACCTTTCCCTACAGTGTTGGGTATAATAAATACTTGATCCATTAAAAGCAATCAGATAACAAACAAGTTCCTCTTTAAACAAAATAATCCAGTTGTGTTATTTGCTAACAGTGTTGTCGTCTGATGCTTTGTCACCTTCAGTCCAGGTTTTGAAACCTGAGAATGACACTTACCTGCCCTCCTGCAGTTCCAATCCTAGACTTATGAAGTGTACAAAGGTTGTTACCACAGCTCCTCTGTGTTCAAGAATCACATTTTAGGAACACTCATTTAAGTCAGATGGCTTAATCCTAGGCACTACTGCTCTCATGGAAAACTTTTATAAAGAAAACTGGGACTCCCCTGGTGGTCCAGTGGCTAAGACTTCATGCTCCCATTGCAGGGGGCCCGGGTCCAACACCTTGTCAGGGAACCAGGTCCCACATGTTGCAACTAAGACTTTGCATGCTGCAACAAAGGTTGAAGACCCTGCAGGCTGCAACTAAGTCCCAGTACAGCCAAATAAATAAATATTAAAAAAAAATTGTCCAGACCATTACATAGGTCTCTGATATTATTCATAATGTGCCTAATACTGCTTATTCTCGCAATTAAGATACAAGAGTACACTTGAACTTTAGGAATCATGATCTTACAAGGTAATTTATAATTGTATAACTTGTGCTAAATGACCTTTTTGAGTATTGATTCTTTGATATTTTGAAATGTTGCCTCAGAAAAAAGATCTTGCTGACTGCCACATATGGTAATGTTAAAGACATTACAATTATTATCCAAGTGATCTGTTTGTCAATTTAAATAGGGTCTGAGTTTGATACATGTTGATGTCAATGGGCTTAAAAAAATTTGTCTGCTCAATGAATCCTATAGGACAAAAAAGGTCATTTTTTAAAAAGCTAGACTTTTTCTGTACTCTTAAATGGCTATGAAATTGTTCATTGATAATACTTGGAATTGAATATAATTGCCTAAGTATACTTCTAAATCCCCATATATAATGACATTTTTATGAGATTATTGCATTGAGCCTCTTTGATTTGTGGCTTTCTTAAAATCGCCTATGTATTTGATATGTTAAGAAAAGGACAATAAAAATTATGTGATTATAGAAAGGTGCAAACGGTAGTAGAGAATGGAAGCTAAGGATTAGTATTAACTAAATTGATGCTCATGATCCTGGACAGGGATAAAAGGGAATGCCTTCTTTTTGAGAAATTACTTTTATTTTTCTAAGGAAATAAGGAAAAGGGGATGACAGAGGATGAGATGCTTGGATGGCATCACCTACTCAATGGACATGAGTTTGAGCAAGCTCAGAGAGTTGGTGATGGACAGGGGAGCCTGGCATCCTTCAGTCCATGGGGTTACAAAGAGTCGGACACCACTGAGCGACTGAACTGAACTGATACAAAAATATTCCTACTGGCAATTCACCTGCATCCTTCAACTGAATTTCTATTTGGAGAAACGCAGCTTCTCCTTGTCAGCCAAACTTTTTGATCAGCATATTGTTTTCAGAAGAAAGGAATAACTTGCAAGGCTCAAGGAACATACTTGCAAACTGCCAAGAATCTTCTTTATCACTTGAAAGTCTGTTATACACCCTGCATGTGAGCTAAATCTTCATTTAAATTCCAAACTCCAAAATAAACATTTCCATGAAGAATTCTTGCAATACATAATAACAAACGATAATCAAAAGGCTTCTGATTCAGGCAGTTTTTAAGTAGACTATCTAAACACAGCTGCTACAACTTCCAACAAATACAGGGCAGCATAGAACCACCTGCTCTTGGTTTCTTCCTTGGAAAACACGTTATTGTCCCCTTAGTTATTATATTGTATGAAATACAGCATTTAACTTAACCTGACTCCTACAACCGAACATAAAACTTGCTCCAGGGCAGAAATGGATCCATAATCAAAATAACATCAAATGATACAGTAACAAAAATTACTTAACACCTAAAGCCTTAAAATGGCAAATGAACTTCGAAATGTAGCCTCAAGTGGAAGCTCTACGGAGTGAAATGTACACCCACAATCTTGTTTTGCTAGCTTGCTTTGTAACCACGGGTTCCGCCCTGAGGGTCGGCTGCTCTTCGGAGTCTGATAACTCATGAACAGGTATCTCTTCCGCCATCCAGTCCACGTGTGTTACTCTTCCATACAGCAGGTCCTGAGCCTGTGGGAGGGCTCGGAAGGGCAGTTTCTCAGCCCGATCGGGCCTACTCCATCCCACGTCCATGTACTCGAATGCAGGCCATTCACTTGCTTTACGCATGACAGGCAGCCAACAGTTACTTATGGCAGAAGGAATGTTATTATCTAGGTGTCACTCGGAGCTTGGAAGATGAGTGGAAGGTACAAACCCTCCACACTATGCTCGGCCGCAGCCCTTTCCCTTTCGCGTCCTAGGAGCGTCCTCCAAGCCACCAACACCGCTCGCGGTCCCTCGGGGAAACCTGCGAGGAAGAGCGCGCACGTGCGCGCAACTGAGCATGCGCCGTGGCCCGCCCACTGGGCGAATGCCGTAGAAGCGACGTCGCAAAGTCAACCACTCTCTCTCCCCGCCCCCAGGCCGCCGGGACCTGGAGCGTCCGGGAGCCGGCGCCCGTGCGTGATGACGTACTTGCTCGCGAAGACGTGGGGACGCAGGCGGGCCGTAAGAGAGCGTAAGTTTCCGCGTCTGTTCGTCGCCGATCTGGTAGTCCAGTCGGGGCCGCGGGCGCGGGCGCCTGTGGGGCTAGGGCTGCGGGCGGCTGTCGGCGCTTCCTTGCGACCCGAGCTGGGGCGGGGTTGGAGGCCCAGCCTCCGCATCCAGGGATCTCTCGGCCGGTCCGAGAATGGGGATTTCCTGGAGCAACTCTATCTGGAGATCTAACCGTCTTCATCCTGCGTCTCTGCTTGAGGCCGATCGCACCGGGAAGGACGGGCAGAGGCGCTGGGAGGATGGGATCGTTGGTTTCGGGGAGAGGGGGTGGTTAAAGGATCCCTGACGAAAGCTCGAAGTTTAAAGTGGTGTTGCATCAGCAGTGGCTTGTGGTTTCAGTTTCTCTTGTAAAGAGGAACTCTTTCTCTGCACCTGTGTTTGGCAAACAATCCTAACCTGAGTAGTGATATTTCCCTTAATAGGGGACAGGAAGTAAACTAAGTGTACACAACCCTTTTATATCCAGGCCTTATAAACCTATTCAAAAACGGATCCTATGCGTGTATGTTTTTCTAAACCAAGCATAAGCTCTCTTGAAGACTCAGGGTTACCAGCACAATAAATAATTGCGTAGTTATGACTGAGTCATCGAGATGGGTAGGCCCTTTTGCAGTGACAGCTGGACTTTGCGGCTTTTGGGGGTTTTTTGTTGTTGTTGTTGTCCTTTGGAATTACTTCTTAAAAATCTGTCTGATGTCTCACATTTATATGACACATTTCTGGTTCTAATAACTTAAATCTAAAGCTTCTAATTTGCTGCTGGTGTGGCATGGGTTGAGAAAACAAGTCATGTTAGAAGAATGCAGTGCATTGCGTTCCTAAGTTGTCTCAGGATTACTGGCATCAACAACACCTGGTAACTTGTTGGAACTGCAAAGTGAAGAGTCTTACCCCAAACTCCATGAATCAGAAATCTGTTTTAAGGAGATTGCCAACTGATCCCAGTACACCTGGGTGCTAAAGTTTGAGAAATGCTCAATAAAGAGCAGCCAGCCATTGTGGAGTCACAGAATGGAATTTGAATCCAGGTGAAGCCTTTCCTAGGTGTAGGACCTTGGACTGAAGTGAAGTGAAGTCGCTCAGTCGTGCCCGACTCTTCTCTTTGGACAATAGCCTGCACCAAGCTCCTCTGTCCATGGGATTTTCTAGGCAAGAGTACTGGAGTGGGTTGCCGTTTCCTTCTCCAGGGAATCTTCCCAACCCAGGGATCGAACCCAGGTCTCCTGCGTTGTAGACAGACGCTTTACAGTCTGAGCCACCAGGGAAGTCCTGTAGGACCTTGGACTAGTTACAGATAACTTCATAAGGCTGTGGGTATTCTTTGTGAAAATTCAGGAAAAATGTTTTAACACAGATGGAAAACAGATGAGATGTTATTAAGTAATTTGTTAGAATGAGATGTTAAGTAATTTGCCTAAAATAAGTACATAGATTATGCTAGAAGGATTCTTCTTTGGTTTAGATGTGAGTTGTAGTGCACGAATATTGTGCCTCTGCTGCTGCTTAGAGGGCATTTTGTTTATGGATTCTCATTGTGTTGTATACAGTTGAGGTTGTCCAGTGTAGGATATTCAGTTAATACCTATGCTGTGGTATTTTTAAGAACCACATTAGTAATTGTGTTAAAGAGTAGTTTTTAATTCTTCGGCCTTTTGGTCTTTCCCAACCTTCTTTTGCCCCAGAACTTGTTAAAAAAAAAAAAAAAATAAAGTGGATAACTGACCATAGACCAGCCTCAGCCTTAGAGTTGAGAAGTATTACAGAGCAGTGACTTGAAAACAAGAGGCAAGACTGAAGATGTTTCTCTCCTTATCTTTTTTTCCCGCGTGTCATACAGCTCCGCAATATTAGCAGAGAAGGCCTCATCCTATCCACTTATCTCTGTTTTCCGGAGGCATCACAGGAATTAAGTTAGATATGCCCTCCATCCACTGTTTTGACCAAACATCAGTTGCGGTGTTTGCTTACATTTTCCTTCCCTTTTCAGGGCGTCAGTGTTGGGGGTATATAGAGAAGTATTCAGGACCTGAAGCAGCTGCCCTAAAGCCTAGACTCAGTGTGATGTTGAGAAGAGTGCCACACTGTGGTTGAGACTACACGTCACTTTGATAAGTCTTTGCTCCTAAGTCTGCACTGTGGTTCCTGGGTATTGTGGTGAGTTTTCAGATAAACAGGAGTCAGCGTAGATTTCAGCTCCTATAAGTAGTTTTGTTAATGCTGCTACTAACTTAACACTGTCCCACCATGAAGCCTTCAGTTTTCACAAAGGCCCATTTTTCTTGTCCTCTGTGTCTGAGAGGCAGGTCTCTGCGGTTGGGGTCAGGCAGACTCTGCTTTGAACCCCGCTTCTTGTTACGTACTGATCATGTCCAGCGGACAAGTTAATATCTTCCCAGTATTCATTTCCTCTCCTATAGAGTAGGAGTCATGGTGTGGATGGAGAGGGCAATGGCACCCCACTCCAGCACTCTTGCCTAGAGAATCCCATGGACGGAGGAGCCTCGTGGGTTGCAGTCCATGGGGTTGCTAGGAGTTGGACATGACTGAGTGACTTCACTTTCACTTTTCACTTTCATGCACTGGAGAAGGAAATGGCAACCCACTGCAGTGTTCTTGCCTGGAGAATCCCAGGGACGGGGAGCCTGGTGGGCTGCCGTTTATGGGATCGCACAGAGTCGGACACGACTGAAGTGACTTAGCATAGCATAGCATAGCATGGTGTGGACTACCTTAAGACATTGAATAAAATAAAATCCAGTGCAAAACACGTCTGTGACACTGAGAGGCTCAGGTAACTGCTAAACATTGGACAAGGGAGAAAAGGTGGTTATCACCTCAAATCTAGCTTGATCTCATTCATTGCCTCGTAATATTTTTATAAATGAGGTGATTCTGTTAATTACCTAACTGCACTGACTTTTTCTTTTTTAAAGCAAAATGCTGAGGAGTCAAAGCTTTCACATTATTACGTATGAGAGAAAGCAAACACTTGGAGAAAGTTAAACCTCTAAGCCCAATGGAAGAACACCATTTTCAGGTCTATCACTGTAACAGAGCAACTTTCCTGCATTGTTTTGTGTGTGTACTGAAAGGACAGGGTCAGGATCAGGGGTTAATATTTAAGTATCTTCAGTTAACAGGGATAGCTAGAGGAAGGGGCACTTGTCACAGGAGATGAGACTTCACTGAAGACGTGCACCAAAGAATAAGAAAATGCTGTCAGCTCTGAAATCATTATTTTGCAATATGGATGCTTAATGATAGCAAAGCAAAAAGTTTTGTGTTCCATTTTTTAAAATACCAAAAATCTCTTGTATTTCTGTGTATATTACGTATGAATATGTGAGCACGGAAGGTGTCATTACGAGGTCGTAATTTTGTTTACTTGGCAATGTATGTAATGTGGGAGTGGGGACAGATAATCTATACATTATATGTGTATTTGTAAAAATTCTTTTAAAAGCCATTACAGAGATAGAAATGCCTTAAAAAGATCACCTTTTGTGCTGCAGTTCCAGTCAGTCAGCTAAGCAGGGGACCTCAGATTTTTGTAGCAGGGGAAACTGTTTAGCAGCATCTTGTAAAGCTCAGGAGCTGAGAGGCTTTGAGAGTTTGAAGGGCTTATCCTGAACCTCCTGCAGTGACCCTGCTGAGTCAGAAGGTGTGAAACTCCTCATCTTGGTGTGGAAATCCTCAGGAGATTGAGCTGTACTGTACCCAAGAAGTCCGGGCGCTGAGAATTCCTGAGTGGGATTCACAAACATGTTCTAAAAACAACTTCCAGCATTTTTAGCAATGTCAAACATGCCATACATATGCTTCTCTTACAGAGAAATGAGTGGCTATTAGAAAAGAAAAATCCAACCTTCAATGTGATTAATACAAAAATAGGAATCTAGGCACATATTTTGAGAAATCATCTGAGGTTTGTTTTTTTTTTTTATAATCACTCTAAGCTTGTGACATCTGTTAGCACATTTAAAACTATTTAGTATTTTAACTGGCTGTTGTTTAGCATTATAAGTGACTCAAGGAACAAGAAACAAGGAGTCAGTGGAAATATATTACTTGTGTTTACTGTCCTTTGGTTTTCTGTTGTATGAAAACAGCTGGTTTGCATTTATATGGTAAAAGGTTTTTCTTAAAGAGTTAATTTCCAGTTAAGAGTGAGCTTTCATAAGAAAAATAATCTCAAATGCTAAGTATTTGTTAGATTGTTATTAATAGCAGTAGTAGTATTATCACATTGTCCTTTTTCACACACTGAGGAGGGTTTCCTGGTGACAGCTGGAGTGTGGGGGAGGGGGAGTCACTTTCAATCAACCAGCTGCTCTGTGCAACATCATGATGGTGATATTTCAAAGCCAGTGGATAATTTTGGCTGTATTCAGGAGAGAAAATGTATCAAATTTCTGGGAAGCAATAGATAGTGTGCAAGAGCCCCTGGGGATCTAGCTGGTAGCCAGCTAACAATGTGTGCATTCAGGTTTGCATGTTGGTGTTATTTACCACCTCCTCTTTTGGACATTGTTACATGGATATCATAATTATAAAGCAATAAAGTCTAGTTCCATGGGGGCAGAAGGCTCATTACTTTATGGAGAAGAAGGGAGAATGGAAAACAAACTTTGGGGATGTGCTATGTGCTCTTACATGACAGGCTACTGCATTTCTTCTTCCTGATGATGCCAGAAAGTAAGTGGAATTTTCATCATCCATGGATAAAGAAACTGAAGCAGGATTGATTATGTGATTTGCCCAAAACCACATACTAGTACGTGTCTAGATTTGACCCCAAATCTGGCTTTAACCCCAGGAATGTTGTTACTACACCAATGGCTGTTTCTTGCTTATGCATTTTTTAAATCCAAAGTCACAATATCAGGATAGTTATGAATGAAATTTAGATACAGATGGCAATGACTTCAGTTTTGTATAAATAATATATAAGGGCCTATGTGTATTTCCCTTGAGCAAAGTCTCTTGGGCAACACTGTGAAAGAAATTTTGCTACCTTTTTTTTATGTTAAAAATACAAGACATTTGCAGTGATGTATATTGTAACGAATCAGTTGTGATGCTGACTTTGAACAGATGTAGGAATAAACATTGTGCCTGCTGCCCAGGTAGAAGTTCCTACACACCAGAGTCTTCAGGTCTTTCTCTTTCCAAGGAATGTTCATTTTGTATTAATAAGGGACCTTTTTGCTTTCTAAACATTCGCCCTGTGTTACATCCACCAAATGATGACTTAAAATTTCATCCATTTCTTTTTGTGGAATGGCTCCACTGCTTTGACTCTGTGTCCTGGACATTTCATCTCCCTCCGCGTTGCCCACAGGATAATACTTGATCCAGGACTTTCTTTCTTTCTTTCCTCCCACACCCCATAAAGTGTTAGTAGCTCAGTTGTGTCTGACTCTTTGTGACTCTGTGGATTGGGGATTGTAGCCTGCCAGGCTCCTCTGTCCATGAGATTTCCCAGGTAAGAATACTGGAGTGGGTAGCCACTCTCTTCTCCAGGGCATCTTTCCAAACCAGGGATTGAACTGGGGTCTCCTGCATTGCGGTCAGATTCTTTACAGAGCCATAGAAAAGTCCACATCCCATACTGAATTTTAAAACTTACCTTTGCTATTTTCCAGACACTTAATGCATCTTTATTTGCAGACCTGTTACAGTTCTTTATCACACTGTAATGTTGCTGTTTGTCTGTCTGTCTCTCTCTCAAGACTATGGTTGTCTATAAGGACAGAGCTTGTCTGTTAGTAGAGGCTCAGATATTTCTTAAATGATGGAATATAGATGAAGATATATTGACTTACATGCTTAGTGCTTTTATTGCTGTAGTTTCGCATTCATTGGTTTTCTTCTCTGGGTTCACGATTAGAGAAATGTGGATATTTAGATCTGTTAATGAAAGTGCATTGTGGTGGAAAGGAGGGTTAAACCTTTCCACAGAAAAGCATGCAGGATACCTCTGCGTTCCTTTCTGAAGGCTATGAAATTTAAGTCTCTTACCCCGTTTTTCCTTTCTTCTCTCTCTTCCTCCTCTCCTTTCTCCCTCCCTTCCTCCCATGAATCTGAATAATTCATTGTCCTAAAGTTCTAGCCAGAAGTTTTATCAACTGATAACATTTTATTAAGTGTATAGACTAGTCTTACTTTCAATGCAGAACAAAGGGAGTACATCACTTCAGTAATTAGAAGTTTTCCTGAAAAACCATCAATTTTGTATAAGTAGAAGCCACATTTAAGACAATCAGTTCTTCCTTTTGAAATAATATTCCTTCATTTAGTGTCCAAATTTATGCACCAAGTGTATGGCACTGAGAGGGCTTTGCCTTGTGTACGCAGAAGCTGCTTTTGTGCTCACCTCCTCAGCTCTGTGCACGCTTCTTTCTTTGGGAATAGCTTGTGTATGGCCAGCCTTTGGGATGCTGCTTATATACCCTCCCAGTTGCGGTTCTTCTGGTCAGCTAGAGTGTTGTATGGACTCAATAAAAAATGAGAGTTGGTGATGCTTGAAAGATACTAGGATCTGCTGCTCGCCCTTGGCAAATGCCCTAATATCTGGGTAGGGTTCTTCGACTGTGAAAACAGAAGTTAACTAAGTTACCTTGATAACTTGTTCAAGAAAGTGAAAGTTGCTCAGTTGTGTTCAACTCTTAGTGACCCCATGGACTATACATGGAATTCTCCAGGCCAGCATATTAAAGAGGGTAGCCATTCTCTTCTCCAGGGGATGTTTCCAACCCCTGGGTCAAACCCAGGTCTCCCACATTGCAGGCAGATTCTTTACCAGCTGAGCCACAAGGGAAGCCCAACTTATTCAAGAACAGGAGATTTAATGGAAATATATAAATAAGCTCAGAAAATCTACAGAAAAGCCAAAACCACAGGACAGCAGCCAGATAAGCACTCGAGGCTTGAGTAGACTTGGGTGAAGTGAAGTGAAGTGAAGTCACTCAGTCGTGTCCGACTCTTTGCAACCCCGTGGACTGTAGCCCACCAGGCCCCTCTGTCCATGGGATTCTCCAGGTAAGAATACTTGAGTGGGTTGCCATTTCCTTCTCCAGAGTAGACTTGGGTAGATCTGGAAAATTCTTTAATGTTCTGAATATCAGATCCGGAAGCTGTTTAGTATCTCTGCACAGGTTTTAGATTCCAGGAAAAGAGCTGTTATTCCAGTTTTGGTCAGTGTCACCCTCGAATCCATGTAGGAAATGCACCCCTGATTTGTGGTCCTTCCAGGACCACATCCAATGGGAGTGAGAGCCATCTCTCACCTGTTATTGAAAGAACGAAATTGATGCTGGCCAGACAGCAAAGCAAAACAAACAAACCCAGGCTGTCTCCACCACCTGGTAATTAGCCGACGTCCTCTGTGCTTGAGGAACATGAACATTTCTGATGTCTTGCATGCCATTCCCCTCTTGACTTCTTCCTGTGCTAGGAGGATTTCAGTTCCATAAATAATTCACTAACAGTTCTTACATGCGTTAGTTTAAATGGGGTTATGGCTCTCACCTTTTCACGGACTTTAGGTAAACAAAGAAATCCGGTGTGGAGTGAGCGTGAGCGTGGAGTTCCCTAAATCCTCTTGAAGGGAGTGACGGTGGACTGCTGGCACTGCTGCTCCCTGAGCGCCTCCTGGTTGAAGGACCCACGTCTGAAGGGCTGTCAGTCGGAGAACTTTAATGAGCCCTCATTACACTAAAACTTGTAGTCTGTGAGAGAAGGAACCGGCTTATGATTGATACTGGAAATCATAAGTGATGATGGATCAGAATTGGAGTTGGCACTAATTCACCTCACGATGGAGCACAAGTCAAGATTATATACGAAATCCAGTATTTTATTTTTCGTGTATAAAGATCATTTAATCAAGAGTATAACACTCTAAAAAGGGGGGAGGAAATTAAACTTTTGCCATCTGACATTTTTTTTTAATCCTAAAATGGAGGCTCATTAAATTCTCAAATGTAATGATTCAGATCATCTTGACAAAAACTCTGGTTTGAAATTTTATTGTTAAATTTATTTTAGTTAAATTTTTTTTTCTGTTTTGTTGTGCCTTCCACATAGCCCATCATGTTTTTTAAAAAAGTGTATAATTGTATCACACAATACAGTTTAAAAATGTAGGATCATAGGTAGCCCAGAAAAAGGCTATTTGGTTACTAAGTTATAAAATCAAGCTTTTTAGAATTTTTAATCAGTTCAGTTCAGTTCAGTCCCTCAGTCATGTCTGACTCTGCGACCCCATGAATCACAGCACACCAGGCCTCCCTGTCCATCACCAACTCCCAGAGTTCACTTAGACTAACATCCATCGAGTCGGTGATGCCATCCAGCCATCTCATCCTCTGTCGTCCCCTTCTCCTCCTGCCCCCAATCCCTCCCAGCATCAGAGTCTTTTCCAATGAGTCAACTCTTCGCATGAGGTAGCCAAAGTACTGGAGTTTCAGCTTTAGCATCATTCCTTCCAAAGAAATCCCAGGGCTAATCTCCTTCAGAATGGACTGGTTGGATCTCCTTGCAGTCCAAGGGACTCTCAAGAGTCTTCTCCAACACCACAGTTCAAAAGCATCAATTATTCGGCTTAAACCTCATTTTATGTGTTTATATGCATTAAAAATCATATCATATTCCAATTTATGATTTTATATACATAATCTCATTTGAGCTTCACAGTCCCACATGTGGCTACATTATCTCCTTGTACTGGTGAGAAACCAGCAGTTAGTAACTTTCCTATAAAGTCACATGGCTGGCGTATTTTGGAGCTTTTACCAAAGACCATGCCCTTAACTACTGTCCTGTACTCCATATGTTAATATTACTAGTCCTGTATGTCATTTTGACAAAAAACACCATGATGTTTCCTTAGCTAGAATCTGTCTGTTTACCCTCCCCGTTCGCTGACAACTTCTTTGTCTTCAGAAACTGTTCGAATGTGTTGTGCTATCCATCATCTTGTGCATCTGTTTGCTGTGGATGTGGCAGCAGCTCCTGTATTGCAGCAGTGTGCCCTGTGAAGACTTGTCCTTTATGTCTTAGAGCAGCCTGACAGCCTCTCATGTTGAATTCAGCAAGGTTGCTTTTCGCCTAACAAAGCTGAGTGTTGGCTTTCTAGGTGAAAAGTAATTAAGTGCTTTTAAAGATGTATTCGATTAACAGGAAGCAGATCTGTGTAAATTAATTATAGCCGTAATGATGTCATAGCCTTGTCTTTTGTTATTAACCAGATAATTGACCAGAAGTTTGGAAGCTTATTGTCACTGACAGCGGTTTGACCTTGTATGCTGTCTGGAGTCACACATGCACAATGCATGTAAATGCAGTTGGCTCATTGAGCTGCATGTGTTGTCAGAACATCTGATCTTGGGTTCTTACTTTCACGCTGCTTTTACTTCTTTGCTGAAATTGTTGCCCTTGAATGTTGTACTGATATCTCTTACTAAAAGCATCTGGCCAAACACAGATGTTTTGTGTCATTGAATAATTGTAATCGGACGTGAAACCTTGACACTCCTAGGACATACAGTCAAGTAAACAAATGCCAAAATTAAATGAGTCTTGGTTTTAAATTCCATGTGAAGGAAGGTGAAATAGCTTTTGGTAGAGAAGACTTAAGGGGGGAAAAATGGGCATATTTGGTAGGTTGAAAGAGAATTTATCCCCTCTTATTCTAATTTGTCCAAGAAAGTTCAGAGTATATGGTGTTTAAATATTTGAGTGACAAGAGCCTCTAAGCTGGGTAGTTTGGGTTACAGAGTGGAATGATAGAAATAAAATACAGAGTGGATGTGGGATAACATTGGCTAAAGAGCAGCAGTTCCCGAATACAGACTGTCCTCCTTCCCACACACTTTAGACTCGAGGAATAGTCAGCTCTGCCAAAAGTGACAGAGGCATTCCCCAAACCACCAGACTGTACAAAATCATGTGGTAAAAACCAGAGAGCTTATGGCGCAAAGGGTACTAGGAGCAAAACACTCAAAACCTTTATCAGTGGTACCTTTAAAAAAAAAAGATAGGAACCTAATGGTAGCATGGTTTTACACTCCTTAAATGATAAATACAGAAGTACATAAGAAATATGGCACTTTCCCTTCCCAAAGTTCTAAACTTTGCTGTCAGAAGTGGTTGTCAGAAGGACTGAAGCTTGTGAATAACTGTCACGTGGTGGAGGAAGGATCATCTGGATGGGTGAGTCGTAGCTGGGGACGTGGAGGTGCGTAACTTATTAAATACGCAGTGAACTTTAGGCCGCTGGTGGGTGTTCAAAGTGCGCAAATGTGTACATTTTATGAATGTCTGTACAGCTTGCTTTAGCAGAGTGCAGTTTCCTGCATTCACTTAGGACTTGCTGATGAAACTGTGCAAATCTGATGCAGACTTTGTATTCAGATTGTTCCCTGATATATCAATATTAATTGCATTTGAACAAATCTGCTTGTTACAAAACAAGCATTATAGCAGAACTGAGCAGCCTAATGCGTTTAAACTTCGCTAAGCATATTTTGGGTTTCTGTGGTGGCGCAGTGGTGAAGAACCTGCCTGCCAGTGCAGGAGGTGTGGGTTCAGTCCCTTTGTCGGGAAGATCCCTTGGAGGAAGAAATAACCGACTTCAGTATTCTTGCCTGGGAAATCCCATGGTCAGAGGAGCCTGGTGGGCTACAGTCCTTGGGGTCACAGAGAGTCAGACATGACTGAGCAGGCACACACAAGCATGTTTCACCTATTTGCTGTCTCTATGCTAACAGCTTTCCTGGTGGCTAAGATGGTAAAGAATTTGCCTGCAATGAGGGAGACCTGGGTTCGACCCCTGGGTCAGAAAGATCCCCTGGAGAAGGGAAAGACTACCCACTCCAGTATTCTTGCCTGGAGAATTCCATGGACAGAGGATCCTGGCGAGCTACAGCCCATAGGATTGTAAGGAGTTGGACACGACTGAATGACTAACACATATACTAACAGCACAAATACCTTTCCTCCTTTTATCTGCTTTTTCAAAGTCTGATGCAGGTAGGGATTCTTCCTAAGGTATTCTCTGAATTGAATTGACTTAATACCTTTTTATATTGGCACATATTTGTACATTTATATTGGCACAAATTTGTACATTTGCCCATTTCCAGAAAGTGTCAGTTTTAGAAATGACTTAAGACAGAAGTTGGTAGTAAAGGGGGAAAAAAAGCAACCAAATGACTAGTAGCTCTCAGCAGAAGAGAGCACAGGCACTTCTTAGGTGAAATTAAGCCTTTCTAGCTCTGGTAGGATTTTGCACAGGGACGGAGAAGTCTGAACAGTGTTTTATGACAATGTGAAAATGATTCCTCTGCAGCAGTCCCTCGGGTGAGTGAGACCTATGTCAGGGCCTCAAATAATATGAAGGTACATTTCTGCAGAAGTCCTTCAAAGGCAAAATGATGTGATCCAACCAGGCAGCATTTGGAGATTTGGCAAAGAAATTTGCCTTAGAAACTCAAAACCCTTTTCCTTTGCCTTGTCACTTCTCTAAAAATGTATTGTTCTTTTGTTAAGATTCTGTATAAGCCCAAGTTCTAGCCATCTTTTGAGTTACTCATCACTGGGTACTTTCTTATGAATCATGATCACCCTGAATAAAATGAGAGCAAGGATGGGGTAAAGGTTACCCTTTCCTCCCAAAGAGGCTGTTGTATAGAAATTTTTACACTTCATGAGTGCTACCTAAGTATTTGTTGAATGTGAAAAGAAGATACCCCTTCCAGGGTGAAACACAGGGCTAAGAGTTGGAAAAGTGTCGCTTAAGAGGTTGTTGTTGTTCAGTCACTAAATCTGACTCTGTGACTTCATGAAGTGCAAAACGTTAGGCTTCACTGTCCTTCACTATCTCCTGGAGTTTGCTCAAGCCCACATCCACTGAGTCAGTGATACTATCTTATCCTCTGCTGCCCTCCTCTCCTCTTGCCTTCAGTCTTCCCCAGCATCAGGGTCTTTTCCAATGAGTCAGTTCTTCGCATCAGGTGGCAAAAGTATTGGAGTTTCAGCTTCAGCATCAGTCTTTCCAATGAATGTTCAGGGTTGATTTCCTTTAGGATTGACTGGTTTGATCTCCTTACTGTCCACATAAAAGGTAGAAAAGATGTTTGCCGTTCTGTGGCTTAGATTAAGCCTTACTTTGCAGGATTGGGCCTGAGGGTGAAAGAATGCTGGGCAGGGCACCCTTCATATCGCTGTGCTTCATGCCCTTCTTTCCAGAGTCCTTGCCAGGTCGAGCCCTGGTCCTGGTGGGAGAAAAGTCAGCAAAGGAGCAGGGGCTTTTGTTCCTCAGCTTCTCTATGTGTGTAGAGTATATTCCAAAATGAGAAAAGTGACATTTGGATTACTGTTACTGTTTTGTTTCTTAACTTGATTTTAGAAACAGATTTTTTGTTGTTGTTTTTTAAGCTATGGCAATGACAATTACCAAAAGAGGTTGGGTATTTGAGCATTACTTTGTACCTCAAGTTACTTTGTGTCAAGAAACAGTTACATTTGGTAGAGTAAAAGCTCTGTGTTCTGAAATTTTCTACATTTGAAATACTTCAAAGTGCGTATATATTTTGGTGTGTGATGAAAGTCACCAATTGCACTTTCTTAGCAAAGACAAGTCTTTATGCTCAAATAATGTCCTTCCTAATTCTTTTGGTGGTTGAAGTGTCATTTCTCTTATCAAAAGACAGTAGGAGTGACTTCCTATTTCAGCAATGACATGTGAAGAGCTTGCAGGTCATTACCCTGGTTTTCACAACAAGAAGAACCCTGAACAAACTGAAAATCAGTGACTTTTTCTTAGATCTGTCAGAATTGAGGTCACAGGGCAAACTGCCACCCCCAAATCTGGAGATAAAGGCTCATTTTGAGAATTGCAGCTAAGCTTGTGCACACAGTGGAAGTATCTTGGTGGTTGTTCAGTTATCCAGTCATGACCAGCCCTCTGCAACCCCATGGATTGCAGCACGCCGGGTCTCCCTGTCCCTCACCATCTCCCGGAATTGGCCCCCGTTCATGTTCATAGCCATCTCGTCCTCTGATGCCCACTTCTCCTTATCTGCAATGCAGGAGACCCGAGTTCAACCCCTGGGTTGGGAAGATCCCCTGGAGACAGGAATGACTACCCACTCCAGTATTCTTGCCTGGAGAATTCATGTAGTACAGCTTTTAGTGCGCTTCCCTGGTGGCTCAGATGGTGGAAGTACCATAGCTAGTGATGAGTAGCTCAAGAGTTGGTTAGAACTTGGGCTTATACAGCATCCTAGCAAAGGAACGATACATTTCTTTGAGAAGTGACAAGGCAAAGGCAAAGGGCTTTGAGTTTCTAGGGCAGCAAATGGTAGGAAGGCAAAAGGGTCAGGGAACTAATGGAAGTTCAGGGCTAGCTGACAAAGCTTGCCGTGCACATCTTTTGGGGGGCCAATTTTAAGGTTGTCTCTGGTGATTAACTTTTGTCCCGCCTGGTAAAGGGGGAGGGGTTACACATATTTATGTCCTGCTTTTAAGCAGATTGGGGAAGCAGCTTTAGTTGTATCTGCTTGTTCTTAATTATATTCAGCTCAAGATAATCCTTATGCCAAGTGGCCTGTTTGGGGGTGCACCTCTCCTGCCCTACAGCTTACCTAGAACCATGGCCACTGAGCAGTAGTAACTCACTGAAATGCTTACATGGCAGTTCTGATAAACTACTACAAGAATAGGCTATCTTAAGAGTTAAAAACTCACAACTTTCATGCAGACAGACCTGATTCACAACTTCCTTTTAAGAACAAGGACTCTGGAGCCAGATTATCTTGATTAAAATCCCCACTCATCTGTAAAATGAAATAATACCTGCCGCATAAAGTTTAGAGGATTGAATGGGATATGCAGGATGACAAAACTAAGACAACTTAGTGATGAGTTTGGTGTCCTTTGTTCATAGAGTGGGGGGACAGGGCACCTCCCAAGCAGCGGAGCCTTATTCCTGGGGAATTTGGGGCCAGAGCGAGTTTTATGAGGGCTTCCCAGGTGGCATAATGGTAAAGAACCTGCCTGCCAATGCAGGGATGCGGGAGATGTGGGTTCGATCTCTGGGTCAGGAAGACGCCCTGGAGTAGGAAATGGCAACCCATTCCAGTATCGTTGCCTGGAAAATTCCATGGTCAGAGGAGACTGGCGGGCTATAGTCTATGGAGTCACAAAGTGTTGGACATGACTGAGCACACACACATGTACACGCATGAGTTTTACAGAATGTTAGAAGAGGCAAGAAACAGCATGGTTGGCTAGGGGGTAGGGGGTGGTTTCCTTTTGAGGCGAGCAGGACCTGTTTTTTCAAGAGAGTAAGATGACCTGACTAAAGCTGATCTGGAGGATTGTGGTTGGCGTTAGGTTTCTTGGGCAGCGAGGCTGTTCCCATAAAAGCAGGCTGACTTGGGTTTAGATTTGTGGCATGAGCCAGACCTTTGAGGCAGCGTTCATTACGTGGGTCCTGATCTGTGAATTAACTTTATCGGGTAATAGTGCAGGTGTAAAGCTTGAGGACAGTGCTGCCAAGGATGAACTCGTACTATATGAGAGTGTAACTTTAGTCAACGTGTTGAGGAAAACTTAAACTCAGTAACAAATGGGTATCTCTGTTTAAGTCATTAAAACATGAGCTGAGATTGAATGTGTTGACTGTGTGCTTGACGTCATTCTAAGAACTTGGTGTTTTAGGTCACTGAATCCTTGCAAGAATTCTAGGATCAGGTTTGTTGTTATTCAGTCACCCAGTTATGTCCAACTCTTTGCAACCCCATGCACTGCAGCATGCCAGGCCTCCCTGTTCTCACCATCTCCCGAAGTTTGCCCAAGTTCATGTCCATTGCATCAGTAGTACCATCCAGTCATCTCATCCTCTGATACCCTCTTTTCCTCCTGCCTTCAGTCTTTGCCCAGCATCAGGGTCTTTTCTAATGAGTCAGCTCTTTGCATCAAGTGACCAAAATACTGGAGCTTCAGCCTCAGCATCAGTCCTTCCAATGAATATTTAGGATTAATTTCCTTTAAGATCGACTGGTTTGATCTCCCTGCTGTCCAAGAGACTTGGACAGGATCAGGTTTAGCTATTATTATTATTATTCCATTTTCACAGCAGGAAACGGGGGCTTAGGTTAAGTGACTTACACAACTTCACACAGCTCTTAAGGCTAAAGCCAGTCACTGGGACCAGTTTAGACTCCAGAATATATGCTCTCAAACCCTGAGGTATCCTGAAAACACAGTGTAGTGGAGATGATAAAAAGACATCCTGTTGGCACAGGTGGATCGTACACGTGGAAGGCATTGGGGGAGATTTTGTGAATGCTGAGATGGCTGAGGAATCTGACATTAAGGGTGCAACTCAGGAGAGGGGCTCTGAAGGTTGGGGCAGAGTTGAACGGGTTGGGAGGAGTGGCAGGGAGTGTGTCTCACATCAGGGCGTGATGCCCACATCCCTGTGCCCTTGGTGTCCTCTGACAGACTTCCAGCCTTCAGTACCTGCGGTTCTTTACCCGAGTGTTTCTGTGGCCCGTGACACCCACCTTTCCTGCTCTGACAAGCCACCAGTGACAGGGAGTTAAGGCAGAGTCCTAGCCCTTGGCATTAACACTGAGGGTATTATCTGTACCAGCTCCCAGAGTTCCTGGTAAGATAAAGCCCGGCACCCACAGTGATAGCTCACTTGACAATGCATCCATTTCAGTGGGTCTCATTATTGCCACGAGCAATACCTACCTTAAACTGGGTGGCTCTATCTTAGCTCTTTGGTGAGATCTTACTTTTCATACAAGCAAACCCTTGGCTAAATGGAAATATTTAAACATTCACCCTTTTCTCACTTATTACTACCTAAAATAGTTCTCATTGAATTGTATGCTATATAAGGAGAGATTGAGCTAAAAATGAAACGTTTTAGTCTCTCTCTCTCTTTTTTTTTTTAAGAACCTATAAGAATTCTCTTAAACTTGAGTTTACCACCAAGAAACAGCTATGTGAAAGCAAAGTAGCTGACATCTTGTTTCAGGGTTTCTATGGAGTTAAAAAAAAAAGATGGACTGTGCATCAGAAGTTTGAGCTGTTTCCTGGTCTGCCTCTAGATCACAAACTAAAATTACAAAAGATTTTTATTTAACCCCATATAGTCATTCCAGGAATTTCTTACGTGCTGTGGAAACGTGCTGCCGACAAGTGCTCAGTCGTGTCCGACTCTTTGAAACCCTGTGGACTGTGGCCCTCCAGGCTCCTCTGTCCATAGGATTTCCCAGGCAAGAATACTACGGTGGGTTGCCATTTCCTTCTCCAGGGGATCTTCCCAAGCCAGGGATTGAACCCAGGTCTCCTGCGTCTCCTGCATTGGCAGATGGATTCTTTGCCACTAGTACTACCTGGGAAACCCATGGAAATGTGGACATTTACTTTTTGAGTGATGGATAGGACCATGGAGGGGTCTCAAAAGCATAGACAGTAGCGGCAAGGGTGGCGTTTGTGAGAGGCAGAAGGTTGAAGGGCTTGCCAGATAAACAAGCACTGTCTGGTATGATGAGCTGATTTTGAGTTCTAGTAGTCCAATTTAAGAGCACTGTCATCTTGGTCTCTTTAAATGAGAAAGAAATGGAATTTCTCTCTCTGAAGCTTTCTCACTAAAACTGCTGAAAGGATTTCCATTAAATTGGGCAGTTATGTTCTGAATGGTGGTGGTGGTGGTTTAGTTGCTAAGTCGTGTCCGACTCTTGTGACCCCATGGACTGTAGCCTGCCAGGCTTCTCTGTCCATGGGATTCTCCAGGCAAGAATACTGGAGTGGGTTGCCATTTCTTTCTCCAGGGGATCTTCCTGACCCAGGAATTGAACCAGGGTCTCCTGCATTGCAGGCAGATGATTTACCAACTGAGCTATGAGGGAAGAACTCAGACTTAAAAGCTATGGTATGTATGTAAAATTCACTTTGGTGACCTCTGGTGGTGAGAGAGCCCCATAGGACTGCCCATCAGTGGAGATGGCCATAATTATTTAGCACCTTGGACAGAGGAATTTAACATCCCCAGAAAGTCTCAAGGGCAGAAGCTTCACTGAGCGCCTTCTCATCTGGACAGCTGTACAGAGCAGGCTTCAGAATGACTAGCAAGACAGTAAAGTGACATTTTTTTGGGGCCAGTGCTGGGTAGACCAGCTGGTAGAGAACATGGAACTAACTTTGTCTTCCCCAGATTGTGAGAATTAAGTGAAATGAAGCAAGTATACTTAACTATTTTGTAAACTATAAATAGCTACATAAATATTAGTTATTATTGAGAACAATATAGAAATATTATAGGACTGGAGTATAGGCTAAAATGCTTGAAGTTGATCTGATGATTATATCAGCTAATACTTACAAAGTCCTTGTTATGTTTCAGGCCTTGTCCTATGTGTTTTACATATATTCACTCATCAACTACTCTATGAGATAGGTCTTATTATTCTTTAGTATCTGTTTTATAAGGGCTTCCCTGGTGACTCAGTGGTAGAGAATCCATGTGCCAATGCAGGAGACATGGGTTTGATCCCTGGGTTGAGAAGATCCCTTGGAGAAGGAAATGGCAACCCCCTCCAATATTCTTGCCTGGGAAATCCAATAGACAGCACCTGGCAGGCTACAGTCCATGGGGTCACAAGAAGTTGAACACAACAAGTTCATACAAATGACAACAAATAGTTGAGCTGGAATTTGAACCCAAGCCATTAAGCTTCAGAGTCTACTCTGTTAACTATACTGTTCAGTCTTATTACAATGATGATGTAGAGAAAGCTGATCTAGTAAGAAAACATGATGGATTGGGGGCAGGGAATAACATGATGACATTGGATTTTAAGCAAATCGAGTCAGGCATAACTTAAGTAAGATTGGGGGAGGAGCATCAGGTGATGAGGGTCTGACCTTTGGTTGGGTCTGTCACCACACATATGACCTTATTAATGGCTTCTTACTTGTCTGGAACATTCTTTAACTTCTATGTCATTTTAGTGGTCTTAAATCCTAACTCCCCGGAGGTCATCTATTTTGCCTTCCACATGGACAGCATTGATATTAGTACTTAAGACAGCCTTGTAAAAGACAGTTGGACCTAGTTCCAGTAAGGTATGGGAAATTTTGTATGTTTTCACTTGGAGAGATGGTATATAAGGGGGAGAAGGAAAGAGGAGCTCTCGTGTTAAAAACTAGGTCTTGTGTCTTTAAGCTAGGTCTGGCAGCTGAAAATCAGAAAGACTTAGCCCGTTGGTGTCTGAGAGAGTTTAATGGTCGTCTCGAGCCGGGTAAGGTTCTTACATAGCTAGGAAGATGAAGCGTACGAGATTGGAGAACCCTTGTGTACATGGCAATGTCAGCAGTCTTCAAAAGGGGAAGTGTTCTCAATTCCCAGTTTCTTCTGGACCAGTCCAAGCTGTAGATATTTCCATGCATAGACACTGGAGTGTAATTACTGAGTGTCACAGTATTCCTGAAGACTAGATTCCAATTACCTTCTTCCTATAATTTGATTCCAGTTTTCATTGTTTGTTCATGAAGTCAGTTGTCATTCAATTGTCCTCATTTCTTTGTATCTCTCTGCCTCTAATGTGAAATAAGAAAACAGAATCCTACTCTGATTCTCTTTGATTTTTCACCATTAACGTAGCTCATGAAGTCATGTAACAGATTTTGATGGCCAGAAAAAAATCTGTTGTTTATGTCCTTAAATGTTGATGGTGCTGTGTCGCAGCTTCCACAGTGGACCCCTGGAGCTCCCCATTGACTCATCAACTCAGGTAGATGATACATTCTGGTCAATTGGACACCACACAGTGGTGTGAAGCCAGACCATCTGCTATTACATTTAATGTTTTAAATACTAAGTTTTAAAAGTATACTTCCTATGTTATTGATATAACTATGTATATTGTATTTAACAACTGTATCACATTTTAAGCTATGTAAGCTTTTTGAAATGCGTTCATATATTTGAAAAGGGGAACAAATTACTTGACAAGTGTTTGGTTCATAAATTCTTATTTTCCACTAAATGCAAATACATATTATACTGAAGCATTTTCTTACTTTCAAAAATATCTTGAAAATCTGCACTTTGTAATTGGATTTTCTTGGAGCTAATACCTTTAGGAAAAATAAAATTATGCTAAGATGTATTACAGGAAGAACAACAGATTATATTATTATTGTCTTGGAACAAAGCATTCTCATCTATTGGCCCTATAGTAACAGGTGGTAAAAACAGTCTCTTATGTTTGGATTAGAAAAACCATGAATGAAAAGGTTGCAGAGAGTTGGTGGCAATGAGAAGAAATGGTCCATTTCATTTCATTCTTAGAGAAAATAGACTATGCTGGCAGTGAGAGAGAGAGAAAATGCATCTAATTGTTTTGTGAATTCACTTGGGTGAATATCCAAGTCAGTGTGGTATTTATGATGCTCTAATTTGCTGTTCAGCTCTTGTAATTTCAAAAGTGGAGGACGTTTTTATGTTTAGCATATCCAATCTGCTATTTCCATAGTTGTTTTTTTGCTTTATTTGAATCGATAAATCACACTGACCCTCTGCATCTTTCAAAACAAGATTTTACAGTGTGTAGAGTTGAATGTCTTGGCCCCAGCCCGCCCCTGCTACTGAAGTACATTTTCGTTCACTTTTAACACATCACATCACAGGGGAAGAGATGGATGGTAGTGCTAAAATTCTGGCAGTTTAACCAGAATGACTTTGTGGTTCCATCTTTTTTTTCCATCATCTTTTTTTTTTTTTTTCTGAGGCATTTGTTAAACTGTTTCTTGAAGGGAGTGTGGGAGGGAGGCTGAGGGAAGGGACATGTTCATCTGTATGGTTACATGTACCAGTGAACATGCATATTTATATTTTAAGCAATAAAAATTTAAGCATGTGCTCAACATCATTAGTCACTAGAGAAATGCAAGTTGGTACTGCTTCACACACACTTAGGATGGCTGTAATAAAAAGGATGGATAAAAACAAGTGCTGTTGAGTATGTATGAGTATGGAGAAATTGGAGCTCCTTACACCGAAGGGGAATGAAAAATGGCACAAAAATTTGGAAGACAGTCTAGTAGTTCCTCAAAAAGTTAAGCATAGAGTTACCGTGCTAGGTCACTTCAGTCGTGTCTGACTCTGTGAGACCCTGTGGACTGTTAGCCCACCAAAATCCTCTGTCCATGGGATTCTTCAGGCAGGCAAGAATCCTGGTGTGGGTTGCCATACCCTCCTTCAGGGGATCTTCCCAACCCAGGGATCGAACCCACGTCTCTTAAGTCTACTGCGTCAGCAGGCAGATTCTTTACCACTAGCGCCACCTGGGAAGCCCCAGAGTTAACCCAGCAGTTCTCTTCGTATAGGTATATGTCCCAGAGAACGGGAAAGGTATGTTTCTACAAAGAAATTGTACGTGAATGTTCATAGCAGCAGTATTCTTTATAGCCAAAAAAGTGGGAGTAACCCAAATGTCCATCACAAATGGATAAAACAGTGTGGTTTATCTATATAATAAAATATTGTTGGATCATGAAAAGGAACTCTTAAGTACCAGTACTTCATACAGTATAGATGAACCTGGAAAATAGTGTGCTAAGTGAAAGAAGCCAGACACGAAAGGCCACATACTGTATGATTCTGTTTGTATGGAGTGTTCAGAATAGGCAGATTCATTGAAGTGAAAAGTAGATTAGTGGTTGCCAGGTACTGGGTAGGTGGAGGGTTGAGGAGGTAAGTACAGAGAGTTTCATTTAGATGGAACAAAAATATTCTGGAATTAGATGATGGTGGTGATTGTGAAACCTTGTGAAATATACACAACCCACTGAGATGTGTAGTATAAGAGTAAAATTTATGGTGTGTGAATTATAGCTCAATTTTTAAAAATCAATATTTAAGCATCTGGAAAGTCAGGCATTAGCAAAATATTCAACCTGAGTGATAGCGGGCCTCTGATAAATACTTGCAAAGTGACTTGGACAAACATACGTTCTCCTCTATGATTTTTTTAAAGAGGATATGCTTAAATATATATATGGAGTTTTTTTATTTTCATATAAATATATATATGAATGAAGTTTTCCAAAGGCGTGAAAATAGTAATAATAACATATCATTATTCTACCTCAAATATGTATTGATAATCCTTTTATTCTTTAGAAATAATCCTTTATTCTTAAAGAAAAAGCTCACACAATTTTAAAAGTTCTCAGTGAATAATTTTAAGATCTGTTGCACTTTTAATGACATAGAAGGCTGTTTTCAGAATAGTGTTCAATTACTCCTATTAGGACTGTAGTTTCTTTCTTGTGATATTAATTTGGTTACTATCAGATGCCAAATCGGGAATATAGTTTATAACTATATTATATATAATATAGTTTATATATGTTTGCAGTTTAATAGCCTGAGTCCTTGAACATTTAAACTGAAAATTGAGATACAGGGTCACCATGGTAAATGGTGATGATGAAATATCTCTTGCTTTTGTGAGTAGAATTGAAAATCACTGTACTTAGTTTCTTTTCCCTTTTTGTAAAACTCCTTTCTTCCGCCCGTGAGACACGTTGGGCTCCCAGATTATAAATTCAGTTTCTTTTGTTTGTTCTAACCACTTAGTTTTTCTTATTACACACCTGTTTAATTTTTGATTTCTCATTAAAAGTAACTGCGGCTAATTTTCCTATCAATATTTTAAGAGGTCTTCCATTTCTCTCTGTCACAACCTTGATGTAGCTCTGTCTGGTGTGTATTACTGCATAATTAAAATGCCATTATTTTATCAAATAGTTCTGGCAAAGCAACTTACTAATACATTTTAAATGCAGCAGAAGTTTATTCCTGTAAAGTTGAGGTAAACGTTACAAACACTGTTCAAAAACTGAAAGTATTAAGTGGAATAATATGTATAGTGCTGTGAGGAAGGCTGCTGCAATTGTAGGAAAAATACTTAGGGATGAATGTATCATAGGTATTCAGACCTTGTCAGTCAGTCTAATTTATTGTATAAGGTAGATACATTTAACATGCTAATTATGATTCATTGGACAAACACAAGTCATATGAGTATATGAGTCACTATGCTAGGCTCTGGGTATTCAGTGTGGCTAAAACAGATAACTCTGCCCTCAGCATTTATGCTGTGACCCTGAAGTTTCTCGGGTGGGAGCACCTGAGTATCTGGATCATAGCGGATAAGGCAGAGACCAGTGTGAGATGAGCCCAGAGGGGCAGGCAGGGCACTGGTTATCACAAGCATGTAATTGTGGTCAAGAGTTTGGACTTCATCCAGCCTTTAACAATAAGCCTTTGATGGCTTACTGCAGGGTATTCCAACTTCAGTTTATAATGATTACTCTGAGCAGTGGTGGAAAGTGGTTGGTGGGTATAAGAAGGAGAAGCAGAATTTGTTGTAATCCAGGCAAGCTATGATGGTGGTTTAGGTTAATGTAGTGGATCTAGGGGTAGAAAGAGGGAAATTGATAAAAAGTAGTTTGGAAGAATTAAAGTGTGGTGGTTGGGATTTGGGGATGAAGAGGGGAAAGTATGTGTTCAGGATGTTATCAGCATCTCCAACATGAATAGCTAGGTGGATGGGGATTCTGTGTCCTGAGATCTGGAACGTGGAGGGAGGGCCAGACTTGGAAGGGACCTTCCAATGTTCAGGTTGGGACATGTTGAGTGTGAGGGAAAGAAAGTGTTTATAAGGTGAGGGCAGGGTTGGAGTGAGGGCCCAACCTGCTCTTCCTTGAGCTGGTATAACTGGTTATGGTCTGGGTACAGATTAGAATAAACAAATCACTTTCAAAACCAAACACATTGCTCCAGTTTCCAGGTCATCAATCTTGCTTCTGTGCTGTCTCCCACAGCTTCAGTTCAGTTCAGTCGCTCAGTTGTGTCCGACTCTTCGCGACCTCATGTACTGAAGCACGCCAGGCCTCCCTGTCCATCACCAACTCCCAGAGTTTACTCAAACTCATGTCCATCGAGTCAGTGATGCTTTCCAACCATCTCATCCTCTGTTGTCCCCTTCTCCTCCTGCCTTCAATCTTTCCCAGCATCAGGGTCTTTTCCAATGAGCCCATTCTTCGCATCAGGTGGCTAAAGTATTCAGCTTCAGCATCAATCCTTCCAGTGAATATTCAGGACTGATTTCCTTTAGGATGGACTGGTTGGATCTCCTTGCAGTCCAAGGGATCTCAAGAGTCTTCTCTAACATCACAGTTCCAAAGCATCAATTCTTGGGGACTCGGCTTTCTTTATAGTCCAACTCTCATATCCGTACATTACTACCGGAAAAACCACAGCTTTGACTGGTTGGACCTTTGTAGACAAAGTGATGTCTCTCCTTTTTAATATGCTGTATAGGTTGGTCATAGCTTTTCTTCCAAGGAACAAGCGTCTTTTAATATCTTGGCTGCAGTCACCATCTGCAGTGATTTTGGAGGCCAAGAAAATAAAGTCTCTCACTGTTTCCATTGTTTCCCCATGTATTTACCATGAAGTGATGGGACTGGATGCCATGATATTAGTTTTCTGTGAAAAAGCTAACTTTTTCACTCTCCTCTTTCATTTTCATCAAGAGGCTCTTTAGTTCTTCTTCACTTTCTGCCATAAGGATGGTGTCTTCTGCTTATCTGAGGTTATTGATATTTCTTCCTGCAATCTTGATTCCAGCTTGTGCTTCATCCAGCCCAGGATTTCGCATGATGTACTCTGCATATAAGTTAAATAAGCTTAGCTTAACTCTCTAGAAATTTCTGTATATTGATGGACAGGACAATATTCATCTTATAGGAAATGCCACTTGTGATCTGTTCTGTTTGGTGTTCTTAGAACTGTGCCTGCCTGACCCACAAGGTCAAATTACATATTTGATCTTCACATTAACTAGTTGGATTTTCTGTTACCTTGTTACAAACAGGCTACACCCCTCACCTTGGATGTCTGACTTGGTATAACTTACAAGAAAGGAAACTGGGCCACAGATCTGATATGAAACAATACTTGGCTTGATCTTGGCTACTTAAAAGACTTGGATTGATCTTGGCTACTTAAAACTCAAAACTTTATGTTCCGTTGGCCTTTGTGAAAGCAGAGCCTGATACATATTTTGCACTTCTCACATTGGTTATGGTTTTATCTGCCTTTGCACTATTAAGTGTGTCGTTTTATTCATCCTGTGATTTTTTTGCAGCCAGTATTTTTATTTCCTTCAACAAATAGAAATGGGCCGTTTAGGGACTGAGATTGCTAGGGTTTTGGTCTTTGCTGTGCCTCTGGTGCCTGGCACAGGGGCTGGCATGCAATCAGCACTTGTTATTTATTAAATAAATTAGTGATTGAAGGTATGGCTGAATAGTCATTCTGTGAGAGCAAGAGAACGGGCAGATTATATTCTTCCTAGAAGGTTATATCTCTGAAATCTGAGAAATAAAGGCTGTAAAATATAAATTTGGGAACCATCCTGATAAAAAGAATTATAGAAACCATGAGAGTGGAATTCAATGAGTATATGCAAAGTAGAGTGTAAGAATGGAGGGAAACTGCAAAGTAAAGAAAGGGGGATTGGAAGGAGTCAGGAGATCTACAGGAGAGCCCAGCGGCCCAGGGGAGCAGGAGCAGCCATCAGTGGGGAGACAGAGGTGAGAAGGGAGGACAACAAGAGGGGGCCTTTGGGTCTGAGCAGAAGTCAAGCAAGTGTAACGTGAGCCTGGGTGCACAGCGTAAGAGAGGCTCGGGGAAATGCCACTATCTTTTTGTTTGTACTCTTCATCTCTAGTAATTCCAGTTGAGAGGAATTTGCTTTTCTTTTATGTCTTGGCTTTTCTTAAGCAAAGACAATTACTTTTGGTTTTCTGCTGCACATATGCCTGGTATCATAGGACACTGTACAAGTACTGAAGGGTTTATTTTGTGATCTCTTTTAAGCTGGTTACTTAATGACCATGGCCATATTTTTCCATTATTCCCGTTACAGGTAATGATGTTGAGATATATATATATATATAACTATTTAGGGAATTGCAAACTTGTCACAATCGTTGGAGGTTTGAAAATCAACATGAAAGTCAATGGGAAAAATATAGACTGTTTCTCCAAAATTATCTG
The DNA here is from genome assembly GCF_027580195.1 of Bos mutus. Classification (NCBI taxonomy): domain Eukaryota; kingdom Metazoa; phylum Chordata; class Mammalia; order Artiodactyla; family Bovidae; genus Bos; species Bos mutus. Next base: position 20,822,871 of record NC_091618.1, on the reverse strand, counting down.
GGAGCTTTTCAGTTGAAATTTTATTAAATTCTCTAGTTTATGAGATTGCTACAAAGCTATAATGATAAGCCCTGGCAATAAAGAAATTTGAGTGCTAATAATAGGGATACACATACGACACGTGCATATATGTATAATTTTTTCTTTTGGGTGTGATGTTAATAAGAATCCATATGGGGGGCGGGTTAGGGAGTACATTTGAGTCTTATTAGAATGCTCTCATTTGTGAAAGCTTTTTCTCTTAAGTGAGATTACTTTATTGTAATGAAAAGTTGTTGTTATTTAGTTGCTTAGTCATGTCCAACTCTTTAGCAACTCCATGGACTGTAGCCTGCCAGGCTCCTCTGTCCATGGAATTCTCTAGGAAACAATACTTCAGTGGATTGCCATTTCCCTCTCCAGGGGATCTTCCTGACCTAGGAATCAAACCCACGTCTCCTACATTGGCAACTGGTTTCTTTACCCTTAAGCCACCTGGGAAGCCCCAGTGAAGATAGTAGCTACCGTTTATTCAGCACCTACTTTATTCTAGACGTGTTACAGTGATCCTGGGAAGGAGGTATTATTACTAATTTAGAGTGAAGTAATTGAAGTTTAAGTAGTTTGCCCAATGTCCCAGGGCTAGTAAGTAGAAGAGTCTAGCCATTTTTTAATCCAAAGCTATGCACTTTCCAGTGTGCTGTCTGAATGAGAATCTTTAGTGTATCAGAGTGAGATATGTATTTGACTGGAAGCCAAGAAAGCTCAGAAAAGGGGAAATCAGGCAAATCAGAAAACCACTAGAGGAGAACTTTTTTAGCATCCTTTCCCCTAATCTGCCTGTTTACCCGTATCTGTACCTGACATTTGTCTTCTTCCTTGTTGTGGTGGACAAGGCTGTTCCTCTCAGGACTTGATTCTGTTTATCTCTTGCATCTTTAATCTGTGCCCCTTTCTTTACTAGCTTCCTCCCAAAAGCATAACCCAGACTCCTTCCAAAGCAAAGGCCTTTGGTGTTGTTTAGTCATTGCTGTGCAACAAACCACTCCAAAACTTAGAGAAATTAATTTAAAATACTTACTGGGCTTCCCTGGTGGCTCTGTGGTAAAGAATCCACCTGTCAATCCAGGAGACATGGATTTGATCTGTGGTCCAGGAGGATCCCATATGCCCGAGCACTCCAGTTACTGAGCCTGCTCTCTGGAGCCTGGGAGCTGCATCTCCTGAAGCCCACACACACTAGAGCCTGTGCTCCGCAATAAGGGAAGCCACCATACTGAGTAGTGGGCACTGAAGGTAGAGAGTAGACCCTGCTCACTACAACTGGAGAAAAGCCTGCACAGCAAAGACCAAGCACAGCCAAAAATAAACAAAAAACTTTAAATATCTTATTATTGATAAAAGCTATCATTTGTTTAGCTCACTGTTTTGTGAGTCAGCAAATTAGTCTGGGCTCAGTTGGATTTGTGTTTTAGTAGCTCAGTCGTGTCCGACTCTTTGTGACCCTATGGACTGCAGCCTGCAAGGCTCCTCTGTCCATGGGGATTCTCCAGGCAAGAAGACTGGAGTGGGTTGCCATGCCCTCCTCCAGGAGATCGTCCCAACCCAGAGATCGAACCCAGGTCTCCACGTTACAGGCGGATTCTTTATCATCTGAGCCACCAGGGAAGCCCAAGAATACTGGTGTGGATAGCCCTTCTCCAGGAGATTTTCCCAACCCAGGAATCAAACTGGAGTCTCCTGCATTGCAGGTGGATTCTTTACCAGCTGAGCTACCAGGGAAGCCCCCAGTTGGACTTACTTATTCACTTTTGGTCAGTTCAACAGGTCTGTTTCTGAGGCATTAGCTGGTCAGTGGCTGCGGCCATCAGGTGACTAGAGCACATGTCTTCCATCTTCCAGCAGGCTAGCCTGGACTTGTGTGCATGGTTGCACGGGAGGGTTCCAAAAGAGAACAGAAGTCTGCAAATCACCTTGAGCCTAGATTCCGAACTAGTGTCCTTTGCTCTTCATTCTGTCAACCAAAGTAGTTCACAAGGTCAGCCCAGGGCATGGAGAAGTAGACCAGTGAACAGGGTACTCTTTCCTCGCTGGTGAATCCAGTTTACCCTTCAAGACCATAACGTCAGGCTGAGTCGCGGCCTCGGGTCGCGGCTTCCTCTGTCCCTGCATTTAAAACACGGTGTGGCTGCTGTTGGTTTAGTTCTTAGGAGAAAATGAGTTCCTTAAAGACAGTGACCGCGTTTCAGTCCAGGATTTGGCACATAGTGGAACATTTAAAAGTGGAAACTTTTGTGAAAATAAAGCATTGTAGCAGTTAACATCTGGCAATACGGACTAGAAGATAATATATCCTTGCATTTTAAGACTTGCCAGTGTCGAACAACTTTGGGGCAGACTCTAATATATCAACATTGAAATTTCTTTAAAATTAGCATTCTGAGAAGAAATCACTAAGTATCTGTGTAGTATCATTAAATATTTGTGTAGTATCTTTGTCTTTTTGTTAGGTTATAAGTATTTTTTATACAGGAGGCAAGTCACATTTTTATGGCATGTTTGTCCGAAAAAGCATACCCAACCATTCACTGGCCCACTGGGATTTGGGATAACATTTCTCCTTTAGGATGTACAATGAGGAGAGACGGCAGCCGGTGTCCTGGGAGTTGCTCTGGACGACATGGAATATAAATGTTTCCATTAAATGGGAGATGAGATATATGTAACATAAGCTCATCTTCCTGTGAGCATATCTTGTCGATGCCCTAATTCTTAATTGGTGGATTTTCATGTGCATTTTTTTATTGTATTTTAGACTCAGCTGCCTGTGTATTCCCCAAACCTGACCACATCTTCCTATCTCCGGCTTGATATCTCACCATGCATCGGAGATCAAGAGGAGTTAACATCGGGCTGCTTCTGCTCCTTTCTCAAATCTTCCAGGTTGGGATCAACAATGTTCCACCTGTCACCCTGGCAACGTTGGCTCTCAACATCTGGTTCTTCTTGAATCCCCTGAAGCCACTGCTTAGCTCCTGCCTCAGCGTGGAGAAGTGTTACTATCAGAAGGACTGGCAGCGCCTGCTGCTTTCCCCTCTTCACCATGCGGATGACTGGCACCTGTATTTCAATATGGTATCCATGCTGTGGAAAGGAATTCATCTGGAGAGAAGACTGGGGAGTAGATGGTTTGCCTACATCATCGTCACATTCTCCCTCCTCACTGGGGTGGTGTACCTGTTCTTGGAATTTGCTCTGGCAGAATTTCTGAATGAGCCTGACTTCAAAAGGAATTGTGCTGTCGGTTTCTCAGGTAAGGCAGACACATTTCTAAAGGTAGCCTGCCTGAAGACAGTAAGGGAGGTGCAGCTGTTGCTGTCTTATGAAGCGGGGGTCCCAGCTGGTGAGGGAACTGACATCTGAGTGGCTAAGGACTGTGGGGGCTTGGATTTTGGAGAAGAGGCTGATTGGAGCACGGGAGAGTCATTGATTTTGCTATTTCCTATTACGCTGCATTATTCATTCTTGGACAGTTTAGACTATGGTCTGCCCACAGGTGGTTTTGCAGGAAATAAGATTTTGGAACTATGCCCTGGCTCCATTGTGATGGGGCTAGAGAGAGAGATACACTGGTGTATTTGTGATAGGGAGTTCTCTAAAAAGATCAGCAGCCTCTCAATAATTAAAGGTACCATTAATTAATTAATACCATTAATTAAAAGCCATTAAAGGTACCACACCCTCTGATGGCACCTCCTTACCATGATATTCTCTATACGTGTGTGTGCGCTCAGTCATGTCTGACTCTTTGTGACCCCATGGACTGTAGCCCACCAGCCTCCTCTGTCTGTGGGATTTCCCAGGCAAGAATACTGGAGCAGGTTGCCATTTCTATCTCCAACGGATCTTTCTGACCCAGGGATTGAACCTGAGTCTCTTGCATCTCCTGCTTTGGTAGCTGGATCCTTTACCACTGCGCCATTTGGGGAGCCCAGTCTCTATGCACAATTTATGCTATTTAATTAATGTAACAGGTCCATAGGGAGGTGGCCTTGTGTTGATTTTCTAAGTAAGGAAGCTAAGGCACAGAGAAATCAGTCATGGTTATACATCTCGTAAGTGATGGAGCTGGGATCTGAAACTAGTCTACATGACTTAAACCACATGTTACATTGCCTCTCACTGTTGCCCCTCACTAGTTCTTTTCTTAAATTTTTCTTGTAGGGCTGAATTGCCATCAGACTTAAAATAGGTCTTCTTTAAAAATTATAATGTAAAGGGTAGGAGGGGAATTGTCCTGAAACAGAAGGAAAACAAACCCTTCCCTCTTCTTTCCCTGCTGTCCTTTCCCCTTTCCTCATCTTCATGCATCTAACTATGTGAGAAGAAAGGAAATATGCCCTGCCTTCAATATGTCTTTCCATAGGAGTTAGGAAAAAACACATTAATGGTGTTTTTTCAAATTGAGTTAAAAATCACATAGCATACAATTAATGATTTTGAAGTTTAAATTCAGTCGCATTTAGTACCATTGCTGCTGCTGCTGCTAAGTCGCTTCAGTCGTGTCCGACCCTGTGTGACCCCATAGATGGCAGCTCACCAGGCTCCCCTGTCCCTGGGATTCTTAAGGCAAAACCACTGGAGTGGGTTGCCATTTCCTTCTCCAATGCATGAAAGTAAAAAGTGAAAGTGAAGTCGCTCAGTCGTGTCCAACTTCTAGCGACCCCATGGACTGGCCTACCAGGCTCCTCCGTCCATGGGATTTTCTAGGCAAGAGTACTGGAGTGGAGTGCCATTGCCTTCTCCGCATTTAGTACCATTACTAGTATGTTATTCCCTTTTTATGTGTTATATATTTAATAGCATACTCAAAGGCAGTATGAACTTCTGTTAAGAAACATTGAAGGAGATTTCCCTGGTGGTCCAGTGCTTAAGGCTCTGGGATGCCACTGTAGGGGTTGAGGGTGTGATCCCTGTTGGATTACTAAAGTCCTGCATGCTTTTCGGTGCAGCCAAAAGATCAAAGGAAAAAAAAAAGAAACATTGAAGGAATGGTTACCTTGAGGATTGTCTTTCTGCCAAATGTTGGGTTGACTTGTTATAAGGAATAGAATATGTTTCAAAGTCAAGGGTTGGATGTAGTCAGATAATCATTTTTACTTCAGTTAGTTTTTTTTTTGCCAGTGTTGATCATCTCTGCATTTGGATTGCTGATATTTGTTTACTCTTTATTCTCTTTTAGGAGTATTGTTTGCTTTGAAAGTTCTGAACAACCATTGTTGCCCTGGAGGCTTTGTCAACGTTTTGGGCTTTCCTGTATCCAACAGATTTGCTTGTTGGGTGGAACTCTTGGCTATTCATTTCATCTCGCCAGGGTGAGTGTTTACTCTTAGAGAATGCAAATGAAGGACCTGATATTCCATGGAGAAAGAATTGTAGTAATAATGAGGTAACCCGTTCTCTTTTACAGTGAAGTTTGTTCTTTAACTCTAAGGACAGAATACAGTTAATGGTTTTAATGTCAGATATTCCTGTGTTTGAATCCTGTCAGCTACTGAGCTGTGTGATTTTGATGTACTTCTCTTATGTGAGTTTCCATTTTCTCACCTTTTAAGTAGAACCTGGTACACAACTTAGGGGGTTAATATTAACCAGCCTGTCAATTAGTTAATTCTAATAATGTTAATTCAGAGAGGCAGCTAGAAACCATATAATTTTAAAGATTAAAATATCAAAAGATATTTTACAGGACTAATGCTTTTAAGCCACTTAAGTTGTGAATTGTCTTGGTGATTTGATGATAAGCAGATTTTACCCACAGTCTTGACGTATGAACTGGATCAACTCTGAACTGTTTTGGGTGGACTGAAGCACAGGACCCCATTCCCTTTGATTCACCTCAATGTCACTGTGGCTGTGTCAGAAGCACCTCTGGAACCCTGGAGCTCCAGGGAATACAGTTTGGGAATCCCTGACATCTGTAACTTTTCCTCTACAGATCAGGACAAGGAAATTCAGAAGGCTTGGAGACTCATTGAACAGCTGGTGGTAGATACCAGGCTAGTTAGGATTCCAGCCTTCTGATTCCTGGTCTGAACGTTCCCAGGGGAGTGGGGATGGAGTTGGGGGTTGCTTTTCCACTCTGATTCTTTTTTCTACTTTCTCTTCAGAAAAAGTAGTGAATCATTTTTTTATTTCCCTACCTTGATTCTTTTCTCTGCTTTCTCTTCAGAAAAAGGAATGAATTGTTTTTTATTTCCCTACCTCTTCCACCAGCTGCACTTCTCTTAATCTGTGTAATGCAACTGGAAGCCCATGGTTTGCACATTTATTTTTAAACGCTGGGGACCTGGAAGCTATTTGGAGAAGGGAGAGATTCAGGAAGGTTCAGAAAGAAGTATGGATATTTTTTGGCTGCTTTTCTTTTCAGTAAGGAGCTCTTTTGTTTTGCTTTTGGTTTGTGTGACTATGTTGGGTGTTGTACTTTATTTGAGAGTGTTCTCCTTGGGCTGCGTGTCAGGCCAGTAACCTTGAGTCCTTCTTTAATGCTAATTTCCCCTCCCGTCAGGGCAGCCTTCGCCAGCTGGTCTGTAAAAGGCAGTGGTGTGGCCGCTGAACTCCACTCATTTGCAACTGTATTGTTATCTTGTGACAGTTCTACCAAGAAAGCCTAACAAAATCTTCAAAGTTTTCTTTGAAAAAGGGTCCAGTAATGTGTGTCCCATATCTGAACAGCCCTCTCTATACCTTGTCACTCACAGCTCCCTGACTTGCTCGATGTGACTCGGTTCTCTGTGTAGACCAGAGACTCTTGTGTGTGAGGGCAACACCCAACATTCATATGAAAATCACTCCCTCTGGTACTTGAACTTTTATTCTATAATGAATCCATTGAATAGCTGTGCCTTTAATATTCTCATGCAACTATTGCATAAGACTCTCATCTTGCATTTTTATTTTTTAGCAATACCACCCCCGCCTCCATTCCTTTTACATAGAAAAGACATGGTTGCATTTTTATGTAATATGCTTATTCTGCATGGAGGGACCTGATATTCTGAGCCTGGGAATTAAATGGAATTTCCTTTGAAGTCTGAAAGACTAAATCTTTTGGTTTTTGAAGATTTGACTACTTTAGAATGATAAACTGATGATATCCAGGCATCTCCTTATGTGTGTGTCCAGTAGAGACAGAGTTGAGCGCTGGTCCAGCAAACCTAAGAAGGGAGTGCTTCTTTGAGATGGATCTTGGAAGAATGGGAGAAACCAGAGCTCTGCTGTTCCGCATTATTATTCTCCTGGTGGTTGTCAATTAGAATTTTCATTGGGAAAACATTGTAAATCTTTAGAACAAAGCCTGCTTTATTGATGGACTTAATGAGCTGCCCTTTGGGAGGGGAAAAAAAAAATCTGCCAAGCAAACATTTGTGGCCCTCTGTGTTTTATGAAATCCACAGAATTAGTAATTTCCCCCAGTTAGGGAGTTTTATGGAGGGAAGCCACTCCAAACAGCCAGCCCTGTGAGGGGTATGGACCTGCACAGCAGGGTGAAGTAACCACTCTTCTTTGCTGGGTCTTTTGCTCTTGATACTGAAAGCTCAGCTTCTCTGTACACCAATGCTGAATCAAATTTCAGAGACAGTTTTGGGTGAAGTAGAAAAGGATAGTTTTGCTGCTTTGCCAGTCAAAGGGGGACACACAGCAGGTTCAATGCCCTCAAAACCTTGTGTCCTCACTTGGGGAAGATAGAAGTGTTATAGTAATTGTTCAAAGAGGGAATGATCAGTCCATGGCCATTTCTTCTGATGAACTGGTGGTGAGGTAAGTAAGAGTCAACATCATCAGTTTTCAGGTCCAACTAGTCTGGGGTCTACAGGCTTGTGGGCAGCATACTATCCTTAATCATTAACCTCTCCCACTTTGAGCAGGGGTCAGTATCCACAGAGCAGCTCAGAGAGGTTGTGTGTATCCATTGATGGAGAAACAGGACCTTGCCTCAAGGCTGCTCTTTTGACTGTTTCTCCCTGGCTTTGCATCCTCTCCCTTCCCTGATTAACAACTGCTTGAATCTGCCCACTGGGACTCAGGGAAGGTCCTGGAGGCTGAATGAAGGCTGTTTCCTATCGTCACAGAAATGGGGGCCACAGAGGCCTTGTGCCCAGGAGCCCCGCAGGGCCCTGCACGGTGTCCCTGTCGCGGCTCCCGTGTGTGGCTTGTGCCAGTGACAGCTGCACCTCACTTGGTCGTTTCCTTTCCCTGTGTGTCCTGGGACCCCGCTTGGTGGTTGTGTCTGAAGAAGTGACCCTGCTCCTAAGGTGGCACAGGAGGGAGGAGACTCCAAAATTCTAATTTTCACCTTAAAGCTCAAATTTTATTGACAATAGATACCACTGGGTTTTTATGGGGTTTTTTTGAAGGCTCACATTGTTTATTTTTAAGAAAATGTGTGCCATTTTCCATTTATTTAACCATGGGCAGTCAGTTCTTCTTTCGAGTAAATGTGATGAGGGAGAGCCCTTAAAAACAGTGGCCAGTTCATCTCATAGCTCAACCAGCCACACTGGTGCTTTACTGGGAGATAAGCTCCTTAGTTGGATATAGAGTTGAAGTGCTTTTTGCCCATTTCCCATTTTGTCACATAGCATATGAAAAAGATGTATGCTTTTTAAGAAATTAAAATTTTACTGTTTATCAAGGATATTCTTAAGCAGAGCTTCCATTTTCCCCTTTGAGTGTGAATCTGTGGCTGTGAGACACACAGCCACTCTTGGTATTTTTTTGGAGTCATTGCCTTGATTCACTTGATTCAAACAGCCAAGCCACAAGCAGTTGTAGCTTTTATGTTGTTGTTGTTTAGTTGCTAAGTCTTGTCCGACTGTTTGCAACCCCCTAGACTGTAGCCTACCAGCCTCCTCTGTCCATGGCATTTCCCAGGCATGAATACTGGAGTTGGTTGCCATTCCCTTCTCCAGGGGATCTTCCCCACCCAGGGATCGGATCCCTGTCTCCTGCATTGGCAGGTGGATTCTTTACCCTTGAGCCACCAGGGAAGCCCCCGTTGCTCTTATATCATTAATTAAAATGCCAGTACATGGGAAAGGGCAAATAATGCCTCAGTATTCTTATGAAAACAGTTTGGACTTCATGAACTGCCAGAAGGGCCTCTGGGACCTCCCGTGGTCCAAGGAGCCCACTTTGAGAATCACTGCTCCCAGCTCTCTCAGGCTGCCTCTCTGGCACTGCACTTCGCTGTGTCTTTTTTTTTTTTTTAATTTAACAAAAATTTATTGATTGCTTAGTATATCCCACTCCAGTGTTCTTTTTTTTGTTTGTTTGTTTTTTAATTTTATTTTATTTTTAAACTTTACATAATTGTATTAGTTTTGCCAAATATGAAAATGAATCCGCCACAGGTATACATGTGTTCCCCATCCTGAACCTTCCTCCCTCCTCCCTCCCCATACCATCCCTCTGGGTCATCCCATTGCACTAGCCCCAAGCATCCAGTATCGTGTATTGAACCTGGACTAGCAACTCGTTTCTTATATGATATTTTACATGTTTCAATGTCATTCTCCCAAATCTTCCCACCCTCTCCCTCTCCCACAGAGTCCATAAGACTGTTCTATACATCAGTGTCTCTTTTGCTGTCTCGTACACCGGGTTATTATTACCATCTTTCTAAATTCCATATATATGCGTTAGTATACTGTATTGGTGTTTTTCCTTCTGGCTTACTTCACTCTGTATAATAGGCTCCAGTTTCATCCACCTCATTAGAACTGATTCAAATGTATTCTTTTTAATGGCTGAGTAATACTCCATTGTGTATATGTACCATAGCTTTCTTATCCATTCATCTGCTGATGGACATCTAGGTTGCTTCCATGTCCTGGCTATTATAAACAGTGCTGTGATGAACATTGGGGTACACATGTCTCTTTCCCTTCTGGTTTCCTTAGTGTGTATGCCCAGCAGTGGGATTGCTGGATCATTAACTTGTATGAAAGGAAAGATGGTAGCTTCATGCAGCCAGGGCTGGGAGAGAAAGGGAAGCAGTGAAGTATGCAAGAACACATGTAACCATTGAAATCGCTAATTAACAATTCCTAATTAGCCTGAACTGTTAACACTTTGTCCGAAGGAGAGTGGCCACTTGTCTCTGTCATTACAGGGACTGATTATAAGTTCTGTTCCACATGAACTTAGATGCAGGGAACTCTGGTCCTGCTTTGAGTTCTCTCCTTGCTTACATTTTGTGATAAGGTGCTTCTGGCATATTCATCTAAAATGCAACACGCATGTTCTTTCTTCCCCAGTAGTGCTGGGATAGGGAACATAAAAGGCATACCTTGTGTTTGAGTGCCAGTTGACACCTCTGTGGAGTTAGCTTCCTAGCAGTCTGTTGGACTTTTGCCTTGGGAATTAGGAATGAGGTTGAGGAATAACAATTTGGACGATGATGGTTACATTGTCTCCTGTCCCACGTGTTCTTCTAGAACTTCACTTAAAGATGGGGTCTGGGGCTCCTCCCCCTGAATTGAGTGGGTTTGTGGCTCATTGCAGTCAATAGATGGCAGCAGAAATGCCATGCTACTTCTGAAGCAAGAAGTCCTTTGCCTTATGAGCGGCAACACTGGCCCATGGAGCCCACATTCCCTGGTTCACCCATGCTGTGAGCAAGCAGCACACAACACGTGAGTGAAAGGCTGTTAGAAACAGCCGTGTGTCAGCCCAGCCTCAACATGGTGGGGGCGACACCAGCCACCCGTGTGCTTCCTGAATTCCTGACCCACAGAATCTGCAAGTGGATGAAAGCAAGTGTTATTTTATGCCTCTGCATGTGGGGAGATTTGTCCTGTGTAATGCCAGACAGGTGAATGAAAAAGAAGTGGGGAAAGTAGAATGAAAAGCAGAGGAGTACAAAGGACAGTATGGGAGAGAGTCTGGAGTGAAGGTGGAAGAGAGCCAAGGAGGGCAGCTTGGGGAGGAATGCATGCTGGGATGCTGTGGTACCGTGGGTCACGACAGCATCCCCATCAGGTAACAGGGCTTTAAAGCAGCGGTTGGCACTTGGGGGTTCTAATCCTTTAAAGGGTTCTGAAATCAGTGTAGTGAGACCCAAGCAGCGTTTGAAAGAGAGAGAAAGGAAGAGAGGAAGGAAGGAAGGGAGAGAGGAAAGAAAAGAGAAAGACAGACCAGTGTTGAATGTGGTAAGGGTGTTATTTCCAGGCACTTTTGTTTTAGGTGTATGTGTGCTGCATTTCTAAAGTGTATTTTTAGTGCGGGACAGTACAAAAATTTGGGGAGGTGCTGCTTTAAAGCAGCTGTTAGTTGCTTAAACTAGAGTTAAATGCATTTACTCTAAGGTCCGGGACATTTATTGTCTTCAGTGGAAGAGCTTTAGATTGCCGGGTCTTGAGGGACGATGAGAATAGGCTGTGATGACAGATTTCTGCCAATTTATTGTTTTTCATTAGAATAAGTAGTAATTCACAAGACTTATTAATTAATAATCATGCTAGCTCTCCAGATAGCTGTCTATATGGATATGTGTGCTCACAGATTTAGACTTCACCTACCTAAATCAGAATTGCTAGTAACGATTGCTCAGTTATAAACATTATTCTTAAAAATCCTTTGGAATTCAAGAGAAAGGGTTAGTCTAGAGCAAAGGAGACGATGAAGTATAAAAGTTAACACATTTTGCCCAAAAGTGCAACATTCCTTTCCAAGCTTTTTAATATATTGATAGATTCATTTCCAATAGCTTAGTAGAAAATAAAACCCAACTGAATATAGGGTTAAAACACACCTTGGGAGTTTGTGTAAACAAGCAAATGACAAATGGGTAAATCCAATGATACCCAAGTTAATTGTGCTTTGGAGAGAAAGCTCCTTTAACAAGATGGACACATACACACTGCTATATTTAAAACCGATTACCAACAAGGACCTGCTGTATAGCACAGGGAACTCTGCTCAATGTTATGTGGCAGCCTGGATGGGAAGGGAGTTTAGGGGAGAATGGATACGTGTATATATGGCCTACTCCCTTCACTGTTCACCTGAAACTCTGACAACATTGTTAATTGCCTATACTCCCATACAAAGTAAAAAGTTTTTAAAAATGGCCTGAGGGATGAGAGCTAAGGAGGAACCGTGGTCTTCTCAGGGCCAGGGAGGGTAGTGGCAGCTCACTGAGAGGAGAGACGGCAGCCGTAAGAGATTCCTGTTTTCCAAGTGTAGGTTAAGCTGTTTTTTCAAGAAGTTATACCAATTCATCATGTCATTTTTGTCAGTTTTAACGCAAATTGACCTGTATTGGAGGGGCCATAATTTTTTTTAAAAACCCACTTTTTTAGTAGGTATAATGTATTGTTGCCAGGTTGTTTGGTGTGTTTGTGTATGTGTATATATACAAATGTATTTATTGGCCAGGGTGAGCATTTTCTGAAGCATTGTTTTTCTGTTTATATTATACAATGACATCTTTTATTTTGTATCTACTGGCACGGTTGCATTTTTCTACTAAAGTTGGATGACACATGTATATAGAATTGATACTCACCCTCTGTTTTATTTCATGGAAGCATGTTTTCACAGCCTGTTAAGCAGTTCAGCTTGAGTCAACATTCCAGGACTCTCCTGAGCAGATTCTTCTTCTGCATTCCTTGGGTGTCCATTTATACATTTCCTTCCTTCTCTCTTTACAGGCTCCCATAAGGGAAAGTTGCGTGAGTTATAGAAAGAGTGAGTGAGTTTGTTTGTCTCCCAGGAGGGCTTACAGTTGAACAGAGCTCAAGGTGAGAGCAGTACTTAACGAAAGCAATGATTCCCTAGGGTTAGGTTTTATGAGATGAGAATGAGAACTTTGGAGGCAGAGAACTTTCCCTCCCGTTAGGCCTGGAACTTTTTGAGGGACAGAGGAGTGTATAAATCATTTCCCTGGCTCTGGAGTCCAAGCTTGTGGCAAGAGAGAAGGCCCGTCCTTGTCCTGGACAGCTGAACCATCCCTGACCACTTAACGAAGAGCCTCAAGCTGAATAGGAAGTGCATCAAGAGCAGAAAAGAATTTTATCTGATTACTGTGTTTTCTTCTTTTTTTTAATGAGAGATTTAGTGTAACAGTTTCTTTTAAAATCTGGTTATATTACCTAAAGAATTAAACTGAAAAGAAAGCAGTAGCCAAATGAGAGTGTAACCTAATTTCTCAGCTCCTAATTGAAAACCAGTATATTCATGCCTGCATGGCATGGCTCATAGCTTCATTGAGTTACTCAAGCCCCTTCGCCTTGATAAGGCTGTGATCCACGAAGGGGTATTCACTGTAGGAAAGTTCAAAATATATACAGATAAAGAACACAAATTGCCCATAATATCCTACCCGGAGAAAACCACTTTCAGCATTCTGCCATTGCACACCCCTCCCCTCAAACTCAATTCTGTTTCCTACTTTCTTGTTTAACTTGTTACAAGCTCAGCTCTTCCAAGCCTCAGCTTTAATGGTTGTATAATGATTCGTGTTGTAGTTTCCTTATTTTCTCATTCACTAATTTTACATGCTAATTTTATTACCTAATCATGCAAATTAGAAGTGAGAATGTTTATTAAAGCATTATTTGCTAGTCTTGGCTCCCAGATCTGAATATGTCCTTGGAGTAGATTTCCAGAATCAGTTCATGGGTTTGAACTATTTTTCATGGCTCTTTTATTCATTTTTCTAACTTGTTTTCTCTAAGCTGGTTCTCATTTACAGCCCACCAACAGCATATGGGAGTGCCTACTTCTCCACTTCTTGACCAGACTGAATATTTGCTATAATATTTTTTTTTAATTTGATACATAACAAAAATTGTTTCCTTACTGTTGTTTATAATCTTTTGTTAGTGAAATGGGACAACTTTGTATTCCTTTCTAATAAATTTTATTTCCTTGTCCATGACTTATCTTTGTGTCCCCAACATGCTTTCAAGATGCTACACAACTTAGTGACTGAACAATATGAATAAATTAATTGTTTATTGTTAATGAGTGGTGATACTGAATTTCAAGGGGTTCTTATTAGATTACATATACTAAGGGACCTTAAGTACACAGTACAGTTTTAAGTTATGTAAATAATAACTTGGGGCTTCCCTGATGGCTCAGTGGTAAAAAATTAACTTGTAACAGAGGAGACTTGATTGATCCCTGGGTCAGGAGGATCCCCTGGAGAAGGAAATAGCAGCCCACTCCAGTATTCTTGCCTGGAGAATCCCACAGACAGAGGAGCCTGGTGGGCTACAGTCCATGGGGTCACAAAGAGTTGGTTGTGACTGAGCAGGCACACACAAATAATAACTTAGTGTTTATGGGGATTTTTTTTGTCTGATATTAATCGATAAAGACTTAAATTATAGCTAAGGACAGAAAGTCTTTTACACTGAAAATAAGAAATCTGATAGGTTGCTTTAGGAGTAGACTGAAGACAGGTTTTACCTATTTGTATGTTTTAAATAAATAAATTTTACTTTTTAGAATAGCCTTAGATTTACAGAAAAATTGTAAAGAGATACAGAAAGTTCCCCCATAACTTGCACCCAGTTTCACCTAATTTTGACATCTTAATGTCATGTATGGATATGAGAATTGGACTTTAAAGAAAGCTGAGCACCAAAGAATTGATGCTTTTGAACTGTGGTGTTGGAGAATACTCTTGAGAGTCCCTTGGACTGCAAGGAGATCCAGCCAGTCCACCCTAAAGAAAATCAGTCCTGAATATTCATTGGAAGGACTGATGTTGAAGCTGAAACTCCAATACTTTGGCCACCTGATGCAAAGAGCTAACTCATTTGAAAAGACCTTGATGCTGGGAGAGACTGAGGGCAGGAGGATAAGGGGAGGACAGAGGATGAGATGGTTGGATGGCATTACCGACTCAATGGGCGTGAGTTTGAGTAAACTTCGGGAGTTGGTGATAGACAGGGAGGCCTGGTGTACTGCGGTCCATGGGGTCACGAAGAGTCGGATATGACTGAGTGACTGGACTGAACTGAACGTTAGTATGGTATATTTGTTACAGTTGATGATCCAATATGATGCATAATTATTAACTAAACTCCTTTATACAGATTTCCCTAGTTTTTACCTGATGTCCTTTTTCTGTTCTAGGTTCTTTTTTTTGTTGTTGTTGTTCTAGGTTCTTAACTGGACTCCTGTGTGACATTTCATGTCTCCTTAGGCTCCTTTGTTAATCAGCTTGGGCAGTCATAACAAAATACTATAGATTGGATGGCTTGAATAACAGAATTTAATTTTCACACAGTTCTAGAGGCTAGAAGTTCAAGATGAAGGTGCCAGCATGGTTGGTGTCTAGCGAGGAGTCTCTTCGTAGTTTATCATGGCTATCTTCTTACTGGGTCTTCACATAACAGAGAGACCGAAAGAGAGAGAGCATGCAACCATCATGACCTTCAGCTCAGTTCAGTCGCTCAGTTGTGTCCGACTCTTTGCGACCCCATGAATTGCAGCACACCAGGCCTCCCTGTCCATCACCAACTCCCGGAGTTCACTCAAACTCACATCCATTGAGTCGATGATGCCATCCAGCCATCTCATCCTCTGTCGTCCCCTTCTCCTCCTGCCCCCAATCCCTCCTAGCATCAGAGTCTTATCCAATGAGTCAACTCTTTGCTTGAGGTGGCCAAAGTACTGGAGTTTCAGCTTCAGCATCATTCCTTACAAAGAACACACAGGGCTGATCTCCTTTAGGATAGACTGGTTGGATCTCCTTGCAGTCCAAGGGACTCTCAAGAGTCTTCTCCAACACCACAGTTCAAAAGCATCAATTCTTTGGCGCTTAGCCTTCTTCACAGTCCAGCTCTCACATCCATACATGACCACTGGAAAAACCATAGCCTTGACTAGACGGACCTTTGTTGGCAAAGTAATGTCTCTGCTTTTGAATATGCTGTCTAGGTTGGTCATAACTTTCCTTCCAAGGAGTAAACGTCTTTTAATTTCATGGCTGCAGTCACCATCTGCAGTGATTTTGGAGCCCAAAAAGAGAAAGTCTGACACTGTTTCTACTGTTTCCCCATCTATTTCCCGTGAAGTGATGGGACCAGATGCCATGATCTTCGTTTTCTGAATGTTGAGCTTTAAGCCAACTTTTTCACTCTCCTCTTTCACTTTCATCAAGAGGCTTTTTAGTTCCTCTTCACTTTCTGCCATAAGGGTGGTGTCATCTGCATATCTGAGGTTATTGATATTTCTCCCAGTCATCTTGATTCCAGCTTGTGCTTCTTCCAACCCAGCGTTTCTCATGATGTACTCTGCATATAAGTTAAATAAGCAGGGTGACAGTATACAGCCTTGATGTACTCCTTTTCCTATTTGGAACCAGTCTGTTGTTCCATGTCCAGTTCTAACTGTTGCTTCCTGACCTGCATATAGGTTTCTCAAGAGGCAGATCAGGTGGTCTGGTATTCCCATCTCTTTTAGAATTTTCTACAGTTTATTGTGATCCACACAGTCAAAGGCTTTGGGATAGTCAATAAAGCAGAAATAGATGTTTTTCTGGAACTCTCTTGCTTTTTCCATGATCCACCGGATGTTGGCAATTTGATCTCTGGTTCCTCTGCCTTTTCTAAAACCAGCTTGAACATCTGGAAGTTCACGGTTCACGTATTGCTGAAGCCTGGCTTGGAGAATTTTGAGCATTACTTTACTAGCATGTGAGATGAATGCAATTGTGTGGTAGTCTGAGCATTCTTTGGCATTGCCTTTCTTAGGGATTAGAATGAAAACTGACCTTTTCCAGTCCTGTGGCCACTGCTGAGTTTTCCAAATTTGCTGGCAGATTGAGTGCAGCACTTTCACAGCATCATCTTCCAGGATTTGAAATAGCTCCACTGGAATTCCATCACCTCCACTAGCTTTGTTTGTAGTGATGCTTTCTAAGGCCCACTTGACTTCACATTCCAGGATGTCTGGCTCTAGGTGAGTGATCACACCATCATGATTATCTTGGTCATGAAGATCTTTTTAGTACAGTTCTTCTGTGTATTCTTGCCACCTCTTCTTAATATCTTCTGCTTCTGTTAGGTCCATACCATTTCTGTCCTTTATCGAGCCCATCTTTGCATGAAATGTTCCCTTGGTATCTCTAATTTTCTTGAAGAGATCTCTCGTCTTTCCCATTCTGTTGTTTTCCTCTATTTCTTTGTATTGATCGCTGAGGAAGGCTTTCTTATCTCTTCTTGCTATTCTTTGGAACTCTGTATTCAGATGCTTATATCTTTCCTTTCTCCTTTGCTTTTCACTTGTCTTCTTTTCACAGCTATTTGTAAGGCCTCCCCAGACAGCCCTTTTGCTTTTTTGCATTTCTTTTCCATGCGGATGGTCTTGATCCCTGTCTCCTGTACAATGTCATGAACCTCCGTCCATAGTTCATCAGGCACTCTATCTATCAGATCTAGTCCTTTAAATCTATTTCTCACTTCCACTGTATAATCATAAGAGATTTGATTTAGGTCATACCTGAATGGTTTTCCCTACTTGCTTCAATTTAAGTCTGAATTTGGCAATAAGGAGCTCATGATCTGAGCCACAGTCAGCTCCCGGTCTTGTTTTTGCTGACTGTATAGAGCTTCTCCATCTATGGCTGCAAAGAATATAATCAATCTGATTTCGGTGTCACCCATCTGGATGTCTCTGCTTATTAATATGCTGTCTAGGTTGGTCATAGTTAGACGCTATTTTTCCTAAATGTCCATTTGTATAAGCATTAACTTCTTTGATTTGCCCTCTTGTGATTCAGAAGCAGTGTTCAGTTAACCATTGGCAGGATTTCTAAGCAAGTTTTTTGTTTTCTTTTTTTCTTTAAATTAATTTATTTTAATTGGAGGCTGATTGCTTTACAATATTCTGGTGTTTTTGCCATACATTGACTTGAATCAGCCACGGGTGTACATGTGTACCCCATCCTGAACCCCCATTCCTCTAAGTAAGTTTTAATTTATGTGTATGAACATGTCTTGTCTTTTCTTAAATGGCACTGCTGTGGTTCCATTGTAAGATGTGCACGTCATACACAGAGGTAGATATGAGAAATTTCCATCCCAACTAGAGCACACTAGCGTGGAGGACTCCTGCTGTCCGTAAATTACTCAGACCTTGTTTCAGACCTGCTTCACCCAATCTGTTGGCTCAGAATAACAGAGAAGAACAGTAGGCAGAAATGAGGAAGCAGCTGTTTTTCCAGTTGAGTGCAGAGTTGTCTGGAATAAGGTTCACTGCGCAGGTTGAAACTAATTGGCCATCATGCTGTGATGTAATTGTGGGTTTGTGGATGATAATACCTACCTAATCTGTACTTAACTAACTAGGCTTGTTAATGATCAATTCTGGTGACTTGGTGACAGGTGCAAAGCTTGGGTTTACTATACTGACTGTCTCAGGTAATGATGACTACAAGTTAGTTTTAAAAGATGAAACTTTTTAAAAATTAAAAAAGTGATATGCCATAAGTTAATAGCTGCATCTTATTAAATTAAAGAGCCCTGTGTAATGTGTTTTACAGGAAAATGTGTTTTTTGATCTGAAAAGTTAATTACCAATTGCAGCAATTATTTTGAGTTGATTGTTTTCTTACTAATAGTTTTTTCATTAAAAAAATGAGCCCTGTGAAGTATAGTACATTTATTTCCCTTGGGAGTATCAGTATTTAGAATGTGCACTTAGGTCTACTTGGATCTTTTTTCAGGAGACATTTATTGGAGATAAATGTTACACAGAGTTCACTCTCAACTAGTAAGATGATAAATCACATCTCTGGAGATTTTGTGGTATATTTACTTAATTCTTCCCATTTCAGTATAAGAAGGAATGTTTTTAAATAGAAAGCTCTTTATATTTGCTAATTTCCCCCTCCTCTTCTGCAGGATTAAATGATTTTTAGTTAAAAGTCTTGGGAGTTAAATAGTCAAGAGGACTGTTTTCCATTTACATTCAGGTTTGGTTTAAATTATGCAAAATGAAGACAGTCGGTGCTATGAATTGAAATCATTAGTGCATCAATTATTCCATGATAACCAGCTGAGAGCAGGCTTCAGACTACATGAATGTTCCTTCCATTTCAACTTGGCTTCTCATTAGCTTATATGAGAGATAAAATAATTTGATTCTAATTTATCTCTCTTTAAATGGACATTGTTCCCCTCTGAATTCAAGAGGAGAGCATTTTAATTTTGCAGTTGTTTATAACACACAGGTCAAATAAATAACAAATTTTATTTCCAGCAATATATGTCTCCTTTATGATTTATATTACCATAGTTTCTTGATTCTAAGACATACTTTTTCCCCCTGCATCTTTTTAGGGCAAAATAAGCCATGAACGTAATAAAGATAACATCATAAATCTGTGGGGATAATAAGGGTTATTTAGCAAATGGTACTTGAAGAAGACTTTAACCATTTGGAAGAAACTGTTGTTGTTCAAGAAACTGTTGTTGTTCAACTTATAGTTTTAATTCACTATAGCCTAAAACAACTTTCATGTATTATGTTTAGAAGATTTAAAAAATAGCATCTAAAAAATGTCTAAGAAATTTCAGTGAGGTAAATTTTTCAGGTCTTGAGTTGAGAGGAAACTTCTAAACATAAAACAATAACACAATCTCAAATGTAGGTAAAAGCAATTTTCTCTAGGTCCAAATATACTATTAGTTAAAAGACCAAAAATATATTAGAAATATATTTGGAAAAAGAAGATCATATTTTTGTGGTGAATGGTACTAATTGCAAGAAAAAGTCCATCAATAGGCTGTTAACAGAAAAAAAAATGAATGCGTAACCTAATAAATGTATGACAAAAATTCATTATTGACCAAATAATGAATATTAAAATAATGGGCTACTTTACTTATTAAACCAATAAGACTAAAAGATTATCACTGTTGTTAAGAGTTTGGTAAAATGAGAGTTTACATAAACTTCTGTTGGTGCTGTATCTTGGTATAAACTTTCTGAAAAGTCATTTGGTGATATGTATTGAAAGCTGCAAAAAGTTTATACCCTTTAATTTGATAATTACTTTTTTGTAATTGTCAAAAGTTTATACCTTTTAATTTGATAATTACTTTTTTGTCTAATTGTCCAAATTAGAAATAACAGTAAATACAAAAAACGATAGATGTAAGCGTATTTATTGTCATAAAGTGTTGGAAAATTGGAAACCACTTAACAATCCAATAACAGGTAAATAGTTAAAATATAATGTAGTAGAATATTATATAGCCATTAAAATGCTATTTTCAGAGATAATCTTAATAGAATTGGAAGATCCTCAAGTTGAGTAGAAAGTAGAATACAAAGTGTTACATGTGATGTGGTTTCAATTTTTTTTTCCAAACTAAGAATAGTCACAAAAAGGGCTAAGGAAAAACAAATAACAATATAATTAGTGTTAATGTTGTGGAATTTTATCATTTTTCTTTAACTGTGTTTGGTCAGATTCTCTATAGTGAGCATGCATTATTTACATGGAAAGACTTGAGTTATTAAAATATAAACACCGTATTTGCATAATCCTTAACTTTCTTGTCCCTCCCAAGTTCCAGGAGGGCAGAGCTATCATCTATTCTGTTCTCTGCGTATCCTCAGTGTCTACAATAGTGCTTGGTACATCATAGCTACTCAGTAAAATGTGTGTTTGTTGAATAAAGACACTTTTGAGGTGACTAGCCCAATTAAAGATAATAGGCAAAGTGTAAGTTGAGTTACTGACCTTGTTCAGAAGTCTAGCATGGAAAGAAGTCAGGTGTAAAACCTGAGTGCCTAGTTAGAAGGCAGCGTCCATTCAAATGGGCAAAGAGAAAATGACATTCAGGAGGCTGAGAGGCAGCTCAGCAGTGGGGCTAGAATGGTGGAAGTGCCCCTGGGCTCATCTCATCCTCCTGAGAGACCACACGTTCCTACATCAGATAATGAGATAAACAGGGACTGTGCACTGGCTACAAAGGCAGCTTGAATCACCTCTAAAACTGCAGAGATTTTATAGGCTATATTATCTGATCACAAAGTAATGATAAGGACTTAAAAAAGTAAATACGAGGGGCATCCCTGGTGATCCGGTGGCTAAGACTCTGAGCTCCCTATGCAGGCGGCCTGGGTTCACTACCTGGTTGGGAAACTGGATCCCACGTGCTGCCACTAAGCCCTGGTGCAGCTAAATACACAAATACTTAGGGGGAAAAAAAGACTGAATTTGAGTAAAAGGAAAAAAAACAATCCCAATAATTACTCATAATCACTTGGAAATTTAAATAACTCCCTGATGAAGAGGAAATACTTTCAAATGGTTGTATGTTTTCATAAACTTTTTTTCCCTGTATTAAGAGATAGCTTTTTTGATTATTAAAATTTTGGACTCATTAAACCCAAAATTTCTTTATAAAAGAAAACATTATGGAACAAATAATACGGGTATGTAATTTTTTACAATTCTCTGAGTTTCCAAGAGGTATTCCAACATCAGTATTGCGTACAAACTTGTAAAATTTATTTGATGAGATCTTACCAAGTGTCAGTTTGTGAGGACTTAAATCCTGTCACTTTGGAGGGAAGATGTCCCAGTGTAGCTGAGAATGCACAGATTTTTTTTTTTTTTTTTCTTGTTTAGAACTTCTTGTTTTAGTGGCCATGTGGGACTTTAGCTCCCCAACCAAGGGTAGAACCCATTCCCACTGCTGTGGAGGCACAGAGTCTTAACTGCTGGACCACCAGGGAAGTCCTGACATTGTGCAGATTTTGATGAACCAGCTGATTTTACTTGGAGGGTGGCATGCATTCATCGAATGATATAGACCAAGTAACTTGAACTCTGAACAAAGGCTCGCATTGCTTCCTATTCCTCTCCAGAGATTTTGTGAAGTGTGCTGCTCCAGCAGGTAAAAATACTTAAGGACTTGATAGTGAAAGACTGTATACAGAGTCTGCTTCTCTAGCACATATTTTTATAGATGTTGAAAACGTTGTTGTCAAATGGTATTTTAAAAACTGTCAGGTGTGTGTGTTTTTCAAATGAGTTTTAAATAATTCAGTACTATGCAGGCGGTAGAAAAACGGCTTTATAAACTCGCAGTGTTCTTTTGTACTGAATATACAAGTAGAGTCTATGAATTAAAAATGAACACTATCCAATCCATCTTTTTACTAATAACCAGTGTAGTGTTGATGGAAATTCACTGTTACTGTTTTTTCTTTCTTTGTTTTTTTACATTTTCCCATTAGAAAATTGCCTTGAAGTTATTTAAGCATAGGTGTCTTGTGTGTGTGTGTGTGTGTGTATGCATGTTCTGTTGTGTCTGACTCTTTTGTGACCCCATGGCTGTAGCCCGCCAGGCTCCTCCGTCTGTGGGATTCTCCAGACAAGAATACTGGAGTGCGTTGCCATTTCCTCCTCCAGGGGCTCTTCCCCACCTGGGGACTGAACCTGTGTCTCTTGTGTCTCCTGCACTGGCAAGCGGGTTCTCTGCCACTTGGTCACCTGGAAGCCATCGTGTGTACTTATGGTGAAATAGGTTTCCGGCAGGAGCGGTGTCTGGTTTGTCTGTCCTGATGGCTGACTCCTGGCAGCCTCCTTCCCTTTTCTTCCCTCTTGTGTGCTGCTGACTGAGGGATGAGGAAAGAGTCCATGTGGAAGGTAGTTCACTTTGAGTAAGTGTCAGAGTCCTCAGAGCATGCCCATCCAGACAGTTGGTGTCTGAGTAACCTTGTGGAAGATTAAAAGTCCTCTCCTTGATTTGAGAGTCTAATTGGGAGTAAAAAAGTAAGGGTCATGGATTATTATGAGTCTTCACCACATTTCTCATTGATTCATCACTCTTCTCATATTTCTCCTGATCTCATCCAGGAAAGCTCATCCCTGGATAAAGCTAAGTGGCATGCATCATCCTGTGTACAGTTCTTCTTCCTGCCCATAAAGAACTACAGGTTTTCTGAAGGCAGAAGAATTTTCTTCTTCATGATGGTCATTACTATGGCTCATATTTGGTTTTGTTTCCCTCGGGTGTTTGGCACTAATAGTGGTATTAGTCATGTTCTAAAAAGACGCTTACTCCTTGGAAGAAAAGCTATGACCAACCTAGACAGCATATAAAAAGCAGAGATATTACTTTGCCGACAAAGGTCCATCTAGTCAAGGCTATCTTTGGGTATGGATGTGAGAGTTGGACTATAAAGAAAGCTGTTGTTGCTGTGTCACTTCAGTCATGTCCAACTCTGTGCGACCCCATGGACTGCAGCCCACCAGGCTTCTCCGTCCATGGGATTCTCCAGGCAAGAACACTGGAGTGGGTTGCCATTTCCTTCTCCAATGCATGAAAGTGAAAAGTGAAAAGTGAAAGTGAAGTCGCTCAGTCGTGTCTGACTCTTAGCGACCCCATGGACTGCAGCCTACCAGGCTCCTCTGTCCATGGGATTTTCCAGGCAAGAGTACTGGAGTGGGTTGCCATTGCCTTCTCCCAAAGAAAGCTGAGCACCAAAGAATTGATGCTTTTGAACTGTGGTTTGGAGAATACTCTTGAGAGTCCCTTGGACTGCAAGGAAATCCAACCAGCCCATCCTAAAGGAAATAAGTCCTGAATATTCATTGGAAGGACTGATCCTGAAGCTCCAATACTTTGGCCCCTGATGCGAAGAGCTGACTCACTGAAAAAGACCCTGATGCTGGGAAAGATTGGCGCGAGGAAAAGGGGATGACAGAGGATGAGATGGTTGGATGGTATTACCTACTCAATGGGCATAAGTTTGAGTAAACTCCTGGAGTTGGAGATGGACAGGGAGGCCTGGCGTGCTGCAGTCCATGGAATCGCAAAGAGTCTGACATGACTAAGCAACTGAACTGAACTGAGTCATGTTCTGGAGTTGTCAGATCTCTAACCTGAGAACCTCAGAGTTAGGCATTAAATGGCTTTCATGGCAAAAGATTTAAGGTGTATTTGCCAGGATGGAAAAATGACCGTAAAGTCATAGTGGTTGAAAACACCTGTCTTTAAGCTGTTTTGTGTTGTAGCGGTTTTAGGGCAAATTTTAAAGATTTGCCCTAAGAAATGGTAAAAGTTCATTTAAAATTCATAAACTGCACTCCAGTGTCTCTCAGTGCACCACATATGATTGCTATCAAGATTGCTATCAAATGTCTTGAGCAGACTGATTATATACTGTTTAACACACATCCTTTGTAATGGTGTTTCAGATAATACAAGACTGACTTGTTCTGAGTACAGTAGGGACCCCCTTCTTCTGAGCAAATATGTTCCGAGACCCACAGTGGATGCCTGAAATCAGGGATCATGCTCTACCCTGTATGAATGTTCTTCCTCTACACACATACCGAGGATAAAGCTCAACTTACAAATTAGACACAGAGATTAACGGTTGTTGTTGTTGCTCTTGTTCAGTTGCGAAGTCATGTCCAGCTCTTTGCAACTCCGTGGACGGCAGCATGCCAAGCTTCCCTGTCCCTCACCATCCCCTGGAGTTTGCCCAAGTCCACATCCATTGAATCGGTGATGCCATCCAACTGTCTCATCCTCTGTCACTCACATCCTCCTGCTTTCAGTCTTTCCCAGCATCAGGGTCTTTCCAGTAAGTTAGCTGTTCACATCAGGTGGCCAAAGTATTGGAGCTTCAGCTTCAGCATCAGTCCTTCCAATGAGTATTCAGGGTTGATTTTTTTTAGGATTGACTGGTTTGATCTCCTCACTGTCCAGTGCAGTCTCCAGAGTCTTCTCCAACACCACAGTTCGAAAGCATCCATTCTTCTGTGCTCAGCCTTCTTTATGGTCTGATGCTTACATCCATACATAACTACTGGAAAGAGTAACAGTAACAATAATAAAATAGAACAATCACAACAATATCCTGCAATAAAAATTGTGTGAATGTGGTATTTCAGAATACCTTATTGTACAAATTTAATATTTTTTCCATCTTAATTAAATGCTTATCACACACCATGATAGCCAAACTTTTGCAGTTTGAGATGTGCCAGCAAAGCTAGCACAAATCTTTTTCCCTTCTTCTCAATTTCATTGATAGAAGATTCATTCTTATTGCAGATTTTAGCAACCTCAGCGTACGGTTTTTCCTCTTTATTAAGTTGAAAACTTTTACCTTTTCACTTAAAGGAAAAACTTTATGGCTTATCTGTGGCAGATCTGAATTGCCCTTGTCCTTTGGGGCTGTGATTAAGTAAAATAAGAGTGAGTTGAACACAAATCCTCGGATACCATGGCAGTTGATCTGATAACCCAGATGCTACTCAATATCTCCAGACATATATGCTGGACAAAAGGGTAGCTGACAGACCGAGACAGCGACAGATTTCATCAGGCTACTCAGAGCAGCACACAATTTAAAATTTATGAATTTTTTTTATTTCTAGAATTTTCCATGTAATATTTTTGGACCATGGTTGAACCTTGGGTTGCTGAAACCTCAGAATGCACCATCATGGATAAGGGGACACTGTTATATTTAGCCTGAAATGACTCACGAGAGCTGTTGTTCCCTGTCCACATAGAGGTGGACTGCCCAGCTAACGAGATGGGTGTTTTTCCTATGCTCCGTGTTGTTCTAAGATCCTCTTCCGAAGTCTTCATTTTTAATGATGACTTTGACGTCTTTTGATCTACATTCTATAGAATTTTGCATGCTGGTTTCAGTTGAGTTTTCATAAGGTTCAACTCAGAATCAGCGCTTTAAAAAGAAAAAAGATTGGATGGGGAACGGGCATCAAAAGATCTTAGAAAACAGTAAAGAAAATTAAAACCACCTGGTGAAACAAGTCTTTTAGTAGATTTGAAGGAGGCACACATAGCTGTTTTGAAAAAGTTTGTTGAGGGGTACAAATTAGAAATCAGTACATTAGTTCATTTTGGGGAAATGTTTTATGGGTAAAACATGATCCAGGATATTGTTAGACTTGTGTTACATGAACAGTTATATGGCTTCTGGTCACACGTGTGGTGTCTTATCCTCATGTTCCTCATTGAAGATTATACATCCTAATTATGCTTTCCCAGACTTAAAAAGTCTGAGCAAAAGCAAGAAGAAGGTATATCCATCAGTGAGGAAGTACTGGGTACAGATGCATTACTCAGTTCTCCTCCTTTCAACACACAGTTATTGAGCATCACTCCTGCTTTCTCTTAGATCTCCCTTTCATAACCCTGGCCCTTGGTTTTACTTTTCAAAGATTCAGTTCCTCATCTGTTATGTAGGAACTGCAACAGTATGCATTTCATGGATTTGTTGGGAGGACTAAAAAGATAAACAGAAAAAGTCCTGAAATCAGCATCAGACTCATTGGAAAAGCTCTCACCATTTCAGTGCCTCTGAGCTGTCTTCTGTGGGTAGAAGAATGGCAGATGAAGCTCACACAAGTCTGAGGACATCAGAGCCCCTGAGAATGACACCTTACTGGACAAAAGTATCTACGTATTTCAGAGAGCTCTTGAAATAGTAGGTGCTCTGTCGCTCAATAGGGTCCAAATCTTTGCAGGTCCCGACTGTAGCCTGCCAGGCTCCTCTGTCCATGGAATTTTCCAGGCAAGAATACTGGGGTGGGTTGTCATTTCCTACTCCAGGGGATCTTCCCACCCCAGGGATTGAACTCACATCTCCCATGTCTCCTGCACTGACAGGCAGGTTCCTTACCACTGGTGCCATCTGAGAAGCCCTTTAGAGATAGTAAATGAGTATTTAAAAATAGTGTTTCTCAATTTTAACAAGTGAGGTGAGTGGATTTTCACTCACATTTTAACACTTCCAGTGTATTAAGCATTATATGGACCACTTTTATATGTATTTTCTCTTTTATTTCTTGCAATGGTATTTTTATTTTCTCCCACACGTGACAAATTGAGCTGTATCTAATACAAGGGTATGGTGGTTGATTTAGTCACTAAGTCATATCCTACTCTTATGACCCCATGGACTGTAGCTTGCCAGGTTCCTCTGTCCAAGCAATTCTCCAGCCAAGAATACTGGAGTGGGTTGCCATTTCCTTCTCCAAATACAGCTCACTGGGAATTCATACATTGAGTTGAACATTTGGGTTAATATTTCTTTAGTGTGGTAACATCCTTTTTGACACTTTTATTAGAATTTTCAAGCCTTACATGTCAGGCTTTCTCACGAGACTGCAGCAGAGATGTCTGTCAGCACAGAGGTCTCATTTGAAGGCATGACTGGGGAAGGAGCTGCTTGCATGCTTATGTAGCTTTTGAAAGAACTCAGTTCTTTGTGGGTTGTTGGACTGAGAGCCTTGCTGTCGACTCTCAGCCGGAGGCCATCCTTAGTTCTCTGCCACTTGAATCTCTCTGTAGGTCAGCTCACCATATGGCAGCTTCCTTCATCAAAGCCAGCAAGGAAGAGTCTGTTCACAAGGCAAAAATTAGTTTTATGTCATATGATCATGGAAGTAGAATGCTTTATTCTATAGGTTAGAAGCAAGTCCCAATCCCATCCATGCTTATGAAGAAAGAGTTTATGAAGGGCATGAATACTAGGAACCACCAAGCTCCTCTTAGAATCTGTCCACCAGAGCTTCTTTCTCAGGAGAGCTCTCTCCACACAGTGACAGGGTAGACCAACAGCTCCTGTCTTACATCATCATAAAGCTAGTGATTCTAGAGAAAACAGAGCCACTTACCCCCTTGTCATCCATATATGTACCTGTTCCTTACCAGTTAGGATTCTTGATGGAAAACAGAAATTAACTCTGGCATATTTAACCATGGAAAGATGTACTGGAAGGATGACAAGCGACTCCTAGAATTGTTGAGAAGAATGAAGTATTGGGCTGCGGGAAGACCTGTGAGAACTGGATCGACCCTTGTGCCATTGTCACCGCCTCACTGCACTCTCAGCACTGTCTTCTCAAGATTAGGTGTGAGGTGTGTCTCACTGGCCATGTATCGGTCTCGTGTCTGTGCTCCAGCTGCCAGCAGGGGAGGTGAGGGGACATCTGCCCTGCATGGGCCTCCATCAAAGGTGGGACTGTGTATCTTCAACTGTGACAGTGCTCCTGAGATGAGCCCCTGTGGATCTCATGGCTTCACTGGGATTACGTTGTCCACCCAGATGTTCAGCCTAGTATGTTGTCTTACATAAACACATTCTACTCTAATGGGCGGTTTTCAGAACTGTTGCAGCTGGCGGTTCTTTGCCCTTGTTCAACATCAACTGTGCCTCACAGGCATACCAATAAAGTGGCTACAGGAGCAGCATGTGATGTTCATGGCATGTCTGGGTCTCTAAGTCGTGGTGAAGGTTGGGCATTTGTAGAATTTTGATTCAGACCAGATTTAACCACAAATGGAATTTACCTTTTCTGAAATTATAGGTTAGCTTTATGATCCAGTTTTCTTTCCTAATCTTTCTGTTGGATTTAGAGGCTCAGGGATTACCGTAGCTCTTTACTGTCTTCAGTTTTGACCATGTTTATATGACTCTCTTGAATACGTGGGTGTATTAGCTAAATTATCATGTTTTCCTAAGAACAAAAAACTTGTAAATCTTTTGAAGTAAGTTCACATGTTTCCTTGCACGTATTTTCAAAGCTATACCTACTCTCTTGCTGCTTTTCAGAATATATTAAGACCAACTTACCAAGAAGGGAAACAGATGTCACTTCTCTGGGGGTACATTGTAGGGTAAAGAGTCTTGCCAACACTCAAAATGTTTTTCTTGTTAGCCTGCCATGCCAGCTGAAATCTCATCATTAGAATTTGAATTTTGGCTTAAGATCAGTGGGCCTCAACCCCAACACATAAAATCACCTGGGGAATTAAAAACAACATAATCAACAAGTAACCCAAAAACAGCAATGTCAGGATACCACTCGAGAACAATTCTGCAGAATTTCTGCGAGTGGTGTCCAAGGAACTATGACTTTGAAAATCTCTGTAAGAGATTCAGTTGAGTCGCCAGTCCAGGTTCAATGCACGATACTGGATGCTTGGGGCTGGTGCACTGGGACGACCCAGAGGGATGGTATGGGGAGGGAGGAGGAAGGAGGGTTCAGGATGGGGAACACATGTATACTTGTGGCGGATTCATTTCAATATTTGGCAAAACCAATACAATATTGTAAAGTTTAAAAATAAAATAAAATTAAAAAAAAAAAAAAGTCTCAGTTGAGAGCTAGGATTGAGAGCCAGTGGATTAAAACTACCACCTGATAAGAGAAGCCTACCATTGGTTTTCTGGTATGTAAAAGGACAGTGTAGAAGTCACCGCCACAGTTCCCAGCCAAGACTGTTCCTTGCTGTCCTTCTCTTCTTGTGTACCCCATAATGAACTGTCATTAATTGGGGTCATCTAAGCCAGTCTCTTCCTACAGCTTCAAAGAGCCAACAACTAGGGCCATGAAATTTCTATGACACTCCTTCTGAAAATACCTCTAAAAGGCTGATTTGCTTCATAACAGTAGCATATGTTAAAATCAGGCTATAAACAATCCCACTTCTCTTTCATTTCACATTTACTTTCTGGAGGTGATATGCACATAACCATTCATGTGGTATCCAGAAATATTTTCGTCTGTAGTAATAGCAGATGGCAGAGCATTTTCCTGTGCCAAGTTGCATTTACTCTGCCGCAGCACAGTGTGGAAGTGATCATGGCCTCTTTCAAATAGTCTGACTTCCCGTGTGCATTTCAGTTGTGGTGGGAAGTTTTCTTGCGTATCATTTCAATATGTTGTAGATTTACTTGGAATCCTTGGAATGTGTGCCTGGTGTAGTCACATGAAAAGTACTTTGAAAAATATTTTTGAAGCTTAATGATTAAAAGTCATCAATTCAACAAACATTTTGTAAGCATCTGCTGTGTACTAAGCTAGTGGTTTTCCACTAGGATAGGTGGTGTGGTCTCCAGGAAGGATGTTGGAAATTTACAGGGTTATTTTCAGGTATCATAATGATTAGTGGGGGAGCTACTGGCACTTGGTTTGTGAAGACCACAGGTACCAGCTGCCCTGCAGCCTGCAGGACTGTCCCCTTCAACAAGAATGTCCTGCATACACCACACCCCCATTCTGTTGAAAGGACTTTTATGTAGGTGAAAAACCTGTTTATGATTATCTGAGCCTGAAACCTAATTGTGCTTTTCATGTAAACACAAAGATTTTCTCTTTGGCATGGATTTAATAGGCAGTGACTTTTTCCAGGAAAATTGTAAATTGAATTGTAAATGTCACTTAAGAGAAGATTGTACTTTGCATTATTCAGAGTCAAAAGTCTCCCATAAAGTCATGTCACCAATGAAACCCTGGCGGTGTTTGAGTCACAGAGAGCCCATCTGTCCCCACCTGCCTTTGTGAATCTCTCCTTCATGCAGATTCTGTACATGGGGGCAAACAAAGGATCACTTTGTGTGTCTTCTGGTGGTGGTGTGCCTGAACGTTTTTTTTAAAATCTCGTTTATTATTTTTGGCTGTGCTGGGTCTGCTTTGCTTTGTGAGGGCTTTCTCTACTTGTGGCGAGTAGGGGCTTCCCTTGTTGGGGAGCATGGGCTCTGGGGCATGGGGGCTTCAGTAGTCGCAGTGTGGACTCAGCAGTTGTGGTGCATGGACTCAGCTGCCGCACGGCTTGTGGAATCTTCCCGGGCCAGGAACTGAACCCATGTCCCCTGCATTGGCAGGTGGCTACTAATACTGAACCACCAGGAAAGTCCCTGAACATTTGTAATTCATAGTATTTTATTGTATGATTTAAAATTTTCTAGTGTTTACAACTGGGGTGTTGAATTGAGATTGAGTATATGTGTTGTGTCTGTGTTTTTAAAAATGTGTGTGTAGATATGTTATTTATAAATTCCATTACAAGAAAACAGAGTGAGCATTAAAGAATATTCGGGCTTGGGGGTCATTGGGTGTGATAGGGTTCGTAGCCAGTAGGTTAAGCAGCAGGGCAACGGCAGACACACCTGCAGACAAAGAAAGTCTTAAATGCTGGAGGAACTCAGACGATACTCCAAGAGCCAAGAAGCCGCCCCTGCCTTGTCCTGAGGCAGCAGTCAAGGGTGATCAGGAAGGCTGTTTCACTCGGGCTCAGCTAGGCAAAGGGCACAGTGCATATTAAGCTGTGTGGAGTGGAATCAAGGCGTTTGCAAATGGCTCAAGCCTGGGATGGGACAGGGATTGAGGGCAGTGCAGAGCAGATGGAGAGATTTGGGGCAAATGGAACCTACTCAACAGTGATATGGAAGATATGGGAGAGGGAACCTAGGAGGTAGCCAGCTACATGAAGTGTCTGGTGAGGAAAAGAACACCAGCCTCACTTAGGGAATTACACTGACTCTAACATCTGTGCTCCAGTTAAGTGTACTGGGTTATTCATTTATTGTGTGTGTAATTTCACTTACCTGTTTTTCTCATTTAATTTGGCACAACTTCTCATTATGTTTTGAAGGAGATTTGAATAATAGCACAGTCTCTAAAGAACCTTATTAATGCTACAAAGCTAGTGATCTTGATTTCTATCTGGAGGTCAACTTGGAAACACTAGCATGTGCCAAATGGAGGAAGCTTTCTTAACAATTTACCTCAACAGCAAAAATAGTTAGATTTATCCACCACATCAATGAGAGAAATGTTGTCTTTTAAACAAGAACCTTGTCCAGTTACTGTTTTCTTTATATATTTTTAAAAAATAATGACATTCTGCCCAAGGTAGCTCAGTGGTAAAGAATCTGTTTGTCAGTGTAGGAGACATAGGAAAATACAGTTTTGATTCCTGGGTTGGGAAGATGCCCTGGAGGAGGAAATGGCAAGCCACTCCAGTAATTTTGCCTGGGAAATTCCGTGGACAGAGAAGCTGGCTCCAGTCCACGGGGTTGCGAAGAGTTGGACATGACTGAGCACCCAGCAACATAGTAAAAACACTCTTTTAAGAAATTTGGAACAAAGAAGCGGGGATATTCGTTTCCCCCATATTATTGGTTGCTATTTCTATGTATCTCCTATTTTTAGATATGTATATGTGTATTTGTGTGCGTATAATGCATCAGAACCAGGGCTTCCCTGGTGGCTCAGACAGTAAAGATTCTGCCTGCAATGCAGGAGACCTGGTTCGATTCCTGGGTCAAGGAGGACCCTGGAGAAGGGAATGGCTGCCCACTCCAGTATTCTTCCTTGGAGAATCCCATGGACAGAGGAGCCTCATATGTTATATACTTAAAGCTATAATATCATGGCCCTATGTATACAGATATTCGAGGAGTCAAGTAAAGTTAAATATATGAATTTTGAATCATTCTTCCTCTCAATTTCCAACTTGGTATCCAACTATCTAGTGAACACTCCCCTCAGTATTTCTGTTTAATTGTCTTGCAGGCATCTCAGAATAAACACATCAAAATGGAGCTCTTAGATTCTCCCCCTTCGCTCCCCTTTTTCTCTGGTTTTCCCCATCTTAGTAGGTAGTTCCCTCATCTGTCTCATTACACAAGCCAGAAGCCTAGCTTTCTCCCTTTTCCTCACCCCCTGCACTGAATGTATCAACAAATCCTTTATCTTGGCCACCAAATAGACCTCAAGCCATTCTTTTCCTCTCCATGCTTACTGCTCCCACCCTCTTCCAAGCTGCTGCCTCTCACTGAGCTCCATTAGCCTCCTTCCTGGTATGCTGACACTTGATAGTCTGCTCAGCAGACAGAATAGATCACTGTTAAGAATTCTCCTTTTTAAACTTCTCTGGTGGCCTCCCAATGTACTTATGAAATAACCCAAATTCCTCCACATGGCACATAAGGCCTATAGGACTTAACTTTTACCTGTTTTTCTAAATTCATCTCATGCTGAAATTCATGGTTTCCATCATCTCGCTATATTCAGCCACCTCATAGCCATCTCAGTGTTTTTAAAACACCAAGTTCTTCCTTCCCTCAACGGTCTTCCATATGTACTTTTCCCTGCCAGAGGCTCCCATCCTCGCCTCGTGGCCTGCCAGCTTCAAATCCTGTGTATGTCACTTTAAATGCCACTTAAGGAGCCATCCCAGACCACCCTAGGGAAAGTGGAGTCACTTCCCTACACTTAACACAATTTGCAGTTAGTGTGTGTGTGGGTGTCTGTTTCTCCCACCAATTATAAGCCCTGTGAGGCAGTGACTGTCTTGTTTATGTAGTAGTCAGTCAATAAGTATTTGGTGAATGAACGAATGCTACTTCCTTGAACCAGCTCGTGGGATTCTCTTGCCTCCAGGCTAAGAGACGTGGACTTGAGAGCCAAGGAATTGCTTGGTATCATCTATTATATTGGAAGCGCTTGTGCAAGAGAGGCTCCTCCAACCTTTGTCATGCTTATTTTTGTCTGGGTCTTGTTTGTCTGGGACTGAAGTAAATGTCAGCGGTCAGCTCCCAGCTCTATGTTTGAGGTTGGTGCCATGTTTATCAAACCAACATGGAGACTAGAGATTGCATTACCTTTAAGGAGATATAATACTGGAAGGAGACTAGTTTTTCCTTTTGAGGCCACAGCGAGCTGGAGAGGGCATGAGGAAGGTATGGTGAGAGACACACAGTTCAGGCATCTCCCAAAGTGCCATTGCTAAAGAAACAGTCTGGCTGTGGTTGAACAAAGCATCACAGATAGAAAACAGATGGTTTAAGAACAGGGTATCTTGGGAAGAAGCCATCTGATCAAGATTTTCCATAGTGATGTTCATTAAAGCTGAAGAATTCTTGCTACATCTTGTTTCTGTCATGGCAGTCAGGGGCCTTTTATTAAGATCCCCAGACCTTCTGATCCACTCAGTCCCTACCTGGTAGTAACTGCTTTTACAGGAGGAAATTCTGGAACATCCGGCACCAGAGGCCACTTCTACCTGACTGTCTTTAACCCTACCTTACCATCTTACCTTGTCCAAGACCAGGTCTCCATCAAGTTGCATCCTTAATGAGGTCTTTTGCTGTTCATCCATGGTGAGATCACGTCTTAGAGTAATTCATTGCCTGCTTTCTGAACTGTGCCTGAGAGGATCACCTCTGCAACTGTGGGCAGAGTTTGCCATTTAACAGAGGTCCTGTAGAGCTTGTCCTGGCTTCTGATCATAACTTTAGTTTTGATTCTTCAACAGCGCGTGTGACATTTGTATAACTGCTTAGCTCAGCCTGTTAAAGGAGTGGGGATCAGCCGATGCTGGCATAGTAGGAAAGAACACTGTCTGCTGGTATTAATAATATTGTCTGCATATCGTCTGTGGAACTAAAATCCACAATAGTATCTTTTCTTCAGCTTTATTGAGAGGTAATTGACCTTTGATCCACAATAGTATCTTAGTTTTGCTCCCAAATTATCTTTCCACTATTACTATTCCTTACATGTAGCAACATTGATTTGATATTTGCTTTTCATATTTTTTTTCAGTTTTTTTCTATAAACACGTATTGAACCCCCACTCTGTGCTCAATACAGAAGTGCTGCATCGCTGGAGGTCCACAGGATGAAAAACAATGAAGGTTTTTCATAACTATAGAACGACATGAGACCTCGGGTTGAAAAAGCAACAGCAAATCTCAAGGAGGGAATTAAACCAGTTTACAGCTGGAATGGTCCACAGTGGCAGTAAATCTAACATAAAGAGGAAATCTTAAAGGCTGAGAGAAGAGCCAGATCACCTAGAAAAATGACTGTCCAATGGTCAGAGCATTTCTTAGCAGCACTAGTAGATTCAGAAATAGGACGTTCTTGAACAAACAAAGACTGGCAGAATTTTTTACTCTCTGACTTGAACTGAAAGAATTGCTAAAAGTTGGATTTTAGAGAGAAAGAAATTGATCCCAGATGTAGGTTCCACCATGAGAGAGCAATGGGCCAACAAAGAAGTTGGACATGTTCATAAAGTTAAATGATCGAAGGAAATGGCTGCCTCTGTATTAGGATTTGAATACAAACAAAATGTTTTTCCAATTGAGTATGTAACTGCTTAGACTTAGTGCCGGTATTGGAAATTCTTCTGTTTGTGATGAATTATTTTCAGGCAAGGATTTTTAATCAGAGGTCCATGGATAGGATTCAAGGCATCTGTGAACTTCTTAAAATGATAAGTGACATACCTTGTGAATGTGGAGTCTTGCCACAGACAGGACCCATGGCGTTTATCAGACATTTAAAGGGATTTAGAACCTGGACAAGCTAAAGGACTACTGGATTATTGTATTGTCCCCCAGTTAAGAAATTATATCAGCACTTAACTCTCCCTGACAGTGAGATCAGAGCATCTGGATTTGAATATCGGATCTGTCAGTTACTTTGCAGAACCACTGAGACCCTGGACAGGTGATTTGCCTTCTGTCTGTAGTTCACACAGCACACAACCTGTGTGGCCACACACAGCAGTGGTATATCTGGCTCTTGTGACCACATCTCACCATCACAGTCAGTGTTTGACTATAGCTGTTAGGATTTTCTAAAGAGTCCCTCTTGAGCTATGAGAAGAAACAAAACTTCTAAGTCATCAATTTTTGGCTATAATAATAGACTTAGTGCTGTTGTTCTGTTCAGTGAACACATGGTTTGTGTAATATGTTGTCCAAGTGTGCAGGAGTGAGCACGGGGAGGAAGTGTGTGTTCAATCATTGTCTCTCCCAGTGAAACTTGATACTAAAGCAGCTATTCACTGGTGACCGGTGTTACTTGTGCTTTTAGAGTGTAGTTGTACTGTAGGTCAGATGTGTGCGTTTGTGTGTTAATTTTAATTCTACTTCTCCGCTCCTTCAGGAGTTGTTTACTAAGAACTAGAGTTAGGCCACTCACCAATGCTGCTGATGCTGTACCAGCTGTGGTCATGGATGCAGAGTTGAGGACAGCGGTTCTGTCTCTGAGGAATTGCCATAGATTAGGATGGAGGAGACAAGGTCTCCACCAAATCCTCACGCCAGCCTGAGACCTTCTCAGGCTATTCCTAAAAGCAAAGCTTCCCCAGCCTGCCACCTGGGGTGTCAGCCAGCAGGTATAAGTAAGAGCAGAGAAGAGTGTACCTTCTAGGAGGGCTGCTGTGGAGCTCGGGGAGCCTCAGATGTCAAAAATGTTGAAACATCTGTTTAGCATGTGTCAT
The DNA here is from genome assembly GCF_027580195.1 of Bos mutus. Classification (NCBI taxonomy): domain Eukaryota; kingdom Metazoa; phylum Chordata; class Mammalia; order Artiodactyla; family Bovidae; genus Bos; species Bos mutus. Next base: position 20,786,776 of record NC_091618.1, on the reverse strand, counting down.
TATGATCCTAGTAACACAGTCTGTTTCTAAAGCTGTGACATTTGACATTCCCAGCCACTAATTAGAGAGCCCAGGTATGTCTTCTTCCCTCAAAGCCCCAGGCCTCCTTTATCCCTGCCTCCTTCCCAGCACTCCCAGGGGCCGGGATAAAGTGTCCTAATCCTAGGACTGGGCTGCCCCATCCTACTGGGGAGAAGGTAGCTCCCAGCTCCACTTCCGTTTCCTGTCTGCACATCTGTTTCCTCTCTCATGACATGGGTATCTCTTAGAAGGCGAAGGGCAGTGGTTTGTCAAACAGTTACCTATAGCATGGAGCAGGTTAACTCACCTCTTGAGACAAGCATGTGATTCCTCTGTCATGGATGGCATCCTTACCTTTTCTGTGTATAATGTTGAGACTTTCTCAGGGGTTGGTTGTTTATGTTAGCTATGCTGTGTGCAGCAGGTGGGATCTTAGTTTCCTGACCAGGAATCAAGCCTTCACCCACTGCATTGGAAACGTGGGGTCTTAACCACTGGACCACCAGGGAAGTCCTGAGAGGTTCTCAGTTTTGATTGAATAAGATCATAAGCTCTTCTTGTTTTTTATTTTAAAAGAAAAACACTTCTGTATAGCTTAAATGAAATGATAAGGACAGTAAGAGTATTGAGATGAGACTTTAGTGGAAAATGCTGAATTTAGGCAGATAATGAGATCAAATTGCCAACGTCTGCTGGATCATGGAAAAAGCAAGAGAATTCCAGAAAAATATCTATTTTTGCTTTATTGACTATGCCAAAGCCTTTGACTGTGTGGATCACAATAAACTGTGGAAAATTCTGAAAGAGATGGGAATACCAGACCACCTAACCTGCCTCTTGAGAAATCTGTATGCAGGTCAGGAAGCAACAGTTAGAACTGGACATGGAACAACAGACTGGTTCCAAATAGGAAAAGGAGTACGTCAAGGCTGTATATTGTCACCCTGCTTATTTAACTTCTATACAGAGTACATCATGAGAAACGCTGGACTGGAAGAAACAAAAGCAGGAATCAAGATTGCCAGGAGAAATATCAATAACCTCAGATATGCAGATGACACCACCCTTATGGCAGAAAGTGAAGAGGAACTAAAAAGCCTCTTGATGAAAGTGAAAGTGGAGAGTGAAAAAGCTGACTTAAAACTCAACATTCAGAAAACTAAGATCATGGCATCTGGTCCCATCACTTCATGGGAAATAGATGGGGAAACAATGGAAACAGTGTCAGACTCTCTTTTTTGGGGCCCCAAAATCACTGCAGATGGTGACTGCAGCCATGAAATTAAAAGACACTTACTCCTTGGAAGGAAAGTTATGACCAACCTAGATAGCATATTGAAAAGCAGAGACATTACTTTGCCAACAAAGGTCCGTCTAGTCAAGGCTATGGTTTTTCCAGTGGTCATGTATGGATGTGAGAGTTGGACTGTGAAGAAGGCTGAGGGCCGAAGAATTGATGCTTTTGAACTGTGGTGTTGGAGAAGACTCTTGAGTGTCCCTTGGACTGCAAGGAGATCCAACCAGACCATTCTGAAGGAGATCAGCCCTGGGATTTCTTTGAAAGGAATGATGCTAAAGCTGAAACTCCAGTATTTTGGCCACCTCATACGAAGAGTTGACTCATTGGAAAAGACTCTGATGCTGGGAGGGATTGGGGGCAGGAGGAGAAGGGGACGACAGAGGATGAGATGGCTGGATGGCATCATTGACTCGATGGATGTGAGTCTCAGTGAACTCCGGGAGTTGGTGATGGACAGGGAGGCCTGGCGTGCTGCGATTCATGGGGTCACAAAGAGTCGGACACGACTGAGTGACTGAACTGAACTGAATGAAACATAGTCTCTGGTCTGCTAGCCTCCCTTCCTTAGTTATTTGTAATGTGATTATAGCTTAGACTTCTACAAACCCATTTAGAGAGATAAAAAATTCATTTAACTATGTTGTTGTTTCGTCACTCAGTTGTGTCTGACTCTCTGTGACCCCATGGACTGTAGCCAGGCTCCTCTGTCCATGGATTATCCAGGCAACAGTTCTGGAGTGGACTGCCATTTCTTCCTCCAGGGGATCTTGCCGACTCAGGGACAGAACCCAGGTCTCCTGCATTGGCAAGGCAGATTCTTTACTGCCGAGCCACCAGGGAAGCTTAATACAAAATATACGTCTTTTTTTTTTTTTTTTTTTTTACTATATTAACTATTATGCTCTAATTTATAAATGAGGTTTAAAGCTGATTGTTTAATAGGTTGGGATTTAAAATTGACATTTTCTCCCATGTCATGTTATAGCTGTATAACTTATCATAAAGATTTGCTTGAAAACTTTCAAAGATATTGATGTATTTTATTCTCTTCAGTTAAATTGAAGTTACTGTTTTTAAAATTTTGATTCTGGCCTCTTCTTTGCTCAAACCACCACTTTCTTTGCCATTCCTCTAACTAGTTGGAGAGTTTATTTGCCTAAAAATAGAATAAAATAAGTACAGTTTGGGTTTTTTTTTTTTTTTTTTTTGGAAAATCTAAAGGAGAGCACAGTTAATATTGTTCTTCCCTGAAAATGGGAAACTGACTGTCTGATCCCATGTTTTTATTATCAGGTCACACATGCTGTTAGTTAGAGATATTTGATGAAAATAACAGCTATCCTTAAGGAATGATTATGTGTATGTGTGTGCATACATGCACGCCCACATGTGGTGTGACCTTCAGTGTGTGTAGACGCATGCAGAGCCTTGTTTGGGCAGTAGTGTGATTGAGTTGGCTATTGGGCAGGACCGTCCTGACTACACAAGGCTTCCTTTCATCTTTTTCTCTGAAGTGCTCCCTTGTCTGTTTCTTTCCTGCGAGCCAGCAACTCTCCCTGGCCCTGAGACCGTGGCAGTTACTTGCGGCTGCCTCACTTGTGGCGTTAAGGGCCTCTTGCCCCTGTCCTTTGCTGCCATGGTCACAAGGTATATTGGATTTGATTCTGCATCTCACGAGGGTGATGGCATCAGTGGCATGGCTCAGTCCCTCCCGTGCCACAGCCATCTGAGGCTGAAGGTACAATGACTTTAAATTGCCTTCTGCTCTTCTTGCTGAAACCATCCTGGGACACTGGAATCATGCATTCCACACATATTTGGGTGTCTGTCCTGTGCCTGGCACCATCCTAGGTGTGCGAGATACCCCTGTGTAAACCACAAAAGTCCCCGTGCTCTTGGAGTTTACATCAGCTCCTTGGTAACTTTCAAAGGAAGAGGAACCCTTCACCTGAGATGTGAAGAGTTTTTATGATGGGGTACTCTTCAGTTTAGCCTTGGGGTCACCAGTGAGCTCTTGAGGGTATGGCAGTGGGCTGTGGGGGTGGGTTTAGTAGGAGATGAGGATGGAGAGAAGAGATGGGCAGGGCCATGAGTGGGAAGGCCTTGAGCACAGGCTAAAGTGTCTGTAAGCAGAGGAGTCAGTGAGCCCCTACAGGATGGCCGTGACATACAAGACCTCACCTCTGGGGAAAATAACTGATGGAGGGCGTGGGCTGCACAGAGAGCAGGAGCTGGGGGCGGCAGAAAGCCAGGCTGGATGATCTTCGATTTACTCTTTTTACTCATTCAGCATATACTTAGCTGGGGCTTGCCTTGTATTTATATTTAGAAGCAGTTGCTAATCTTAGACGCTATTTTAAGAAGAGTGGAACCGATTTAAAGCTCTGTCTCATCTTTCAAGCTTGAAGTTTACATTTTGGGGTTTTTGGGGGGCTGAGGGACTGAAAGATCCACATTTATGTGAGGGGTGCGGAAGAGGGTGGACATCTCAATCTCTTCTGCAAAGTTTCTCTTGCTCTTTGCCTCCCTAGTCAGGGTGGGAATACTGTAGCTGTCTACTCTGCAGTGAACACAGGTAACACCTGTCCCTCACAGTGGCTGACTAATTCAAGATTTAATTCAGAGGAAATGGATTTCATTGATACTTCCTAATAAGAGCTACAGACATAGAACTGGAAGAAGTATAATGGGTTGTCTTGACAAAAACGCTTCTGCTGCCCTGAAGGAGCCAGCTCACTTCTCTTGGTCAAGGAGGGAGATTGCCTTTTAAACCTGTTATGTTTGTTATTCACTGTACTTTTTTTTTTTGTTGTAAGGTAGGAAGTGATGTCCTTGGGACGGAGTTAAATGCTGCTCCGCATGAAAGATGTGATGCAGAACCAGAGCCTGCCACCTGTGACTAATTGACACGCCCCTGGCCATTGAGAAGACAGTGTGTAGTCTGCAGCAGAGCAAACACTCACGAAGGTCCTCCTTCTCTCCTAGGACTTCCTTTGCCGGGCATCTGGCTGGAATTCTTGTTGGACTGATGTACACTCATGGGCCTCTGAAGAAGATCATGGAGTCGTGCACAGGTATGGAGAACAGGGCTTCTCCATTGGCTCAATGGTAAAGAATCCACCTACCACAACGCAGGAGACACAAAAGACACTAGTTCGTTCCCTGAGTTGGCAAGATCCCCTGGAGTAGGAAATGGCAACCCACTCCAGTATTCCTGCCTGGAAAATTCCATGGACAGAGGAGCCTGGTGGGCTGCAGCCCATGGGGTGGCAAAGTCAGACACGACTGAGGAACTGAGCACACAAGCACAGAACACCTTTGGCTTGACTAGTTGGAAGTTCATCTTCATTTTAATGGGAATAAAAGCAACCCCAAGTTTCCCTGTGATTCAACTTAGGAAGTCCCTAATAGGCTCTTTTTACACTAAGAGGTGAACCAGCTGGCACTGGTCCTCTCATGGTCCAAAAAGGAGACTGAAAACCCCAGTTTTAAACCTGATGCTTTCTTAGGGGACAAATGAAGTACACACTTACACCCACAGCGTTGTTGCCACTCACCGAAAACCACTATTTCCTTGAAATTCATAGAACTAAAGCTGGTTTAAAATATGCTTTCTTCTGTAATATTCCATGAATTCAAAGTGCAAGGCAAAGTTAAAAAAAGAAAGACAAATCTGTACTGAAGTACAAGGTCAGTATTTTAAACAATTCAGAATGACCACTAGGTCCTTGGCAGGCAAGACATATATTCATGGATGGCCAAACCAAGTCTGTTTTTCCTGAAGCGTGGCTCCTGCTTTTTAATTTAAAAAATTATTTCCCTTCTAATTGCTGCTCAATGAAAATACTTTATTTTACTTAGGAAACCTATAACTTTTTTGGCTCTCTTAATTGGAAATGCTATACTAGTCATGACTTATAAGGAAACTGTTTTGCAAACACTTGTTCTATAGACCATATGAGTTCCAATATTTCATCTTTTACTCATGGGGAATCTTCTGAGACTATTTTACCTTCTCTTAAACCATAAATAATTTGTTTTCACTATTTGTGCTAATAAGTGGTATTCTTACAAACCATATAATATTCATGATATTAGAAAGCTTTCTAAACATTGTCCCCTTGCCTTTATTAGCTGGTTGTATTCACTTTTGGGCGATTTTTACAGACTGTGTTGCATCCACGCAAATTTTTATTTTCCTACCTTTGCATCTTACTGTTTTTCTGGTGTGTGTACCTGGAGGAGGCAGCAGGAGCTTCCTGTATTGAAAATGTAGGGTTTTATTATATTTTTAATACAACGTAATTAATGGAAATCCAGATATGAGTTTTGTTGCCCAAATGTCCTCAGTGCTGATACAGGAAAAGAAATGATTCTTGGGAATCTAGTATTTTGTTTCCTTTTTGTGTGTGTGTGTCTGAGGATTAAGTGGTTAAGTAAAGCTTTCTTACAGACATATTATGAAATTTAGGCAAATGTTTTGTTTTTAAAGAGGATTGTCCCCATAATTGTAACATTTTAACTTTTACTTTCCTCCCTGAAGCCTCGCCTGTTTTCTAAGGAGACTTATTTTTATATCATTCTATTTTCAGTATAATAAGTAGAAAATTGAATACTAGAAGTTGAAACATTTCAATGCTGTTCGCAAATAGCCTGCAATCTCTGCCTTTTTTTCCGGTAAAGCAGGAGAAAGATCTAGAGTGATTTGAGAACTGAGGTGACACAGGAGCCCTGTGGAAAATACATGAAAGCTGCTGTCTGGTAGCTCCTGGGAAAGGAGCATCACACTGAAGGTGTCCCCTGTTACTCTTCCCTCTCCTTTCCTTCACCAGTGCTGAATTTTCTGTCCTGTGTTTAGGGGTAAGAAACAGGAAAGTCCGTTAGGAAGGCTAAGAACACGGCTCACGAACACCCTTGTTATGGGGCATGTTCTCTCTATAGCCAGAGCATCTCTACTTGTACAGAGATCTCAAAGACCAAGCTTGGTCCCTTAGAAGGCAGAGACCATCTTATGTTGTCAGGAACCTTAAGGAACTTCAGAGGTATAAGTTAGAGTTTCATTGTCCCCACCACATTGTGTTCCCTGTAGGACTAACCCCAAACAAAAGAGAATATATTTTAATTGTTCAGAACTTATTTATAATGACTTTGAGCTTTGTTGCAAAGAAGCTAATAATTGTTGGAAAGGCTGGTAGTTACAGCTTTAGGGCTATTCTGTTCTATCAGACAACATGTCTATTTTTATTCCAGTACCATCCTGTTTTGTTGACTATAGCTTTATAGTATACAATGGGCTTCCCAGGTGGCTCAGTGGTAAAGAATCTGCCTGCCAGTGCAGGAGACAAAGAAGACACAGGTTCGATCCCTGGGTCAGGAAGATCCCCTAGAGAAGGAAATGGCAACCCACTTTACTAATCTTGCCTGGAGAATCCCATGGACAGAGGAGTCTGGTGGGCTACAGCCCAGGGGGTTGCAAAGAGCTGGGCACGGCTCTGTGACTGGGCACACACATGTGCACATACTGTTTTGTTTACTGTAGCTTTATAACATCCATCGCAGTCAGGAATTGTTAAGACATCTATCATCAAAAAGACAAGAGATAACAAAGTTAGGTGAGGATGTTAGTGAGAATGTGTATTGGTGCAGCCACTATGGAAAATAGCATGGAGGGTCCTCAAAAAATAAAAAATAGGACGACTGTATGATCCAGGAATCCCACTTCTGTGTGTATTTCCAAAGGAAATGAAATCAGCGTCTCGAAGATATATCTGTACTCCCATGTTCCTTGGAGCATTTGTTCACTATAGCCAATATAGGGAAACATCCCAAATGTGTGATGAATGGGTGAAGAAAATGTGGTATGTGTGTATATATAATGGAGTATTATCAGTCATGAAAAGAACTCTAATCCTGTTTTTGATAAAGTGGGTGAACCAGGAGGACATTGTGCTAAGTGAAATAAGCCAGATAATTAAGTATGTTGTCACTTACAATGTGTGAAATCTAAAAACGAACTCACAGAACCAGAGAGTAGAACAGTGGTTTCCAGGGGTAGCATGTGGGGTAAATGCAGAGATGTTGGTCAAAGGATACAAGCTTTCAGTTATAAGATGAGTAAGTTCTGGGGATGTAATGTTCAGCATTGTGACTATAGTTAATAGCACTTTATTAATACTTGAAATAGTACTTGACATTTACTAAGAGAATAGATCTTACATTTTCTCATATATATACACACACAATGGTAAGTATATAAAGTGATAGATGTGTTAATTAACATAATTGTGGTTATCATTTCATAATATATATGTATATTAAATCATTCCATTGTACACCTTTTAAAAAAATCATGACCAACCCAAACATGTACAATTTTAATTTGTTAATCATACCTCAGTAAAACTGGCAATAGGGGTCAGGGCAGAGCCTATGGCTACAATTAAAATGTTTTTTTTTCCTTCATTTTTAGGCATTTTCCCATCCAATAGTGATTACCCAGGACAGCAGTACTACTTTAATAGTTCAGGTAAGTAACTTTATTTCATTTAATACAGTTTAACTTGTTTTTAAAAATTATACTGTTTGTTACTACAGAGCTCCCATAAGGTAATATGGGTAAACCCATATTATTGCTATTGGAGAGTACACCAGACATTAGGTCCTTGTACCTCTAATGTCACTGGAAGCTAGACGGGGACACTGTCCAGGGAGCATATTTGGGTGCATGGTTAAGGAAGGAGGGAACTCCAGCAAGAAAATGTTAAATGATTGGTTTGAGGTTTCTCAGACATGTTAAGATATATATGAGAAACAGGCCCCTTGATACTCAGCCTAAGAGACCATTCACTGGCTAAGTGTTAGAAGTTACTTTCATATATATATAGTTCTCCACAGTCCACTCCACTTACATATGCAGGAAGAGTCACATTTACTGTAAGAAGCTAAGATAGGCATTCCTTTAACAGTTAAAGAGGAGAAGGTATTTTTTTCTAGAGGTCTTTGTAAATAGGTAGAAAGGATTTCCTATTGAAGCATATGACCTTTTTTAAGCTAAAGCCCTTACATTCCAGCCTGGCAGGGCTGCACTGTAATATCCTGAATCAGTACCAGCAGACAAGCGTCGAAGAACCTAAGCACCAGAGGCAGTGGGTGGCTTTACAGTCCTGCCTGTTGAGAACCACTGTAACTTAAATCTGGGGTCAGCAACCTTTCCTGTAAAGGGCCAGGTAGCTACTGTTTGAGAGTTTAAAGGCTTTGTTGACCATATGTAGTTTCTATCTCAACGAGGCAACCTGTCGTCATAGTGTGACGACGACCATACACTGTTCTGTCACTCAGTCGTGTCCTGTTCTTTGTGACCCCGTGGCCTCTAGCATACCAGTCTCCTCTGTCATGGAATCTTCCAGGAAAGAATACTGGAGTAGGTTGCCATTGCCTCCTCCAGGGGATCTTCCCAACCCAGGGATCGAACCTGAGTCTCTGCATCTCTTGCATTGGCAAGTGGGTTCTTTACCACTAGTGCCACCTGGGAAGCCAACCATATACTGTTCATAAGCAAGGGTCCTTAGTTGTGTTCCAGTAAAACCGTATTTATAAAGACAGGCAGTGGGTTGTATTTGTACTCCTACTTGTAGCTTTTTGACCCCTGGATTAAATGATACAAGTACAAAGAATTGTGTAGCTAGATATATATCGGTGCTTTTGCTTTGTTCTCCCATACAGTGCTCTGACCCTCAGTCTGGTTTACCCAGTAGCACCCTCTGAGTGGTCGTATTGTGCACGTTTGTTAGACTGACCACTGCGGGAGAGAAAGAAAGAGCTATAGTCCTTGTCTCAGAGTTTATGACCAGGACTTGATGGTAGATGCCATACATTTGGAAAGGCAAAACAGTAGAAGCGAATAGGACTAATCTGGGTATAGAAAACAGAATGATGAACCATGGAATCGAGTAGTACAGAATAACATGATGATAGTTAATGTTCAACAGAATCTCCAGTTGACCCCAGGAAGATTTCCGGAGCTTTTTCTGTCCACATAGTTTTCTCCTTTGCTGTATTCCGCCCTGAAAATTCCAACTCTATTCAGGGAGCCAGCTGCATCCACCTATGTCCCTCCCTGCTCCCTGAACCACAGTCTAGAGAGTGCCTTCAGGCTCATTTCCTTTATTTCCCTTCTCTCAAGATTCAGAATCTTGAACTGCCAATTATACAATGCCCGAAAACATCCATCTCATATGTTTTCTCCCATCTTCTACTTGATTTGGTAGATCTAGTCCAGTCCCAGTTGCTCCTTCCTGGCAGAGGTAGGAGTCCATTTCAGAGATATTGATGAGTGCAGTCAGTGCTCAGCCTGGAAGGGAGGGAGCAGAGTTGCAGTTACTGGAGGTCATCCAGAAGAGGTGGAGTGCTGGGTCTTGATGAGTTAAGTAAGCATCCTTACTTGATGAAGTTAAGGAAAGCAATGAAAGGAAAGGGCTTTTCAGTTCTTTATGAAAAAGCCTGCCTGGAATTATCCAGAATGTAGTGGAATGCCACTGAATGATTTACTCAGTAGAATGATACTGTTAAGAGTTACAATCAAGATATGTTTTTGATGTAGTTGTAAAGGCTTGGATCATGATGGTCAAACTTGGCTGTTTATGTGAACCACCTGAGAAGCTTTTACAGTGTGTCCATGGCTTGAATTCAACCCAGACCAGTTAAGTTATAATTGGGATAGAGACAGGGACTTGGGCCTTTAAAAAAAAAAAAAAAAGCTTCTCAAGTGATTCTAATGGATTCAGGAAGAAAAATCATAGGCTTAGATGATTGGGATTACCTAGGCTTATGGACTACAGTGAAGAATACTGTTGTTCCCCAGCGGCTTCACTCTGAGGCTTTCTGATGCTCTGGAGGCTTAAAATCCTGATCTTGGTCTTGGTGCAGGAAAGGAACAGTTGTTACACAGTGCGGGCTCACTTGTTTCTATCTGAACTCACCTGAAGAGAGGAGGTGTGATGGTTAGTTGTCAACAGAGCTGATACAGTCTTATGGAAGAACACTGGGTCCTTTTGGTTGTTGGTTATGGAGGCCAGCTCACACTGACTTAAGTTTGAGTAGAGGTTTCTCAGCTCATGTGACTCAGAAGAGATGAATCATACAGGAAGACTGTTTTGGCTGTCTCCCATTGTGATTTCTCTTTTCCTATTGACCTTATTCTCTCTAGTATTTATGGCTCCTAATACCTCAGAGTACTCAAGGAAAAGGGGCTTCTCTCCTGGTTCATTTTTTAAATCTCCAAGAGAAACGGGAATGATCCTCTGGATGAAGAGAATAATAACATATTTGTGCACAGACGTGGCTTAAACTATCATAAATGACCTCATCCCAACATCTTCTGTGACAATTGGGAATTGAGGTTTAAAAATGTTAAGTATTTTGGCTAAAGTCATCCGGGTACTTAGTTATACAGTTAGGACTAAACATGCCAGTCACTGATTCCTAGCCCCTGCTGTTTCTGTTGTACAGGGATATGACATAGGCATTCTGCTGATTTAACCTTACCAAAGAGGGCAGGTTTCCTTACTGACTTTTCTTTCATCTTTTTTGAACTTACAAAGAAAAAAGGGAAACCTGCTAAAAGCCTCCTTCATATGAAAGAGGCATAAGCAGAGCAGACACACAGACCAGAGAATGAAAGGCAACAATAAAAGCCTCTCTTGCCTTCCTTTCCTATCCCCTGTAAGATTATCATATTTATATTTCTTCCGCTGAAGTGATTGGATTTCTTCAAAGGCAGCACTACATAAGGCCAGGTGGCCATGCTAATGGTCACCTAGGGAACTTTTATGAGAGCATATGTATCTCTTACAGGCAATGATTTATTCTGAATATGGCTGTCCTTAGCTGGAAAAGAATTTATAGGTCACAGAACCTCATGAATGTTTAAAAAGCGGTTACCAATCTTTCTGATCTTGGTGGTGTTTCTTGATCTCTTTTGCCGTGAAATCCTGGTATGTGTATAAGGAACAGATGGAGTAGTTTATAGAATAATGATAACCAGAATTTCTTTTATTACAGAGCCAAAGTATATAACTACAAAAGAATATTAGACTAGCATTCATCGCAGGATATAATTTAAACTTATTTATCTTAAGTGTTTGATTGTTAGGTTTTTCCAGCCATGTTTATTATGAAGATTTTAAAATATCTGATTGGGCCACTAGAACAGCTGTAGAAAATTTTTGGTCCTAGGAGACCTCTTCTCATTGTAATAGATATTGATGGGATCTTCAGTCCTGTTGATAACTCGTGACTGACGATGTAGAACGTTTAACCACACTAGTCTTTTTGACTTAAAGCATTAAAACTTTCCCTTTCTCTCTCCCCATGTTTTGTCTGGCAAGTACCAAATTAGATTTTATAATATTCAGATGTTTAGAGTTGTAGGCTTTATTTTGTGAAGGCACTGTTCAGTTGTACTTTGAATAAGAAATAACATGAAGAAAGATGTTCTCCTCTATCAAGAAAACATTGCCTCAAATCGTAGCAAATTTATCTGTCAATTGAAACTCCACAGATGTATGTTGTGTTTCTGGTATCTGTGTAGATAGGTATTCAGAGCTTTGGGGCTATTTTGGATTTTGAATTAGCTGAATATTTTTGAGGGTAGATAGGTAGAAATGCTGCTTAGACCTTCTGCAACAAAGTGACTTTCCCCAGGGATTTGAAAGTGGTAATGAGCCATATGGGAAAGTGCCCAGTGTGCTTTTCGTGTTGCAATAAAATAATTGGCACTCTTAGGGAATTGGGCAGTCTCTCTATTCAGGATTGCTAAAGCATCCTGTGGTATTCAGTGACTTGTCCATAAATATTCTATTATGTTCTGGAATGGTTGCCCCTGTCTTTGTTCTTTGTGAAGTAGATGTATTTATTATGTATTGATTATTTGTCCTTATGTGAAAGGTTTGGGGGGTTATTTTTTTGGTTGGTGGTTTTTTGTTTTGTTTTGTTTTTTGGCTTTTCGGTGAAAAGCACAGAAAGCAAGGTTTGTAGCAGTGCCATAGTCTCCTTTATCTTAGGATATGAAACTTGCTGGTATGTGTTGCCCAACACAGTAGTGGGAGCTGAATTTTTCTGATTGTTCTGTTGAGTGGAAACCAATTTGAGGAAGAGTGTCCATATGAAAAATTGTGTCCAGATCCCATTTCAGTCCCAAATCATTGAGGGGATTTGAGGATATATCCTTATCCTGATTTAAATATCATAATGTTTATATATTGACATGGGAAATGTGAGAGAGAATACAGAAGTTGGGTTAAACAGGAGGTGTTTGGTAAATCCCCACTAATTTCTGGGCTTCCCTGGTGGCTCAGCTGATAAAGAAAGTGAAAGTGAAAGTCACTCAGTTATGTCCAACTCTTTGTGACCCCATGAACTGTATAGTCCATAGAATTCTCAAGGCCAGAATACTAGAGTGGGTAGCTGTTCCCTTCTCCAGGGGATCTTCCCAGCCCAGGGATCAAACCTAGGTCTCCCACATTGCAAGTGGATTCTTTACCAGTTGAGCCACCTAAAGAATCCACCTGTAATGTGGGAGATCTGGGTTTGATCTCTGGGTTGAGAAGATCCCCTGGAGAACAGAACAGCTACCCACTCCAATATTCTAAGCCACCTAAAGAATAGAAAATTGTGTAACTTCTTTGGAAAACACTCTAGCAGTTTCAAATGGTTAAATATAGAATTACCATATGACCTAGCAATTCCACTCTTAGGTAAGAGAAATGAAAACATATGTCCAAATAACAACTTGTATACAAATATATTTGTAGTAGCATTATTCACAATAGTAAAAAGGTAGAAATAACCCAAAAGACATCAATTGGTAAGTGAATAAACAAAATGTGATATATTTATACAATGAAATATTACTTGGCCACAAAAAAAGAATGAAATAAGGATTTGTGCTACAACATGGATGAACCATGAAAACATTATACTGAATGAAATAAGCCATACATGAAACACCACATATTATACGATTCCTTTTATAAAATTGTCCATAATAGGCATAGCTATGGAAACAGAAAGTAGACCAGTGTTTGTTTAGGACTAGGATGACTGGCTTAAAACTCAACATTCAAAAAACTAAGATAATGGCATCCGGTCCCATCACTTCATGGCAAATAGATGGGGAAACAATGGAAACAGTGACAGACTTTATTTTCTTGGGCTCCACAATCACTGCAGATGGTGACTGCAGCCATGAAATTAAAAGACACTTTCTCCTTGGAAGAAAAGCTATGACATACCTAGACAGCATTAAAAAGTAGAGACATTACTTGACTGACAAAGGCCTGTCTAGTCAAAGCTATGGTTTTTCCAGTAGTCATGTATGGATGTGAAAGTTGGACCATAAAGAAAGCTGAGTGCTGTAGAACTGATGCTTTTGAACTGTGGTGTTGGAGAAGACTCTTGAGAGTCCCTTGGACTGCAAGGAGATCCAACCAGTCAATCCTAAAGTAAATTAGTCCTGAATATCCATTGGAAGGACTGATGCTAAAGTTGAAACTTTAATACTTTCACTACCTGGTGTGAAGAACTGATTCATTGGAAAAGACCCTGATGCTGGGAAAGATTGAAAGCAGGAGAAGAAGGGGACGACAGAGGATGAGATGATTGGATGGCATCACCGACTCGATCATGAGTTTAAGCAAGCTCCGGGAGTTGGTGATGGTCATTCCAGGTGAAGCCTGATGTGCTTCAGTTCGTGGTGTCTCAAAGAGTCAGACATGACTGAGCGACTGAACTGAACTGAGGCTGATCTGGGGCTGGTAAGTGAAAGGTTGTTGATTTCACACACACAGGCACACCATAGAGTTAGTAAAGTATAGCAGAAAACATGTTTACTAGGAGAGTAAGGAACTAGAGCTTCAATCATCCTTTCCTTGTCTTGAAGATCCCGGACAAGCCCCCAGGATGAAAGGTTGCTGCTGTGAGCTGTGTGTTACACTGGATTTGTGACCTCCGGAGGAGAGGATTTTGATCTGGGGTCAGAGACGAGGCTTGACTACTTGGAGCTTTTTGTGTAGCAAAGTTTTATTAAAGTATAATAGAGATAGAGAAAGCCTCTGACATAGACATCAGAAAGGGACAGAAAGAGTGCCTGCCTTCCTAGTTTTTAGCAAGGTGTTTTATGTCTGTTAGAAAGCTATTAATCAGATAAGAGAGATGCCTGAAGGCTGAAGGAGTTGCACTAGGCCCCTTTCCCACAATATGTACTTTTGAGATAGGTTGGCATGAGGTGTGTCATCCCCAGGCCATCAAACAGTTGACAGGAATACTGGTTTGTTGAGCCGGAGCCCAAGGTTTGAGGAAAGGAAAAAAGTCTTAGGAAGAACCATTTTGAAGAAAGGCGAATTCCGAAGCAAACACATCGTTTCATTAACATAAGAAAAACACGTTGGTTAGCTCAAGGCAGAACCCGGTGTCCTCAACACAGAATTAAAAGGAGCCGCTCTTAATTTTGTGTGGAGAAGGAAAACAGACAGCCACTTGCAGTTTATTTCCTCCTGCCGCTCGGGAACCTCTGCCCTTCCTGCCTGTTAACTCTCTCATCACTAAAGAGTGCAGGTTTCTTTAGGGGACGATAAAGGTGTTCTCAAGTTGTTTATGGTAATAACGGCACAACTCCATGAATTTACTAAAATCCATTGAGTTATATGCTCTAAATTGATGAATTATATATAGTATGTCAGTTAAATCTCTTGAAAGTCATTGTAAAAACACAACCAACAGACACAGATACTTTGCATGGCAAATATTTATATAAGCACTTATAGTTAGATTATCCAGCTGAGTTCTATTGTCATTTCCTTTTTAAAGACTAATTACCAGAAATTCTGAACACGAAATTTTAATTAACCAGGTTCTACCCTACAGAGTTCTTCTTGTTGGCTTTTTTGTTCCCCCCTGTAGTCTTATTAAAGCAATAAGTTTAAACTCAGGCCTGTACTATGGTGACATGGAATGATATGGAGGCATATGGCACAAGATGCATAGTGAAGGGTAGGAATTTTCATCAGCAACAGGGAGCACATTGATTAAACATTTGAAACATTATCTTCAAAGGGTATGACAGTGGCAGGAGAGAAGGAAAAAAAAGTAAGTGGATCCTCTCTCATTATGGGCTTCCCAGGTGGCACTAGTGAGAACCTACCTCCCAAGGCAGGAGACATAAGAGACTCAAGAAGATCCCCACAAGGAGGGCATGGTAACCCATTCCACTCTTCTTGCCTGGAGAATCCCCGTGGACAGAGGAGCCTGGTGGGCTACAGTCCATCTAGTTGCAAAGAGTCGGACATGACTGCAATGACTTAGCATGTGCTCACTCTCACTCTGTGAATTAAGTCGTCAGTCTTCTGTGGGGAAAAATAACCTCTTCCAAACAAATTCCATAAATGTGAGCAATAAAATAAACTCAAATTGAGTTGAAAAGTTTGATGGAAACATCTTGCAAAAGTCAATTTGCCCCTTGTTAATAGTATGTAAAAGTTTGACTCTTAAAGCATTATTTAATGGCCACGCTATCTCTTCTCTCTTTTGATCTAGCAACCAGTTTCTCAAAAGGGCTAGTAATAGAAACTATGATCTCTGACATAGAATTACAATGAGGGAAACTCTATCTTTTATATCTTACTGTAGTTATTACCGCCTGAAGCATCATGCCTAACACAGAAGTCCTACAGTATATGTATTAAATATTGGTCTGTCTGTCATTGTTTGGAACCACTGGACAGTAAGGCTTTATCAACTGTCATTTTAACCTTTCTCTCAAGTCCAGCCAAGTCTTCACCGACGGTGTTAAGTAGCTCTAAACGGAAAGAACCCACTGCATACGTCAGTGGCCCATTCCCGTCCCCTCCAGTACTTCTCGTGCCTTCTAAACTAGTGTCTTCTTGTGGAAAATAGATAATAAGAACCTAATGTAGAGCACGGGCTTTCCAGTTGGCTCAGTGGTAAAGAATCTGCCTGCAGTGCAAGAGATGCAGGTTCAATCCCTGGGTCAGGAAGATCCCTTGGAGAAGGGCATGGCGACTCACTCCAGTATTCGTGCCTGGAAAATCCCATGGTTTTTTCCAGTGAATTGGCTCTTCACATCAGGTGGCCAAAGTATTGGAGCTTCAGCATCAGTCCTTCCAGTGAATATTCAGGGTTGATTTCCTTTAGAATTGACTGGTTTGATCTCCTTGCTGTATGGGAAAGTGAAAGTGAAAGAAAGTAAAGTCGCTCAGTCGTGTCCAACTCTGTGTGACCCCATGGACTGCGGTCTGCCAGGCTCCTCCGTCCAGAGGATTTTCCAAGCAAGAATACTGGAGTGGGTTGCCGTTTCCTTCTCCAGGGGATCTTCCTGATCCAGGGATCGAAACCAGGTGTCCCACACGGCAGGTAGACAGACTCTTTACCATCTGAGCCACCAGGGAAGCCCAAGTGAAGTAAAAGTCGCTCAGTCGTGTCCAACTCTTTGCGACCCCGTGGACTGTATAGTCCATGTTTGAATTATCCAGGCCATAATACTGGAGTGGGTAGCCTTTCCCTTCTCCAGGGGATCTTCCCAACCCAGGGGTCAATCCCAGGTCTCCCACATTGCAGGTGGATTCTTTACCAGCTGAGCCATAAGGGAAGCCCTGCTGTATGGGAATAGAATCTAAAAAAGAGTGGGTAAGTATGTGTGTATGTGTAACTGATTCACTTTGAAGTACAGTACAAATGAACATAATATTGTAAATCAGATATACTCCAATAAAAAGCAATTACATAAATTAGTATCTACTTCATCTTCAGCACATAAGGACTCAGGCGTGTCCAGTCCCACGTGGACACTGTGGTACCATGGTGACAGGATGATTATCACCCACCCTCATGAAGGCATTCTCCATTGGTCATCTTTTTTTTTTTTTTTTTTTTTTTTAATTTAAATATATATTTTAAAATTTTGTGATGTTGTATTGTTTTCTGCTATATAGCAATACTAATCAACTATAATTATACATATGTCCCCTCCCTCTCTGGTCTCCTTTCCCTACCCCCTCTCATCCCCCAGGTCATCATACGGCACCAGTCATCTTTTCTTATTTTGAGAATTATTACTATTATCAGAATAATGACATACATTATTTTAATGTCTTTGCTTACAAAATAGGAAGTATGAAAAGGAATAGTCCATGGCATTGTTCCATAACTTGTTCATTGCACCTGTAGGCTACTCTGGATATCAGGATTATTACCCATATGGCGGGCGAGGTGCCTATGAAGATGTCCCCAGGAACTATGACACGTACACCGCGGGACTGAGTGAAGAGGAGCAGCTGGAGAGAGCATTGAGAGCCAGCCTCTTGGACCAAGGTAGGGAATTTGCACCCTTCACTTATTTTAAAGTACATACCTCACATGGTGTGATGTCTGAAAAAGGGCTGTTTGTAGCAAATTAAACTTTAAATAGTTTATAAAAAGGAGATGTAGATGAAAAAAATGTGTGCAGATTGTGATTACAAAGAATGGGGTGCGATGCCATATTCCCAGCAACCTAAGCTAATAAGGTGCCAGACTATGTATGTATTGTTAAAGTGGTTCTTTTTATAGGCCTGCCGCACTCAGTGCTTTGGCATTAAAGTCAAGAAACCTAAGAAAAAAATTCTAGGTACATGAAGGAAGGGTTTACTTTGAAATGCATATCTATAAGGCAGGCTATATGTCACTGTACATCAGTGTCGCCCACAGGCCTTCTTGAGAATCACATGGGCAGCTTGGTGAGAATGCAGACTCAGGGTTTAGCTGCAGGCCTACTGAACCAGTCTCCCTGCGAGCAGAACCTAGAAATTTGTATTTTTAACTGACTTTCCAGACGATTCTTTTACCAATTAGTATATGAAAAGAAAGTGAAAGTGAAGTCGCTCGGTCATGTCCAACTCTTTGCGACCCCATGGACTGTAGCCTACCAGGCTCCTCAGTCCATGGAATTTTCCAGACAAGAGTACTGGAGTGGGTTGCCATTTCCTTCTCCAGGAGATCTTGACCCAGGGATCGAATCCAGGTCTCCCACATTGCAGGCAGATGCTTTACTGTCTGAGCCACCAGGGAAGCCCTATATGAAATAGTACATGAAAACTGCCCTATTTATTTTGCCATCTTTCTTCTAGGTTTGGTAATAAGTTTTGGTATTCCTGTTTTTATTGTTTGTGTGTCTGAGTGTTAGTCACTTAGTCATGTCCAACTCTTTGTGACTCTATGGACTGAAGCTTGTCAGGCTCCTCTGTCTATGGAATTTCCCAGGCAAAAATACTGGAGTGGGTTGCCATTACCATCTCCAGGGGATCTTCCCAACATCTACTGCATTGGCAAGAGGATTCTTTACCGTTGAGCCACCAGGGAAGCCTGCTCGATACCATAAGTAACCATAATATCAGGTACTTAAAAGAGGCTTCAGCCATTTGCTGGAATCCGTGAGAAGGGGTGAGCTTTTTCTTCACTAGATCTATCAGAGTTTCACAGAAGAGGTGGTATTTGAATTGATCCTTGAAGAATGTGTAGCATTTGCTGAGATGTGAAAGGGCCTTCGAGGCAGGAATCATATCTTCTCAGACACAAGAGTAAGGGTTGTGGTCATCCCACCCTCGCTTTTGAATAAAGTGCTAAGAGAAGAAGGGGAAGAAGAGTGGGTAGCTAGGCTGGGGCCTGATCACAGAGGTCCCAGAATTAAATAGGCCACGTGGAAAATGGGTCTGGTCTATGATGTAACTTCCAGTAAGAGTTCTGCACAGGAGAGTGATCTGATCAGAGCTGTGTTTCACGGATCCAGCAACAGTCATGCCAGGAACAAGGACTAAGCATGAAGGGGGGTATCAGGCATTACAACATATGACAGGAACACACAGATTCCTACAACTTGGTTTCTGATGTTAAGAATACGGTCTTAGCAGTAAGTGTGTGTGGAGGTAGGCAGTGAGAACAAGAGGGGAAGACAAATCAGAAGACTTGAAGTAGTCTAATCATGGAGCAGAGTCTGGATGATGAAGGTGGCTGAAGCAGTGGAGAGGAAGATACATCAGGACTTCTCAGATGAAGAGTATCAGAACGGTGGCCTGTCAGTCGTCTATTACTGGGTAAAATTGCCCAGACACACTTGGCCTAAAACAATACATGTTTCTTCCACATTTATGGTTCTGCACGGATGATCCCATGGGCCAGGCTTCGCTGGTCTCAGCTGGTGTGCTGAGGTGTCTGTGGTGGTCAGTTGGGGCTAGCTGCTCTAGGACACCTCCTCTACCTGCCTGACTGACCGCTATCTGATGCGATGGTGGCAGTTGGTCCACATGTGACTCGTCATCCAGCCGGCCAGGCCAGGTTCGTCCACAAGGCCTCAGCGCGAGGGTTCCCAGGGAGAATGCGGGAACATACTTAGGCTGATGTATTGTTGGTTCCTCTGTATTTTGTTACCGAAGCAAATCAGGAGACCAGACAAAATTCAGGGGATAAGGAAGTAGATTCCACCTCTTCCTGGGCCAAGCTGTAGAGTCACATTACAAAGAGGATGCACAGAAACAGAGGGGGATAACCAGGTATATTCTTGCCATCACCAGCCTTAATGGACCGCTGATATCACGGTCACTGGAAGCGTGCCTTAGCCTTGGAATCCTAAACACTGGGGGAAAGGCCCAGAGGCTGTATTTTAACAAATTCTAAAGGTTAGTCCTGGGCACAGCAGGTGCTTAATCACTCCAAGGTGAGACATGCAATATTATGGGAGGTAAGGATATTATGTATTTAATTTAATTTGGAACAAACCATAATCTTAACAGAACTGTGTCTGAATTTGTTACCTTGGACTGTCCATTGAATGTAAATATGGTATGCTCTATTGGATGTAAATCTTAGAAGTGCAGTAGAAATGTTATCACTGATAAAAATATTAATCCCTGCGTATCACACACACAAATGTAAGGAAGTCAGAGCAAAGCTACTAAGCCTGGACTTTGTACAAAACTTTAGTACCATAGAGAGACAACAGGAGGGGATTTTTGGAGTGATGGCACTATTCTGTATCTTGGTTGTTGTGATGGATACACTACTCTTTGTGTTTGTCAAAACTCACCTAACTGTATCCCACAAAGAGAACATTTTCCTAAAAAGGAGTTTTAAAAGATGTAAATAGAAATTAGCAAGAAACCCAATGAAATAACTGGTAGTCTTGCAAACAAACACTATAAAAATCATTAGTGAAAAGGTCTTATTTAGAAATGGAACATTGTTGCAACGGATTCACTTTGGGTCTTGTTTAGAAATGGAACATTGTTATAACTGATTCACTTTGCTGTACACCTGAAGCTAACTCAACATTGTAAGTTAGCTATACTCCCCCCACCAAAAAAAGAAAAAGAAAAAGAAAAGGGTCATTTACATGGTGATCAAGGGTCACTTCCTAGAGGATGTGTTAATAGGGAAGCAGGGAGACTTAGGAGTCATCACCTGATCCCAGCGATCAAATTTGGCAGCATTATTATGGGATGGCCTGATAGTGTATGTCTCCTGATGCGACGCCATATGAGGAACACAGCATCGACTATGACATATTCTTACTAAAAATGTTTCATCTTCCAGAGGAAAGGCCCATATACAGGAAATACATGGAATAGAGGAAAAAGTCAAGACATCATACAAAACATGAGGTTTCTACAGTTTAGTGAGACTGGTCTCCTGGAAAAAAATCAATGTCAGAAAGAAAGCAAGATGTGATTTTTATATTAAAAGGAAGTAACAATCAAACATAACACAGCACCTTGAAAAACTGGTTCCTATAAAGAGACCTTTTCTGAGGAAACAGAAACTTTGTATTTGGACTTTGTGTCAGATGTTATTTGGGAATTGGACTAACTTTCTTTGAGGTGACAGTGGTATTATGGATAAGTAACAGAAGGTCCCTTATTCTTGGGAGATATCCACTGAAGTATTTGGAAGCAAAGTAATAAGTCTGCAACTTACTTTCAATTTTTAGCTGAAAACAGCTCTCTCCTCTCTTTCCTTTTCATTCTGCCTCTCTCACTCACTCAAATAAAGGTGAGAAACTGCAAACTTTACCCTGCAATTTATCTCTTGAAAATCCAGAATGACAATACTGACAATTCTTAGTTCTGCAATTAAGAAACCAATTTATGAAATTAATGTTTTCCTAAACTTACTTGACCACAGAACTTCATTTTCAATGAATGTTTTTAAGAGCGTATGGAACTAGTTCCAATGAAACTGTTCTGAACTGATGTCTTAAAGTGCGTATATGTACAGTAATGGGTGACAGCAAAGGAAATCACTTTGCAAATTGTTTATATTAATTTCAACTTTATTTCCCTTAAAATATTCATGTCTGTCTTACTAAGAGTGAGACGCCAAGGAGACATTTTTTAAAACGGGCTTTATTATTTCTTACCTTTATTTCCTATAGAAAAATATTTGGTTTATTTTATAACCGTTGACCATTATGGTAGGTACATTTGTTTTGAACCTTATTTTTTTTCATTCATTATTATGTTGTAATCATCTTTTTAAATGCCATTAAAAACTTTGAAACATACAGACCCTCCATATATTTTCTTAAACTTACACCTGTTTCTTTTTTTTGTTTCTTTTTAAGACAGGAGATGTGCTGTAGGGGCTTCCCAGGTGGCTCAGTGGTGAAGAATCTGCCCATGAATAGAGGAGACACAGGACAAATGGGATTGATCCCTCTGTTGGGAAGATCCCCTGGAGAAGGGAAGGGCAACCCATTCCAGTGTTCTTGCCTGGAAAAATCCATGGACAGAGTAGCGTATCAAGCCACAGTCCATGAGGTCACAAAGAGCTGGACACTACATGCAGGCACAGTGTGTTATTAATAATAGTATTTTTAATTCTGTGTTTGTTGAGATCATTATATACTTTTTGTTCTTTAGTTTATTATTAATAACATAGTAAATAATTTTGATTTTCAAACTCTGTCCTTGGAATTCTCCAGGCAAGAATACTTGAGTGGGTTTGCCATTCCCTCTCCAGGGGATCTTTCTGACCCAGGGATCAAACCTGGGTTTCCTGCATTGCAGGCAGATTCTTTACCATCTGAGCCACCAGGGAAGCCCCAATCTATTATTAATAACATATTAAATAATTTTGATTTTCAAACTTGAGGCAGGTTTGCATTCCCAGGTTAAATCTCCTGTTTGTGATGTTTCTGGTGCATCCTGGTGAAGCGCCATGTGTACCCAAAAAGACTGCGTCTTCTGCTCTAGTTGGGTGGGGTATTCTACAAATGTTATTTAAATTAATTGAGTTGATAGTGTTGCCCAGGTCTTCTAATCCTTGCGGATTATCTGTCTACTTGTTCTATTGAGCACTGTATTTTGAATTTTGTAGAATTACTGTAATATTCAATATGTACTATATGGTTACCCTCAGCGTACCAACGGCTTTGAATTCCTCCGCCGTTACCTTGTTTCTAGGGCGGGGGCTGATGTGCCTGAGTATTTCTCAGTGTCTACTTGGACTTCGTTTTTAAATCTTTGTGCTGTAACTGGGTTAGGTACTCTGTCCCCTCCCTCACCCCTTCTCCAGTGGGTGGCACACTGTTGTTACTCGTTGTTGTTCAGTCGCTCAGTTGTGTCCAGCTCTTTGTGACCCCGTGGACTGCAGCACACCAGGCTTCGCCGTCCTTCACTATCTCCCGGAGCTTGCTCAAACTCACGTCCGTCAAGTCGGTGATGCCATCCAACCGTCTCATCCTTTGTCGCCCTCTTCTCCTCCTGCACTCAGTCTTTCCCAGCATCAGGGTCTTTTCTGATGAGTTGACTCTCCTCATCAGATGGCCAAAGCATCAGAGCTTCAGCATCAGTCTTTTATCCGTTCCTGACCCAGGTATTGAACCCAGGTCTCTTGCATTGCAGGCGAATCCTTTACCTCTGA
The DNA here is from genome assembly GCF_027580195.1 of Bos mutus. Classification (NCBI taxonomy): domain Eukaryota; kingdom Metazoa; phylum Chordata; class Mammalia; order Artiodactyla; family Bovidae; genus Bos; species Bos mutus. The sequence goes on along the minus strand of NC_091618.1, from coordinate 20,763,492 downwards.
GCCACCAGAGAAGCCCCATTTGCTTGTTGCTCTCTGCTTTTTAGCCTGGCTGCGGGAGGCTGGTGTCGGAGAAGGCAACTGCACCCCACTCCAGTACTTTTGCCTGGAAAATCCCATGGATGTAGAAGCCTGGTAGGCTGCAGTCCATGGGGTCGAAGAGTCGGACACGACTGAGCGACTTCACTTTCACTTTTCACTTTCATGCATTGGAGAAGGAATTGGCAACCCATTCCAGTGTTCTTGCCTGGAGAATCCCAGGGACGGGGAAGCCTGGTGGGCTGCCATCTATGGAGTCGCACAGAGTCGGACACGACTGAAGCGACTTAGCAGCAGCAGCAGCAGCAGCGGGAGGCTGGTGTAGGGTGTGCTCTGATTAAGGCTCAGTCCAGGAGTCATTGTGTCCCTTGGTTTGGAGGCATGGTCTTCTCAGTATCCCTGACCCTCCAGTTTAGAGGGTGGTTGTTTTTTTTTTTTTTTCCTTCCTCTTCCCTTTTCGAAGCTGCAGAAGGCTCTCACTATTTCCCTAAGGGAAACTTGGTTTTTGTCTTTCTTGCAGGCACTTAAGTCTTTTGTTCCTTAGGGACAGTAGGGAGGAAAGATCCAGGCAGGCTTTCCTGCGGTGGCTGCTGTTCTGTCCCTCAGGACTATCCCAGGAAGGACAGAGGACAAAGGACACATGCTCTGAACTCACCTGTGTCTTTATAAGGACCACTGGAGGTCCTGAGAAGAGCCTGAAAGTGGGTGTGAATTCCTTTATATTGCAGGCCCCATGTGTTCTGTGTTATGTATTCTAAGAATATAATCTTGCTAGCTGTCGCTCTCTCTTAGCAATGTGTTAACAGTGTTGGCTGAATTCTCGTAAGCGTCCAGTAGACCCTGTCCTGGGTAAACAAGGGCTCCTGTAACATCTTGGACTTCTGTCTAGCTGACTGCCCTACTGCTGTCCCTTTCTCTTAGGTTCAGGCAGAATATTAATTTGCAAATTGTGCAGAATTTATGCTTAAAGATGATAGTGGTGCTTTTTCCAGTTTTCTATGTCCCCAGTGGAAACCAGAAGTGTTTCTGATTCTTCATTGGGGGTTTCAATTTATCATCTTAGTACATTTATTTATCAGCTTTTTTAAAAAAAAGAAGGAAAATCTTTCCCTCATGAAGAAGGTAGAATCTATAGGCTTGTTTTAAAAGGCAGGGTAAACGCTTAATTCTTTTTCTTGGATTCCCGGTTTTCAGAGAAGTTAGCGTAGTAGTCACCATTAATACTGGGACTTGAAAGGGCCAAGTAGTGGAAATTCATTTGGTGGAATGCCAGTCCAGCAAGAAACATCCAGCACCAAATTAGTTTCAGACCTCTCTTTAGGTCAATATACTGGAAGAGTAAATTAAAGAATCAAGGTAGCAACTTTTTAACCTCAGAATTTGCTGTTGTCGTATTTCCTAACAGTGTACCTGGCTATAATTACAAGTCCTAAAGCTCATGCCAGGAAGAATAATACCAAAGTAGTCTTTGTAGAAGAAATATCGAAATCCCTATTATTTCAAGAGGCTTTTTGCACATTTACTACCATTAACAAAAATCTTGTCCTGTTCTGTTGGCAGTCTCAGCTTTTATAAACGAATCCAAGAGGCAGCTGATGCCACAATAATAGAAAAATTCTGGATGAGAGCCATCTCTTTCTTTGAGTCAAAAGGCAGATGCCAACTAGGAACATTAGCTCATTCCATTTTCCTCTCCCCCTCCCCCACATCCTTCTATGTATAATTTGTGCCTTTTTTTTTTTTTTTTTAAATAGCCTGCCACCAAGTTCAGCTGGCGGCTGGGTACAAAGCTGTGTCCTTTTCAACTTCTGTCTGCCAGCCTGGAGCATGTGTACTGGTTAAAACTGGAAATCCTCATGACATGTGGAGTAACTTGTGTTGCTTTTCCTAGACTCCTCTGAAAGGCAAATGGCCACAATCACACTCCGGCTCTCTTGTGAAAATCAAGCAGTTTTGTCACCCCCTCCCCAGACTGTACAGTTGGGGTTACTGGCTGGCCATATGTGGAGCTATGGTGGGATAAACTATAATACAAAGGTCTTGGCTTTAGATTGAAATGGGTTCCTGCTTTGTCTCTAAGTCTTCACGTGTAAAATTAACCAGGGGAGCTATATTGGAAAAGAGTATCTAGGTTCCAAATTAGTATGTAGGGCTTTTGTTGCTCAAAGATCACTTGACAGTATCTTTGAATCCTTTTTATAGGCATTTATATTCATAGGGATCAATTCAGGTATATTGTAAGTGAAAAAACAAAGAGAATTTAACTGAGTTGTCTGTTTTGCCTTTTATTGAAGCTGCACCAAAGTATATGCAAATGACATTTGTCTTGTTTATTATTGTACAGAAAATTTTGGAAAAAATGGAGTAAATTACATACATGTTTTTAATCTTTCGTCATATGGTACATCACATGGTATAAGAGAAGAGGCTTGGAACTGCAGTGGTCTGAGTGTCAGTCCTCAGTGAACTAACTTTACTTAAGATGTATGTCACTGAACCTAATCAGACGTTTGCATTATTGCTATTTTTTTTTTTTTAATAATGGTGGTGGTGGTGGTTTAGTCACTAAGTCGTGTCCGACTCTTGTGATCCCATGGACTGTAGCCTGTCAGGCTCCTCTGTCCATGGGATTCTCCGGGCAAGAATACTGGAGTGGGTTGATAAGAGAGTTGAAGTGGGTCCCCTTCAGAGTTTTCTTTCTTTTCCATTATTCTGTGGTAATGGACTGAATAGGGCAGGCGTAGCCAGAAATGGGGACATTGAGAGGTGTCAGGAATATTGGCGCGTTTGTCATCTAGGTCTCAGGGCTGACGGATAAAAGATCATTTCTGTATCGGAAGATAAAGTCACACAACTGTCTAAGGCAAATCTACATTGATATGTAAATACGTTTGATGGTGGTACCTTCTTTAGTCGCTTGATTATATGACTCTTCACTGGCCCAATGCAGGCATAATGCAGTTGGTGATTTTTAACGTATGCAAATGTTCACGGCTGGTCTCCTTGGCTTTGCAGGCGTGTTGGAGGCCAGGACAGAGATGCACAGCTCATTCTGTGTGACCACTTAACTTTTTTTTTTTTAAGTAATTTGGTGTGTTTTCCCCTAGGAAAACTTTCTCTGTAATGAAAAAGTGCCATCTGCCAGATTTCCTAAAAGCAATTTCATTGCAGAACGCTTCCTTTAGATTACTGGTTCTTACTCCCTACTCTCGACATTAGAGATATTCATTTCAGTGAGTAAAGTTTGGTATTCGAGACTGTAGCTAGATGTGAAATTGTGCGTGTAAAGAAATATAAATACACGCTTTTTCAAACCTGTGAACTAACATGTGAATATATCCCAGTCAGGAAGAGAAAGAATAAAATAAGTGGACCAAGGTTCTATTTAGGTTGCTATTGGGAAGGAGCAGGCTTCTGTTGAGGTTTAAGACTTAGAAAGATTAACTATATCTTGGCCATTGCTAAAAAAAAAAAAAAATAATGATACATGGAATTGAAACACATTGAGAAATTGACATTAATAGTTCTTTGTGAATTATTTTATAATTTTTCCTTTGCCACCTACCCCCCAGTCACCATTTATTTAAAGCAGTATTCAGATGCTAATGAGTAGATTTAACAATAAACAAAACTCTAATGAAGTAGTTCCGCCCACCCACACCTTCTCCATCCTGTTTTGGGGGCTAGCAGGTCTTAGTGGTTGCAGGCCTGTTGCCTGGTGCATTTGTCACCTCGCTCCGGATGACTGTTCATTCTGTTCCTTAGCGAGTCCCTCTCTGAGTCCCTTGTCTATATGTGATACTGTTGTTGAGTGATAACAGGGTACAGAAATGAGTAAGTCGTCTTCTTTGCTATCAAACCAAAAGTATTATTCTTTTTGCTGAATGATAGGAGATGTAAGTGACTTCACTTCAGCTACCCCAATATATTAGATTTAGGAAAGAGATAAAGTAACTTTCAAAATGAGTTAGTCCCTTTACTTATCCATCTATGAAATTCTGTGATTCAACAACTGTGATTCCTTAAGCTGTGTAAGAATTTTATAGAATAGCAAATTTATTAATATGATGATTTGGATACTCAGGTTATCTATACAGTTTTTTTCTTTTTTTAATCTGTACAGTCTTTAATACCAAAGTTATTGATGGGTATATTCAGTGTCTCATAAGATCAGACTATAGGCCTGTTTAAGAGACTCTTCATTCCTATAAAATGTTTTCATTAGGAAGAGAGTTGTCAAATAGTGCTTTAAAATTATAGTAGATTCTACATTCTTATTAATCAAACAATTGGAGGTGTGAAAAATTTTCTAATTCTGTGTATCTGTACTAAAATAGGAAACAAAACAAATTCTCTTTTTTTGGAACTAAAGGCCTAGACTTTGTTTCATTGACTCAGCAGTTGATATTTTAATGAATAAAATTAAATAATTTTTTTTTTTAATTTGAGCCTTTCTTGTAACATATACCATATAATTGTACCATATAATTTTAAGTACATAACTGCAGTCTTGGGGAGGGACCTCTTAAGTCAATCCTTTGCTTAATTTACTTAAATTATTTTTAAAGTAGGTAATGGAGAATGATATAAGACCATACCATTTTCAAACACGAGTGGCACGGAGAGTGACCTTAAAGGTCATCATTGTCTGACCCTTGATTTTACCCAATGCGGAAGCAGACTAGGAGAAGTCAAGAGACTTAAATCCTGTCGCAGTATATATCTGTGTCTGTTAACTGTGGACAGTGGCCTGCCCTGGGGATGCCAGTGTGATGTAGGTCGGCTTCCCCAGGCATGAGGATCCTGGGAGTCAGAACCTTCCTGGAAGGCGCGAGATTGAATCCACATTTCCTTGTGCTCCTATGAATCCAGGTGGGAGCAGAGCTGAGCCTTGAATTAGCTTCCACATCTGTCTTCTGGGCTGCCTGCAAAGGGACTCCCAGCTTTCTCCCAAAGTCCTACCTGAATTCCAGACGTCCCAGGGTGGGTGTTGCTGAGGGCCTGAGGCAGGTGGTGATGAGTACCTCAGTTCAGTTATTATGGTCTTCTAGGATTTGGACAAGTGTTGTCATGCTGGTTAGAAAAGAATATATTAACTGTGGAAAATACAAATCACCAAAAAGAAAAGACAAAAAATAGTTCATAACTCCACCACCCACATTAAAACCACTCACATTGAATCCTTGCAGCTACCCATAAGGTAGGCACCCAGAAGAAACCACTGTACATGTTTTGGTGATTGTTTCCCCAGGTCCATGAGCATTAATGATTCTGTGCCAGGAAGGTTCACATCCCCACACAGAACCCTATGAAATAAGCATTTGTCATTGTAATCATTGTTTTAGATTGGGAAACAGAGCACAGAGAAGTTAATTGCCAGGCCCAGGGTCACATGCTGAGTGGCAGACAACAGATGAGAAGACCAGACTCCTCTATTCCTTGCCGGGGCACTTTCTACATTGTCCAACACAGCCTCTTCAGAAAAAGCACTTGTGGGCTGCTGTGAATTTTCAGATACGGAAGAGTCCAGCATGAATCTGTCTGTAGCCCTCCACATAGTCAGCCCGCATGGCTGAGCTGGAGTTATGTTTGTGTTCTTGGAGGTGGATTGGCCATTGCAATCATCCTGACATGAGAACACTGAAAACTCTTAGGTAGGCATGGTCACGATGGAACAGTCTCAGCTAAATTGAAAAAGACAGTATCATTTATAGAGTGACAGTGACATTTCTCTTACTATTGTCCTCACATCATTGGCCTTGTTCTTTGGTTGATTTTTTTTTTAAGCAAAAGAAATCCTGACATTAATTTAAAATTGTGAAATCAATAGTTTGTATAGGAGAAGAATGCCCTTCTTATGGCAAGAAACTTGCATATTAGGTATCTAATAGAACACACACCAAAAAATGTGCTTCCTATAGACAGTCATAAATAATCTTCTGGGCAGTCATTCATTTCTACCAAAAACTATAGCATGTGAGTTTGAAAATATTGTGTTTACCGTGGGCTCAATTAATGTCATTTGAATTGATATTTGCACTGTTCATTTAAATAGGATTCAATTTTTCTTCTATGGCTTTCTTTTTAGAAAAAGATTCGTAACAAAAAGGAATAAATGCGCTTGCACCAAGTTTGCCTTAAGACATCAGAATTTTACATTGAGCTACCATCTGCCAATGCAGGAGATAAAGGAGACAGTTCGATCCCTAGGTTGGGAAGATCCCCTAGAAGAGGAAATGGCAGCCCACTCCAGTATTCTTGCCTGGAAAATCCCATGAACAGAGGAGCCTGGCAGGCTACAGTTCCATGGCATCAAAAAGAGTCAGACACGACTTAGCAACTGAGCACAAGACAAAAACAGCAACATTTTACACATTCTTCTAGTTTCTTGCTGGGCTTCCCTGGTGGCTTAGGCAGTAAAGAATTCGCCTGCAGTGCAAGAGGCTTGGGTTCGATCCCTTGGTTGGGAAGATCCCCTGGAGGAGAGGGTATGGTAACCTACTCTGGTCTTCTTGCCTGGAGAATCCCCATGGACAGAGGAACCTGGAGGGCTGCAGTCCATGGGGTTATAAAGAGTCAGACACAGCTGAGCGACTAAGCAGCAGCTAGCTTCTTGTTAATAGGAATCATTCATGTGAGAATTTTCACTGTCTTTTACTCAGCCTCTTGAATCTCACTTGGAGTTGCACGTGTTCATCCATTTTGTTGTGTTGTTTTGCTAGTGAGAAAAATCAAGAGTCATATGTTGGTTTCCATTTATTACAGAATCACAAATAGCTTTCAAAGTGGTCTAGTTTCATCACATGGCAGTTCTCCAAGGATTCAAAACTATTTATAATTCTGTTGTACTTTGTTATAGAGAGCCAGATGTGAGAGTCATGCATAATATGTATTTATATATCTTCGTGAATCTCAATTAGGGACCAGCAGTCTTCCTGTGTCACATCTGTGTTATTTAAATCTACTTTTGTTGTAACACAGGACCAAAATTGTGCAGCGTTATTAAGATTACTATAAATATTAAGCTGATTAAAATTACATTGTAATCATCTGCTTTAGAAAAATCGCAAATGGCCTAATCATGCCCCAAAAGGAGAAATAGGTGAAATAAATCATGATCGAGAATAATACTCAGCCACTAAAAAGAGAAGCAGGTTCACAGTGAGTCAAATGAGCAGGATATAGCAGTATTCTTAGTAGAGACACATCTATTTTTGTAAGACCTACTAAATGTACTATAAAAAAGATGGGAATAATATTTAGCAAAATGCCACTCATCCTATTTCTCGGGAATAAGATTATGGTGACTTACTTTCTTGTTTTGACTTCATGCCATTCTCTCAAATGTCTGCAAAATCACGTAGAACTTTTATGAAAATCTACACATTGCTAAAAATATGCAGTATTGGCCTTCCTCTTCTTTGATGTTATCCACAGTCCCACTCTGTTAAAGGCATCAGGCTGTTTTTTTTAGAGGAATGCAGAGAAAACTCCACCTCACGCCTTCACCTCCAGCCTCTGTGGGCTGCTTACTCCATCAGAGTGATGAGGGAGATGGTGCAGAGCTGATATCCAAACTAGGATTTCTCTACATCCAGTCTCCACTTTTCCTTTTTGCTCATTTCCTTCTTTGGTTTCTTATCTATCCTTCAATCCTTCCAGGCTGAAAGTATCCACATACTCTGGGCATGAAGAACAGTGGCTTCAGTTACCAGTAGCTAGCTCTCCCTGGCTGCTTCAGTAATTTTTTTTTCCTTTAATTAATTTTTTTTATTGAAGGATAATTGCTTTGCAGAATTTTGCTGTTTTCTGTCAAACCTCAACATGAATCAGCCATAGGTATACATATATCCCCTCCGTTTTGAACCTCCCTCCCATCTCCCTCCCCATCCCACCCCTCTAGGTTGATACCGAGACCCTGTTTGAGTTTCCTGAGCCATACAGCAAATTCCAGTTGGCTATCTATTTTACATATGGTAATGTAAGTTTCCATGTTACTCTTTCCATACATCTCACCCTCTCCTTCCCTCTTCCCATGTCCATAAATCCATTCTCTATGTCTGTTTCTCCACTGTTGCCCTGTAAATTAAGGGATCCAGAACACACCGGATCCTGTCTCATTGAAGCCTTCAGGAGCCACAGCACCACGTGTTGCCATCTGACTTTACAGTTTACAAAAGTTAAAGCTGCGTATATTTTACCAAGCGTGTTTTTTTTCAGATCAGTTGTGCATCACCTCAGTGGAAGGTGTCTAGTGACTGGCACTCAGAAGTTTGGGTCGCCAAGGAAAGGGAGAGTCTGGCATGCTTTCTGTGGAAGAGAATTTTTGTATCGCAAAATACACTTTTTGTGTTTCTAGGAAACAGTGGGAGTTGACTCTCAGATCATAGTGTTCAGGATTCCCTACAAATCCCTACAGAACAACCCAAAACCAGTACTTTGTAATTTTCAGCTCAGTGAGACTGAAAGGAGCTCGGGTGATGCCGAAATAAAATGTAGCCTAGCCTACCGACATTAAGGGAGATAAAGTGTTTAATCAGTGTCTTCTAGAAAGAAGTGACATCTGTATGGAACACCTGCTGTCTTCATTATAACTTTAAATGAGCTGTGTCTCTGGGGGTTAGCAGGCCCTTCTTTTGGCACACTGTGCTGTGACAGAGATAAACTTTAAGCCCCAAGTAATTCACCATTGTGTGGAAGATGCTTTTTAGTGAGACGTGGGGCTGAGGAGGAAAATGAGCCCCTGCCTTAGATCACTCAGGCCCAGCGAGAATCATTTTGAGCATAACTGTGACACTTGTCAGGTTACGACAATGTTTTCTTACCCCCTCGGCAGCCCTAATTGTTTGCTAATTATTATCATTTTAATGTTTTATGCATCAGGAAGGCATGAAGACCGTGTTTCTTGGTTTACGGGCATAGCTGTTTTCTGGATTCTGGATTTCTTTTTTAATTTTAATTTTAAACTTTTTCTTTTGTATTGGGGTGTCACTGATTACCAATGTTGTGATAGTTTCAGGTGAACAGTGAAGGGACTCAACCACACGTGTACATGGATCCATTCTCTTTCAAACTCCCCTCCCATCCAGGCTGGCACGTAACACTGAGCAGAGTTCCATGTGCTATACAGTAGGTCCTTATTGGTTATCCATTCTAAATACAGCAGTGTGTACATGCCCATCCCAAACTCCCTATCCCTCCCCCTCTGACAACCATAAATTCGTTCTCTAAGTCAGTGAATCTCTCTCTGTTTTGTAAGTTTATTTGTAGCATTTCTTTTTAGATTCCACATATAAGGAATGCCATAAGATATTTCTCCTTCTCTGTCTGACTTAAACTTCAGTCAGTATGACAATCTCTCGATCCATCTGTGTTGCTGCAAATGGCATAATTTCACTGTATGCTTTGAGGAAGGGATCTGAGTAGTCACTGAGCAGTGCCCGTGTTGATGACTTGTTTCTCTTACACTTTCGCTCATTACTGCAGGAGCAGACAGTCCTGCATGTAAGGGACGAGGATGCATAGAAGGGAAAGAGCAGCAAAGAGTGCTTTCTCAGAGAGCCTTTCAAACCGGTCACCATTTTGGCAGATTATAATCTAACCAAGAATTATTTCCATAAGCGTGGCTGTGAAAAACCCTGATGGCCCCAGAAAATAATGTTTAACCAGCCATGTGGTTCATCTTATTAGCCTGAGGGGAAAATAACTCACCACCAAATTCTGCCATAGTGTAGATAGGATTGTTTGAAACCCAAATCAAAACATCTGCTGTTTTTCTACTGTGCGAACCTAATACTTTGTCCTCTTAAAGCAGCAGCAGTCGTACAGCTGCTGTGCACTCTGTATCTCAGACCTTGACACCAGATAAGGGGGACATCTTCAGAGTTAATGAGCTATTAGGACATTCTTTCCTGTCAATTAACTGGTAGAATAATGAGATCAAATGAGCACTGTCCTTAAAAACACCCAGACTTGTATTTTCTAAGAAGAGTGTCTTTCTCTGCTGTTTTAGTTACATGAATAGACAGACAACTGTTTAACATGAAAATAAAAACTGCACCTACAGCAGACATAAGAGAGGTATACAGACAGGATCCTATTTACTCAGGATTCACAGGGTTTCCTCTTGAGAGGATGTAATGATACCATAGCAACTGCTTTCACTTTGATTGTCCTAAAGACTGGCAGACAAATATTTAGGGGGTGAGCATGCTTTCTCATGTGAATACATGTATCATATCTAAAGTTTGAGCCAGTCAAGGTATCTATCCTAAATTTGAATTAGTGGGCTCCAGACCATGGACCATCTAAAGATTTTGATTTTCCCCTGAATGTGATAAGAGGTTAGGGAAGGGTGTGACCAAAGGAGAGAGGGGACCATGGGGAAAGACCCTGAGATGAGAGGGTGGCCCACTGTAGGTACTACAGTGGTTGCAGCAGCAATGGATTTTTCAGTGTGCGGACCAGAGTGGCAAATGGGTGAGAATCAGGCTGTCAGAGACCCAGTATGTTGTGCTTAAGGGTTTTGCACTTGACCTTGGATACAGGGGAAACCACTGAGACTCAAGTGCGGGGGTAGCAATAAGATGAAATCTGGGTTTTAAGCCCACTTTGCTACGTGTGGGTTACAGGAGAGAGATGGAGTTTGAGTTCCAGCACACCAGGCACCATTATTTAGTGACATATGCTTGCATATATATGTGAGTGTGTATGTGCATGTGTGTTCACTCAATCCAACAACTGCAAATGAAGTGTTACCATTTACCCATTTCAGAGAAGAGGAGACTAAGCTGAAGGGAGGCAAACTGAGGTCCCATAGCTGCTAGGTCGTAGAGCAGAGATTTGAGCCCAAGGAGTCTTGGTTCCAGAGTCTATTTACTTAATCATTACATTGTTTCGCCTTTCATATTGTATTGCTAGGGTCACCGTCATATTATTTTACTTGATAATTAATATAATTAATAGTATTCTAAATGCAACTAGTATTTTACTGGCTTAATGAACTTTTTCTTGGTATTCATACTCATAGGAATGAAATTAAAAATTATAATGAGCTAGAGTTTTCTGTAAAATATTCATCAAAAACTTTCAGGCTTCCCTGGTGGCTTAGTGGTAAAGAGTCCACCTGCCAATGCAGGAGACACGGATTCAGTCCGTGATCCAGGAAGATCCCACATGCCACAGAGCACTAAGTTCGTGTGCCATTAACTACTGAACCTGTGCTCTAAAGGCCGGGAACCAAGACTGCTGAGCCTGCGTGCCCTAGAGCCCATGCTCTGCAACAAGAGAAGCTACCACAATGAAATGCCTGCATGCTGCAGCTAGAGCAAAGCCCGAGCAGCGATGAAGACCCAGCAGCCAAAAATTAAATAAAAATTAAAAAGTTATCAAAAAGTTTCAAATTAAGTTTTCCAAATAGAGGTTTTTTAATGTTTTCTTGGTCAACGTTAACTTTCCTATGGGAATTTCTACTACACATTTCATGGTCGAGTGTTTCCAGAACCTTCAATGGAGATGTGTGAAAGTGGAGGGAATATAAAATCCCCAGATATTTTCCAGCCCACAGCTAACACTCAGCCAACTATAGACAGAATCTTCCACTTCAGTGGAAAGTTAGAAAAGATGATATTAAATGGAGGACTTTTATGAAAGGTACAGCTCACTGACATCAAGGAGAATTAAATGTATTTGTGACCACACTTGATTTCTGGAAAAAAGAGAATCACCATTGGTATCCAGCAAGACTATGGGTCCATCTAAGGCCTATGAGACAAGGAAGGTCAAGTGTACTGTTACTGAGTAACTCGAGACGATGTTTCAGAGATTTTGGTGGTTTTCAATCCTGGCTGCCCTTCAGAATCATCTGAGGAGCTTTTAAAAATTATCGGTGCCTGGACCCCCAAATAAACCAGAGTGCACAGCCAGTGGGGCAGGGGTGAGGGTGCGTACACTGAGACAGCCATGTGGGCGCAGGCATTAGGGTTGTGTTATGAGCATCCTGTGATGCGTGCAGGCCTTCACGTGGGGAGCTCCTTGAGGACAAAGGAGAGACGTTTCCATTTATCTCTATATCATTCTTTAGCTGTAGAAGACGACAGAGGGTACCTTTTTTTAAAAAAAAATTTTTTTAATTGAAAGTACGAGATGCCAGTCCAGGTTCAATGCACGATGCTGGATGCTTGGGGCTGGTGCACTGGGACGACCCAGAGGGATGGTATGGGGAGGGAGGAGGGAGGAGGGTCCAGGATGGGGAACACATGTATACCTGTGGTGGATTCATTTTGATATTTGGCAAAACTAATACAATTATGTAAGGTTTAAAAATAAAATAAAATTAATTTAAAAAAAAAAGAAAGTACAAATAGTACCATCCATTTAGTAGTTACCTAGATTTCTAAATTCTATGTAATTTTTAGAATATATGGAAAACCCATATTGTGCCAGGTATGAGCAAGGTAGCCACCCCCTCTTCCCCTAAAATGAAGATTAAAACCAAAGTTTCTGCCTGCAGGAAACTTAGTCAAGTGGAAGAGAGAGAAGGAGAAGATTAGAAGGAGGGAACTAAGAAGGAATCAACAGAAACAGCCGTTGTCTGAGTTAACCTGTTGTTAATCAAAGAGAAGGGTGACTGATGGTCGGGAATATTTAGGAATGGGATGGATTGATGGAGAGAAGGAGAGAGAGCGAGTCGTGAATGGTTTCCTCTTAGGTTTACATGACGAGAAAGGAAACCGTTAAGACCAACTTACATCACATACTAGTTCTTACTGGAAATCATACAATTAAGAAACTGTAGAAGAGCATGTTTGTTTTTCATTTATTCTGTTTTTTAGGCTTGCCTTTATTAATGAGGAATGTTGACATAAACATAAAGCAGCACATTTTAATGATTATTGCTTGTAGTGTGTTTTCTTTTTAAATTATTTTGCCTTTTAACATGTTTCTTATTACAGAGGCATGAGATTCTTTTCCAGGCCTTTTAGTGATTAGGAAATTTGCAATTCACAAGAGCACCAATTAGAGACTATTATAACCTGACGGGCACGACTCTGCCATTTGAGGAGAGCTCAGCTGACACTTTCAGAAACTGCAAAGAAATGTTAGTCTAAGAGCTCTGTGGCAGCAGTTTGGCCTTATAAGAATTCCACAGAGTTCGTTTGTAATAATATAGTTATTCCTTGGATTATAGTAACTCTGTAAGAGCCTTAGCACTCACCACCTTGGTCTTAACCCCCTTGGCACAGTGCACCCTAGAAAGAGAGGGTATTGGCTGGAGCCACATGGCTTGACCATCCCTGAGCTCGCCCTGGAGTCTGCAGAATCATACTCCCTGTTCAGAGCTGTTTTTTCCCGTATCCCCCCAAGTTCAGTTTTAAGCATAATATGTGATCAGAAAAATGAACGGGATTATTCAGAGTAATAATACACATTCTCACCATTACAACTACAGGGTTGGCCAAAAAAATTGTTGGGTTTTTCATAAGCTGTTATGGAAAAAACCCGAATGAACTTTTGGTCCAACCCAATACATAGCCCCCTCTACCTTAGAGGGTTGTCAGTAAGATCCTTTGGTGCCTGCCTTTGCTTCGAGACGTGCCTATTGATTGAGAAACTAGAGCAGATAGGCAAGGATCTATCCTTTAAAATAAATTTTAACAAGTTCCATCGACCAGCTCACATCAGCTTGCTTTCTAACATGACGTTGGGAACTCCGGTGGGTTTTCTCGCATCTTGTATTTAACTGAGCTTTGATCCAGAACATCCTCCAACTAGATTTTCTTCTTATGCATTGAGTGTCTTGATACTGTGAATTTTTGGCTAGATTAATCTTTAATTAATTGATTAAATTAAGTATCAAATGATTTTTAAGACAAAATTAGGAGTCAACTTATATTTTCTTAGTCTAATTTTATAACATTTGTACACAATTGGATTTTCAGTTGAAATCAGCCCTAGTATTGACATTTTGCTAAATGCCAAACATTAGCTCTTTGAATTGAGGGGGGACTCCAGCAAATGCTTCTCATTCATTCCCTAAACACTCCCAGCAGCATCCATGTGTTGGGCCGTCATCACACAGTCAGAAATGTGCCTCTTTAGAAGGACCTTTCAAAACAGCATAAAACGAGAATAATTCTCTGTTTTGAGCCCCCTTGCCCAAGTTGGTACTTAAGAGGATCAGAAAGTTGATTAACCCAACTTAATTTAAAATTGTCTTATGGTAGTTATCAGATACAGTTCAGCTAGACAGCCGAAGCTTTGCCTATCAAGAATTTGGTTTTTTCCTTTGAACTTTTTATTTTATATTGGGGTGTAGCTGATTAACACTGCTCTGATAGTTTCAGGTGAACAGCGAAGGGACTCAGCCATACATATACATGTATCCGTTCTCCCCCAAACCCTCCTCCCATCCAGGCTGCCACGTAACATGGAGCAGCGTTCCCTGTGCTACATGGTAGCTGCTTGTTGGTTATCCATTTTAAATATAGCAATGTGTACACATCCCTCCGTTTCCCCCAGGCAACCATAATGATGACTTTGTTTTAAAAAATATGTAAAGCAGGGAAACAGGGAAAAGATAGGAAGAGCGGAGAGTCTGTCTCCGCCTCAGTCTGTGAGGAAGCCCGTTGCAGCCTGCCTTTCACTCCTCCACACAGTGTGGGCTTCACAGCCAGTCAGGCCCCAGTTGGAGCCCCAGCTGTCTCTCCTTCACCAGTGAACAAGGTAATTAGGGGATTTATGGGGATTTTGTGGCTGGTGGTTAGACCCTCCTCTTGGGGCCGTGGTGACAGCCGCCTGAGTCCTGGGATGAGCGCCCGCCCCCCTCCCCTGCCCAGAGAAGGCCCTGGGAGAGCGCCTCCTCTTTCACACGTGCTGTCTCCGCTCATCTCAGGCCACTGGCTAACATTTATCTTTTGGCATTCATTTCAAGCCATCCTGGAGATATCTCCAAAAAAGATGATAATGGTAATGAATGCTGAAGCACTAATATTTAGCAAGCCCCCTTGTATGTACCAGGCCCAGCAAGGACATTACATGCATTTTTAAAAATTTACTTTGTACAAGAACTCATGAGGCAGGGCACAGTTGAGGCTTATATATTAAACGTATTAGGGCTCGGTTCTGATTCCAAAGCACTGCATCCTGTTCCAAGGATCTCTTCTCGGAGTGTGAAATTCTGTTTCTACCGCCATCCAAAGCCTCCCAGGTGGCTCAGTGGTAAAGAACCTGCCTGCCAGTTCAAGAATGAGGGTTCTGTCCTTGGCTTGGGAAGATCCCCTGGAGAAGGAAATGGCAACCCACTCCAGTATTCTTGCCTGGAGAATCCCATGGACAGAGGAGCCTGGCGGGTTGTAGTCCATGGGGTTGCAGGAGAGTCAGACACAACCTAGCAACTGAAACAACACAACAGTCAACCAGCACATACCTTGAGCTGGGTGCTGCTCTAAGTTCTTCCTACGTATTAACTGAATTAGGGTTCACCGTAACTTTCTGGAAGTCCTACTGATGTTCCTGTTTTTCAGATGAGAAAACCAAGGCACAGAGGGGCTCAGTAACCTGTCCACTTACAGAAGGTCACAGAGTGTAAACTGGGTCTCAAACTCTGGTTCTTAAAGCCCCCAGCTGTCCTTCCCCTTTCACTTAAGCAGTTCTTAACACTTGTTTTACAATAAGTCTCAGACTAATCAATGAGAAGACAGCATCCTTAACCATCCCAGCTATTCTTTCTGCTTTTCCAGTAAACTTGCAGAATTCTTTTCCTTATCCTTGCTACAGTCCTTCTGAAGTAGTGATATATTGACTATTTCATCCAAAGGCTAAACCAAGACTAACGCCTAAGCAAGGAAGAACAAATAGTGAATTCATTAACTGGGAATCTATTTACAATCCCCAGGGCTCATTGTGCGGGCAGTGCTTCTGTATCATTTAGAGTTGCTAATAAATGAAAGTCTTTGCATCTTTCCAAGCTTCTTGATATTTACCAGTCTCATATTTTACCATAGGAAGCGGCTTCAACAAGCATATTCATGTGTTGACAGTTCTAATTAATACAAGTAATTAGTCCTGACAGTAGAACTGTGAAAAGAAGACCCATTCATAAATTTGCTAATTATGTCACTCTGCTCAGAATTTAATTGCAGTCTAGTCTTTAATCATTTCTGTATATGGGCAAAAGGCCAGCTGACTAAATTCTTCAGACTTTTACATTTACCACTCGTAAAGGAATTTTGTCAAAATTAATTTACCATTGGAACATAACGGTCTGGTGTGCAGAAGTGGTGAAGAACAGAGCTCCTTCTGCAGAGAAACAAACAGGAGAATGGGAAAAGCCAGGCAAGGAAGGAGGGAGGGAGAGAGGAAGTCATCAAGAGCATCCACATCCTTTCTTACGTATCTACATCTACAAGGTTTTGTGAACTCATATTTCAGTGTTTTTCTAAAAAGTAAGGTAGTTTTATTTAGGCTGTTCATATGCTCATGGTACAGAAAACTTGAAGACAGTTTGTTACCTGGATCCAAAGTTGAGCCCTCCTCTCTCTGATGTAAATAGCCTACTTTTCAAACAAGGACGTCTGTTCTAAAACAGGGTTTTTCTAACTGAGCTCTATTGTGTGCGTGTGCACGTGTGTGCTCAGTCACGTCCTACTCTTTGTGACCCTGTGGACTGTAGCCTCCCAGGCTCCTCTGTCCATGTCCATGGGATTTCCCAGGCAAGAGTATTAGAATGGGTTGCCATTTCCCCCTCCAGGGGATCTTCCTGACCCAGAGATCGAACTCGCATCTCCTGTGTCCCTTGCATTGGCAGGCGGGTTCTTTTCCACTGCACCACCTTGAGAAAGTGTGAGTCAGTCAATCTTGTCTGACTCTTTGTGACCCCATGAACTATACAGTCCATGGAATTCTCCAGGCCAGGATACTGGAGTGGGTAGCCTTTCCCTTCCCCAGGGGATCTTCCCAGCCCAGCGATTGAACTTGCATCTCCTGTGTCTCCTGCTTTGGCAGGCGGGTTCTTTACCACTGCACCACCTTTGGGGCTGGATAATTCCTTGTTGTGGTGGGGGTGGGGCCATCCTGTGCACCATGGGGTGTTGAGTAGCATCTGACTTCTTAGCCACTCTGTGCTTGTGCATCCTTCCTCCCAGTTGTGATGGCCAAAAATATCTCCAGACACTGCCATTGTTCCCTAGGTGGGCTAAATTGGTTGAGAACCACTGCACCAGAGTGTAAGTTTAGATGAAAAAAGAATCAGGTAAACTTGTGTATAGGATGCTTACATAGAAGCAGTTGTAGCAAAATCAATAAAGCACATCACTTAAAAACAATTTGGTAATATAAAATTCAGATGGAATGATGTTCCTTGAATTTCAGTACCTCCTTCAGTATCAGGTTCCCTCTGGTTCTCTTGGATTGTAAGTACAGTAGTGTTTAGTATTAATAGAAGAGTAGTTGTATCTAAAATCCTTTGCTTCTTGTGTTAGATACATTGGGCTCTTAGCTTTCGTGGATTTTAACATTTAGAGTTCTGACCACTTTAAGATGACCTTAAAGTTAAGGACACTCAGCTGCAGGTGTTCTTTGTTTTCAAGTTCATGAATTGCTCCCTTCTTGTCTTGCCTCCATCCAGTGCTTAGACGTCCAGTCCTTTGTTACGCTCTTACAAATACGTTAATGCCCTTGCTGCTCAGCCCTTCATCCACCTATATGGAAAAATCCTCAGACTTCAATGAGCCCAGCCACGGGGCATCTGGGACCCTGCATCTGGTGGCTGAGCTCAATTGGAGAATGTGACCCAACAGAGCAGACTGAGCCTGTTATAAATGACATCAACATCTCCCCTGTCCTCGACCTCCCAGAGAAAATAGAATCCACCTGTAGGTAACACCTTCGGCATCCCATCATGAAAACTACAAACCTACCTGTATCCACTCCCACACTTGTTCCTCCTGACAGCTGGGCAGGGAGGGCTCATTCCTCTTTTCAAAAGCTAGTCGTTCACCTGTCTTCTCTGCAGGAAAATCTGTTGTTACTGATTAACCCTCTCTCCATTCTGCCTTCAGCTTTTGAATCTACCAGATCCTTCCTATCAACATGTCAGCCTACTCAAGTCTCTTTCCTCCCTCATCCCAAAGAGGAGGAGACAGGTCAACAACTCAACTGACTTTTATTCACCACCTTTCCTTTCCATTTACAGTCTCCAAAGTCTTCACTTTCACTCTGGATCTTCCCTCCACTTCTTCAGTCGTGCTGCTGCCCGCCCCACCCTCCTTACTCTAATGAAAGTTCCCCAGTGATCTCAATGTTGCTGAGGCCTGGAGACACTTTTCTTCCTTAGATGTACTTAACGTTACCCATCCACTCCTTGAAACCCTGCCTTTTTCCTCCAGTTCTCCTGATGCCCACCCTCCCAGCTCTCCCACTGCTACTCTGCTCTGAACCTTTTTCTTGGTCTACTTTGCAGGCTTCCCCCATACCCCCAACCCTTACCACCATCCCCTGCCACCTTGGAATATCAGTTTTCCTAATTACTTTATTCTAGGTCTTATTGTCTTCTCTTAAGCTTTAGTTACTATTTGTACTTCAAATTTATCTCCTCCGCCCAGATCTCTTTCTGAAATCATAGGTAAATGAACTCAAGGACATCTCACGTGCATCATGTACAAACCTGAATTTATGGTAGCTTTTCTACCTCCCCAGCTTGCTCCCCGTCAGGTGTTACCTCCTGGGTGTCGGTCAGTAACCAGGTGATCTTGATGCTAACTCAAAATATGTCTCAAATCCACGTCCACTAGTCTGGGCCACTGTTATGACTGGACTGTAGGAGGTCAGGACAAAGAGGTGTAAGAGCCAGATCCCATAGGGCCTTTCAGGCCATTGAAGGCCTTCAGTTTTTCTCTTGATGAGATGGGAGCCATTAGAGAGTTTTGAGCACAGGAGTATCATAATAATGTAACTTTATTTTGTAAAGGGTCACTGGGGCTATTGTGTTGAAAATGGTCTGTGGGGTGGCATAGTGGGTTGAATGGTGCCCCCCCAAGAGATATATTCACCCAGAGCTTCAGAATATAACTGTATTTGGAGTAAGCCTCTTTGCAGATGTAATAAAGTAACAAGGTGATATCATCCTGATTGGGTCCATTGGGACCTAAACCCAATGGACATGAGTTTGAGTAAACTCCAGGAGTTGGCGATGGACTGGGAGGACTTGGCGTGCTGCAGTCCATGGGGTCGCAAAGAGTCGGACATGACTGAGGGACTGAACTGAACTGAAACCCAGTGACAGCTGTGCTGATGAGTTAGACAAGAAGAAGATAGACACAGAGGAAGAGGCACAAGTGGAGACAGAGGCAGAGGGGAGCAGCAGGAAGACCAGTTAGGGTCCTGCTGCAGTCATTCAGGCAAGGGAGGACCACTGCCCCGATTCTGATGGTAGCCATGGAGGAGTGCAGAGTGGTCTTCTGCACAGAGCTTCTGGATACATTTTGAAGGCAGAGAGGATGCATCTTTGACAGAATGGTGGTGATTATGAGAGAAAGAGAAGTGAAGGGGGAGTAACATTTTTGGCTGAAGGCATTGAAAAGTTGGAGTTCCCATTAACCTGAACACACAGAGAAGATTTGCAGGGGAAAAAATAGAGGTAAGTCTTGGACCTGAAGAGAGTGACAGGCTTATGAGAGCTCCACGTGGGGATGGAGTAGGTGGTTCAGTATGAGATTAGATGACAGGTATGGTCTGGAAGTATCAGCACGATGTAAATATTTAAATTCTTGAACGTAGATGGAATCACCAGGGCAGTGAATATCAATGGAGAAGAAGATCAAGGACTGAGCCTTGAGGGTCTCCAACATTAAGGGGTTGAAAAGAAAAGGAGGTACCAGCAAAGGAGAGTGAGAAGAAGGAACCAGTGAAACAGGGTGAAAAAAAACAGAGAAAAAGAGAGCAGGTGGTCCTAGAGCTGCAGTCCCCAGCCTCTGGGATCTAATCCTTGATGATCTGAGGTGGAACTGATGGGAATAATAATAGAAATAAAGTGCACAGTAAATTTAATACTTTGTGTATGCTGTATGCGTGCTTAGTCGCTCAATCGTGTCTTACTCTGCGATGCCATGGATTGTAGCCCACCAGGCTCCTCTGTCCATGGGATTCTTCAGGCAAGAACACTGGTGTGGGTTGCCATGCCCTCCTCCAGAGAATCTTCCCAACCAGGGATCAAACCCAGGTCAACCCACATTGCAGGCAGATTTTTTACCAACTGAGCCACCAGAATCATCCCCCCAAACCACCTGCTTCCCTGGTCTGTGAAAAAATTGCCTTCCATGAAACTGGTCTCTGGTGCCAAAAAAGGTTGGGGACCGCTATCCTCGAAGACAAGTTTTTCTAGGAGGAAAGAGCATTTTTCTGTACTAGGTGCCCCGGTGGTCCTGGGTAGACGAGGACTGAGAAATGACCCATGGGTTTAGCAATGCCGAGGTCAGCGGTAGCCTTGACAGGAGCTGTTTCAGGATGTGAACAGTTCCTGGTGTGATACAGACCCTGCTATTGTCCCTTGTTCCACCAGAGTTGAAAGCCCTGAGCTTCTAAAAGCTTTGAGTTTCTTAATCATCCCCCACCCCTAACAAAGAGTAAAGAGAAGGACCCTCATGACTCACATAAGCTCCATTGCTACTGCTGGGTTCCCTAGCCTTAAGTAGTAGTAAATATATAAATTCCTGATGCTACTCATCCTAAGCGACAGAGAATCAATTGCCCGTGTGAGAAGTGGCCTAACCACAAAGCAACATTTGCCTTTGGTGTGGGCCATCTCGCCTTGTGCTTTTTCAGCGTAAGGCCAATAATGGAAATTCCTAATCTCCCCGCTGTAGTACATGACAGTATATGGAGGGGTTTCTCCTCAGGGTCCTGCTCAGTGGCTCTAGAGCAGCACCATCTTATAGAAGTTTCCGCAGTGATGGACATGGCCTTTTATCTTCTGTGTCCAAAATGGTAGCTGCTAGCCACATGTGCTGAGTGCTTGGAATGTAGTTAGTACAACTAAGACACTGTATTTTTAAGTTTACTTAATTTTAATTCATTTAAATGTGGAAATAGCCATGTGTCTTGGGTGGGACCCAAGAGTCTGTAGTTCAACAGGCTCTGCAGGTGATTCTCTTACACACTGAACAGAATGGTTTCCCGTGTTTAGAGCTGGGCTCCACCCCTAAAATTCCTGACTGAATGGGTTTGGGGATGAGGTATGAGAATTTGGGCTTCCCAAGTGGCTCAGTGATAAAGAATCCACCTGCCAATGCAGGAGACACAGGCTTAATCCTTGGGTCAGGAAGATCCCCTGGAGGAGGAACTGGCAACCCACTACAGTTTTCATGCCTGAAAAATTCCTTGGACAGTGGAGCCTGGTGGGCTGCACTCCGTGGGGTCGCACAGAGTCGGACATGACTGAGGCTGTCACACAGTAAGCACTTGACTTGTTAAGAGTTTCCCAGGTAATGCTCAGAAGCTGAACCGGAGATGACTTTGAGAACCTGATGTACCAAATGGGCCTTCTCTTTGTGAGGTGACCCCAGATCCCCAAGAGTCAGTTCCATAAATGCCATGTAACAAATACTTTGCAGGATATCCCGAGTGTACCCTATGAACTTTATGAAAATCTTTTTAGCTATTTTCTCATGATCCAGTAATGAGCAGTGCCTGACTCATTGAGGAGCTCACAGTTCTGGGAACTGAACCAGCAAGTCTGCAGTCTGTAGACAGGCCTTCAGGAAGGGTGGCTGAAGCTCCAGTTCTTCGGTGGAGTTTCTTCTTTGTCCAGGAAACCTCAGCTTTGCTCTTTGCGGTTTTCATCTAATTCAGTCAGGTCCTCCTGGATTTACTAGGATGGTCTCCCTTGAAGTCAACTGATTAGAGACATAATGACATAAAGGATCATAGCTTGAAAGATGTGGTATTTGTTCTGCTCCTTGAAGAATGGTAGAGTCTAGTCAGTGAGGACTAAGGGAATGGATATTCTAGAGAAAAATGAGCAATAAAAGGTGCCAGGGCAGGAAAGTACAATTGGTATTTGCAGAGTGGCCAGTTGTTGCTGTACGATCTTTCACTGAATCTCCCTTAACCCATCTAAAAAAAATGGGTTAAATGCTTGTCATAACTGTCCCCCAAAATGGAACAAGGTTGTGTTTGAGGGTGCATTTTTGAAACCATAAACACTATTTGATCTCTAGTAAAGAAGGCAGAACGCCAAAGAATTGATGCCTTT
The DNA here is from genome assembly GCF_027580195.1 of Bos mutus. NCBI lineage: Eukaryota > Metazoa > Chordata > Mammalia > Artiodactyla > Bovidae > Bos > Bos mutus. Next base: position 20,741,207 of record NC_091618.1, on the reverse strand, counting down.
GAACTGTGGTTCTGGAGAAGACTCCTGAAAGTCCCTTGGACAGCAAGAGCAAACCAATCAATCTTAAGGGAGATCAAACCAGTCGGTCTTAAGGGAGATCAACCCTGAATATTCACTGAAAAGACTGATGCTGAAGCTCCAGTACTTTGGTCATCTGATGCGAACAGACAACTCTTTGGAAGAGTCCCTGATGCTGGGAAAGATGCAGGGCAGAAGGAAAAGAGGCCATCAGAGGATGAGGGGACTGGATGGATCCCTGATGCAGTGAACATGAACTCGGGCAACTCCAGGAGACGGTGAGGGACAGGGAGGCCTGGCGTGCTGCAGTCCATGGGGTCGCACAGAGTCAGACACGACTGGGGGACTGAACAACAACAGCAGCAGCAGCGCACCGTGAAGACTCAGACACTGTATAGCAGTGGTGGTGGTGGTAGTGTTTGTGTATGAGTTTGCGTGGCGAAGGAAAACAAAAAAGGTTTGGGCAGTAAAAAAGAGCCTGATTCTTGTGGGCTTTGTCTAAAATAATGCTTGTTTGGGGAGAAAAGAGTATAAGGTTGGACAAAAAGTTTGTTCATGGTTTTGCATTACAGCATACCGAAAAACCCAAATGAACTTTTTGGCCAACCCAATAGTTTCAATTGGATTAATAGGAAATAAAAATGTCCCTACATATGCAGTCCCACCTGATTGCCACAAAGGTGCGGTAGGCATTTGATCAGCACCTAAGATAACTCAACATTTTTTACACAAGTAGACCTTAGGCCTCTATTTTTGATGCTTGAGATATTAGAGGTAAGGGAGAGTCATTTATTATACACTTATTGAAGAGTTTGCCTAAATAGGGAGAGAGAGTTAAATCATTTCCAAGAAAGTTTTTCCCAGGCAATGGCCCTTGTAGCCAGTTGACCTGGTCATCCAAGAGAGCGGGTGGGGGTAGGGGAATGCCAGAGTGACTGCCATTTGCAAACTTCTTTATTCTGTCCCCCACCCCCCACCCCCCAAGCTCTGCTCTACAAACCAAGCTAATTTTGCCAAGCCAATTTCCCCTTGATTTTTAAAGCCCTATGCGTTTTGGATGAAATTTAATCCACATGTTCCTCGTGAGTCTCTCATGCCCAAGCCACAAAAACATTATTTATAAAATGTGATTCCATGTTTGAAGTCACCGTAAAGTATTTTTAGTAGATTTTCGTTCTTCGTCATGCAAATTTTTTCTTGTTTTGTTTTCTTGTTTTATTTAAACTCATTGTATATGATCCTAACACACATCCTGTGGTGAGACACAAAGGGAATCTTCAAGCCAGAAGGAGGGTCTATTCTAACAGAGGTGAAGCAGCCAGGTTCTACTTGCAGAAGTTTGTAACTATTATCCCTCTTCAGTTTGTTATACTGTGTCCTGGACTCCTTTTCACCTGGGCACACCCTACCCCAGCCTTCTCCTACCCCGCTCCCTAAAAGGGTGCCTGTGAAGATGAATAGGGAAAAGGGAAAATGAGAAGTAATAGAATCAAACTGCCTCCTAGGACACATTTCTGTGTTATACCATGTGATCCTTCCTTTCCAAAGCTGAGTTCATTTTCTCCTTTTACGTGTGTGCTAACATTGCCACCCCTGGAAAGATTAAGTTATTTCAGGAAATGTCTACAAAAACAAGAAGTAAAGTCAAATTTAGGAGCGCTCTGCATCTTCTTATTCCTAGGGCAGAATAGATGGTGGTGTCTATTCAGGGCTGAGCTAATTGGAAAATGGCTTTATTTTTACCAAAGTAAGCAATTTTTGTTTGTTTGTGTGTGTGTTTGTGCGCACGCATGCTTAGTTGCTAAGTTGTGTCTGACTCTTTTTGACCCCATGGACTGTATCCTGCCACACTCCTCTATCCATGGATTTCCTAGGCAAGAATACTGGGGTGGGTTGCCATTTCCTTTTCCAGGGGATCTTCCCCACCCAGGGATTGAACCTGGGTCTCCTGCATTGCAGGAGGATTCTTTACCTGCCGAGCCTTTAAACCATTGTCTCTTTGGAATCTCATGATATGGACCCGGTTTTATCTTTACATGAAGCATCCTGGTTTATGTACGTCTGTCTCTCAGAGACATGTGTGGGCTGCAGAAGGGCACCAAAGCAGCCTTATTTTTAGGGTGCGGTGGAGATTTGTCTCTGTTCTGAGCACTGATTCCCTCAGGTTAGCAGGTATAGCACCCAACAGGGTAAGAGACATTTCCCACCAGGAGGAGCTAAGATGAGAGGGGTTAAATTCTGACTTCTCATGACTCTGAGCTTATGAAATACTTTCCTATCATTTAATAAAACATTGGTCCTCAATGTTTACTGCCCCTAAGGCTATGGTTTCTGGTTGGTTATTTTTTTCATGAAGAAAATGAGGCCCAGAGGGGTAACTTTCTTAGGCATTTCACAAGGTGATAGGGGTTGTTCGCGTGTGGCTCTGCCTCCGCTGCACTGTACACTCCAGGAGGGCAGAGATGTCCTGTCCATCCTGTGGGGGCATTAGGGACTTCCGTGGGCTTTAATTTTGAAGCCCCACCTCATACTCCGTATCATCTCAAATGTGTTCAAACGTGACATCCCAGCTATAGTATATTAATACATTTTTAAGTAAATGGTTGTAAATATATATATATTTATGAGTTGAGATATTAAATGATCCATATGGTACATTTCATAGGCATTTAATAAAATATTTATTACTGTTGCGTTTTATAGGTTTTCCGCCCCCCCCCCCTCCCACTTAGGAGCCAATTAATTATTTTGAGATCTCAGACATTTTCACAGGCTTAGTCCCTGAGCACTGGTCCCACAGAGGATAAAGCCATCCCCCTGCTCACTTTTCTGCTCTGGGAAGGTGCTTAATAAATATTTGTTGGATGATGACCACCTAGTGACAGAGTGAAGGAATGAACAAATGGGTGAATAAAGCCCACATAAGCCCTGGATGGCCTATTTCTTTTACACAGCCATCCTGGTGGACACTCCCAAACTACATTCAAAACATAGACGTTGTCTTTCTCTCATTGTTCTTTTTTGAGCCAATTTTCTACCCTGTTCCAGCTAAGGCACACAGAAGAATAGACTACAGGTTCTTTGCATTTTGGTAGTTCTTATGAGGGCTTCCCTGGTGGTAAAGAATCTGCCTGCCAATGGAGGAGACTCAGGTTTGACCCCTGAGTTGAGAAGATCTTTTGGAGGAAGAAAGGGCAACCCACTCCAGTATTCTTGCTTGGAAAATCTCATGGACGGAGGAGGTTGGCAGGCTACGGTCCATGGATTCGCAAGAGTTGGACACAACTTAGTGACTACACATACACACAGAGTTCTTATGAAGGAGTAACTACCTTAGGGTGATCATCAGTTCTCTGTTTAATTGCCCTATTTATTTGCTTTGCCTTACAAGTGTGGGATAAATGGTAGCTGTTATTAGTATTCAGATACTCATTTTTTTGACAAAACCAAAGAAGTGTTTTTGCCTGTCTTTTTTGTTTTGTTTAGCATTCTAAGTGTCAGCCCTCAAGTATTTCTCATGTGATATCTGTGTTTTCAGGAGATGTGACTTTTTTTTAATCTAAAAGTGAATCTTTGTGGTTTCTCTTCAGAGCTCTTAGATTTGGATTTGGTAACTATTGAACATGATAGAAAGCTAGAGAGTTCCCTTCTTAGGCAAGAAAGAAATACAAAGGGAGCCATGAGAGGAGAGGGAAAGATGAAGATTGTGTAAAGGACAGAGCCATGCTTTCCTTCCTCAGCCCTGAGTTCACCTCTACATGCTAGATCGCTTCAGTCGTGTCTGACTCTTTGCACCCCATGGACTCTAGCCCGCCAGGCTCCTCTGTCCATGGGATTCTCCAGGCAAGAATACTGGAGTGGGTTGCTATGCCCTCCTCCAGGTAATCTTCCTGACTCAGGGATCAAACCCACATCTCTTAAGTCTCCTGCATTGGCAGGTGGGTTCTTGACCACTAGCGCTACCTGGGAAGCCCTGGTTCACCCCTAGAGAAGTGGATCCTCACTTTTCTTATGTAAATGGATACCAGGATAGATTGCTCTTCTCAGATCATCCCAAGGTCTTTAAAGGCTGTGATGCATCTCGCTGGATGGCTCTAGGACAGACCAGGGCTAAAGTAAAGACCTGCAGTGCCCCTTGATTGGCTGAGTTTGTGGGCCAGAGGTGCAATGATGGAGCTTACTCTCCATCCATGGAAAGTCTTTGGCATTGAGTCCTTCAACAAATACTCACTGGCCACCTGCATGGGGACCACCACCAGGACCAGACAGACTTCTCCCTGGAGTCCAGACCCTCGATCAAGCTCTTGCCTGAGGTATAATTTGAAATGACCCTGGTTTTTATATCTCATTTTTTGGTTGGATTTGGTTGTATGTACACAAGTGTCCTTGTGTTTTCAAACGGATGAAACCTTCTGCTTATAAAGTTGGAGAGGGAAAGAAAGCCTGTAACATAGAAAATGGAAATGTAAAACTTCAATTCCTCCACTGCTTTATTTTTTCTGATTTCTTTCAAAATCTCTTGATGGACTTGGACTTCAAAACAGAGGAATGCAGAGCCCTTTTGAGTTTGTGTTGTCCCCTGGCACTATCCTTCCTCACGGATTCCTGCCTGAACTTCCAACCTAGGCACTCATGTGTGTTCAGTATTTGCTTTTTCCAGGGTGTGTATGTTGTATGTATACATATGTGTCCTACACATGGCCGTGTATATACACACACGTGTATGTATATATATGTATGCATATGTGAGTATATGATTATCCTTAAATGATTTGATTGTCCTTAAATGATCTTTCTCTAAACTCATCTAGAGCATTTAATTTGTGGCAGGAATCCCAAAGTATATTCTCCCCAGAGAAAGAACAAGATTTGCCTGGCATCAATTTAAGAAAATAATTACTTAAGAAAATTGTGCAAGATGTTTTCTTACACTGGAGATTCTGGTGACATGAAGTGGGTGCCTGCGTGGGGGGACCTCAGGCCTAATTTTGTCTAAAGAAGTTGGGAAGATAGTATTTTCTTTCTTTTTTTTTTTTTAATTGAAGTGTAGTTGATTTACAATGTTATGTTAATTACTGCTGTACAGCATAGATTTATTTATATATATGTGTGTGTGTGTGTGTGTTTAATATTCTTTCCCACTATGGTTTATCATAGCATATTGAATGTAAGTTCTCTGTGCTAGACAGTAGGACCTTGTTGTTTATGTATTAAGGCTTATATCTGCGAACCCCAGACTCCTTTCCGTCTCTCCCCTAGGCTCTTCCCCCTTGGCAACCAGTCTGTTCTCTGTTGTCCATGATTCTTTTTCACTGATAGGCTCATTTGTGTCATATTTTAGATTCCACATATAAGTGATATCATATGGTATTTGTCAGGAAGGTAGTGTTTTCATATTCCACTCAACTTCCTCATGCTTTGCCATTTACCCAAAACTATCCCCTTTTGAAGATTGGTATTTTCTTTATTTAGAGCAAAGCTCCATTGCCTTGGGAGTATTTTCCAAAACAGTTCCTAGATATGACCTCTCACTCTCCCTGCGCTGTCCCCTTCACCAGGAACTTTTCCATTACTTTACATTTGAGTTGTTTTCTTTTTAGAAAGCAAGGTAAATTCGACCGAGAATAAGCAAGTGGAAAAGTCGTAGAGATGGCCCTTCTTGGAAAGGCCAGGCCTCATATTATCACTGCTATTATTGTCTTTTAAGGAGTGATAACCAGGGGAGAAGAACCTTGACCTGATTCTTTTGTTGACAAAATCATAGCTGATTTTCTCTCCCTGGTAGCATGCCTGTGAGCCTTCACATACAGCTCTAGGGCCAAGAACTATGAGTATTCTGTCCTAGAGTTGTAATCCTGACTATTTACCCTCCTAGCTGCCCACTCCTGTGTGTCCCCTTTTGCTCACATGAGCTAGTCAGTAGCAGAATGCCCACCTACCCATGGTCAACTTGAGGCTTTGAAGAGAGGAGACCCACATGCCTCACAGCCTTTCCTCAATCTTGACAGATGGCGGCCATGTTTCTCATCCAGGACATCTTTTACACAGCACTAGGTGTAAAATTTAAGGAAACAGAATTCCGACTCTCCTCTGCTAAACATTCAGAGTTCTAAGCATACTTAACCGTCAAATGTAAGTCTGAAATTTGGTTTGAAATTAACTGGGCCATTTGCCCGCTGTTGAACCAGGTGGGAGGAGAAAGTCAGTTGAGGGGCACAGAATTCTTTCGTGGAAGGTTAACAACCTACCAACTGCACATTGGATTATCTGTGGCCCAACTTCAAAGAGAAGCCACAGTTGTAACACAGTCATGTTCTACCCTGCCTGAGCACGGCGGACTGTGTCCTGTGGCCCGCTGAGCTGTCCAGGTGAGGACCCCTTGTGCTTGTAAGCTTGCTCTCTGGAGCACCTCTGGCTCCTCCAGGACACTTATTTCTGAGAAGTGGAAGGAAACCCGTCTGCCTTGTACATCAGGTTGCTGTCCCGTTACAGGGAGAAGGAGCCTTAGGAGGGCGCGCCCTGGCGCCTGGGCACTGCTTCTAAGCCTGCAGCAGGTCCTGTGACCGGCCTGCTGCAGGCGTCTGGAGGGACCCCAGTACTGTTCTCGTGATTTTTTTTTCTTTTAATTTTATTTTTGGCTCTGCTGGGTCTTCATTGCTGCCCCGGCTTTTCTCTAGTTACGGCGAATAGGGTCTACTCTCTGGTTGCGGTGCACAGGCTTCTCGTGGCAGTGACCGATCTTGTTGCAGAGCGCGGGCTCCAGGGCGCACAGGCGGCAGCAGTTGCGGCTCCTGGGCCCTAGAGCACAGGCTCAGAAGCTGTGCTTGTGCACGTGCTTAGCTGCTCCTCAGCACGTGGGATCTTTCTGGATCAGGGATCGAATCCATGTCTCCTACATTGGCAGGTGGATTCTTTACCACTGAGCCACCAGGGAAGCCCCCATCCTTGTGATTTTTTTTTTTTTTTTTTTTGCTCTTGATGGTATTGCATATGTAAAACTTGTGCTTCATTTATTCTGCCCCAGTTGTTTAAAGAGACATCATCTTTTTCTAAGAGGCCCCGCACCAATACGGCAAGAGGCCGTGTGTTTGGCACGAGATACAGGTTCCTGGCTGTGACAAGGCTGGGCCTGACAAATCAGACTGGGAAACAAAGTCACTGCCCTCCTGAGCTTCCTCTCTCCATGGAAAAGGGACCTCTGTGGTCATTTCATCCTGTGCCTTTGTTTTCAAAATGAGGACCTTGAAGCCCAGCGAGGTGAAGGGCCAGGGCTAGACCTTGCCCCTCTGGTTTCCCAGTTTGGACTTCTGTCGGCCCTACAGCTCCTCCTCCCTTTTGTTTTGCATTCACTATGGCCTTGCCTTCGTGACCGCCTCCTCTTTTTCTCTGTAAGCATTAATGTGAAATATATTTGCTTTGCTTTTCAGCCTTGCCTGCCACCACCACCACCGCCCACCCCTCCACCCGCCGTGTGTCCAAAATAGCCGCCGGAATCATGAGAATGTTAGATCTTCAGATGTTTATAATCCAAAAGAATCCCTTCTGTTTTTTTTTTATAATAAAACTACTTGGATGTCAGTATTTTATGTTGGAAAGGCAAGCCAAGTTCACAGTGCAGCAATTACAATGCAATGCATTATGTATAATTTGTAGCACGCCCCAGGAGCAACGGTAAACCGTGAAATGCCATCCCAGCCCCACAGCATAATTAGCAGGATCAAACGCTGCCCAGAGAGGAGCACAATGGTTGTCGTCCGAGGTCCACCAAAGTAAGGGAAAGTTCCGATAAAAGCAGTACACCCCAAATTATATAAAAGCAGCCCCTGTATCAGGCTGCAAATATGTCAAGAACCTTCACTGCTAATTGAGGAAACCTTTTGAGGTTTAACAGCTCATAAATTCGCTCCGGGAATGCCCCATTGTTCTGGGGTTATAAGTCTTGTCTTTGAAATTTAGCAGTTGTACTTTTATATTGCATTCCTCCAAGAGTCCCGTTGTAAACATGAAGGGTTTGCATTTTAACATAAATTTGAACAATGTGGTTTGAAAAGAGCTCACCACATCAAAGGGGGAGGCTGTTTGGGCATGTTTCATAAATTCTTTTTTCTATAGTATTTAAAGCTGCAAATGACTCATGGAAGTATGTTCCATTTAGATCAGTCATACTAGTGTAGCTTTTAACGCCCTTGTTTTTCCTTGCCTAAGAGTGCCTGTGTCAGAAAACAAGTCTGCAAGCCTTTGACAAAATCAGCTGGCCTTAACCTAGAATCTTCAGATCCATAGAGACAGCTCTGGAAATGTTGTTCCATTTGGTCTAAATAGCAATAAATTTTGTGCATTTTCATGGTCTTTTTTTTTTTTTAACTCAAAAATCTCCCCATTATGAACTCTAAATTTTTTATTTTATCCACATGACAATTACAGTGTGTAGTCCATGGGGTCACAAAGAGTCGGATATGACTGAGCAACAGGCTTCCCTGTTGGCTCATATGGTAAAGAATCTGCCTGCAATGCAGGAGACCTGGGTTCGATCCCTGGGTTGGGAAGATCTCTTGGAGAAAGGAATGGCCACCCATTCCAGTATTCTTGCCTGAAAAATCCCATGGACAGAGGAGCCTGGCGGGCTACAGTCCATGGGGTCACAAAGAATTGGACACGACTGAATGACCAACACACACCCCTGTGTCCTCATAGTCCCCCAGTTTTAAAAAGAACCCACAATTTATTTATTTATTTATTTTTGCTGAGCTCCCAACTAATGTGAAGAGAGATGTGGGTGGTGGTTTCTGAAGCAGCGTGGTTGGGGGTAGTGTGGGGAGCACTGCTCTTTGGTCTGGCCTCTGGGGATCTCGACCTCGGGAAATCACACGCCACGCTCGAGCCTCAGTCTGGATGTAAAATGAGGACAGTGGTTAAACTCCTCCGCATCTTCCTCCCTCCTGTTTCTGGTTCCTTTATTTATTTATCCCGGAGGGGAGAATATGAACACAAAGCCTCAGTGCTCACCCCACAAAGCTCACCACCTTAGGAGGATGCGCTAGACTGAGACCACCAGAATCCTGTAATTTGCTAGAAACTACTAACCGTGGCATTGTGTGCTTTGGAGAAAGGGGACGTGATCCTGGGATAGCACAGAGCAAAGTGGGGCATGGCCACTTGCCTGAGAGCTGGGGGAGGCGGGGAACAATCCTGGGAGTCGGTGCTGAGGGAGGGCAGGCTTGCTGGACTGGCTACAGAGCTTGATCTTTGTTCTTGGATGAAAGGAAACTCCTAGAGGGGTTTAGGCCGAGGATAAAGTTGATGAGATGAATGTTTTAGGAAAGCGTTCCAGCACCCCTGTGGAGGATGGCTGGTTGGAAGACCAGAGCGCGGTGAGGACACCGTCTCAGGACTCAGGCACCACCCAGGCTCCCAAGCAGGTGGCTTAGGCAGGGCTGGTGACCGGGCAGGTGCTGGGGAAGGGACGAGTCAGAGGAATGTTCAGGTGATGATGACAGGATTTGGTGATGGGCTTCAGGGGGCAGGTGAGGGAGGGGCAACTTCCAGAACAACTGGGATCTGAGCATTTGTGACTAACTGAGTGGATGGCAGGAACATTCCTGGGGTGGGGCAGCTTGCAGAAAGTCATCAGTGTAATAGCAGAAGATCCTGACCCTCCAACGCTTCGTGCCAGACCCTGGCATCCTTTACTCCCGTCCATTTAGAGCACATCTCTAGGTAGGTTTCTGCATTACACAGACAAGAAAATTGAGGCGTGATGAGGAAAGTGACTTCTCCGAGGGTCCAGAGGAAGGGGCAGAGCCAGTATTCAAAGGCAGCTGTCTGGCACCAGAGCAAATTCCCTTCCACCAGAGCCGGGTGCCGGAGGGCCCTCTTATAAACTCCGATGTCCACTCCAGACTTGAAAGGGGGTTGGATTCTTCAGGATGAAATGGCCGAAAGAGAAAACAGTGAAGCCTGGTGACAGGACCAGAGCCCCGAGAAATGCAGCATCTGGTTCTTCCCCCTCTTAGTTCTGCAAAGCAGGAGACCCAGTCACCCTCTCTGGGCTTCAGTTTCCCGGCTCTGAAATGCAGACAGAATGCCGCTTCCCAGGTCCTCCTCAATCTCACTCTGAAAATCCATGATTTTAAGATGTGCTGGCTGCATCTCACATAGAATCTCATTTCCACCCGTGACACAGTCTTTAAAGCTTCTTTGTTGAAACTATAGGTAGGCCTTTCAGTACTCGCCTTTGCTATGGTCACAGCACACACTTAGATATTCCCAAACGTGCTCAAGAGAGCAACATTTTCCTCCCTACTTACCTAAAATCATGTTATCCAAAATAAGCTTCACTCTAGATTCCTAACTTGGAATTTAAAGTTCAAAAAATTTCGTACTGAGGTCTCCCTTTCTGTTCATAAGTTTGCTTTTACTAGAAATTGTTTGTATAAGAAGAAGGTAAGGAAATGGCACTCCTGTATTCTTGCCTGGAGAATCCCATGGACAGAAGAGCCTAATGAGCTACAGTCCATAGGGTCGAACAGAGTCGGACACGACTGAAGCAACTTGGCACAGCAAAAATTAGCTATTTTTGTTACTGAGTCTCCATAGCACAGGCCATTTTAGAATCGTTTCTGAACAATTCTAGGTTAGTTAGAGGCAGGCTATTTCAAAGGTGTGCCTACAGTCTGAGAAAGCCCCTGGCTCCTCCTCAGACTGGGAGGGCTTGTTTATTGGAGACATTTCAGTCACAAGGCATATCTGTTAACACACATACTCGTGCCCACACACAAGCATGCACACACACATACACGCTCTTTCTTTAATGGATCAGAACTTGGTACGGGTGGGGCGAGTTAGTCAAACCTAACAGAACACAAAAAACAGCAGTGCAGCTCAGGTTAAATACCGTCGAATACAAAAAACAAGCAAGTTTTTAAGATGGCAGTCCTGCCTCTGGGGTGGTTTATCGCGTCATGGAAGTTCACCACCGTCCCAGTTCAGGGCCAGCTCTGACCCAGAGGAAGCATTTCTCAGCTCCTGGTGCAGAGAGCAAGGCTCACGCCTGTTCGTGTTTGTGCACAAGCCTGTCCCTGCCACTTGGTTCACAGAGCTTGCCCACTCTGAAGATTCACATGTGTCTTCCTCACCTCCCTGGTTATCTAGGCCTTGGCCAAGGAGCCCACCCTGGTTTTCTAATCCACCAACCATTCAGAAATCACGGGGCTTGGACTGTTGACATGGATGTTGTTCCTCTTCCAGTTACTTTTCCTCTCGGTCCCTGCCCTTTTTTAACCCAGCCAGTGCATCTGCCAAGGCCCTTGCATTGCTGTTTCCTCGTGGGCTTTAGCTGGTGAGTCTCTCGATGCCCACCCCACCCCACCCTGCCAGCCGGGCCCCTTTGAGACCAGCTGTGATGCACTCTCATTGCAGGCTCTTCCCCAAACAGCTTGTCTTCCTCTGTTTCCACCTGCAAGAGAAGCTGGCCAGCAGCTTCCAACTCTTGTGAGAGCTTTGAACCACAGTGTTCTCCTTGACTGCTCAGCATCTTGGGGACCGTTTCCTAGGTCAGGGATCATTTCATAATTGCACATTGATACTGATGTCTCTTGACGTGTAGTTACGCACTTCAGTCAGTTCAGTTCAGTTCAGTCGCTCAGTTGTGTCCAACTCTTTGCGACCCCATGAATCGCAGCACGCCAGGCCTCCCTGTCCATCGCCACCTCCTGGAGTTCACCCAAACTCATGTGCATCGAGTTGGTAATGCCATCCAGCCATCTCATCCTCTGTCATCCCCTTCTCCTCCTGCCCCCAATCCCTAACGTGTAGTTAAATCAGGTTTATTTGGAAGTGGAAATAATTTGACTTTTTACAGCCTTTGTGATAGCATTCATCATGGATATACATATCACATCTCATATCTCAGCCTGCATCCAGGTACTGAAGGCCTCTAATGTAGTAGAACCCCGGAGCCCAGACAGCCTCCATGCATTGGTTAAGGGAAACAAATAGATGAATTGTTTTCCGAAGCCTCCTCTTGCCTTTTCTCACCCATTTATGTCTCAGGGTTTGGAAGCTGGTTGTTGGCAGAGGTGAGAAACCAAGATTCTTGGCCCTTGAAATTCCCTAGCTGCTACTATTTACCTGTATCTTTCAGGGTCCTCTAGCCCCAAGGGCCTGATCTGGCCTCCCGGTCCCCAGCCTCCTCTCTGCCCAGCCCTGCTGTCATGTTAGTTGTTGTTTTGGTTCATTCAGCAAACATTTATGACGCCCCCACAGTGTCCCAGGCACCTGAGATTCAGAGGTGAGTGGCTTTGTTCCTAGGACTGCCTGAGCGGCCAGTGTCAACCACTCTCGCATTATAATTAATAGACTCACCAGGGCAACACTGTGATCATATTTGGTGTATTCTTCAGGAGAACAGCGGAGAAGGCAATGGCAACCCACTCCAGTACTCTTGTCTGGAAAATCCCATGGACGGAGGAGCCTGGTAGGCTGCAGTCCATGGGGTCACTAGAAGTCGGAGACGCCTGAGTGACTTCACTTTCACTTTTCACTTTCATGCATTGGAGAAGGAAATGGCAGCCCACTCCAGTGTTCTTGCCTGGAGAATCCCAGGGACAGGAGCCTGGTGGGCTGCCGTCTCTGGGGTCGCACAGAGTCAGACACGACTGAAGTGACTTAGCAGTAGCAGCAGTAGCAGTCAGGAGAACAGGGTTGCTTTGGTGTCTTACGTTTAAAATCCATCTCCTCCAGGACTAAGCACAGCACAGCCTGGGAAACCACCAGAGCAGATTCTTTACCAACTGAGCTATCAGGGAAGCCCCAGGAAGACATGAGAGAAGACAATGTGTACAATACCAAATGGCATCATACCAGTGCTGATGGTCACAGCCAAACAAAACCCCAGAATATAGCACAGCATCCCTCAGACCCAAGTTTCTCGGTAGCATCAGACTCACTTGGGGTGCTTGTGAAAAGAGCAGATTCCTTGATCACGTTAAAACCTAGAACCTGCCTCTTGCCACGCTCGCCCACGTGCAAGTTTGGAAGTAACTATTCTAGACCCGGTATCTAATCTCTAGAGCTTTGACACGCCATGTGCTCTGCAGGATGGTGACATGGAAGCAGTGGGTGGATGTAGGACCTGTTACATGTTTCATCTTATTTGCTGCCAGTCAGTCTTGCCACCAAGCCTGGGGCCAGCTGTCCCTTCCCTCCCAGGCCCAACACCCTGGCTTCTCCTGACACGCGGTAACCCGGCAGTGGTTGTCCAGTGTGATCTGGACGTGACCCCTGAGTGCTTGCTCTCAGCAGAAGTTCCTGATCAAAGTTGCCCCTTTTCAAAGTTCTCCTGTTGACCTTCCATCTTTTTACTTTCTTTTATTCTTTGATTTCTTGGGATGATCTTTCCTTATATTTTTTTATTTGTTGTTGTTCACTTGTTCAGTCATGTCCAACTCTTTGTGACCCCTGGACTGCAGCACGCCAGGCTTCCCTGTCCTTCACCATCTCTGGAGTTTGCTTACACTCATGTCCATTGAGTCGGTGATGCCATCCAACCATCTCATCCTCTGTCGTCCCCTTCTCCTCCTGCCTTCAATCTTTCCCAGCATCAGGGTCTTTTCTAATGAGTCAGCTTTTCACATCAGGTGGCCAAAGTATAAGAGCTTCAGCATCAGTCCTTCCGATGAATATTCAGGACTGATTTCCTTTAGGATTGACTGATTGTATCTCCTCACAATCCAAGGGACTCTCAAGAGTCTTCTCCAACACCACAGTTCAAAAGCATCAGTTCTTTGGTGCTCAGCTTTCTTTACTGATCACATGGGTCATAGCCTTGTCTAACTCAGTGAAACTATGAGCCATGCCATGTAGGGCCACCCAAGACAGATGGGCCATGGCGGAGAGTTCTGACAAAACGTGGTCCACTGGAGAAGGGAATGGCAAACCACTTCAGCATTCTTGCCTTGAGAACCCCATGAACAGTATTTTTTTATGCCCAAAGGTTAAAAGGTATTTTCAGAAGATTATTATTTGAGTCAGTTCTAGTGAGGTGGATGAACCCAGAGCCTGTTCTACAGAGTGAAGTAAATCAGAAACAGAAAAACAAATATAGTTTATTAATGTATGTATATGGAATAATGGTATTGATGAACATATTTGCAGGGAAGGAATGGAGACGCAGATGTAGAAAACAACTTGTGAACAGAGTGAGGGAGGGAGGGAGGGAGTGGGACGAATGGAGAAAGTAACGCCAAAATACGTACATATAGTGTCTAAAATAGATGGCTGGTGAGAAGTTGCTGTAAAACGCACGGAGCCCAGTCTGGTGCTCTGTGATGACCTAGGGAGGTGGGGTTGGGGAGGGGAGGGCGGCTCAAGACAGAGGGGATGGATAAATGTATAATTATGGCTGATTCGCATTGTTGTATGACAGAAACTAACACAACATTGTGAACAATTTTTTAAAAGCATTGAGGTTTCTGAGGGAAAGATGGCTAACTCCAAGTGGTCTATGATTTTAAAAGTCAGTGAAAACATTACCTTGGGCCTTTGCTTAAAAAGCCAAACATTGATTCCAAACTCAAGTTGAAGGAAATGAGAAAAAATTGAAACAAGTCTAAATATCATCAGCAGTGCTTCTGCTCTCTGCCTGCGAGTCTGGGCAAAGAGTAAGTGTACTGGGGATTTTGTTGTTTTCTGAGTGGAGGACCTGGCCCGTGTGTGACAGAGAGGATGCCGTCTACTGGGGTTTTATCCTTTTTGGGAGGAGCCACTGTCCCAGGCAGTTGTGAGCCCACCACTTAAAGCAGGGCCTCACCCACTAGGAAGCACATCCATGCATCCCTCAGATGGTTGAGGGTCTGCCCAGCAGCAGAGATAGTTCAGACCTGTTCTGACATACTGGTTACCAAGCTGCTGCCTTCCAAGACACCCTCAGGGCCTCTCTGAGCCCAGGCTGGCCAGGACAGCAGCAGCTGAGTGTCCAGGATCACAGGCTAAGGAATTAGTTAAGGAAAACATTCTCCAGGGAGGAACCTGGAGGTGCTAAAGGCCTTTGAAGATTTCCAGGACTCACGAATATTCCGTTTATAACACCCTAGCCCTACATGCTTTGAACCACTGCATCAGGCACAGTGAACATGGGCGCTCCATGGCCCTCCTTGACCTTGCTTCCTCCCTGGAGTAGCAAGGACCCTGGGGTCATCAGCGCAAGGAGAAGGGCAGGAGGATAGAGGGTCGGGGCACATGTAAGTGAGGTTCTGGGTAAATGTAAACCAGGAAGCAGAGCCACTTTGATTAGGCAGTGTAAAGCATTTTTAGGACTGCTGCATCCAGGATTCGTTGTCTGATTATCATGGATTGTATCTCTCTCTCTCTTCTCATTTGGAGTTAGAATGATACCAGTCATTTCCAGGAAGAAGCATGCAGCCATGGAAGGCAGTATGCACCATAGCAAGGGTAAATTCTGAATTTAGAGCTGGTTAAAATATCTATATCCACATCCATACCCATAACCACATCTGTATCTCTCCCAGGGCCTTGTCAGTCTCCTTTGCCCTGGAAGAAATCTGATATGACATAGAAACTGCTAGACGCTGCCCAATAATCCCTGGGTTTCAGACCATCCAGACAATAAACAACTCCATAATATTCAGTGCAGCAGCTTCTG
Source organism: Bos mutus (assembly GCF_027580195.1). Lineage (NCBI taxonomy): Eukaryota > Metazoa > Chordata > Mammalia > Artiodactyla > Bovidae > Bos > Bos mutus. The sequence goes on along the minus strand of NC_091618.1, from coordinate 20,725,528 downwards.
TGAGAGCCCATCTGTTTCAAAATAACCCTAATTCTGCTTACTATGCGGAATGCTTTGTTGACTGGAATTTGTCCTAGTTTTCTGCAGCAGATTCCGAGGCATAGGCCTCTCACTCCATCTGCTGGCAAGTATGAATACTGGCCTGAAACCCCGGGTGGATATTTTCAGTTGGAAAAAAAAAATTCTGAGCTGTAGCTCAGGGATTCTCAAAAGCTCAGAGTCACCTGGGAGCTCATTAAAAATACAGTGGCCTGGGCTCTGTGCCAAGCCTACTGAATCGGAAACTCTCAAAGAGCTCTCCTGGTGATTCATACACTCACATCTCTGTTAGAGAATCTGGAATTCAGGGATCTGAGCCAGCGAAGGTCAGGGATGACCCCACCCTATCCTGCTCATCCTCAAACAGGGAAAGTGATGAAGCCAACTTTAGGTACCCACTTCCATGTTAGTAACTCTTGGTGGTGAGAGTCAAGGCTTTATTCCTGGATTTCCCTGGTGGCCCAGTGGGTAACAGTGGATAGGAATCCACCTGCCAGTGCAGGGGACACAGGTTCGACCCCTGGTCTGGGAGGATTCCACGTGCCATGGAGCAACTAAAGCCTGTGCCCCACAACTTCTGAGCCTGCACTTTAGGGCTTATGCTTTCAATAAGAGAAGCCACTGCAGTGCAAGTCCATGCAGCACAAGGAAGAGTAGCTCCTGCTCACCTCTACTAGACAAAGCTCGCACACAGCACCCAGCACAACCAAAAAGGGGGAGAAAAGGAAACTTAAAAAAAAAGGCTTTATTCCTTCCCCAGGGCTCAAGGTGACATCACCAGTGATAAGTCATATGATTGCATGGAGTAATGGGAAAGGCACTTCTCCTTTCTGGGATTCTGCCCAAAACCCTAACCCCAGTCTAATGATGAGGAAAAGCATCAGTCAAACCAAGTGGAGGCACATTCTATAGGCTAGTACTCCTCAGAATTGTCAAGGTCACGGGAAATAAGAAAAGACTGAGAAAGTACCGCCAGCAGGAAGAAACTAAGGAGACCTGACAACTAGATGGGGTGTTGGACCCTGGAACAGAGAAAGGCAATGAGTGGAAAAACAAGTGAGACCCAAGGCAAGTCTGGAATTCAGTTAACAGTAACATGCTCATCCCTGTACATGGTTGGTCTTGACAACTAGACCGTGGTAATATGTTTGGCTGTATTACCTTGGAGACTTTTTTAAATCTAAAAACTATTCCCAAATAAAAAGTTTATTAAAAATTAAAATATCAGGGGGTGGGGAAGGACACTGAGTTCGATCAGATAAGTTGGAGGAGGTTTGCAAGGAGCACAGCCTGGCCAAATCTCAGTCCAGCTGTCAGAAGTCACGGCCAGGCTGGCTGACAGTCAGGCAGAGGAGCTGCCCAGACCACCGGCCATGGAGGAGGCGGGTTGCTGGCACGGCCCACTCTGCCTTCTTTGGCCAGCCAATCCTGCTGCCCCATTGGGTGGGATCTTCCATCTTTGCGTGGAGGTCTAAGATGTCCAGTCCAGCTCCCTCGTTGTGCAGACAGGAGCCTGAGACCCTGGAGAGAAGTGAATTGTCCAGAATTCTGGTGGAGCCAGATGCAAGCCCACCGGTAAAGACCTGTGTTCTCTTCCTCAGTGATTCTCAGTCATTTGATACATTGTCTACAGGAGAAACACCTAGGTGGGTTTTCATTAAAATATAGCTTCCTGGGCCCCAAGCACTTAATGCAAAGAATCTCTGGCCTTTAGGATCTAGTAACTCTGCATTTTTAACAAGTTCTTCATTATTGTGCACACGAAACTTAAAGAATCTTTGCAGAAAACCAGACAACTCTCCCATTTATAGATTCTCCAAGACAGGCTAGCTTTGCCCAGACCTCTTGCATTTGACCTCCTGAAGGGCTCTGACTCCTGTCTCCATTGGCCAGCTGCTTGCTTTCTATGGAGACTGTGCTCGTAGCACAGGGCTACTAAAAGGCCTGCGAGGGGAGAATTCAGTCACAGCTGAACTCTTTTATGATGATGCCCTGGCAGGTGGTGAGCTGCCCGACCAGAACCCTGTGTGTCTCGAGAGGAGGCTATTTAATATCTTTTTGAGCTCAATTGATCATAGTTTAAATAATCTCATACCCATTTCCCTCTCCTTTTAAAACATAATTAAATTATAAGTTGCTCAGGCCTTCCCTGATGGCTCAGCGGTAAAAGACTCTTCCTGCCAATGCAGGAGACATGGGTTTGATCCCTGATCCAGGCAGATCCCATGTGTCATGGAGCAGCTAAGCCTGAGTGGCATAACTGCTGAGCCCGGGAACCGCAACTACTGAAGCCCGCGTGCCCTAGAGCCTGTCGTCTGCAACAGGAGAAGCCACCACAACTAGAGAGCAGCCCCTGCTTGCTGCCACAACCAAAGGAAAGCCCGCGCAGCAACGAAGATCCAACACAACCAAACGTAAAAATTAAAAAAAAAAGTTACTCAAAGATAACCCCATGACCAATAGACAAAAGGAGGCGTGGGATCCAGGCTCCAAGGAGCCACCAGAAGTCCCATCCTGCTTGTCCTTTCCCCACCGTGGCCCGTCTTAACTTCATCAGAAAGTCCAGGCAATGAAGACAGTGGAAGGCCTCCTCTGTCTGCGAGATAAAGATGAGAAGTCAGAGCTGACAGAGGAGAGGAGCCAGAGACTTTAATAGGTAACCATTTGGCCCTCGAGATTCCCTGCAGGCAATGAAGATGCAGGCCAGGCAGGAGGTGCAGGGCAGTGGCCCCCCACTTTGAGGTCCTGCTAGGGCCCTGTTTGCGGGCAGGTGTGGGATCTCCATCAAAACATCCAGAGAGGCTGCAGCCACCCCTCCTGGGCAAGTCAGGCATGTTGGTCTTGGAGCTTCAGAGAAGAGTGCGGGATTTTATCTTTCTGAAAGGCCTTTGTCTTTTATCTAGCATTGTCTGTACTCATGTATATGTATGTGTGCGTGTGCGTGTGTGTGTATTTTTTTTTTTTTTTATCAGAACTCTCTGCCCACAAAAAGACTTCCTTATTCGGCTTCCTTTTTTCTGTTGTGAAGTATGTTCTCCAATCTGTCCCTTCAGACAGAGCTCATGTCCGGTTTCTCTTTGCCATCCCAGCCAGGCATGTGGGACCTTGTGGTACTAGGCAATGAGGGTATGGGAGCAAAGGGAGGCCTGCTTCTAGTTTTCCAAGAATTTTCTCATATCTGTCCAGTGGATATTCTTAGATGATTTTGAATTTAAAAAAATAAATAAAGATGCAGTCCCAGAGTGTATGGAACTGGGAAAGATATTCTTGGAGACAGTTAACCTCAGTTTGCAGAATCAGCTGAAGTCACTGAGTAAACTCCATCTGAGGTACCTCGAGATTGGTGAGCATTCTGTTTTAGATGCTCAAAGATCAAAGAGAATTGATCAGTGCTTTAGATCAAAGAGAATTGGAAACATCCTAAAATTTGAAACATTTACATATTCAATGTATATCAATCATTGTATTGACTTTAATACTAAAGAGATTTTTACTAAAGGGATTTTATGTATAAATATATATAAAAGGTGCTTGAAGATCATTCCTAATTTCATTAAAATCCCTCTTGATAAAGTGTTAAGGTGATGACAGAATTGTGAAAGGATTACAGACAGATTGGTTTAAAAAATGGAAAATCCCTTTAGTATGAAAATCTACATCCATTTGTTTAAAGTAATACATACCTCATGTTACAGTGGCTCCTAATGGGAGACACTTTGCTCCTCAACCTCTCACTCTATCTCTCTTCTTTTAAAAATTTATTTGGCTGCACTGGGTCTTGTGGCATGCAGGATCTGGTTCCCTGACCAGGGATTGAACCCAGGCCCGCTGCATAGGGAGCAGAGTCTTAACCACTGGACTACCAGGGAAGTCTGCAGCCTGTCTGTCTGCTGCTCCTCCAGCCTATTGAGAATTATTTCATAAGAACTTAGAGGCTGTTCTCTGTTTAGAAAATACATGATGTAGTTAATTACCAAGGATGACATACACAACTGGACCTCTTGCCTAAAACCTTGTCCAGGGAGATCCTAATTCTAGTTACTTTCTTATCCAGAAAATCTTGCTGTTTGCAATGAGGCTTATCTACAGCAGAAGGTAACATTTTCCCACTGCATTCTAAACAGACCCTGCCTCCAAATCAAGTAAAAGCAATAGTATTGTTCAGTTTACAGAGTCTGGTTTCAGAATTAAGACAACTGACACACTGCATGTCTGGAGCAGAGTAGAAATAAACATGAATTTGACTTTGGACTCAGTTCCTGACCAAACTGTGTGGCCATGGCAAGTTCCTTAAAATCTTTAAGCCTCAATTTTTCTATCTGTAAAACAGACGAACTTCTACTCAGAAGAATAAGTAGAATAAAAACTACATAAAGCAATATGGTGAATCTCATAAACATAATGTAAAATGAAGCTACTCACAAAGGGTACATATTGTATGAATCCACTTGTGGACAAAAATAGACAAATCTCTGCGGTGAGAAGTCCGTGGACCACTGCTGGGAGGGAGCACATGGAGGCTTGTGAGTGCTAGAAATACTCTTGTGTTTTGGTCTGGATGTTGCTTCCATATGTTCTGTTCATGAAAATTAATCAAGTTGTACACTTTTTCAAAGGCAGGGAGAGTAAGTAGGGAAAGCCTGTAGCAATTGCCCAGAAAACACTTTCTCCCCCTGGACTTTCTTTCTCTCTTTTTTTTTTTTTTCCTGCTTCATGACAGGTGGTGGCTCAGTGATAAAGAATCTGCCTGCGATGCAGGAGATACAAGAGATGAGAATTTGACCTCTACATCAGAAAGATCCCCTGGAGAAGGGCATGGCAACCCATTCTAGTATTCTGGCCTGTAGAACTCCATGGAGAAAGGAGTCTGGAGGGCTGCAGTCGATGGGGTCGCAGAGTCAGACACGACTGAAGCAGCTTAGCACACATGTGGGATCTTAGTTCTCCGACCAGGGATAGAACCTTTCCCCCCTGCATTGGAACCTGGAGTCTCAACCTCTGGACCACGAGGGAAGTCCTGGACTTTGTCTTTTTGTTTCAGAGCTCAGACATTGCATTGTCTATATTGCAGAAAACTCTAGATCTGACAAAGTAGACCCAGTATTTTGGATTACTCAAATTGTGACTGAATTATATATAGCCTGTTGATTTTAAGTCAGTTGTGGCCAGTTAAGGTCCCCCAAAGTAGCCAACTAGAACAGGCAGAGAAGTACAACAGGAAACGTAGTAACTGAGTTGATTTCCATTCAAAGCTGCTCATTTTGGGATTCCAGGTACTGTCTCAGAACTAAGAAATTCCTACTCCGGTTACTTGATTGGTTTTTGTTGTTGTTCAATCACTAAGTTATTTTTGATTCTTTGCAGCCCATGGACTGAGCACGCCAGTCTCCCCTGTTCTTCACTCTTTCCTGGAATTTGTTCAAATCCATGCCTACTGAGTCAATGATACTATCTAATCCTCTGCATCCCCCTTCTTCTGCCTTCAGTCTTTCCCAGCTTCAGAGTCTTTACTTTTTCAACTCATTGGTTGAGGAGTAGAAATGTGAATTTTTCTCTCTCAAGTCACACCTGTTAATACGTGTTACATTTACTATAAACCATAATGCAACTTCCATCTGTATGAAAATTATGAGACTTTAAGTGATTTCAAACTCTTTTTAGAGATGGACAGATGGATGGATAGATAGGTCATTGTAATTAGTGACTCAAACAATAGAGTGGTCTTATTGTCCTTGGGCACCTCCCACTTTCAAAGAATATCTTGCAAATTGTTGCGCTTGGGATTTCTTCCAGGCCTTTTTGGTTGTAGTAAATGATTTAGCAACTGTGCTATCAGAAAGCGTTTTGTAAGCTTTAGAATTCATGGAATTCTAATCAAGTAACATTTTTGAAAGAGAGACTATGGGTCCCATGCTACTGCCCTCATTTGACAAAGGAGAAGAACATTTAGAGGTTTCTTGATTTAAAAAAAATTTTTAAGTGATTGCCTCCATGGGTCCCTGATTTAAGGGAAAGATACACCATCCTGCGACTTCACTTTAGTATAATTTCACTGAATGGCCTAGAGGGCTCATCAGATCATGGCAGCATCTATGAATACCAGCAAATTAAGCATCTCTTGTTTACAGGAATGGTGAACAGTAGGGAAAAGGGCCATCAACTCACAGCATTCTTTTTAGCAATTCTTATGTGGATGGAATTGCTTCTCCTCCCTCAGATGTAAAACGCAGAGGTTACTGCATTATACATAACCGTAGAGAACTGAACATTTTTCCATCAAGAACCACAAGTCAATAAATCTTATGATCTCACCATTGGTGCCATAATTGAGCTAAATCTTCTTAAACCAGGCACTGTTCCTGAGGTTCTTTGAAGCATGCTCACTCTTTCTTTCAGTAAAATTGAGGGCTGACCTCCATTTACAGGAGCACAGAAGCAAGGCTCATAAATACTAATATTCTGTACCAAGTTCATCAGAGCGAGGCCACTTCACCTAAGTCTGTAAACGTTCAATGCATGGTTTTACTCAGCAGAGAAAAGAAGGTCGCCAACTTTCCCAAAGCCTGTAAGGCTCCTTCTGGTTACAAAAGTGGGGCTCACGAATTACCCTTTTTGTATCTGTTTCTTGAAGGGCAAATATTTAATAAGTAGTGACCCCACACTTGGTACAAAACACTCCCAGTTGTTCCTCAAACAGAATTAGGCTCTATCTTTTAAAAAATTTTGTATGTATTTTTGACTACACTGAGTCTGCGCTACTGCACACAGGCTTTCTCTAGTTGTGGCTAGCAGGGGCTACTCTTTAGTTGCAGTGCATGGTCTTCTCGTTGCAGTGACTTCTATTGTTGCGGAACATAGGTTCTAGAGCACAGGCTCAATAGTTGTGGCACACAGGCTTGGTTGCTCCTGGCATGTGGGTCTTCCTGGACCAGGAATCGAACCTGTGTCCCCTGCAATGGCAGGTAGATTCTCAACCACTGGACCACCAGAGACTTCCTGGGCTCTTATCTTTTAAGAAGTCATTGGTAATTTTATTTTATATCTGTCTTTGTCAATGATAGTAACAAGCAGACATTTAACCCGTGATTCTCACTGATGTTACAGTTAAAAGTCCCAGCGGCCATTGGCCATCAGGCACTAACTGCATGCTTGGCACTCAGCGTTTTATATGCATCATCTCTTCTTATCCTCTCAACAACCCAACAGAGGAGGTACTGTTACTATTCCCATTTTATAGATAAGAATACTGAGGCTGAGGGCCAGTAACCTTGCTCAAGGATATATAACCATACATGGAGGAGGCACAATTGAATTCCAGTCGTCAAACTCCAGAGTTGTAGCAAGGACCCTGGCAGTCACCTTGCTCCTCAGCCTCGCCTGACAAGTGACCCAACCAGAGCCTGATGCAGTGAAGTTTTCCCTCGGGTGTCCCCGCAGCTGTACGCAGGGCTGGAAACATCTCCCGTTTCCAGTCACCCGCAGGGACCTCTTCTTTTACCATCCAGTTTAGATCTTTTTCTGTGTGCTCAGGCTTTCCAGGTGGCCCTAATGGTAAAAAACCTGCCTGCAGTGCAGGAGACATAATGAGACATGGGTTCAATCCCTGGGTCGAGAAGATGCCCTGGAGGAGGGCCTGGCAATCCACTCTAGTGTTCTTTCCTGGAGAATCCTGTGGACAGAAGAGCCTGATGGGCTACAGTCCATAGAGTCGAAGAGAGTCGTACACAGCTAAAGTGACTTAGTACATATGTAATCAATATAAGTAGATATTAAAAGCACATTTCTTAAGACCCTTTGAGAAATAGCTTCAGAGGATCCTGGAGTCTAAAGAGAGAAGTGATAAATCATGTGACACAAGAGGAAAACACAGAAATGGGTTAAAAAACAAATGAAAAAGTGTAGATTTGGAAAATAGAGCTCAGCTGAGACTGAGCATAGCAGCTGAGAGGCACTGACCTAAAGTACAGATGTGATGAATAGGATGGGTGGGTTGCCATCTGATACCAAATACTCAATTGCCTTTAAAATATCACAGATTAATTTAGACTTGAAAACTTTCCAAGAAAATTAACCACCAGCATTAAGAAGAATGGAGTTCAAAACCTGAAATGAAAGGATTAAGTCATTCTTCAGACAATAGGGTGGCTTTGATAAATCAGAAACACTGCGTTTGAAGGACTTAAAATATCCATGAAAACATCCAAGTCAGGCATTGTTGTCATTGTTATTTTGTGGTTGCTATACCAAAGGCCTTCCCAGCGATCCTAAAAAAAAAACCCAACCACTCCAGCAGTCAGTAGAGTTTAAGGGGACCCAAAGTGGGAACTTTGTGGTGGCTCAAACAGTAAAGAATCTGCCTGCAATTCAGGAGACCTGGGTCGGGAAGATCCCCCGGAGAAGGGAATGGCTCCCACTCCACTATTCTTGCCAGGAGGATTCCATGCTTGGCATGCTACAGCCCATGGGGTTGCAAAGAGTCGGATACAACTGAGTGACTAACACTTTCCCTTCTGTGTGGGAACTTTGTGGCCACATCTGTGATGACAGCGGAGTCCCATCAAGTTGAGGACTTAGGCTGGTTCTTCTTTTCCTCTTTTCAAATAGTGAGCTCCCCACATATCCATACAGGAAAGGGACTCTCTGGGTTTGGGCAGGAGGATAAGGTAGAAGGAAAAGATGAGATGCTTAACATACTCGGTGTGTTAGAAGGAACAGTGATACAGGATTGCGGGAAAGGGGAGGAGAACTCAAACTGCAGTCAGAACACCTGGGTTCAAGTTTGGCTTCCTCTCGTGCTAGCTTCACGACCTTAGGTTTGTCCCTAACTGTCCCTGAGCCTCAGTCTCCTCCTCTGTAAGGCTGGCTTCATGAAATTAGGAAGAAAAACTAATTGAAATAGGATACCTCACAAGGCTCTCATGAAGGAGTGATTATTTGTTCCTCTCTTGATGTGAGTTTTCTACGTGGGCACGTGGCATTTCTGCCCTTGGCTCTCCTGGTTCTCCTCCAGTGCCCCACGCGGGGGTCCAGAGAGCTTTTGTGCGGGCTGCCCACTTTGAGAGCTGGACCCCTGGAACCTTCACAGTCTGTCCTCTCTAATTCCTCCCTTCGAGGAACAGCTTTTTTCTCTTGGACACTGTGAGTCCCCTTGGGCGTCTGAGCATCTTTCAGCATCTGTGGGCTCGCGCCCTGTGGCCCAGAGTCAACATGCCACGTTGAGCTCTCTTCTGACTCTGCCCACAGCCCAGGCCTCCCAGTTCCCTGCCCAGCTGGAATGGGCTGTCACACACTGGCCCGTGCTCATGAGTGCAATTAAGGATGGACTTGTTAAAAACAACTGTCAGAGGAAAAGCAGGATTTGGATCTTATTGTATAAAGCAATTTGAAGCCATAAACTAATGGTAATTGGATTCATGAGTTTCTCTGTAATTTCAAAGTGTTTACCACTTTAAACAGAGAGAAAGCCCTCTACAAATGTATATGGAGAAAGCTGTATCCAGTAAAACTTTTGCTCTTATAGGAATCATAGAATCTCTATGGTAAAAGTGTTCTGTGTCTCAAGTGGAGTTTACCCAGTGGGAGTGAGTGTTGGGCTTGGCCCACCCCGTTCACTTTTGGGTGGACTAGTCAGAAAATGTTACAGGAGGTCTGGGAAGGGTGATTCCCTCATGTCTCAAAAGGAAAGGAGAACCACATATGGGTGAGTCTTGGGGTCTCTATCACAGTGTGGACCAAAAACTGCCTTCTTAGAATTTTCTGTCTGACCGCTGAAATTCTAGTTGTAGCTCAGCAAACTGACCGTTAGCTTCACACTGCTTTCTGTATCATCTTTTCATCATAGGTTTAACAGTCGCCACATCAATATATTGACCTGTCCACATCGACACTCGGAGCGTGAGCAGGAGGGATCAGCTGTTCACTTGTTTTCCCTCGTGGCTCCAGCCCCGTTGCCCACCACCCAGCCTTCATGGCTCGGCCAGGACTTCCAGTCTCAGTTGTGTCAGAACCTCAGAGGGCAGTGTTGAGCGTGGCGGGCTGGCTGTAACATATAGAACTTTTGATGGATGTAGGTAAGGGGAGCAGGCCTTTCAAAGTGAGCTCACAGAGTTAGCAGAGGCTCAGAAGGGAAAAAGTACAGTCTTTTTGATCCACATGCTTAAAAGTGAATCTACTATTTGTCGGTATCCATTAGTGATGCCCTGCACGGTTGCCTCATCGTGGACGTTAAAGCTCTTTTATTAGAGTTAGGTTGCTGGTTCCTTGAGATCAAGGACTGTCTGTTGTTATTCCTTTATTACCCACCCCCAACAATGCCTGGATCTTCCCATTGTTTTTTGTTTTTAATGCAGTAAACTGAAGTCTTCTATCATTGCAAATGATTTTCTTGGTCTGTTTACAGCGCCAAGAAGCTCTTTTCAGTAATGACTTCCATGGTCCTTCATATGATCTTCGCAGATTATGCCTGTATTTTTGTCTGCCTGCCCTAATACTGGTCATTATGGTAACACAGCCTCTGCTCTGTGGGCCATGATGCCCTGCGGGTGTTGTGCATCTCAGGCAGGTGTGATTCCCACTGGCTGGTGAGGTTCAGGAGATAGCAGGTTAGAGGGAGGGAAAGGGAGACCCTCAGACTCATCGGGAAACACCTCCGACACCTCACCATCTGGTGAGGACGTTACAGATAGTGACAAAGTTATTTCTGGGCATTAAGAAAAGATAAACTAAGCCCCTGAGACATTAGGGAAATTAAATGATGCAAATTATGGAGCATGGTCGGGGGGGAAACAACATAGAAATGGGAGGATTGTCAAGTTTCAAAATGAGTCAAATTAGCTTCATGGACTGGACCTCACTAAAACATGTACTCGATGTCACAATGTCACATTGACAGCTGCAGCTGAAATGTTTGTTCTGTCTCTGTTTCGTGCTAAAGATAACGCCCAAGCCATTTCCCCCCACCCTTGGAATCTGGGATGCAGAGCCCTGTGAGTGTCAGAACAAGGGCAGTGCTTGACTACCTTGTGCTCTCTCTCTTCAGGAAATCGCAGAAGCAGCCCCCCGGCCTATGGGTTCCGTCTCTCACCAGAAGAAGAAATGAGGAGACAGCGGCTGCACAGATTCGATAGCCAGCGAGGCGACCCAGCCTTGTGAACAAACATGGTCCAGTTGTGCAGTACTTACCCCCAGACCCTCCGTTTTGTACAAAAGCAGAGCGGGCACATCGCCATCCCAGTTGCTCACACCTGCAGTGGCCTGTCATCCTACGGCCACCATGAGTCCAGTTGATGTCTTGAGCTGGTTGATGTCTTGAGACCAGGCTTGTTTTGACAGCCCCCAGCTCTCTGGGAATGGTACTTCCGACCTTGTTCTCTTGCAGACAGGAGCTTGGGCGTCTCCACTTGGGGACCAGTCTCCACGCTCCCTTCTCTCACTGTTGACTCAGTGGAGGCCCTGCCTTGTTATGTCTTTGAAGACCTTGACCTTTGCCAGGAGGTTTGTGTTCACCAGCCCAAAAGATCAGGCCCCCCTCCTGCTCAGTGCCCAACTTGGCAGGAAGTGGGGAGCCATCCCTCATCCTCCTGGCATGTTGCCATGGTGACTTTCCAGGCACTGGATGTAGCCATCATTGCAGGATGTCGTCCCGGCCTCCCTTGCCCAGGCGCCTCGGTTCCTGGGGCCCCCACGTCTGAGTGGTGTCTGCAGTGAACCTGCTTTTCTCTGATGCCCCTCTGCCTTCCCGGATGTGTTAGTGGAAAAGCTTAAGTGAGACCTTGGACAGGAAACCAGTTCCACACTCCACAACCCGGCAGGTGGCACCAACAATCCAGCTACAAGAGCCTCTCCAGGGATGATGTCACATCCTGGAGATGCAACTTGTATTGAACTAACCAGCAGAGCAGCAGCAGGTGCCACATGCAGAAGAGTGACCAGCAGCTTGGTCACAGAGAAATCCTTCCTGAGGAAGTATTTTTTTTTTTCTCATAAAAGTGCCTTTTAATTGACCACTGTAACAGCCACCCTCCAAGACACTCCCCAGCACACAGACCGAAAGTCACTTAAGACGTCTTTCCTGGTGCTTGAGTTTCATGAATAAAAGGAAAAGGTCAAATATCACTCATGTCTTATGTCATTGAGATATTTATATTTAAAAAGAGTTAGAAGCAGAAAAGGATCTTCCTCTATGGCTTTATCTAGCATTTATATAGTTTTCTGATTATGAAAGTAATATATATACCTTGTATATGCATAAAGCCAACATCTGACAGGAAATGCACCCACATATTAACAGGTTATTTGGGAAAGTGGAGTGCATAGGAGTTTGCTTTCTGTTTTTCACAATTTTATATTGTTCTCTTTTTAAAATGTGTGTATATGTATATATGTGTACTACTTTTGCAGCAGGGAAACTGATTTATATAATAATAAATGAAGAAATATATAATCAGGAAAATGGACTCAAGAATAAGAATTGTGTCTCTGTTGATAAAATTTACAATATAAACAGAAATACAAAAAAATACATACGCAATTTAAAAATCACCTGTGTCTCCACCAGGGTCAAGACTTTAAGGATGTTGCTTTCTCAGTCTTTGTTTCACAAATTTGGAGCATGCCAACTATGCAGTTTTGTGCCTGGTTCCTGACCTCAGCTGACCTGGGTGAGCCTCTGTCACCTGCATGTAAATGAGCTAACAAACCATGTGAGACCAGGAGCACTTTGACCTGCCAGCTGGAACAGTGTTACCTGAGCTCCTCAGCTTAATTTATGACTGATACAAAGTGACATGCAGCACATTTATAGTATGAATTGTATCTCTGAGTCTTGCAGCTCCAAACATTTTAAAATTGAAATGTTTAAGCCAAATGTCATTCCTTTTCTCCCAAACTCTTCGAAGTTGTTTCCCATGACCTCTGCTGGCGATGCGTGCATGCTAAGTCGGTTCAGTCATGTCCGACTCTTTGTGACTGTAGCCCACCAGGCTCCTCTGTCCCTGGGATTCTCCAGGCAACAATACTGGAGTGGGTTGCCATTTCCTCCTGCGGGGGACCTTCCCAAGCCAGGGATCAAACCCAGGTCTCTTACGTCTCCTGTTTTGGCAGGCGGGTTGTTTACCACTAGCGCTACCTGGAAAGCCCCCTACGGGGAATAACCTCATTCTTACGCTCCATCTTCTGATAGCACATTGTAAAGGTAACTCTGACATTTATGTTTGGCTTTATGATTATTTGTATACAACTGTAGAAAGACAGGCCTTCTACACAGGAGCACAGCTTATGAATGGCTGTGGAATGAGGTCTTGTTAACTCCGCACTTTGCAGCTCTCTCACTGCATCACCCAAAGGCTGGCCCCTGCCTCCCAGTAGCGGCTTATTCAGTGTTGCTTTCTCACCAGAGTGTTTTTTCAGTGCAGTAAAAAGTCCAGCCACTGTATATGGAGGTATTTATATTTTTTATGGCTGTCAAGTCTAGTAATAGTAGCTCCTTGCTCTGTTTCACTTGTCAGATGTAAAGACACCAGAATTGGATTTCAAATGGTGTAACTGTAATAAGCACACCTTATTTATGGAGTGGATTATCACTAAACTTTACAGATGTGGGAAAGGTCATTTCAGTTATAAATATAAACCAGTTACCTTAGCACAACAATAAAGATGTTTTGGAAATTATTATAATTACTTTGCTCAGTTAATAGGCCTGCTTGTCACCAGTGCTTATTATTTTCAATAGCCATCTTATTTTTTCTTCTACAGTAAGGAGTCTCCAAAGTTACACCACAAAACTGAAATTGGGTTGAGAAAGACAAACAAAAACCAGTGTATTCAACTAATTATCTCTCAGGGAGTAAGCATTTAGAGCTGGTTTTAAATTGATTTCTTTGCTTAATAGTGATTTCCTGGTTGTCTGTTAAACATTCCCACGCTTTGGTTGTGATCAGTCAACTTAGGAGACCTCTTAATTCACTTAAGAGAGTGCCACTCACTCTTTCCTTGGTTTTCAAGATGAGGAACCAGTTAAAATTGCTTCCTCTTTATGACCTTGAATGTATTTAGTGCCTGTGATTCCAAAGTTGTACATGATTGTTCACAGCCCCTCTGTCCTTTTAAGCTGTCTGTTGTTGAGGCCTGGACAGTAAAAGGCTGGTTTTTGTAGAATTGGGGCCAGTATACATATCCGTCACATGTTCTGCTGCTTAGGAAGTAAGTTAAGAATCTGAGTAAGCGGAGTTGCTCAGTTGTGTCCGACTCTATATGACCCCATGAACTGTAACCCTCCAGGTTCCTCTATCCAAGGAATTTTCCAGTCAAGAATCCTGGAGTGAGTTTCCATTTCCTACTCCAGGGGGGATCTTCCCGACCCAGGGACAGAATCAGTGTCTCCTGCTTTGGCAGGCAGATTCTTTACCACTGAGCCACCTGGGGGATTAAAAGACTGAGACCCATCACCAGAAAAGGAAAGTAAAACCCAGGGGATGTGGCAGACCTGGCCGCCTCCTTCCTCATCCTAGTTTCTCTTGAAAGAGTCAGCAAAGAATTGTATTCAATTAATAACTGATGCAAAGAGCTTACTCATTGGAAAAGACCCTGATGCTGGGAAAGATTGAGGACAGAAGGAGAAAGGGGCAACAGAGAATGAGATGGTTGGATGGCATCACCAACTCAATGGACATAAGCTTGAGCAAACTCCAGGAGATGGTGAAGGACAGGGAAGCTTGTCGGGCTGCAGTCCATGGGGTCGCGGAGTCAGACACGAGTGACTGAACAACAAGTCATTAAAAAACAAAATCCTATCATCTCTTCCCTTCCCTTCGTATGGATTACTGCAATCATTTTCTTTCTGCATTTGCCCCAGTCTTTTATTTTAGAGTCACAGACTCCCTGCTTAAAATCTCTTCATTGCCCCACTCAATACTTAAAATTTGTCTTCACTCAGTTCTACATAGCACTGCCCATTAATCTTCCAAAATCTATTTTTGTGATGCCACTCACCATCTCAGTACTTTTTTCTCATTTCTCTGTTGCCAAAGGATAAAGGTCAAACTCATTCGCCTCAACAATGGGGCTCCAGCCAGCCTTTCAGCCTCACCCTCACTTATCCCTAAGGGAGTCTTTGCTGCTGCTAACAGGTCTCATCATTGTCCAGGCATTTCTGACCCTGTGGCTTCCGTGCAGTAGCCTATTCCTCTCTCTCAGCGCATCCAGATCCTCCCCGTTCTGCCCCCAGAATGATCTGCCCTTGGAGGGTGTTCACCACAGTTTCCACAAGCCGCTTAGAATTGCTAGTTATCTGGAAGTAAGAGAAGGTCTCTGGATTGTAAGTTTCACAAGGGCAGGACTTTGACTGTGTTTCTATGCATCTCTTCATGCACAATGTCTGAAATGTTAAAACCAATAAAGTTTTTGTGGAGTGAAACAAGCTCATTTATAACATCACCAGTGGCACACGTTAAAAGAGGTGCCTGTTGCTGCTTGATACTGTTGACTGTGTGTCTGTTTTCTTGAGTAACAGGAAAGAATCACTTGAAAGAAAGCTTTTTCCATGTTGTTGTTCATTCGCTTGGTCTTGTTCGACTCTTTGCGACCCCATAGACTGCAGCACGTCAGGCTTCCCTGTCCACTGTCTCCCAGAGTTTGCTCACACTCATGTCCGTTGAGTCGGTGATGCCATCCAACCATCTCATCCTCTGTCGCCCCCTTCTCCTGCCCTCAATCTTTCCCAGCATCAGAGTCTCTTGCCCATAGAAGCAGAAACATCGAGGCCTTCCCCAAGGTTTACCAGATGGTGGGGAGAGGTCTCCATCCTCCTGTGCCCCAAGCTGGTTCCATGTCACGAATGCCGCAGCATAGTGCCCAAAACTCAAGATTCCAGGACCTTCAAAGGGTGTCACCAAGGAGCCCCTGTGGATACCACCAAATCTGGCCACTGTTCCTTTGCAGGTGTGTTTGTGTGTCTGTGCACACTGCTTTTCCCCCCGTGGCATTTTTGACATCTTATTCAAGATCTTCAGATGAACTGGCAGTTTGGAACATACGATTTGGACTTTATCAAGGAAAACCAGAACATGACCAGCAGAAATCACTGAATTTGTTTGTAATACATATTGCTGCTTGGGTAGAGAATTGTGTGGTAAAGCCAGTAGTATGGGAGGCCGTGGTGTAGTGGGTAGAGCACAATCTTCAGCAATTGATGGACCAGGGCTCAAGTTCTCCTGGAGTTGACTGTGTGACCCTGAGCAAGTCATTTATCCTCTCTCAACCTCAGCTTCCTCATCTGTAAGATAGGATAGTTGAGAGGTTGAGGGGAGCTCATACCACAGGGTTCATACTGTTCCTGTCGTATAGTAGGTGTTGAAGAGATGTTCATTTGCTAACATTATTGCTCTATGAGTGAGTACACAACTGTGCATACTCAGTTGCTAAGTCATGTCCAACTCTTTGCAACCTCATGGACTGTATCCTGCTGGGCTCCTCTGTCCATGGATTTCCCAGGCAAGACTACTGGAGTGGGTTGTCATTCCCTCCTCCGGAGGATCTTCCAACCAAGGGACCAAAACTGTGTCTCCTGCACTTGTAGGCAGATTTTTTTACCACTGAGTCACCTGGGAAGCCCAGTTGGACCAAATAACCACTGACGTTCCCTCCTAATTAACAAAAGTTGCTCCATTAAACAGCTAGTGAATATCTGCACTGCACCCACCCCTGTGCTATGAGAATAAAAATACCTCCTAACCCCTAACTCCCAGTTACTCTGGTTGTCAGTAACAGTACCTTACATTTTATATCTCTTTGTAGTTATATCTCTTAATTTTTCTCTTAAAATTTTTTTGAACTTTTTAAAAGTCTTTATTGAATTTGTTACAATATTGCTTCTGCTTTATGTTTTGGCTTTTTGGTGTGAGGCATGTGGGATATAAGCTCCCTGAACGGGGATCAAACCCACACCTCCTGCCTTGGAAGGCAAAGTCCTAACCCCTGGACTGCTAGGGAAGTCCCCTATAGCTCTTACTTTTAACCCTTAGAGCAACCCTGTGAGGCAAGTGGTCTCATTCTTCAGCTGGTGGGACAACTGAGAACCACGAGAGCAGAGCCCCGTGCTGGCAGGTGAATACAAATCAGCAGAGGTTTGCTTTCATGTCCACCCCAGCTCACCACTGCATGGAGGACAGTGCTCCCTGGAGCCTCAGAATCATGCTTTCCCAAGCCCGGGGGCGGCAGGGCGGGGTCGGGGGTCACTGTCTATGCTCTGCTCATGCTCCTCCCATCTGCAGATCACACGTCTACCATGTAACCTTTCCTGCCCCCCCCCACCCCCGAGCCAAACCTAAGGCAGGCCATGGTAGGTTAAGTAGTAAACTCACTTTGGCTTGAAAGAAAATGAATGCACCAGATAAAACACAGTTGTTTTTGGAGGTCATCAGAGAATTTTATATATAATAAGTGATAGTATAAATTGCAATACAACATTTCAATGTCAATAGCAAACCAGGCACCTTGCAATTGTTACATGTTGAAAAGTCTTTAACTTTACAACTGTAGGTTAGATAAAGGGATGCAATTTATCAGACATGTTTCACATTTTTTTCCTATGAATCATTAAATATTTAAGCACCATAAAATTCAAGCATTTCACATGGATGTGGCAGCCAACCTTGGTGGTTGAAAATGCATTATGCAGAATCTCTGGCAGATAATAACAGTGGCAATTGCAGAGTACTGATTTTTAATGTCAATTGTTTTGTTCCCTGAAGAACTTCCTGATAATGATCCTGCAGGAAATGGTGACTTTTTTCACATGTGGTACAGTAACTTCGAGAATTGGAATAAAATAGCTTTCCCAAAGACATTAAGAGTTGACCAGGTATAAATAATTCTAATCAGTAATTTATATGCCCTGTGAGAATCATCCTGTTCTACTATGTAAAGAATCCCAAGAAATATGTTTTCCATATGAAAGGGCTTGTTTTAAATTGGAGATGTGGCCACAATAAATGTACGAGGTCAGCTACATGCTGGACATATAATCTTAATTTTCAATTCAAGAGTACGCATTAAGCCCCATTTTGGAAATGTGGGAAATGGGGGTCAGGGAGTTGGTGTATCACCCAGGGTGCTGTCGCTGGAAAGGGACAGCTGAATTGAAACCTAGGTTCAACCAACTTTAAGGCCACATCTTTCCACTGTTCTTGCAGCCACACCAAATAAAAGTAACAATGATAAAATTAGGCTGCTGAGCTGACAGAAGAACAAATCCATGTAATTTCCTGAAACACAGAGAATGATTTGTTTTATTATAATCTCTAAGAGGCTCAAAATAAAACCCTTGATAAATCCAGTTTTAGTAAACCATTCTGTTACTCTTTTCCTCAGCACCAATAACATGTACAGATTTTGTAAAGGGGATTTTATGCTAGGACACTCAAGATCATGAGGGAACACAGCCTACAGCATGAGTTACGACATATCACATTTCCACGAAGAGTCTTCTCTCATTGTCAAATCTCTCAAACGTTATTTCTAAAATTTAAGTTTATGGAAAAGTATGCTATGTTTCAGGGGAGCCCTGGTGATGCTGGGGTAAAAAATCTGCCTGCCAATGCAAGAGACATGGGTTTGATTCCTGGGTCAGGAGGATCCCCTGAAGAAGGAATTGGCAACCCACTCCAGTATTCTTGCCTGGGAAATTCCATGAACAGAGGAGCCTGGCGGGCTCAGTCCACGGGGTCACAAAGGAGTTGGCCATGATTTAGTGACTAAACATAAATAAGCTACATTTCAGGAGTGGGTGATGGTTAAAGTTTATCAGTCGGCTTTCTGTGAACAATTGTAAGATGAGATTGTGGGTGTGCAGATAGGTTGTCACATTAAAATTATTTGAAGTAAGAAATGGTTTGTACTTGTAACCATTTTGTCAATGAGAACCAATACCCAGAGCTGAACATCTAATGTCTAATGATGCTTATTTGAATTGTCAGTGAAGAAAAAATTAAAAGTCAATAACATGCTCAGCTCTATGTGAGCCCTGAGCATACAGCAATGAATGAAGCATGGCCCCTGCCCTCTGGGCTTACATTTTAGCAAGAGAATGAAGGCAGAGGGATGAGACGTTACAGGAGCTGTGGGGAAAGCATGAGAGAGTGAGCAAATCCCTGACTCGTACTGGGAGCAGCAGAACGGAGGCCAGGTCATCGTGGAGAAATGCCCACAGTCCTCCCTACTAGCTAATTCAGTCCAAAGATAAGCTGTTGTCTGCCAGGTAAACTTAGGGGGTGGGACAGGGACATCGCTGGTGGAAAGAGCAGGAGCAAAGTCACAGAGGAACGTGCCTCTGTGATGAGCACAGAGTTCCCACAGGCCTTTACCCGCTGTGGGAAGCCATCTAGACTTCGTGGGCAGTGGGGTCATTTATCACTGCGGACAGTGACTGCAGCCATGAAATTAACAGACACTTGCTCCTTGGAAGAAAAGCTATGACAAATCTAGACAGTGTATTAAAAAGCAGAGACATCACTTTGGCGAAAAAGGTCCATATAGTCAAAGCTATGGTTTTTCCAGTAGTCATGTATGGATGTGAGTTGGACCATAAAGATGGAACACCAAAGAATTGATGCTTTTGAACTGTGGTATTGCAGAAGACCCTTGAAAGTCCCTTGGACTGCAAGGAGATCCAACCAGTTAATCCTAAAGGAACTCAGCCCTGAATATTCATTGGAAGGACTGATGCTAAAGCTGAAGCTCCAATACTTTGGTCACCTGATGCAAAGAGCTGACTTGTTGGAAAAGACCCTGATGCTGGGAAAGACTGAAGGCAGGAGGAGAAGGGGATGACAGGGAGTGAGATGGTTGGATGGCATCACTGACTCAATGGACATGAGTTTGAGCAAGCTTTGGGAGATGGTGAAGGACAGGGGAGCCTGGTGTGCTGCAATCCATGGGGTCGCAAAGAGTTGGGCACGACCGAGCAACTGAACAACAAAAGCCAAAGAATAACAAAATCAAGTTTGCATTTTAGAGAAATGATGAGAATTTGAAACTGGAGGCAGCAGCTGGGAGAGGTCTACTACACAAGCAGCAGTGAAGGACAAAGGCTATGTTAAGACAGGTGCAGTGAGGTCAGAGAAGAAGGTAGCAATCCACAGGAAGTGACAACTGAACTTGAGGTCTGGGGGAATCTCAGAGGGGAGGGATTATGGTGGCTAAGCCTCTCTCTGCTGGCAGCATGGATGGGCTCCACTCATTGAGAATAAGAACCTGAAAGGAAACACCCTGACCCCAGCTCATAGCAACTGTCTTTGGGCCGTCCAGAAGCATTTCAACTAACTCGCTGGGGGAGAGGGTTTGGGAGAAGGAGCTTTTGATAAGGATAATCACCAGTAAGGGATTAGGAGAAGAACTTTAAAGCTTTGTTCATCCTTCAGAGAGAAAGGAGAGAAGTACACTGATGGGTAACCAGATAAAGAAACTAATGGCCTAAAAAATAATGTGGTTTTCTAATGCCAGATAGTATTTTTTCCATAGTCTTGCTTTTTCGAGCATTGAAAATAATTTTTCAAAATCAGCAGGCAGCGTTTGTACTGCATTTAGGGGGGCTCTTGTGACACTAGCATTTTGAAATCAGCCTTGTACACTAGCTTGGACTCACTGTGGAGGAACTTGTCCACTTAATTCAGGATGTTTTTTAAAATTTATTTGGCCAGTTAAAATAATATTCTGATACTAAAATGAAGGTGTTTAAAATAGCAAACAAGATATGTTTTCTTATGATCCATCAGTCACCCTTCCGTCTTCCCAGAAAATGTTCTCAGAACAATTTCATGAATGAACGAGATGAATTTTTGGAAGGCCTGAATTTAGGTAATATATGAGAAAACTTTTGGAATCAGAAAATTGTAATTATAAATAAGGTTGAAATTGGCTTAAATTTCAGGTGTATGCAAATATTTAACATGCCATAGCAGAGTTTAAAAAAATTAATAAAGGGTCAAATGAACTAGGAAATATTCTGGTACATCAAGATAATATTTTCTCTTAAAATGTACATTTTTTTCTCTTTTTACCAGGAAGCAGCCTTAAAATAAACTGCCATCCTGGGGGCAGCCCAGAGCAAGATTCATTTGAAATATATTCTGCGTATAAGAGCACACTCCCAATCAATATTTGGCAAGAAAAGCATTTCTTATAAACAAAGTTTTAATTATTATTAAGTGCATTGAAACTAAGCACTAAAATGAATGTTACTTTCTCATGGGAAATTTCTTTAGTTTTCTCTAAAATACCATTTTTTTAACATGAGAAAAGGGAATTTAATAAAAGTCTTTTCCAATAAGCCTTTTGATTTTCAGGATTAGATCACAGAATTCTAGCAAAATAGAAGACGTATCCTTTTGCTAGACAGAAAACTACTCACTATAAAATGACATGACCTCTAAGCTTTTATTAAAAAAAAAAAAAGCCAAATATCAAACTGCTGCCTTGGTCTAATACTGATATAGAATACAAGAATGTTTTTAGGATAGGAAAAACAGGATGCTCCTGTAAAAACCAATAACAGAACAGAAGATTCAAGCTGTAGGTTGTCTTTGTTTCATTTCAGAGTGCCAGGTCTTTGGTGGGGGCGGGGGTGACGATGACTTAAATGAATCTTCTTACCTTAGTTTAATTAAGTCGGCCCTTCATTTTCTCCCAAGCGCATAATGATAGCTCTGTCACTTCCCTGCATGAGATGCCATTATGTGGATGGAGGGAAAGTGTCCTCTGTGGGGCTGTGGGGCGGCTCTGTAGGCGTGCCCAGGGGAGGGAAGGGGTCTGCTTTGTGTGAATGTGGCCCCATGTGGCTCCAGGCCCATTAACACACACACACACGCGCGGAAGACAAGCTGGACCCCGACTGGGCCAAAGCGGTCTGTTTGGAAGTTCACTGCAGTGGGGAATCAATTTTTGTGAATCACTGCCTTAATATTCATTAATAGCTTTTAGGCTCTTAATCCCTTATTGAACATATTTTTGCCCCATAATTGCCACTTTTCCAAAGGGTTGCCAAAGTAGGCATTTCTATTCTCTGAAAAATGCAGAAGGGAACATAATGTTTTATGTTCATCTGTGATGTGTTTTATGCTAATGTTTCATCTCTGGAATATAGCAACCATGGTCCTTCATGGCATAATGATTCATTCTGCTTTGAAATGAACTGTTAAGGCTGGCTGTGTGGGTTTTTTTTTTTTTTTTAATCTCCTTGGGTCATGGTTTTACAATTATTTAAAGTGCATGGAAAAATAGATTACAGAGGAAATCATTTTGAAACGTAGGAAATTTCTACTTCCTAGTTCATTTGCTGGCCTTTTTTTTTTTTTTTCCCTGTAACATCCATCCAGAAGCCCAGTGTATTATAGAGTAATTGACTTCAATTGTTTGAGTTGCTATTAACCAATGAATGAAGTTTCCAGTAATGTCATTTGTAATCTGGCTTTTATCGTCTATTTGCCTTCCCCTGAATTAGCATACTTTTAAATAAAGCCAGCTTTTCCCACTATCCTCATGAAAGAAGAATATCTGGGTTTCGTCTAGATTGGTAGGTCCAAACAAATCCATATGTGTAGCACTTGCTTAATCTGTCCAGAACAGAGGAAGGAATTATATAGTCCTCTGGGAATAACCACATCGAAACAGAAGGAACGGCTAAACCAGGAGTCTAAGATGAGCACCACTGAATCTCTTAGCACATCCTAGGATGTCTCAGCCTCCTGGCAAGTTTCTCTTGGCAACCTGATTGTGAAAGGTGGGATCTTAGCTATGCTTCACGCAGACCTGGCACCTGCTGATTTTCTGGCGCTGAGCATGGCTTTCTTTCAAGGTGTCCGGTAATGGTGCAGAGGAAAACTGCAAGTCAGGTCTCACTGTTGTCAGCCAGAAACTATACTTGTTGGCAAAAAAGTGGCAAGTTCCCTGCCGGCCTTGGCATTCCAGGAACGGTGCGGCTCTGAAATCCTCTAGGCAGCTGCCTGGGGACATGAGGGCCTGCCCGCCTCCTTGGTCCCCAGCGCCTGTGTGCTACCCAGACAACAGGAGAGAATTAGGGCTCAGACATGCACAGACAACCCCAGACCCAACCAGTGACACACCCAGGTCTGGGCCTGACTTTACATTTTCCCTAAAAATCATCCCAGAAAGACGAGACTATGATCTGCTAAGGAAAGGTGGCTCAGTGGTAAAGAATCTGCCTGCAATGCCAGAGACGCGGGAGGCACGGGTTCAATTCCTGGGTCGAGAAGATCCCCTGGAGGAGGAAATGGCAACGCACTCCAGTATTCTTGCGTAGAAAATCTCATGGAGCAGGGTAGCCTGGCAGGCTACAGTCCATGGGGTCGCAAAGAGTCAGACAGGACTGAGCAAGCAGGAAAGGATGGGCTTCCCCGGTGGCTCAGTGGTAAAGAACCTGCTTGCCACTGCAGGACATCCTTGGGTCAGCAAAATGCCCTGGAGAAAGGAATGGCAGCCCGCTCCAGTATTCTTGCCTGGGGAATCCCACGGACAGATGGGGGGCCTGGCGGGCTGCAGTCTATGGGGTCACAAAGAGTCGGACAGGACACAGCGACTCCATAAGGACAACAAAGGAAAGGGTACATGGGAAAGGAGATGGGTGCACACACAAAAAGAAACCCTTTCACTGAAAGGTGGAAGTGAAGTCGCTCAGTCCTGTCTGACTCTTTGCGACCCCATGGACTGTAGCCTACCAGGCTCCTCCTCCATGGGATTTTCCAGGCAAGAGTACTGGAGTGGGTTGCCATTTCCTTCTCCAGGGGATCTTCCCGACCCAGGGATCGAACCCGGGTTTCCTGCATTGTAGGCAGACGCTTTACCGTCTGAGCCACCAGGGAAGCCCCATTCACTGCGGGCTGATGCAAATCCATCCTCTAAATTCTACCCAAGTAATACAAAAATTCATCCACAATAAGCAGAAAAGAGTGGCCTTGTGTCTCAGCAGGCTTTAGTTTCGGGTGGCCTTCATGACCCTCATGCCAAACTGTTGACCATCGGCCCTGGATTCTCAAATTACCGTCCAGTCCAGATCGAAGGGGCGCGGAGGGGGGTCTTAGGGACGGCGGAGGCGCTGGGGCTCACCATGAGGAAGGAGTACCCGATCCAGAGGCTCCTCCAGGCCCGCGGACATGGGGGGATGGACTGGTCTTGGCTGTGCACCGCCACGGCCTGGGCGGGGGCCTCGCACACTGCGCAGCGGCTGATGTACGGGCGGATCTCGTCCTCCGAGAGCGGAGTCATGGGCAGAGGCGCTGTGCTCGCCAGCCAGTAGGACCTGTCGTTCCTCCGGGCATAGTGGCACACCTGGTGGATGTTGCAGTAGGCGAAGGGCAGCGTGCTAAAGATGGGGAGGCAGGAGCCCGCCAGACCTGGGCAGGGGAGACCACGTGGAGGCTGAGTGCTGTGCTCTGGGATGAGCTTCCCTACCTGGGCCCTCTGCAGACACTCGTCTGGCATTGGCAGCGGGTGGGGGATGGAGTCGTGGCGGGGTGGGGGGCCCTGGCCAAAGCCTGCTTCTGTGGGCACCTGACCACGTTGGCGGCCTCTTTGGTCTCACGGGTCAGGCTGCTTTTTTTTCCTGGATTGCTCTCCTGAGTCAAGCAACAGGCCAGGATGCTTGAGAGAGAGACATGAGCACACCTCTTCTCCAAGAGCTTCAGGAATTTTCAGGAAGCTGCTAGCCCGGTTTGGTGGGGGTGGGGAGCTGGAGGAGCCAAGGGGCCGTGGGAATACAGCAAGACAAGCCTTGGGAAGTGGGAGCTCCCAGGCATCCAAGCCGGATGGCTGCAAGAAGTGATTAGAAGCCAGAACCTGAATTCCGAACAAGGTTTGGCCAGGTTTGGAGATGGTGGTGATGGTTCAAAGGAAAGGCCTGTTTATACAGCAGTAAAGAGGGTCAGAGGTAATTAGGGAGCACGGAGCTCAAAGGACTCAGAGTTCAGCCCTGGGGAAGGCTGGGAGAGCAGGTCTGGGTCTATCTCTAGCGTTGCTGGAGTATTGAGTTGGCCAAGTTCCTTGTGGTTTTTCTGTAGGATTACACATTTTCAGCCAACCCAATAAAGCAGACCAGAGGATGCAGGCTTTGTCCATCTCATTAAGGAGTTTGGATTTTATTCCAAGAGCTCTGCAGAGTGCGGCCACAGTGGGGTGGCTCTGGCTAGAGCAGGGCAAGGGAGGTGACCCTGGTGGTACACGAGAAAGCAGGTGCCCCCCACAGGCCTGCATGCTTTTATCACCCTTACCGATAGTGGGGGTCACGCCCAGTGACAGGACACACCTCACCACCAGCTGAGCCTGTGGGCACAGCCCTCCTGCACCCACCACTGCAACCACCGCTGTCTTAAGGGGATCATAAGTGTCAGCACCTAGGGACTCCAGCCTCAACTTAGAAGTCAGTTCTTGAGGCTTACGAGTCCACTGTTGGAGATTGACAAACAGTGCTAAGGAATGACGCTCAAAGTAAAGTTCTGAGTAAGTAAAGTCAAGTAAGCTTTACTTTTCTCAAAGTCAAGTTGTTAAAGGGTATAAATTTGCAACTAGTAGATACATAAGTCCTAGTGATCCAATGCCTAGTGGAATGAATATAGACAACAATATTGTAGCATAATCATCAAATTTATGAAGAGATTAGATCATAATTATTCCCACCACAAAAAAGAAATGATAACTATGTGATATGATGGAGGTGCCAACAATCAATACAATGAAGTCATTACGATATATATATATGCATCAGATCAACCCTTGTACACCTTAAACTTACATCATGTTATGTGTCAAATGTATTTCATTTGACAATGAATTCCAAAAGAATACTGGAGTGGATTGCCATTCCCTTCTCCAGGGGATCTTATCGACTCAGGGATTGAGGCAGCATCTCCAGGAACCAACCACATCCTGATTAAATCATTTACATTGGGAAATAAAAATTGCATTTTATATCAGAGTTATACTTACTGAGGAAGAATTATTTTTAAATGAATAATATAGTCAGATTATAATAATTATTAAAAATTATAAATAGCCTAAATTATAAAATAATTATTTTACAATTTTATTTTATAATAATTATAATTTAAAATTTTATAAAAATTTAATAATATTAATCACTTTAAATTTTATAATAATTAGTATTTAAAATTAGAAATAAAAATATAATAATGATATAGCTAGAATGAGCTTTCTTGGCACCTCACAGGGTCATAGGTGTAATAGAATTAGTTGAGAATTAGCATGGTAGTTGAAAAAGTACAAAACCAATCTCATAGAAGATGAGTGATCATTTAAGATGTTGATGAATCCATGAAACTAACCCAAAAGTTTTGCTCATAAGCAATGAACCTGGGTGACCACATCCCGTCTACGTACCTAGGTCTTGATTGTGAGCTCTCTCCTGTCCTTCCAGGTATAGCAGACTATACCCAGTCCAGAGCCTGGGCATGCCCATGGGGCAGGTGGGTTCTCCATCCGTCTGACTGTGGAGAACCAGGAGGAAGCCACTGAGGTATCCAGGGCCAAACCCTATGGGCCCAGGATCCCCCATGGGCCCAGGAGGGCCTGGAAGAATAAAGAAACATAAAGAAAGGTGGTTTAGGGAGTTACGTTTAACAGATATTTCTGAGTACCTCTGTCTGGTGCTATGCTAAGTACTCAGAGAACAGAGAGGAATGTCCCCCTCACACAACTGCAATGCACCCCAACAACTCATTCAACAAGGACATGGTTTAGCAGCTTCTAGCTGCTTGGGTTACATCAGCATAGAAACAACTGAAAATACCTGCCCTCCTACGCTTACATTCTATTTGAAGAGGAGAAATGACAAAGCAATAAGCATAATGAAAAGGTAAACTATGAAATACTTAATAAAGGATAAGTGCTGAGAAGAACGATGGGGTAATGACAGCCAGTGTGGGATCTCCCAGACTTTTCCAACTAGATCAGGAGTCTGCTATCTGAAAAGGTGAATCTCAAAAGTTGGTCTGTCTTATACCTCCTAGATGCGTTCCATGGTTCTCCCATACTGTCAGTTCCATTCTAAGAAGGACAAGGGTTTAGAATCCATCGTGTCTGTTGTTTAGTCACCAAGTCATGTCTGACTCTTTGCAACCTAGGGACTGTATAGCCCATCAGGCTCCTCTGTCCATGGGATTTCCCAAGCAAGAATGCTGGAGTGGTTTGCCATTTGCTACTCCAAGGGATCTTTCCAACCCAGGGATTGAATCCAGGTCTCCTGCATTGCCAGGAGGGTTCTTTACTGCTGAGCCACCAGGGAGGCCCATATGTTTTGCTTTGTATCTTTTCTTTTATAAGAAAGGGAGGTGGAAGAAGCCCAAATTCTAGATCTCTAACTGGCTGGTGGGAAATGAACAGCTGTACAGAATATTAGCAGGGACATCTCCTTTGGCCTCTCTAAGGGGGTGACCTACTGAAGAAGGTCAGTGGCTACTTCTAATTGCCAAAAGCAGAGGGTGGAGTTAGACTTCGACACCTTTAAAAAAGGTGTTTGTTAAAAGTTTTTGTTTCTGGAAGACTGGCTGATTTTCTCATCTATGCTGTAAACCAGAGGCTACAACCTGGTAGCTTGTGGGCTGCATCAGGCCTGCTCATGTGTTTTGTTTGACTTACCAAGATTTGATGAGTTAAGATTTCAGACTAGAAAAGCAGAGTATAGGGAACAGTGGGCCCACACTTCTACATGGCCACAATTTCCACATAACAGAAGCCAATCTTTGCTTTCAGACTGCAGCCCCCATTTTCCTGAGGCCCCTTCCTCAGCATCCCAGCTCCCCGCACCCCTTCACCTGCTTCTCATTACTAACCTGGTACTGCCAGATACTCTCCACAGAGAAAACTGTTTCTTGGAGTCTTCAAGCCCTAACATATTGCTTGATGAGTTATATTTCAGATTTATATTCTAAAGGGTCTTATCTGCCTTCACCGAAGGCCCACTCTCAAGTATTTTTAAAGAAAAGCCTTGTATTCTTTTTAAGTGGTATTATCGATTCAATGGACATGAGTTTGAGCAAATTCCAGGAGACAGTGAAGGACAGGGAAGTCTGGTATGCTGTAGTCCATGGGGTAGGCAAAGAGTTGGACACAACTGAGCAACTGAACAACAAAATGTATTGATGGCTGTACGATAAGAGGAATGAACTCAGAAAACCAGAGACCAAGTGATTCAGCCAGTTACAGACATGAGACCACCCCTGCCGACCCTAAGATCTTCAGTACAGCCTCTCAGTGGTACAGCCATACCAGGCTCACAATAGGAAAGTGAACAGCAGAAATGGCTGAGCCTTTTATGATAATGAATAGTGCTTTGGAAGAGTAATGGATACAAGGCCTTGACCTGTTTTTATGATAGTCGAGTATCAATTAGAACGTCGGGGGTCCATTCGTTCCTGTTCCTGTTGCTTTGTCTCCCTAAAGCCTGGTGAGCTGGTATCTAAGGCAAATGCTTACGAGGCTAGGGACCTTGTACACAGTTCTCAGATTCACTGGGCCAGAGAAAAGAAGAGAAATGGAAACCCTTTACCTGGTGCTCCTGGACAGCCTGCTTCTCCCATATCACCTTTATGTCCCGGAGGCCCAGGGGACCCTGGGAGGCCATCCTCACCCCTCCTGCCATCCAGCCCAGGCTCTCCTTTGCACCCTGCAGGAAAGTTCACAACAGCAATGGTGACAATGATGTGACACCTGCTAGGCTAGCACTTACTTCCTGAATTCCACTTGGCAGCCTGGGCCTCCCATCTGGACACACCTGCATTAGCTTGTTCATTTTGCAGGTATGTGAAGTCGGGATTATACCACCTCTACTTGGCTGCTGCTGCTAAGTCGCTTCAGTCATGTCCGACTCTGTGCGACCCCAGAGACGGCAGCCCACCAGGCTCCGCTGTCGCCAGGATTCTCCAGGCAGGAACACTGGAGTGGGTTGCCACTTCCTTCTCCAATGCATGAAAGTGAAAAGTGAAAGTGAAGTTGCTCAGTCATTTCCAACTCTTCTCGACCCCATGGACTGCAGCCTACCAGGCTCCTCCATCCATGGGATTTTCCAGGCAAGAGTATTGGAGTGGGTTGCCATTGCCTTCTCCGCCTCTACTTGGCAGTTGGGTAATTAAGACTCCAAGAGGTCAAGAAACTTGACCAATTAAGGCCAGTGAGCCAGGAATGGGCAGAGCCAGGATCTGAAGCCAGACCAGCAAGGTGTTGAGTGAAGCATTTTCATATTTTCTTCATAGTCTTGTATTTGGACCTGGTTGGGTTTTTGTTTTTTTGTTTTTTTTTTTTTACACTGAACATCTATGGCTTTTGTCATTGAATATTTTCCTAATAATGATGCTTTAGAAGCCTGAATAGAGGAATGAATACAACTGAACAGCATTCATTTGAGAGAAAGGTTAAATTTAAAGCAAGAGAAGCAACTTTTAAAGACCAGCTATTTGTTGAGGGTTCAAAGCACTAGGGAGCAGGGTAATCTTTTTATGTGAAATTATCTGATTCAGTCTATACAGCAGCCACACGACTAGGTGCTACCACATGGGGAGATGGAGGCTTAGAGAGGCCACAGTGAGGGTCACGTGTGCAGAGGACATGGACCCAGCAGGCCAAGTGCACAGGCTGTGCCAGGTATCACCAGTCCCACGCTTGGGACAAGCCACAGGGCTCAGGAGTGCTCCCTGGGGCCCCGTGAGCTAGCTGTCACCCTGAGACTTGAGCAGTTCTTTCTTTAAGTGTTTGGTTTATTTTGGCCAAGGCATTAATTCATCAGCAGTGATCTGTTTTGGTCTGGGAAGCAGATTTGGTCCCTGCCTGTGGGAGAGCTTGCAGCCCTTACCGTAATTATCTGAATTACTAGCCCCTCAAGGTTTCCAGTGTCTAATCTCTCTCCCTTCCTCGACCATTGTCCTTCTCTAGGCAATCTCTCTCTTTCTGCCATAATCAGCCTAAAACCAATCATTATGTCAAAGAGGCTTCACTCCAGGAACTGCCCCACTTTTCCCCGCGGGGCTGTGTTCTTTGAGGCAGTGGGAGCCCCCTGAGGGAATGGAGGAGGGCTGCCACACTCAGGGGACCAGATCTCTCACTCACCTCCCCTCTCACATAGGCCCCCCCTTAGAGCCATCTGAAATGCGTGCCCCCCAAACCTTTACATTTTGCATCCCCTGCCTGAGTGGCCCCCACAAACCTCCTCTTTTAGTCCCACAACCAGCAGCCCCCATACCCAATGTTGGTTGCAGTACATTCGATGTGGGCATCAAGGGTGCTCCTGGCTTTTGGGGTGCTGTCATGTCACTTCCTTACCTCTTGGATCATAAATTCTCGTGGAACGTGCTGCTCGCCTGGACTGTGTTCTTACATGGTCATCACTCAGTAAGTGAGAAAGGAACCCCTCTTCTCCTCCTCCCTAGTGAGGGGAGGGGTGCCCCTCCCTGTCTAACCAGGCAGACGCTTCTTCCTAGATGGCGCTGCTCTCTTTCCACCAGCTTCAAAGAGAGTATCTGTTAGTTTGGAAGGAACCTAGGGCCCCGCGGTGAGCTCAGAACATTCTTCTCTTTCCCATCCAAAGACATGATTCCAACACATGGCCACAGGGTGATTCAGGAAAGGGCTACCCAAGGTTAACGAGCCAGCAAACAAGCAGGTGTATCGCAGAGAAGGCAGGAGCCTTTTCTTCCCAAGTCCTCACATGCAGCAAGCTGGCCATCTGGAAGAGCCCCCCGACCAGATGTTACGATGTGGGCTTTGCTCCCTTTCGAGGAAGACAAACGGAAATTGTAAGCGGATGACGTTTTCCGAGCCCCAGGAAGGAAAGCTTTTGTTAACTTGACATGTAGGCCCAGAGCTTTTCATCTGGAACTTGTTTGCAGGAACAGAAAAACAAACGTGTGCTCAGGGGAGTCTGACTCTGCAACCTCATGGACTGTAGCCCACCAGGCTCCTCTGTCTACGGGATTTCCCAGGCAAGAATACTGGAGTGGGTTGCCATTTCCTTCTCCAGGGGATCTTCCTGACCCAGGGATCGAACCTGCGTCTCCTGCATCGGCAGGCAGATTCTTTACCATTGCGCCAAGAACAGACCTACATCTGAAAGCCCAGCACTGTCAGATGGAGTCCCTCCTCTGAGAGGGTCAGGTGTTGAAGATAAACGCTCCCAAACAGGATGTAGGGAATGTCAATGAGACAGTAACAGTTCAACCCAGAACGGAAACCACTTTTGAGTTCATCACAGGAAACCTCAGCCTTTGAGGGCCACTCAGGAAGGATAATTGTAGAGATGAATGAGACACATGAGGAGAAAAGTATTAGACCTTCTGTTATCCAGGGTTCTTAACAGATACAAGTTTTATCTGGTGTGGCCATTACCCACTCAGACTGGGCACGAAGGAGCCAGAAGTTCATTTTTTTTCTCTGTAGATCTCAGCTGCAGCACTTGGCTACAAGATCAGCTCAGAAATGAAAGAGGTCTTGATGGAAAACAGGAAGAAAATCATTTTATTTTAAGCAGAGGTGGTACTTCTGTGGGGCAGTTGATCCTTCACAACCAAACTCGGGGTAGTCCTTAATGCCCTGCTCACCCTGCTGAAAGAATATCCTTCAGAAAAGGAAAGATGACCCAAACCCATAAGGGTTCCCAATTTCCAAATTTGCTGGCATATAGAATGCAGCACTTTAACAGCATCATCTTTTAGGATTTGAAATAGCTTAGCTGGAATTCGTCTCCTCCATCAGCTTTGTTCATAGTAATGCTTCCTAGGGCCCACTTGACTTCACAGTCCAGGATGTCTGGCTCTAGGTGAGTGATCACACCATCATGATTATCTGGTTCATTAAGATCTTTCTTGTACAGTTCTTCTGTGTATTCTTGCCAGCTCTTCTTTATATCGTCTGCTTCAGTTAGGTCCATACCATTTCTGTCTTTTATTGTGCCCATCTTTGTGTGAAACGTTCCCTTGGCATCTCCAATTTTCTTGAAAAGATCTCTAGTCTTTCCCGTTCTATTGTTTTCCTCTATTTCTTTGCTTTGTTCACTTAAGAAGGCCTTCTTATTTCTCCTTGCTAGTCTCTGGAACTCTGCATTCAGTTGGGTGTATTTTTCCCTTTATCCTTTGCCTTTCTACTTCTCTTCTTTTCTCAGCTATTTGTAAGGCTTCCTCTGACAACCACTGCCTTCTTGCATTTCTTTTTCGTGAGATGGTTTTGGTCACCACCTCCCTCACAGTGTTACAAACTGAACGGTTTCGTTTAAATACTTGAGAATCCTGCTGTCCTGACAATGACTGAGCAATGCCCAAGTCCATTAGGTGAATAAGGCCACCTTTGCCAGAATTTAGAGTGACCCTCCCCCTCTTTCCTCTTCCTTTTCTAAGAAATACACCTCCTCCTCCCTTCTTATAAGCTGTTTCTGCTCCACTGAGCCCCGATTCAATAGTTTTTAATTCAAGGTCAAATGACTACTTGTAGAGCATTTATTCAGTGATGCTAAGAGATTTCAAAGCTTCATGTC
The DNA here is from genome assembly GCF_027580195.1 of Bos mutus. NCBI lineage: Eukaryota > Metazoa > Chordata > Mammalia > Artiodactyla > Bovidae > Bos > Bos mutus. Next base: position 20,692,953 of record NC_091618.1, on the reverse strand, counting down.
CAGGGACTTCCGTGGTGATCCCGTGGTTAAGAATTCATCTTGCAATGCGGGGGACATGGGTTTAGTCCCTGCTTGGGGAACTAATATCCCACATGCTATGGAGCAACTAGGCCTGAGTGCCGCAACTAAGACCTGAGACAGCCAAATACATAAATAATTTAGGAAGATAATTATTTCTTGGGGGGAAAAAAACCCTTATGTCCAAAAGCCGCCCAAGGATAAAAGTTAAAATAGGTGTTCCCCGAAAAATAGAAGGGATATTGTAGATTCCATTGCATGCATGCATGCTAAGTCACTACAGTCATGTCTGACTCTTTGTGATCCTATGGACTGTAGCTCGCCAGGCTCCTCTGTCCATGGAATTCTCAAGCAAGAATAGTGGAGTGGGTTTCCATGCCCTCCTCTAGGGGCTCTTTCTGACCCAGGGATTGAACCCTGGTTTTTTATGTCTCCTGCTTTGGCAGGTGGGTTCTTTACCACTAGGTCCACCTGGGAAGCCCATAGATCCCCCTGCTGCTGCTGCTGCTAAGTTGCATCAGTCGTGTCCGACTCTGTGCGACCCCATAGACGGCAGCCTACCAGGCTCCTCTGTCCCTGGGATTCTCCAGGCAAGAACAGTGGAGTGGGTTGCCATTTCCTTCTCCAACGCATGAAAGTGAAAAGTGAAAAATGAAAGTGAAGTCGTTCAGTCGTGTCCGACTCTTAGCGACCCCATGGACTATAGCCTACCAGGCTCCTCCGTCCATGGGATTTCCCAGGCAAGAGTACTGGAGTGGGGATAGATCCCCCTACTACATGATTAAACCTTTGGATAAATGTAGAAAAAATGTTAAAGGGGAAGGAGATTTTCATGCTTGATTCCCAAGAGTTGTTAGGCTCCATACAAAAACCTACATAGCAAACACCCAGATTTTTATTTCAGCAATCTTCAATGCCAGAAATCAGAGTGAGGTTCATACCTGGTCCCGGTGGGCCTCTCATGCCAGGAAGCCCCATGGTTCCTTCCAGTCCTCTCGGGCCTGGTACCCCAGGAAGCCCTGGGATTCGGGGGCAGGCATCCAAGTCTGCTGGGGGCCCAGGCTCACCTGAAATTGGAATCACCACCTGTATAAAGGGTTCAAATGCTTATGAACCAGTGCCTTCTACAATTTGGATGGGCTTCTGACACCACGCTGGAATGTTATCAAGAATGTTCAGCCATCCAATGTCAGCCCTGTGAGGGCAGGACTTTGTCTTGTTCACTATGTGGGGCAGACAAACTTCTCCAAAACTTTTCATTGAGTGACTGAATGAATGAGTGAATGGGATTTCAGAGGAAGCAAAAGTAGGAAATAGTGAAATCTGGCTGAAACAGTGACCGTTTGGTGAACTTCACAGGATTTGCCATCTTTGGGTTATTTCTTACTAGGTGCTGGCCAGAGGTGGCATGGGGAGAGGTCCTGGTGGGTTCCTCACACTCAGCTTAACACTGCTTTAATTCAGCCATCTACACTGCAGCCAGCTGGGTTTCCAGAGTGTCTGCTACTCAAGGAGACATGATTTCAGGATAGCTAGTGGCACTGAGGCAGCAGTGATTTTCAACCTTGAGTGCACGTTGAAATTATCCAGGAGAGTATTATAAACATTCAGATATCTGGGCCCCATCCTAGAAATATTTTAATTGGTACAGGATGTAGCCTGGGCAGTGACCTCAAGCTTGACTGTACAATAAATCCATCTGCAGAGCTTTTCAAAAATACTGCTGTGGAATCTAGAAACATGGTACAGATGAACGTATTTGCAGGCAAGGAACAGGAATGCAGACATAGAGAAGGGAAATGTGAGCACGGGGCGGGGAGGGAATGAATTGGGAGATTGGGACTGACGTATTAACGTATATATACTGCCAAGTGTAAAACAGATAGCTAGTGGGAACTTGCTATATAGCTCAAGGAGCTCAGCTCGGTGCCCTGTGATGACCTAGGTGGGTGGGATGGGCAATGGGGTGAGAGGTCCAAGAGGCAGGGGATATATGTATACATATAGCTGATTCACTTTGTTGTAAAGGAACTGTAGTCCAATTTTTTTTTAAGTACTACTCCCAGCAGCCTATCTAGATTATTAAAAAGGAATTTGTGTGAGTGAAATCCAAGCATCACTAATTTTTTAAACTCTCCAGATGATTCCAATATTCGCCCATGCTAAGAAGCACCACTGGAAAGCTGCAGCTGTGACCTGAATACATCATAACTGTCTCTCAGGCTTGTTAGAGCCCTGAGTCTCTGAGTCAGTAAGGGCAGCAATTTGCATATTGTAATAAGTGCCCGGATGAGCTCAATGGTACTGATATGGGAATCTCACTTTGAGAATTGCAGCCCTAAATGTTGAAATTTTTTAATTCTTGGTTACATTCACATCTCTTAAGACAGTTTTTCCCCCCTAAATCTTCATTCAGTCTCCCTGCAATCATTTCACAAAGGAAAGAAATAATAGCTCTAAGCAAGCAGTCCATCTAAAGGAGATCAGTCCTGGGTGTTCATTGGAAGGACTGATGCTGAAGCTGAAACTCCAATACTTTGGCCACCTCAAGCGAAGAGTTGACTCATTGGAAAAGACTCTGATGCTGGGAGGGATTGGGGGCAGGAGGAGAAGGAGACGACAGAGGATGAGATGGCTGGATGGCATCACCGACTCGATGGACATGAGTTTGAGTAAACTCCGGGAGTTGGTGATGGACAGAGAGGCCTGGCATGCTGCAATTCATGGGGTCACAAAGAGTTGGACATGACTGAGCGACTGAACTGAACTGAAGTGAAGCAAAAATGATGACCGATAACACCTAGTGGACACTTTATCATGCATGAGAAGTGAAAGTGTTAGTCACTCAGTTGTGTCCTACTCTTTGGGACCCCATGGACTGCGGCCTGCCAGGCTCGTCTGTATTCTCCAGGCAAGAATACTGGAGTGGATAGCCAGTCCCTTCTCTAGGGCATCTTCCCAATCCAGACCTAGGGATCAAACCCAGGTCTCCTGCCTTCCAGGTGGGCTTTTTACCATCTGAGCCACCAGCGAAGCTCAACATGCATCAGATCTCATGCTAAATGCTTTATGACTGAATGTTCCCACCCAGGCTGTGTGTATGTGCTGCTGTCATTAGAATGTTACAGGGAAGAAAACTCAGGCCCAGGGAAATAAATGACATTTATTTATGGACAAATAAATGACATTTATTTTTTGACAAATAAATGTCATGCAGCCAGTTTGTAGCATAGTCTAGATTAAAATCCAAGACACCTTGTCTCCAAAACTGTGCCTTTCACCCCGACCCCATACCGCCCTCCTTAAGGACTCTGAACGAATACGTGCTGAATTCTAAGAAGTGCAACATATTGTGAAGCGCACCCTTTATTAGTTATCGTTTTCTTAAAATTCATACAAATGTGCCAAATAATTTAAAAGACAATGATAAAGCAGTGAGAAAAGCCAAGAAAGCCTGGCCATAATGGCAACGGAGTCTACATAATAGTAACTGTGCCTGTGGAAAATGGACTTGAATGCTATAAGCAGTTTGGAATTTAACCTCCTGGAAAATATTGTATGAAACCACAAATAACACCAAGTTAGAGGTCTTTTTACAGTATGAATAGTTTAATGTAAAACTTGGCTTTTTTACTCTGGGTGAGTTGAGAGAGGTATAGTTCTTATTTTTCCTAGATAATCTGGTGTGTTATGGTGGAAATTCACCAGTGGGGGGTGGTGTGAAAGCAGGTGAGTAAAGGCAGGGCTGGGTATTCGGCTTGTACTTTATATTTGGGATGTTGATGTTATCATCTAGTGAGTCACAGTATATACTGTGACTATATATATAGTCACAGACATTAAAAAGACTGAAGTGAAAACATTAAATATACAGCAATAATTTTAAAATATAAACATTAAAAGCAGCAAGATTTCTTAAAATTCTGATTTTGCTTTTTCTTTACTTTTTGACAAACCAGAAGCTGAAAGAAAGGGGCTGAGGCATCTCCTCTAAGGGCCCTAAAAATAATATATGGCGTCTGTATTCAGGGCAACATTCCTTGGGGTTAATAACAGTTGCCTGGAAAGAACAAATGCCCACATTCAGGGTTTTTCTTTCCTTCTTTTGAGAAACTCTTTTTATTCTCTTCGAAAACGCCAGACACAAAATCATACGTTGCTTTTGCATTGTAGAGGATTCAGTGCACACTTAGTTGAAAAGAATGGCATTTCATTTTAATACACAAAGGAACTTGCTTGTTGAAAATGGGCCTTGGGTGTGATGGGAAAGGCTTGTCACAGTCCCTACTGGGTGGTCAGGACCCATCTTTTCATGTTGTTGATATCGTTTATTTTAGGGATGTTCTCTGTATTCATATTGCAGAATTTAGAAAGGAAACTTACACTGGTATGTACTGTAGCATCTCACAGAGAAAGCTCATACCCTGTGCCTGAACTGAATTATATAAGCCGAGTCTCTACACTGCCTTGACAACCTCTAAGGAGGTTCAGCACTGGGACACTCTAACATAGGGTTACTATATCTGTAATGAGGAAGCAGAAGCATTAAAACCTAATATAATTACAGCACCCCATCTAAAAAATTGAACAAAGTTGCCCTCACAAATACAGTGAAAAAAAAAGCAAGTGTGAAAATGACTGGAAACAAGATGTAAAGGAAATTATTCATCTTATAGCAATGCTTACCTCTGGAACCTGGAGAGATCCAAAGCCAGAAATGTGAGGCCACACAACGATTTTCATAAGGTGGAAAGAGATTATAAATGTGTAAGTTAGGACAAAAGTGAAATAGATTGAGAACGCAAATAATAATTTGAGGACAGCATAGACAACAAGCAGAATGACGGCATCTTATTTACATAAAAAGTCCACATTCCTGTTACTGACAAGAACGGCCATGATGAATGAAGTTTTCGTATCTAGAAAGACCTGAAATGAAACCCTCTTGCGCAATATAAGATTCAAGTTGGTTTCTTATGGCAAATATGCTCTAATTTAACGTATGGAAAAATTCTGTCCTTTAAAGGCTTCTGGAAATTCCATATTAATTTGCCAAGTTCTGTAGATTATTCACAGAAAGGAAATACAAGATGAATCATAGTAGTTCTCCATCGTGTTGTTCTGTGGTCCATCAAAAAGCAGTACAATTTTCTTACTATTTGGACTAGAGTGCTAATTTAAGAGATTGCAAAATATTCAGAACTGATCGCACACTGCTGTCGTATTGACTTAGGATCCTGAAAGATATGACTTCTGCCAATCTCAGGTACACATGTGTGCCCTTCCAACTCTTCCTTGGCTTCTTTTGACTTTCTGATGAAAACCTGTTGTCTATAGAGCTGAAAAATCAAATAGCCTTTCATCTTCATAGAAACTAATGTACTTGACAAGAAACATTAAAATAAAATCGCTAGAAAAATTAATGGTAGGGAATTCGGAAACAAGAATTAAATATACAATGTTCACATACAACAATCAAGTCTGTCTTTGGATCTTGTGCGAAGGAACAAGGGTTTATTTATCTTAGAAATAGTATATGTAAAACCAACTCCTAACTTTCAAACTCATTTGTTCTAATTATAGGTAAGCTTTCCAAACCTGAGACTCTGTCATGCAGCTTGAGATAAACGTAATCTTTATAAAAAAGGGCTTGAAAGTGAAAGTGAAAGTGAAGTCGCTCAGTCATGTCCAACTCCTAGCGACCCCATGGACTGCAGCCTACCAGGCCCCTCCGTCCATGGGATTTTCCAGGCAAGAGTACTGTAGTGGGTTGCCATTGGCTTCACTTACTAGAATTTGCTGATAATTTCAGAATAATTACTTTCTGAAAGATGACCCTCATAGTAAATTTTTTTTTTTTTTTACTTTACAATATTGTATTGGTTTTGCCATATATCAACATGCATCCACCACGGGTATACATGTATAAATATTTTTTAAAAAACACTCCGTGTCGGTTAGGTGGAGATGATTAGGCATTAGAAGCTTACCCGGAGGACCCAAAGGCCCTCGTCTGCCTGGAGGTCCAGGTAAACCTTTGTCTCCAGGTGGCCCAGGACTTCCAGGTGGCCCCTGCGGCCCCGGGAATCCCATTGGTCCTAAAAGGAACATGAAAAGGAGGGCGCTAGAATGAAGCATTATAAAGACAACAACAGCTTGATGGACTGAATTCAGAGGTTCATGCCAGCAAAATGCAGGGCAAAGTCAGCCTCGGATTGGAGAATAGCTCCCTCTTTCCTCTGGAAGGCTGAGAAGAGTTGCCTCTGTCTAAAGGAAACACAACAATCCAAAGGAAACAAAGGAAAATCGTTCCATGACCAAAACAAAACTAAGTGAGGATGAAAACCCAGTAACCCTGAACTTTCTCTGGAGACAGTCAAAGGACTGCCACAGAAAGGGAAACTTAGGAAAGATGCTCCACTATCTGGGAACACCCACCCTGACCCTGAGATTCTACCCTTCTCTTTCCCACTCTCTCAAGTTCAGCCAGACCAGCCACTCAGTGCCTCCTACACACTGTTCCTTCTCTCCTCCTCAACCAGGAAGTCCTCCACATTCTGTAGGTGCAGATCACATCAAGGAGGCCCTCCCTGGAATCCCAACCCAAGTCCAGTTGCTTTGCAATAAGCACTCAGAGAAGCGTGCCTCGCCACCCAAAGCATGTCTCTCATTTAGTACTGATCTTGTTGTTCAGTTGCTTGGTCGTGTCAGACTCTGCGACCCCATGGACTGCAGCACGCCAGGCTTCCCTGTCCATCACCATCTCCCAGAGCTTGCTCAAACTCATGTCCATTGAGTTAGTGATGCCATCCAACCATCTTGTCCTCTGTCGTCCCCTTCTCCTCCTGCCTTCAATCCTTCCCAGCATCAGGGTCTTTTCCAGTGAGTCAATTCTTTGCATCAAGTGGCCGAAGTACTGGAGCTTCAGCTTTAGCATCAGCCCTTCCAATAAATAGTCAGGGCTGATTTCCTTTAGGATTGACTGGTTTGATCTCCCTGCAGTCCAGGGGACTCTCAAGAGTCTTCTCTAGCATCAAAATTCGAAACAATCAATTCTTCAGTGCTCAGACTTTTTTTGGAGTAGGAAATGGCAACCCACTCCTGTATTTCTTAAATGCCTGGAAAATTCCATGGATAGAGGAGTCTGGAGGGCCATAGTCCATGGGGTCGCAAAGAGTCAGACACGACTGAGTGACTAACACTTCAGCCTTCTTTATGGTCCAACTCAGTTAATATAGATGGATACTTTAATGTATCTTCCCTTATGAAACCATATATTTAACTTAATTAGTGGGTACTCCTTTTGAATTTGTTCACTACTATATTTCTGTGGATTCCTAATAATAATTTATGGAACAGATCAAATATTTCCCACTGGGTAAGTCTAAAAAAGGTAAGCTGAAGAAATTCCCTCATCCTTTTAACAGTTAAACACTCTTTGGCCCTAGGCTCACTGGAATGGGACTTAAGAAGCATGATTAGAGGGTCTACCAATATTTCCAGCTCTTGGTATATCCTTTTGTAGCTTGCTATTATTTATATGTCTTGCTATTTCCCTAATCCTTCCAGTATATCTCCAGGTGAAAGCTAATTGTCTAGGGAAGCCACTGGGGAGGAGGATTGACTTATTAGGCAGAGGAACAAAGCTGTATAGCCAGTCCCTTCCTCCTCTCTCTTGGTGACTTGAATGCTAGGTATATCTGTCCAATCCGGGAGTTTAATAATTAGAAGCCAAAATGCCTGCAGATATAAGCCACAATTTCTAAAATTGATTTACCGCTAATAAAGGTGAATAGGACTGCTGAGTACTGTTGTAGAGGTTATGCACGGCACCATTTCAGGGATGCAATTTCTGTTCTAGTAATAGCAGCCTCATGGTGATTCTGACCTTCCCTCTGCTCTAATCGTTTACTTATTTCACATTTGTTTTAGAAATCAGACAGAGTGCTAGTTACTGGGCTCCTGCAAAGTTCAATATTTGCATCTCGGTATCAAGTTTCCTTATTTATGACATAAGAGAGGTAAAATGGACAATCTTTATTGGTCTTTTCTCAACAAAATGTCCTATGAACCTTATAATTGTCTAAAATTGTTACAGCCAAAACCTAAGGTCCCCAGATATTCAGTTCAGTTGCTCAGCCGTGTCCAACTCTTTGCTACCCCATGGATTGTAGCACTCCAGGCCTCCCTGTCTATCACCAACTCCCGAAGTTTGCTCAAACTCATGTCCTCAAATTGGCGATGCCATCCAACCATCTCATCCTCTGTCATCCCCTTCTCCTCCTGCCCTCAATCTTTCCCAGCATCAGGGTCTTTTCTAATGAGTCAGTTCTTCGCATCAGGTGGCCAAAGTATTGCAGTTTCAGCTTCAACATCAGTCCTTCCAATGAATATTCAGGACTGATTTCCTTCAGGATTGAATGGTTTGATCTCCTTGCAGTCCAAGGGACTCTCAAGAGTCTTCTCCAACAGCACAGTTCAAAAGCATCAATTCTTTGGTGGTCAACTTTGTTTATGGTCCAACTCTCACATCCATGACTACTGGAAAAACAATAGCTTTGACTAGATGGAGCTTTGTTGGCAAAATAATGTTTCTGCTTTTTAATATGCTATCTAGGGTGGTCATAGCTTTTCTCCCAAGGAGCAAGTGTCTTAATTTCATGGCTGCAGTCACCATCTGCAGTGATTTTGGAGCCCAAAAAAATAAAGTCTCTCACTGTTTTCATTGTTTCCCCATCTATTTGCCATGAAGTGATGGGACCAGATGCCATGATCTTTATTTTCTGAATGTTGAGCTTTAAGCCAACTTTTTCACTCTCCTCTTTCACTTTCATCAAGAGGCTTTTTAGTTCCTCTTCACTTTCTGCCATAAGGGTGGTGTCATCTGCATATCTGAGGTTATTGATATTTCTTCTGGCAATCTTGATTCTAGCTTGTGCTTCATCCAGCCCAGCATTTTGCATGATGTACTCTGCAAAAAAGTTAAATAAGCAGGGTGACAATATTCAAGCTTGACATATTCCTTTCCCTATCTGGAACCAGTCTGTTGTTCCATGTCCAGTTCTAACTGTTGCTTCTTGACCTATATACAGGTTTCTCAGGAGGCAGGTAAGAATTTAAGAATTTTCCACAGTTTGTTGTGATCCACACGTCAAAGGCTTTGGCGTGGTTGATAAAGCAGAAGTAGATGTTTTTCTGGAACTCTTGCTTTCTTGATGATCCAATGGATGTTGGCAATTTGATCTCTGGTTCCTCTGCCTTTTCTAAATCCAGCTTGAACATCTGGAAGTTCACAGTTCATGTACTGTTGAAGCCTGGCTTGGAGAATTTTGAGCATTACTTTGCCAGTGTGTGTGATGAGTGCAATTGTGCGGTAGTTTGAACATTCTTTGGCATTGCCTTTCTTTGGGATTGGAATGAAAACTGACCTTGTCCAGTCCTGTGGCCACTGCTGAGTTTTCCAAATGTGCTGGCATATTGAGTTCAGCACTTTCACAGCATCATCTTTTAGTATTTGAAATAGCTCAGCTGGGATCTTATCACTTCCACTAGCTTTGTTCACAGTGATGCTTTCTAAGGCCCACTTGACTTCGCATTCCCCAAATACTAGCAGTTAAGTAAAACTTAATTAAAATAAATATTTTAGTCTTAAATAGTGGGAGAATTCAGTAGTGGAGACATTTTTGTGAATATAAAAAGGCAAAGTCAGCAGTCTAAAACTGAACTGTCCAATACAGAAGCCACTAACGTGGCTATTAAACAGTTGAAATTGGCAAGGCCGAACTGCGTTATGCTATAAGTTTAAAATACACACCATATTTCACCATCAAAGAGGAGCATCTTATTTGGGAAAGAAACGAGGTTTGTACAACCAGCCCTAATTATCCCTTTGATAAATTATATTTGTTTTATGTTAAAATGTAATAATATTTGAGTATATTATGTCAAACTAGGAAAATCTGTTTCTTTTTACTTTCTAAAATGTGGCTATTACATCTTTTAATTACATATGTAGCTTGCATTAAATTTCTATTGTATAGTTCTTGTCTAGAAGATTATCAAGCATGTCATTAGGGACTAAAGATGAACTTGTGTTTCTTCTTCTTACTTGTCCAACTGTCACCCTCATTTTAGGATTCTGGGCAAGTTAGGACATTTCGGAAAAGTAGTCATTATTGCCATAGGAAAGGAGAATCACCTCACAGTGGTGCACACCCCAGACCTGCAAGCCAGATAGGGAAGGTCATCTAGTACTACTTAAAAGAACTATTTGCATTCATACCTTTCTGGCCATGTTTTCCATCACATCCTGGGAAGCCCTTGTGTCCTGGAGGGCCTGGTGGGCCCGGGAGACCTGGAGGCCCTGGCAGACCACAGTCTCCTGGTTCTCCTTTCAGAAGGTCGACACTCCCAGGCGGTCCTGGAGGCCCGGGTACTCCTGACCACACGAGTAGGCAAAAAGATTCTTTCAGTCAAAAACAAATGTGCATGCTGGCTGCCTAAGAGCTTCTTAAGGAAAGGAATTTAATCGTTTACAAGCAACGGATGCAAGGAATTAGAATAAGAAGGTCAATAGTATCAGAGGTGAAGCAGTATGTCTCTTGAAGCCCAAGTTGAGAAATGTAAATAGTCTGTTAGTAACTATTAGGACAAAATGAGCTATGCAAAACCTTCCTTCCCTTCAGAGCCATTCCTTTTGGAAGCATCAGTTTGTGACCTTTCTTTGCATTGCCTTCCCGTTGCTTTCATGTGATAGATGGATGGATGGATAGATAGATAATAGATGGATGGGTAAATGGATGGATGGGTAAATGGATGGATGGATAAATGAATGGGTGGATGGATAGCTGGATACATGGATGGATAGATGAATGGATGGGTGGATAAATGGATGGATGGGTAAATGGATGGATGGATGGGTAGATGGACAAATGGGTGGATAGATAGATGGATACATGGATGGATGGATAGATGAATAGTTGGATGGATGGTAAATGGATGAATGGATAGATGGATGGGTGGGTGGACAGAGAGACAATAGATTTTTAAGAAAGTCTGACTAGGCTCCTTGGTGGTCCAATGGTTAAGAATCTACCTGTCAGTGCAGGGGACATGGGTTTGATCCCTGGTGAGGGAAGATCCCACATGTCTGTACACCACAGCCAAGCCCATGTGTCACAACTAGTGAAGCCCACACACCCTAGAACCATGCTCTGCAACAAGAGTAGCCCCTGCTCACCGCTACTAGAGAAAGCTCATGCAGCAGCAAAGACGCAGTGCAACCAAGAATAAATAAACCAAAAAAACAGAGAGAGAGAGAGAGAGAGAAAATCTGGCTGATGAAAAAGGAATATCCACTCAATTAAATTTAAAATCCTATTTGAAAACCATTGTCTACACATGGTATTTGAGCCCAAGTTCTATTCCTACTTCTAACCTTAGCATATTTGGGGCATTTCAGTTTTTCATACTGTAAAGCAAAATTACATATTTTTAATCCCACCCTCACTAAAACCTAAAGATTTAAAGGCTTCTGTCTCTCTGGAAGAGTTCTATGAGCTTGTAGGAATATGATTGCCTACATTTGGCAGAAGGCTGCACTGAACCACACTCTTGTTCCAACTCCCCAGTCAGCTCTGGTTCAATCTTACTTTGTTAAATATTGACTAGCTAGAGTTCATCCCAGTGAAGTGATAACAGGAACAAAACGTACTGTGAGCAGCACATGAAGAGACTCTGTGTGTAGGTGTGTGTGTGTGTGTGTGAGAGAGAGAGAGAGAGAGAGAGAGAGGCAGGGGTCCTGTTATCTCTGGGCTGAAAGAAGTGCTTTATGTGCTGATACTGAGACCAACAGGGATGACGAGACTGCCTCCTGCTGTTCCCTTCTGCACCCTCAAGCTCAGCATCAAGCCAGTGATGGGAAAGACTTGCTCTGTGTCAGAGGTGGTCTGATGGAGTTGAAATAGAAGACTGAGGGGTCTGAATGCTGGTCCTGGGTACGCTCCCCACTGCCCACCCTCCCCCTTTTCCATCTGCCAAGTTGATGGGGCTGCTAACGTGCTTCTACTTGACCATCCTCTCCGCTCCTCCATCCCAACAGAGCTGGCAAGTGTCTAAGGAAAGCAGCACCACCACCCTTTGCCTGACTGTCCCATACCTCTTGGACCGTCGGCGCCAGGAGGCCCCTGATCTCCAGGCAGACCCGGGTCTGGAATGTCACCCTTAAGAGCTTTTCCTGGGGCACCTGGAGGACCAGGCGGTCCAGCTCTCCCTGAAGAGGAACGTGTTCAGCTGTTAGTCTCACGACATCTGGGAGGTTTGGATTCAGTTATCGAGGGAAGGGCAGAGCATGCTGCTTTCTTACCTGGGGGTCCTGGGGGACCCAGGGGACCTCTTTCTCCAAAAAGTCCCGGAGGAGAAATTCCTGGGTTCCCGGGGTCTCCTGTCTCCCCTTTAGGGCCGGGCATTCCCACTGGACCTGGGGGGCCCATTTCATGCGAACCTTAATGAGGAAAACAGCATTAGCACTGCATCTTCTCCTGGTGTGTCCCTGGCATGGGGGCTGGAAAGGAACTGCTTCCCAATAGGCACAGGACAGGAAAGGAGCGCATTCTGCTGAGACCGACATTGTCCACAAGAGCGATCCAAATGGCTGCAGTCTTCCGGGGGTCACTGTCCCCTCTCTTACGACCCATCACACCTGTCCAGCGTAGCTCTGATTTATTTTTATAACTGTTTCCCAGATTTAAAAACACAACCGATTAGTGACAATACCAACCCTTCAACCTCTACAATGGTTAAGAGTGAAACGAATGAGATGGAACAGTAAGTGATTGTGAATAAACTGGCTTGACATTTAAGATGGACACTGGAAAATAGAACCGTCATGCAGTTTCACGTTGAAAAGGCAGAACTGCACTGGTTTCTTGGAGAGGGCACACATTTTACCAGACAATTTGGAAGAGCCAATAAAAATCCTAAGTGACCTAAATGACGTCTTGATCTTCCAAACCGTATAAACGTATATACGTATAAACGTATAAACGTATATATATATAAACCCATTTATATATATAAATCCCCAACCACAGATCCAAACCCAGCCGCACAACAATTCGGTCCTTTTCTCACTGTCTCACACATATGCAAGTCTCATTCCAGCTACCTCGTCTGATTGCAAGCTCTTTTTCTGAGAAATGAATGCAACCAACGTTAATTCTATTCAAATAACAGAACAAGCTAAGATGTTGATGATTAGCCTATTTGTGGCATCAAAAATAACAGCAATTTGTTCAGGTAATTTGTGTTCACAGCAGGCCACTGAAGGATGCTGAAGTACTAATTAGACCCACGTGGTTGTACTTGGCATGACAACACATAAAACAATACTCCAGTATCCTGACTATTTACTTGTTATTCATAACATTTTGAAACCTAGCTCCACCTAAGTGATTATGCAGAATATTTTTAATAGGTAGTCACAAGCAGTATCAACAATAGGCACCGTTAACCCACCATTCCTGCTTAAATTGGGCTTTCTCAAATGCCTGTTTGATAAGTCATCATCAAAACTAGAAACAGTTCCAACACGGTGAATTGAAGCTAAACCAGTGTCTCAGTTTCGCACCCGTATCTTGTGAAGGGAGGAAACATGAGTGGACTCTCATGGTTCATTAATGGCTGTTCAGCCTCTTGCAAAGGTTCTCTCTTACCTGAAGCGCCTTTGCTGCCTTTCTGACCCTTCAAACCATGCAGGCCGTTCAGGCCGGGCGACCCAGAGGGACCTGAAACACACCACACGTCTGTGACCCACAGGGGAAGACCGTCCATTCACATTCTCTGACTGTACTTCGCACGCACGGTCCAGGGGAAGGTTAACTGACGGGGACCCACAAATTCTTTAGGTGGGAACCATGAGACCTCACCATCTAAACATCACTAGGAAGGCAGAATCCACACCAGTGGTCATCGCTAAACACGGTCATGTGATGGATGTTTTCTGTTAACATAGACTGCTTAATATATACCTTTATATATTATATATTTAAATATTCTTTCCCATTATGGCAGACTTCTCTGGTGGCTCAGACGATAAAGCATCTGTCTACCATGTGGGAGACCTGGGTTCAATCCCTCGGGAAGTTCCCTGGAGAAGGAAATGGCAACCCACTCCAGTACTCTTGCCTGGAAAATTCCATGGACCATGGACGGAGGAGCCTGGTGTCCATGCGGTCGCAAAGAGTCGGACACGACTGAGTGACTTCACTTTCTTTCTTTCCCATTATGGTTTATTATAGTGAAAGTGAAAGTATTAGTGGCTCAGTCATGTCCGACTCTTTGCGACCCCATGGACTATATAGCCTGCCAGGCTCCTCTGTCCATGGAATTCTGCAGGCAAGAATACTGGAGTGGGTAGCCATTCCCTTCTCCAGGGGATCTTTCTGGCCCAGGGATCAAACCACGGTCTCTTGTACTGCAGGCAGATTCGTTACCATTAGAGCCATCAGGGAAGTATATATATATAGTAAATTTTTTCCCATTCTTTATCATAGGATATTTAGTATAGCTCTCTGTGCTATAGAGTAGGACCTTGTTGTTTGTCCATTCTATATATAACATCTTGCATCTGCTAACCCAACCTCCCACTCCATCCTTAACTTGGCATATATCCTAACACATAACTTTATTTTTTCATAATGTGTTTTTTTTTAATGTGGACCATTTTTAAAGTCTTTATTGAATTTGTTACAATATTTCTTGTGTGTTATGTTTTTGGCTGCGAGGGATGTGGGATCTTAGCTCTCCGACTGGGGCCTGGACTTGCACCCACTGCAATGGATGGTGAGGTCTTAACCACTGGACTGCCAGGGAACGAAGGCTCCCTTTCTTGGGTTTTAGCACAGTTCTGTTAGTTTCTGACCATATCATGAATCTCTCTTTCTCTCTTTCTAGACAGATACAGTCTAGAATTACTGAATCTTGGCATAGGAAATGACCTCCAACTTTACAACAAAAAAGCCATTCTAGATAAGGAAGAGATTGGGTGGGAGTAAACCCCTGCTTCCCTCCTCCCATGCCCACAATCTTCCCTCTCCACCACAGTCTGCATATTTGAATTTCATCACAATCTACCTGGATAAATGTAGTAAGACAGCAAGGGCAGGTCTGAGGCACGCTGAGGAATGCATGTCCTGCTGATGTTTTGAGCACCGTGCCATTCAGAGAGAAGAGGCCCGCAGCTCAAACGTGGCTGCCGCCATTTCTCTGCCACCAATTCTGTCAAAGAGAACCTCTCTGATGCCTCTTTACAGAAACAAATTTATTTCATGATGATCACTGAGAACTCCATTCTCTGTAACTGGATAGATCTCACTGATGCCTGCATCTCCTTCCAGAACTTTCTGTCAGATGTCAGTAAGGAGCCATCTACTAATCTGATGCGTGCACTCGGTCGCTCAGTTGTGTCTAACTCTTTGCAACCCCGTGAACTGGAGCCTGACAGGCTCCTCTGCCTGTGGAATTTTCAGGCAAGAATACTGGAGTGGGTTCCCATTTCTACTCCAGGGGATCTTCTCAACCCAGGGATCCAGCCTGGGTCTCTTGTGTCTCCTGCATTGGCAGGTGGATTCTTTACCTAGCACCACTTCAGTTCAGTTCAGTTCAGTCGCTCAGTCATGTCTGACTCTTTGCGACCCCATGAATCGCAGCTCGCCAGGCCTCCCTGTCCATCACCAACTCCCGGAGTTCACTCAGACTGACGTCCATCGAGTCAGTGATGCCACCCAGTCATCTCATCCTCTGTTGTCCCCTTCTCCTCCTGCCCCTGATCCCTCCCAGCATCAGAGTCTTTTCCAATGAGTCAACTCTTCGCATGAGGTGGCCAAAGTACTGGAGTTTCAGCTTCAGCATCATTCCTTCCAAAGAAATCCCGGGGCTGATCTCCTTCAGAATGGACTGGTTGGATCTCCTTGCAGTCCAAGGGACTCTCAAGAGTCTTCTCCAACACCACAGTTCAAAAGCATCAATTCTTCGGCCCTCAGCCTTCTTCACAGTCCAACTCTCACATCCATACATGACCACAGGAAAAACCATAGCCTTGACTAGACGAACCTTTGTTGGCAAAGTAATGTCTCTGCTTTTGAATATGCTATCTAGATTGGTCATAACTTTCCTTCCAAGGAGTAAGCGTCTTTTAATTTCATGGCTGCAGTCACGATCTGTAGTGATTTTGGAGCCCCCAAAAATAAAGTCTGACACTGTTTCCACTGTTTCCCCATCTATTTCCCATGAAGTGGTGGGACTGGATGCCATGATCTTCGTTTTCTGAGTGTTGAGCTTTAAGCCAACTTTTTCACTCTCCACTTTCACTTTCATCAAGAGGTTTTTTAGTTCCTCTTCACTTTCTGCCATAAGGGTGGTGTCATCTGCATATCTGAGGTTATTGATATTTCTCCTGGCAATCTTGATTCCAGCTTGTGTTTCTTCCAGTCCAGCGTTTCTCATGATGTACTCTGCATATAAGTTAAATAAACAGGGTGACAATATACAGCCTTGACGAACTCCTTTTCCTATTTGGAACCAGTCTGTTGTTCCATGTCCAGTTCTAACTGTTGCTTCCTGACCTGCATACACATTTCTCAAGAGGCAGATCAGGTGGTCTGGTATTCCCATCTCTTTCAAAATTTTCCACAGTTTATTGTGATCCACACAGTCAAGGGCTTTGGCATAGTCAACAAAGCAGAAATAAATGTTTTTCTGGAACTCTCTTGCTTTTTCCATGATCCAGCGGATGTTGGCAATTTGATCTCTGGTTCCTCTGCCTTTTCTAAAACCAGCTTGAGCATCAGGAAGTTCACGGTTCACATATTGCTGAAGCCTGGCTTGGAGAATTTTGAGCATTACTTTACTAGCGTGTGAGATGAGTGCAATTGTGCGGTAGTTTGAGCATTCTTTGGCATTGCCTTTCTTTGGGATTGGAATGAAAACTGGCCTTTTCCAGTCCTGTGGCCACTGCTGAGTTTTCCAAATGTGCTGGCATATTGAGTGCAGCACTTTCACAGCATCATCTTTCAGGATTTGGAATAGCTCAACTGGAATTCCATCACCTCCACCAGCTTTGTTCGTAATGATGCTTTCTAAGGCCCACTTGACTTCACATTCCAGGATGTCTGGCTCTAGGTCAGTGTATGTGTTATATGACATAAATATATAGATTTGTAGGAAGGAAGTAAAGGGAAGCAGGGACAGAGGGAGGGAACAGACAGGTTACTAATCTGTACAGAACATCCCTGGCTGCTGAGTCTTCTGCCCAGAGCTCCACACACATCCCACTGATGGATGTGGGAGAAGAATCTTCTCAGCCCCTGGCCAAGCCTGGTAACCTTCCCACCACATTAGTGGATTTCCCATCCAGAAGCTGTTCTTTCTCACCTAAGGCTAAAAGCCCCTCAGAGCACAGTCAGGCATTCATTCAGTTTAGGTCATAGCCCTTAAAATTGTGATAATCGCACCTTTGCTTATGACCTACACAGAGAAGTGCCCTCACCAACTCCCATGACACTTACAGAGCACCCTCTAGGCCCTTCGGCCCAACCTATCCCACTCTGTATAGCAGTCCTGTCTGTGGTGACTGGTTGGCTTTGGGTAAATTAATTGAGTGCAAGATCAGATCTTATTACTCCTTCTATTCCTGCACTTAGCATATATCCTGACACACAGTAGGTGCTCAATAAATGTTTGTTGAGTGAGTGAGTGAATGAATGAGGAAATGACCAAGTCTAGAACAAGGAGGGTGAGGGACTGAACAGGGGGAGTTGTTGTTTATTGCTAAGTCATGTCCAACTCTTTGTGACCCTATGAACTGCAGCATGCCAGGCTTCCCCGTCCTTGACTATCTCCCAGAGTTTGCTTTAACTGATGCCCATTAGGTTGATGATACAATCCAACCATCTCATCCTCTGCTGTCCCCATTCTCCTCCTGCCCTCAATCTTTCCCAGCATTGGGGTCTTTTCCAGTAAGTCAACTCTTCCCATCAGATGGCCAAAGTATTGGAACTTCGTCTTCAACATCAGTCCTTCTAATGAATATTCAGGGTTGATTTCCTTTAGGATTGACTGGTTTGACCTCCTTGCAGTCCAAGAGACTCTCAAGAGTCTTCTCCAGCAATTCAAAAGGATCTGTTCTTTGGCACTCAGCCTTTTTGATAGTCCAACTCTCACATCCATACATGACTACTGAAAAAACCACAGCTTTGACTATTCGGACCTTTGTTAGCAAAGTGATGTCTCTGCTTTTTAATATGCTGTCTAGGTTTGTCAGAGTTTTTCTTCCAAGGAGCAAGTGTCTTTTAATTTCACAGCTGCAGTCACCGTCCACAGTAATTTTAGAGCCCACAAATCTATCACTGTTTCCACTTTTTCCCCTTCTATTCGCCATGAAGTGATGGGACTGGATGCCATGATCTTAGTTTTTTGAATGTCGTGTTTTAAGATAGCTTTTTCATTCTCTTTTTTTACCTTCATCAAGAGGCTCTTTAGTTCCTGTTTGCTTTCTGTCATTAAAGTAGTATCATCTGCATATCTAAGGCTGTTGATATTTCTCCTAGCGAACTTGATTCCAGCCCAGCATTTCACATGATGTGCTCTGCATATAAGTGAAATAATCAATATACAGCATTGACATATTCCTTTCCCAATTTGGAACCAGTCCATTGTTCCATGTCTTGACCTGCATACAGTTTTCTCAGGAGACAGGTGAGGTGGTCTGGTATTCCCATCCCTTTAAGAATTTTCCAGTTTGTTGTGATCCACACAGTCAAAGGCTTTAATGTAGACAATGAAACAGAAGCAGATGTTTTTCTGGAATTCCCTTGTTTTCTCTATGATCTAGCAAATGTTGTCCCTTTGATCTCTGGTTCCTCTGCCCTTTCTAAGTCGAGCCTGTACATCTGGAATTTCTCAGATCACATGACTGAAGCCCAGCGTGAAGGATTTTGAGCATTACCTTACTAGTATGCAAAATGAGCGCAATTGTACAGTAGTTGGAACATTGTTTGGCACTGCACACAATTTGGCATTCCAGATTTCTTTGGAATTGGAATGAAAACTAACCTTTTCCAGTGTTGTGGACACTGCTGAGTTTTCTAAATTTGCTGACATATTGAGTGCAGCACTTTGACAGCATCATCTTTTAGGATTGTAATCAAGGAGGGTGAGGGATTGAACGGGGTGAGAGAAAGCTATAAAAAAGAGTGAACTCCAATCTCTGTTTGCATGTAACATTTTTCATTGATAGATTTATAGGATGAGTCAGATTGGGGGAAGTTAATGTTATCCACTTGTATATAAATAATTCAAGCACTCATTATTATTTCTTCATTAAGGTAAGTCCTCTGTAGACTTCTTATTGGAAGATGGAACAGTTCGTTGGTTCCACTTTATTTTTTATCAATACTGCAAACAGTTATTCTATTTTAAAATCTAAACATTACATTGGTACAAATGAGCCATATTCTCTCAGAACCAGAAAGGGGGGAGTGCACCCCCATTTTCCCCAAAGCTCTTATTTCCTAACCACTTTTATCAGGTCTAGCTGAGCTTATTTTTCAATTCCCTTTTCTACTTATGAGCAAATGTTTCAAGTTTGCACCAAAAGAACACACAGACCTTCTTCATCTGCCAAATCTGGATATTTATTGCCATCTATCTGAAACGATAATACATTTTTTGAGACTACTCTGCTATTTCAATGTGTTTTGATCTCCAGCTTAAGCCACTGAGATTGATGGCTTGGGGACTTGGCTGGGGGTGGAATGTCTCAACTCCTGCCAACTCTCTATTGTCACATCAACACGTCCAAATCCTGCTCTGTCACAGTTTCAGCCTCTCGCCATTGTTGAACTGGCCGACCCTTATCTGACCCAATGTTATCTTTCTAAATTGAATGCAGCTACATCTGGGTAGGGTTTTAAGGGCAATTTTTCCTTTTTTTACTGAAAGCTTTTTATCCATCCCATCTCTAAATCAGAAAGTTGTTCATGCATAAAATACATACAGGGCAGATGAGAGGCAATTAGGCTCACAAAACACAGTCCTCGGTAATGAGGCTTTTTTTAATTCACCTCTCTGGTCATCCTCCGGCTTAACAACCATCATTTAAGGCTGCATATCGCTGCACACACAGGCGAGGGCGTTCTCTGGTCGGAGAATCTGATCTCATCTCCCAACTGTAAGCACAGTTAAAGCTTCCATCTCTGTGAGCCAGCAGACTCGTGACTGGATGCCCACTCGGAGATTTTCTTCTGTTGTCAAACTGAAAATGCTTCCCTATCCCCAGGAACCTTTCACAGTTTATGCCATTAATAGGGTGACCAACTTGCCCTTGCCCGCTGGTGCCTTGCCTAGATCTAGCACGTGAATCCTGTGTTCTGAGCACCTGCCCTGGCCAAGACAAGGCGGGACAGCTGGTCACCCTAACTTGAAAGCTGCTGGGAAAGAGACCTTTGTTTGAGCCTCTAGGTAATAGATGAACAAAGTGGAAAACTTAGCAAAACAGATTCTGAAATCTCCTTTAATTCAGAAAATACATGAGTGCCTACTTAGGCAATGCACAAGAGCCTAAGATAGGGCCCCCTAACCTTGGAGCTTCAGACCCCAAATGTGCTTGGTGACAGGCACTGAGGAGACACGGGACTGAGAAAGAAACCATCCCTGACTCGACAGAACAATCAGGCAGTTGCCTCAAGAGTGGTAAATGCTGCGGGGCAGGGTCAAGGAGGGGGCGCTAGTTGTAAAAAGGGAGGATGTTTCTGATTTTCACAGCTGTGAGGTGCCGGCCTGTCTGTGCTGATAAAAGACATCTCTAGGTGCTTTGTTCTTATGAAACAGTTTACTTGCCATCAACCAAAATAACCCAGCCCACATTCTTCACATGCTCTCATGCCAAAGCTTATTATTTTAGGCTTCTATTATTACAGTCTCCTATGGGGCTTCCCAGGTGGCTCCGTGGTAAAGAATCTGCCTACAATGCCACAGATGCAGGCTGGATCCCTAGGTCAGGAAGATCCCCTAGAGAAGGAAATGGCAACACATTCCAATATTCTTGCCTGGGAAATCCCATGGACAGAAGAGCCTGGTGGGCTACAGTCCATGGGATGGCAAAGAGTTGGACACAACTTAACAACTAAACAACAGCAATGATGAATGCCTATCTAGGAATTGAGCATATATAGGTACTGGAAGTCTGAGCACCAAGCTATTTTTACCTATGTTGAAGTGAAAGTTTAAATCTGATGGAATATAAGCAGGACTCAGAATCCATATGGCCTGTTCTAGTAGAGCAAACAACTTGGAGTTAGCAGCTGGTTTGTTCAAACAAGATAATCAGTCCCCTTGACTTATTTAGAACATACTTCAAATATTTAGTTTCTCAGTTCAAAGCATTTCTGCCAGAGTGTGTTTCATTTTTCTATCAGCATGATAAATGACAGCAATGGATTTATATTGTAGACGTTTTCATTCCTAAGAATGTATTTCACTGTTTTGTGGATTTTAAAAAAAAAGACTGGTTGTTCACTGGGCTGTTTGCAGGGAAACAGTGTCCCCGCGTGGCCAGGAAACATCACTGCAGCGTCCATCTGTACACTGTGGTGTACATTTGGCTCAATTCACTCATTTCCTCACTCCTCCTCTTAGCAAACTTGTTTCATAGCACCGAATTATGATGTCATTGGAGATAATTTTGTTATTTGATCAAACTCACTAGCTATCAAGTTTTTGAATAACCTATCATACTGAAATGGACTGGAATGGGTGAATTTAACTCAGATGACCATTATATCTACCACTGCAGGCAGGAATACCTTAGAAGAAATGGAGTAGCCATCATGGTCAACAAAAGAGTCCGAAATGCAGTACTTGGATGCAATCTCAAAAACGACAGAATGATCTCTGTTCATTTCCAAGGCAAACCATTCAATATCACAGTAATCCAAGTCTATGCCCCAACCAGTAACACTGAAGAAGTTGAACGGTTCTATGAAGACCTACAAGACCTTTTAGAACTAACACCCCCCAAAAAAGTCCCTTTCATTATAGGGTACTGGAATGCAAAAGTAGGAAGTCAAGAAACACCTGGAGTAACAGGCAAATTTGGCCTTGGAATATGGAATGAAGCTGGGCAAAGACTAATAGAGTTTTGCCAAGAAAATGCACTGATCATAACAAACACCCTCTTCCAACAACACAAGAGAAGACTCTACACATGGACATCACCAGATGATCAACACTGAAATCAGACTGATTATATTCTTTGCAGCCAAAGATGGAGAAGCCCTATACAGTCAGCAAAAACAAGACCAGGAGCTGACTGTGGCTCAGATCATGAACTCCTTATTGCCAAATTTAGACTTAAATTGAAGAAAGTAGGGAAAACCATTCAGGTATGACCTAAATCAAATCCCTTATGATTATACAGTGGAAGTGAGAAATAGATTTAAGGGCCTAGATCTGATAGATAGAGTGCCTGATGAACTATGGACTGAGGTTCATGACATGGTACAGGAGACAGGGATCAAGACCATCCGCATGGAAAAGAAATGCAAAAAAGCAAAATGGCTGTCTGAGGCCTTACAAATAGCTGTGAAAAGAAGAGAAGTGAAAAGCAAAGGAGAAAAGGAAAGATATAAACATCTGAATGCAGAGTTCCAAAGAATAGCAAGAAGAGATAAGAAAGCCTTCTTCAGCGATCAATGCAAAGGAATAGAGGAAAACAACAGAATGGGAAAGACTAGGGATCTCTTCAAGAAAATCAGAGATACCAAAGGAACATTTCATGCAAAGATGAGCTCGATAAAGGACAGAAATGGTATGGACCTAACAGAAGCAGAAGATATTAAGAAGAGGTGGCAAGAATACACAGAAGAACTATACAAAAAAGATCTTCATGACCAAGATAATCATGATGGTGTGATCACTCACCTAGAGCCAGACATTCTGGAACGTGAAGTCAAGTGGGCCTTAGAAAGCATCACTACGAACAAAGCTAGTGGAGGTGATGGAATTCCAGTTGAGCTATTTCAAATCCTGGAAGATGATGCTGTGAAAGTGCTGCACTCAATATGCCAGCACATTTGGAAAACTCAGCAGTGGCCACAAGACTGGAAAAGGTCAGTTTTCATTCCAATCCCAAAGAAAGGCAATGCCAAAGAATGCTCAAACTACCACACAATTGCACTCATCTCACACACTGGTAAAGTAATGCTCAAAATTCCCCAAGCCAGGCTTCAGCAATATGTGAACCGTGAACTTCCAGATGTTCAAGCTGGTTTTAGAAAAGGCAGAGGAACCAGAGATCAAGTTGCCAACATCCACTGGATCATCGAGAAAGCAAGAGAGTTCCAGAAAAACATCTATTTCTGCTTTATTGACTATGCCAAAGCCTTTGACTGTGTGGATCACACAGATCACAATAAACTGTGGAAAATTCTGAAAGAGATGGGAATACCAGACCACCTGATTTGCCTCTTGAGAAACCTATATGCAGGTCAGGAAGCAACAGTTAGAACTGGACATGGAACAACAGACTGGTTCCAAATAGGAAAAGGAGTTCGTCAAGGCTGTATATTGTCACCCTGCTTATTCAACTTCTATGCAGAGTACATCATGAGAAACGCTGGGCTGGAAGAAGCACAAGCTGGAATCAAGATTGCCAGGAGAAATATCAATAACCTCAGATATGCAGATGATACCACCTTTATGGCAGAAAGTGAAGAGGAACTAAAAAGCCTCTTGAAAGTGAAAGTAGAGAGTGAAAAAGTTGGCTTAAAGCTCAACATTCAGAAAACGAAGATCATGGCATCTGGTCCCATCACTTCATGGGAAACAGATGGGGAAACAGTGGAAATAGTGTCAGCCTTTATTTTTGGGGGCTCCAAAATCACTGCAGATGGTAACTGTAGCCATGAAATTAAAAGACGCTTACTCCTTGGAAGGAAAGTTATGACCAACCTAGATAGCATATTGAAAAGCAGAGACATTACTTTGCCAACAAAGGTCCGTCTAGTCAAGGCTATGGTTTTTCCAGTGGTCATGTATGGATGTGAGAGTTGGACTGTGAAGAAAGCTGAGCATCGAAGAATTGATGCTTTTGAACTGTGGTGTTGGAGAAGACTCTTGAGAGTCCCTTGGACTGCAAGGAGATCCAACCAGTCCATTCTGAAGGAGATCAGCCCTGGGATTTCTTTGGAAGGAATGATGCTAAAGCTGATACTCCAGTACTTTGGCCACCTCATGCGAAGAGTTGACTCATTGGAAAAGACTCTGACGCTGGGAGGGATCGGGGGCAGGAGAAGGGGACGACAGAGGATGAGATGGCTGGATGGCATCACTGACTCGATGGACGTGAGTCTGAGTGAATTCCAGGAGTTGGTGATGGACAGGGAGGCCTGGCGTGCTGCGATTTATGGGGTCACAAAGAGTCGGACACGACTGAGCGACTGAACTGAACTGAACTGAATCATACTGAAGCTATGTGGTAAGTGCAAATGAATTCAAGGAAAGGAAGAATCAACAATCACAACATGAGCCTTGTCATTTTAGTCAAGCTGAGTGTATAAAATGGCACCAGGGCTTCCCTGGTGGCTCAGATGGTAAAGAATCTGCCTGCAATGCAGTCTACCTGGGTTTGATCCCTGGGTCGGGAAGATCTCCTGGAGAAGGGAATGGCAACCCACTCCAGTATTCTGGCCTGGAGAAATCCGTGGACAGAGGAGCCTGGTGAGCTACAGTCTACGGAGTTGCAAAGAGTCAGACACTACTTAGCAACTGACATTTTCGATTTTCAGGACACTTGAAAATCCTTGCCATTTTACTATAGTAGGAGGGTAGGAAGAAGTGGAGATTCCATAGAAGTAAAACAATGGAAACATTTTCTTCTGGTTCTTTACCAACTTAGTCTTTTAAACACTCAAAAAGGCATCAGAGAATACCCCAACAGAGTTGTAGGGTTTGTCAGTGACAGGAAACAGTCACAGTAATCAGAGAAACTCTTAAAATAACAAAATTATTTTGCTTGGAATCCTAAATTTACCACCAGTCACTGCATTTCACATTACTAAAAAGGCCATTGAAGAGGAAGAAGAACAGTGCAAAGATATCTTATCTCTGTACTGGTGATGTGAGCTTGCCCTGGTCTAGTTATTTGGCTGCATAGAAATACATAAGTGTATACCAGATCTTCAAAATAAACAACTTCCCTCTATCTATCTGACAAATGAAGAGGTGAGAGTGTAGAAAAATATTACTTAGATTTTCAAAACAATAAACTCAGTGAGCCCAAAAGAAGGGATTTCCAGTTCTTCTAGGAGGAAGTACTCTTTATTTTACCAAAATTTACTGTACTTATGAGACAACTAAGGATTTCTCAGGTGCTACTGGTAAAGAACCTGCCTACCAAAGCAGGAGACCCAAGTTCCATCCCTGGGTCGGGAAGATCCCCTGGAGGAGGGTAGGGAAACCCACTCCAGTGTTCTTGCCTGGAGAGTCCCATGGACAGAGGAGCCTGGTGGGCTACAGTCTATGGGGTCGCAAAGAGACATAACTGAAGTGCCTAAGCACACACGCACACATATAAGCCAACAAACAGAAGTGGAAAGAAAAGGGAGGAAAGAGATAGAGGGGTCTTGGTTACAGAGATCTACCAAGTAAGGCTTGACCCTTCAACTGTTGACGGAGGTGAAGACAGACTCGCAACTTCATAGCTACTCATTCAGTTGTTCATTCTTCCACTTCTCCATTAATTAAATAATTAATCGTATTTATTCACAAAAGTAAATTTATAAATTGTAATTTTAATTTATAAATATATTTACATTTTATTTATTTTTATAAATAAACACAATAAACCAACCAACAGACTTACTATGAATCTGCTTGTACCAAGGATATAAAAAATAATTCTTAAAATTAAAAAGCTACTATATGATTCTGCAATCCCATTCCTGAGCATATACCTGGAGAAAACCATAATTTGAAAAGATACATGCATCCCAGTGTTCACGGAAGCACTATTTACAATAGCTAAGACATGGAAGCAGCCAAATGTCCACCAACAGATAAATGGATAAAGATGTGTATACATATATATACAGTGAAATATTACTCAGCCATTAAAAAAGAATGAAATAATGCCATTGGCAGCAACAGAGATCAACCTAGAGAATATCATATTAAGTGAAGTAAGCCAGACAGTGAAAGACAAATATTATATGATAATGCTTATATGTAGTAATCAAAAAAAATGATACAAATGAACTTATATACAAAACAGAAATAGAGGAGGGGACATATGTACACCTATGGCTGATTCATGTTGATGTATGGAAGAAACCAACACAATATTGGAAAGCAATTGTCCTCCAATTAAAAATAAATAAATTATATATTTTTAAAACAGAAATAGAATATAGAAAACAAACTTATGGTTATAGAAAACAAATTAATGGTTTCCAAAGGAGAAATGGGGGGAGGGATAAATTAGGAGTTTGGGATTAACATATACACAATACTATATATAATATAATCAACAAGGACCTATGTATAGCACAGGAAGCTAATATCAATATTTTGTAATAACCTATATGGGAAAAGAATATGAAAAAATAGATATACATGTATATATGATTGAATCACCTAAAACTAAGACAACACTGTAAATGAACTATAGTTCAATTCTTAAAAATGATTCTTGGTTTTTAAAAAAGCTTATATTCTGGGATTTCTCTGGCAGTACACTGGTTAGGACTCCACGCGTCCAGTGCAAGGGGCAAGAGGTTGATCCCTGGTTGGGGAACTAGGACCCCACATGCCTCGTGGTGTGGGCAAAAAGTTTAAAAACTTTTTAAAATAAAAAAAAACTAAACATTACATTCTGCTTGGTGAGAAAGACCTCTAAACAAAAACAAATGTGGTACAATGTAAGTATTTTGCTAGAGGTATACAAAAAGTACCATGGAAAAAAATATTTTTTCTACAGTGAAAGAAAAGGACTGAAAAGGAATTAGTGCCATGGATGAATGGAGGGGTATGAGACTTGTTTATATATATTCTATTCTACTCTATTCCACAAGACCTATATTATAACCAATCTACTACACTTTTAAAGGGATAAAAACTTAACCAGGACAAAAACATTTCTTCATCAAAGATAATGAACACGGGTTCCTCCTTCACCATAGCATCTTATTCTTTTCTCTTCCTTCTACTTTTCACAGTTGGCAAATACACATTTAATACCTGTATCCCCTTCTAAACTGTGAACTCCATGAAGGCAGGAACTATGTCCGTCTTCATCAACATTATGTGCCTAGTGTCTAACAGAGAAACCTAGGACACAAGAGCTTGACTCTCTGGGGTGAGCATAAATGCAAAGCCTCAAAAATTATGGAAAACAATGGGAGAAATGTCCTAAAAAATGAGCATCATTTTGGTAGAGCCGGTCAGGAGACCAGGCCAGTGCTGCCTGAGTAAGAAAGAAAAGGAGGTGTCCACAGGCATCCTGGAAAAAAGGGGGACCCCAGAGCATGTCCCTGGGGTGCAAGAGAGGCACTCTGAACTTGTGGGAGCATCATTGGCTAGAACTTTCTGAGGGGTCAGGGTTCCTTCTGACTTACCTTTTATTCCTGGAAGACCTGGTGCTCCTGGGTCCCCCAGGACGCCTCTTGGTCCAGGATCCCCCACTTCTCCTGGGGGTCCCTGCAGCCCAGGCCCCCCTGGACTACCTGAGGACAACAGAGAGGTTTTGCAGGCATCCAGGTGATATACAAGTTTCATTAACTTGGGAGACAATCTATATTTTTAATATATGGGTCCCTGGGATATTGTTTTATTACTTTTTCTTCCTTAACCTCCTAGTTTTCTCAAGAGGAGAAAATACATTTCAGATTAAAGTTGCCAATTTTGATTTGAAATTTTCACTTGGTTCTGAATTGGCAGGAGGAGGAGCCATTGAAATGTGGTGTTGAATGGGTGAGGTTTGTCTGAAGGCTAAAGAAGAGGAAACCAGCTTCGTGAATGGAAGAGGCCTCAGGGAAGGCTGGAGAGGAGCTTTTATCTGTCAGCCCATCACTTTGCACCTGGCATCCTCCTTGGATGGAGACAGGTCTGTCTTCATCTGTTCCCAGACCAACCCAGGGAGATCAGTCTATCTCCAACTTAGGGGTCAGGGATAGGTATGTTTAAGTGACTTGTCCAGAGTCACAGGTCTGGGAAATGGCAGAGCCAGCTCTGGACCAGTCTAAACGACAAGAGCTAGATGAGTGCCCGGGAAGTCTCCAGGCGCCTTTCAAGTTACCTGGACATCCTGTTGGTCCAGACAAGCCAGGAGGTCCTGGCCTTCCGGGTGGTCCTCCAGGACCTTGAGCACCGGGCAAGCCCTGCTCTCCAGATGCTCCCAAACGTCCTAAAGAAAGAAGGATCGAACATCTGAGTAGTGGCAGTTGCTCTCCAAAGCAGTGAATCTATGAAACCTCCAGTTTCAGCTCTTTCTTTTCTACTCTTACTTTTACATACATACAATTTTTCTATTGAAAAGATAACATATAGGAAAACTGGAAAACAAAACACCTATAATCCCACCAACTTAACACAGTATTTCATATGTATAACACTGTGCAAATAAGGCCTCCAATTTTATATTCTGATTTTTAATTAGCATTGTATCATAAGTAATCTTCCAAGCTTCATATCGTTTTCCTAATTATTGTTTTGAAACAACGGGCTGATAGCTTATTGAGTTAACCCTAATTAAATTAATTAATTTTCTCTACTATTGGCCATCTGAGTTATTTCTAACTCTTACTGTTATGCATAATGATCTTTATATATTTTCAATCAGTTTTTTTCTCCTATTAAATTGTTTCCTTAAGAAAAATTCCTCGGAGTAGAATTTTTAGGTAAGAGAGTCTGATATTTTGGTTGTTTTTAATGCATTTTTAAGGGCTGAAGTATTTTAAAGTAAATCACAGACATCATGGAATTTCATCCCTAAATATCTCAGGAGGTATGTCTGAAAACATAAGAACATTTTCCTATGTGGCCAAAATAACATCATCACAGCCAAGAAAATTAATCATGTTCAATACTCATTCCATGCTTGAGTTGCCTCAATTGTCCTCTTAATGTCCTTCACAGCTGCTTTGTCCTCACTGGGTCCCCTTCCAGAACCACATATTACATCTGGTGGATACATCTACTAGGTTAAAAAAAAAAAAATCGACCATGGTCCTCTTCTCAGGACAGTGACATGCTAAAGAGAAAGGCTCAGCTGCTTTTAGTGTTCAAGAACAGACCCCTCAGCATTTGGTTCTTGAAAGAGGTTGCCTAGTGGTTTTGGATAAAGTCTCCATCAACTCACATCACCACACGTAACCCACCCACAGCCCCACAACTCCGAGAGCATAGCATGTGCTCACTGAAGACTTTTCAGTTTTTGGATTTGTTTTCTTGCTAATCTAGTAAGAATGAAATGATACTTCAGACTCTAAGTCATATTTGATTACTAGAGAAGTTGACTTTGCCATGTATTTATTCATTATCTATGCCTGTAATACAATTTATATTTATAGGATAAACCAATAGTCTGTGCCAAAATTCATCAGTTGAATCTGCAAATAAATTACATGGTATTGTATTTACAAACCCACGGAGGTCATAGTCACTATTCTAAAACACAAGAAACAAGCCTGTGTTAGTCTATACTTGTTCCTGATCAAATTTTAGATCTATGAGCCTCACTGTGTATTGCTTTATTTATCCTGAAAATATCCCTGCAGTAAAGGTGTTCATTGTATTAGTCGCTCAGTCGTGTCCAACTCTCTGCGACTGTAGCCTGCCAGGCTTCTCTCATAGAATTCTCCAGGCAAGAATATTGGAGTGGGTTGCTATTTCCTTCTCCAGGGGATCTTTCTGACCCAGGTATCAAACCCAGGTCTTCTGCATTGTGGGGAGATTCTTTACCATCTGAGGGCAGCATTTTCCTATTTGCAAATGAAAGTTGTTTAGTCACTAAGTCACGTCCGACTCTTTTGCGACCCCATGAACTGTAGCCTGCCACGGTTCCTCTGTCCATGGGATTTCCCAGGCAAGAATACTGGAGTGGGTTACCATTTCCTTCTCCAGGGGAATATTCCCTGCCCAGGAATCGAACCCAGTCTCCTGCACTGGCGAGCAGATTCTTTACCACTGAGCCACCAGGGAAGCCCTTTTGC
Organism: Bos mutus; assembly: GCF_027580195.1. Lineage (NCBI taxonomy): Eukaryota > Metazoa > Chordata > Mammalia > Artiodactyla > Bovidae > Bos > Bos mutus. The sequence goes on along the minus strand of NC_091618.1, from coordinate 20,662,672 downwards.
AAATGAAAAAACTGAACCTCTCCAATCACAGTTGTATTAAGAACAGAACTTCTGAGTTAATCTCTACTGTATTTGCTCTCTGAAACAAAGGAAGGGGAAGTAGAACAGAACCCAGTACAATCATATAAAGTCCCCTGAGACAGGCTGCAGGTCCATGCCTTCCTGTTAGGCTTGTTCAAATTCAATCCAGCTTTTTTCCCAGTCAATGAAAATTGCATGTTTAGGTAAACTCTGTGCTGGTACATAAAGTATGATGTAACTTTAAAAATTTAAGCAAAAGCTATGGCATTTGGGAAAGGGAATGATTTAAATGGTGATAACCACAGGAGACCAGGGAAATAACACCAAGGCAAATTTTCTTGAAAAAGTGAGCCTATGCATAAAATAACTCAGCTTTATGATTTTTAACTTAAAATATTAGGTAATATAAAAGGTCTCCATTTTGGACTATTTTCAGCTCATGAAATCTTACTCTCTTAAAGGTTTTACATAAAAATAGCAGTAAGTGTGGAAATATTTCTTCATGTTTTGCTGACGATGACAATGATGAATCACACATTACATTTGTGTAGCACTTTTCAGTTTACAAATCGCTTTCAAGGAATCTCATTTGATCTTCAGAACAACCTGTAATCTGCTGAAGGCCAGTTTACAGATGAGCAAACAGCTCAGAGATGATAAGCAACTGGCTCAAGACCACATGTTCAGTGGTAATGGAGGTTGACTTTGTTGAACCAGTGACTTTCCTTTCTGAGACCTCATTCTGGTACTTCTTATGAACCCCTACAATGCTAACCTCAAAGCTATTTTCCCCTCCAAATGTACACACATAAGCTATACATCTCAGTTAAAATTATATTATCTAAATCTATTTGACATGCCAGAGGGAAAAGACCCAAAGGGAAGGGAATGGAAAAGGAAGTTTTTGCCAGGGTAATGGCTTGTTCTTTTGTTAGATTTCCATTTTAGCAATTTATGGAATAAAAACAAAATTTAATTCATTGTTATTGTAAATATGGCTTCCCTGTGCCTATAATTTATTGAATTGCGGAGACGGACTGAGGAGCCTGGTGGGCTGCTGTCCACAGGGTCGCACAGAGTTGGACACAACTGAAGCGACTTAGCGTGCATGCATGCATTTGAGAAGGAAATGGCAACCCACTTCAGTTTTCTTGCCTGGGGAATCCCAGAGACAGGGCAGCCTGGTGGGCTGCCGTCTATGGGGTCGCACAGAGTTGGACACAACTGAAGCAACTTAGCAGCAGCAGCAGCAGCACAGAGTGTAAATGGCTTCCCTTGTGGCTCAGATGGTAAAGAATCTATCTGCAATGCAGGAGATGTGGGTGTGATCCTTGGGTCAGAAAGACACCCTGGAGAAGGGAATGACTACCCAGTCCAGTATTCTTGCCTGGAAAAACTCCATGGACAAAGGAGCCTGGTGGGCTATATTAGTACATGGGGTCAGAAAGGGTCAGACACGATTGAGCAACTAACACACACACATAGCGTGTAAAGACGACTGAAATTCTATAAAATGTCTAAAGTTAAAAAAACAATTTTTTATTTATTCTTTAAAATAAATAAATACGTAAACAAATGAAATAAAAATTCCCATAATAGGTCTGCTCAGATAGTCTGTCATATGGAATGAAACACGACCATCACCAAAGAGAATTTGAAGATAAAGCATGAAACCATTAATACGAGATATTTAATTTACAAGTGCATGCTCAGTCACATCCGACTCTTTGTGACCACACGGACTGTAGGCCACCAGGCTCCTCTGTCCACAGGATTCTCCAGGCAAGAATACTGGAGTGGGCTGCTATTTCCTCTTCCAGGGGATCTTTCCAACCCAGGGATTGAACCGGTGTTTCCTGTGTCTCCCGCATTGGCAGGCGAATTCTTTACCACCGAGCCACCTGGGAAGCCCTTCATTTACAAGGTGCTCATCTAAATGTAAACCTGGTCTCTAACCTGTCCACTGTCAGCTTAACAGCTCTGGGCGTCACTGATTGAACCAATTACCTGTGGAGAAACAAATATTCTTTCCTGGTAGTGGATATCCCTGTGCACACACCTTTGTACATCTGTCTGATTATTGACTTCAGGTATATTCCAACAGGCGGAATTAGTAAAAGGCTATGTGTATTTTGTCAGCTGTGGGTCATCTACTGTAGGCAACCATAGCCTCTATGGAGAGCAAGCACTCACTGGAACACCGTCATCTGTTCTGAGGGGATTACCCATCAACTGTTGCTGATAAACAGAGTACTGTTTCCAAAGACTTGTGGATGATGGAGCTTTACCTTTTTTTTTTTTTTTTTGGTTTGCTAAGTCACTTCAGTCGTGTCCAACTCTGTGCGACCCCATAGACGGCAGCCCACCAGGCTCCCCCGTCCCTGGGATTCTCCAGGCAAGAATACTGGAGTGGGTTGTCATTTCCTTCTCCAATGCGTGAAAGTGAAAAGTGAAAGGGAAGTCGTTCAGTCATGTCCGACTCCTAGCGACCCCATGGACTGCAGCCTACCAGGCTCCTCCATCCATTGGATTTTCCAGGCAAGAGTACTGGAGTGGGGTGCCATTGCCTTCTCCTTTTTTGGTTTGGTTTTTAGTAAACTAGATCCACAGGAAATGCAGTATTCTATAATATTATATCTCAGCAACAGCAGCCCTCAGGGCATTCACCTATGCTTTTCTGAGTAGAAAAGAAAGGGTTGGAATGAAAACCTGCCACTGTAGTCAGCTGAGTGGTTCTTGCTTAATTATCATTTTTAATTACAGAGATTGCAAAAGGGTCCAAATTTTCATTTTTGACCCTGGGAAGTGTGTTGTTAACATCCCAGGTCACGGGACCCATGATGGCAAGAAGATGGAGAGTCTCTGGTATTCTCCTAGACCAGTGGTTATACACAAGTTTTCTGTTTCTATTTTTTTTTAAGTTTTATTTATTTATTTGGCTATGTCAGGCCTTTGTTGTAGTGTACAGGCGTCTCTAGTTGTGGCACGTGGATATACTCACCCCATGGCATCTGTGATCTTAGTTCCCAGACCCGGGATTGAACCCTTAAAAGGCAGATTCCTAACCACTGGACCACCAGGGAAGTCCCTATACATAGTCTTCTGATACGTATGTTAATGAGTAAAGGGGGAAGAAAATACTGATATGATCATTCCCGGCTAGGAGGATGAAGTAATTGTTCTATTTTTCAAAACACACTTACTCTTTTTTGTTTGAATAAAAACGATGGGTCTGTACCTGGATATCCAGGGCCACCCGGCTCACCCTTTGGACCAGGCAGGCCAAACTGACTTGCAGATTCCCCTTTGTCTCCTGTAAGTGATAAAATACACACATCATTTAAGGGAGTTTATATTTTTTCTTTCAAGTGACATAATAACGTTCACTTATTTGTGTCTTTATAGTCTATCTTTAATGTTCCAGGAAAGAATTTTTTTGAAAAATGCTTTTTCCCCCCTACATAAGAACATAGGGAATCCAAAGTGAGATTTAAGAATACACGTAAGAACACAGATGCAAAGTGTGATTTAAACACACACACACACACGTTTATAGTTCATGACAGTCATAAGAAACAAGATTGTTTATTCTTAAGCTTATTCTTAATAAGCTTAAAATTTTAATTTTCTAAAGGAGTTTCAAATTTAGATGTCTATTTAAGAAATTACTTGGCATTGAGTAACTATATCTTCATACTGTTTTTCAGGAAAAGAAAGCCGAAACTGTTACTGTTTCGGCTACTGCAATCACATTTCAAGCTCTCTGCAAGGAAGCTCAATTCAGTGTCCTTGTAAAAAAAATCACAAAAAGTCATCTTACTGATGACTTCACAAGGCACATTCAAAGGCCATTGTAGGCAGTGATTCCCATAGTCCCACAGAGCTGTTCCACACTGCTGCTGTGTCCTTTCAGACACAAAGATTCATTAATACATTATAGCTGAGAGTCAATTAAAAGACACTTACTTCTTGGAAGGAAAGTTATGACCAACCTAGATAGCATATTCAAAAGCAGAGACGTTCCTTTGTCAACAAAGGTCCATCTAGTCAAGGCTATGGTTTTTCCAGTAGTCATGTATGGATATGAGAGTTGAACTATAAAGAAAGTTGAGCATGGAAGAATTGATGCTTTTGAACTGTGGTGTTGGAGAAGACTCTTGAGAGTCCCTTGGACTGCAAGGAGATCCAACCAGTCCATCCTAAAGGAGATCAGTCCTGGGTGTTCATTGGAAGGACTGATGCTGAAGCTGAAACTCCAATACTTTGGCCACCTGATGCAAAGAGCTGATTCATTTGAAAACACCCTGATGCTGGGAAAGATTGAGGGCAGGAGGAGAAGAGGATGACAGAAGATGAGATGGTTGCATGGTATCACCGACTCAATGGACATGACTTTGAGTAAATTCCAGGAGTTGGTGATGGACAGGGAGGCCTGGCATGCTGTGGTTCATGGGGTCACAAAGAGTTGGACATGACTGAGTGACTGAACTGAACTGAGAGCCAATTATAAACAGAGGATTCAAAATGGTGTAGTAGGGAAGGGCAAAATAATTGATGAGGTTGTAAGAGAAGAAGAGAGCTAATTAGGCATATGTTGTAGCACCCGCCCACCAACACCCCTTTAAAGGGGTCCCACCCACACCTTAGAGAAGGTTCTCTTCTACCTGACCCTACTTATAATTGGGGTTAGTCATTTGAAGGGTACAAATCTGGTCCATCCCAGGTCAGCCAGTCTTTGAGAAATTATAATAAAAAGTAAAAATTTGAGGTCCTTGTCTATTGAGGCAGAAATCAAAAGCATTTTCATGATGGAGGTTGGTTATCACAATGTCCTGATACAGATCATGTTCAAGTGCATTCCAAACAAATCCAGAGAGATCCAGAAAGGACACTGAATACAGAGTGATAAAGCCAGTTGTAGGCAGATAAGTGAAAATCAGACAATGGAGACAAGTCTCAAGAGAAAAACTATGGATTTCCCAAGGGGTAGGTTCCATCAGACTGTGGTCCAGCAGAACTATAGCTCTTATTGGTGGGCTCCATGAGACAGCTCTTACTTCAGTACCTTCATTGTACTTCATTTTCTGGAAAAGATGGCCAAATGCAAGGAGGAGGGAAATGAGAAGAAATAGGTTTGTTCTTTGAGAGAGGCGAAACATCTATAATAAATGCATAGATGAGTAGAAGAAGAGACAAGGAGTGTGTTCTGAGCACTGAAGCTATACAATGTCAAAATCAAACATGAAAATTTTCCTATATGTAAGTATTTCTGAAGAGGAGATCTAAATTAGTCTTTCTGAATAAGTAAGGGTGCACAGTTCATGTTTTTCATATAACAATTATCCCATTATTTATGGAGTGTCTCTCAAAGTAAAAAGCATGCTTCACTGGTAGTAAGGGAGAAGATTTTTAGGCAGCTTCTAATTACTGTTTCATATTTTAGAGTTATTTAACATATTAAAATAAAACATAACTGTACATCAAGCCTATAAATTCACAGATAGTGAGGGTAAGGCTAAGGTTTAAAAGGTGAATCATTTTAAAGTAGATTTAAAGAAAAATATTAACCCAATGGTACACAAAAATAGGAAAAATATTAAAGCTTGTGTGTAAACATTGCAATTTAAGATAGCCTGATTTTTGTTTGTTTGTTTAATCTGCATAATGAGTTAATGAAACCTCTTTTTCTAAGGACATTTTTAACCTGGGGTTAACATTTTATTCCTGTTTTCCTGGAAACCTGATAAAGGTAGAATGTACGTTGACATGATAAAGGTAGAATGACAAGGCAACGTTGCCCCTGGCATAAATTAAACTAAGGCCTGTGAGGCCAAATGCAGCCTGCAGACTTTTGTAAATAAAGTTTTATTGGAACACAGATATACCCCTTTGTTTTCATGCTGCTTTCATGCATGCTGTGTTTTCATGTACTGCTGTTGCAGCAGAGCTCACACAGCTAAAGATATTTATGATCCGGCCCTCTGTAAAAAATACATTTACTGACCTTTAGCTTATGGCAAAAAATCCCAATTGTAAATAACACTTGGCCCAGGAATTCTTAGTGCACTATTAACACTTCGTGAGAAGCCATGGCTTTGGCTTTCTCTATCTACCATGACTCTTGTAACCGAGCCCCTAAAAGCTATACCTATGCGTTTTTAGAAGAGATACTGGTTCCTCTGGGGCATGGGACATGGGCCACCAATGTGGCCTTGTCTCCTTGCACCTGAGCTGTCACTTACAGAGCTGCAGTCACTACAACAGGTGTGAGGACTCCTACCAAGCACGCAGACATGTTTTCTACACAGTACCATTGGGCCTGAATGACATATACAGATGATTTAGGTCTTATCTGACTAGCTAGTAGAGTCTGTGAAGAACTCTTTAAATGCTGCTTGATAGACTTTGCTTTTCATGCCAGAGGTACTTGCTCACAATCTTACAAACATCCAGGACTATGAGCTTGGTGGATGGCTACTGTATTTCCAAGCCATACCTTTAGGTCCTCTTGTACCATCCATTCCTGAAGGTCCCGGGCACCCTGGAGAACCTGGCTCACCCTGATAGTTTAATGAAACAGAAGTAAGACTTTAACCGAATTTCAAATACAAATGACACACTCTTGACATGACCCAGTTATCATTTTCTATAACAAAGTTGGCTTTTATAATTTGCTGTGGTAAAGAAAATTGGAAATAGATTGCAAGCATATCACTGCATACATCTAGTTTGTAAAAAGTTGGCAAAATGCTTCCAGAAGTAGTGATACCAACAGGAGGTATCCAATTCTCTATATTTGATTGTAAAACAGTAATTGCATCACATCATTTGAACTTTAAGTTTTGAATGAATGAACTGATACCAAATAAAATATTATAAAGCTTTAAAAATCTATTTTACTCCAAAAAATGAGTAGCAGAGTATGCTATACATTTTCCAGAAGTTGTAAATTAGGCTCCTACAGTTGTACTTCCTGGGGTATTCGGCTCATGATTGTAAAGATAAAAAATATTTACAACAAAATCTATGATGTCTGCCATTGGATAGGAAGGCTTTGAAAGCAGAAATTGGGTCATTTTTTCACCTGACTCTTTAATCTGGTGAACCAGCAGTCCTGAGGCAAGTCTTTCTGAAGCTGTTTAAACAAAGGAGGGGTAGTATGCGGAGTAAGTGACTTGATCATCTATCACGCCTGGAACCAGGCATGAGCACTGGCCAGAAATTACTTACATCATGGCCTTCCAGAGTCTCCATTCTTCTCTTGACCAACTTCTTATATTCTAAAAGCTGTTGAAAGGACCCTGACATACACTGGCAAAGTAAGATGCCTAACGGGCATCCCCAGGACAGAAAGGTTTTATTATTTCTTTCCTTCCAAAACAGCAGCTGCTTACCTGGTCACCCGGAAATCCTGGAAAACCAATGTTCCCTCTCAGCCCAGGTGAGCCTGGAGGGCCTGGGGGTCCAGGAAGCCCTGGCTGTCCATTTCTTCCGGGCTCCCCAGGGTGAAATCCAGGTGGTCCATGGCTTCCTGGCTCTCCTCTCCTTCCTTGCATCCCAGGATGACCTTTATCACCTGATGGAGTTGGAAGAGTTACAGACCTCTCGGAGGAAATTTGGGGCTGGGCGATAGTTAGGCTATAGGTCTTTGGTCCTGCTTATAGGAGATGAGGACTTCCCTGATGGCTCAGATAATAAAGAATCTGGCTGCAGTGTGGGAGACCGGGGTTCGATCCCTGTGTTAGGAAGATCCCCTGGAGGAGGGCATGGCAACCCACTCCAGTATTCTTGCCTGGAGAATCCCCATGGATAGAGGAGCCTGGTAGGGTGCAGTCCATGGGGTGGCAAAGAGTCAGACACAATTGACTGACTAAGCATATAGGAGTTGAAGCCATGTCCTAGGAATTAAGAATACTAATTCCTGCCCTAAACCACATCACAAAGGTTTCTGGCTTCTGTGATCTCACTGTAAAAAGGATTCCTCCATAAAGAGACCCAGGGCTATCCAAGAGAAGGATGCTTAATTTATTCCAGCATCACTTGCTTTATTATAACACGCTTATTTTACAGATGAGGAAGGACTCACCCAGAGAAGTTAAAACATTCATCCTCTAACAACTAGTTAGAGAAAGAACCCAGATCTCATGCAGATCAGGTCTAAACCAGGGAAGGGGAACACAAACTCGCCATCAAAACCCTTGTCATGCAGTGCATCTGAAGGCCAACAGCACAGGTATTGAGGAGCACGTTAGAAATCCAGACCTGCTGATTCAGTAACTGCATTTTAACAAGGGCTGCCAGGGATGCCCATTGAAGGCTGAGTAACACCTTTTGTACTTGAAATTCTGGATAGTCACTATGCTACTCGTTTTAATGAAAGTGTTAGTCACTCAGTTCTGTCTGCCTCTTTGCAACCCCATGGAGTGTAGCCCACCAGGCTCCTCTGTCCATGGGATTCTCCATGCAAGAATACTGGAGTGGGTTCCCTTCTCCAGGGTATCTTCCTGACCCAGGGGTTGAATCTGGGTCTCCTGCATTGCAGGCAGATTCTTTACTGTCTGAGCCACCAGGGAAGCCCAAACCCAGGAATACTGTAAACCTGGAACCAGTATTTCAAGTATCTGTCTGGACTGATTCTAGTTGGGAATATCCGAATCTATTTCTCTTTTATTCTGCTTAACTGTTTCACAGTAGATGGGATCTTCCCGGATCAGGGATTGAACCCGTGTCTCCTGCACTGGAAGGCTGATTCTTTATCACTGAGCCACCAGGGAAGCCCCTAAACACATATGAACTATAACTAAGTTCTAACATGGGAAAAAAAGGACCATGAGGGAGATTCCTAAGCATGTATTTTTATTTTTATCTAAAGAATGACCTTTCCTAAACTCTGTATTACAGTTTCCTTGCCAAAGTGGTCTAATATACATGCTTGTTTGAATGACCTATAAAGAAGTTAATTTACTTGGTATGGTTAAAAAACAAAAGCATTTACCATTTTCTCCTGGGAATCCACCATCCCCAGAAGGTCCAGGTTCTCCAGTTTCCCCCTTCTTGGAAATAATATCCGTTTCTCCTTCATATCCCGGGGGTCCTCTTGCTCCTTTAGATATTAATTATATAAGAGCAAAACAAATTATGACTGTATAAGAAGCATCAGACATGTGATTATTCCTTTGTGGCTCCTCACATCCAGTTTGCAAATTCTCATTCAACCTAAACTGTATTTATGTTCATAGACTGCACAGTATCAACATTGTTGATTGACTTCATAAAGGAAGGTCTATGCCTTTTACACTCCTTTCCCACCCTGTCCAGCAACGGTGTCTGATATATAGTAAGTCCCTACCTATGAACGGGTTATGTTCCTAGAGTGCGTCTGTAAATCCAATTTGTTTGTAAGTCCAACAAAGTTAGCCTAGGTTCCCAACTAACATAGTTGGCTTATATAGTACTATACTATAATAGGTTTATAATATTTTTTACACAAATAATATATAAAAGCAAATACACACACATACAAATTTTAATCTTATAATAGAAGATCTTGAAAAATAAGAAAGTGAAAGTGAAGTCGCTCAGTCGTGTCTGACTCTTTGCGACCCTGTGGAGCCTACCAGGCTCCTCTGTCCATGGGATTTTCCAGGCAATAGTACTGGAGTGGATTGCCATTTCCTTCTCCAGTGGATCGTTCCGACCAGGCTCCTCTCCATGGGATTTTCCAGGTAATAGTATTGGAGTGGATTGCCATTTCCTTCTCCAGCAGATCTTCCCGACCCAGGGATCAAACCCAGGTCTCCCGCATTGTAGACAGACGCTTTACCGTCTGAGCCAATAGCTGCATAGAGGGGCTGGCATGGAGTGAACAAGCAAGAAGAGTTACTGACTGGAGGAGGGACAGGAGGTGGGAGATGGCAGAGCTGAAGGATCGTCAGCAATAGGAGACAGAGGGCGAAAGGCAGTTTCACTCATGCCTGACATTGATGGAACGCACGTTTGCATCTTTGGAAGTTCACAACTTGAAGATTCATGTGTGGGGGACTTACTGTACACTGAGTGCTCAGGGAATGTTTGCTAAATTCAAGCAAACTGGTCTCAGTGAAAAAAGGCTTGAAAAGTTCCAGGTCTAAAATACATCTCTTTATCCCGTAAATTTTAAATTGTCCATCTCATATTTTCCAGTTCCTCATTTTTCCCCTTGCTAACTACCCACCAATTGTCTCTTACATTAAAAGAATGGACAATTAATTTGGTTTTTCACATAGAGAATTCTAAAAGGTAGGAGGAGTGGACAATATTTCTCCTTGTTTGGGCAAGCACTTTCCAGTGGTAGATGTGGGATGGAGTGGGCTCATCCCAGCTTGGCGAGAACCACTTACTAACAAGTCAAGAATTTTGTAAACTAGTTGCTAAACCACTGGTTGTTTTAAATCAGTCATGGTGGGAGTAGTTGCAAACACTACAGATCTGGGCATTTTTTAAAAATTTTATTTGAGAGCCAGCCTACCGGCACATCACTGACATTAACCCAATTTTAAATATTTTTAGTGAGATAATTATATAGTAGCATAATAGCACAGCAAACATCACTTATCTAAGCTAGCAGAGAATGACTCTTTCATTCCTTGATTCTACATAAATAATTTGCAGGCTAGTAAAACAAAAAATAATAGTACAATCAATCAACTAAAAGAAATTTGAATAAAGTATGAGGCTATTTGCCCAAAGGGTTTTAAAGATAAAAACTTTGTTTTTAGAAATTGTCAAGCCGTCATTCTTAACAATGGAAATGAATTTGTACCTTCAGTCTCTGCAGCCTCTTTGGCCAAGAGAGCAAAGTAAATATTTAACAAGAATGGGCACAGAACACTGACACCAGTGGTCTTGAAACTTTTTTTTAATGAAAACTCTTTTTTTAAATGAAGCCTGGGAGAGATGCAACTCACAGCCCAGATGAAAGCATACTCAAACAGTTGAGTGGTCGGCAGGCTACAGCCCAAGGGCCAAATCCTGCTTGCTATCAGTTTTTACAGAATCTGTGAGCTCTGAATGATTTCACAATGTTAATCACTGGGGGAGGGGACTCAAAATAAGAAGAATAGAATGACATGTGAAATTAAATGAAGCTCCAATTTCAGTGTCCATAAATAAATTTTACTGGAACATGGCTATGTTTTTTTGTTTACTTGTCCCAGGCTGCTTTTGCGCTCTAAATGCCGAGTTGTGTAATTTCGACAGAGACCATAGGGTCTGCAAAGGCTGAAATATTTATATCTGGCTTAAAAAAAAAAACTGGTTTGTTTGTTTTTTTCATTAAAAATGTTGAAGCAGGATTTGGGGGTCAGGAGCCCTGCTTGGATCCCATTCTCAAAAGATGAGAACGTTTTCTGAAACCCCAAAGCTACCCATCAAGGCCCTTGTTATTTTTTTTCTGTTAATAGAACAGTTCCATTACCACAGTCATATGTGATAAGACTGAGAGGTAGGGAAAACAAATTTTGTTTAAAATCCTAAAACAAACACCACAGATTCAGAAGGAGCAGAAGGATCCATTTTATTTTTCAGGGATTGTACTTACAGTTTCTGTCCAAAGACTAAAAACAAGCTGTGTTGCATCACGGTGCTGTCAGCTGCATTTACCTTTGACACCTTTCAATCCTCGGTCTCCCAGGAAGCCAGGCCAACCCTTCTCTCCATGTTCTCCCTTTCTGCCAGGGTGTCCATCCTGACCAGGTTTTCCTCTCTCTCCTGGAAAACCCAGGAAGCCAGGCAGCCCCTGGGGTCCTGATGAATGAGAATATGAAAATTTAGGGAAAGTTTTATAGGCTAGTATGGTTCCTGGATCTGTGTTTCTTTCTTTTTTTTTTTTTTTAAGATTTTTGATGAGCATTTTTTGTTTTTTATTTATTTCGGCTGTGATGGGTCTTCACTGCGGCATGGGCTTTTCTCTAGTTGCGAAGAACGGGGGCTACTCTTTGTTGTGGAGCTCGGGCTTCTCATTGCGAAGCGCAGGCTCTAGGGTGCTAGGGCTTCTGTAGTTGCGGCACATGAGTTCAGTAGTTGTGGCTCCCGGACTCTAGAGCGCATGCTCAGTTAGTTGCAGGGCACAGGCTTAGCTGCTCCACGGCATGTGGGATCTTCTCCAATCAGAGATCAAACCTGTGTCTCCTGCATTGGCAGGTGGATTCACCACTGAGCCACCAAGGAAGCCGGATGGGGACCATTTCTAAAGTCTTTATTGAATTTGTTACAACGTTGCTTCTGTTTTATGTCTTTTTTTTTTTTTTTTTGGCCACAAGGCATGTGAGATCCTAGCTTCCCCACCAGGGATCAGATCTCCACTCCTGCATTGTAAAGCGAAGTGCGAACCACTGGACCCCCAGGGAAGTCCCTATCTGTGATTCTTGCCATCCATGTAGAGATGCAGACTTGCCCCAGCTCTGAGCTTATGCTCAAGCGCTATCAACCTCACACCTGTAATAGCCAGGCTGTCCCACTCAAGCTTCAGTTTTCCACCCTACAGATTTCAACTGCAGGCCCTTATGCTTCTGAGTCCCAACTCCATAAACTTCAAGAGAACTGGGCCTCGGGGAGGTGGGGTGAAGTGTGGGGGCCCATCCCGGGTGGAAGCACACCTGCCCTGACCCCACTCTCTATCAGGACCCCCAGTCCTTTGGGCAGAAGTGTTTATGGGTTCTGTACACCTAACTTCATCACACCCTTTTTTCCCATTAACTTAAACCAAAACATTCTGCCCGCGAAAATCATAATACAGAGGACACGAAGAAGGGAGTCCCATAGGAAATGATGAAGTCAGGCTAATAGGCCAGTCAGGCCAATTCCTGGGCCGGGAAGATCCGCTGGAGAAGGGATAGGCTACCCACTCTAGTATTCTTGGGCTTCCCTGGTGGCTCAGCTGGTAAAGCATCTACCTGCAATGCAGGAGACCTGGGTTCGATCCCTGGGTTGGGAAGATCCCCTGGAGAAAGGAAAGGCTACCCATGCCAGTATTCTGGCCTGGAGAACTCATTCCATGGACTGTCTAATCCATGGGGTCGCAAAGAGTCCAACATGACTGAGTGACTTGCTCTTTCCGTTTCAATAGACCAGGTACATCCTACAGTAAGGTCACATGTACAAGAGTAGTTTTCACCTGGCAGTGGATTTTACGTTTATAAACTGAGGGACATATTGGAAAAATGATACACACCCTTCGGGCCTGGAAGACCAGGTAGCCCATCGTCTCCAGTGGGGCCTGGGACCCCTGGAAGACCTGGGGTTCCATCTGCCCCCGGCCATCCCGGGACTCCAGGAAGGCCCTTCATTCCAGCAGGTCCCAGAGGTCCCATGTCCCCTCGTTGTCCTTTCCAACCTGGGGCACCTGTGATGTGACAAACAGCAGTGACAACAAGGCATGAAGACTGAGAACTGGCTTCACACATGAGCAGGAAAAAAAAATCCATAGTAGTTTCAATTGTGTATCTATGGCCAAGTAAACAACATTTATCAGCTAAAATAACAGTAGCGACTTTCCATCAGTTTAAGGTTATGTTTTTCTGGCTGCTATAAAAAGAAAGGCAGATTATTTAAGTAAATATTTCCCCGTTGAGATGCATTATAAAGAGTCTTTTAAAATGGAAAATGGATAAGGGTAAAGAATTTGTATTTACTCTAGGGTGAGGAGAGGGTGGGAACTAACAGAAGAAAACATTCCAGGTGCTTTTTGAAGCTACCGCCAAGTGAATTTTGGTCAAGCTGTTTACTGCAATGAGAGAACCACAGGAAACAGCAGTGTCATCTGGCATTACGGTGGTAAAAATAAAGCTCTAGTGGCCCAGTTTGCTCTCATCTCATTCGGCTCCTTCAAGAAGGCATATTCCTGGATTTGGATAAATGCCATTAGGATCTAAACAATAGATGACAATCTGAATGATGAAATAAAGAGCCCGTTGGAAATAGCCCCCTGGCACCCTGAGTTGAGAGATAGTTTTTCATGGGTCTCTTTGAGCTCCTATGATGTCTTTCTGGGTGTGCCAAGAACACAGAGTCCAGACCCACCCTTATCTGGAATATTCTCAAGGTTGCATTGGCAGTGAGCAGCCTTGACATGATTTAGGACCTCCCCTGGGAAGGAAACTGGGGCTTCCTTGGTGGCTCAGTGGCAATCAAACTGCCTGCAGTGCAGGAGACACAGGAGATGTGGGTTTGATTCCTGGGTCAGGTAGATCCCCAAAGGAAGCCATGGCAACCCACTCCAGTATTCTTGTCAGGAAAATCCCATGGACACAGGAGCCTGGTGGGATACAGTCCATGGGGTCGCAAAGAGTCAAACACAACTGAGCCACTAACACTTTAACACTTTCACTTTCTTTCCGGTAAGAAAAGTAGGCTATCATGCAGGTTACCTCATTATTAACCAGAGGATTTTTGCAGAAACTAACGCCTGTGGCCAGTGATTTTTATCTTGTCTGGCCAAAAATTAATTCTGTTTTTTCACTAACTCTTTGCTGGCTATTTCATTCAGTGTGTGCTTAGTTACTCAGTCGTGTCCAACTCTTCGACCCTATGAACTGTAGCCCACCAGGCTCCTCTGTCCATGGGATTTCCTAGGCAAGAATGCTGGAGTGGGTTGCCATGCCCTCCTCCAGGGAGACCCAGGAATCAAACCCGCGTGTCTCCTGTGTCTCCTACGTTGCAGGTGGATTCTTTACCCGCTGAACCATTGGAGAAGCCCCAGTTACATCTGACACACCTGTAATACCCTGTACCATGTATTGGTACCATGAGTTTTAGTTTCACTTGCCATGTCAGAGTCAATCACTACGGTTTTTTGTCTTTTTGTTGGCCTAATATTCGTATTGTCTGAATCAGAACTATATTCTGAACAACTATCATCTCCTGAGAAAATACTATTTATATATATATTTATATATATTTATTTATATATATATTTAACATGGACAATCAGAGAAAGTATCTGTATAAAATCCACCAAAAAATTCTTCTTCAGTCAAAATTTTTGCAATGCATTAATTTTTAAAATTTTATGGTAATAAACTTGGGTTTATAATATACACTGCTGCTGCTGCTGCTGCTGCGTCGCTTCAGTCGTGTCCGACTCTGTGCAACCCCATAGACAGCAGCCCACTGGGCTCCCCCGTCCCTAGAACAAAAACCTAACACAAGATAATGTGAATGATAATGACAATAAGTTGTATAATGAACTCTTGATCAATTTTAAGCTCTAGCAACTTCACATGGTGATGTTAATTATAATCACTCTCTAAAAATGTATTAATACATCTCCGATCAATAATGTATTACTATACAGCCATGGTAGCCCAGGCTCTTACATCACACCAGAGAGACTTGGGTGACATGGGGGAATGTCACCAACAAGAAGCTCATGCTACTTGCTGTGCTGTGAATAACAATGTCTTGACCCAAGAGTCTTGCTCCTGTCAGCACCCACAAAAGAACAAGTGAGGTTATTCCTTTGTAAGTAGATACATCCCATACCTGTCGCAGTTCTTGATACCTGCCAATGCTTACCTGGACTGCCTGGAGCCCCAGGGAGCCCTGGTTGCCCTGGTATCCCTGGAGCACCTCTTTCACAGGAGTGACCAGGTGGGCCTGGGATCCCTGGAAACCCAGCATTTCCCTCTCGGCCTTTGGGACCTTGGAGACCCGGAAATCCGGGCATGCCAGCTGGCCCTGAAATGACACAGTTCATTTGACACTCAGGGCATAAACTATACAGATGGCCTACGATGGTGTTCGTGTGGATCAGTACTGGAGGTAAAAAATTTGATCCTGGCTCAGGGCTCCAATGAGTTACGCCTCTGAATGGATTTTCTTGTCATAGATTGTAGTGAGCTCCGAGTGCACCCAAAAACCATGCTTGTCTATGAGAATTACTTGGTAAGGTTATGCAGACAATACAGACGTTGTTTATGCAAATAAAAAAAAAAGGTAGCTCTTCCTGATTTTAATTAACCTCTAAAATTGCAGCAGTCCTTCCAACAAATATCCACACTGCTTACACACCCTGTGTGCATTGTCTGAATTTGCATTTTGTAAGTGATTTCATCCCTGGAACTCTCAAATTTTTATATATTGAGAAGACAATACCATACTTTTCAGGAGGGGGAAAAAGTCTTCCATAATTCTGTATTCTAACCTAAAAACCTATTTTACTGTTTCTTGTTTTCATTGTATTTTGGTTCATGTGTTTGCATTTTTTAAATAGCAATCACAGAGCACTTTCAGTTGTTGCATTATTTTACATTGCAAGTTAATATGCAAATATTTTCCATTTGATTACAATCAAATTTTCCATTTGATTGTAATCTTTACAGATATAATTTTAATTGTTAATGCTGTTCAGTTGCTAAGTCGTGTCGGACTCTTTTGCAACCGCACAGACTGTAGCCTTGCAAGGTCCCTCTGTCTCTGGGATTCTCTAGGCAAGAACACTGGAATGGGTTGCCATTTCCTTCTCCAAGGGATCTTCCCAACTCAGGAATCGAACCCATGTCTCCTGCATCTCCTGCTTGGCAGGCAGATGCTTTATTACTGAGCCACCCGAGAAACATTAATTGTGATAGCTGAATAGTATACCTTTGAGCGTGGTATGTGAGCATTGTGCATGTATATATATTACTTTACTGTTTTCAATTGTTCCCCTACTGTGGATAATACTACAACAGTATTTTAATATTAACTTTCACATTCTGTTGAACACTTGCCTTAAATACATCTCATAAGTGAGATAGTGGGATTACTGGGTCAAAATTATTTTCATTGACTCACATAATGTATTATCTTGTTCTGTTCCAATTAAATGGGTTTCTGTTTATGAATGTTTCTGGTTTATATACAAACTATTGAATAAGCTCCCCGAGGACAAAGAATGTGACTTACTCCCTGGCCCTCCATCTTCCCTGTACTATTGTATAGAACTATCCTGGGTACCTATTAAATACAGGCCCGTCCATTGTTATAAAAAAACTAGAAGAGTGTTTGTGAAAGTCTGGCCTGGGGTCCACTTTTGGTCATCAGCCTTCAGGGGCTAAAGTTCAGACTGGAGTGCTGGGTTCCACGCAATTCTGATGCAATGAATCACTATTTCTGAGACTGGGGCCCAGAAGACAATGATGTTAATGACCCCTACCCCCACCTTATTTTTAAGTATATTAAAATCTGAAAGCCTCTGCTGGGGATCCTGAAGAATCCAAAGTGATTTCAGAAAAGAATGTGAATCAGTGCCAGGGGCCATCTCCCTGTCTTCAGTTTCTCTGCCCTACCAGGTAGCCCTGCTGGAATGAAAGTCCCTCCAGCCTGTTACCTGTCCACGTAATACAGCTTCTGCTGGCATTCTGTCCTGCCCTCTCTCAGCCGGGCAAGGGCAGTGGGCGGGTCACAGGGTCCCTACTCCTCAGCACGCACGTACTGTCCTGAGTCCAAAGCAGGAGGACATCTGGTAGCCACTGGATCAGACTGAACTGACTGAGCCACAGTAAGACGGGCTCAAAACCAACCAATAAAATGCAGAGGCAACTCTGGGGATGCAGGTTATTAGAAATGAGCCACTGCCCATAGATGAGGGAAGATGCTCGAGTGAGCATTTTACATGCTAGATTTTTAAGGCGAAACAGTCTAGACATTCTTCAGGGACCTGTTCAGGGACTTGGCTTGGACCTAGAACAGTGCAGCCCTCATACCTGCGGTCCCTGGACGCCCGGCATCGCCTCTGAGTCCTTTGGACCCTGGTGCTCCTGGAAGACCGCTCTTTCCCGGGAGTCCAGGGTAGCCGATAGCAGGATCTCCTGGGGGTCCTTTCTGACCATTCACTCCAAGTGAACCTGGAGAGCCTGGGGGCCCAACAGGCGAGGACCCCTTTTCACCTCCCAAACCTGGTTCTCCTATATCACCACGAAAACCTATCCAACAGAAAAGTGTTTAAATTTTTACACGTACAAATATAAAATCAACACACGTGTAAGAATACTGCTTTAATTAAAAACACATTATTTTAAAATACAGGGGTACTTACTAAAATTAAAGGGTAACTTAATAGGCAATATTGGGGGGTTTTTTGTTGTTGAAAAATAAATCATAACTGTGTTTCCTATAAGCCAATGATGTTTCCATATTGCTTTCATTTACTGGCAAACTGTCTAGACTGAGCAGTTTCTAACAACATAGACCAATAACAGCCTGTAACTCATGCTCCAGGCCTGAGGAGCCCTGAAAAGTCACAAAAGTATCATAACCCAGAAGTTACCAAAACAGCTAAGTGCTTAATGTATCAAAAACAAAACAAAACAAAAAAACCATTCCCCACTCACATAGGGATCCCTGGGCCATTTGCTGACTATGATCCAGTTTAGAGGTATCCAGACGTTTCTAAATGAAAAGCTCTTATTTACCAGGTGGACCAGGTCTTTCTGAGATTCCTGGTTTGCCACGTTGACCCTTCTGTCCATCCAAACACCTCAGCCCAGGAGCACCCCGATGACCTGGAAGTCCCTTTGGACCTAAACAATAACAACAAACACAGACTCAGTAAAACACAAAGCAAATGAGAACAAAATAAGATGACTTAAAAAAAAAAAACCCCAAACTATGTTAAATCTTTCTTAGGATATTTTTACTTTATGGAAGTACAAGTGTTGCCTGCATGCGCCTGATCAGTTGCTCAGCTGAGTCTGACTCTGTGACCCTGTGGACTGTAGCCCCCAGGCTCCTCTTGTCCATGGGATTTTCCCAGCAAGAACACTGGAGTGGGTTACCATGCCCTCCCCCAGGGGATCTTCTCGACCCAGGAATCGAACCCACATCTCCTGTGTCTCCTGCACTGCAGGCAGGCTGATTACCACTGAGCCACCAGGGAAGACTTAGCCATATTTATATAATCATTTTATGTCATGTGCTCCAAACTGTATTTCACAGAGATGTGTATTCAGTTACTTTCTCAGAAGCCATACAGTAAAGAATTTACACCACTATTCAGATGAACCCTTTGGTACCTTCCTGCGCTGAGTCTCAAACACAAATACATGAGTACAACCTTCCTTCTAAGAGGATAGAGGTGGTGGCCAGTGGGTAGCTTGATGAGAAAACACCAGAATAAAGACCCAATCTATTTCCCTGCATTTACTTCATTTGCCCTTATACGAAGTACAGGGAAAAAGTACCTGCAAAAAGAATTGAGTTTTTTTAAACTTTCTGTGATTTCTTACTAGGAGCTATCTCAGCTAAAATAACTTATAAATTATGGATTTCAAAGGAGTTAACAACTGTTAACTGAAACTCTGAGTGTTCACTTCCTTTGAGGGTGAAACTGCTGAAAGTAATCATAAGCATTTTTTTATCCATCCTTAGGGGCTTCCCTGGTGGCTCAGAAGGCAAAGAATCTGCCTGCAATGTGGGAGACTCAGGTTCAATCCCCAGGTCAGGATGATGCCCTGGAGAAAGAACGGCTACCCACTCCAGTATTCTTGCCCTCGAGTATCCCATGGACAGAGGAGCCTGGCAGGCTACAGTTCATGGGATCACAAAGAGTCAGATACAACTGAGCGATATATCGGATATATCGGATAGTCAGATATATCTGAGTGACAGATATATCTATCCATGACAGTATCCATGACAATGCTCGATGTGAAAATGAGCATTCAGTGAATCAACCAACAATTCTTCACTACATAGATTCAAAATTACACCTCCACAAGCTACCATCTTGTGGTGGGTGGCCTGTATGTCCCATACTTTGATCTGGGGCTTGGTCATGTGACTTGCTTTGGCCAAAAGGATCCTAACACACACCGTGAAGCAATGAGAGGTATGAGGTGTGCTGGTAAAGCTGGACCCCACCCTCTTGCATTTCTGCAGCCACAGGAGCAGGGCACACCCTGGCACCGCAGAGAGGTGCATGTTGCAGACCTGACCTGACCTGGAGCCAGGGACCAAGTCAATAGAGATCATCTGAGGTCAGCTGAACCCCAACCGACTACAGACCCATAT
This sequence comes from Bos mutus, assembly GCF_027580195.1. NCBI lineage: Eukaryota > Metazoa > Chordata > Mammalia > Artiodactyla > Bovidae > Bos > Bos mutus. The sequence goes on along the minus strand of NC_091618.1, from coordinate 20,642,623 downwards.
GAGAGAAAATAAATATGATTTATTAAGCCTACTGCAATTTGCAGGTTGTTAAACAACATTATTGGGATGCAAGCTAGTGGTTATAGAGGGCAATAAAAGGTCATTCATCATTCAACCTTTCAATAATTTCTGTAGTGACACAGAACAAAAAGGTGACCTCTAGTGGCCACGCTAGTACTTAATGGATCAATTTAAGTGAACTCTGAATAAATATTGGGTTGGCCGAAAAGTTTGTTCAGGTTTTTCTATAAGATGTTATGAACTTTTGGGCCCACTCAGTATAAAAGAATTAGGAAAAAAATCCCTTATATAAATTTTGGGTTAAATTCAGCTATAAATAAGTGATTGAGTCAAGTGACATGATTGTATAAAAGTGTAGTCGGGGTGTAGATGTGTGGGCATTTTTCAGAATGTCTCTATTCAGAAATCTGGGTCTTTTGGACAGCAGAATAGAGTAAAATTTAAAATTAGTAAGCAATTTTTTCACTCTCTGGGCAGAGGTAAAGAAAAGATTCAGTTTTAATATGTTTAGTTTTTGTGTTAAAAAGGCAGTCAGTTTTGCTGATATGTGATCAAATCAAGGTAAATTTTGCTGCACAGAAATATTATTCAGAGTGTGTTCGGTAGACTGGGGACTTAGGGGTAATGCCTACAAATCCTGTTTCTCCAGAGTCCCTCAAAACTTTATAATCAGGGTAGAAATAGCCTGAAGAACTCCCTGAGGATTTGCCATTGGTTTATCTGTCTTGCAGGTTCTTTTACTTTGAGAATGTGTATGACAGGAACTTCTCCTTGATAGTACCTGGAGGACCATCAAAACCTGGAGGGCCTGGCCTCCCAGGGTATGTTACGTTACAAGGAATTGTATCACCTGGAATGAAAAAAGAAAAAAGTGACATTCATACGATTGATAGATCAATGCACGTCTCAATAACAGCTTGATCAAAATGCTTTTTCATACAGAAAATGTGAAATTCAAAAAAAAAAAGACTTCTGGCCATCATTAGGTCACTTGAATTACTTTTATTTTGAATTTCCAGAAGATCTATCCTGAAATCTGAACTTCGGCTGTCAGAACAGTAATAAACAGAAGGGGAATAAGGAAAATGTTGATTCTAAGAAATAGTTTAATTAATAGCCTATAGAAAATAATAAATTTATAGGTCCATGGATACCTAATACAGTGGAGTCAGAAGCTCTGATAAACCATGAAACAGTAGTAAGCATCCAGCACTGAGATTCCAAGATTTGGCTCTGGATGTGGAGGAATTGTGCCCGAAGAAAAAGAGACTGGGAGAGAGAGTAATTTAAAAATGCCATTTATTGAAGGCCTGCAATGTTTCAAATATATTCTCTCTCTCTTGTTTTCCTAATGTCTCTGCAATGTGGTTTTTGTCATCCCTCATTTTATTTAGTGAAAAAAAAACTCCAAAGTTGTGCCTCTGAGTTCTCTTCTCCTTTAAAACTCAATGTTCCCCTTTTAATAGAAATGATATCTCCTAATGTGTTACACTAAATGCTGTCAAATAAAAAATGAACCACATGAATACAAATCATGCTAGAAGATTTTGATGGTCACCGACCATAATCTTAATCCATATCAAATTTTGAGGTATTTGTCTTTGTCGTCAAAACAAGAACCAAAGATATTATTATATTATAAAATTCCACAATTAACTATGTAACCCAAGATACATGGAGATATTACAAAAGAGAAAATCTTAAATAAATCTGTTTCCAAGTTTTTAAAAGTTTTCAGCTATAAAACTACAAATCATTTTCTTGTTTGGAATTCAAATAACTGTCAAATATATTTAAAAGACCATTTTTTTTTCTCCCTAGAATGCTTACAAATGGGTTTTCATGGGCAATGCTGTATTTTAAAATGAAATGTTGGTGGTTTTTTATTAAAATACTACAAATTATCTCAAAAGACTGTAAAAAAGAGATTTTAAATATATACACGTATGTAATTTTAACACAGTCAGATTGTCCACAGTGATATGGAGAAATGAATGAAAGGCAAGTTGCCAAACCAATAAAACAGCAAAGACAGCTTAGCATTTTAAAGGCTTGTTTTAGATATTGATTGTGCTGTAATGTTTTTATTTGTTTGATAACATTCAAGGTTTGAACAGCAAGTTGTAGGAATTTTATTTTAGAGGTTCTGCCACAGCTATAATATCTCTGCTCAGAAGAGAGGCTCACTTTAGTTTCCATAATTGCACCTGACATTCTGCCACAAGAAAGTTCATTCAGTTACCTTTCCGACCCTTCCGACCATCAGGACCCCTGTTGCCTGGGTAGCCTGGAGCTCCTGGTTGCCCTCTGTCTCCTGGAGGGCCAGGAAATCCCAGGCCTGGGGGCCCCCTAGGTCCCGCTCTGCCAGGGGGCCCTGGCGGTCCAGGAGGCCCTTTATCACCTGGGGCTGCATCCTCGTGATCACCCTAGGAACATTTGCATCACAAGTCAATCATCAGTCTTTGAAAGGCCATGAACACAAAGCTCTCACTGTCATCGTAGGCTACAGAAACGCACGCAGAAAGCCAGTGATTCCAGAAGTAATTAATAGCACGTGTAATTTAAAATGTTTAACCTAGATTTTTTACAGACATATACAGCATACGTTCTTCAGGCATGTGTGTTATGCCTCAAATACAGAAAGTTATGTGTGTTACATCTTTTATTTTTAAAGATTTTTTTGATGTGGGCCATTTTTAACGTCTTTATTGAATTTGTTACAACATTGCTTCTGTTTTCTGTTTTGGTTTTTTGGCCCCGAGGCATGTGGGATCTTAGTTCCCTGACAAGGGATCAAACCATATCCCCTACATTATGTCTCATAGTCTTTTCTTATGAATTTCATTAGCTACATGTAATCTCCATCCAAAACATGTTTGAAAAATGCAGAAATGTCATTTATTCGTGGGACCCTGCGTCAGCCAATACGTCTATCCAGTAGAGCTGCACTAGTTCCTCCCTTCTTGTTTGCTGCTTTGCCTCAAGTGCTTCTCCATCAGGGAACAGAACTGAAGGCAATTCTCAGAACCTGTGTGTATCCTCCACCCTACAGAGTCAACTGAACAGACCTGAAACCAGTGGGGGCTTCACAGAGACAAGCGTCCCAGAAGGAAATAAACACCGTGAAAATAATACAAAGACTAGAGACAGAACGCCTTGCCGTGATGAACCACCACTCAGGATTCTAGACTATCTGCAATATGCCATATCTTTATAGCAACCAACTTCTTATGGCAGTAAATCAAAGGTGACTCTGATTTGCAGCATGTTGATGCTTTACTGAGTTTAGCTTTTTAAACCAGGATGCTTTGTGACCGTACGAGTGAAATTCTACAGCAGGAGAATTATACATACAGGCGGCCCTGTGTCCCCCTTTTCTCCAGCATATCCATCTCGACCGTGTTGTCCCTGCTGCCCTGGAAGTCCAGGGGGCCCATCAGGCCCTCTTTCTCCTTTGTATCCTGGGAACAAAGGCCAAAAGATTTAAGTCCCTCTCAGCAGTGAAGGCAATGGCACCCCACTCCAGTACTCTTGCCTGGAAAATCCCATGGGCAGAGGAGCCTGGTAGGCTGCAGTTCATGGGGTTGTGAAGAGTCAGACACGACTGAGCGACTTCACTTTCACTTTTCACTTTCATGCATTGGAGAAGGAAATGGCAACCCACTCCAGTGTTCTTGACTGGAGAATCCCAGGGACAGGGGAGCCTGGTGGGCTGCCGTCTCTGGGGTCGCACAGAGTCGGACACGACTGAAGTGACTTAGCAGCAGCAGCAGTGAGCAAAGGTGAAAGGAGACAAAGGACTAAAAATAAAGCAATGACCTTGACTCTGCATGGGCAGGTAGAGATTCCTCTGAGTGTCTCAGCTGACTAAAGTCACACAAAGATAATCACGCAAAAATCAGAGAGGAGATTGACAGTGGCCAAGCCTGCTGATTCTCTTATTTGAGAAGTGTTTCTTTTCTCATTCTGACAAAGAGATTGTGTGTGGAGGTGCCAGTCTCTACAGCATCTTCCTCAGCTTGTGTGATGCCAAACTTGGTACCCAGCCCTTGGCCATAGTGAATGGGGAAACGGTCCATGGTTGGGCATGTGCCCCAGGCTAATCCAATCCTTCCTGGACTTTTTTCCCTAACTGGAGCAAAAAGAAGTAGAGCTCTCTTTCACCTCTGGTCGTGAACTTGGAGCCGCCTGCGGGCACGTACCCGTAGACCAGAGAAAACCAGATGGGGAGAAAATGCAGACGGCACAATGAAAGATACAAGAAGCCAAGACAGCTTCCCGATGCAGGCATCCCAGTGCAAATCATACATCAAACCTTTCAAATTTTTCTTAGGTAAGTCAATAAATTACTTCTTTAAAAACACTACTTCAAGCTGGGTTTCTGTCACTTACAACCAAAATATTCTTTTTAAAAAAATATTTATTTGACTTTGTTGGGTCATGTTTGCTGCAGCGTTCAGGCTCAGTTGCCCTGCAGTATGTGGGATCTTAGTTCCCCAACCAGGGATCAAACTGGCATCCCCTGCATTGGGAGGTGAAGTCTTAACCACTGGACCACCAGGGAAGTCCCCCCAAACTTTCTTGATTAATACAAGATATACAATGCAGTGAATAACCACTGGACAAGTCAAGCGAGGTCTTGTTTCAATCAAACCCAATTCACAACAAAGAGGATTTGAGTATGTGACTAAAGGAGTATTTGTGTTTTCAGATAAGATACAGAGGATTTAGGCTCAACATTCACAAGACTCTGAAGGGCAGGGAATATGTTTAAGCAATCTCAACAATCTCAAATCGAATTACAGAACTGATCTTAGGTCACAGGGAAAATTAATGCAAAAGAATGGTTCATACATCACTCATAAAATGGCAGGGAGCCAAGTGATTGATTATGCTCACCTTTCACTCTTGATACAACCATGTCACCTTTTTCTCCTTTGCTGCCAGGTAGTCCTGAGGCACCAGGTTTTCCCTTGGTGAAAAGAAGAACAAGTCAGTTTAATTGTGATGAGTCAAAAGTCATTGGAATACCTCCAACCTCTCTCCTCTTTCCTTCTAAATCACCTGCTCCAGATTCCAGTTTGGCACCATTGGTACCATTCTCTTTCCTCCCTGCCTTACAAAACTGAGGTTCTTGAACTGCATGTAAAACTGGTGGAGTCTGAAAAGTCTGCACTGGGTTCAATAGAAATCACTGTTAGTTTCTTGGTTTTGGCAATATACTCTGTTTAAATAAGATATCACTGGGGGCTTCTCTGGAGGCTCAGTGGTAAAGAATCTGCCTGCCAATGCAAGAGACAGAGGTTCGATCCTTGGGTCAAGAAGATTCCCTGGAGGAGGAAATGGCAACCCACTCTAGTAGTCTCGCCTGTGAAATACCGTAGACAGGAGCCCAAGCTGCAGTCCATGGGGTCACAAAAGAGTCAGACACTATGTAGCGACTAAACAACAACAAGATATCATTGGGGGAAGCTGGGTGAAAGATTCACCGGACCTCTCTGTATGATTGTGCAACTTTTTGGGAGCCATAAAATAAAAGCATCTCAAAATAATTTATAATAAAAAATTTTACTATTTTGGGTGTTGTAATGGCACCCCACTCCAGTACTCTTGCCTGGAAAATCCCATGGATGGAGGAGCCTGGTAGGCTGCAGTCCATGTGGCCGCAAAGAGTCAGACACGACTGAGCGACTTCACTTTCACTTTTCACTTTCATGCATTGGAGAAGGAAATGGCAACCCACTCCAGTGTTCTTGCCTGGAGAATCCCAGGGCCGGGGGAGCCTAGTGGGCTGTCATCTATGGGGTCGCACAGAGTCGGACACGACTGAAGCGACTTAGCAGCAGCAGCAGCAGTGTAAAATTGGGAGGAAAGGGAGGGGCAGTAACCACAAAAGCTGCCACTAGAGGGACCTCCCTGGTGAAAGTGCAAGTGTCAGTCACTCAGTGGTGTCCAACCAACCCAAGGACCACACCCAGGTCTTCTGCATCACAGGCAAATTCTTTACCATCTGAGCCACTAGGGACATCCCTGGTGGTCCAGTGGTTAAGACTCTGTGCTTCCAATGCAGAGGGTTCGATTCCTGGTCAGAGAACTAAGATCCCACATGCTGCAAGGTGCGGCCAAAAAATTTAACAATTAAAAAAAAGAGCTGCCACTAGAGTTGAATGCAGACGTGAGGGATGAAAATTCCTAGGGAGGAAAACAACTGTGATACTGATGAACACTGATGAACACGAGAAGGCAAAATAAGAACACCTTCTGTAATCGATGTATTTCCACTTTATGACAAGTAAACAACTAATTTTGGCCAATGGGTTTATCATCTTTTGATCTCAACGCTGCTCTGAGACTGGACTATTTGGGTCATGGTTTTGTAAGTGATACATATGATCAAATATTAAGCTATCTCAAAAATCTTTTAGCCTACTTTTGGTATATTAGAGTGACCAAGCATTACAGTAAATACAATTATAGAAACACACTGTACATAGCTTAAGGTCACTTATCTAGTGACTTCAATAATCAAGAAACATAGATAAGAATCTGGAAGGAAGTAAAAATGACTGGATGGAATATTTGCTTTGCTTATACAGATGCTACTTTGTCTTATCTTCATACAATCTAACAACATGTTCTAGCAGACTTCATTATCTTTTTGCCTGGTTTCTATCAGTTTGTGAGCGGTGAACTATGAAGGGGAGTAGAGCTACCAGTGGGAATAAGCACAATGGCAGCATCAGTGAGAGAAGAAACAGCCTAAAATGTATACAACAGGTATCAAAATTAAAGTGGACCAAACAGTTGGGAGCCACTTAATGTAAAGAAAATATCACTTTGCACACACCACTCAATATTCCCCAAAATATCATTCTAGGACACCATCCTGTGTGCAATGATGTCCAGAAGGGAGAGTTGAAAAAATTTCTTTGTAGAAACAGCCAAATGAGACAAGAGAAGAGCTTTAGAAATCATAAAGTGGAAGTATAGGTGAAGTGTTCGTTGTCTTAATTCTTACTTTTACTGTCTATGCTAACTCTTGAGTTAACAATGAGACTGGCCAAAGTATATGCCAGACAGCATCCAATCCAAGAGTTGGTTAATGAAAATGTCCTTCTAGTACCTGAACTATCAAGACAGAAAGCTATTGCCAGAGCACATGAACCAGTTTCTCTCCAGAAAGAGATTGACAGTGGCATGCTTAAATAAACAAGACCGGGGTATCCTAAAGATCAAACTCACCCTGGGAGTCTGAACAGTTTACTTTTGTGACCCCATGGACTCTTTGCAACCCCATGGACTGTAGACCATCAGGCTCCTCTGTCCATGGGATTCTCCAGGCAAGAATATTGGAGTGGGTTGCCATTTCCTTCTCCAGGAAATCTTCCTGAGCCAGGAATCAAATCCAGGTCTCCTGCATTGCAGGCAGATTCTTTACTGTCTGAGCCACCAGGGAAGCCCTGCACTTTCACCCTGAAGATCAAATTCACCCTGGAGTCTAAGAAGTTTATTGGCCAGCACACTGGAGACTTAGGACAAACAGTTCTAGTACTCTGCAGGTGTAGAATTTTAAGTATTAGAGTTAGATCATAGACTTAGTTGAGCTAGTAAGGGGAAAAAACATTACCAGCGCTGTGTTTGGATTTTGATAAAGAGATTTACTGAGAACCTACAAGTTACCAGGCATTATTCTGGGTACAGAAGACACTATAGTTAACAAAACCATCTTGCCTTCACGGCCCTGGATTCCAGTGAAACAAATGTGGAACCTAAAAAACTTCCAGGGCAAAGGTTAACACAACAACAAAATCTCAGCAGCAACAAAGAAGACCTCTCCGCCAGGCATGTATCAGTTATTTTATATGAAGCCAAAGCAGGGACTTCAGCCATAGATGCCCATCAGGGGGCTGTGCCCTTCTGAGAAGCAGGCAAAAGGGCATAGTGGAGACTAGAGCACCCCAACCTCCTCTCATAGGCATGACCACCTCTCCGCTTGTGGCAGCAGTGGGAACACATTGACCTGTGTTAACGAACTTCCAGTTTCTCAAAGGCAGCCACAGATCTCATATGAAGAATACAAAAAGAAAGACCGTGAGGACAAAACCAAAACTGCCAGAGGTTTAGCCCTTGTCATTCTGTGACCTTTGGTTTGCCCTGCAGCTCCTCAGGGCCAGTGACCCTGGTCATCTGGTTCACTGCTGTGTGACAGCTCTCAATGCACAGCTGAACTGAATTCCTACTAACCCTGGAGGATAGGTGATGTGATACAGATTTTCCAGGAAGGCCGCAGAGATCACCGGTGTCAGGGTTGGGGTGTAAAGCTTGGTCCACGTGCTCCTAAACCCTATGCCTTGCACCAGAGCATCCTAGCGGGAAACTCCCTTCCTAGGAAGTGCTCTCAGGCTAAGGCAAGGAATATAAAGCTTTGGTCCAATCACAGAAAAAAATGGCTGAGAACATAAACCTATTTTTCTGTTTGGTACTTTGCCACCAACCTGTGGCTGCTGAGGCCAGGGATCAGCAGAAGAGAGATGTACGGAGGAGCGAGAGCACCCTGTCTGTGGGTCCTTTTGTTCATCCCTCGCTCCCTCCTTTCCTTTCCTGTGCCCCATGGTGTGAACCTGGTCCCTAACTGTGATCCCAATTTGATGAATTTAATACAGAGAAGTCATATGGACAGAAGCATATACAGAACAAAGACATCAGAAATATGGCCAGTTTAATACAACATTGTAAATGAACTATACTTCAATATAAATTAAACATTTAAAAACACTAACGAGGTAAGCCCTGGAGCAACTGCATTACATAAACTTTTGCCAGGATAACCCTGGATGAATCTGTGACTCACAATCCAAGATGCTAGCTCTGAGAAGCAACTCAGTGTGAAGGCAGGAAAAAGCTTAGAGTCAATAAAACCTTCACTAAGAAGAGTAAGTAACGACACAGAAAAATGACTATGAAAAAATGGTGAATTAAAAAAATCAGACTATAAAACGCAACATACTTAGTAATTACAACCACGTTCATTCAACATATGTGTATGAAGGATGTAGCTTCTCCTTGAGTTGACTTTGCTAATGTTACAAGTGGGGTGTGGGAAGAGTGAAAGAAAAACCTTCACTTAAGGCTCTGAAACTGGGATCTTATTTTCCCAAGATTTCCTGAGGGAAATGGAAAAGAGTGCACTGGGGCTGATGGTTGGGCCCCAGGCCACCCCAGGATTAAGCCCCTGTAACAAAGGCTGTCTCCAGCCTCCAGAGGAGTGTGCCCTGGAGGGCACTGATCTTATTCAGAGGGACAGCCTCAGCTCAGGGCACTTGTAATGGTTCCTTGGAACAGTCAGCAAATGAGAGTCACAGCAAGATCTCACCCACCCTCTGGCACAAAACATCATGTAAACTCTGACAGAGCCAATATTTATAGCTCCAGGCCAATCAATCGCTCATCTGGATCCTTCACTTGAATCATCTCAGCTTCTACCCAGCACTTTCACTTCTTTGTCTAATTGGTGCCTCAAACTTAAAATGTGCCCAATGGCTCTGCATCCTTTCTTACCCCATGCTTACTCTTCACGTTGCCCCTCCTCCCCCATCTTGATTCCATCCTTTACTTCTCTGCTTTTCATATCTCATGTCTGGTCTCACAGCCAATCTGTTGGCTCTGTGGTCAAGATATATCTAGAATCCGACCACCTCCCGCCACACCCAACATTAATATGGAAACCTGTCCACCTTCATATTTCACCAGGATTACTGGAGCAATCGCTCAGCTAAATCTTCCTACTTCCTCCCTTATCCTCTCTGGTCTGTCCTTAACAAAGCTACAAGTGTGATACTGTTAAAACCAAGGTCAGATTTATCCCTCCTTAAGATTCTCCACCAGCTGCTCCATGACATTCAGAGCACAAGTTCTAAGCCAGCCCTTCTACAAAACCCTATGCTCTCCAACCCCTCCTAACCTCCAGCCATTTCTATGACTTCATCTGCTACTCTGCCCCTCATTCTCTCCACTCAAACCACACTAGATGGCAATGGATTTTATTGCCGTCTGCCATAGTGCACATTCACTTGTCTATCTGTCATGATGTGTGTATTCTCCCCACAGAGAAGGGGCCCCAGGAGGGCAGAGATTGTGCTCTGGTCCCTGCTGTATCTGGAATAGCACCTGGAGCATAGTAAGTCCTCAGTAAACAATTGATTGAACAAATGAATGATGAATGGATGAATAAAAGGACAGAGACAATTTTTTGCCATTAATATACTTATAGATTCAAAACATATAATATATTGTAATTCAACTATACATCAATAAAAATAAATTTAAAAACTTAAAAACCATATATATCACATTATATATATTACAATATATACAATACATATATTAAAAACATATATATAGCACTATAAATTACAGAGGGTACAACTGAATTATAACTCTGTTAAAAGATAAAAAAACTGGGAAGTTACTCACCGGTGGCCCTGGAGATCCTTTGGCACCAGGAGGGCCTGGGGAACCTTTTTCTCCAAGCCACCCAGGGAGCCCCAAGTCTCCCTTACTCCCTTGCCTCCCAGGAGGCCCTGGAGGGCCTGATGGGCCCATGGGACCAGGCTGGCAGGCACAGAGCCCTGAGCTCCCTAGACAGAGGATAAAAGGCAGCTTTGTTATATTTCCTGAATGAAATCCCAATAAAGTCCTTACTATACAAAACCAATAGTGTGAATAAGAACAAAAAGGGTCTGATGCACACAATTCTTATCGCAGACAACTGACAACATGTGATGGGGGAGGGGTACAGAGCATGATGTGGAGGTAGCTATGGTCTATGTGGCTGGACATGTTGTTTCTAGACAATGGGGTGTTCTGTGTCTTAAAAAATTCACCCTGGTAAAATCAAGGGGAAAAGCTAATGCTGAACTCTATTGCAGAAACTTTGAAAATAAGAAAATTTCTTATTTTTAAAAGTTTAGATAGCTCTTATTTGGATCCTGCTTAGAAAAAAAACTCTTAATTTGGTTCCTGCTGAAAAAACAACAATTAAAATTGGTTAGAGTATAAACTTTGAACATTTAAAGAATCCAAATAAAATATGTAAAGAGGATTATTGAATGCATATCACAGTTGATAATTCACTAAATGCATTTTCTACTCATCAGGATTTTTAGTCTAAAAAATACCATTAGGATAATCAAATTGCTCAGCTTTCATACCTGCCTGACTCTGTTAGCCAAAAACACACCAAACAATTTAGAGTGTAGAAACAGAGAGCTAGAGGCATTTGGTGAATTTAGGAAAGATGGGACCCACAGAGAGAAATTGAAATTGAAGATCAAAACTGTCCTATCTCTGCTTTTTTCAAGGAATTGAGAGGATCTCATGGAAAAGAGTCACCGCTTTGAGACAAATCTCATGGCAGACAAATGTCTCCTTTATATTCTAAAATATGGATTTGACTTTTTGGCAAGGTCTAATCACGTCACAAGCACACAATGAGTTAGGTAGTCACAGGGTAACTAAAGGGAGTAAAAAACCTAAATGAAAGGCCACACTGTACATATCATATAATGCCTCCCAACCCTCCACTGCTGTTTTTTTCTAGAAATTCTACTTGGAGGAATACTTGCCTTTTTCTCCTTTGGAGCCTCGTCTTCCTGGAGGACCCACTTTGCCTTTTGTTCCTTGTGGTCCGGGTTGCCCAACAGTACAATATACAGCTTCACAGTGGGATAGGGGAGTGCAGAGAGAATCACACGATTTTTGTGAATACCTACTAGCAAACAAGTAGAAGTGTCTCTCATACTTCAATCATCCCCTTACCCCTATTCTTTCTTCCACTCCTTTCTTAAGATTCTTTCTCTCTGATATAAGAATATGTACACAAATAGACCATACAGTTGTCTCAGCAAGCTTCTGGTACCATAACCATTGATTAAAACCATCCCTAATCTCAGCCCTAATTTAGTGGATTGTAGGGTAAGGTAGGGAATAAAAAAAACAAATATACCAAAACAAAACAAATAAAGTAAGAATAAGTGTATGGCACAGATCATTTTCCCCCATTCAATTATCAATAATTACCTAATAAAGAAAGCATAAAGCAGAGTTTGTAAAAGCAAAAATTCAGAGATATCTGATCAAAGATGACAGATAAAGTACAAACAGTAAGTTCCTTGTTCTCTCCAAACAGACAGTAAAAGAATATTATAAAAAGACAGAATTCTTTAAGACAAAGAAACAACAAGAGAAAGGAAACAACAGCAAAAAAAAAAAAAAATGTAAAAAGATTTAGCAGATGTTTAAAAGCTGAACTCCAAGCAGGCTGTAGGGGAAGCAGAAAAAGAGCATAGCTGACTGAAAAATTTCTCCTAAAGTTCAGGCATTGGTACCTCCGAAGCAGAATGACAGTGAGGACCCACATAGGTTGACTGGTCAAAGAAACAGCTAAATAGTTAAGAAATCTTTCTTAAAAATTGCAGCAGGAAAAAACAAACTCCCTCAAATAAGAGAAAACAGACAATACAGTAAGAAGAAATCTTTAAAAAATAAACTATATAGTTTAAAAAACAGACAAAGGAAGGCATTTCATCCCTGAGACATGAACAAGCTGCTGCAAAAAGACACATTAAGAGAGAACAACACCAACAACAAAATTCTCAGAAATTTTAAAAAAAATGGTTATTAAAGCAGAAATTTCAAAATTCAGAAGCAGAGTTGGAATATGGAATTGAGGAAGTGTATCAGAAAGTGTAAGGAAAAATAAAAAGATGAAGATAATAGGTGAAGATTTGAAAAAGAGAGGTATAGGATTGATTCTGAAACAGACAAATATATTGTGTCCAGAAATAGAAAGCAGAGGGAAAAATCACAGAGTATTTTCAAAAAAATTACTTCAAGACATTTTTCCAGAAATGAGGGATTTGTGTTCAATTGAAACTGCTCTGAGTGCCTGCAAATTTACCCACACTGAGGTAAATCACTGTGAAATTTATGGACATTGAATACAAAGAAAAATTCCTAGAAGCTTTCAGAGAAAAAAGAGACTTTAAACAAAGGATCAACTATCTAAAGATTATTGAACTTCTTAGTAAAAACACTAAAAAAAAAAAAGAAAGAAAGAAAGGAAAATGCCTTCAAAAACCTGAAGGAAAAAATGATTGCAATCTATAATTTTATATTCAACCAAACTATCAATCAAATTTCACAGTAGAATAAATGTATTTCAAATATCCCAAATGTATACACTTTCTCACAAAGCATAATGAGAGAGTAAACCAACAGATGAGGTTGAAGAAAGAAGGGAAAACCACTAGACCATTCAAGTATGACCTAAATCAAATCCCTTACAATTATACAGTGGAAGTGACAAATAGATTCAAGGGATTAGATCTGATAGACAGAGTGCCTGAAGAACTATGGATAGAGGTTTGTAATGTTGTACAGGAGGCTGTGATCAAAACCATCCCCAAGAAAAAGAAATTCAAAAAGGCAAAATGGTTGTCTGAGCAGGCCTTACAAATAGCTGAGAAAAGAAGAGAAGCGAAAGGCAAAGGAGAAAAGAAAAGATATATCCAATTGAATAGTTCCAAAGAATAGCAAGGGGAGATAAAAAAAAAAAGCCTTCCTCGGTGATCAATCCAAAGAAATAGAGGAAAACAAAAGAATGGGAAAGACTAGAGATCTTTTCAAAAAAATTAGAGATACAAGGGAAACTTTTATGCAAAGATGGGCACCATAAAGGACAGAAATGGTATGGACCTAACAGAAGCAGAAGATATTAAGAAGAGGCAGCAAAAATACACAGAAGAACTACACAAAAAAGATCTTAATGACCCAAAAAACCAAGATGGTGTGGTCACTCACCTAGAGCCAGACAACCTAGAATGCAAAGTCAAGTGGGCCTTAGGAAGGATCACTATGAACAAAGTTATTGGAGGTGATGGAATTCCAGTTGAACTATTTCAAATCTTAAAAGACGATGCTGTGAAAGTGCTGCACTCAATATGCCAGCAAATTTGGAAAACTCAGCAGTGGTCACAGGACTGGAAAAGGCCAATTTTCATTCCAATCCCAAAGAAAGTAAATGCCAAAGAATGCTCAAACTACCACACAATTGCATTCATCTCACATGCTAGCAAAGTAATGATCAAGATTCTCCAAGCGAGGCTTCAACAATACATGAACTGAGAACTTCCAGATGTTCAAGCTGGTTTTAAAAAAGGCAGAATAACCAGAGATCAAACTGCCAATATCTGTTGGATCATCAAAAAAGCAAGAGAGTTCCAGAGAAACATCTACTTCTGCTTTATTGACCACGCCAATGCCTTTGACTGTGTGGATAACAGCAAACTGTGAAAATTCTTCGAGATGGGAATACCAGACCACCTTACCTGCCTCCTGAGAAATCTGTATGCAGGTCAAGAAGCAACAGTTAGAACTGGACATGGAACAATGGACTGGTTCCAAATTGGGAAAGGAATATGTCAAGGCTGTATACTGTCACCCTGCTTTTTTAACTTATATGCAGAGTACATCATGAGAAATGTGAGACTAAATGAAGCACAAGCTGGAATCAAGATTGCTGGGAGAAATATCAATAACCTCATATATGCAGATGATATCACCCTTCTGCTTGAAAGCAAAAAGGAACAAGAGCCTCTTGATGAAGGTGAAAGAGGAGAGTGAAAATACTGGCTTAAAATTCAATATTCAGAAAATGAAGATCATGGCATCCAGCCCCATCACTTCATGGCAAATAGATGGGGAGACAGTGGAAACAGTGACATACTTTATTTTCCTGGGCTCCAAAATCACTACAGATGGTGACTGCAGCCATGAAATTAAAAGATGCTTACTCCTTGGAAGAAAAGCTATGACCAACCTAGACAGTGTATTAAAAAGCAGAGACATTACTTTGCTCACAAAAATCCATCTAGTCAAAACTATGTTTTTTCCAGTGGTCATGTATGGATGTGAGAGTTGGACTATAAAGAAAGCTGAGTGCTGAAGAATTGATGCTTTTGAACTGTGGTGTTAGAGAAGACACTTGAGAGTCCCTTGGACTGTAAAGAATCAAACCAGTCAATCGTAAAGGAAATCAGTCCTAAATATTCATTAGAAGGATTGATGCTGAACCTGAAGCTCCAATACTTTGGCCACCTGATGTGAAGAACTGACTCACTGGAGAAGACCCTGATGTTGGGAAAGATTGAAGGCAGGAGGACAAAGGATGAGATGGTTGGATGGCATCACCAACTCAATGGACATGAGTTTGAGCAAGCTCTGGGAGCTGGTGACAGACAGGGAAGCCTGGTGTGCTGCAGTCCATGGGGTCACAAAGAGTCAAATATGACTGAGCAACTGAACTGAACTGAAAGCAACCAAAGAAATATATGAGTTGTGGGGAAAAAGGAACCCAAAGAAAGAGAGGCAGAAACAGACAGACAAGTAGAGACACAATATGTAGGATAACGATGAAGGAAGATCTCAAGGCAGGATCTTAGCATCAGCTTTTGAAATTGCAACCTGACGTAACTTGAACAGTCATAATGCTCCAGAAGAGACTTATTCAAAGAGATAACACTGGTAATGAGTTAGAATGCATGATTAAGAGATTTATACAATTTTCGATGATTTGAGGTTGAATTAGCAATAAGTATATTGAAAACCAAGCAAACACACAAAAAAGAATGTTAAGACAATTATTAACTAAATGCCATGCTGGGAAAGCAAAAGAGTAATATATATTATTATATGAATAAACCAATGAATAACATTTATATAATCTTTCAGTATAGATACTGAATATTTAACTAAAATAATGATGATAACTGTATTGATAGGTTGTAGAAACAGAAAACATGCATGTATGGCAAGGAATGGGGGACATTCATCTGTGGACAGGTAAGTCAAATAATACTGCTCAAACTGAAAAATTAAGAAATAGCGACATATGTTTGCTAAATGGTCATAAAAGACAAATAACAAAAGATTCAGCTAACTGTGTGGAAATAATTGCCCCTGGGGTGGACAGAATAGGAGACTCTGGGATGGTTATTTTTCACAAAAGGCTTTATAGGGCTGTTTGACTCTTAAGTCTGGTCTGCATATGACTCCTAAAAATAAAAACTATATTCAAAAAATAAAAACTGTGTTCATTTACAAAATTCTATCATCACACTAAAATTCTCAACCAAACATTTTCACATACTTTAATTGATGTGGTAGGTCAATATCAGTTGACGTTTTTGTATTGTTAATAACACTAACTTGGCTTATGAAATATTAGACAACCTTTAAAAAATTTGGAAAGTCACATTTTCTGTATGATACTGCAAATATCAAATGCAACATAAGTGTTATGAAATGTGAATGAAGAGCACTTTACCATCTGATCCCGGAGGTCCCGGCAGTCCCGGCACTCCAGGCAGCCCAGTTGGTCCCTGGTTGCCTGGTTTTCCTGGAGCAGAATCAGCTCTTCCAGGAACCCCAGCTGCCCCTGGAAATCCTGGGTGACCAGGAAATCCTCGTGGCCCAGGAGGTCCCGTCATGCCTCCAAGAGAAATCAAGAATGAAAACCACATATACTCAGATAATCTCACATTAATACTCTCAAAATTTTTTTCTGTGTAAGAAATAAAAATCAGTGCATCTTTCTTAGACTGTGGAATTTTTTTAAGGAAAAAAAATTGTAGTTTAAAAATAACTGAGTATCCCAGCCATCAAAATGCCTCAGCTCCTTTGAAACAAGAACACAAGTGGTAATAAGAAAGATTTGGGGAATTAAATTTTCTTTTTGTCCATTCTTTGGAATTATTGGGAAGGTAGTATATATTATTTAATTAAATTTACTTTTAAAATCTTTCCACCTTGATAATTTGATAGAACCTAACCTGAACAAACATATCAACACATTCAGTGAATTAAAACATGAGCTCACAGAAAAACAAATACTATATGATATCAGTTATACATGGGATCTAAAAAATACAGCAAACTACTGAATATAAAAAAAAAGGGAAGCAGATTCAAAGACATAAAGAACAAATTAGTAGTTACTGGTGGGGAGAGGAGGGGGGCAATACTTGGGTATGGAGCAACAAACTATTATGTATAAAATAAGCTACAAAGATATATTGTACAAAATGGAGAATATAGCCAATATTTTATAATAACTATAACTGGAGCATAATCCTTAAAATTGTGAAGCACTATACTTGCTCCTTGGAAGAAAAGTTATGACCAACCTAGACAGCATGTTAAAAAGCAGAGACATTACTTTGCCCACAAAGGTCCATCTAGTCAAAGCTATGGTTTTTCCAGTAGTCATGTATGGATGTGAGAGTTGAATAATAAAGAAAGCTGAGCATAGAAGAGTTGATGCTTTTGGACTGTGGTGCTGGAGAAGACTCTTGAGAGTCCCTTGGACTGCAAGGACATCCAACTAGTCCATCCTAAAGGAAATCAGTCCTGAATACTCATTGGAAGGATTGATGCTGAAACTGAAACTCCAATACTTCGGCCACCTGGTGCAAAGAACTAACTCATTTGAAAAGACCCTGATGCTGGGAAAGATTGAAGGCGGGAGGAGAAGGGGATGACAGAGGATGAGATGCCTGGATGGCATCACCAACTCAATGGACATGAGTTTGAGTAAACTCTAGGAGTTGGTGATGGAGAAGGAGGCCTGGCGTGCTGCAGTCCATGGGGTTGCAAAGAGTCGGACACGACTGAGCAACTGAACTGACTGATACTGTACACCTATCAGATCAGATCAGATCAGTCACTCAGTCGTGTCCGACTCTTTGCGACCCCATGAATCGCAGCACGCCAGGCCTCCCTGTTCCTCACCAACTCCCGGAGTTCACTCAGACACCTATAACTTATAATATTGTACAGCAACTATACTTCACTAAAATTTTTAAATAAGGAGAAAATAAAGAGGTAATGCATTAAATCATACAGATAGGTGTCTGTGTGTGTGTGTTAGTCGCTCAGTCGTGCCTGACACTTTGCAATCCCAGGGACTATAGTCGGCCAGCTTCCTCTGTCCATGGGATTCTCCAGGCAAGAATACTGGAGTGGGTTGCCATTTCCTTCTCCAGGGGATCTTCCTGACCCAGGGATCGAACCCAGGTATCTTGCATTGCAAGTGGATGCTCTACCATCTGAACTCTTAGGGTAGCCCTCAGATAGGTATCTAGCATATAATTTTAAAGTGAAAGTGGAGAGTGAAAAAGTTGGCTTAAAGCTCAACATTCAGAAAACGAAGATCATGGCATCTGGTCCCATCACTTCATGGGAAATAGATGGGGAAACAGTGGCAGACTTTATTTTTCTGGGCTCCAAAATCACTACAGATGGTGACTGCAGCCATGAAATTAAAAGACGCTTACTCCTTGGAAGGAAAATTATGACCAACCTAGATATCATATTCAAAAGCAGAGACATTACTTTGCCAACAAAGGTCCGTCTAGTCAAGGTTTCCTGTGGTCATGTATGGATGTGAGAGTTGGACTGTGAAGAAGACTGAGCGCCGAAGAATTGATGCTTTTGAACTGTGGTGTTGGAGAAGACTCTTGAGAGTCCCTTGGACTGCAAGGAGATCCAACCAGTCCATTCTGAAGGAGATTAGCCCTGGGATTTCTTGGGAAGGAATGATGCTGAAGCTGAAACTCCAGTACTTTGGCCACCTCATGCAAAGAGTTGACTCATTGGAAAAGACTCTGATGCTGGGAGGGATTGGGGGCAGGAGGAGAAGGGGACAATAGAGGATAAGATGGCTGGATGTCATCACCAACTCGATGGACATGAGTCTGAGTGAACTCCGGGAGTTGGTGATGGACAGGGAGGCCTGGCATGCTGGGATTCATGGGGTCTCGAAGAGTTGGACACGACTGAGTGACTGATCTGATCTGAGGAGAAGGCAATGGCAACCCACTCCAGTACTCTTGCCTGGAAAATCCCATGGACAGAGGAGCCTGGTAGGCTGCAGTCCATGAGGTCGCTAAGAGTTGGACACGACTGAGCAACTTCACTTTCACTTTTCACTTTCATGCATTGGAGAAGGAAACAGCAACCCACTCAAGTGTTCTTGCATGGAGAATCCCAGGGACGGGGGAGCCTGGTGGGCTGCCGTCTATGGGGTCGCACAGAGTCGGACACGACTGAAGCGACTTAGCAGCAGCAGCAGCAGGAGAATTTAATGAGAAAATTAGTGTTGCCTTTTAGGTACTAAAATGTGATATTTGGGCATGCTTGTAATATGCATAGAGAAAGCAATGGCACCCTACTCCAGTACTCTTGCCTGGAAAATCCCATGGACAGAGGAGCCTGGTAGGCTGCAGTCCATGGGGTCGCTAAGAGTCGGACACGACTGATCGACTTCACTTTTACTTTTCACTTTCACACATTGGAGAAGGAAATGGCACCCAGTGTTCTTGCCTGGAGAATCCCAGGGACAGGGGAGCCTGATGGGCTTCCGTCTATGGGGTCACACAGAGTCAGACATGACTGAAGTGACTTAGCAGCAGCAGCAGCAGCAATAATATGCTTATATGGAGATAGTCTTCTAATCTTTTATGCTCAAATTAAATGGGGAGCATACTTTATTAACACAGCCAAAAACTTGGACTCATATAATTATCTATATAGAGGTAATATACTATAACCATGTAGGTTGGTGGAAAGCATAGAGATGCTAGATTTGAACCTGGCCTCTGTCTCTCCAGCCACAGGTACCAAAGTAGGTTATGTAACTTATTTAATTCTCTACATCTTCCTCAGAGGCTTCTAATGAGGATGAAACAAAATAATCCACATAAGGACCTTAATGTATAGGGACTGGCTATAGGAAGTTCTCAGCAAAGGATTGGAAGTTCAGGGAAGGTCAAAGTAATATTCAGTATGTTCAGGGGAAGTCAAAGTAATGCAGGAGCAGCTGAATCCTGCCCCTCCTCGATACCCTACTCACCAACCCCATACTGACAGCTTTGGCTTCAAAACAGCCAGAAGCCCTCATATGATAGCAACCACTTCTATCTGCTTCGTCCTAAGCACACCTAGTACCAGAATCTCTCAGATGGAAGATGGTCATTATTAAAGTTGGCGTCCTGGTAGCTCTTGCTTCTCACGCCCTTGCAGAACCCTGACAGTCTCCTAGCAAGAAGTGGAGGTCCCTCTTCCCTGCAATGTGGCAGCCTTTGGTGACTGTTTGAACTAATCAAGTATGGTGGGAGTGACGCTATATGGCTTCCCAGGCCAGATTATTAAAGACAATTCAGGTTCTGCCTTGTGAGCTGAAATGCTTGGGACTGGAGTCCTGAACCACCATGGAAGAAATATTATCACCCGGAAGCCACCATGCTGTAAGGAAGTCTAAGTTAAGTGCAGAGCCACATAGCAAGGCTTGAGACTATATGAGAGACAAATGAGAGAGATGTCTGGCCAGTCCTCATGTTTCTGTTCCAGCTAGTCTACAGCTATGAGTGAGTGAGTGAAGTTGCTCAGTAGTGTCTGACTCTTTGTGATCCCATGGACTGTAGCCTACAAGGCTCCTCTGTCCGTGGAATTTTCCAGGCAAGAGGACTGGAGTGGGTTGCCATTTCCTTCTCCAGGGGACCTTCCCAACCCAGGGATCAAACCCGGGTTTCCCGCATTGAGGGCAGATGCTTTACCATCTGAGCCATCAGGGAAGTCCCTAGTCTACAGCTATAACTAGATGAAAATCTTTGCTCTGGAATCACTTGGGTTAATGCCTCCTGAATTCCTGAACCATGGAAAGAGTGAAGGGTATATGCTGAATGTTGGGGTTACTTGTTTAGCAACAGACAATTGGAACCCCATTTGTCATCAGTAATGTAGCACCCAAAGTAAATAGATGGCTTTCACTCTTGTGTGCATATGTGCTGAGGCTGTACATATATTTTCAGACATTAGCTTTACTCCTCAGCTCAGTTCAGTTCAGTTCAGTTGCTCAGTCGTGTCCGACTCTTTGTGACCCCATGAATCGCAGCACGCCAGGCCTCCCTGTCCATCACCAACTCCCGGAGTTCACTCAGACTCATGTCCATCGAGTTGGTGATGACATCCAGCCATCTCATCCTCTGTCATCCCCTTCTCCTCCTGCCCCCAATCCCTCCCAGCATCAGAGTCTTTTCCAATGAGTCAACTCTTTGCATGAGGTGGCCAAAGTACTGGAGTTTCAGCTTTAGCATCATTCCTTCCAAAGAACACCCAGGACTGATCTCCTTTAGAAAGGACTGGTTAGATCTCCTTGCAGTCCAAGGGACTCTCAAGAGTCTTCTCCAACACCACAGTTCAAAAGCATCAATTCTTCGGCGCTCAACTTTCTTCACAGTCCAACTCT
Organism: Bos mutus; assembly: GCF_027580195.1. Lineage (NCBI taxonomy): Eukaryota > Metazoa > Chordata > Mammalia > Artiodactyla > Bovidae > Bos > Bos mutus. Next base: position 20,621,238 of record NC_091618.1, on the reverse strand, counting down.
CACATGCATACATGACTACTGGAAAAACCATAGCCTTGACTAGATGGACCTTTGTTGGCAAAGTAATGTCTCTGCTTTTGAATATGCTATCTAGATTGGTCATAACTTTCCTTCCAAGGAGTAAGTGTCTTTTAATTTCATGGCTGCAGTCACCATCTGTGGTGATTTTGGAGCCTAAAAAAATAAAGTCTGACACTGTTTCCCCATCTATTTCCTATGAAGTGATGGGACCAGATGCCATGATCTTCGTTTTCTGAATGTTGAGCTTTAAGCCAACTTTTTCAGTCTCCACTTTCACTTTCATCAAGAGGCTTTTGAGTTCCTCTTCACTTTCTGCCATAAGGGTGGTATCATCTGCATATCTGAGGTTATTGATATTTCTCCCAGCAATCTTGATTCCAGCTTGTGCTTCTTCCAGCCCAGCGTTTCTCAACAACTTCTAAAGGTTGAACCTTATAGATAAGGCACAGTAAATTTAGTCCCAGTATAAGAAATGCTAATAATAGCTAACATAGTGAGTCTGTATGCCAAGTTGTATTCTAAAAACTATACATATTACTTCTTTCAACTGTAACAAGAACTTAGTTTTCTAGATGGGAAAACTGAGGAACAGAGAGGTTTAATAAGTGCCCAAGATTACACAGCTTGTAAGCACTAGAACATGAAACATCGTTCAGTTCAGCTCAGTCGCTCAGTCATGTCCGACTCTTTGCAACCCCATGAACCACAGCACACCAGGCCTCCCTGTCCATCACTAATTCCTGGAGTCCACCCAAACCCATGTCCATTGAGTCGGTGATGCCATCCAACCATCTCATCCTCTGTCGTCCCCTTCTCCTCCTATCCGCAATCTTTCCCAGCATCCGAATCTTTTCAAATGAGTCAGCTCTTCGCATCAGCTGGCCAAAGAAATGTTGTTAGTTCACTGTATAAACACGTAACTTTTCCACCGCACTATGTTGATTGTGAATGCTGGGATTCAATCGTAGGTGTTTGACTCCAAAACTTCATGGTAAATACTATAGATGATTATAAAACTGAATAGGTATAATAAAGGCTACATACATGGGTGTCCTTAAAACAAAATGAACATGTACTCCTATGGACTTGGTTGCCATCTTGTCTTTATAACGTTCCTTAAACCCGACTTAGAATGAACCTGAATGCTGCCTGCTTGCTGTCTCACCCCAGGGCCAGGAAAAAAGCTCAACCAGCTTCCAACAGGGAGAATGGGTTACAGTGTACAGAACACTGCAGCCTCAATCACCCACCGACAGGACACAGTATCAATGAAGCTGTGGCCAGCATTAAAACCTTTTTTTTTTTTTTTTTTTTCAAAAGAAAAGAATGGAATAGAAATGGGAGTGTCTCATATACTCCACAGATATTATTTTGTGAGATTTTTGTTTCAACCATATGTATTTATGGATACATATATGTGCATGATGTAATGTAAATACTATACCATATAAAATTACAGCTTACTATGGGTTGAAGTCCAAATATGGGTTAATTCTTTTTTAAAAGATTTTTGGGCTAAAGAGGCTTCTTGTTATACTTGGTTTGAAATTCCCTAGAGACATGTGTTACTTACTCCCACTGGGTTTTGATTTCAATCTGCTGGAAGCACTATTTTATTATAAATAAGCCTGAAAGGAGAAATGTAAGATGAGAGCCTAGTACCTCCTGACTGAGAGAGTAGTCTGTATGATTTATACAGTCCTGGGTCAATTAAACCATGGCTACAATGTCTAAAGAGTAAATGAACTAAACAAAGCTTTATTTACTGACTTTGTGGTCATCAGACTCTCCCAAGTGAAAGCCAGCTTCGTGGAAGATTAAACAAGAACTCTGTAGTTCACAGTTGAATATCTCAGAAAATTTTTTACTCCTCAGGAAACGTAACTTGAGACAGATTGAATAAAATTACATTTATTCCAGACTTTTCTCCTCACACGTTTAATCAATTCTCCTGGGTTCACAGAATGAAAATACCCTGTAAACTTCTTTTCCTAATATCACTGAGACTATTAACTAAGATAGCACTTGAAGGAGTTGAATGTCCTTGTGTCAATAGGATTGTTTCTCAGGCTTTTCATCAAATATGACCATGAACCATAGGGTTTTTCTGTGAGGGATGAGACTGTTGTTTTTTGGTGTGGAGGGAAGGGAGGAGAAAACTGTGGCTTTTTGTTATTATTATTATTATTCACTAAGTGTGAATCAAAATCCTACTTTTTAATTCACAATTTGTATTTCCACATTTCATACAGAATATTTAAGTTGGGGACTAGGTGGATAAAACTAAATTTTAACAACTATATATCCACAGGGGGAGCCTTCCAAGAAGGTGGTAAAAACCTGAAGACACACGCTAATCCTAGCAGTGGTTTCGAAATCTTATCTGCATGTGGTAATCTTGTGGGAGGGCTTCCCCAGTGGCCCTCATGGTAAAAAACTCTTGTGCCAATGCAGGAGACATAAGAGATGTGTGTTCAATCTGTGGGTCAGGAAGATCCCCTGGAGAAGGAAATGGCAACCCACTCCAGTATTCTTGCCTGGAGAATCCCAAGGACGGAGGAGCTTGTGGATTACTGTCCAAAGGGTCGCAATGAGTTGGACACCACTGAAGCTACTTAGCATGCATGCAATCTTGTGGGAAGCCCACTATACATAGATGCTTCTTATCACACCCCTGAGATAGTGACTGAATATTTCTGAGCAGCAGTCTAGGAACCTGGATTTTCTCCAATTAATTAGTCAATTTGTTTGAGTTCTGTGCTTCTTAATCCTAGCTGTGCATTAGAAGTAGGGGGATGATTTTATAACAGTAGATGCCTGGGTGCATCTATCCTCCCAGAGAGTCTGATATTCCTAGTCTGGGTAGGCTCAGCCATCAGTATTTTTGAAACAATCCTAAGATGAGTTGGGCTTTGCCAGTGGCACAGAAGTAAAAGAGTTTGCGTGCAATGCAGGAGACGCGGTAGGAGCCGCAGGTTCAATCCCTGGGTTGGGAAGATCCCCTGGAGAAGGAAATGGCAACCCACTCCAGTATTCTTGCCTGGAGAATCCCATGGACAGAGGAGCCCAGCAGGCTACAGTCCATGGGGTCACAAAGAGTCAGATACAGCTTCATGACTAAACAACAAGATGATTTTAGTATCAGCTAGAATGGAGAACCCTTGGTGTGGAGGAGGATGTAGCAAACCTGAGCTGTAAAAGCCAGGGGATTCATACCTGGACAGGCTTCCCCTGGTCTACCTGGGGCACCAGGAGGACCACGTGGTCCAACAGCCCCTGTTTCTCCATAGCGGCCGGGGCGCCCTGGATCCCCTGGAGGGCCTGCCAAAAATAATGACATCATGTATACAGCAAACATATGTATACATTAGAAAATTCATGCACAATTACTTTTTGGGAGGCTTGCTCAAGTATAACTGGGAGATGGTTTTGCAGTTTCTCATCACATTTAAAACGCAGTATTTTAGACCCTCCCTGACAGACACGTGAAGTTGAAGTAATGCTGAATATGTCATTGGTTGAGGCTGCCTTCTTCCTGGAGGCAGCATTGTGGCAGGGCTTAGTCAAATGGTTTTAAGTGTGTTTAGCAATTAAAATACCTACTTTCTGAAAGGTAACATAATAAAAATCCCAGCAGGCAGTTTACACACTAACATAAAATTTGATGTCTTATGCTGATAGAGATGATCAAGATGTACATCTCTATTAGCACTTGTATAATTTATACATTATGAAGCCAATACTTTGGCCACCTGATGCGAAGAGCTGACTCATTTGAAAAGACTCTGATGCTGGGAAAGACTGAAGGCAGGAGAAGGGGACGGCAGGGGATGAGATGCTCCATAGCATCACTGACTCAATGGACATGGACTTGGGCAAACTCCAGGAGATACTGAGGGGCAGGAAGGCCTGACGTGCTGCAGTCCATGGGATTGCAAAGTGTCAGACACAACTTAGCGACTGAACAACAACAATTACGCATACATGGTAAAGTTCATAGATTTAGCCCACCTAGTGTATAAAGTACAGAAAGAGTGGACCAAACTCTTCTTTCAGGGCAACTTAAATCCCATTTCAGCATAATTGATAGAGAAGTCAAATGGAACACAAACCTTTGAGTGGACGAGATGGAGTTACCAAAACCCCTGGTGGTCCTGGGTGCCCTCGGTCTCCAGGATCTCCCTGAAATCATTCATTCATTCACTTTTCTTAGAAATATTAATATTCTTCTCCTGTTTCCTGGCACTAAGTAAATATTAGAAGGGCCAAGAGTACATTTGTATAAGAAATAAAGCTTGTAGGCCTACCAGAGAAATAAATAACTCATGATGTTCTAAGAGGGACAAATTTAAGTAACCTCCTACCTATAAGCAGAAGTAAACAACCAGCTAACAAAGTTCTCCCTAAAGAAAAATACATCCGAATTCCAAAAATGATTCCATGCCCATAGATTAGATACCTCTGAAGCCATGGAATTTCTTCTATCTATAATAAGCATTAATGTCTAATTTGGCAATCTAGGACAAATGGTTTCTTTGCCTATTAGCATCTGAACCTACGCTTTTTTTTTTGCAGCAAATTTTGTCCCTCCTTAATTGTGTCATCTCAATGCCACCATGGCTTGTCCCACACAAGTGCTGAAGGTGAGGCCAGAGGTTACAAAGGAAAGAATAACTGTAGTGATGGTCAAAGCAAAGTTCTCCACAGGTCCCTCTGTTGTGAATCATGATACTATATGATCCCTAAGGAATTTTTGAGACTTTCAGTACTTTTCATCTGCTTCAAAAAGATCAATTCACAAATGTAAAATATAATAATTACAACATGCATTAAAATAATATATGCAAAACTGACATTTAAAAAATGATATTTTGAAATACTTTAAAAAATAAATTAGATAGCATAAGGGATATAAGCTGTTATTAGATTGTACTCAAATAGGCTCACTTTTTTACCTTTGGGCCAAGAAATCCAAATGACCCAGGATCTCCAAACAGTCCTGGTTCCCCCTACAAGTAACAAAAAGCATGCCCTTTTTAAGAAAAAAAAATGTGATTATGACATTTTATCTCATTGACAAATTATCTCATTCTCATTTTATCTGAATGACACATGCTCCATGAGATTCTATATAAAATCTTAACACTGTTTTAGGTTGCATCAGAGAGTTTTGTGCTCTAGTTTTTGCACCCACAGCAAAATTATATAATTTATAAAATAAATGTGTTTCCTGTACTGTGTATGAGTCTGTATGTCCTGGTGCAACTTTTGAATGATACTGAATTGCATCTACTAATGAAAATGTATTTATCATCTCTGTAATGGTATACATTTACCTTTAATCCTGGAAAACCTGGAGATCCATAGGAACCAGGGTCCCCCTAATAAATTCACAAAAATCAACGCAAGCAAAGTTAAATAAAAATACATAAACCAATTCAGTAAATCATTTTTCCCCTTATGAGATTGCTTTTGGGATTTTTAATCATGCCTACAAAGATAACTGAATAAAGGAAATAAACATAAAAGAGATTCCATTTCTTTACAACATTTGCTATTTTAATTACTCTTTAATATTATTAAAAAAAATCATGTCCTCTCCAGTGATATAAATTAAGAATACAGTTTTGTTGTTTGTATTGCTCTTCCACTTTCATTTATTTAATGTAATGCTTTCACTGAGCTAAATATCTTTGAATCATTGCAATATAATTTGTCTGGAGATTAATAGTTGCTCTATGCATTATCAGCAATAAAAATTACTATGGAAGTTAATATTGCCTCATTAAGTACTAAATCTGGAGTCAAATAAACTCAGTGTCCATGGCTGTTGGGGTCTGGCCTTCATCGTGACTCTGTGAATGGGGATCCCATTAGTGACAGGTATGGAGATGTTGAGGCCTGATGCTGTACTTTTTTTTTCTAGCTACTATCCATAGATCAGTACTTTCTTTTGTCAAATAGGCTTAACTGAACAATTCCAAGCTACAATCACACTGACACTGAGCCAGTGAGAAAATGTCATGATCCCATTTTTGTTATTGTTTAGCTCTAAGTTGTGTACAACTCTTTGCAACTCCATGGACTGCAGCACGCCAGGCTTCCCTGTCCTTCACTACCTCCCAGAGTTTGCTCAAACTCATGTCCATTGAGTCAAGGATGCCATCCAACCATCTCATCCTCTGTCACTCCCTTCACGTTTGCCCTCAATTTTTCCCAGCATCAGGGTCTTTTCCAATGAGTTGACTCTTCACATCAGGTGGTCAAAGTATTGGAGCTTTAGCTTCGTATCAGGCCTTCCGATGAATATTCAGAGTTGATTTGCTTTAGGATTGACTGATTTTCTTTAGGATTGACTACTATTGATCTCCCTGTAGTCTAAGGGACTCTCAAGAGTCTTCTCCAACACCACGGTTCAAACGCATCAATTCTTCAGTGCTCAGTCTTCTTTATGGTCCGTCACTCACATCTGCATATGACTACTGGAAAAATCAGAGCTTTGACCATGATCCCATTACTTCCTGCCAATTGTCCCATCTTTTGCTTGCCTGTTTTATCCAAATGATGTGCACAGAAGGGATGCTCTGGGACCTTTAGCTATCACACAATTCTTGCTGAGCAAGACAGTACTCCTCTTTGAGAAAATCTCCACTTTTGAGCTCTCAGAATTATTGATTGAATCTTATAAAAATGTGAAAGAGAAATGCCTCCAAACTCACTTAAGTTCAAGAGAGCAGGAAGGAGCCTTACCCGAGGTCCTGGAAACCCAGGAATCCCTTTCTCTCCTTTTCTCCCAATACCAGGCTCTCCCTTAAAGACATAACAACGTTTAGAGGGGTTTAAGCAACTATATTTCAGCAATATGGAATGCAAAAACAAAATAAGAAATAAAAATTACTGCCATCAACTTAAAGAAAATGAATATTTTGGAATAGTATTCCTACATGATTATGATAAAATAGTGAAAAATTCTAGTAACAGATCAGCATTTAAAGCAAGGATAATAACCAAGTAAAATTTTTTAAAATGAAGATAGTGCATCATACAAATTTTTTTAACATTATTTGAATAAATTACCCTGGGTCCCGGTGGTCCAGGAAGTCCAGTCATTCCAGGCATTCCTTTAATACCCTAAAATTGACAAAGAATATAATCTGCTTACTCTTATTTAACATACTGAATTACACCTGTTTCAGAAATTACCTCTTTCAACAATTGTTCTCCTAACCTTTTAATAAAGGATTACCCTTCAACTGTTGCTAATTAACAACTAAGATCCAAGGGCACCTTTAAACCTGACACTCTTCAGGCTGGTTCTCTGTGAGAGTGTAGCCTCATGGGGCGTGGGAGGGGCGGTGGGGAGGGAGCCACCATGGAACCAGGGCAGGAGATGCAATATAACTGTTGAGAGGAGAGGCTCATTTTGAACAACATAGTGAAATTGAATCCAGTGACTGAAAACTGATAGAAGAATTTGCACGTGGCATCAGTAACATCAGTGCTGGAGGCTGACAAAGGAATTAACATTTGCCAAGAGTCTATTATGTATGCAGCTGTCACCTTTTCAATTACCCAAGCATCAGATCCATATGTAACATCTAAAGGACAACTGGATTTCCAGTGGTCTTTTCAGCCACCATATCAAAGACACGAATGGGGAACTAGATCCTGGAGGACATGTCACCATTTGCAGCCCAAGCTAGGTCTGCAACTCAACAGCTGGGTATACTTGAGAACACTGGTAAACCTTCTCAAGCCTCCTTTTTTCAGCTCTGTATAGTGGAGCTAATAACAGTACCAATCGGTGAAGGCTTGGGATGGAGGCAGTGTGGCACGTAGGTACTCAGCTCTTTGCTGGCATGGGAACGTGTTCAGAAAATGTCAGCTATCAAAGTATCATATGAGTTAAGAATTACCTTTTCTCCTTTATAGAGACCAGAATCAGGTGGCTGCACCAACAGAGTGGGCCCCGGAGAACCTTGTTGGCCAACCTCACCCTTTAAAAAAAAAAAATCAAGATAATAAGAATGCCATTTTTAACTTTATTTTGAACTGAAATTTGAAACAAAGAAGCTTTTCATAACTGTGATATAATGCTTATAATCCTGTGTAACATGTATCATGGATTTAAAATAAAAAACTTGGCAAATATGTCACTGAATTTTAAATGTTTATTGTTTTTCATAAATAATACATACTTATTGTTAAAAATGAATTAAAAAAATAAAAGTGATCCATAATCCTACAATCCAGAGACAATATTTATGAAAACTTTGGTACAGTTCTTTTGGTGTGCATGTGCTTGTATATGTTCGTGTATATACACATGTATACATATACATATATGTGCATAATATGCATGTGCACACACGTGTATATGTGACTAAATGGTGTGTTAAACATATTAAAATATATTATAAAACTAGTAAAACTATATAATGTCATTTAAATATAGAATACAGTTTATATTTTTATATTTTATTAAAATGTTAAGTCATTTAATATATTTTACAACAATATTTTTTGCACATTTTCCTATTATACTAGAAATTCTTTTTAAAAAAACCTGATTTTCAACACCTATGCAATAATCTGTCATAATAATATATTATCACTTACTGAGTTATTCCACTTTGGTTTGACTTAGGTTATATCTAGTTCATTAATATTTTACATCTCTTTGTAGGAAATCATGAATCAAAAGTTTTCATTTGGGTCATTAGAGATGTTCTCTACAAGAAAAAAATGTTCCTTGGATTGGTTTTGCCACAATACAACCAAAACACACCCTTAATTAGAAGATAGTTATTTCATACTTTTCTAAATATTTCTAATATTTTGCACCTGGAATTATCTTCCCTCTTGTGTTAAAAACAGGTGATAGGTCAGGTTGTCACCTGTGTGTAGAAACTAGGCCCTTACTAGACTGGGATCCTTTAGGCAAGTTTCTTAAAATCTCCTTATCCTTAACTCCTCAAAATCTTTCTCTCCTTCTCTGTGAAATGGGGAATATAATACTGCCTGCCTCAAAGTATTCTTTTATTGAATAGATAATGCACATAAAATGCTTATTACTTTCTGCAAAGTAAATGAAAAAATATAACCAATAATTCAATTCCCACCCACACCTGGGAAACTATAGAGAACCAGGAGGTTAGGGATGTGGGTTCAGTTTGTTTCTCGTGATGTGCCCTAATGCCTGACACAGTGAGGGTGTAGCAGCCATCCTAGTGGCGTCTGTTGCATGAATAAGTAATTGAACAAATGCATAAACACTGTGTATTTGCTTACTTAATAAATACATAATATGGATTGGTAAGATAACGATACTTATTCCTGTAACTGGAATAAAACTACAAAACCCATATGGGCTGGCAAGCAAGGAGCCTCTTCCAAATGTTGGTCATGCTACTGGTTCTTTTTTATAATGTTGTGACAGTACTGTATATTCATTTAAGTCAAAAGTACAGAAAGATAAATTATAAAGAACAAAATGTAAATGATCCATAATCATATCCCCTATGAAAACATGAGTAACAACCATTTAGGACAGTCTGCTCTAAAAACGGAGTGGGCAACATGGTCTTGGGCATTGTGAGAGCTCTGCACCAACATTTCAAAATTATGCCTTTATTTACTTAACAATCCAAAAGAAATTTTTAAAAGCGTATAGTGGATAATTTGAACAGCCACCTCATAGTCAAATATTTCCACGTTACCCCACTCCAGTACTCTTGCCTGGAAAATCCCCTGGACAGAGGAGCCTGGCAGGCTGCAGTCCATGGGGTCACTGAGGGTCGGACACGACTGAGCGACTTCACTTTCACTTTTCACTTTCATGCATTGGAGTAGGAAATGGCAACCCACTCCAGTGTTCTTGCCTGGAGAATCCCAGGGACGGGGGAGCCTGGTGGGCTGCCGTCTATGGGGTCGCACAGAGTCAGACACAACTGAAGCAACTTAGCAGGCAGCAGCAGCAGCATAGGAGTAATGGCCTGAGTTTGCAAACCATGCAACTATGTTGGTGCTGACTTCCCTAACTTGGCAATGCTTCCTCACTGTGTGACGTTTCTCAAAATGGGGTGCACAGGTTTAGGGGTTCTGACAAACATATTCCAAGTTTGGAAAACATTGTTTTCATCTATTTTTCACCCAGTCATTTCTCTAAGTTAGTGGTTCTCAAGATTGGGAGTGGGGGGGCATGGAGAGGGAGGGGAGAGTTTGGATGTGCTTCCCTTCAGGAACATTTGGCAAGAGCATTTGACATATTCGGTTGTCACAATGAAGCGGAAGGAATCTTACCAACATCTAGTAGGTAGAGGCCAGGGATGCGGCTAAACATCCTACTTTGCACAGGACAGCCCCATGATAATACATTAGTATTGTGAAGGTTGAGAAATCCTACTCTACATGTAGATTTCAATAATTTTTGTTGTTGTTCTGGTTTTACAAAGTTGAGCTTAGCCCTTTGTCACCTGCACTTTCTGCTTAGCATTGCTCTTCCCCACATCATGATGTCTTCCAATATATTTTTGGCAAGTGTGTCCTTCTGTTAAATGGATGTACAGTAACTTACCCAACCATGCTGGGACCCCATGAGAGGGGGGATCAGGTCTGTCTCACTAAAGCCCCACCCCCAGCACCAAACCTAGCCTGGCACAGGGTGGATGCTCAGTGTCTTTTTACGCAGGGTTGTTGAAAAAGCCGCTCACCAGAGACTACCCTGACGGTCCAGTGGTTAAGAATCTACTTTACAACCCAGGGGATACAGGTTCGATCCCTGGTTGGGGAACTAGCATCCCACATGCTGGAAGCAACTAAGCCTGCAATCTGCGACTACCGAGCTCACAAGCCTCAGTCTGCAACTACTGAGCCCACGAGCTGCAGTGAAAGATCCCACATGACAAAACCACAATCCCACATGCTGCAACTAAGACCCAACACAGCCAAATAAATAAATATTTTTTTAAAAGAGCCCCTCACCAACTCTTAAACACTGCAGATTGCTTCTAGATGAACAGCCACCATAAAGCACTTTGCTGAAGCTTGTCCTTATTTAGTGTCCTACTTCAGCAGAAAGGACTATAAGTATGAGGGGTGGAGGGAGTGGAAGAATGTGTGGCTAAATGCCTTGGATTGCAGCTGTTTATGTTTTTACTTATGTGTGAAGTTTCAGATTCTGATGAAATTTGTGAAATTAAGTCAAACAAATCTGTAATTAAACATAATTGTTACTCTGGATGCATTCCCAGAATCATTCCATCTCTTTAGCCTAGGAGGAAGTGTGTCATATAAATTAATTTGAATTTACTATTAGATTTTGTCAGAACTGTCACTCTATGGCCAAGGGTAAGGGTAACTTAATAAGTCAGTGAAGACAAATCCTTGGCCACAAAAGTGGGCAGTGATGAGAGGATGAACACAGGTTAAGTGATAATCAGAACAGCCTCCTAGACACGGGCAGTTCATGCATTTTAACACCTGCTCCTCCATGCAAAATGGGACTCTTACCGGGTCTCCCATTTGCCCCTTTACTCCCACGCCAGGATTACCCTGGAAAAGAAAACAAAACAGAAACTCATTGCCTTTGAATATTAAAGAATAACTACAAGCAAGTAAGACTTCTGGTTAGGTAATTTGTTGAAGTGTTAAATAGGGCTTCCCCAGTGGCTCAGTGGTAAAGAATCTGCCTGCAATGCAGGAGACCTGGGTTCGATCCTTGACTTGGGAAGATCCCCTAGAGAAGGAAATCACAACCCACTCCAACTCCAGTATTCTTGCCTGGGAAATCCCATGGACAGAGGAGCCTGGGGGGCTGCAGTCCATGGCATCGCAAAAGAGTCAGACGCGACTAAGTGACTAAACAACGATTTATTAAATACTCTGGGAATTTTAAAAAGAGGGAAGACATGATTCTGACAAACATCAGTGGTCACTTGTCTTGTTGGACATGGACATTACTTGTGTATGTGACTCATGGCTGCCTACCTTTAAGCCTGGACTCCCAGGGGGGCCTGGAGGTCCCTAAATCAACAGCAAAAACACACAAATCACTCATCAGTCACAGAAATCTGAACGTGTCCTTGTTGGGTGTCCCAAGCTCTTCTTTAGGAAACCCTTAATTTTGAAACATGCACAATGGACTTCCTACCACAGCTGGGCTGCTTGTCCCCCGCCCCAATGCCACCACCAGGGGGGATCTGTGCTTCAGAATGGACTCGCACTCATAATGGTGGGTGTGCGCTGATTCATCAGGTCTCACAAAGGACCCACCTCTGCCTGACCCAAGACTGCAATTCTGCTTTCTTCTGCTTTATTTAAACGTCAAGTCGGGGCTTCTAGAGGAACAGCATCAGTAATGCGGTACTTACTGCTAACCCGGGCTCTCCTGGGTACCCCACTGGGCCTGCTGGGCCTCTCACTCCCCTTGATCCCTAAACAGGAGAAAAATCAGTGCCTTTGTTACTAAAAACTATAAGCACTGTTCTTGCAAGAGCTGCATGTAATCCCAGGTAGATAAAGACCTAGGAGAAGTCAGTTCTAGACACACCTGCCCTCCTGAGTGGTCCTGGACAGCAGCCCTGACACAGCTGGGAAAAAGGAACAGAGCAGGAAGAGAGCAGTGCTCAGGTGGGGGTGCCTGACCCCTACATTTGAGACTAAATTAAGACCCAGAGATCAAAGAAAACTTGTTCTACATATAACTTTAATAGACATCAAGATGCTTTTAATTGCCAGGAGAAATAATAAACTCGGATATGCAGATTACACCACGCTTATGGCAGAAAGTGAAGAACTAAAGAGACTTTTGATGAAAGTTAAAGAGGAGAGTGAAAAAGTTGACTTAAAACTCAACATTCAGAAAATGAAGATCATGGCATCCAGTCCCATCACTTCATGGCAAATAGATGGGGAAACAGTGGAAATAGTTTATTTGGAAACAGTGGAAACAGAGAGACTTTATTTTGGGGGGCTCCAAAATCACTGCAGATGGTGACTGCAGCCATGAAATTAAAATACTCTTACTCCTTGGAAGAAAAATTATGACCAACCTAGACAGCATATTAAAAAGCAGAGACATTACTTTGCCAACAAAAGTCCATCTACTCAAAGCTATGTTTTTTCCAGTGGTCATGTATGGATGTGAGAGTTGGACTGTGAAGAAAGCTGAGTGCTGAAGAATTGATGCTTTTGAAATGTGGTGTTAGAGAAGACTCTTGAGAGTCCCTTGGACTGCAAGGAGATACAACCAGCTCACCCTAAAGGAAATAGGTCCTGAATATTCATTCGAAAGACCGATGCTGAAGCTGAAACTCCAATCCTTTGGCCACCTGATGGGAAGAACTGACTCATTGGAAAAGACCCTCATGCTGAGAAAGATTGAAGGTGGGAGGAGAAGGGGACAACAGAAGATGAGATGGTTGGATGGCATCACCAACTCAGTGGACATGAGTCTGAGTAAACTCCAGGAGTTGGTGATGGACAGGGAGGCCTGGTGTGCTGCAGTCCATGGGGTCACAAAGAGTCGGACACGACTGAGTGACTGAACTGAACATTAAATTAAAATATTAATGTAGTTATACTCTATTCTTTCAACATGCCTAAAGGATCAACGTGAATAGGAATGCCCCCAATTCAAGATCAAGACAATTCAGCCTTAAACAATTTTCTGGAACATGTTAAGTTGTGGCCTGATACACAAATTCACAAGGAAGGGTAATAGCTGGGCAGTTCTAGAAGTATGAACAGAGGCACTCTGTTCTCCAGCTCACCCTGCCCACATCCGATGATTTGTGAGCATGCAGTGGCATTCCTCTCTCCTAGAGGATGAACTGCTACTTATTTTAACATTGATACTGAGGTATCTCATTGAAAACATTGCAATGAGCTTCCGGAGTAGGAAGAGAACCAACCTGGGAAATAATCCCATCAACAGCCAGAAGTAACTAAATGAAATTACGGTGAACCATTAGGAGGCAAAATTGCTTTCAGCTTTAGTCTTGTGAACACTGATGAATTGGAACAAGTCTAATCACTGAATTACAAATTCCAGGAACATGAGGATGGTGAAAAATATTAAACACAATATACAATTACTGATTCAGCAGGCAAAAATTGCTTTCACTGGACATATATGATTTAGGTAGTTTCAAAGAGGTACATTTTCCTAAAAGTGACTGTGGCTACCTGAGCAATACCAAATGGTCACTGCAAGACAGAAGAGGCAGAGAAGCAGGAGCCAGCTGAGATTCAAGGATGGCCCCTTGAGCCTGTGATCAGTGCAGTCACAAAGGGCCTTGTGTTTGATTTAAAGCTCTGCTGTCATCATCTTGAAATTTGTAATAATTTTTGAACAAGAGACCTACATTTTCATTTTGCACCGAGCGGGCCCTGCAAATCTAGGTAACCTGTCTTGCTAGTGGGGTTAGGTTAGTGGGGACCTACTAACCTACTAGTGGGGACCATAGGTTATTTGAGGAGCAAACGGAAGCTCTGGGCCTGCCCCAAGGACTTACTGGTGAGCCGGGAGGTCCTGGGTCCCCTCTGTCGCCCTGCAACAGTAGCGGTACAACGCATTAGAAGAGCAACACTGTTCCCCTCAAACACACAGGACGTGAAAAGAAGAAACACACACACGCAGGAATTATCTGGACAGTCTGTGCAGTTTGCTTAGTTTGTCAGCACAGAACAGACAGCTGTGGATAGAGCTCTGTGGAGGCGCTTTCCTGGTTTTAGTCTTAAGCCCCGAACTGCACTTCTACTCATTTGAAACCAACCAACACCAGGGAAAGGTGTGAGGACGTGAAGGTGTGAGGACGTGGAACCATTTGCAGGGCGGGAATAGAGACGGCAGCGTACAGAACGGACACGTGGACACGGGAGGGGAGGGTGGCACGAACTGGGAGATCAGGACTGAGATATATTCACTACCAGGCGTAAAAGAGATAGCTAGGGGGAAGCTGCCGTAACCACAGAGGCTCCGCTTGGTGCTCTGTGATGACCTGGAGGGGAGGGATGGGAGGCGGGGTGGGAGGGCAGGCCCCCGAGGGAGGGAATATGTGTACATATGGCTGATTCCCTTTGTTGTACAGTGGAGGCTAACACAACATTGTAAGCAACTATACTCCAATAAAAATAAATTATGAATTTTTTAAAAGAGGATTTCATCTTTCATTTCTAAATCCTCACTTGAACGGTTCCATTTCATCAGCGTTTAACCATCTCTCTTCTGATTGGCAGAGCTTGGCTGCCTTAACGGACGCTTTGTTATCACCCCAGAGCAGGTGTAAAGGGAATTTGTGTTGCAATTCTCTCACACCTGTTTTGTGCTCATCTACCGTTTCGTGACTCTGTCCTGAGACTTTACCTACTTTTAAAAAATCAAGGAGTGTATATTCTCTTGAATATGGGCTTCCCCGCCCCCACCTCCCCGCAAAATGTAAAATACATTGTAAAACATTCATACGGTAAAATTTAATATTTCAATCATTTTTAAGTGCACAGTTCTGTGGCATTAAATACATTCATCATGTTATATAACCATTACCAGCTTCCATTGTCAAAACTTTTCATTTCTTCAGTGGAAACTTTGTACCAACTAAATATGAGCTGCCTAGTCCTCCTCCCTCCAGTCCCTGACAAGCACCATTCTGCTCCCCAACTTTATGAATCCAACTACTGTAAGAACCTCCTCTAAGTGGAAATCACCCCTTTTGTGTCCTTTTTTGACCGGTTTATTCCACTCAGCATAATGACCACAGGGTTCATCCATGTTGTAGCATTCCAAAGGAAATCTCAGGCCATGTGTTTTCTACATGGGTTTACCTGTATGGAAAAAAATTCATTTGAAATCCACCCTGATCATAGCACTTACCTGCATACCTTTAGTGGCACCTAAAATGAACACTGAATTTCCTTTTTCTCCTTTTTCTCCAGGAAGGCCCTGAAAACAAAATATTCACTTGAGAGAGGAAAAGAGCATATTACTATTTCTGTATTTTCTTTAGCAACTGAAATATTACCAATAAAATTACTGTTATAATCATATTTCACTAGTGGAGATTATTTTATTCTCATTATTATTATCATCCTCAGTTACTCATATATACTTATTTAATATTTGCTTAAGATTAAGGAATCTCCTAAGATGGAATATCTACTAATATATTCATAAACATATTATAAATATTTATTATACATTATAAATATATTATATATTTATATAGGTTATACATAATGCTAATATATTTATAGCTATTTGCTTATTATTCAGCAGAAAAATTGCATTTTTCCTTACAACATAATGTATATAGTACTTGGATTATTCTTATAAGTAAATAACATTGAAGTTGTCAGTTAATAATTTATGCCTCAGAAATAGCAAAAAAATTATTTTATCCATTTAACTATTTGTATTCAAAACAGAGCTTAGGTACCCTTTAGATTAGCTTTTTTAAAAAAATAACCTGTTTCTTTTAGAAGGTTTTTGCATGTAGCTGCAAGTTTGTTTACTTAGAGTAATTTTTAAAAGTGATCAAAACACCTTAATGTACTTTCACCCCAAAGTTTCCCTATTTAGTATCTTAATGTCCTGCTACTGCTACTGCTAAGTCACTTCAGTCGTGTCCGACTCTGTGCGACCCCATAGATAGCAGCCCACCAGGCTCCCCCGTCCCTGGGATTCTCCAGGCAAGAACACTGGAGTGGGTTGCCATTTCCTTCTCCATCTTAATGTCCTACTTAATATCTTAATACATCGTAAGTTGGTTGCTCAGTCACTCAGTCGTGTCTGACTCTTTGTGACCCCTTGGGCTATAGCCTGCCAGGCTCCTCTGTCTATGGAATTTTCCAGGCAAGAATATTGGAGTGAGGTGCCATTATATCAAATTTCTATGAAGCACATACAGGTTTCAAAGTTAATCCCTGTTAGGAGAGTGTTTGACTTTGCTTCCAAAAGGAGATAACTAGAGTTTCGTGGTAAATTACACCATCAGTTTCCTTGAGACATCAGATTCGCTTATACAGACAAGTGTTGCTTCTCACAGTTCCAATATGTGTGTTTCAGTTCCACAAATAAGTTATATCACACCAGTCCTCCAACCAGTGGCTTCAAATTTCAGTTACCATTGTGTATTAACTGAGTCAACGCATAAAACACAAACATCACTGCTAGCTCAATGGTCCACAGATCGCTATATAAGTAACCGGTGAATCAAGATCACCAGCTGATCGTATCACTCCTCTCAAAGTCTACCAGTGCCCAGTCACTAACATCTGTTAGCTCACACAGAGACAGCGAAGTGTGTAGCTGTGTTGCCCCCTGCTTCCCTCCCAGTGACACACCCAAGTGACATTTCATGAAAATAAGTCATTGACAGAGAGGACTGGCCAACAAAGATGAAAAGGGAGTGAAAAATGCTAATACTGGAGGCGAAATTCAAACAGAATGTAAGTGGCGTTATGGGAAAAAGAGCCCTTGTGAGAGTGCTGTCACTACTGTCATTCAAGCCAGAGGAATTCAGCGAAGATAAACATATCCACGCAAAAGAAGGAAGCGGCTGTGACCAAAAGAATGAAGACGTACCAGAGGAAGTGACACAGACAGAAGAACCTCATGTTACAGAAACTCTTGGAGATATTTCACCACACTGGAAGCTGGTCCAAACTTGGAAAAGAGGGTGATATTCACCAAAGCACAGAAAACTCCTCCACTTCATGTCCTAAGTTACAGGACCAGGAGAAGGCAAGCCCAATTCAAACTGTCTTTGACAAGTTTTTACGAAGAAAGAAAACCCTTTAATTCTCAATGTTTCTAATGTTTTAGATTATAATGTGATAAATAAATATTAAGTTTTAAAATTACCCCTATATATTTATGATGTTTTAATGAGATATCTTAAAGGTCATGGAATAACAGTAATTTTCCCATTGGATGTTAAGGTTGCTTTGTGTGCCTTCGGATTGCATGCCATTATTAAAGTCTCAACTCCTGTGCAAAGTGAGGACCGCCCATGTATAAAATGGGTCAAGGGAAAAAAAAAATCACTTTACAAAGAGACCATTATGACAAACTTCAGTACTGTGATCAGAAGAACCTGCTGTGTTAAAGCTAAAATTGAGAATCCTGCTCTCTTGAGTGTTCATGGACGCTCAGTAGAAGGCGGTGTGATCCAATTTGAAGATCTTAAGAAATGTGCATTCACCAGACTGCACTTGCATATTCAAGGGGTTGAGTTTGAAAATAAATGGTGGTTGAGAAGCTTAACCATGGAAGTCCGTTGTGTTACTTGATACCACAAGAAAAAGGTGACTATGGAAATTCTTTTTTAAGCTCTGTGTTCAGACCATTTCCACTAGCACCTGGAACAAAAGGAAAATGCACAGAAGAAAGTAAGACGACTGGTGGTGATGAGAAAGCCTTTTATAAGGAATTCTGGGTGATGATATTTAATTAGGGAAGCAGAAAGGCTGAAAAACAGCCACAGAAAATCAGTTTTGAAAGGCCTAATCATCTCCAGTCTTTAAGTGAGAAAAGAGAGAAATGGGATATACGTGGTAGAGGAAAGAGTCATTCTTACTAAAGTTATATTTAAATAAAAGCGCAAACATTTGAAGGAAATAAAAAGCACTAAGAGCAGTAAAGGCCTCTTAAGTGCTGGATATTGTCAACTATTTCTGAACCTCCACTCCAAACTCCTGTCATTTATTTATTTATTTTGCATAATGGGGGCTAGAAAGCTAAACACTACATTTCCCAGACTGCTTTGCAGCTGGCTGTGAAGTAGGGTCCACCTGGGAGATGTACTTCTGAGATTTGGGAGGCAGAAATGAACAAAACATCCTCTTCTGGTACTGTTGATGCTGCCAAGCAGGAAGGTAGAAACCTAAGTGTTTGTTGGTGTCTTGAAGTGGGGATAAGAGGTAGTGGTTGAGGTGCAGGAGCGGCTTCTAACTTCTGGATCTCAGCTATGTGTGAGCCCCTGAAATCTTGCAGTGACCCCCTGAAATCTTGCAGTGACCCCAGAGTTTTAATCCTCCAACTGTTATATTAAGTGCCAAATTCCCTGTATTAAATTCCTTTCTGTTTGAAATACCTAGAGGGGTTTAAGTGGCTGCAGTGAACCCTGAAGGATAAACAACCTCAGTTTTGCTAACTGGCCTCCCTTCCCCTACTATCCATTCTCTATCCAGCAACCAGAAGCATCTTGGTAGAACATCAGTCAGATCAGATCACTTCCTTCCTTAAAACCATCCAGTGTCTTCCCATGTCATGGAAAAGAAAACCCAGCTTCCTTCCACAGTCTACAAGGCCCCATGTCAGCTACTGAGAGAGCTGTCATGTCAACTCTCTGTTCTTATCCTCCAGTCACCCCCATCTGTTCACCAGGCTCCTGGGATACTTGTAATAACTCTGTTTCTTGAACACATCAATTCTGTTCCCACTGAGGCTCTTTTCACTTGATTCCCACTAAAATGAGCTGTGGCTCTCTTACTGGGGGCCCTCGTGGGCCAAGAGCTCCTCTTTCTCCTGGAATCCCTGGATCACCTCTTGAGCCATTGTAGCCATCTATGCCAGGTCTGCCTCTGGATCCAGGAGGCCCTGGGTGCCCCTACAGAAAACAAAGTTATAGGTGAGTATTTTTGCAAGAATATAAAGATTGAAGGCAGGAGGAGAAGGGGACGACAGAGGATGAGATGGTTGGATGGCATCACCGACTCAATGGACATGAGTTTGAGTAAACTCCGGGAGTTGGTGATGGACAGGGAGGCCTGGCGTGCTGCAGTCCATGGGGTCACAAAGAGTCGGACATGACTGAGCAACTGAACTGAACTGATCATAACAAAACGGTTATGCAATATGGATACCCAGATTATGGCCTTTATGACTCACATGTTGTTCAGTTTTGTGAATCTTCCTTTCCCACCCACAAATACTATGTAGTACAGTGCATATGTGCATGCTGAGTCACATCAGTCATGTCCAACTCTTGGGACTCCTTGCGACCTCATGGACTGAACCCTGCCAGGCTCCTCTGTCCATTGGATTCTCCAGGCAAGAACACTGGAGTGGGTTGCCATGCCTTCCTCCAGGAGATCTTCCTGACCCAGGGATCGAACCCATGTCTCTTATGTCTCCTGCACTGGCAGATGGGTTCTTTACCCCTAGCACCACCTGGGAAGACATAAATTTATTTTCATACACTCTAATTTAAATTCATTTAGTTTGGAGTATTTTCAGAGATTTGGGAGGAAATCTTCCTTGAAATCCTCAGAAAGACTCTAATGAATTATAACTGTCGCCAAATACCTTTCTCTTCTTTCCTTTGATTTTCACATTAGAAATGAGAGCTTTAAGCCCACTCCCACCATTAGGACTCACAGCTAATAAAAAATTTCATAATGAGAATAAATTTATTTCCAGAAAATTATACTTGAGCTGACAAGTATATCTAGCTCATGTTCTAAAATGTTTTTCTCCAATCTGCTTGAAAACCTTGTTCTTCAAGTAAAGTGTTTTGGTCTCAGAGTTATTACACAAAATTGAAATGCATATACCCTGCCATTTATGAAAATAAGAAAATAAAGTTCGCCATTTGCTGTTGCTTTTGTTCATTTACTATATATCATATAAATACATTAGATCATGTGACTTTAAGGCTTTGATGAGTTTCTTCCCCCCCAAAATGGAGAAAACTTAAGGATACTTACAGGTATCCCATCCAGACCTGGAAATCCAGGAACTCCGGTTGGACCCTAAAATCCCAGAAAATAAAACAAAGATATAAAAGTTACTAAATTATTAGATTAACCAGTTGATTTACTTAAAAGCATTAGTAATTAATGGCTTGCTTTAAAAAAAAAACAACCCTTAATGGGCACTGTCATCTACTTTTACATTAAGGAGCTCAAATGCCAACATTTAGAAATCAGCATTGTGTTTCCTTCTTTTTGTACTTGGGAAGCCAACATGGCAGTATCAGTTCAAAGCATACAATACTGGATACTTAGAAATTCAACTTCCCAGAATCTCTTTATCCCAGAGAAACAAAACCTTAAATGTAAACATGGGTAATTGACAGGACTGTTTTTGCACACTTGCACTACAATAAGATCTCAAATTCTCAGCAGAGAATAAAGAATAGTTTTATCTCCATATTATAGCATATTATACAAAGTTTCTAAAGGAATAAGTTCAATCTACATCAATTGATATGGAGTGATTTCCAAGCCATGTGATTGAGTGGAAAAAGAAAAGACTCAGCATGATACACATAATATCATTTAGGTTTTTGAAAAAGTCATAAAGAAAACCACTCCTCACTGGATACATTCATGCTTTTTCATATCATTTTATTTATTTATTTTATCTGGGATTGTGCTGGGTCTTTGTGCTGCACAGCCTCTTCTCCAGCTGTGGCGAGTGGGGATTACTTTCTAGTTGTCATGCTTGGGCTTCTCATTGCGGTGGTTTCTCTTGTTGTGGAGCATGGACTCCCCGGATTGTGGTCTTGAGCAGATGCGGCTCCTGGACTCTAGGGCACAGGCTCAGTGGTGCACGGGCTTAGTAGCTCTGTGGCATGTGGGATCTTCCCAGATCAGGGACCAAACCCGTGTCTCCTGCATTGGCAGGCGGATTCTTCACCACTGAGCCACCAGGGAAGCCTGACATGCTCTTCTCTCTAAGTATCTAGAAAACATCCAGAGAGGCATGCTCCTCTGGAAAGGGGGCTAGAAATAAGGGCTGATTATACAAGAGGGCTTCAGGCTTAATTTTTATAAGGTGCAAATAGGTACTACTTGTGATTATACCAAAAAAAAAATGTCGTATAGCAACGCTGGTGAGTGGTTAATGAGTCTTTCACTTAGGAAGAGGCTTACCTTGTCACCTACGTCACCTGCTGCTCCAGGACGGCCACTGTCACCTTTCATCCCTTTCTCCCCTGGGATCCCAGTGGGTCCCGGTGGTCCCAGGGGTCCAATAGGACCCTGTGGCCCTGCTGGTCCCGGTTGACCCTAAGAAGAAAGATTAAAAAGGTAAGGGGAGTGGTGTGTGAGCCTTAAGTAGAGTTTTCTAACACAAATATACGGTGACTTGGGTTTACAGAAGACTGTAAAATTAAAGATGGAGCAAATTTTAATAACAGAAGGACAAATGATGAATTAATTGCCAAAAAAGAAAGGAATGTTGTCTTTTTCAATCTGAATCAAAGCTTTACAGTAAATTTGAATCACTGCATGTGCATACACACACATCTATATACTGATTATAGTCCTCTTATTCTTTTCATTCTGTCATTGAAAATTAAAAATTTATTTGGCTGCATTTGCCATGCATGGACTCTCCAGCCGTGGCACAGGAGCTCAGTAGTTGTGGCATGTGGGATCCTAGTTCCCTGACCAGGGATTGAACCCACATCCCCGGCATCACAAGGAGACCACCAGGGAAGTCCCCTGAAGTAAGTAATTTTTAAATGAAGTCTCATTAACATTATGTTAGTGACACAAGAGTGAGGAAAAACTGCCAGATCTTTCATTTCCTTCAAATGGCTAATGATTTGTCTGCCTTTTTAGAGAGAAACATTTCTTTTTTAGCTGATTTTATCTGCTCTCTTATCCCTAATTTGGAAGCTGGCTCTCCTCGTCACATTATTTTTATGCAGTCTAACTTCCTTTCCATGAATGAAAATATCACCTTTTATTTTAGGCAAAGAAGTTTCAGGAACTCAGCTCTCCCCCTGAACACACAGTGGGAATATCTCTGGGGCAAAGATGAGGAAAGCTCTCTCTTTAAGCCTGTTCCCCTTTGCATTTAGATGCACTGATGCCATGAATGCATGTTCAGCTACCACAGCGAATCTCACAACTCTTTCTATTCTGAAGTAGGCAGGCTGATGTATCTCAGCGTTAGTTTCTCTGATCAGTTTCCAGATGATCATATCTAGCTTCCTCCTTGACATCTTGAATACAATGGTTGTTGTTGCTGGTCGTTCAGTCGTGTCTTTGTGGCCCCTCCAGGCTCCTCTGTCCATGGAATTCTCCAGGCAAGAATACTGGAGTGGGTAGCCATTCCCTTCTTAAGGGGGATCTTCCTGACCCAGGGATCAAACCCAGGTCTCCTGCATTGCAGGCAGATTCTTTACCGTCTGAGCCACCAGGGAAGCCTCAAATACAATGATACCTCTAGCTTAAAAAAAAAATGCAAAATAGAACTTCTAATTTTTCTCCCCAGATCTGATCTTCCATTCACCTTCTCCAGCTCCAGAAAATTAGGGATCACCCTTGTTATTCCTCTTTCTCCCACTCTACATTTAACCCATGCTCAGTTCCTAGCCATTTCACTTCTAAAAGAGATCTGAAGCCTCCCCACCTCACTGTCTGCTGCCTTGCTGCCACACTGGTCCAGCCAGCATCAGTGAGACCTGCACTCTAGGCTCCCAAGTAGTTCTCCAGCTTCCTTTTACCCACTCCTGGCCTTTCTCCAAGTGGCATTAAAGCAGAAATCAGATCATAGCATGGCCCTGCTTTTCAAGTTCTCCTTGCCTTCCCACTGCAAGCAAAATAAACCCCGTGCTCCTCACCTTCCAGGCCTCACAGAGTGTGGCCTCAGATTCCCTTGCGCCCTGTGCTGTGCCCGCCCCACACTCACTGCATCCAGCACGCTGCTCTTATCTGTCCCAGGGCCTCGGTGCAAGCACTTCCTCGAAGGCTCTTTCCCTAGATCTGCACATGACATGAGTCTCTCCTGAACCGCCACCAGTGAAGGAGGATTCTCAGTTCATCCACATCCCCATTAGTCTCCAGCAGGGCACTCGGTCTACTTCCTTCTTAAGATCTTAGCATTTCACATTTTTTTTAACTTTTGGCCCTTCCTCACAGCCTGTGGGATCTTAGTTCCCCGACCAGGGATCGAACACCCCCCTCTGCATTACAGTCTTAACCACTGGACTACCAGGGAAGTCCCTCACAGTTTTACAATTATGTATTTGCTCATCAGTTCATTGTCTGCTCTCCAATGAGATACTAGTACCATGAGGGTGGGGACATCTGCTCACCATATAAGTCTTCTATCTACCACCTGCCATGGCCTTTGGCTCAGGAATGAATGAATGAATGAAGGGTTCGTGTGGCGGTCACTATGCTCTCAGGCTTGGTGGTCCAGCCTGACCATCCATCCACTCCAGAAACACCCTACCTCGACCCTGGAAAGTGATTTTTGAACTTTGCAAAAAGGAATGCTATCAAATGTAATGTTTATGACATATTCCTTGATTTTATACTTCAAATTTATTTTTATAAAATAACCCATGTATGGGAATTATGAGGCTCTTTGAATGAACTTTAGAATCTAAAGTCAGGGTTTCTAAATGATACTTCCAGCCTCCGCATTCAATCTCTGTCTATAATTTGGTGTGAGCAGAGAGTATCTTAGATTCAAATGTTTTTTAAAATAACTCACTTTGCAGTCTTAAGATAACACCTCTAGATGAGGTGAAGAGAAGCTTTTCAATGAGAAGTTTATAACAGTGAATTCGCCAGTGCAGGGTGATCTGGCCACATGACACCGTGTGCTGTGCACACACATGTCCAGCTGTGTTGTCTAATTCAGATTCAATCCCTGGATTGGGAAGATCCCGTGGAGAAGGGAAGAACACCTGTTCCAGTATTCTTGCTTGGAGAATCCCACACAGAGGAGCCTGGGGGGCTACAGTCTATGGAGTCGCAAAGAGTCAGACATGACTTAGTGACTGAATAACAAAAACCACCAGTGTGCACAGGACCCTGCCCAAGAATGTAGAGCCAGCCTTTGAGTGTGTGGGGCCCAGGGGAAAAAGATTTTTTGAAGAGTCCTATCTACATGAAAATTTGAATCATCTGAAATCAGTGTGTAAGCACCATTCTGGTGACCCAATCTCAGGAATCCTATGAATGAAATCCCACAAGGGGGCGAGTGAGACTGTTCTATTAGGCGGCCACCCTCTTGACACCAGGGCCAGTCATGGGCCCCAGCCCTGAGCATGAGCCCCAGAGCTCCTCATGTACTCAACCCCCAAAGGATAAACAGAGTGCATCCTGTTGAAACTACTTAAAGCCCAAGCTGGAGCTGCCACTGCCTGAGTACCACTTAAGCGAACTTCCATAACTTTTCTGTCCCTGTGAATGATCCACAGGACTGAAAATGGGGTCTGTCCACTCAGCCAATCCCCTAACACCAAGCTGACCCTGGACTCTATGCTTTCTTCCTCATTCCTTTTTTCATTATTGACAACCTTTAACATCTGCCTACATTTTGTAAGTCAAAATCATACTTTATTCGTACTTTCCCTTCTCTTCATGCATTTTCATTATCATTAGAATAGCTGCTATTCCTTGAGCACCCATAAAAATACTATAAGCTTAGAATTTTCAAGGAAGCTTAAATGTATACATAAGTGTTACAGAAAAGACAACAACAAAATATAAAATCTAATCATATGGGCCCCATCCATTTAGGGGCACTTTGAAGGCGTATCTATTTACTCTAGATATTATACAGTTTCTAAACTACAATCTAAATGTCAGCATAAATAATGACTTCAGCTGACCTTTTCTACGTGTTAATTAATCTCAGTTGGTTTTGGTTAATTACCATAAGGCTCAGGAAATAACTGCTTTTTCATTAAGTTTGGAAATTATCTGTCTTACATATCATTTATATAAAAAGTTCTAAATTATCTATTGTGGACACTGTACTTTACAAAACCTATGATCTAAAAACAACAAAATGCATGTCTGGACAGAAAAGGGGAACAGAAAGGACAGCCAACTCACTGGCTATAATTCTCTTTAATGTATTTCGCTTTAGACACGCGATGCCGAGTCCAAGCCTAATGGAACTTTGGAAAGAAAAAGAAAAGGGGTGGAAATACTGAGCACAGTGGCAAGAATGATAAAACTGCCTTCAATATAGAAGTGTGTCCTGATTGAGAACACGCCAGCTAAAACACCCTTAAACAGAAATACATCGAGCGATGGTAATTTGTATCATTAAATTCTCCGTCCCTCGTTTTGCCACCTCCCTAGCCCTGATCGGTCACACTGACATCCCTGAACGAGGGATGTCAAGCTCCGTTCTTTCACAGGCTTCTGTGTCCTGTCCCTGAAGTGCCCCTGCCATGCCCCCCAAGTAATCTCTCACTCCTCCCCTAGAAAAACCCCGCTGTCTGCTACCCTCACCCCACACCCTTCAGAATGAGATGCTTGTCCAAGATGCCTGCGTAATGACACTTCCCATCCACTCCTGTGATCACCTCTTTGTCTCTGTGTCCCCAGCCCCACACCCACCAGACCAGAGCTCCTGGCAGACAGAGTCTAGGTGCCCGAGGCCATGATGCAAGAAAGGCAGAGAACAACATTTAACAAAATCACGTGGTCAGATCCCCCACCCAACCCGAGGGAAGACTGTCCAGGATCTGCTTTCCCCTGGCTCTGAACTGCTGTCCCTGGAAGTGGCTGAGAGTAGGGATGAGGACCTGAGATGACTCCACCCGGGCTGAGCAGAGCAGTGGCCCTGAACGCTGCCCTGTTGGTGTCTGTGGTTGCTGAGATCTGACATAGGGGTCTTCCTTCAACCACACTAAACTGCACATACAACCCCTACCGTGTAAGTGAAAAATCTAACAGAGAGCATTAAAGGCCTCCCTTCTACGGGATAGACTTTGCGTTTTGTTCTACATGCAGTGCTGTTTTTTTCCTCTTAATCGTTATCTTATTACAGAATACATCTTAAAAAATACTCTAAAACCTTGTATACCAGTATTAAATATGCCAGAAAGCTGTTCACAAAAACTTTCCGAGCACCAATATTTGAAATAGTCATTGTGAGTTTATCTAATCTGAGTAAATCATTTATCCACAGTGATGGAATGATTCCACTTTCATTAAATCACTTCATATAAAAGAAGGGATCACTAAAAGAAAACATGTTTAAGAGTTGAGCTTACTAATTTATCAGGCAACACTAAAAGTAACTTCATGATGAATAGACATAAATAAGGGGATGACAGAGGATGAGATGGTTAGACAGCATCACTGACTCAGTGGATGTGAATTTGAGCAAACTCTAGGAGATAGTGAAGGACAGTGCTGCCGTCCACGGGGTTACAAAGAGTCGGAGGCAACTTAGCAACTGAACAAGACAAGACACTTCCGTAACTACAGAATCATTAAATAATCACAAGAACTTTGCATCTCTAAAAAAAGGTTTTTTTGTTTTTTTTTTTAAGAACTATTCCACTCCTACCCTTGCACTTTTCACCCATGCTAGGCAATGGAGCGTTGCATTTCAGTCACTAGCAAAAAGAAAAAAATGCCCAAGGGAATGAATGGCTGGCTGTCAGAGGTAGGGTCTCTGAATTTTTTCTTTCTTTTTTTGCTACTGTGGGTCTGGAATTGCCTCTGTGGTTTATGACCTTCAGTGAGAGACAGTGAAGTCAGAAAAAGGATTCACTGAATCCAGAAAGGACAATCGGCCTGACAGCCGAGGAAGCTCTGGCATGCCATGGGAAGCCGCCAGGCCATGGCTTTCTACCCAAAGGCCAGCCGGACGCCGAGTCATCAGACCCATTCACGTGCCTCCCCACTGTGGCTGCAGCCGCACCGGGCTCTCGGGCCAGCTGAACAAATAAAGGCTGAAGGCGATCGGAGTGGACACTGGCTCCCACGCCTGCCTGGCTCTCAGAGGCCAGAGCATTCCTTTAGGATTCCCCCTCATTAACCGTCCGTGTCAGATGCGTCTCTTGAGCTGGGCTAGGAACAAACTATCTTTATTTCACGACATTTAGTAGACGAGACCAACAGAGAAGACGATATGTACATTTTTAACACCTAAATATTCAAATCAGCCTTTTGGGCTGCCACTGGTCTGCTTGCTTCCAGGAAGCAAACCCTAAGAGGAACGGAGGGACATAGGTGCACCCGTGGCTGATTCATGTTGATGTATGGCAAGAACCACCACAATATTGGAAAGTCATTTTACTTAAAATAAATTAAAAAAAAAAAAGAAATCCTTCATCTATTGAGCAGTGTGAGGACTGGGAGAAATAGCTACAGAAAGACAATGGCAGATGCACATACAATCACACTCTTTCTGCCACTACTTCTTGCTCTTTTAGAATCGGAGAATCGGTGCAAGAAGTCTGAGTGAATGAAATGAATGAACAAACAAGAAAGATGTCTTTATTATACTGTTGTTGTTTAGTCACTAAAGTGAAAGTGAAGTCACTCAGTCGTGTCCGACTCTTGCAACCCCACGGACTGTAGCCCACCAGGCTCCTCTGTCCATGGGATTTTCCAGGCGAGAATATGGGAGTGGGTTGCCATTTCCTTCTCCAGGATATCTACCCAACCCAGGGATTGAACCCAGGTGTCCCGTATTGTAGGCAGACATTTTACCGTCTGAGCCAGAAAGTAAAAATGAAAGTGAAGTCACTAAGCCATGTCCAACTCTTTTGCAACCCCATGAACTGTAGCCTGCCAGGCTCCCCTGTTTTTGCTTGGAATTTTCCAGGCAAGAATACTGGAGCGGATTGTCAATTTCTTCAGGGGATCTTCTGGACTCAGGGATTGAACCCACATCTGCTGCATCTCCTGCATTGACAGGTAGATTCTTTACCACTGAGCCATCTGGAAAGCCTTTTATCACACTGTTTACACATAAATTTCCAAATCACTCTTGGCCAATAAGACCATGACATTGACTGTCAAAAGTGTCGCAGGAAGGGAAAGGTATTTATTTATTAAGCTGGGTTATACACCTGCGGTGTCCATATATTACTTCACTTAATCCAACCAGCAGCCCTGAGGACTGTGGATTATTATCCCTGTATAAATAAGGAAAGTCCACATACAACAGTGTTCATCAAATTAGTTAAAGACCTCTATTTTTGTTCTCAAATCTAATGTCCTAGTCCCATCCTGTATCTCTGACCGTTCTCTAGAAACTTCCTTGAACCTTCTTCCCTGTACATTCACACTCATCATGTCAGAAGCTGAGGTCACCACGCCCAGACTGGTTTTCCTGCCTTTTTCCTCCCTGACTCAGCAGACGGCAGCTTGGGTTTCTTCCACCAGCTAAGCTCACCACCCAGCTGTCAGCTTTGCCGACCTTCTATCCCTCCTTCTCCCAAGACCAAGTCTATCGCTTCTTTCTCTGAATTAATTCTCAGATGTCTGTCCCTCTGTCACCCCACTGTGGAGGCCCTGGGTCACGGTCTGGTCATCCACATGGGCGACCCACGCACCAGCCTCCCCCGCTTCCCTAAGTCCAGTCTCCCCCTCACTTGCACATACCAATGTCAACTAACCCTTAGTCTTCCCTTTGCTGTGTCCATGCTTCCATCAACACTGCAGTGAGCACAGCCCATCCTCCTCCACCCCAGCAAACCGTGGTCCCTAAGCATCTGCACCCACACCCTGTCCTCCAGTCACATTTGTGTATTCTCTTTGCCTGAAGGAATAGCAGCCTTGGCCCATTTGTAGCTCATATTCAACCTTCCCCCAACCCAAATTATGATGACAACAACAATGACGATGCTAGGACACCCTTCACTGAGCACTCACTCCATTCTGGTCCCTGAAAATGTACTGTGCCTTCCTTGCATGGAATCCTCACATCCTTAGAGCACAAAGACATCCACTGTCTACTTGTCCTAAATGACAAAGCCTAGGCTCAGAGAGATGAAGGCCACTTGGCCACCACCTGGAGAAGCAGAGCCACACCCGACTTCAAAGCCGCTGCTTCCCTTTTCACTACAGTCCTCATCAACTTCACTCTTGTATAAACTCTCATATCCACCGTCAAACAATTAATACCCACATAAGCTTAGCACTTATTTCTCATTATTGTTTTATGCATGTTATTTTAATATCTACTTGGGGTGATGTTGTCCAGTAAAATTATTGGGACCAGGAATCTGTGTAATAAAACCACCCCCAGCCCACTTTGGCCACTGCCTTCCACAGTATAGTTAAACATACACTCAAGCACTTATTTATAATTGAAATTAACAAAGAAGTGTTTGCACCCAACCCTGTCTTTTTAATTCTTGATTGTAATTCAACAATTATGCCACTAGGTGGCACTATAACATCACTTAAAGCTCAGTTCAGTTCAATTCAGTTCAGTCGCTCAGTCGTGTCCGACTCTTTGCGACCACATGAATCCTAGCAGGCCACCTCCCTGTCTATCACCATCTCCCGGAGTTCACTCAGACTCAGGTCCATCGAGTCGGTGATGCCATCCAGCCATCTCATCTCAAGGCAAGAATACTGAAGTGGTTTGCCATTCCCTTCTCCAGTGGACCACAGTCTGCCAGACCTCTCCACCATGACCCGCCCGTCTTGGGTGGCCCCACAGGGCATGGCTTAGTTTCATTGAGTTAGACAAGGCTGTGGCCCTAGTGTGATTAGATTGCACTTAAAGCTCAACTAGGCCTTAATGTGCAGCCTGAACCCTTTAGGGGTGCCTCCAAAGTCCTCCTCTATTGCAGAAACAACTGCTGGAGATATAGGAGGATCATAAAATAAATAACATAAAAGGTGTTACTCAAAGAGTGGACAGTCCAAGGAGACCAGACTGCAACGGCAAAGTGTTTTCTTGTGCCTTAAGTTCACCTCACTCAATGAAGGAACAAATTGGTCAGTTAAGTCTGTAACATCACTGACTCAGGATTTTCAGCTGTGTTTTAAAAAAAATTTTAATGGAGGTAAAATGAATATTTTTTTTCATTAATATAAGCAGGACAATAATGTGTTCTCCCAAATCATGTAAAATTCATTTATTAATGTCTTTTAATTTGATAAATAGGCTGTATTTTTGTATCATTTTTTTCCAGTTTTTTTTGGAGGGCCACACCTCAAAGTTTGTGGGATTTTAGTTCCCTTGGGCCCATGGCAGTGAAAGTGCAAAGCCCTAACCAGCGGACAGACAGGTTAATTCCCCATGGGATACATCTTAAACTTAACACAGTGCTGTATCAAGTGTATCATTAAAACTGGAAGAAAGGGAATTCCCAGGATCTCAGTTCCATTCCTGGTCAGGGAATTAAGATCCTGCATGCAGAGTGGCAGAGCCAAATTTAAAAAAATAAAAAAGATGTACAGCATAATGATTCAACTCACATACATCATGAAATCACAATAAGGTTAGTGAACATTCCTCACCTCATATAATATAGATTAAAAATAAAAGAAAAAAGTTGTTTATTTAAGAGGAAGCTTGATGCAATGGGGAAAAATGCTGTACTGAGAAGTAGAAGACATGGCTTTGATAAGGTCACCCACCTACTATACAGCATGGGAAACTATCTTCAATAGCCTGTTTGGAAAAGAATCTGAAAAAGAATGTGTGTGTGTGTGTGTGTGTGTGTAACTGAATCTCTTTGCTATATACCTTAACACTGTAAATCAACTATAGTTCAATTAAAAAAAATAATAAGGTCACCCCTTGATCCAGGTCATGGAACACTGGTTTTCCCATCTTCAGAAATGGTGTAACATCTGCCCACCCTCGTACCCCTCCAGGTACAATGGTCTCCAGCCCAGACCTCCCACCAGGGTGACAGTAGCCTCCTGACAGGTTTTCCCTAATAATTCTCCCTGCCCCTCATCACCTTCACTATATTCTCCGAAGAGCAGCCAGCATGTTTTTATAACATAAATCCAACCTGTGTCTACTCCTCCAAACATCTTTCAAAGCCTTTCCTATTCTTCAGGATAACCCATATCTGGCTTTCCAGTTGCTATGGGAATGCAACAGGCAGCGCCGAGAGCTCCTGGAACGCCACTCGAGGAGCTAGAATCCAGGTGTCTCTCTTTCCCTCCTCTGCCCTCATGGGGTCCCTGCCCCTGGCCATTCCCATCCTTCTCCCCCTCCTGAGTCTCCAGTGCTGGCCCCCCTTCCTCCTTCTGCAGCTCCGCTGGGCTGCCCTGACCACTTGCCACTTTCTCTTGGGCAGACTTGCCCATCTTCTTGGAGTCAGGCACCTCCAGCTCTGAGTATCCTCTGTTTCCCTCCCTAGCCCAGACTCTCTTCTGGGCCCTGGCCACATATCAGTATGCAAAGTGGACCCATGATCATTCCCTAATGTGCTCCTCGGCCACCCGCCTCTATTCACACAGCTGTTCATATCACCCCAGGGCGTCCCGTGGGCTCCCCGCCCCACCTGGAGTCTCCTCCTTCCTACCCATCTGCCTCCCAAATATTCTCAACACCCACGCTCTTCCCCTCCACGCTCGCCCCTTTGCTGAGCCACCATGACCTCCCACCAGGGTGACTACAGTAGCCTCCTGACAGGTTTTCCCTAAAATTCTTCTCACCCCTCATCACCTTCACTATATTCTCTGAAGAGCAGCCAGCATGTTCTTATAAATCCAACCTGTGTCTACTCCTCCGAACATCTTTCAAAGCCTTTCCTATCCTTCAGGATAACCCGTATCTGGTTTCTCAACTGCATCCTTTACCACTCACTCCCTCACCTACATGGTCAAACCTTGCTGGCCACCTCATGGCCCATCCAACACACCTGCCCATCTCCTTCTCACTTCAGGGCCTAAGTAGGGGCTGTTGTCTCTGCCCAAACACTTACAGCGGTTTGAAGTGTAGCCACAAAAAGATATGTTTATGCCCTAAGCCTGGAACCTGTGGATATTGCCTTGGGTGGCAAAAGATGTAATAAACCTATGGATTTTGAGAGGATTATTTTTGTTCTGTGTTATCCATTACATGTATCCTTATAAGAGGGACATGGACGAAGATTTGGTCCAGACACACAGGGGAGAAGGTGATGTGATGATGGAGGCAGAGACTGAAGTGATGTAGCCACAGGCCGGGGCTGGAAGAGGCAGAGAATGGGTCTCCATCTTGCCTATGGGGAGAACACACCATGTTTCCCCTAGGCCATCGCTGGGTGACCTCTGTTTCCACCAGGTCCAAGATATCCTGGCACCGTGCACCATGCACACATAGGCTTCTGTGCAAAACCAAGTTAGGGCACTAGATTATCCACCCGGGGCGGAAGAAAGGCTCTTTGTCTATTCTTTTCCCTGATGCGTCTGAAACACCCAGACCACCCCACATCTGGCACTCATCAGGCACCCAGGAGGAATGGCTGGAAGGTGAGTCTGTCTTGCTAGATGGACTCCCAGCTCCGGGCCACAGGGACCCACCTCTTTACCCCCAAGGCCTCACAGCCTCCTCAGATGCCTGGCATGTGGTAATGCTCAATGGCTGTTTGCTGAATGAATGGAAGAAATCATTGTTGCTGTTGTTCAGTCACTCTGTCGTGTCTGACTCTTTGAAACTCCATGGACTGCAGCACGCCAGGCCTCCCTGTCCTTCCCCGATTTGCTCAAACTCATGTCCATTGAGTCAGTGATTCCATCCAATCATCTCATCCTCTGTTGCCCCCTTCTCCTCCTCCCTTCAATCTTTCCCAGGATAAGGGTCTTTTCCAGTCAGTCAACTCTTTGAATCAGGATTCAAACGCCAAAGGATTGGAGCTTCAGCTTCAGCATCAGTCCTTCCGGTGAATATTCAGTGTTGATTTCGTTTAGGATTGACTGGTTTGATCTCCTTGCAGTCCAAGGTGCTCTCAAGGGTCTTCTCCAGCACCACAGTTCTAAAGCATCAATTCTTCAGTGTTCAGCCTTCTTTATGGCATAGAAGGAATGAATGGCTAATAACTGAGTGATTTGCAAATTCACACATGTGTGACAGAGGATTGGGGGAAAAAAAAACCCAGCACTTGAAAACACAGCTGTTTCCCTGTGGACTTCTTAGTAACTTATAGAAAGTGGCATGTGAAAGGAGAAATACAATTTTCTCTCTTAAAAACTCTGTAATTCACTTTAACTAATTTAGTCACATGCTACCTTGGCACAAAACAGCTGTTCTTGTAGTCACAAACTCTGCTCCCGTGTTCTTGTGTGGAAGATGCCCTGCGTGGAAACGCACCTTATTTCTTACCACCACCACCAAGGCCGACTCCACTTTGGTAATGACCTTGATCCTCTCAAGTTCAGCCTAGTCCCACATTTGCTGAGCTCTGCGCCCGCCTGGCCACGGTTCACGCTGGGTCACAGAGCTCAGCAATCATCGTTGCTATGGGACTGAGCTGAGCATGTGCAAACAACACACACACACACACACACACACACACACACACAGGATTGAACTCCACCCAGGAGACCAAGGGCACGGCTATAAAACACCGCCCATTTAATGAGGTGACTGACTGGGGCAGACCTACCAAAATCTACCTTCAGACCCAACCTGTCACTGGGGTTTCTTGATGAGGTTTCATGCAGTTATCCCATTTGGTAAATAATAGAGGCAAATTATTTAATAAAAGTAGAGGGAAAATATAGGCTTGCTTTCCTTTTTCAAGCACAAACGTTGGGTTTAAAGAGCGAGATCGTCAGCATACTGAAAGCCATGCTAATTAGCTGGAGTTATTCCTCTGGATTGTTTAGTTGCTAAGTCGTGTCTGACTCTTTGCAACCCTGTGGACTGTAGCCCACCAGGATACTCTCTCCATGGGATTCTCCAGGCAAGAACACAGGAAAGGGATGCCATGTCCTTCTCCAATTCCTCTATATACACGAGTGCTAAGTCACTTCCTGTCTGACTCTTTGCAACTCTATGGACTTTAGACTGCCAGACTACTCTGTCCATGGGATTCTCCAGGCAAGAATACTAGAGTAGGTTGTCAAACCCGCCTCCAGGGGATCTTCCCAGCCCAGGGATCGAACCCACATCTCTTATATCTCCTGCATTGCCATGTGGGTTCTTTGGAATAACCTGGGAAGCCCCATTCCTCTATGTCAGATCAGATCAGTCGCTCAGTCATGTCCGACTCTTTGTGACCCCATGAATCGCAGCACGCCAGGCCTCCCTGTCCATCACCAACTCCCGGAGTTACTCAGACTCACGTCCATCGAGTCAGCGATGCCATCCAGCCATCTCATACTCTGTCGTCCCCTTCTCCTCCTGCCCCCAATCCCTCCCAGCATCAGAGTCTTTTCCAATGAGTCAACTCTTCGCATGAGGTGGCCAAAGTACTGGAGTTTCAGCTTTAGCATCATTCCTTCCCAAGAAATCCCAGGGCTGATCTCCTTCAGAATGGACTGGTTGATCTCCTGGCAGTGCAAGGGACGCTCAAGAGTCTTCTCCAACACCACAGTTCAAAAGCATCAATTCTTTGGTGCTCAGCCTTCTTCACAGTCCAACTTTCACATCCATACATGACCACAGGAAAAACCATAGTCTTGACTAGACGGATCTTTGTTGGCAAAGTAATGTCTCTGCTTTTGAATATGCTATCTAGGTTGGTCATAACTTTCCTTCCAAGGAGTAAGCATCTTTTAATTTCATGGCTGCAGTCACCATCTGCAGTGATTTTGGAGCCCAGAAAAATAAAGTCTGACACTGTTTCCACTGTTTCCCCATCTATTTCCCATGAAGTGGTGGGATCGGATGCCATGATCTTCGTTTTCTGAATGTTGAGCTTTAAGCCAACTTTTTCACTCTCCACTTTCACTTTCATCAAGAGGCTTTTGAGTTCCTCTTCACTTTCTGCCATAAGGGTGGTGTCATCTGCATATCTGAGGTTATTGATATTTCTCCCGGCAATCTTGATTCCAGTTTGTGTTTCTTCCAGTCCAGCGTTTCTCATGATGTACTCTGCATATAAGTCAAATAAATAGGGTGACAATATACAGCCTTGACAAACTCCTTTTCCTATTTGGAACCAGTCTGTTGTTCCATGTCCGGTTCTAACTGTCGCTTCCTGATCTGCATACAAATTTCTCAAGAGGCAGGTCAGGTGGTCTGGTATTCCCATCTCTTTCAGAATTTTCCTCTATATAGATATTGGCTATTAATGATATTATGAATAAGCTGAATGATATAAAATGATATCTCCCCTCTACCCCCAGGTCTCCCATGCCCTGTTCAGAAATATTCTTGTGCACTGACATGTAGGATTCAGTCTTTTAACTTCTGTATGTTTTCCATTCTTCAAAATTTAAGGTTAATATTTATGACAAGGGGAACTACTTTAACCAGCTAAACCAGTTACAAGCTGGCAGGTGGCAGGTTGAATTCTACCAGGAAATCTGTTTAATTATTAGGCACTATGTTTGCTTTTTTTAATGCTGATGCCTTTACATGACAAAAGGACCACTCAGCCCCACAGAGTCCCCAAGGCTGAGGTCCCTTCCTGGGACCCCTCACTCAGGTCACCGGCTGTCACCTCAAGGCACCTGCATGTGTGAGCTCGGATGAGACTTCATGTATCAGACGGTTCTCCGGCAGAGACACAATGAGCTAGGGAGTCGGTCCTCGGAGAAGAAAGATGCAGCAAGAAAAAGAAGACATCAGAACCAAATCACGAAGGGGTAGTGACAGACTAAATTCGCCAACTTCTCTGTTGTCACTGGAATTTGCTTCTATCAAAATGTAACATAATCGACTTACGCAAGCTTTGAGAACATGAAAATAATTGCTCTGAACCATTTATCGGGCTACAGTTATAGAGAGTACTAGAACACAGTTGTGTGAGTGATAAAGAGGTTGAATTCTAGAACTTTGTGTGCAAATCATTTAATGATAACGAAAAATGTTAACAATAGTTAAAATTTCCCAAGGAAATTTTAAGAGACTGCAAGCTCTTAGGAGTGGAAGGGACAAGTGAATGAGACTGCAGGAAAAAAATACCTGTATGTATTTTGGTGATTTAAAATTCCCAAAAGAAAGACTGGTTTGCTAATGGGTGATTTTGGTTTCCAAACCAAAAATAAACTAAGTCAGATCATGAGTTTTAAGCCATTTGACCTTCTTATGTATAAAACTACCAAACTATAAAGTTCTATTGACTTAACAGTTACAAGACTCCCTTGAATGGAAAACAATTATTTTTTCTGGAATAAAATATAGGAGGTGTCTATTATCAAGTGAGTTATTAAAGCAACCTTATAAAAGATTCCATCCTGGTCTGTGATGACATGTATGTAATTTTCCCTACAAGAAGACATCCATCAAAAACACAGCAATTTCTCCTTTGAAACTACTATGCTGCGCTCAGTCGTGTCCGACTCTTTATGACCCCATGGACTGCAGCCCGCCAGGCTCCTCTCTCTGGGGGATTCTCCAGGCAAGAATACTGGAGTAGGTTGCCATTCATTTCCTCCTCCAGAAGATCTTCCTGTTAAAACTGATAAATAATAATTTGATATCATGCCCAATGGTATGTCATTAATATCCATAAAGAGGGACTATGGGGTTTGGGGAAATGTTACACAGAGTCACAAAATATTTTAGAAGCCAATTAAATTACTGTCATATGTTAAAATTCATGTCCACATCAGAACCATAGGCTGTTAGAAGGACAGGACCAGTCCTTTAGTACAAACTCTTATTTCCCAGGTGAGGGCTCTGAACTTCCCCCAAAACCAAAGGGGTAATTCCCAGTGTCCTACCCTCAGACTCGAGGTCTTTCCAGGATGCTACTAAACCTTCAAAAGATCTAAATACAGCAATGGCCATGTTCCCTTCTGTGGCTCAAAGTGCTTATTTCTGGTTCTCCCTGATATTCACAAAAAACTCTAAACTCGGTGAGATGCTCACTTACTAACAGGTTTACATGTTGCATGTAAAAAGACTCGGAGGAGAGACTTCCTGCTAATTCTATTCCCATTTCCCTTGGACGTGGCAGGTCTTCCCACATACACGCTGCTTGTGCCCTGGCTACCCACTCAGACTCCCAAATCCTGTCCAGGCTCAAATCTGAATTTTAAGCTACTGATTTAAGTGTGTTAACTATCTATTAGGTGCCATCTACTGTGATCATCTCAAAGAAATACCTCCAAAAATGACTCTCAGCTCTCAAAGAGGAGAAACTAATGTAGGCAGCTTATTTTTCTAGAGCATCCACTATGAGCCAGGAACCAGCATAAACATTTTGCATGTGTCCTTTACAACCACTTCTAAGGAGAACATGCTTACAATCTAATCAAGAAGGTCAGACACATCCACAGTTGAACCCAGAGCTATAGGTCAGAGCACAAAAAGCATCCCATAGGGAACCAAGTTGCCCTTAGGGGGCCATCCGCACTGTCTGGGGCCAGGCAGGAGACGCTGTGAGGGGTGGAGTCTCTCCTGAGTTCCTCTGGGGAGGGCGGAAAAGATGGAGAGTGAGCAGAAATGGGGAGGCATCCCAGAAAAAGGGAGAGGGCATGTGTCATAAAATCAGTAAATATTGAGTGATTGCTTTCAGGTTGTGAATCCCTGGATGCTTTATTATGCTGCTTCTAGAGCCGACTCATTGGAAAAGACCCTGATGCTGGGAAAGATTGAAGGCAGGAGGAGAAGGGGGCGACAGAGGATGAGATGGCTGGATGGCACCACTAACTCGATGGACATGAGTTTGAGCAAGCTCTGGGAGTTGGTGATGGACAGGGAAGCCTGGCGTGCTGCAGTCCACAGGGTCGCAAAGAGTTGGACACGAGTGAGTGATTGAACAACAACAAACAAAAAGTTTTTCAGTATTATCTAAACGGTCCATAATAATTGTATATGAATATTACAATAAAAACCGCTATAATCATTAAAAAAAAATAAGGTAGAGGAGTGGGAATATTTAGATTGTGTTTGAGGGACAGTGAGCGACCCAGCTGATGCAGTGGGAGATGGTCCAAGGGGAGGTGATGGTGATTACTGATGAGAACACATGTGGGAGCTGGACTGTGAGCCTCCAGCAATGCAGGGGTGAGACTGAAGGAGCCCCCTCAGTTCCTGCCCTTAGATTCCTCCAAGTTCAGTTCAATCCAATGGCTCAGTTGTGTCTGACTCTTCCAGACCCCATGGACCGCAGCACACCAGGCCTCCCTGTCCATCACCAACTCATGGAGTTTACTCAAACTCATCTTCATTGAGTCACTGATGCCATCCAACCATCTCATCCTCTGTTGTCCCCTTCTCCTCGTGCCCTCACTCTTTCCCAACATCAGGGTCTTTTCCAATGAGTCAGTTCTTCACATCAGGTGGCCAAAATATTGGAGTTTCAGCTTCAATATCAGTCCTTCCAATGAACACCCAGGACTGATCTCCTTTAGGAAGGACTGACAAAATGTGGTCTACTGGAGAAGGGAGATGCATCCCAACTCCACCTCAAACCCCAGCTTCTGTCTACACTGAAACTCTCACCCAGCCTGGCTCCCCAACCCTTACTATAGACACAGCAGCTTTGATTTGGGGCTGGACAAACCACTCAGTCAGCCATTCAACCAGAAGAGGCATCACTTCCCTCTTAGGAAGGCCCTGCTGTTCCACTCGGGGGCTGTGCCACGTTGGAAAGCGCTTCAACCCTCGTAATTCAGCTTATTCCTGTTTCTATCGCCCACCTTGAGCTGTCACTGCGGTGACTGGAGAGAGTGGCTGGCCGCCTCCCAAACCTCTTCCCGGTTACGCACAAGCCACACTCCCAAATTCCTAGCTAGAGAACGTCGCCAGCGCCTCACAGCCATCATCAGGGATCCATCTGTGCCAGGAAGGGCAGAGGTTAACCGGTGTTCCACACACAGCTCTTCTCGACCACCCAGAAACTGGGACAAAGACAGCAGTGCACGAAGACAGAGGCCCACCCCCGTGAGCCCTCCTGACCCACCTCGCTGAAGGTCTGGTGATCAGAGACAACCCATCCCCTCTAGATGCAAACGCCTGTGATGGCTCCACAGCCCAAGGACACGGAAGACAAAGCACCAAGGGAGCAAATATAAGGGAACCCAGGCTTGGGCAGATTCAAGCGGCCATGGGGGCTCCCGAATATTAGGATGAGAACTGGTGTTTGAACCCACGTGCCATTCTCTTCTCCTGGACCATGGGGCAGATGCTGGGACTGAGACCAGACATCTGGAAGTAGTCCCTGCTCCTTCCGCGTGAAAGTAAAAGTGTTAGTTGCTCAGTCGTGTCTGACTCTCTGTGACCCCATGGAGGTCCCTGCAGCCCGCCAGGCTCCTCTGTCCACGGGATTCTCCAGGCAAGAGTACAGGAGTGGGTTACCATTTCCTTCTCCAAGGGATTTTTCTGACCCAGGGATCGAACACAGGTCTCTTGTATTGCAGGCAGACCCTTTACTGTTTGAGCCACCAGGGATACCCACCCCTTCCACATTTAACCAAGTTATTTAAAACTCTTGGAAATCCAGGGTTCCCCGTATTGACCAATGGACATAATAATCCTTCTAGCCTCAGAACTTCTGTGGACTGAGAGCAGGATTTCTCAACCTCGGCACTACCGGCATTTGAGGATGGATCCTTCTTTGATGGGGACTGTCCTCTGCATTGTAGATATCAAGCGATCATGGCCTATGAACCACTGGAGCCAGGAGCACCACCACTCGTCCATGCAGGTGTGTCAGTAAAAAAAGAAAATGTTTCCAAACATCATTAAGTCAGGACCACACCTACCTGGTGTCACCTTTGTTCTGTGGTGTTCCCATCCCATTCCTGCCATGGAGCCGAAGATCCCTCCATTTCTCTTGGACCTCAAGCTCCAAGGGTCTTAAAATCTTGGCTTGCAATCTTGGCACATTTACATGGACAACCTCATAAAAACATGAGGCTTTTTTTCTGACTATTGGGTCCACTGACATGAAAAAAGCTAAAGCATTTCTTAGAGTGCTCATTTTTAGGGTCCTAACTTTGCTTTCTGGCAAATGTGGTTTTCAGATTTTATTGTGGGGACTTCCCTACTGGTCCTGTGCTTAAGACTTCACCCTACAATGCAGGGGGTACGGGTTCAATCCCTGGATGGGGGAGCTAGGATCCCATGTGCCTCACGGCCATAAAAACATTAAACAGAAGCAATACGACAATAAATTCAATGAAGACTTTAAAAAATAAATAAATCATAAAAGTGGCTGGGGAAAAAGCTCAAGATAGATTCTGATCACCAAAAGTTGTGATGTATTGGAGAAGAAACAAACCAGTTCAAGCAGAAAGGGATTTTCCATAACTTAAGCTCAACAAGGAAGCTGGTTACAGCAAAGGACTTGACAAAGGAACCACACACATATTGTATGACTACTGTGTGAAGATAAAG
Organism: Bos mutus; assembly: GCF_027580195.1. Taxonomy (NCBI): domain Eukaryota; kingdom Metazoa; phylum Chordata; class Mammalia; order Artiodactyla; family Bovidae; genus Bos; species Bos mutus. The sequence goes on along the minus strand of NC_091618.1, from coordinate 20,580,080 downwards.
GAATACTGTGGGGGAAATATACAGTCCTTTCTCTCAGAAAGATGATATTTTGGATCCTGGTGGACTGATCTTTATGGAATTGTGTTTTTTGAGCATCACACACAGCCTTATTGGATCCATCTGGACACATTTCAAAAATCACTGATCTGACTCAAAATTGTCTAAAACTTCTGAAATATTCTTTTCTTGTAATACTGTGGGAGTGTTTTAAACCAATGGGATAGTTTGATCTAATAGTCCCAGCACAGGTGAATTAGTGCCTGCCAACTGCTGCTGTCAGGATATGTGAGAGAGGTTTATAAATAAATGTTCAAGAGACCCCATATACTGTAACCAAGAGGGTTATTATTGTGCATCTAAGGACAGAGAATCGAGTGTGGTCATCAAAAGCACTGTGGACTTGAGCAGGGTGCTCAGTTGTTCTGTGCTGATGTCTTTGGCTCTGCAAAGATGGCACCATAAGATGGGAAGAGAGTTATTGTGAGGGATCAGTGAGCTAAAGCATTTTGAGCACGTCAGACCAGTGCCTGGCACATAAGGAGTATGTGATAACTGCAACTATCACTTTGATTACGGGACACTATTCCACAAGGTTATAAAGACGTCCAAGAGTCATGCAGTCAAATGTCTAGAAACACTTCTTTAAACAAAGTTAAGTGGGTTTTTCTTAACTCACTGCAGTATTAATACTTTGCAACTAGTGCTTTTAAAACATGAATATCAATATGGCGACCCAGAGTGGGCTGTGTACACCAGGACCCTTTCTGTACAAAGTGATTCAACAATAACATATTGATGACAGTGGATAAAATGCTGGGTGGAAGATCTCTAGAGCTTATTCATCTTGCATAATAGAAGCTTTACGCCCTTTGATTAGTAATTTCCCATTTTCCCCTCCCACCACCCATGCTAAATTTCACATGACTCACCCGAGATCCCTTTTCAGGAAAGCACTGGCAAAGAGAGCAATCTCTTCCTCCACAGAGACCAATAAACTTCTTTCCACCCTAGAAAGTGAAGCATTGATTTAGTTGACCGGTATTCATCACCTAGCTGGGTACATGATATATACATTAAGACAAGTACTCTTGGTTTTTCTAACTCATGAGAAGTTCACAGTACAGTTTTATCTCTGAGTCTCTGGAAAGACTAATACTGATATACAAAAAGGCAAAGAACTTACACTGTGGCTTGATAATCAATGTGTTGATGAATTTGGAGTTTGGGATTGACATATATATGCTACTGGTACTATGTATAAAATAGATAACTAGTGAGAACCTACTTTATAACTCAGGAAACTACTCAGTGCTCTGTGGTGACCTAAATGGGAAGGAAATCCGAAAAAGAAGGGATACATGTATACATATAGCTGATTCACTTTGCTGTACAGCAGAAACTAATAAAACATTGCAAAGCAACTATACTCAAAAATAATTAATTAAAAAAAATTTTTAAAGAGTTGATGATTATGTGAGCAGAATAAAAGTTTACATGAGCTAGGATTTTTTTTAAAAGACCTCCTTTGAAGTCATTTATGTTTAACCAGAAACTTCTATGATTTGTCTCTCTTGGTAAGAGTTTGTTTACCAAGTTGTGAACAATTTCAGAATGTTAACTATGTAGCTGGGAAAACCGCACATACACCACGGTGTCTAACTTAAATTTAAGAGTGACTTTTCTTTCAAGACTCTCTTCCTGTCCCTCCAGGATCAGCTAGGGCATGCGTCCCCCAGGGAGGCCCTCATGGGTCACCACTGCTGTCACAGTCTTGCGCTTGAATTACGACTCTTCCTCCTACGGCTTGCTGACACCCCAAGACGGCTCCTCTGACGTGTCTCTCAAACCGAAAGCTTCTGAACTTGAGTAATTTGCTCCTTTTCCCCACTTCTAGCTAGGTTTTCTACCACGCTCTTTAGAAAGTTAAATTACAACATGATCACATATTTTCTTAACTTTAACCCATCCTACACACACACACACACACCCCTATGGGAAGAATCACAAACCCTCATTATGTACATGGTGAGTCTTCAGTCACTTAAATACAAAAGTATAGTCATAGGAATGGTGTCCATAGGAGATCCTTAATGACAGCCAGAATGGCATTCCTGCAGTGAAAACACACTGAGCATTGATTCGTTCATGGTGGTCAGGGCTGCATGTTGAGAGGGAAGAGGTGGTTTATCAGCTCTCGGTGCTGGGAACTAAGAGTATGGACAGGACCACGTGCATCCTGATAAGTCGCTTCAGTTGTGTCCAACTCTTTCATGGACTGTAGCCCACCAGGCTCCTCTGTCCATGGGAAGAATACTGGAATGGTTTGCCATGCTCTCCTCCAGGGGATCTTCCTGACCCAGGGACTGAACCTGTGTCTCTTGCATCTCCTGCATTGGCAGGTGGGTTCTTTATCACTCGTGCCATCTGGGAAGCCCCAGATAGGGCCACACACTTCTATAATTAATAGATCTTTTAAAACTAACAAGAGTGTAAACTTTAGCCTTTAGACCAACACATAACGGGGAAACATCACACAACTGAACCAATACATACTGTTCTCTTTTTTAAAATTGGGGTATATTTGCTTTACAATGATGTTGCGTTAGTTTCTGCTGTATGACAAAGTGAATCAGCTATCAGTCAGTTCAGTAGCTCAGTCATGTCCGACTCTTTGTGACCCCATGGACTGCAGCACACCAGGATTCCCTGTCCATCTTCAACTCCCGGAGCTTGCTCAAACTCATGCTCACTCCACTGAGTCAGTGATGCCCTCCAACCATCTCATCCTCTGTAGTCCCCTTCTCCTCCTGGCCTCAATCTTTCCCAGTCTTTTCCAATGAGTCAGTTCTTCGCATCAGGTGGCCAAAGTACTGGAGCTTCAGCTTCGGCATCAGTCCTTGCAATGAATCAGCTATATGTATACATACATCCCCTTCCTGTGGCTTTCCCACTGCCTCTTCCCATTCCCACCCCCTCCAGGTCACCACAGAGCACGCAGCTGAGCTCCTTGAGCTATGTAGCAGGTTCCCACTAGCTATCTGTTTTATATATGACAGTGCACATTTGTCAATCTCAATTTCCAATTCATCCTCTCCCCTGTGTCTGTGTGTCTCTTCTCTATGTCTGCATCTCTATTCCTGCCCTGGAACTAGGTTTATCTGTACCACTTCTCTAGATTCCACATATATGCATTAATATACAAAACTTGTGTTTCTCTTGGGGACCTAATTAAGCTTAAAAGATTCTGCACAGCAATACGCACAGTTCAGATAGAAGATATGTATATATAAATATACTATACATAAATACACAAACACACTTATGTAAAACATACATGAGTATACAGGTATATGTATGAAATGCACAAATGTATACATATCCCCTTCATTACATATACATGTGCAAAAGTATACAGCCCCATATACATACACAAGTGTATATGTATATGTGATGTGAGGGCAAGGAGTCTAAGTGGCATATTTTTCTTTTCAATCATACGATTAAGACCTCTTTTTTCTTGAAAAATATGCTCAGAAACAATAAAATATTTTGATTAATCATTAATTAAAAATATATTTTTATAACCATAACTCTTATGGGTCATTGAAAAATACATAAAAATTTGAATCTTGACAAGAGCTAAGGAATTAGATAATTTAAGTTAAAAAATGTAATTGAAGTTTCAGAAACATATACCTCTTGAGCTTTGGGTAACACTGTTATCTATGAATGCAGAAATGTTAAGTTCAAAACCCTGATAAGGTAAAAAAAAAAAAAAATCAAATGCTCAGGGCCAGGTCAGGACAGCATGAAAGCACTTAAAATAACTATTCTGAACATTTGGGTTCATTTAAGGTTGGGATGTGTTCGGTGAAATACCAAAACAACCAGAGAAAAAAGAAGGTCAGTTGATTAGATGGTTTGATAATAAAGACAAGTTTGTTATTTTTTAAACTTTATTACGCTAATATTACGGAGATGTTTGTAGCTAAATTACATTTCAGAGAAGAATCCTTTCAAAGTAGATTAGTAGAATTATAATAAAGAAACACATATAAAACTTCAACTTGGACCAATAAAAGAAAAAAGCAAGAGGCAATTTTAGTCCCTACAAAGTTCTTCTACATCAGACATATCCCAACAAACATCACTTTAAAGGAGGGAGGCGTCTATAAAGGAAGAAACTGTACCTCAGAACCAGATTGTATAACCCCATTAAAAAGAGATAAAGACAGTATCTCAGACAAGTCAACATTCAAAGTACAAACCACATTCTCTGGGAATATACTAGCATTCTCAAAAACCAACATTACTCTTCAAAGAGAAAAAAATAAAACTCACTATCTGTTTTATCCCAGATATTTTAAACAAATATTGGTTGCATAGAAAGTTCAAGAAAACATTTTACTAATTTCTAGATTAATGATCTGTCCTGCATTTGTGCTTTTATGGTTTTTTTTAAAGCGAATAACATATGTACATGATAATTCAATCAGTTCAAAACAGTATAATGGAAAAAGAAATTTTCTCTTCTAACTCTGGTCCCCAGTTCCTTCTCCTAAAGATAACTGCTCACCTCAACTCCATGTCTGGGCATTTATAAGCATATTAATATACAAGGACCAAACACACACACACACGCATGCACACACACACACACACACACACACACTTTTGGTGATTTTGTCCTTGTTTTGCTTTTATGCAAAAGGTGTATTTCTTTGTACCTTGCTTTTCTCACTTACGTCTTCAAAGTCATTCCAAATTACTGCATATGGCTACCCATTAAACAAAGTATTGGGTTGGCCAAAAAGTTCGCTTGGGTTTCTCTATAACATCTTACAGAAAAACCCAAGTGGACTTTTTGGCCAACTCAATATTATAACTTATTTAGCTAGTCTTTATTAATGGACATTTAATTATCTCCCCTCTTGCTTCTGAATGCTACCTTTAAACTAATATTCTTGTGCATATATATTCATCCATGTCAGAATAAATATATACGATAAATTTCAAATAGGGAAATTGCTATGTCAATAGGCACATGCATTTAAAATCCTGATAGATGATGCCAAATTGACTTTCCACGGAGATTTTATCAATTTATATCTCTATCTTTAAAATCCATCTACAGTACAGTCTCGCTCTGGGGAAATCTCTAGAATCTCTGCACACCAGAAGCTGGCAGGAAGAGCCAAGATAGAATAACCTTTGTTCAGGTGTTATATGCACTCATACGAAACATAAAGAAGTGAAGAATGTACGATTTAGCACTCTATAGACTTTTATAATAGAAAAACAGAACATAATACAAAAGAAACTTTAAAAAGTAAGGTAAGAGGACAAATAATCCACAAACATATATTTCAGTGTGTTTCGGTTCATTATTTGAGGTGATGCTCTGAAATGCCTGTGAACTAAGCTGGGCAGGTTTTATCAAGCCCACTTCCCATAGGAGAAAACTGAGTCTTGAATAGGTTATGAGATGAATCACTGACAGAGGAACCCAGGGCATCCTATTCTTTAATACATGTGCTTTCTGCTCCCGACTAAAAGATAAAGGAGAATGAATGGCAACTTTCTATTTTGATTCACTTTGAAAAGACCTATGATAACTTGAATCACAGAAGCTGGACTGGATAGGTCCAAGCTACAGGATGGATAGACAGAGATGTATTTATTAGCATGATTTAAACCAGTCTGACTGTCTCAAGATCAACCTGAATACAGACTGCCTCCAATAGGATTTCCTAGACGTGTCTGAAGTTGGGTTTAATCACTTAGACTCTCTAGAGAGGAGCAGAACAGAATGTTCAAGGCTTATCCTTTTCCTGAGTTAAAATGTTCAAATTTAATTTTATACTTCTTGATTTAATCTTGTAATGGCCCAGCTGCTTCCTTCTGCCCTCTGAAAAAAGTTTTGAAAAAATAGTTCTGTTATAAAACAAAGAAATGTCTAATACCTAGGCGATTTTATACTAGTCTTGATGGTAGGATATAAAAGAAATCTTATAGCCCATTTAATCCAACACTTCCTTTTTACAAATGGGAAAAAAAGCCCCAGAGAGTGACTTGTTTAAAAGTATAATAAAGAAATAACAACAAACAAAACCCAAAGGTAGCTGAAGGAAAGAAACGTAAAGATCAAAACTGAAATAAATGAAATAGAGACAAGAAAACAATAGAAAAGATCAATGAAACTTAAAACTGGTTCTTTGAAAATGTAAACAAAATTGAGAAACCTTTAGCCAGACTCATCAAGAAAAAAAGGAGACGGCTCAAATCAGTAAAATTAAAAATGAAAAAGAAGTCACAACTGACACACCAACAAAGGAGCGTAAAAGTCTACTAGAGACCAATAAATTGGGCAACTTGGAAGAAATGGATAAACTCTTAGAAAGGTACAATCTCCCAAGACTGAACCAGGAAGAAATAGAAAATATGAAAGATCAATTACATGTACTGAAATTGAATCTGTGACTAAAATAATTTCAACAAACAAAAAGTCCACAACCAGATGGCTTCACAGGGAAATTCTACCAAACATTCAGAGAAGAGATGACACCTATCCTTCTGAAACTATCCCAAAACATTACAGAGAAGGAAACACTTCCGAACTCATTCTATAAGGCCACCATCACCCTGATATCTAAACCAGATGAAGATATCAAAAAATTAAATTATAGGCCAATATCTCTAATGAACATAGATGCAAAATTCTCAACAAAATGCCAGCAAACCAACTCCAACAATATGTTAAAAGGCTTATATATCATGATCAAGTGGGATTTATTTATCCAAGGAATGCAAAGATTTTTCAAGATCTGCCTGCAAATCAACCAATGTGATAAACCCCATTTACAAATTGAAGATTAAAAACCATATGATTATCTCAATAGATGTAGAAAAACCTTTTGATAAAATTCAGCATCCACTTATGAGGTTAAAAAAAAAAAAAACTCTCCAAAAAGTGGGCATAAAGGGAACATACTTCAAGATAATAAAGGTCATATATGACAAACCCAAAGCTAACATCATACTCAATGGTGAAAACATGAAAATATTTCCTCTAAGATCAGGAACAAGACAAGCATGCCAGTGCTTGCCACTTACACCTAATACAGTTTTGAAAGTCCTGTCACAGCAATCAGAAAAGAAAAAGAAATAAAAAGAATCCAAATTGGAAAAGAAGAAATAAAACTGTCACTGTTTGTATATGACATGATAATATACATAGAAAATCCTAAAGATGTCACCAAAAAACTATGAATTTAGTAAAGTTATAGGATAAAAATCAACACAGAGAAAAATCTCTTGCATCTCTATACATTAACAACAAAATATCAGAAAGAGAAATTAAGGAAACAATCCCACTTACCATTATATCAAAAAGAATAAAATGCCCAGGAATAAACCTACCTGAAAAGGCAAAAATACCTGTACCCTGAAAACTATAAGACACTGATGAAAGAAATCAAAGACAACACAAATAGATGGAAAGATATATCGTGTTCTTGGATTGCAAGCATCAATACTGTTAAAAGAACCACACTAATCAAGGCAATCTACAGATTCAATGCAATCCCTATCAAATTATCAATGGTATTTTTTCACAGAACTAGAACAAATTTTTTTTTAATTTGTATGGAAACACATAAAACCCTGAATAGCCAAAACAGTCTTGAGAAGAACAGAGCTGGAGGAATCATGCTCCCTGAATTCAGGTTATACTACAAAGTGACAATAATCAAAACAGCATGGCACTGTCACAAAATCAGACATATACATCAAAGGCACAGGATAGAAAGTTCAGACATACAATCATGAACTTACGGTCAATTAATCTACAACAAGAATACACAATATAGAAAAGAGAATCTCTTCAATAAATGTTACTGGGAAAACTGGACAGCTACATGTAAAAGAATGAATTGAGAACATTCCCTAACACCATGTACAAAAATAAACTCAAAACGGATTATTGACCTAAAAGACAGGATAGTATAAAACTCCTAGATGAAAATATAGGCAGAACTCTCTTTGACATGAGTTGCAGCAAAATTTTCTTGGATCCATATCCTAGAGTAATGGAAATAAAAACCAAAATAAACAAATGGGACCTATTTAAACTTAAATATTTTACATATCAAAGGAAACCATAAACAAATTGAAAAAAACAACCTACTGGCTGGGAGAAAATATTTATAAATAATGCTACCAATAAGGGATTAATTTCCAAAATAGACAAAGAGCTCATACAGCTTAATACAAAAAAAAAAAAAACCAAAAACAAACCCTAACAACCAAAAAAAAAAAAAAAAATGGGTAGAAGACCTAAATAGACATTTCTCCAAAGAAGATACACAAGTGGCCAACAGGCATATGAAAAGATGCTCAATATCACTAATCATTAGAGAAATGCAAATCAAAACTACAATGAGGTATCACCTCACACCAGTCAGAATGGCCATCATCAAAAACTCTACAAATAATAGATGCTGGAGAGTGTGTGGAGAAATGGGAATCTTCCTGTATTGCTGTTGGGAATGCAAATTGGTGTAGGCAGTATGAAGAACAATATAGAAGTCCCTAAAAAACTGAAAATAGAGTTACTATGCAATCCTGCAACCCCAATCCTGGGCATATATCCAAAGAAAACTCTAATTCGAAAAGACAAATGCAAAAAAATATTCACAGCAGCTCTGTTTATGATAGCCAAGACATGGGATCAACCTAAATGTCCATCAACAAATGAATGGATAAAGAAGATGTGATATTATATGCACATATATATATACACATATATATAATGAAATGTGTGTGTATATATACATATACATAATGGAATATGTATATGGAGAAGGAAATGGCAACCCACTCCAGTGTTCTTGCCTGGAGAATCCCAGGGACGGGGGAGCCTGGTTGGCTGCCGTCTATGGGGTCACACAGAGTCGGACACGACTGACGCGACTTAGCAGCAGCAGCAGCAGCAATGGAATACTACTCAGCCATAAAAAAGAATGAAATAATGCCATTTGCAGCAACATGGATAGAGATTATCCATGAAGTAAGTGAAGCTAAGTTAAGTAAGTCAGAGAGAGAAAGATACCATATGATCTCACTTACATGTGGAATCTAAAAAAATGATACTAATGAACTTATTTACAAAACAGAAATAGATTCAGAGACATAGAAAGCAAACTAATGGTTACCAAAGGTGTGGGGGAGATAAATTAGAAGTTTGGGATTAACATAAACACATCATTAAACCTAATATAAACAACAAGATTTTACTGTATACCACAGGGAACTGTATTCAATATCTTGTGATAACCTATAATAGAGAAGAATCAAGAGGCAGATAGATAGAGATATATAACTGAATCATTTTTCTTTTAGTTCTGAAACTAACACAACATTGTAAATTATACTTCAATTTTAAAAAATGGTTTAAGACAGTATAATAAAAGTAATGCATTCAGTAAAGTAAACTTTCAACATGGAATCAGAGCTCATTAATGGACTTACCCCATATGCATATTGTACAGAAAACAAAATAAGTATGAGTGACCTACAAGAAAACAAAAATGCAGATTAATTTAAACTGTTGGGGTTTGTGCAAAACAAACTAAAAAGCAAAAGGACATAGGAATTAACTCCAGAAAGATTTTTTTTTTTTAGTTTCTAATAGGCTACTATCACCAATTGATGGTCATCAGTGACCAGATAAACGTTACCCTCTCTCCAGATAGCATCACCATATTTCCTCTTTTTAATCAGTCAAGAAGTATGCACACCCTTTAATATGGCCCTCACTGTGCTGGGTACCATAGGGACACTGGGAAGGTGAGACTTGGATGGATAGATACGTGAAGGGAGATGACTCTCAGAATAAAAACTAGAGGAGAGCAGGAAGCAAGCAGCTTTGCCCAGGAACTACTGCAAAGATTAAGGTATTCTGGATGCTGTTAAGTGGGAACAACCAGAAGGAGAGAGAATGGAAGAAACCTAACTGGGCTGAGGAGATGATTTGGGAAACAGTATGGAAAAAGCCTCCTTCCCATCACCCTCTCTTCCTTCATTGCTCATCAATACGTGTTCATCAGCTTCAAATTTTTCCATATTTTTCACTATTTAACATTTCCCTGTCATAACTCCCAATATTTTTGTAGTCACTTTGAACAATCTCATTCTGTTAATAGTTTGCTACTGCTGCTGTAGCACATGACCACAAACTTGGTGACATAAAACAACAAAAATTTATTTTCTTATCCTTCTAGAGGCCAGAAGTCTGAAATAGGCCTCATTGGCAGAAAAAAAAAATCAAGATGTCAGCAGGGCTGTGTCTCTTTTGAAGGCTCCAAGGGACACTCGGATTCCTTGCTTTTCCTGGATTCTAAAGGCTGCCTGCATTCCTTGGCTTGTGGTCCCTTCCACCTTCAAAGCCAGCAGTGACCAGTCAAGTCTCTCTCCTGCTACCTCCCTCTGACGTCTGCTTCCATCATCACATCTCCTTCTCGACTCTCAATCTTCTGCCTCCCTCCACTTCCAGTGCTTTAGTCCCTCAATTGTGCCCAACTCTTTGCAACCCCACGGGCTGTAGCCTGCCAGGCTCTTCATGTCCATGGGATTCTCCAGGAAAGAGTATTGGAGTAGGTTGCCATTTCCTTCTCCAGGGGATCTTCCCGACCAGGGATAGAACCCGAGTCTCCTGCATTGCAGGCGGATTCTTTACCACCTGAGCCACCAGGGAAGCCAAAAGGGGACACTGCGGCTGAGTGGGCTGGAGGACCCTTGTGATTATACTGGGTTCCTCAGATAATCCAGGATAACTTCCCCATTGCACAGTCAGCTGATTAGCAACCTTAATTTCATCTATAACCATAATTCTCCCTTGCCATGTAACAGAACACATTCAGAGGTTAAAGGGATTAGGGCGTGGACAGCTTTGGGGGGGGTCATCATTCTGCCTACCACACTCATGCAGTGCGTTGTCCTAACTGCTATAACTGCTAGTTATAGGGACCCTGCGGCTCTGGACACGAGAAGGCTTTTGCTATTCAAACCCAGTGAATAGGAGAGCAAGAATCTGTGCCCTTGTACATTCTCCCACTGGCTGCAATTCTGGAAGAGTAGAGAGAATTACTGCTTAATAAGAAAAGTGCTGTTTAATAGAACGGCAGTGGGTAAAATTTATAGATTTATGGAATACTTTGGTTTTTTGACACTCAGATAATTTATACCTATAAAACCAACACTGGGGAGAAATTCCCAAATAAAAGCCAGTGATCGTACTTGAGGACACTCACCAGGAATTGGTGGCCAAGAGCTTGTTGCACTTGAAAGGACGCCTTACCAGTGCCATGTGCAAAATTACTTCATGTTCAAGTCTTGGCGCTCAACAAAAACGCTGCCCGTCTTCCCTTCTCTTCCAGAAGACTCTCATCTATAACTGAGGGTCTGTGTCCTGGCTTTACAGTCTGTGTATGGCAAATATAAAATATCTTTTTAAACACAGTATGCATTACCACATCTAAAATAATTGCTTTCATTATTCAGAGTTAGTGATGGAAATATTTTCTAAAGGGGAACTTCACTGTTTTGACATAACACTCTTTCCTTAGTGATGAGTAAACTGAATACATATCAATTTTTAATTCTTAGAAATAAAAATACCAAATCCTTTCATTCATAAACACATTTTTCAAAAATGAAAAGATATACGTATGGAAAACTTTTACAAAAATTATTGTTTCACTTTGTTATGTGAAATTTTCTTCTATTTAGTCTTTTCTCTTAAAAATTCAAGCTAAAATTCACTCAAGTGCTTTTTTTTTTAATTTTTGAAACTAAAAAGGAATCCCCTAGTATAGAAATGCACATTTTGCCTACAAACAGCAAAGACATATAAACATGTTTTATGTAAAATGGTACCACATTTTGGCAGGTCATCAAAAAGTTAAACACAGAGTTACCATATGACATAGCAATTTCATTCCTAGGTATACACACAAGAGAACTGACAAAATATGTTCATACGTAACCTTGTACATGAATATTTACAGCAGAATTATTTGTAATGGCCACAAGTGGGAACAACTCATTTCAATTGATGACTAAGCAACACGTGCTACATCTGTACAGTGAAATACTTGCTGTTGTTGTTTACTCACTAAGTCATGCCCAGCTCTTTTGAGACCCCATGCACTGTAGCCCTCCAGGCTCCCCTGTCCGTGGGATTTCCCAGGCAAGGGCACTGGAGTGGGTAGCTGTTTCCTTCCCAGGTGATCTTCCCAACCTAGGGATTGAACCCATGTCTCCTGCATGCAACCAGGTTCTCTACCACTGAGCCACCAGGGAAGTCCCACAATGGAATATTTGACCACAGAAAAGAATAAAGTACCAATCAGTGCTACAACATAGAGGAACCTTGAAAATGTGATGCCAAGTGAAAGAAATCACGTCCTGTATAATTCCATGTGTGTGAAATGTCAGAATAGGCATATCCATAGAGACAGAAAATATTAATAGATTAGTAATTATCAAAGGTTGGAGGAGGGGCAAATGGGAGGTATGGAGTTTTCTGGAGAGTAATGTGTTATGGATTTAGATAGGGTAATCGTTGTACAATATTATAAGTACACTAAAAACCACTAATTATAAACTTTAATAGAGTGAAAATGGTGTGTTTCATTTTTGAAACATCTCAATTTTAAAAAAGAAAAAATATCTTGACCCCAAGTACCATATACTTTGAAAAAAGCTCTCTTTGGCTCAAAGAATTTGAAATGTCTCATCTTTAAAACTTTGGCTTCTCTAAAGACCCGTACCTGTCAGAATTAAGTACAGAGAAGGAAATGGGAGTGTAGAATGTTACAACTTAATTTTAAATTTCTAGATAAAATCTAGATAAACTCAATCAATGTTATATTTATGAGAGACTAGTTTTCCAAGTAAGCATCAGAATGATGTTCCATGATAATTTCAAAACCAAGTAGAAACAGAATCATTTTGAGTAACTAGATCTTTTCCCATTCCTAAATCCATCATTGATGTAGTTTTCTATTTGCCTTCTAGAAGCATGTCTCAATAAAACAAATTACTGTTTTAAGAGGAATACATAAATTGGCTTGAAACATTCAAACTGTATTTGATATTTCAGACAAATAGGAAACACAGTCAAAAATTAAAGAACACCAGAGGTATTTGCTTTTTAATCCCAAAATAAATACATCATGCAATTAGTCTGCCCACTTAGTGTGATAAAGTGTATCCCTCCCCCATTTCTATCCTAGTGCAATATAATTTTATATTTGAAAATCATATTAATCACTGCACTATACTTCTCTGCAACAAAAATATGTATATAAATTCAATATTTTCATTTATGATCATAAATTTCTGAGTCTTAAAAAATTTTTTTCTCCTGGGTTGACATTATTATGGTTATTAGTAGCATATAATTCCAGAGAAGGCAATGGCACCCCACTCCAGTACTCTTTCCTGGGAAATCCCAAGGATGGAGGAGCCTGGTGCGCTGCAGTCCATGGGGTCGCTAGGAATCGGACACGACTGAACGACTTCACTTTCACTTTTCACTTTCATGCATTGGAGAAGGAAATGGCAACCCACTCCAGTGTTCTTGCCTGGAGAATCCCAGGGATGGGGGAGCCTAATGGGCTGCCGTCTATGGGGTCGCACAGAGTCGGACACGACTGACATGACTTAGCAGCAGCAGCAGCATATAATTCATCCAAAAAAATAAGCATGTCTTGATAAACAGTTGTTGTTGTTGTTTAGTTGCTAAGTAAACGAGCTGTCAAAGGTAAAACAGTTTTGTTCACAGTTTTACCCGGAGCAAGCCTCAGATGACTACGTGCTCATCTCACGCATCTGTCTAGCCTGAAAACAAAGCCACAGAGGAGTCACAGAGACTTTAGAACCACTCTCCTGGCTAGAGTGCCGCTCCCAAGTCACAGCTAAGCAGAGGCCCAGCTGGCTGTCAGCTGGACACCATGAACGGTGGTGTGTACTGGACTCTACATTTCCCCAAAAGTTGTCACGCAGTCTACAACAATCCACAGCAATCTACAAATATTTCCTTTGCTGCAACCACCTATGTTAAGAGCACAAAACTTTTTGTCTCAACCATGCTTTTGATGACACTGAATAAAATTTCTCATAAATAAAAGGCTGTCATCACATAGGAGAAGCCAAGACAGTGTGTTTCTATTGAAGTTTGTTTTTATTTTTTTTAATTTTATTTTATTTTTAAACTTTACATAATTGTATCAGTTTTGCCAAATATCAAAATGAATCCATCACAGGTATACATGTTCTCCCCATCCTGAACCCTCCTCCCTCCTCCCTCCCCATACCATCCCTCTGGGTCATCCCAGTGCACCAGCCCCAAGCATCCAGTATCGTGCATCGAACCTGGACTGGCATCTCGTTTCATACATGATATTTTACATGTTTCAATGCCATTCTCCTTTGTTTTTAAAAAAGAAGAAGGTATAAACAATTCAAGTGCTATGCCACTAAAACATATGCAAACAACAGCTTTGGGAGACTGTCTACCTAGGAAACTTTTGCAAAAGTTCTGTACCTTTCAAAGGGTATGCTTTATTCTGCCAACTGTTATTCTCAAGCAGGGAGTGTTGAGTGCTATGGAGGGCTATATTGGAGCCCTCCACCTCAGGCCCCATCTTTGGCTCTTAACTGAGGGGATAACCAGGTTTCCGTCACCTGATTCCATCTTCCAGGCACACGGAAAGGTTAAGGATAACCACCTGACCCAACCCGGAGCTTGGCTTAGTGACACAGAACTCTAGGCCGGAGGATGGTACAAAAACATCGTCTGAACCAGTCCTCCTGCAGGGTTGAAATGAGGACACCAAGAAAAGAAAGGGAGATGAGGGAAGAAGGATATGTCCAGTACATCCTCAAGTACAGCTGGGTGTTAGAAAACTGCGACAAGTCAAGGTCAAGTGCAAGTCTGAGTTTGGAAGAGACAGATAAGCTGCATAATCAGACAAAGTTGTTTCCAAGAAAATGCAAAAACAAAGAAAGACAGATAGTCTCAAGAAAGGAGGAAAACCAGCTCATTCCTGAGAGCCCTCCCCTACCCCACCAGTTCTTGATGCAGTCTTGTGGTCAACTCCCTTTTCGTGAGCAAACTGACCTGGGCGGCCGAGTCTGATAAAAAGCACTGCCCTCGCTGCAGCTGGTCCCAAGGCTGCATGCGACACACCTCGGGAGGCCATCTGGGGCCACCCACCCCCAATAGGGAAGCTGAACATATGTTCCCTGGGCCTTTGACATCCATTTCGTGCATTAACCCAGTCCGTAATAGGCTCTCGCCCAGCAGTATATTTCTATCAGTAATTTCTAGCATGTACTTTCAGCAGATATCATGGTGTTCTCTTCCTCCAACTCTCTGGGATTTCTGCACCCCCCCACCACCCCCTCACTTCTTTATGAAAATGCCTGGACTCCAATTTCCCTGGGACTCCTTAAGAGTCTGTCCAGTGCTTTCCAAAGGTCTGGGAACAGGATCTGAGCGCCTCCAAGCCATTCTCGGTACCCGGGGGAATTTGTTTTCTCTGCAACCTAATCTTGACTACAAATACATCCTGCTGGAGTTCTCATCCACCAGGGGCTAGGCATGGTTGTGGCGGGTGGGGAGGGGGGCAGGGGAGGACCAGATAAACAGGCGACTGAGGACTGGAATCTTCTAGCCACAAAAGGTAGCAGAGATACAATGTCTTTTTTTTTTCTCAAGGAACATTAAGTCTTTGAGCTCTTTCGAACAATATTTGCCCTTTCAGGGAAATCATTTTCTATTAACTCAATAACTACATGTTCTTTCTTTTGACTTTCTGACACTGAGCTATCTGAAGACTCTCTCTCCAAGGCTAAATTTTTTGGATGGTCTGAACACGTATTTCTATATACTTTCATCTTTCCAAAGTAGAATTCCTAAAGGATAAGCTTTTGTAGAGAAACAATCAAGGGGCCTGGGGTCAGGGGTGGGGGGTTAGAAAAATGCTCCCAGAAAAAGAATGGCATGCCTGGGGCTGGATATCTCCTCTGAGGCTTATACCTTTCCTGTTAAGGGATCACCTGACCTTTCCCCAACATCCAGGTTGATTACTTTCTAAAATCCCATATCTTTGGGTTGCCTCTAGCTGCAGACTTACAAAGCCTTCAGGTTGATGAGAGCTTTTTAGTGCAAACAGTCAATCCCATCAACCATCACAAAGGTTTTTAAAGCAAGTCACAAACCCATGTGGTCCACAGACTACCTGAATGTGGCTGGAGCATCATGTTCCCTGAGAAGGAACTGGGGAAAAAACTTGAGAAGGACTCAAGTAAATTCTTGAAAGTATCTCTACATTCCAACAGGACCAGACAGTTGTTGGATTGTGGTCAAGCCCGCCCCACCCTGCCTTCCTTCCTGAGAGTCTTTGTACAGTCCTCAGGTGACCCTGGAGCTGAGTTTGCTAGTCCAGGGCCGAATGGGCCATATCTCAGCTAATCTATAATTCTGCCAATACAAGCTTTTATTATTATGTCCATGAGGTCTCCCCCCAGTATCAACAGAACATTTGACAACAATCATAAGAATGTCATAGGTGGGAAACACACAGAAGGAACACTGTTCCACAAATGTACAACTGATTTTCAAAACTGGATGTGCCCTTTACTTCCAAGTTAAGGTTTCAGATTTCTGAGAGCTGCCTTTGGTGTAAGCAAATCCCACTGCCCACTGAGAAGTACCCATCCGCAACCAAGTGTACTGAAAGACTGGCATTGACCTTTGAGGACTTCTTCCCTCCTCCTAGAGACTGGCTATCTTCTCCTGGTACCTGGTGATCTCATGTGAGGGATTGAAGGCAGGACTCTAAGAGGTAGAAAGATTTGTGTTCAGATCTTGATCACTTACCAGTATAACCCTGAGCAAATCTGTACCACTCTGAGCTCTTCATTTCTCAGTATGTAAAATTAATGCTGGAGAGAACTACACGAGTCAAAATGCATGCCTAGCACAGTCCCTGGCATGTTGTTATTGTTGTTTAGTCACTAAGTCGTGTCTGCCTCTTTTGGGACCCCATGGACTGTAGACCGCTAGGCTTCTCTGTCCGTGGGATTTCCCAGGCAAGAATACTGGAGTGGGTTGCCATTTCCTTCTCTTGTTTCTCCTGCATTGGCAGGCAAATTCTTTACCACTGAGCCACAAGGGAAGTTCTCTGGCATGTGGTAGTGCTCAATATATGTCTATTTCCAGCCTTCCTAATTTGTCATGCAGGTAAAATGAGCTCCCAATAAATGAGAGAAGGGTTAGAAAACTGGGAACTGGGGCAAGCCTGGCAGACCTCAGGAGGGAGGCAATACTTGATCTGGGAATGAAGGAAGATCTGGAGAAATGAGGAGAAATAAGCAGTGACAGTCTCTCTTAAAGGACCTCGTAAACATCAGGAGAAGTCAATGAGAGGGATGACTCCTCAGTGAGTGTAGAAGCAGGTATACAGGAGGGCAAGTCTGGCCAGAATCAGAGTTAACGTAAGCGGACTCTGAGAGGACACTTGTGAAAAGGTCAGCATTTGTTTTTATCAATGAGAGAGGCTTCTGCTGCTACCACAACTGCTGCTGCTCCAACCCCACGCCCTTCCTCCTCCTCCTCCTCTTCCCCATCGTCAACATCTTCCCCACCATAAGAAATTATAAAAAGCAGCATTGTCAGTCAGTTCCTTATATGCTACATCCTGTGCTAAAGGTTTAACACCGATCTTCAATCTTCACAATAACCCTAAAAGGTAAGTTACACAACAATGTCCTTTTACAAGTAACTACAGTTAGTAGTTGGCTTCCCTCATAGCTCAGTTGGTGAAGAGTCTGCCTGCAATGCAGGAGACCCAGGTTTGATTCCTGGGTCGGGAAGATCCCCTGGCAAAGGAAATGGCAACCCACTCCAGTATTCCTGCCTGGAGAATCCCATGGACAGAGGAGCCTGGCGGGCTACAGTCCATGCAGTCGCAAGAGTCAGACACAACTTAGTGACTAAACCACCACCATCATAGTTAGTAAGAGACATTTCCAGGGTTCAAACGCTAAAGCTTTCCTTATTAACCACTACACAACACAGTTTCAAAGTTCATGAAAATTCCTGGGCACATTTCAGGAAATGCATCTCTGGAAAGAACAACTTTGGCCTTCAATATAATAGTAGCAGGGAGATTCACATGTAAATGCAGTGATGCACTGTGATACACAGACATTTAGTTTGCTGTGAATCCTAGAAAAAGAGAGTTCTCCTGTGAAGGTCTTCATGTCTGGAATTTCACCTCTAGAAACTTCTACAGGACAGTTGGCTATCTTCAAGGCACTGTTTCTAACTAGACTATAGGAAAGTTAAAGCATTTCAAGCAGCTATGTAAGCAAAAGAAAAAAGAGAGAGAAAGATTTCACAGAAGTTTCCAAATGAACTTTTAAGGTTAAACAGAAATACTGAGACAAGCATGCAGTTGGTTTCAAAATAGGAGGAAAGCTTTGTCTTGGTGGGGAAGGAACATTGTATTCATATGAGTCTTGGCCCTTTCTGGGCTTTTCAGGTGCCTCAGTGGTAAAGAATCCACCTGCCAGTGCAGGAGACACAGGTTCAATCCCTGGGTTGGGAAGATACCCTAGGAGGAGGAAATGGCAACCCACTTCAGTATTCTTGCCTGGAGA
This sequence comes from Bos mutus, assembly GCF_027580195.1. NCBI lineage: Eukaryota > Metazoa > Chordata > Mammalia > Artiodactyla > Bovidae > Bos > Bos mutus. The sequence continues at coordinate 20,561,348 of NC_091618.1, read as the reverse complement.
ATTTCATGGACACAGAAGCCTGGTGGACTATAGTCCATGGGACTGCAAAGAGTAGGACATGACTGAGTGACCAAGCACACACATGGGCCCTTTCTAAGGAGAACCTCAGTTCAGTTCAGTTCAGTCGCTCAGTCATGTCAGACTCTGCAACCCCGTAGACTGCAGCACACCAGGCTTACCTGTCCATCACCAACTCCTGGAGCTTACTCAAACTCGTGCTCACTCCACTGAGTCAGTGATGTCATCCAACCATCTCACCCTCTGTCGTCCCCTTCTCCTCCCGCCTTCAATCTTTACAAGCATCAGGGTCTTTTCTTTGCATCAGGCAGCCAAAGGATTGGAGCTTCAGCTTCAGCATCAGTCCTTCCAGTGAATATTCAGGACTGATTTCCTTCAGGATTAAGTGGTTGGCTCTCCTTGCTATGTGAAGGACTGTCAAGAGTCTTCTCCAACACCACAGTTCAAAAGCATCAATTATTTGGCAATCAGCTTTCTTTATGGTCCAACCCTCATATCCACACATGACTACTATAGCTTTGACTAGACGGACCTTTGTTGGCAAAGTAATGTCTCTGCTTTTTAATATGCTGTCTAGGTTGGTCATAGCTCTTCTAAGGAGAGCTTAACCATCTCCTTTTCCTTGTGTCTGCATCCTGCCTTCTGTCCACCTCTGTCTGCCTTCCTTCAGGCAGGAGCTGGTTCTAGAGACTGGGTCCCCTTAGCAGGTGCTTCCCTAGAGGACAAGACCTGGAACTAGACTCCTTTAGAAATGCGTCTGCCACTCGGGAACCTTATAAAAGACTCCATCCCTCACCCCTGGACTTCAGAGCTGTGTCATTTCCTATTCTGCTACAGACCATAAAGCTACAGACCAAACACTCAGTGTTTCAGCATCAGCTTTACACATCGGAAAATAACTGAGCAAAGCCAAGAAAGTGTGCTGTGTATTGGATGTGATATCACATGGGCAGAGTAGTCAAGACAACCAATGTCTGGAAGTTTCACAAAACCATAAGAAATTCCTTTATTAAAGTGATTGCTTTTCCCCTAAACTTTGAAAATGAGGTGGTTTTTTTTTAATTAAAAAATTAATGGGAAGAAGAGATCTATATTAAATTTTTACAGTTAAAATTTTAAACATTTATTTTCTTTAAAGTTGCTCAGTTGTGTCCAACTCTTTGTGACCCCATGGACTATATAGTCCATGGAATTCTCCAGGCCAGAATACTGGAGTGGGTAGCCTATCCTTTCTCCAGCAGATCTTCCTGACCCAGGAATTGAACCAGGGTCTCCTGTATCACAGGTGGATTCTTTAACAACTAAGATATGGAAACAAAATAAAATAATACATAGAATCTTGACTACACGTGAAAATTACAGGGTTTGTAAATGCAAGTCCACTAAATATGTAATAACATTTTAAAGTGATTTTTCTACTAATTAGCCTGACACTAACCAAAACAAAATTTTAATCATTTCTATATACCTTTAATAAGACATAAAAACACCTATGATTATTATTCACTCAAGAAATATCTATCATATCAGTATCTGTCAATTTTCCAGTTTCTATCAAATGCCATGCTAAGCACTGTGGATACAAGAATGAAATCAATTTAGCTGAATTTAATATTCAGTAAATTGAGTTTTCAATTTACCGAATATTGAACTCAATTTGAACTCAACTGAGCTCAAATATGCAATATTACTTTTAAGTAGATTGGGAAAAGTTAAAGATGCATACTATAATCATTATAGTAACCACTAGCAACAACACAGAGAGATATAACTAGACCTAGAAAAAATTTAAATGGAACATTAAAAAATATTTGATTAACAGAAAAGAATGCTAGGAAGAAGAAAGGGAACAAAAAACAGATTAGACAGATAAAAAGTAAACAGACAGATGACAGACCTAAAAATAACTATATCAACTATGTAAAAATGCACTAAAAATTGAAGGCAAAACGTTGAATTTAAAACAGAAAAAAGAAAAACACCCAAGTATATGCTACCTAAAAAATACATACTTTAAATAAAAAGACGCAAAGAGGTTACAAGTGAAAAGGTGGAAAAAGATACACCACACAAACAGTAAGCACAAGGAAAGTAGACTGGCTATGTTAAAAATGGACTTCAAGATGGACAGTGACACTTAAGAGAAAAGCCACAGAATGGGCAAAAATATTCAAAATAAATACATCTGCCAAGGATCTTGTATCCAGAATATATAAATAGCTATTGCAACTCAACAGTAAGAGCAACAACCAGTTTTTTTCATAGGGAAAGATCTGAGTAGAGGCTTTGCAAAAGTTCTCTGAACAGTTAATAAGTACCTGAAAAGATGTTCAACATCTTTAGTTACTAGAGAAAACAAAAGCACACTAACTGCCACTGTGTAACCATTTGAAGCGTTAACACTTTAAAAGCTGGCAATACCAAAAGCAGGCACCAAAAAAATACGGGGGAAGCAGAACTCTCATACACTGCTGATGAGAATGAAGATACAGTTACTTTGGAAAACTCTTTTATAATTAAACATATACCTACTGTATGGTCCAGCCATTCACTCCTAGGTATTTATTCAAGAGAAATGGAAACACACGTTCACACAAAGCCTAATACAAAAATAGCCATAGTAGCCATATTTCCCAAACTGGAAACAATTTAAAAATCTAACAGGTAAAGGGATCTTTAAAAAAGTGATGTCCATACAATGGAATTTTACATGGCTACAGAGTAGAACAAACTGCTGATACACAAAACATGGATCCATCTCAGTATTGTTCTGTTGAGTCAAAGAACCCAGATACCAAACGGTACATACTGTATGACTCTATTTAAATAAAATTCTAGAAAATGCCAACCAACCTACAGAGTCAGAAAGCAGATCTGTGGTTGCCTGGGAATGGACGGGGAGAGATGGATGGACTAAAAGGGGACAGGAGGAAACTTTGGGGAGTGATTAAAGAGATCTGCATCCAGATTCATGCTATTGATTTCACAAGGCATATGCATTGGTGAAACTCCTTGAATTGTGTGTGTTAAATAGGTACAGATTTTGGTATGGAAATTATACCTCAATAAATTTATTTTTAAATACCACTGTTCCCATATTAAAAATAAAATGAATCTTTGTTTATGCTCACAAAGGTCTCATAGTACAAAAAAGTAAAATGCATGACTCTGTTTCAGCGTTATATAATAAAGGTCTGGACAAAGGTCTTCACAGAGACCATGATCTTTGACCTTTGACCTAGATCTCAAAATGTAAGGGTTGCATCAGACAGACACCAGGTTGGGGGGTGGGGGCAGGGTGGGTGGTTCCTGAAAGTGGAAAGAATGGCAAGTACCAAGGCATAAGGTAAAGAAGGGTGTATGGTGAACTTGAGACATGAGTGATACACAAGATTTTTCAAAAGTTGGTTTTGGAACATTCTTTTCTACCCAAAGAAGGGTGAAGTAATCTATAAAGAAAAAGAGAAACTTCTGGAAGCTTTAGTAAAGCAAGTTACACGATGTATGTGAGGAGTGTAACTAACATTCACCAAACCTTTTACTAGTGCTTTTTCAGGCATGTGGAAGATTATTGCCTCATCGCTTTCAAAATGAAGTGTGACCACTTCGGTCAATGAGATGTGAAATAGATGTAGCAAGTGTCACAGTAGTTGGCAGCTTTTTAGAGCCGTTTTTGATTCGCTGAATTCTCTTCCCCTTCAGAGGAGATCAGAGAACAGGTTGAGTGGGAATTTCCAGGAGGTTTCTGAGTGGTTTTGATAAGCAGAACCCCCGGCCCCGCAACCCCTTTCCCACCTCCTTATACCCTGTGAAGAAAATATGTGTATATGTGTGAGTCACTCAGTCATGTCCGACTCTTTGCGCCAGGTTCCTCTGTCCTTGGAATTCTCCAGGCAAGAATACTGGAGTGGGTTGCCATTTCCTTCCCCAGAATATGTATAAATGGAGAAGAAGAGTCTTATTGGAAGCCTCAGAAGTTTGGGGGTTATTTGCAGATGCCCCCAAGGTAACTGGTTCTTTCTGATCCAAAGTGAGCTTTTATTCAGACAGTAACATAGAAGGGATTTCAGAGGACAAACATTGCAGAGAACCAGCTAGAAGGCTACCATAGTTCACAGATGATAAGTCCAGGCCCTGGGAAGGGCCATGATCATAGAAAAGCAGAGAAAGAGTTTGGAGATGTAATGGCAAGAACTGATATGAATTGAAAATAATTCTGAGACTGTGAAGAGCCTCCTGATGAAAGTGAAAGAGGAGAGTGAAAAAGTTAGCTTAAAACTCAACATTCAGAAAACTAAGATCATGGCATCCAGTCCCATCACTTCATGGCAAGTAGATGGGGAAACAATGGAAACAGTGACAGACTTAATTTTCTTGGGCTCCAAAATGACTGCAGATGATGACTACAGCCATGAAATTAAAAGATGTTTACTCCTTGGAAGAAAAGTTATGACCAACCTAGACAGCATATTAAAAAACAGAGACATTACTTTGCCAACAAAGGTCTGTCTAGTCAAAGCTATGGTTTTTCCAGTATGTATGGATGTGAAAGTTGGACTATAAAGAAAGCTGAGCACTGAAGAATTGATGCTTTTGAACTGTGGTGTTGGAGAAGACTTCTGAGAGTCCCTTGGACTGCAAGGAGATCAAACCAATCAATCCTAAAGGAAATCAGTCCTGAATATTCATTGGAAGGACTGATGCTGAAGCTGAAACTCCAATACTTTGGCCACCTGATGCGAAGAATTGACTCACTGGAAAAGACCCTGATGCTGGGAAAGATTGAAGGCAGGTGGAGAAGGGGATGATAGAGGATGAGATGGTTGGATGGCATCACCGACTCTATGGACATGAGTTTGAGTAAGCTCGGGAGTTGGTGATGGACAGGGAAGCCTGGTGTCCACAGGGTCGCAAAGAGTCGAACACAACTGAGTGACTGAACTGAACTGAACTGAATTGAGACTGTGAAAGAACCTGTGTCTAATTGTTTTCGAGTATTTAAAACAGAAGGTTCTTGAAAGAAGAGAGATGACTAAGTGCTGAGGTGAAGTTTGAAAATAATTAATTTAAAATGTAATTAATATTAAATTTAATCTTTCAGAAAGATTGAAGAAGGAGCTACTAGCAGTCTGGCAAAATACATCACGTCAAAAGCCTAGGCACGTTCCTATCCAGAGAAGGCTATAGAAAGATCATAAACTTTGGAAGAAATCAGACCTGGGTGTGAATCCTGAGTGAATTTGTCAAGTCATCCAGTTTCATTCATTCAGCAAATAGTAAACAACTTCATTCATGCACTAACTTCATTCATTCAATAACATTAAAGAACACCAAAAAGGCCACTGTCCTACTGGAGCTGAACTCCAAAAACAGGGAAGCAAACACTACACATTTAAGCCCTGTGCAGAAAACAGACCTGATATTGTGACCATGAAAAGGGGGCAAAAACAATAATACAGGCCTTGTCAAAGGTCATTACCATTTCACTTTGTTCAAAACTCTCATCTGGCACCAAGTCAAAAGCAGAGATTTCTGTGTCCTTTGTACTTACAAAAAGGACTGCCCTCACTTTCCTTTTGTTTTATACATTTCAAGAGCCAGCTGGGAAACTGTCCATTCTGAGACCATTTTTTAAAAAATCAAAAATTCTGGTTAATTAACACCATCTAGTGAGCATACCCTGAATGTTCACTGGAAGGGCTGACGCTGACTGCTGAATTAGGTTCCCACAGTTGTTTAAGGTGGGCACACTGATGATGCCGATTTACAGAAGAAAAGACCCTAAGCCACACTAGTAAGTGTGGAAAAGATGCAAAATCTAAACTGTACTGCAGAGACCACACTTAACAACTCCTGCCTCCCAACCCTGTTTACATCACAAGTTTCTTTCCTGCTCTTTTGTAGCATTAGAAGTGACTTGCAGTTGACTGTTGCCACCCCTTCTAAAGTCAATAAAGCCTAGCCTGGATTTCAGTCAAAATGACATTATTTCAAGAAAAGGCAATTGAAATCCAAATTAAGAAAGCTTCTGGACTTCAACATATGGAAGGAGCATTTAACTCCGGCATTGAGAGTTTTTATTTTTTCCAGGAAGTAATGTCAGTTCATGCAAGACTGTCACAGGCCTCTAAGTATTCTTGGACCCTTATTTTATCAACAGAGCACCTTATATCTCATCTAATAAGGATGGCAGGAGAAAGTTTCATAAGAAATCTTCTTATCAATGTGGAGAAGCTATAGCAACATCGTGGGAAACTCCAGAGAGCTTAAATAAAGATACTTCAACATCTAGGGACTTCCCGGGTGGTGCTAGAGGTAAAGAACCCACCTGCCAATGCAGGAGACCAAAGAGACTTGGGTTCGCTCGATCCCTGATTGGGAAGATCCCCTGGAGGAAAGCGTGACAGCCCACTCCAGTATTCTTGCCTGGAGAATGCCATTCTCAGAGGAGACGGGCAGGCCATGGGGTTGCAAAGAGTCAGACCCAGCTGAAGCAACTTAGCACGCAGGCACCTAAGTATACAGACTCCCATTGCTGGGGAGTCCGGTGTAATTGGCTTGGGATGTTTTAGGATTTTTAGAGGCTCCATAAGAGATACTAATATACAGCCAGAGTTGACATTTGGTGGCGTAAAAAGAAGAGAGGGGAGTTTATAATTATTCCCTCTACAACCATAAAGGGGAGTGTGCACCTTCATTCATTCACTGTCAGGGTTTCACCTACCTACAGAGGTCTAATATACCATGACCCCATTCTAATTGCAAACAAGTGGTTCTCCACCATCAGCCATCAAACCACACATTTCACACGTGGTATCTGATGACCAGCTACTGCAGACATCAGCAACCCTGATACAGAGTAAAGGTTCTTAACCTGGAGATGGAATTCAGATGGTCTGTGAACCGTGGATGGGAATCAATACTCCATCTGTCTTTTCACTAAACTTTCTTGGGAGACCAGCAGTTTCTTCAGTTATGAACACAGCTAACAAACCGCAACAGTATCGGCAGTTCCTGAGGCTGTACCCACTGGTATCTTTAGGTCACGTTTCAGTTTTGCAGTCATCACTACTTTGATTTACGGTTGTTTAACAGATCTGCTGTTAGATCGAAATATTCGGTGCAATAATCATGATGCATGTATGTTACTAGATCATGACTTTACTACTTTGATAATTTGTTCCAGTAAAACGGATTCTGAGAATGGCAATACTGTAGGAAGGATCTGAATGCTTCGCCAGAGCCCATGTGGTCAGTGGCACAAGAAAAGGGCACAAGCCCTGCTCTGCGCACGGTGCCCAGCACGTCCGCCTCCAAGGCCACCTCAGGAAAGGAGAAGCGCCCTCTCAGGCCGGAGGCACCCCGACAAAGCTGGCGCGCGGCCTCCCGTGCACTTCCGCAGATAAGATTTAACGTGAAAAGCCAGTTCAACGCGGCGGAGAATCGGCTGGATGAGCTTTCCCTTTCCCCTCAGCTGCCTCCTGCTCTTGGCATTTCGGAGTGCCCAGACCGCCAGGCTGGTAACTTGAGCCACCAAATTAATCAAAACACAACAGCACCCAGTTCAAGCCCAGGCAGACAAGACTGGAGCCAGACAAGCTCTCCTCCCGTGACCCCCGGGCCCAATTCCCCAGCCCCACCCGCCGGTGCGCCCCACCCCGGGATGCCGCGCACTCTTCCTCCGCCGCCCGCGCCCCCGGCCGGTGGCCCGGGCCCTGGGCCCGGGATCGCCCAGACCCAGTCGTGGTCTCCTTACCTCCTAGGGACACCCGCAGCCCCGAGGAGCTGCCGCGGCGCCCGCCCGCGCAGCGCGCACCTCCCGCCGCGCCCAATTCCACGCGCCACTCGGCTACTCGTTCACAGCGCTCTCACCGCCGCTGCGTCCGGCAGCTGCCCGATGGAGGAGTGTTGAGAAGGGGAAAGTGGCCAGACGGCACCGCCGGGAAGCCCGGAGCCAGCGGGGCCACCCGAATGCCCACCCCGGCGCGCCTGCCGCTTAATCTGAGGCAGGGCCGCTGGCCACTCCCTCCACCCTGTTCGGCCACCTCCCCATCGCACACCCCCCAGTTCCCCACCTCCGACTCGCCACCTCTTACCCCGACTCGCACCCCTTTGCCGCGCCGCGACTCCTGAACCTTGGGCGCATCACCTCCTGCACCCCTTAACCTGGCCCCGCGGCCACCTGCCCCGCAGGCGCGCAGCCTTTTCTCGCCTCCCGCGCGCGCTGCCCCGGGCTGAGGGACGTCGCCTGGAGAGTTGGAGGGGAGGGCGGGGGGACGAGGGCGGGACCTGAGCCACTTCTTCCCTCCCTGGAAGCCTCGGTGGGGAGGCTGAGCCCTACAAAACCCGCCCCGGGCGGGCTGGCCGGGCGAGCTTCACCGCCGGGCTCCCAAAGCGCGCCGCGCCGGGGACGCGGGGGCCCGAGAGCCTGCGGGTCCCTGGACCGCGCCGTGGCTCTGAGCGGTCGCCCACCATGCGCCCGAGGACCGCGCCGAGACCACCGGCGCTGCTGTTGACGCTCTTGCTGGTGCTCCTGGTGGCGGCGCCCATGGAGGGCAAGGTGAGTACCCGGGGGAGGGGCGGGGGGCGCCGCTTCCCCTGGCAGCCTGCCCCGTCCGCGGGGAGGGCTGGCCTTGAACCTCTGCTGGTAGGTGCGGTGACAGTGGGCTCCAGGCAGACCCCTGGTTGGAGCAAGCGAGGATGCCCCGGGACAGGTGGAATGCGCGGGGTTGGAGGAAGAGGCGAGGGGGGAGAGGCTTGTTTCTGGTTCCCTAGAGATCAGGGGTGGGAGCTAGCCCTCCAGAGGGAGGGAGAGAGGGAAGCAGGTAGATAGATGGATGAATAGATGGATAGAAATGCAGGCAGATAGAGAGAGAGAGATGTGGGCGGATAGATAATCGCCAGGGATGAACGCTTAAGAGCACCGGATGTAGAGACACGCGAGGTCACCCTGGTGAATCAGAGCAGGCAGCATGGCCTGGCAGAGAGGACAGAGGGCTGGAGTTCCAGCCCTGCCACTTGGTAGATGTCATCTCACACCGAACTCTTACCCCTCCTGTTCCTCCTTATCAATACTTGCCCTCCGGGGTTCCATCAGTTTTGTTGAGAAAAGCAAATGCATCACTGAAAAGTTAGTACAGAACTCATGTTAGGATAAATCAAGCAATCTGTCTCCGTCATTTCTGTTCGAAATGTGAGAGATCCTGGATTCATTTAAATCCCCCTGCATATTTCTTGTTATCTGAGAAGATACATTTTTTTGTCCTCAAAACTGTTAGGACTCCTGGAGTAGACTTACTCGATTTTAACTGGTGTAAGTGCAATTTAACTTTTCAGCTGCTTTCTGTGACTTCTATTTTTGTAAGTTTTAAGAACTTAATTTGGGATGACAGTGCAGTATAAATTTCGTTTCCCAGGATGATCAGATTTTTTTTTTTTTTTTACAAATTTCATGGTTAAGATTGTGATTGGAAATTAATCATCACATAAGTATGTGTTACATGAAAAGATTCTTCCAACCTACAGCCACAAGTAATCCAAGCATTTTCTTTTCAAATTAAACTTTATGACATTGCAGGTGAAGCTAAAACCCTCTTTATCATCTCCATACCTTCCCCCACCCCTGTCTAAAGAAGGGTGTCCACTCTCACCACTTTGGGTTTCTTTTCAGATATTTTTCTGTGCATGCGCATATGCATGTATAGACCCACAAACAATATGTCTTGTATGTATTTTTAACATAACTGGTACCATATACCTATGCTGTATATATACTTTTGCCTTCTACAGGTCTATCTACGCCAGTTTTTAAGACAGATCTACCTCTTTTTCTTTTTGCATTGTTGCAGTTTACCACAGTGTGAATATGCCAAGTTTAACTGAGCCATTTCCCTATCAATGAACATTTAGGCTCTTTAGTGTTTTATACTCTAAAGGATATTGTAATCCATGTAATCTCTTCATGAAGTTGGTTCTAATAAAAATGTGCTTTACCTAGACTAAGGATGACCAACCCAGGTAGCTCAGTACTTCTGAACATGATGGATAGAATTCAATCTAAGTCAGTATAGAATGTCTGCCAGCATTAATCCAGAAACAAATACAAGTGAAAAAAAAAAATAGCTGAAGTATCTCTATGTGTGTATGAGAAGGGCTGGGTTTGCACATTCTTCTAGAGTCCAAAGAAGAGGGGAGATTAGGGACAGGTGGAGAAAGAGGGGAAATATTACCGAGTAAAAACCAGCCTGAAAAAAGATGCTCTGTGATCCTACCGCCTCTACTTATACCAATTTTCAATTATACTGTCATATTCCTTTACTGTTTTTTACATAAGAAATTTTCTGTCTTACTTTTGGCCAAATCTTGGAGGCTAACTGCTGATGTTACAATGAATCCATTCGTATTATTTTTATCATGATTTGAAGTGAGCCTCTGTTAAAACTTTGCTGAGTTACACAGTGTCATTAGAAAGCATGAAATGTGCCCTCATCACATAGAAAAAAAGAAATCACAGCAAATTAACTGATAACTGGTTTGCACGGTGCCAACATGGCTCCCTCCCAAGGGTAACTCTGATGTTGGGCGAAGCTCTTGACCTCTCTGAGCCTCACTCTTTTTCATCTATAACATGAGGGAGTTTAAACCCTTTGTGAGGTCAGCAGGTGAGGTTTAACTGAGTGAGGCTTTGCGGGGAGTGGGGGCACTCTTTAGGGCCAACTAACTCTTGGCATTCTAGAATTCAGAATTAGCAATACCAGAATCCACCTTTTTCAGAAAAGAAGCTGGGAATCTAGTTTCCGTTAGAAATCTCTTAAATTCTAAATATTAGCAAAGAAATTAAAACTTTACAGAAGAAACAAACTGTAAGTTAAGAGCCAGGTATAGTCACTGGGCCATCCTATTTATCATCTTTGTGCTACGTAGTTACGGACATATTTTGCTCAAAATTCCTGTGATTTCATGTTAGCATTTCTCAAAACAAAGAAATAGCACTGTTCACCCTCTATTCGGAGTTCAGGCAGGGCGGAACTGTCCACCCACACAATTTGTTCTGAAGAACCCTGAGTAAAATCCTGCTGCTGCATTGCTGAAGGCATCCAGTTCCAGGCCTGACTATTCAGTACATGCCCAGTTTTTATAGCTGTTCCCAGGCCCAACTCGAAACTGGGAGGCACTCTGCCACTGCCACCAGTGGCTGGTCTGGGAGAAGCACAGAGAAAGCGCCTTCTCTGATTATCTGGGGAAGGTGAGAGTCATGGTTTGAGATATCGTACTTTATCCTTCCTCTCTTTGCCTTAAAATTCCAGACAGGGCAGGAATATGGCCAGCAAATATCAGGAGCCGAATAACAGCTGTGTTTAGGGAGGGTGCTTCTCAACTGATTTGGTTTTTAAATCTAAAAACAAAAATTAAGTTGAATTAAGAAACATTTCAAACAAACAAAAAGTCATGTAACAAACTCCAGTTTATCCGTCTCTGAGATTAAGCAAGTATTAAGTTTAGACCTGTTCGTTCTCACATCTCTCCCTTCAGGAAAAGAATAAGTAAATACAAAAAGCCCTACATTCATTTTTTGCCTCCTCTTCCACGCATGGTTTTATATTTATGCACCATGGATGCGTGTGTGTATCAGTCACCATAAAAAATAAATGCTATTGTTGTATGGTCCTTCAAGTGTAATAAATGATTTCACATGATACATACCTATTGGAGCTTGCTTGTGTCAGTCAGCAGGATGTTTCTGGATTTCATCCACATTGAAACATAGAGATGTGATTTGTTTACATACATATAAATGTAATAGCTGCCACATATGTAATAGCTGCCACATAGTATCCAATTACATAAATAAAATACAATTTATTTTTCCATCTGCCCAAACAGTAAGTTTGTTTCTTTGCTCTCATCTTACAGAATTGAAATTTACAGCTTTTGTATATGTACCATTGTGACAACCAGATGGTGAATTGCTAGGAGGAATTCAAAGAGGGTTATCAGAGAAAACATATTTTAAATTGTGTTAGGGATTGTCAAATCGACTCCAACAACTTGTCAGAATATCTGTCTTCCTATATCCTCAGCAAAACTTGATGTACTGAGATGTTAATGGGTGTGAAATCGGATGTTGTTTTGACTAGTGAGTTTAGGAACCTTAGCATTTTTTGATTGACAGTCTATAATTCTCTCTGAGTGAATTGCATAAATAGGTCTTTGCCTATTTATCTTTTGTGACCTTTGCCTTTTTGTTACTAATTAATTAGAAGTTGTTTATATTTGGATGCTGAATTAATTCTGCTATTTAAATGTGCAGAAAATACTTCATTCCAGGTTTTGGCTTACCTTTTCATTTAGTTATTGGTGCCTTAACGTATAATTTTTCTTTTCACTATAATCTCAAACTTATCCATGTTTTCCTTGATTTCATTGATTTTGTGTTTTGCATCTTGTTGAGATCTTTTCCTTCCCCGAGATTATAAAAATGTTCTCCTATGTTAAAAAAATTATAGTTTAATTCTTTTGCATTTAAGACTCAATCTTTGAATTGTTTTCTATTTCTGGGATTATAATCTTATCTTTCTCCATATAGAAAAAGAATTGTCCCAATATTATTTATTAAAAAGTTCATCCTTTTCCTCACTGTTTTGCTATGTTACATCTGCAAACATGTGAACCAAGCACTCATTAATATTTGATCTGCTTGAATTCTTACATGGGTCTGTTAATTCAGGGCTTTAATTTCTCACAATGTTTTAGAGTTTTCTGGGTTTTTCTAAGTATTTGACATTCTTAGTGTTATTATAAATAATATATTCTTTTAAAAATGTATAGTCTAATTAATATAAATTTATTTAAAAAGTAGTTGAATTTTATATTTGGACTTTGATCGAGCAACTTTGAATAGTCCAAATGCATTTAAGGCTAAAAAGCTTCCCCTAAACACTGTTTCAGCTGCATCATACAAGTTTTGATAAAAACTACTTTAATATCATTAAGTTCAAAATCTTTTCCAATTTTTTCTTTGTCTTATGGGTTATGTAAATGTTTATTTCTTAATTTTGAAACATAGGAAAATTTTCTAGTTTTTTTATTGAATTGTGGTAGAGATGATATTCTGACTTCAATTTTTTCTGTATTTCTTGTCACTAGATCAAGATTTTTTATTGTGTTATTGAAATTGTGACATGTGTGCATACGTGGGATTTTTTTTTGTATATCCTGTATTTAACCTGAGATTATCTATTTTCCATTATCTTGAACATTCTCAGATTTTTTTAATGTTTTTAATTAATTTATTTTTTTTACTTTTTGTTTTGTTTTTGGGTACAGTCGATTAATATTGCGATAGTTTCAGGTGAACGGCAAAGGAACTCAGCCATACATACACATGTATCCGTTCTCCCCCCAAGCTCCCCTCTTATCCAGGCTGCCATCTAACACTGAGCAGAGTTCCCTGTGCTGCACAGTAGGTGCTTGTTGGGTATCCATTTCAATATAGCAGTGTGTGCATGTCCATTCCAAACGCCCGAAATGTTCCTTCCCCTTGGCAACTGTAAGTTCATTCTCTGAGTCTGTGAATCTCTTCTGTTCTGTAAGTTCATTTGTATCATATCTTTTTGGATTCCACATATAAGGGATGCCATACGATATTTCTCCTCTGTCAGACGTTTATTTTTTATATTTCTCCTCCCCGCTCTCTACTCTTGGCATTTTCAGGAGCCAGGCTCAGCCTTCTCATTTTTCCTCCAGTTCTCCTGACTTCTTATGTTAGATATCTTTCCTGTGTGACTGAGCTTCTCCTGGCGCTTCCTCCCTGAGAGGCCAGTTTGGCCATGGGCTTCACACAGGCACGGCCTTATGTGCCTTGAGACTCCCCCATGGCTTCCTGTTGCACCCCAAAAGTGCAGGCCACTAACACCTGTAAGGCAAAGCTCTGACCAGTGGAAGGTGGGAACCATTAGATAAACTATTCTCTTTTCCCCACAGAAGAAGGGTCTTGAACTGCAGAGGTTCTCACAGACTCTCCAGGAGACCCCCTCATCAGTTGTACCAGACCAAATTGTAACATACTGAGCTTTTCTTTTTTTCTGGAAGAAAGATATTTATCATTTATAACAGATATTTATAATTTAAACCACATGATTGTATACACTACAAATGAAGGCTAGCTCAGGTCCTTTCCTAGTAACAAGCTTCCAGAAACCTCGACAATATCTTCAGTATAAACCTGTGCAGGTAGAATATTGATCAGAAAACCCTAAGCTGGATGTCACTTCTGGGTTTAAATGAAACCTGGATAATTCTCATCAGATCAGTCGCTCAGTTGTGTCCGACTCTGCGACCCCATGAATCACAGCATGCCAGGCCTCCCTATCCATCACCAACTCCCGGAGTTCACTCCATCGAGTCAGTGATGCCATCCAGCCATCTCATCCTCTGTCGTCCCCTTCTCCTCTTGCCCCCAATCCCTCCCAGCATCAGAGTCTTTTCCAATGAGTCAACTCTTCTCATGAGGTGGCCAAAGTACTGGAGTTTCAGCTTTAGCATCATTCCTTCCAAAGAAATCCCGGGGCTGATCTCCTTCAGAATGGACTGGTTGGATCTCCTTGCAGTCGCAGGGACTCTCAGGAGTCTTCTCCAACACCACAGTTCAAAAGCATCAATTCTTCGGCGCTCAGCCTTCTTCACAGTCCAACTCTCACATCCATACAGGACCACAGGAAAAACCATAGCCTTGACTAGACGGACCTTTGTTGGCAAAGTAATGTCTCTGCTTTTGAATATGCTATCTAGGTTGGTCATAACTTTCCTTCCAAGGAGTAAGCGTCTTTTAATTTCATGGCTGCAGTCACCATCTGTAGTGATTTTGGAGCCCAGAAAAATAAAGTCTGACACTGTTTCCACTGTTTCCCCATCTATTTCCCATGAAGTGGTAGGATCGGATGCCATGATCTTCATTTTCTGAATGTTGAGCTTTAAGCCAACTTTTTCACTCTCCACTTTCACTTTCATCAAGAGGCTTTTGAGTTCCTCTTCACTTTCTGCCATAAGGGTGGTATCATCTGCATATCTGAGGTTATTGATATTCTCCCAGCAATCTTGATAGGCCCCAGTAAAACTACTAGGAAAACCTAAGGCTTCTTTATAATAACTTTTACTCACTTTCAGTTTTCACTTTTGTGCATTGGAGAAGGAAATGGCAACCCACTCCAGTGTTCTTGCCTGGAGAATCCCAGGGACGGGGGAGCCTGGGAATCCCATCTATGGGATGGGATCGCAGAGTCGGACACGATTGAAGCGACTCAGCAGCAGCAGCAAAGGAGAGTAAACCCAAGAAATCACAGTAGCTGCCTTTCTTATGGGCTTCCCAGGCGGTGCTAGTGGTCAAGAACTGCTTGCCAATGAGGAGGCATAAGAGATGTGGGTTTGATTCTTGGGTTGGAAAGATCCCCTGGAGGAGAGAACGGCAACTCACTGCAGTATTCTTGCCTGGAGAATTCCATGGACAGAGGAGCCCGGTGGGTCATGACCCACCTCAGTTCAAGTCCCTATACACAGTGACTGTGACCTTGAAAAAGGTGTCCCTGTTGCATTTCCATATCCCTCATCACCGAAAGTTGTCAACAACTTAAATGCTCAAGACAGTCTCTCTGGTGTCCATCAAGGGCTCAGTAACTGTTCACTCTCATTATTACTGTCATCACAATCATTACTATTGCTAACATACTGGACTTCTGTTTCCCAACCTGCTGTATCTAATGACGTGCTCCCATCCATCTTTCAATGTTTAATTCTCTCTGCTACTGTTTGTAATGTCCAGGAGATTTTCAATCTACTGTAATTTTCCATAATGAAAAAGAACTCGGAGCTATTCAACAAGGGTTATAACCCCAAACCTATTAATTCCCAGTTTTTTAAAACTTTCTGCCTTAGTTTCCTCATCTTAAAATGAAAGTAAGAGATCTACCTCAGGATTGTATGAGGATTAAATGATTTAACACATACAACACACACTCTACCATGCCTGTCACATAGTAATCATCCAGTAAATGTGAAATGTGATTATTTTTATTCCCTAAATGTTACTTTAAATGACTATTCTTATTTCTAGATGTTCTTTTGGACTCTAAGTCTGTCTAGGGTTTTCTGATTTGTTGGGGTTATTTTTCGGTCTTTTTTGTAGGGATTTTTTCCTCCTTTTTATACCTTTAGTCATTTTGCACTTATTTGTATTATCTTTCTGATTCTTTTTGTATGATTTCAAGATTTGGTAGTGCATCTTATTTCTTCAGTCTGTTGACTGACTCTCACTCATGGGGAGACTCTAGAAATGAGAGATTTGGGGGAAATAAGCCTCCTCTGTCATCACAGCTTGCACCCTCACCCACTCATCACTCCCACACTGGAGCTGTCCTGTCTTGGGAGAAAAAAAAGAGCAGAGTAGTTCTAAGGCTCCCAGGGGGATTTTCCCCACTTAGACAGACTAATGCAATAACAGTAATGGTTTGGGGGGAGGGGGATGGGCACCCAAGCACGTTTCCATTCCTGTCCTCAAGGTCACCCTCCTCAAGACCTCTCCTACTGCCCACTTCCTCCAAACATGCTATTCTTACATTTTTTAAAGTGTTTTTTAAAATTTATTTATTTTTAATTACAGGATAATTGCTTTACAATGTGTTGGTTTCTGCCATACATCAACATGAATCGGTCATAGATATACATATATGTATCCTTCTTGAACCTCCCCAGAGAAGCCACTGGCATCCCACTCCAGTACTCTTGCCTGGAAAATCCCATGGACTGAGGAGCCTGGTGGGCTGCAGTCCATGGAGTCGCTAAGAGTCGGAAACGACTGAGCAACTTCACTTTCACTTTCCACTTTCATGCATTGGAGGAGGAAATGGCAACCCACTCCAGTATTCTTGCCTGGAGAATCCCAGGGATGGGGGAGCCTGGTGGGCTGCCATCTACGGGTCGCACAGAGTCGGAAATGACTGAAGTGACTTAGCAGCAGCAGCAGCTTGAACCTCCCTCCCACTTAACCACCCCCATCCCACCCATCTTCGTTGTCCCAGAGCACCAGGATGAGCTCCGGCCTAGACTTACATTTGATGACCAGGGCAAGGTCAAGGCCACACAGCAAAGCCACCAGCTTCGTCTCTCTGAACAGACTAAGGGTCTTGCTCCTTGAGTGTTTCTGTGGGGTTACAGTCCTTGGTTGGTATCCAAACATGGTCTAGGGAAATAGTCTGAATTAAATGCAATTTGTCATTGTATTTCCCTTATCACTGTTACCATGTTACCCAGAACACAGTAATAACTGCCCAGTGTTACCTGTACCTAAGGTTAACTTTGTTAAATACTGCAATTGATTAAGACCCCCAAACCTATATGTGTTTGCGCCTGACAGCGGGGCTGTCTGGTCTACACACATCCTCTGGTCCTTCAGCCTTGTGCAGTTAACCACACACATGTTTGACCTTCAGTCAAAAAGCAGCCATCCATTGCTTCTCAGCCTTTTGGCTAAGATCTAGTGTAAAAAGCAGCCATCCACCAGTCATAGATTTTTCAAGATCAGTAAAAAAAAACTTTGTTCTACAAAGTTTATATCCAGCCTCAGCCTAAACTTTGTAATCATAACAGATTTTCACCATAGGTCATTTATTTCACCTCTGTTTTCAGTTTAAGAAAATAAGGAAACCAAAATTATATCAACTTAACAGGATAGACAAGTTCCATATTAGCTCTACTACCATGGCCTGGAGCTTAACCTCTCTGAGCTGTCTTCATCTCTAACAGTCTGATAAGAAAGCATCTTACTTCAAGTTCTACATCATCTCACAAGATCTAATCACTGGCTCTTGTCTTCTCTAAACACCCACCCATGCATGTTCTCATTTCTCCTGGGGTTCTTCCGGTAACCCTCAATTAAGACTTCTGGCTTCAAGTATGTTTTCTTATCCAAAATTGAATTAAATTATATCAGCTTTATATGTAATATAAGCTTTTTTCATTTTCATTGCTTTTGTAAGTTGGATAAATAAATGTCTATGTTCACGCCATCCTAGGAGTGGAGCCATAACTAGGAGTCATATATATAATTTAAAAATTTCCAGTAGCTACATTAAAAAAGAAACAGATGAAATTTATTTTTATCTATTTTATTTATTCTAATATATCCATAACAATATCATCACAACATGTAATCACTATTATAAACATTGAGAGATATGTATCTTCTTTTTGTATTAAGTTTTCAAAATCTGCTGTTTTGCACTTCTAGAACCTTGCAGTTCAACTAACTAATTTCAGGTGTCTATAGCCATGTGTGGCCATCATTCTAGATAGCAGAAATCTAGGTAAATTACATCCAGATATGAGAAGGGGTTATAGTCCATAAGCATTTATCTCTGGATAGAACACATTTGCTTTGATTATTTGCCATAAGAAATAAACATGTGGCCAAATAATAAACATCAATTAAAGGCAGTAAATCAGCATGGGTTGTGTCTAAATACCCATGCAAATTTTTTCTCCAGAAAAGTAAGATAGTTGGCCTTGGCTACAATGTTTAAAACTATGCAGATTACCATTTGTACAAGTTTAATTATATTGCAATTATATTGCTCCATTATCAAAATATGAGTAAGTTATACACACAAAAATAATTGAAGACACATCACAGAAACAGCAAACACATGGCAAAAGAAATGGAGAAAATTATGAATGTATTGAAAACCAACATGTTATAGCTTACCTTTCATCTTAAACTATAGACTGTGTGCTCAGTCCTGTCTGACTCTTTGCAACCTCAATAAAATGTAGCCCACCAGGTTCCTCTGTCCATGAGATTATCAAGGCAAGAATACTGGAGTGGTTTGCCATTTCCTCCTCCAGGAGATCCTTCTGACCCAGGGACTGAACCCATGTCTCCTGCATTTGCATTGGCAGGCGAGTTCTTTACCACTGAGCTACCTGGGAAGGCAAACTATAGACTAAATTGTCACTAAAGTTCAGCCAGGTAACAGGGTTACTGTTAGCCTGAAAACCCAAAAAGGTCTCTAGTTTTCTTACCTGAAAATGATGCTACTATCATTAGTGCTCAGTACAGTACTTGATACAAAGTAGTACCCAGCTTTTATATTCTAGCCACAGTTATTTTATTATCTTTAATAAAAGCAGGAAAGAGAACAGGACAGAGACATGGGCACAAGGCGAGGCGCTGGGGATAAACCAAACAGCCTGAATCCCTAACCATGATGGATTTGGGATTCTAGTGGAGCAGAAGAGAGAGACAGAAGCTCAGTAAACAAATGTGCAACTATGGATTTTGGTACCTGCTGGAAGAGAATGGGATGTGGTGATGGAGAAGAAGTTCTATCTTGGCCCACCTTTCTTAGAAAGCAGCATACAGGATAAGGCCTAAGAAACCAGCACGGAGATAGCCTTGGGAAGAACTGAGAAATATGGTCCAGGACTTCTAGACCATGGACGGAGGCAAGACACTTTCAATCTTTTGGCTCCTGAGTTGTCAAAGCATAAAACTAAGACCAACAGAACTTTTTTTTAAAAGGAAGGAGGGAAGAAAAGAGCTGAGTTTATTTACTCACTACCAAGGGAACACATGGCCCTGAAGGAATATGCTGAGTGTTTTGTTAGAGGTGGAAGGAAGGATGGGGAACAGGGAGGCAGGGGACCCCAGAGAAGGATGACTGCTAATAAGGATGGAAAGCTGCTCACTGAACAGGGTAGGATAAGTCCACAGGCCTGTATGTAGCTGATTGTGGTATGATTTTAAGGTCTGCACTTAACAAATAAGTATTTTAACAAAAAAAGGTATGATGCTGTGTTTATGTTATTCACAAGATAGTTGTCACATTAGTAATGGATGAGTAACAAATTCACAGCACAGCTTGGTAATGGGCCCACATATAAAGTGGTGTGATGAAAACCTTCTTTTGCTAACTG
Source organism: Bos mutus (assembly GCF_027580195.1). Classification (NCBI taxonomy): domain Eukaryota; kingdom Metazoa; phylum Chordata; class Mammalia; order Artiodactyla; family Bovidae; genus Bos; species Bos mutus. The sequence continues at coordinate 20,541,365 of NC_091618.1, read as the reverse complement.
TCTCTTCTCAGCCTCAAAGGAATGGGTCTGGGTTTGCCCCATGTGGCTATGAAGAGGTGAAGCTGAGCCAAAGAGATCTTGTCCCAGGTGATGTAGGCCCAGGCCAGGGAAGGCTCTAAACTGGGGAAGGATGAAATCCACTTAAGGACTGGAGACCTCCTCACTCCAAACCCAGTAGCACCAAGCTCTCTTGGGTGCAGGCCTGGGAGACAGAATGTCATGTCAGGCTCCACTCAGGCCTCCCCAGCTGGATTCTGCAGTTAATGTATTTAGAGGATTCCTGGGTATATTATTGTCCGAGAACTGCATTGGCTTGATAAGGACACTGGAGGGTCCTTCAAACAGTGATTGGCCCTGGAGTATTTCAGAAGGACAGTAACATGATCCCAATTTTAAAGATCCATGTGGCTGATCCCCAGGGAAGGTTGACTGCTCTCTCCCTGGGAACCCAGCCTATGTGAAGAAGTAACCACGCAGGAATCAAGTCTTGCTGGTGCTTTCTCTTTGGATTCTGATGTCTTGGAAATCAGAAAGAAAGGAAGGGAAGAGAACCAGTCTAGACCAGTAGAGCAGGTGTGCAGTCTGTCTTAATTGATTCAGTGAGGTTAATTTGATAATTATTTATGTACAAACAGAGGAAGGTTAAAAATCCAGTTCATGAAAAAAAATCTAGTCCATGGTGTACTGCTCTGTACACACAAGATCAGACTATCAAAAAATATTTCCTTTAAAGGAAGTCCATAAAAGATGGGCTATATGTACACGTATAGCTGATACACTTTGCTGCATAGTAGATTCTAACACAGCATTGTAAAGGAACTATACTCCGATAAAAAAATTTTTAACAAGATACAACAAACTTTAAAAGAAAAATATCTCCATATATCTTGATAGGGTATTATATATGTATGTGTGTATACATGTAAATATACACACAAATATATTTAAAGAATATTTTATAGTCTCAGAATTTTGATGTTGATTGTTATAGAAAGATAATGGCCTCCAAAAGTATAATTTTCAGAACTATTTAAAAATGTAACCATATAAGAATCTTTTCTTTTTCTGACAGTAGTTTTTGGGTAAGTTAGGAATTTTCCATTTTTAATCTTTAAGACTGATGTTTGTTAATTAGATTGTCTCTCCGAATTGAATTCTTAGAGAAGTGATCCCAATGTTTAAAAATAAGTTCAAGTGTATTTAGAAACCTTGGGAGGTTTGTCATTATGTAGACAAAACAGTCAGGTCATTGGATTTATTTTCCCACCGAGATATTTTGTTGTTGTATGAACTTTTCAAGCAAAGGTTCAACAAGTGGAAAGCTGAGAAATTTACAATATTATCCTTTTGAGTCAAATGACGAAGTATGTCTGAGCAGAAGCAACAAGGCTAATATTCATTTCATTGTTTAACCAGATGATAGGATAATTTTATGCTGTTTATTTATGTATGAAATCGGGAAGACTGAAGAGTTTACATGCTGGTTTTAAAAATAAAAGGTTGTATGTGTTGTACAAACTTTGTAAAATGTTTAAAAGTACAAAATGAATTATAAACATAAAAATTATCCATGATGATATTACCCATAGACAATTGCTATTAACTTCTGGTCAGTTTCCTTCCCGACTTTTATTCTGCTTTTTTTTCACCTAAGAATAGACTGAAAAAAATTTTCTGAGTCATTAATTTTTCCGAATATTATTTTTAAATATCTACAGAATGCTTCATTAGAGGTGGTACTATAACTTATTTAACTAATGCCCTTCTACTGAATATTTTGGTTATTTCCAATTGTTTAGAAATACTACTACAGTGGAACTCCTTGAAGATAAACATTCATTAAAATTACACTTTAAATGATTTTGTGTGTATATACTTTCTTATTAGATGTCTGACTTTGTACTTTTCTGAGAGCTAGATGGCAAGGTGATGTCATTCCTGATTTACAAGTGAGGGTCTGATCCAAGAGTGTTCACCAAGTTAGTGGAGGGAGTGGATTTAGAACTGGGAATTAGGGCTCTTCAATAGGGCTCTTTCCTACCAGAAACATCACAGATAATGGAAAGAGTATCAGATGCCACTTCATCCATTATTTAGATAACTAAGTACTGTTTGAGATAAAATTGATTTTTAAATGCTTCAGTTAGAACTGATTCAAATGTTTTCTTTTTAATAGCTGAGTAATACTCCATTGTGTATATGTACCGAGGTGGATGAAACTGGAGCCTATTATACAGAGTGAAGTAAGCCAGAAGGAAAAACACCAATACAGTATAATAACGCATATATATGGAATTTAGAAAGATGGTGACAATAACCCTGTGTACGAGACAGCAAAAGAGACACTGATGTGTAGAACAGTCTTATGGACTCTATGGGAGAGGGAGAGGGTGGGAAGATTTGGGAGAATGGCATTGAAACATGTAAAATATCATGTATGAAACGAGATGCCAGTCCAGGTTCAATGCACAATACTGGATGCTTGGGGCTAGTGCACTGGGACAACCCAGAGGGATGGTATGGGGAGGGAGGAGGGAGGAGGGTTCAGGATGGGGAACACATGTATACCTGTAGGGGATTCATTTTGATATTTGGCAAAACTAATACAATTATGTAAAGTTTAAAAATAAAATAAAATTTAAATAAATAAATAAATGCTTCAGTTATCAAAAATGAATAATTCCCGACACTGCTATCTTTTTACAACCACAACACTAATGAAATACCTTTATTTACTTATTTGTCTTGCCAATCTAGAAAGAATTTAACTAATTTCCATGTCGCTTCCCCTACTGGACTCCTTGAAGACAGACGTTATGTCTTACCTATCTTTGGATTCCAGCTCTTGACATCATATTTGGTGTTACTGATCCTCAATGAATGTTTGTAGAATTGAATGTATATTTTATTAAACACTAAAACAAAAAGGTCAATGAAGAATTAACAGGCTGACTCATGCTGATGTATGGTGGAAACCAGCACAATATTGTAAAGCAATTATCCTCCAATTAAAAATAAATAAATTTAAAAAATAAAACAAGCCTGCCTATTTGAAAAAAAAGAATGAACATACCTTTTAATCCTTTGGCATAAGAATAAAAATAAAACACTATTTTTCAGATGAAATATTTTTAAAGATTACACTCCATTTATAGATATTATAACATATTAGCTGTATTCCCTTACAATATATCCTTGTGGCTTATTTATTTTATTTTATATATAGTAGTTTGTACCTCTCAATCTCCTCCCCCTAACATGCCCTTCTCTCCTGCCCTCTCCACACTGGTACCACTAGTTCATTCTCTATATCTGTGAATCTGTTTATTTTTAATTATATTCACTCTTTGTTTTATTTTTTAGATTCCAGACATGAGTCATAGCATACAGTATTTTATCTTTCTCTGTCTGACTTATTTCACGAAGCATAATACCCTCCAGGTCCATCCATATTGTTGCTGCAAATGGCAAAATTCCATTCTTTTTTATGACTGAGTACTATTCCATTGGGGCTTCCCCGGTGGCTCAGGGGTAAAAAATCTATCTGCAATGCAGATTTGATCCATGGATGGGGATGATCCCCTGGAAGAGGGCATGGTAACCCACCAGGTTGCAAAGAGTCAGACATAACTGAAGTGACTTAGTGCACACACACACACACACACACACACACACACACAGTATTCCATTGTGTATATATCACATCTTCTTCATTCATCCCTTGATGGACATTTAGATTTTTTCCATATCTTGGTTGCTGTAAATAATGCTGCTGTGAACATTGGGATGCATATATCTTTTCAAATTAATGTTTTTATTTTCTTCAGCTATATACCCAAGAGTGAAATTACTGAGTCTTAGGGTGGATCTACCAGGCTTCTCAGGTGACACGAGTGGTAAATAACGTGCCTGCCAATGCAGGAGACATAAGAGACTCGGGTTCGATCCCTGGGCTGGGAAGACCCCCTGGAGGTTGGCTGCCCACTCTAGTATTCTTGCCCGGTGAATCCCATGGACAGAGGAGCCTGGCAGGCTACAGTCCGTAGGGTTTCAGAGTCAGACACAACTGAAGCGCCTTAGCATGGATGCACACATGGTAGTTCTATCAATATTTTTTAGTTTTTTGAGGAGCTGCCATACTATTTTCCATAGTGGCTACTCCAATTTACATCACACCAACAGTGTACAAGAGTTCCCTTTTCTCTACATCCCTACCAACATTTGCTATTTGTGGTTCAAATGAAATATTGAATGCTTCATTCATCAATTCAGCTAATCAGAATTAGATAATGCAAAGATGCAACCAGCATGGCCCGTCCTCCATTTATGGAATATGCCACCAACTGCAGGGTTTTGATAAGTATGCAGACAATAGCAACGAAATTATACATACTGTCACCGGGCAAATATGCAAAAGTGAAATCAGAGCGGAACTGAGAAAGAAGAGAGAGTCGTAAATGTACGGAACATTGAACATGTAGGCTGTGTATTAATCAAATATATGATGGCAGTGGAGCCAGAAAGTAGTAAGATTTCAGTGACTTAAAAACATAGCTTATCCTCAAAGTAGAGTACCAAAAAAAAGAGGTGGAATGAGTGTAGTTATATAACCACGTGGAGTTACCAGGTGGTATTTTCACCTTCTTCAGCCTCTGCCTCAGCTGGAGCTCTTCAGCGTTTGGCAGCAATGTCCTCAAGGTTTATACACATGGACTGGATTCTCCTTCATTTGCTCTCTTAGGCAAAAGCAGATTCCACAGTCCCTTCCAAAAAGTGATAAAAACTTAAGAACAATACTGTATCTGAAGTCTCATGAGATAAGATTCCTGCTGATTGGAGGCCAGACCATGTGCCCCTGAAGATGCCAGCACTCTGATTGCTGCAGATAAGGCTGGAAAAAGCCAAGGGGTTGATTTATCCAGTACCGCATGGGCCTGGGGCTATGCCCACAGCACTAGTCAGAGTGCCTGCTCACTGAGACCTGCTCAGACCTCTTGGAGATGAAGCATTCAGAGTGCATGTGACCAGAACAAGCAGCATCTCCAGACCCTAGGAGGGCAGTCTTGCAGGCAAGGACATCTGAGGCTCCCTGCCAGCCGAGAGAGGCCACGCTGAGCCGCAGTCGGAGCCCTGCACTCTGCCAGCTCTGTTGTGACAGTCCGGGGCAAGTCACTTGGATTCTAAGATTCTTCATTTCCTCAATCATAAAAATGTGGTCACAAAACCTCTCTCTCGTATTTCCAGAAATAATACAGTTGAACACATTTTGCACACAGTTATCTTGCTACAAATGCCAAATAGTATTGAGACAGGAATGAGTTTCAATATCAAGAAAGCTGTAGTCCAAATACATTTCTTATACTCGTTTAATTCTCCTATTATTTTGTGACCTAGTATCTACTTCCTGGAATGTATTAAGGAGTGCCTTGTTTTCAAAACTATTATTCAGTGCATTCTTTGCTGCTGGTATTTTCTAATAACATAGTTTGGATACCTCAGCAGAAATGGCATCCTCCCGTAGCACTGTCCCCGTCAAAAAATGAACAGTTTATTGACTTTATACTATCCCATGCAAATACTGATGCTAAAACTCAGCCAGTGATTTCATGGCTTTGATGGTGACTTTCCAAACACCGCAACTAAAGTACCTGTTAAGTCTAGAGATAGTCCTGGATAACACTTAATACTAATAATCTGTTCTTTCTAATCTTTAAGATATAGGCTCTTTGGCCTGTATTTAAAAGACAAGCCATGTAGCCAGCTTTGGCACACTCCCTCCCTCAAATTCTGTTAATATGTAATCCGCTACAACTGCGTAGAAAGTGTAAATTCATTTTGTGCCCATTCACAGATCATCTGAGGTGCAATGCATTGAGCTAAGGAAACTCCTGGAGTGCCTTCCAACAGAGGATTGATCCTTGAGGAGTTTCATGCTGAAGTTGCTAGAACTCATTATCAGACCTGGCAAAATATTTTTTCTGTGTTGATTCTTTTCCCCTAACAATAAAAGTAATATATGCCCATTTGTGAACATTTGAGATATATAAATATAAAGATAAAGCAAAAAAAAAAAAAGTACTCCTAGTATAAGAACCTAGGGGCAGCCAGTGTTAATAATTTGGTATATTTATATAAAAATAAGGCCATACATCATATGCATTTTGTATCCCACTTTTTTGATGTTGCATCACATTGTTAATATTTTCTCAGATCATTAACCATCTTTAAAAGTGAATGCATACATTTCATGGTGTTTGTTGTCATTTTTGTTCAGTCGCTAAGTTGTGTCCAACCCTTTGTGACTCCATAGACTGCACCATGCCAGGCTCCCCTGTCATCGTGTTTATATACCATAATTTAACCTAAATTTTGATATTATAAACAAAACTATGAAGAATTCTTGCCTGCTTATAATTTTTATAATAAGCTCACAGAATTATTTCGATCAATTGGCATGCTTTTTTCTTTCTTTCTACCACAAGTTCTACTCATCCAGTAATAGACATAATTTAAGTACTAAGCAAGAAGAAAACACAATTATGCCAAATCTTATTATGTAAATATAACTACAGCTAGCATTTTGATATAAATTCTATTTTATTTTTTAACTTAAACCAAAATATGACTTGGTGTATGATATAGGCAGAAGATATAAATTTTTAAAATTTCTCCAAAGTAGCAAATTTTCCCATCATATCTGCAGTGATCTACCCATCCCCCATCAATTTCTAGTGACCTCAGTTCTGCCCCTAAAGTGGATATGTTGAATACAGTCAAGATTTTCTTAGAACTAAGGTCTGAGGATGCTGCTGCTGCTAAGTCACCTCAGTCATGTCCGACTCTGTGCAACCCCATAGACGGCAGCCCACCAGGCTCCCCGTCCCTGGGAGTCTCCAGGCAAGAACACTGGAGTGGGTTGCCAGTTCCTTCTCCAATGCATGAAAGTGAAAAGTGAAAAGTTAAAGTGAAGTCGCTCAGTCATATTCGACTCTTAGCAACCCCGTGGACTGCAGCCTACCAGGCTCCTCCGTCCATAGGATTTTCCAGGCAAGAGTACTGGAGTGGGGTGTCATTGCCTTCTCTGGGTCTGAGGATGCTGCTAAGTTGCTGCTAAGTCACTTCAGTCGTGAGCGACTCTGTGCGACCCCATAGATGGCAGCCCACCAGGCTCCCCCGTCCCTGGGAGTCTCCATGCAAGAACACTGGAGTGGGTTGCCAGTTCCTTCTCCAATGCATGAAAGTGAAAAGTGAAAGTGAAGTCGCTCAGTCGTGTCTGACTCTTAGCGACCCCATGGACTACAGCCCACCAGGCTCCTCCATCCATGGGATTTTCCAGGCAAGAGTACTGGAGTGGGGTGCCATTGCCTTCTCCAGGTCTGAGGATGAGATACACAACAAATTAAATATGGTGTTTAGCAGTTATTCCCCTTGTTAAAGGCCTGGAGTTAGCCTAGTGTTAGATAGACTTAAAAATTCTCTCCTCAGCCACTCCACCATTTCTTAGAGCCCTGCACCCTTGTCTTCAGCTGTAAATCTAGAATGAGGTTGACTCAAAGATCTGCATTATCCCTTACCATAGAACATCCCATTGGTTTTAGATCATTCCAAGCATTTGGACAGAAGGTGCTGTTTCCCAATGTGCCTTGATTTCAATCAGTGAATTTTTTTCCCTCTCAATTGCACTCTACCTACCCTATCTCCTCATGCTTCTCTCATGCATTTGTATGAGCTCCCAGCAGGTGACATTTGAGCTTACAATCTACTGCATTTTTTAAAATTATTTTTATTTTAGGTTTCCTAAAGGCCAATCTGGCTAAAACCATGCATCTAAATTAGAACTAAATTGATTTCCTTATGTCAAATTGAGCAGTAACTTGATAAACATTCTAGTGCATTATAAACACAAGAGTAAATTATATAGTGACTGTATTATAATTTCATATGCAAATAATAATGTACATAAAAACAGAATTGATATAATGAAAAGGCCCAAAAAACTCACAATTTTGTAAAGGAGGAAAATGTTGGAAATTCTGACCTGCACCTACTGAAACACAGGATCAGACAGACCCCTCTTGAATCATCACACAAAGGATTCAAGAACTTTTCTTTAAACAAGTTAACACAAATGCCTTGGAAAGGAACAGAGATCATTCTGTTATTTTTGAGATTGCACCCAAGTACTTTGTTTTGGGCTCTTTTATTGACTATGAGGGCTACTCCATTTCTTCTAAGGGATTCCTGCCTACAGTAGTAGATATAATGGTCATCTGAATTAAATTCACCCATTCCAGTCCAATTTAGGTCACTGATTCCTAAAATGTCGATGTTCACTCTTGCCATCTCTTATTTGACCACGTCTAATTTCAGCCTTGGGGTTTCTTTGGAAGGAATGATGCTAAAACTGAAACTCCAGTACTTTGGCCACCTCATGCGAAGAGTTGACTCATTGGAAAAGACTCTGATGCTGGGAGGGATTGGGGGCAGGAGGAGAAGGGGATGACAGAGGATGAGATGGCTGGATGACATCGCTGACTTGATGGACGTGAGTCTCAGTGAACTCCAGGAGTTGGTGATGGACAGGGAGGCCTGGCGTGCTGTGATTCATGGGGTCGCAAAGAGTTGGCCATGACTGAGCGACTGAACTGACCTGAATTTACCCTGATTCATGGACCTAATATCCCAGGTCCCTATGCAATATTGCTCTTTACAATATTGCCAAACATTCATTGGATCAAATTGCCAACATCTGTTGGATCATTGAAAAAGCAAGAGAGTTCCAGAGAAACATCTACTTCTGCTTTATTGACTATACCAAAGCCTTTGACTGTGTGGATCAAAACAAACTGTGGAAAATTCTTCAAGAGATGGGAATACAAGACCACCTTACCCACCTCCTGAGAAATCTGTATGCAGGTCAAGAAACAACAGTTAGAACCGAACATGGAACAACAGACTGGTTCCAAATTGGGAAAGGAGTACGTCAAGACTGTGTCACCCTGCTTATTAACTTATATGCAGAGTACATCATGCGAAATGCTGGGCTCGATGAAACACAAACTGGAATCAAGATTGCCGGGAGAAATATCAATAACCTCAGATATGCAGATGACACCACCCTTATGGCAGAAAGTGAAAAGGAACTAAAGGGCCTTTTAATGAAAATAAAAGAGGAGAGTGAAAAAGCTGGCTTAAAACTCAACGTTCAGAAAACTAAGATCATGGCTTCCAGTGCCATCACTCCATGGCAAATAGATGGAGAAACAATGGAAACAGTGACAGATTTTATTTTCTTGGTCTCCAAAATCACTGCAGATGCTGACTGCAGCCATGAAATTAAAAGACGCTTGCTCCTTGGAAGAAAAGTTTTGACCAACCTAGACAACATATTAAAAAGCAGAGACATTACTTTGCTGACAAAGGTCCATCTAGTCAAAGCTGTGGTTTTTCCAGTAGTCATTTATGGATGTGAGAGTTGGACCATAAAGAAAGCTGAGCACTGAAGAATTGATGCTTTTGACCTGTGGTGTTGGAGAAGACTCTTGAGAGTCCCTTGGACTGCAAGGAGATCCAACCACTCAATCCTAAAGGAAATTAGTCCTGAATATTCATTGGAAGGACTGATGCTGAAGCTGAAACTCCAATCCTTTGGCCACCTGATGCAAAGAACTGACTCATCTGAAAAGACCCTGATGCTGGGAAAGATTGAAGACAGGAGGAGAAGGGGACGACAGCGGATGAGATGTTTGGATGGCATCACTGACTCTATGGACATGAGTTTGAGCAAACTCCAAGACTTGGTGATGGACAGGGAAGCCTGGTGTGCTGCAGTCCATGGGGTCGCAAAGAGTCAGACACGACTGAGCGACTGAACTGAATTGAACATGAATGCAATGTGTTTAGCATTTTTTGATGTAAGATCAGGAGACTAAAGGAGATCAATCCTGGGTGTGCATTGGAAGGACTGATGCTGAAGCTGAAACTCCAATACTTTGGCCACCTGATGCAAAGAGCTGACTCACTGGAAAAGACCCTGATGCTGGGAAAGATTGAGGGCAGGAGGAGAAGGGGACAACAGAGGATGAGATGGTTGTATGGCATCACTGACTCAATGGACATGGGTTTGGGTGAACTCCGGGAGTTGGTGAAGGACAGGGAGACCTGGCGTGCTGTGGTTCATGGGGTCGCAAAGAGTTGGACAAGACTGAGCGACTGAACTGAACTGACTGACAGGAGACTAATACCAATTACTCTCAGCATCCACCCACTAACATACTGTAAATTATTTACTTGGGAGTCTATTTCAGTGAATTTTACCTTCTGGAGGTAGCAGTAAGGAAAGCTTTGCTAAAGCCAGACTTGTTTTTGCATGTGAAAATGTTGTGCTTTTTCATTTGAATAAATCACTGAATTGGTCTAAATAGAGTGGGTTCTTTGTTGTTGTTATTATAAGCTTTTCTGGTCTAGAATTTTCCTGTTTACTCACTGTGAAGAAGGACAGTGCTTTTCACTTCTAAAATTGGAGTGGTAGTTCTAACTATAAGCAAATCGAAAATGATCATGTTCATCAAAACCACCACAGTGAACCATGACCCGGGAGATGGTTTCCAACAGTCCATCTCTGGGCCCTTGAAGAGAAATACAAGTGTGCATAGCCATGCATGAGTATAATAATACACACCTATAGATTTCTATATATGATGATGGTTAAATGTTACAGTGTCTATAAATGTTTAGCATAATGTCTGGCATGTTCAACTCACTCCAGTATTCTTGCTTGGGAAATCCCATGGACAGAGGAACCTGGTGGGCTATAGTCCATGGGGTCACAAAGAGTTGGACACAACTTACCAACTAAACCACCAAACCACCACTGGCATGTTGGGAGCTCAGTACTTGTTCATGGCAGTGGGTGGTGGTATTTGGCAGTTTTTGACCAAATCAGATCTGGTTTTTCTTACTAGACCCCAGCAGTCAAACTGCTTTTGTTAACTTTGCAATCTCTTCTTGCATATGGAGAGATCTGTTGAGCTGTTCATTTTTACAAATGAGATCCTGGTTATATGGCAAGTTATTTATTTTAATTTCAATTTACCAAGAGGGATACACATGAATTATATTAGAATTGTTCCTAATAACATTGTATTCAAGGATGTTGAATTTATGAAAGATTTGACTTTCCAACATGTGAAGTGATTTCCAAGTAGATACATTCTTAAAGCTTGTACTATTGTGCTCAGTCACTTTAGTCATATCCAACTCTTTACAGCCCCATGGACTGTGGTCCACCAGAATCCTCTGTCCATGGAATTCTCCAGGCAATAATACTGGAGAGCATTGCCACTTCTTACTCTACGGGATTGTCCCAACTCAGGAATCGAACCCCTGTCCCTTATGTCTCCTGCATTGGCAGGCAGATTCTTTATCAGTGGGCCATATGCATTTTTAAAGGGAGGAGAGTGGTTCTGCTCACTTTCCTTTTTGCCATTTAAAAAAAAATTGAAATTATATAGATACACATCTTGAATTGTTCTCCTTAATATAAAGCTTTGGGGGCAGATGAGCCTGTGATAATGGTGAGCAGCATAAGGACAGGGTGAATCTGAGGAATTTCTCAGAAACCAGAACCCAGAAACATCTGAATATTCCTATCAGAGACCAGAGGAAAATAGTGCGTGGGAATAAGAGAAACATAAATCAGAGGGCTCTTTAACTGTATTTGACTTCAGATCTACCTGGTCAACCCAAGGAGAAGATGGGCTCAAACTTGGTGGTTATCGAACTTGGCCAGAAGGACCCAAACTGAGAGGAGACAGTATGTCCAAGGCCAACAAACAGACAGAGGGAAACCAGTCAACACCCCAAAACCGAGAGTAGTGGACACCTGTTCTTTTCGCCTGCCCAGACTCCTTCCTTCCTTCTGGAGATAGCACGTTGATTTTACCTTGTTGCTTGTCAGCCCTCCAGCCAAGGCTTGGCACATGACCTCAGCTGAGCCAGTCAAGTGCCCTCTCCCAGGAATTTGAATCTTCAACTGAAAGTGCAAGGAGCTGATTCATCCTGACAGCAGTGCCCCGAAAAACTCTCCGTTCGTTTTTGTACCTTGATCCTCACCACAGCCCTCAGGCTGGTCTTTTCTGAGGCCTGTTTATTTAACTTTTCTTCAACTTCTGTGTGCTGCTCCATGTCATTCCAGCAAATTCCTCTTTTATCATTGAGTTAGCCTACATAATTTCTGTTGCTTGCCACCAAAGAACCCTGGCAGGGATTCAGGAATCCAGACAGCAGTCTGGCCAGCAGAAATGGTGGGTCAGCAACCTTCCACCCCAGTCAAGGAGTCTCTTATATTAACATATGAGGAGAGAGTTTCCCTTAGAAGCAACATTCAGGTCGACAAGTGCGCATGGATGAACTTTTGCTAGGAAACTCATCTGGCAGTCATCCAGGATGGACTGGGGAATGTGAGAACTGAGTTACTGATTAATCATTGCTTATCACCGAATTATGAGGCTCTTTCTGTTTTGTATGCAACTGAGAGCTGGCCCCAGTCAAATCAAAATTGACTCAATCAATTGATGAAAGAAATAGTAGCCATTGAAATATTAGATTTCCCCAGAGATTCAGTCGGTAGAGTCCACCTGCAATGCAGGAGAACCAGGTTTGAGCCCTGGATCGGGAAGATCCCTTGGAGGAGAAAATGGCAACCTACTCCAGTATTCTTGCCTGGAAAATCCCGTGCACAGAGGAGCCTGGGGGACCTCAAGGCCATCAAGTCATGAGCTGGCAACTAAACCACCTCTGAAATATTGTCTCTTCCCAAAAGATGTCACTTGGAACAACTAATTAGCACATTGATGAAGGTAACTTTGTTTGCCAGCTTGATTTCAGCCCTCAAAAAGTTCTGGCCTCTGCTTTTTGTACAAGAAAGACCTGGTCAAAATTTTTGCTGCACTGCTATATTTTGGTATTCATGTCTATTTTCATTAATTATATCCTTTTACTTTGCAAGCCCTGCCTTTTCTTCTCCACCAACAATAATTTTTAACTGCTTTAAATAACTTAATTTGAACATGCTCAAAGTTCATACCCAGAACCAAATAAACTGAATAGAGCATTTTAACGATATAAAAAGTCTGATATTTTCTTTTTCTCATTATGCACATTTTGGAAAACTTCTGTCTAAACTTGTGTACACATTCTTGACCCTTACTTTTCATAGCTGACTTGTTTGACTCTTGACATTAGGCTTATTTTTTTTTTTTTTTAAGAAGTGGATTCAGTCAACCAAATTGTAAAAAATAAAAAGCTCTGGCCAAGGACAAGGTTTAGTTGATGATTGATGAAGTGAATGGGTGGCTTGAGGTGATTCGCCTCAGAGTTACTGCAGATAGTTAGTACAGGGGATTGCTAGTCAGAACACCAAGAAAAGGTAAGATTTCCAGGTGGACTGGCTAACTTCTAGCTGTCTGAGAAAAAAAGCAACCTGGCAAGCTGTTCTTTTTAAAAAATTAATTTTTATTGGAGTATAGTTGCTAGTGGCTCAGATGGTAAAGAATCTGCCTCCATTGCAGGAGACTCAGATTCAATCCCTGGGTCAGGAAGATCTCCTAGAGAAGAGAGTGGCTACCCACTCCAGTATTCTTGCCGGGAGAATTCCATGGACAGAGGAGCCTGGTTGGCTAGAGTCCATGGGGTCACAGAAAAGTTTGACAAGACTAAGCGACTAACACACACACACAGCTGCTTTACAATGTTGTGTTAGTTTCTACCATATAGTAAAATGAATTAGCCATATGTATATATATATATATCCTCTTTTGTTCCCATTCAGGTCACCACAGTGCATTAGGTAGAGTTCCCTATACTATACAGTATGTTCTCAATAGTTACCTATTTTATACATGGTATCAATAGTGTATATGTGTCAATCCCATCTCCCAATTCCTCCCACCCTGTCTTTTCTCCTTGGTATCCATATATTTGTTTCTAACTGGCTAACAAGCTCTTTTTGCTCTTGAGTATCAGGCAAAGCTTTCATTACTATGGGAAAGGCAGTGCAAAATGCAGGTTTTAGGTTCATCTTCAAACACAAAAGGAGAATGTGTTTCACTTAATTTTTTATACAGTGTACCGATTTCCCTCCTCTCCCATGCTGCTATTTTAATCTTTTATAAATATTTGGTCCCATTGAGATCAGAGGGTGAGGGCCCTGTTGAGACCTGTGGGTAATTGTGGTCCCAATTGTGGTCCCAAGTCACTTCAAATATATTTGAAGATGTAATTAACTTATATCTTCAAAAGAAAATTTGAACCCATCAAGGAATAAGTATTTAAGAAATGTCTGTATATTTAAGTATTTACTGTATCTTTAATACACTTAGCAGAAAATTAAATAACCATTAATACTAGCAATACAGGGCCAAAATGTAGGGAAAACGACAATTTAGTTCTTGACACTATCACAATCTGAGGTGCTTCTCAGAGGGACAGAAAATTCTACCCAGAGCAACTAGTTAGAACTACTTGGACCAACTCCTCTCCCTGATGGGTCTCCTCACTTACCAGACATTTTCCAGTTATTTTCACTACACACGGTGAAACTGCAGGTGCTTACCAGCATAGCTCTCCTATCCTTGTAATCCAATGGCACATGGTCTCTAAAAGTTCAGAGGACCTGACTCAGGATAATAGAATAATTCTCTGTTTTCTTCAGGAGTCAGGAAGCTCAGCAACCTTTCAGATATTGACTTACTGAATTACTAAATGGGCTTCCTGGGTGGTTCAGATAGTAAAGAATCTGCCTACAATGGGAGAGACCTGGGTTCAGTCCTTGAGTTGGGAAGATCCCCTGGAGGAGGGCATGGCAATCCACTCCAGTATTCTTGCCTGGAGAATTCCTATGGACAGAGGAGCCTGGCAGGCTATAGTCCATGGAGTCGCAAAGCATCAGACATGACTGAGCAACCAAGCACAAGTTACTGAATGGGTCCTTCTGCCAACTGAGAAAATTAGAGATAAGGTGAGGTGAGGATGGGGGAATGATGGTGATCACACTTTTCCAGCTGGGATGAAATTGGTACACCTGGCTGTGCTTGTGCTAAGATGGACTGTGAATGGTGTGGGGATGGCAGGAGAAAAGTATGGCAGAAGGGAAGCCCAGTGAACAACACAAATGCGTTTGCTTGCTGTTTTGGATATAGATAGACACAAAGAGACATAAATGTGCATGCATACATACATATATGTGAATGATGCTTTTTTAATGGGGAACAAAGATTCTCCCAGTATCTCAAGAAATTGTTTTCTGTAAATATATACACTGAACAGTAAGAGAAACCAGAATTTAAATCTTGAGGCAGATCTAATGGAAGTTAGTTTAGTTAATTTAGTGTATGTTTAGTAACCAAGTCACCTCATTGTCCCTGGAACAGCAGGAATTACAGCAACCCTGTAGAAGTTACTGTCCCAGTTCATCAGCCACCTCACCGTCTTCCCTGTGTGTTCCGGCTCCTGCTTTCTGCTGACTCAGTTTCTACATCATGATTTCACATCTTCTCATTCACATCTTCTCCTGCCAGACTGTCTCCCTTCTGCCTTCTCTGTGTTGGTCTGGGCTTCTGTTCCCACTATCAAGCACCTAATTCCCCACTCCAGGGAGAAATCTGATCTATGCAGCTAATAACTGCATCTCTGCCCTGATAATAGCTTTTGGGTCAGGGTAGATCATAGGACAATGGATTCACCGCTTTGGGCCAATGAGCTGTACCCAAGGACATGATCCATAATAAACTCACAAACAACAACCCCTATTAGCTTGCTTCTGGAAAATCCCATGGACGGAGGAGCCTGGTAGGCTGCAGTCCATGGGGTCCCTAAGAGTCAGACACGACTGAGCGACTTCACTTTCATGTTCCACTTTCATGCATTGTAGGAGGAAATGGCAACCCACTCCAGTGTTCTTGCCTGGAGAATCCCAGGGATGGCAGGGCCTGGTGGATTGCCGTCTATGGGGTCGCACAGAGTTGGACACGACTGAAGCGACTTAGAAGCAGCAGCAGCAGCAGCAGCAGCATGGGGTCTTATGAAAACAGTGTCTCAAAAGTACTTCCTTTTAAAAATTAAAGTAAATGTTATTAACACAAGATATTTATCTGATTGTTCTGCTCCAATAAAAAGTATTTTAAGCCCAAATCTAACATTTCTTTGTAGGAATTCTGGTTTATTTTTCACTAAGTTGTTAAAGGATTTTCTTCTTTTAAATTCAGTTTTAGTATTAACATTTGGTTTTTTTTTTTTTTAAGTACCTGGAGTTAAAAAGTGATAACTGTTTGGACATTGTACCCTTTCTCTAGGAGATTTTCAGTCCGATTCTGTTGATAAGCAGATATTTAACACTGAAAAAAAAGGATCCCAAATAGCCTTTTCAAAGCTCAGCGATCCATTGTGAGACATTGGCTTAACACAAAATACTTTTACATAACCCAAGCCACCAAGAGGGATATCCGGTCAGCTATTTTTAAAGCCTCCTCCCCGATACCATCTCACGTAACAGGGTTACAGCAGTTTGTTTAGAAAATTGGCACAGGTTCTGTGATTCATGAAATGAAAACCCAAATGAAATGTTTTTCACTTGTTTAAAGCTGGAACCATTTTCACTTAAATGTGCTACAATACCAGAGAAATAACGTTCTGGATTAGACACAAATGTATGTGTACACAGAATGTAGTTTTTTGCATTATTAGATACATATGGTAATATGTATTGGGTTTACCCAATGAATAATTTTCTAATTAATTAACTCGTTCAACAAGTGTTTCTGAAGTACTTACTGTGTGCCAGCTGCTGGGGACACAAGAGTGAGAAAGGTGGGCCTGCCCTCATACAGCGTCCAGTCCCATAAGAGTCAGGCAATCGCAGTGTCATACGATAGGACTGCACTGTGGTGGTGGAGGATGCCTGCAACAGAGGCGTGTCCAAGAAGGCTTCCTAAAGGAAGTGATATCCACGCTAAGACTTGAAAGATGAGGAAAAGCCAGCCAGGAAGGAAGGGAGGCAAGAAGTTTCCAGCAGAGAGAGCAGTCCACGCTGGATTAGGGCTTCCTGTTGGTGAGCCAGAGAGAAGATCAGCATGCCTGGGAGGAGGAAGGAAGGAGGCTAGAGAGCTAGGCAAGGGTTCATCATACAGGGTCACGTTAAGGGGTTTGGACTTGATCGTAAGAGTGATAGGGAACACAGAGACCAGAGATATGATGAGATTTATGCTCTAGAAAGAGAACTCTGGTTGTGGTATGGGCAATAAATTGGAGGCAGGGAGAAGCTAAGACATGGTGGTGATCCAAGTGAGAGATGGAGGCAGTTCAAGAGAGGGTAAGGTCAAGAGGGTGGAGAGAAGCAGGCAGATCTGTGCGTTTTTAAGATCTCATCACTAGAACTTGATGATGATAGATGGACGGCTCCGTATCTACCCTAAGCGTGAAAGTCTCTCAGTTGTGTCTGACTCTTTGCGACCCATGGACAGTACAGTCCATGGAATTCTCCAGGCCAGAACACTGGAGTGGGTAGCCGTTCCCTTCTCTAGGGGATCTTCCCAACCCAGGGATTGAACCCAGGTTTCCTTCATTGCGGGCGGATTCTTCACCAGCTGAGCCCCCAGGGAAGCCCGTATCTACCGTAAGTCGTCATCAAAGCACTGCCTTCAACTAAGGACTAGTGCTTCATTCATTTTCAAATTACTATCAGTGGAGAGTTTGTTTTACTATATTAGTAGGTATTCCTTTTAATCAAGTAAGAATTGAATAACTCAGAGTTCCTGTTAACAGCCTTGTAATTGTAAGTAACCTAAAACTCTATTCAAAATGATATAGACAATAGAAAGAATTTTTTTTTGGTCCCCGTAACTTAAAAATGCAGGATCAGGAAGGTTTCGGGTAAGGCTGGATCCAGTGTTTCTTTTTCTTTTTTTCAGTGTTTCAATGATATCATGAAAGACTTGGTTTCTTGTGCCTCTGCTCTTTGTATAATGTCTGCTTCATCCCAAGGTTGCTTTCTGTCACGGTTTATGTTTATGTCAACAACATACTTGCCTGTTGTGTTACATCCACAATGAAGAGAAATAATCTACACCAGTTATTACTATTCCCCGCCCCCCAACTCCCAAATCAGGAAGCTTCATTTCTCAGGACTCTTCAGGGAAATGTTTGGGAGTCCTGTACTCTCAAGCAGTCACAGATGCCAGGGACAAGGATGGAAGGGAAAAGAGGGAAGAAGAAGGATGTCAAGGGGAGAGGGGAAAAAGCAAATATCCACCACATTCAGCACATTTCCCTTTGCATCTTGACTGCCAGCACTGTTGTAAATGAGTAGAAACACTCACCAACAAGGATATTTTGAAATAAATTCTCCTCTTCTAGTGCAAATATGCATGTCCCTCCAGAGCTGGAGGCATAGTCGACTGAACGGTGCTTCTGCCTCGCTGCCACCCTGGCCCACCTGCTCCATGATCCTCTCTTACTTTCTCTACTTGTTCACCAAACATACCTTGAATCTCATCTTTTCCAGATTCTGACACTCTTTTAAAACATGGACATAAAATGATGCTTCTCATAGAAGTCTGCTATTCCTGAATAACTAAAATTGAAATACTGCTGCAGTATAAGTCAAACACATAAATAGATAAATGTGTTTTATAAATTATCTAGAAACATACATACTTTTTTATTTCAGGTCCAAGCTTGTTATGGATGAGGGACTTTGTATATTCTCTGTATTGTGGCTGAGATGTATAATGGTTAATTAAAAATAAAATGTATCAACTATTTTCTATTATAAAAGTAATATATGCTCATGGAAGAAAATGTGCAAAATTCTGAAAGTTTAAAAAGAGAAAGTTAATCATAATTTCACTACTTAAAGGCAATATCATTAATGTTTTCAGTATTTTCCTCTAGCATTTTTATTATGTATAGAATTTTTTAAAATATAGGTGTAAAAATACTGTACATACAATTCTTTGGCCCCTTTTTTTTATCTTATAAAAGTGGACTCCATAAATAATATTTGTGTGGTATTGAAAACATTTCTAACATTCATGCTTTCTTGGCTACTTCTCTCTCATTGGACATTTAGAACCTTTTAACTTTTTTATTACTTTAAATAATGCTGCTATAATCATACTTGTATATAAAACTGCTTCAGATTTTAGATTATATTCTCTGCATAAATTCCCAGAAGTGGAATTCCGGTATGAAGGAATCTGAAAGTTCAAAATTCTTGATGTATACAAAAGACCTATTTTTTGAATTTGGACTTTCTTCCAAAAAAAGGGAGGGCAAGTGAGAAAGCAGGAAATATAATCAGCTTTAGGAAAGTGTTTTGAAAAGCAGTCCACAAAATCACTCTGCCTCAGCAGTATAAAAATGTTGAATGGCTCCATCTAAAAAGAATTTATGAAGCACCCCTGGTAGCCAGGCCTGGTATCAAGGACTCAAAAGTAAAACATGCCAAGGGGCTGCAATCAGTAATTACAGTGACTCAGCAAAACAGAGTTATCAGATTTCAAAGTCAGTCTAATAACTCATCTTGGGGGCAGGCGTAGCTAAAATTTTATACTACTGCCTTCAACTTCAAGACATTTCAGTGTAATTCTGATAGACACAAATTGTGAACTTTTAATGGAAACCACTGTTCATTATTGAAAAGCGTAAAATTAAAGATTCTTTTCATAATTCATTTCTGGGACACTAATAATAGTGAAAACTTGAAAGTATTGCAAGTGCTTTTAAGAACAAATACATTGGAGTAAATTTGATCATTTCTTCATAGGCAGTGCTCTTATCAAACAAGCTAAGGCTAGTCATAAAGAGGAAAACAGAATAACCCCAATAGTTGACAGGAGAAAGTTGTATATGCTTAAATTTCAACTGTGAATGTGCCACTGTTAAGTTCTTCATTCTCTAAAGTACACTTTTTAGAAGAAAGAATTTGTTTGCTCTAAATTATTCGTTTTTTGTCATTCTGGTTGTAGGTTGAAAATCAGGACATAATTTTAGCACACAGTATTAATGTTAAGTCACATTTTACCATTCAGATGCAAAATGTAGTTGAAAAACAGGGGGTTAATTTGTCCCAAACAAGTGTGACTCCAGGTGCTGACATCCTATTTCATCTTGAATATCTTGTCCAAACCTAGTTATAGGGTTTTGAAGAAGACTAGGTTTGTGTCCAGTTGTTATCTTTTCCCTATCACTTTATAGTGTGCAGGGGGCTTCCCTGGTGGCTCAAGCAGTAAAGAATCTGCCTGCCAATGCAGGAGACGCAGGTTTGATCCCTGGGTTAGGAAGATCCCCAGAGAAGCAAATGGTAGCCCATTCCAGTATTCTTGCCTGGCAAATTCCATGGATGGAGGAGCCTGGCAGTCTACAGTCCATGGGGTCGCAAAGGAGTCAGACACGACTTAGTGACTAAACAACAACAACAATGTGTGTAGAATGCTTTGAAATGTTAAATGTGATTTAGGATACATTATCTCATTTGACTTACTCATTTCATTTTCTCCAGAACCTAACAAGGGAGTAATAAAGTCAGAAGAGTAAGATAAATACCAACCCAACCCCTGGGCTTCGGTTTTCTTATCCACTCTTATTACATCTCAGCTTATTGTGGGGATCAAATGATGTCCTACATATAAGCATGATCCTCTTGCCCTGGCAGTGGTATTGGGATGTAAATGCCCCAAATCCTCAATCTCTGAACATGCCCCTTTTTCTGGAAATTTTCTCTGTGTGTAGGGAGTGGGGGTGGGATAGAAGTGGCCTGAAAGGCAGAAAGAGGTGTGATATATCCTCTGTATGGTGAGAGTGCATAAGAGATCTCTGATCAATCAATTTGACCAAAGTAAGAGTTTAGAGCCATGTTTCTCAATCTTTCTGTGGTGAAGGAACAGTTTTGTTTTACTTTTCATTCTGTCATGGACCAGTACTTCTGTAAAATTTAATGAATGTGAATTACAGAAAAGTAGAATAAAGAAAATATAAAATATAAGCCCGAATATTTTATTTTAGAATTAACCAACATGAAATTGCTCTGCCAAGTTGCTCTAAGCTGAGAAACTGAGACCCATACACTGTTTGAATTGCACTGTTTTAGAGGAATTGAAAGATGCAATTAAAAATTAATCTGAGATGTCAAACTCTCTCTCCTGCATTCAAGGATACATCTTTTCCAGTGTTCTTAGAATACTTACAAAAATAAAACGTAACCACAAAGAAAAACTGAGAGAATCCCACAAATTTCACCAAAAAAAGGTTAAGATTCAAAAACCATTTGCAATGCGATAAAATTAGAAACAACAATGAAAACCTTACCTATACACGTTAAATCTTCCTCCTAAATAACTCTTAACTTAAAGAGGAAGTCAAGATCAGAGTAGCAGGATATTTAAATAAATATTGATAATGAGAAGATGAGGAATGAAATTATATAGGATGTGTCCATAGCATCCTCTGAGGAAAATGCATAGCTGTTGTGTCCCTCAGGGTCCCAATGAGAAACAAGTGCCATAGCCAAAATCAGATACCTTGAAAAAAAAAAAAAAAAAAATCAGATACTTTGAGCAGTTTATTTATGGAGACATTGTTAACAAGGGTGAGGTTCAGAGAGACCATCTGAGATAGTACAACAGCCAGACTGTTTCCAGTTCTGTCTGCTTCCTTTCCCAGGACCCTGAAATACAGTGGTATCAAGTTGACCACTGTTTTGAGGAGTGCCAAGGTCAAAAGTAGAGGGATCCGGGAGTCCGAGGCAACTCAGCAGGGAGGGAATCAAGAGAATAAAGACCTTGACTTCATCTGCTCCCTCCCTCACCTCTCCTTTTTTCCTCCATCTCTGGCCAGAAGCCTGACAACTCAGAAGCCCCTCGTTGTGTGACCGCACAGTCAGCCCCCTGCCCCTGCAGGACAGAGGAGCGCTGAAAGCTACCTGCCACCACCGTAAGCCACATTCTTAACAAAAGAAAGAAGATAAATACTGGAAGCAATCCACTCAGAAAGTTTCTTAATAATGCAAATATAGAAAATTAAATCAGATGGAGAAAATTAAGTAAATATCCCAGGAAAATAGTTAAGTTTCAGGCTGTTAAACTGTTCCATGCATAGAGAAAAATAAAAGATGTCCTGATTTTTTTGTTTTCATTTTTGTTATTTTACAAAGCATCATAAATCAATTGCAAACTTGAGCAAAAAGCCCAGGAAACATAAGATCATAATATCATGTAAGAGTCCTGATGAAAAACTCCAGAGTAAAACATGAGCAAAACAAAATAAAATAATAAAAACACAGTATATTTCACCAGGACCAAGGAGAGTCATTCCAGAAATACAAAACTGTTTAATACTTTTATTTATAAAAGTATTTATAAATGCTTTATTTTATAAATAAATATAATTTATTTTATATATAATTGTATTTATAAAAATATTTATAAATTATTTTTGACCATGTTTGTAAGTCAAAAGAGAAAAAACATAACCAAATCTCTGTAGATACTAGAAAGCACTAGAAAATTTTTCAGTCATTTCTCACTACACACACACATACACACAACTTGGAAAAGAAACAGCAGTTGGATAATTATAATAGCTAATACTTACTGAGCCCACCTACTGTGGGCCAGCATGCCAGCATGGTGGTAAGCTTTTCATAGGTATTAATTAGAATGTCCCAGTACTCCCATGAGATAGCTTACAATTATTATCCCATTTGACTAATGAGGAAATGACGGCATGAGGTATCCCATTTTACTAATGAGGTAACTGGGTAGGGTCACAGGCTTGCTGAGTGGTGGGGCAGGGATGCTAGGCTAGCAGTCTGGCTCTAGAACTCTGGGTGTCATCATTCCAGTTTATTGCTTTCCCACATGCTTTGTGAATTGCAGAAATCATATTTATGCCCAGGTGAAGAAAAGGCAAAATGCCCAACCTCTTGGAAATAGCCCCTCTTTGACTCTCACCTGAGTCGCTGGCCCAGCTTGTAGGCTTATTGTTCTTGGGATTGTTGCATGTTTCTCTTGGTCAGAATAGATTAAATTCAGTTCTTAGCTATCTATGTGGATCATCTCATGTAAGTGATAGCTGGGCAGTTATCTTCATTTTGTAACCACTCATGGCATTGAAACTAAAGTCTGGAAGTGAGATATTTGTTTCCTGCACCAGGATTTAATCAAACTTAGATATGTGAATGGCCATTATAGCTTGATGAGAAGTGGATTCTTAACCTCAAATTTTTATTTTTTTTAATTATCGTAATGCTTGTCTAAAAATTCAGATATAATGTATCATGTGTTAAGAACATAAACTATTATGTCAACCAAGTATTAAACTTGTGCTTCTAATGAACCAAGTACAATTGAAGACCTTATTTGCATGCTGACAAATGCTCAGTCGTGTCTGACTCTTTGAGACCCCATCCGAATTCCTGCTATTTCCTGCTATTTCCAAGTCACTCAGTTCTCTTTCCAGCCATCCTTCATACCTGCACATTGTTCCTAAAATGTAAATCTATCTTGTGTGTGTGTGTGCGCACGCGCGCACATCCAGTCTCCCAGTCATGTCAGACTATTTGCAACCCCATGGACTGTAGCCACCAGGCTCCTCTGTTCATGGGATTTTTCCAGGCAAGAAGATCCCCTGGAGGAGGGGATGGCAACCTGTTCCAGTTTTCTTGCCTGGAGAAATCCCATGGACGGAGGAGCCTGGTGGCTACAGCCCATGGGGTTGCAAATAGTCTGACATGACTGGGAGACTGGATATGCGCGCAAGCGCACACAC
This sequence comes from Bos mutus, assembly GCF_027580195.1. Taxonomy (NCBI): domain Eukaryota; kingdom Metazoa; phylum Chordata; class Mammalia; order Artiodactyla; family Bovidae; genus Bos; species Bos mutus. The sequence continues at coordinate 20,517,542 of NC_091618.1, read as the reverse complement.
ACAAACACACACACACACACACAAGACAGATTTACATTTTAGGAACAATGTGCAGGCGTGAAGGATGGCCGGAAGGAGAACTGAGTGACTTGGAAATAGCAGGAATTCGGATGGTCTGTGAGAATTGAAGGAAACAAAGCAAGGAACCCAGAACTTGCCCTTCACCCCACCCTACCTCGCCATCGTCACATGCCGTCTGGCCCACAGAGGGAGTGGGACTTTGGACAAGGGACTTCCCTCTCTAAAAGTTTAGAAATGTTCACAGAAGATTCAAAATAGCGCTCACAGTAGGGGTGGGAAGTAGAAGGTACTTACTGTCAGACGTAAGACAGACCCAAGGATGTATTGTCCAATATGGGGAATATAGCCCACATTTTGTAATAATTGTAGATGGTATGTAATCTTTAAAGATTGTATAAAAACAAAACAAAATAGTGCTCACAAAACTTAAAAATAAGATGACTAAACTGGAGGTCTATCTTAATATATCTAAAATGTTTCCTCTGTTGGTTTAACACTGGAGAATACCAGCTGTTTTTCAGTCTTAACTAAGGACACCGTTAAGCTTCCCTTGTGGCTCAGCTGGTAAAGAATCTGCCTGCAATGTGGGAGACCTGGGTTCAGTCCCTGGGTTGGGAAGATCCCCTGGAGAAGGGAAAGGCTACCCACTCCAGTATTCTGGCCTGGAGAATTCCATGGGTTGTATAGTCCATGGGGTCACAAAGAGTCATACATGACTGACCAACTTTCACTTCACTTCACTTCAAGGACACAGGAAAGAACATTTTAATTAAGGAATGAAAAATTCAGGTGAGGCACAGAGAAGCACATTACCAGTAAGTGAAGATTGGTAAAAGGCTTCCCAGTGTGCTCAGTGGTAAAACAATCCACCTGCCAAGGCAGGAGACTCTGAGCCTCGGGTTCAATCCTTGGATCAGGAATATCCCCTGGAGGAGGAAATGGGAACGCACTCCAGTATTCTTGCCTGGGAAATTCCATGGACAGGGGAGCCTAGCGGACTATAGTCCATGGGGTCACAGTCAGACATGACTTAGCAACTGAGCACGCAGCACAAAGACTGGTAAACATAGCCATGGGGCATCTCAAAATAAATGTCTTGTGATGTTTATCACAAAAAAAATTCCATCTTCCTCTGGAGGATTTACCTGGGTAATTGCAAATGCTGTGGTTTTATAGCAGAGTGAGTTACCAATTTCCTCATCTATCATCCCCGGCCCACCGTCCCGTGGGTTGTTTCTATCACTCACACCACTTGGACATATCTGCCCCTGGAAATTCTTGCCTGTGGTACACCATCATTGTAGAAAAGAAGTGTTTTTGAGACTTAAATGTAACCAGGTAATCAATGCCCCTTTGTAATTCATTTTGGCTCATTCTACAACAGGACTGGGTCAAAACAGACTAAAGGATTTATCTCTAATCTGAAACATTCCAAAGAGATTGATTTGAAATGTCCCTAAAGTCCCTGAAAATACTCAGCTGGAGATATGACTCAGGGTCAGGCTGAATCCCCTGCTTCTGTGTTCCAGGACAACAACCATGGCATGAAAATCACCTGGGGGAGCTTCTTAAAAATACAAAATCCCAGGCTTAAGATGAATCAAAATGAAGACTGGTTACAGGGAGCAGAAGTTCAGAAAGGCTTGTGCTTTTACCATGCTCCCTGGGTAATTCTTATGCACCTAAACATTAGAAAACTAGTATGAAGGATGGGTTGTGCCTTGGATGATTTTTAAGAGAACTTGAAGGTTGAAGCAAGTGTTATCTTTATATTTTATATGCTAATTCATAACTTACACTGCATGTTCGCTCATAGCCTTGAAGGTACTACATTCCCTAGGCATGAACATGATTTGACCTTGTAATAGCATGCTCAAAGTAGAAGGAATCATAGAGATGACCTTGACCAACCTAAGGAAGCTGAACATCAAAAAGACTGAAGCCTTTAATGTGTGCACATGGCTAAATGCTAGCAGAACCTGAGTGTGGGCTGAACCTGGCCTGTCTTCAGACATTTCTTTTTATGATATGATAGTCATTGGAAGAAAAAGAACAGGAATAAATTTTGTGCCCTTCCACAGTGTATGTGTGCATATTGAGTTCTAAGCAAGGTTTTGGTTTTTTTTTTCCAATCTAGAGCTAATTTCCAATAGAATATGGGATTCAAGTGTTCACAAAGTCCTTCCTGGGTACCAGCAGCCCAAGGCACCCTACTGGTCTCCATTGTCTCAAATAGTACTGACTCCCACATAGGGTTTCATGCTTTGTTCTCTTATTGGTTCTCATCCATCCTCTTCTCTTCTACATCCTTGGCTCTTTAGGACTGGCCCACTATCTAGTTTTTTCCGTAATTCCAAACACATCTACGGTGCATAGGTTGGTGCTTAAAGAATGCGTGTAGACTTAAGAGTTGCCGAGTTTTAGAAAACAAGAAAGATGATGGTGGATGTTTCTCATATACACTAAAGCTAAAACTCAAAACTGCTCAGACTCACAAAATCATTCATGGCAGAACTTTTGGCAGTATTGTTGTTCAGCTGCTAAATCAAGTCTGACTCTGTGACTCCATGGACAGTAACATGCCCTCAATCTTTCCCAGCATCAGGGTCTTTTCCAATGAATTGGCTCTTCGCATCAGGTGGCCAAAGTACTGGAGCTTCAGCATCAGTATAGGGGAGGAAAATCTTTAACTCTACCCTCTTGTGCTTGTACCTGAGGCTTGTAAATTAAATGAACAGAAGCCAGATTAACAGAAGAAAAGCATACAACTTTTATTTGATGTTAATATTTTTATATGCATGACAGCTTCACAGAAAAGAAGTGAAAAACCAGGAAGTGGTTAGACTTGGGGGCTTATATGCTATTTTAACAAAGGACAATAAATTGTGGAGAAGTGACTAGACAGAAAAAGAGGATATTGGGCTTTTGCAAGTGCTAAATATATGGATCCAACCAGTGGCAATGGCACCCAACTCCAGTACTCTTGCCTGGAAAATCCAATGGATGGAGGAGCCTGGTGGGCTGCAGTCCATGGGGTCACTAAGAGTCGGACACGACTGAGCAACTTCACTTTCACTTTTCACTTTCATGCATTGATTGGAGAAAGAAATGGCAACCCACTCCATTGTTCTTGCCTGGAGAATCCCGGGGATGGGGAGCCTCATGGGCTGCCATCCATGGGGTCGCACAGAATCGGACACGACTGAAGCGACTTAGCAGCAGCAGCAGCAGCAGTCCATCCTAAAGGAAATCAGTCCTGAATAGTCATTGGAAGGACTGATGCTGAAGCTGAAACTCAATCCTTTGGCCATCTGATGTGAAGAACTGACTCACTGGAAAAGACTCTGATGCTGGGAAAGATTGAAGGCAGGAGGAGAAGGGGATGACAGAGGATGAGATGGTTGGATGGCATCACCGACTCAATGGACATGAGTTTGAGTAAACTCTGCAAGTTGATGATGGACAGGGAGGCCTGGCATGCTGCAGTTCATGGGGTTGCAAAGAGTCGGACATGACGGAGCGACTGAACTGAACTGAAATATATGGGGGAATCTAATGGTAGATAAAATTACTTCTTAAGGTTTGTTTATGCAGACTCATCTCAGTGCTTTGTCCCTGGGGATAAGGGTTGTTCCTTTTCCTGGAATGGAGAGGAGAGAACACCTTTATAAGGGGAATATAAGACCTGCTTTTAGGCAGATAAGGGGAGGGCAGAGAGCACTTTCTGTATCTATTCACATTTACCTTCAGCTCAAAATAATCCTTAACCCAAAGTAGAAATTTTCGAGGTAACATATTCTGATCCCCTTCAGCAGCACAAATAGAGCTAAAATGTTTGGAGTCTAGTTTCTAGAAACCTAGGCACACATTCCCAAAGTACGGTTCTCTAAGAGAATGTTTTAGTTCTCTCTGTGCTTTATATTTTTAAACTTGTCTCTTTAATCAGTTACACAATGTTAATTACAATTAAGTTTATGGTTTCAGTGTTCAACTACAAAGGTCAAATCTCTGCTTGTTTTTTGGTTTTTGGTTGTATTTTTTTCTAAAATTTTATTATGCAAATTTTTTTTTAATGCAGAAAATTTGTAAGAGTTTTTCCCTGTAATTTACTGAAATTCTGGTTAGAAATTCTATCTTTTACAGTTAATTTTAATGAGAAAATCATAAAAATGTCTCAAATGTTTTTCAAAATGGTTTTGCTTATACAAATAATTTACTTTAATTAGATCGAGATATTACCCTGTTGAATCTCTCTTCTAGAGTCTAACAGCCCCAGTAAGGAACCAAGAAAGTAAAATGTGAACAGTATTAACTTAGCATCTGTGTAAGAGTAAGAGGGTATTTTCTCTATATATAAACAAATCCTCTTATTTACAACTTCATGAGCTGTTTTAAAGCATGAAACTTTTCCACTGAAGAGGAAAACAATTCCCCCTGTTGGTAAAATTTTAACAGTAGTTTAATAGGAGGGACATAGTTTAGTGAGTTCAAAAAGCAAAATCCAAAATAAGGAAAATCAAAGAAAGAAAATCCAACATATTTTGGGTTAAAAAAGCAAATTTGTTGCATCCCAGACTTACACTGTATTTGGGGGCTCTCTTCTCAGTCAGTGGTTTTAATTGAACTCTGAAGGCAAAAAGAATGGAAGCAGAGATTAGCTTCCCGTTGACCTTGATTTTAACAGACTGAAATCCAAGGTGTGGGGTCATGTGTTTAAAGAAACAAATAGTTCATTCTAAATTCTGAGAAATGCCTGATGTTATTACAGACAGCAGTCAAAAACAATTGTAGAATAGCAAGGATTCTGAATGGAACAAGATATTTAAAACCACTTATGGGACTTAAGCATTCCAATCATATGTACTTCTCTTATTGAAATTTATGACTCTTATCTATTGGAAGGACTTCCCAGGTGGCCCAGTGGTAAAGAATCCAGCTGCCAATGCAGGAGATGCAAGAGACTCAGGTTTGGAGTTCCTGGATCAGGAAGATCCCCTGGAGAAGAAAATAGCAATCCACTCCAGTATTCTTGCCTGGGAAATCCCATGGACAGAGGAGCCTGGTGAGCTACAGTCCATGGGGTCGAGAAAGAGTCAGACAAGACTTAGCAACTGAACATACACAAATACATCTATTGGAAACATAATCAGATTCATATCATCATAAGCACCCCGTAATCCCAAATAAAATATTGGTCTAGTTTACCATTACTTGTTTTGACAGATTCTTCAGACACCGAAGGATGTTGTATTATTCAGTTCAGCTCAGTTCAGTTCAGTCACTCAGTCGTATCTGACTCTTTGTGACCCCATGAATCACAGCACGCCAGGCCTCCCTGTCCATCACCAACTCCCGGAGTCTACTCAAACTCATGTACATCGAGTTAGTGATGCCATCCAGCCATCTCATCCTCTGTCGTCCCCTTCTCCTCCTGCCCCAAATCCCTCTATTAGACTATTCCCATGGAATTTTTTTTCTTATTTAATTGTCCTTCTTAGCAAATGTTAAGAAGGACATGTAACATTTATATAATGTTACATAAAAAATGTAACGTTTTTACTCTATGTATTTCTTGAAACCTTCATTTCTATACTATGGCTGTCTTTCCTTGGCATTCCAAGTTTGCTGTTTATTTTGGACCGATGATGCTGGTATGCTGGTGTTAAAAATGAGGCCATAGGGACTTCCTTGGCAGTCCAGTGGCCAAGAAACTATAATACACATTAATTTTTTTTTGTTTGTTTGTTTATTAAATATTTTTAAAAAAATCACATTAATTTTTTTAATTTATTTATTTTAATTGGAGGCTCATTACTTTACAATATTGTATTGGTTTTGCCATACATCAACATGAATCCGCCACAGGTATACACATGTTCCCCATCCTGAACCCTCCTCCCACATCCCTCCCCGTACTATCCTTCTGGGTCATCCCAGTGCACCAGCCCCAAGCATCCTGTATCCTGCATCGAACCTGGACTGGCGATTCATTTCATATATGATATTATACATGTTTTAATGCCATTCTCCCAAATCATCCCACCCTCTCCCTCTCCCACAGAGTCCAAAAGACTGTTCTATACATCTGTGTCTCTTTTGCTGTCTCGCATACAGGGTTATCGTTAACATCTTTCTAAATTCCATATATATGCGTTAGTATACTGTATTGGTGTTTTTCTTTCTGGCTTACTTCACTCTGTATAATAGGCTCTAGTTTCATCCACCTCATTAGAACTAATTCAAATGTATTCTTTTTAATGGCTGAGTAATACTCCATTGTGTATATGTACCACTGCTTTCTTATCCATTCATCTGCTGATGGACATCTAGGTTGCTTCCCTGTCCTGGCTACTATAAACAGTGCTGAGATGAAAACTGGGATACATGTGTCTCTTTCAATTCTGGTTTCCTCGGTGTGTATGCCCAGCAGTAGGATTGCTGGGTCATAAGGCAGTTCTATTTCCAGTTTTTTAAGGAATCTCCATAATGTTCTCCATAGTGGCTGTACTAGTTTGCATTCCCACCAACAGTGTAAGAGGGTTCCCTTTTCTCCACACCCTCTCCAGCATTTATTGCTTGTAGACTTTTGGATTGCAGCACACTTTAAATACCAACCCTTAACCATTAACCTGAAATGCCAGTGCACTAAGCCCTATTTAATAAGTTTGATTTTAGGGTTGGTAGCAGCACAAAAATCCATGTTCAGAATTCCTTTCCAGAATTCTTGTATGTTCTACTAAATACAGGGTCACTGAGTTTGATGTTTGAGTGCAGCGTGTGTTCAACATGATGTGACACTGTAGGGGTCCAGTGGGTGATCAAGGCAGCACAAGTTCAGCTGGCCTGCAGTGTATACTTCACCTGTGGTCAGACTGCTGGGTAATTTAGCCTAGTCTGCATTCGTGACTATTACCATGGAATTTTTTTTTTCATATTTAATTGTCCTTCTTAGCAAATGTTACCATTTTTAATCTATGTATTTCTTGAAACCTTAATTTCTATACTTTGGCTGTCTTTCTTTGGCATCCCAAGTTTGCTGTTTGTTCTAGAACGATGTTGCTGGTGTTAAAAATGAGACCACAGGGACTTCCCTGGTGGTCCAATGGCTAAGAATCGGCCCTTCCATTGCAGAGGGCACAAGTTCAATACTTGGTGAGGGAACTAAGATCCCACATGCTGCTCAGCATGGCCAAAAATAAATAAAAATAGATTTTAAAAAGAAGCCATATATCACAGGAGCAAAGTCAGTTTTTATCTCCCAGTTCATTTTTTTCTCAGCAATAATATTCCACAGAAAAAAATTTACAAATATTTTCAAAATTATCAACATAATATAGACATTCCCTTAGAACAAAAGCTTCTTGAATATGGGATGTTCATGGCTGGATCTCCAGCAGCTAGATCATTTCCAGGCACATAGTAAGGCACATAAATATTCATTGACTTACAGTTTTAATTAGAACCTGGGAATACAGTAGTGAAAAATAATAAGATCTTTGGTAGCACGGAGCTTACATTATTCACAAGCAGGGCAATTTGCAGCATGAATATCACTGATTGGCATCTCAGTGGCACATAGTAGATCTGAACTATCTGAATTCAAATCTAAGTTCCACTATTTACTAGCTGGGTGACCTTGGGAAAATTACTGAGTCTCTGTGCCTCAGGTTTTTTCAACTGTAATATGTTGTAAAGATTAAATGAAATAATATAAATAGCATACTTAGACCAATGCCCAAAACAGAAATAGACTCACATAAAAAACAAACTTATGGTTACCAAAAGCAAAAGGATGGGAGAGAGGGATAAATTAGGAGTTTGGGACTAACATATATGCATTATTATATATAAAATAAGCAGCAAGGACCTACTGTATAGCACAGGGAACTATATTCAATATTGTGTAATAATCTATAATGGAAAAGAATCAGAAAAAAGAATATATATATATATGTGTGTGTAACTGAATCACGTTGCTGTACATTGTTGTATATCTGCTAAGTTGTGTCCAACTCTTTTCAACTCCATGGACTCACTCAACTAGGCTACTCTGACCATGGGATTTTCCAGGCAAGAATACTGGAGTGGGTTGCCATGTCCTCCTCCAGGGGATCTTCCTGACCCAGGGATTGGACATGCAGTTTCCTGTATCGGCAGGAGAGTTCTTCACCACTGAGCCACCAAGGAAGCCCCACTTTGCTGTATACTGAAAATAATACCACATTGTAATCAACTATAATTCAATTAAAAAAAAAACAATGCCTGGCACATGAATGTACAATAAATCTAAGCTATTATTTTTAGATGTAACTCGGTCCTAGCTTGATTTTGATTTTTTCTTCCTTTGCTTCTTTTTGTCTCTCTCCTTTCTTTCTACCTTAATTACTTTTGCTTCTCCCTTTCCCCTTTCCCCTTCTCCTTTGCTCTCATCCTGGCAGGGACTCTAATAAGCATTATTAAATTCATCATATACATGAAGGGGCCCATACTGACTCATAATACAGAATTTCTGAGTTTCTGCTGCTGCCAAGTCGATTCAGTTGTGTCCGACTCTGTGTGACCCCATAGACGGCAGCCCACCAGACTCCCCCGTCCCTGGGATTCTCCAGACAAGAACACTGGAGTGGGTTGCCATTTCCTTCTCCAATGCATGAAAGTGAAGTCGCTCAGTCGTGCCCAACTCTTAGCGACCTCATGGACTGCAGCCTACCAGGCTCCTCCAACCATGGGATTTTCCAGGCAAGAGTACTGGAGTGGGGTCCCATTGCTTTCTCCAGCTGAGTTTCTAGAGATGGGCTAACAGAATCCCTTTTTGGTGTTTTTCTTATGAAGTCCTCTTCTCTAGCTTAATCTTGTTGCCAAAAATTGCCTAGCTGAACACAGGACCAAAAACCCAGGGATTTTCACATTTTATTCCCAGACTTGCCTCAACCACACTTTGTCTCTTGCTTATATGTAGCTTTCCTACTTAATCAGGGACCTAAAAAATGTTCCCTCACTGTGTGTCTGGATCCTTGGGAAAAATCTTGTGTTGTCAAACATGTTTGTGAATGTCCACACATGTAATTACAAATCTTAAAAATCAGACCAATTTTTAATTTTCTGTATGCTTGACTAAAGGGTGTCCCAGGTGGCTCAGTGGTAAAGAATATGCCTGCCAATGCAGGAGACACAGGAGAGACCTGGGTTTGATCCCTGGGTTGGGAAGATTCCCTGGAGGAAGAAATGGCAACCCACTCCAGTATTCTTGCCTGGAGAATCCCATGGACAGCAGAGCCTGGCGGGGCTACCATCTATGGGTCGCAAAGAGTCCGACACGACTGGCTACTTAGCGAACACGCACGCATACTTGACTAATGGCTGGTCATATGCATGGGTGTACAGATCATGAACCTGTGTACAGGTGCAACAGCAGTGATGAAAAACAAAATTCATGTGTCCTCTCTGTTCACCTCGGGTATACCTGTGGTGGATTCATTTCGATATTTGGCAAAACTAATACAATATTGTAAAGTTTAAAAATAAAATAAAATTTAAAAAAAATAAAAAAAATAAAATAAAAACATAAAAATAAATTTTGTAAATGAAAGTTATCAAAATATTCAATTATATTCCATTTAAGAAACAAAAGTTTCCTTAGAAGTAATTGGTTACTTTACAAAAATTATATAATACTTCCCCATGTTATCTTGAAATTTGGAGGTCTGATACATCTGTTAGTTCACAGTTTTAAACAGTCTTATCTCAATGTGATAGCTAGAACCAATAGTAAATTCTTTTGTTCTAGATCAGCAATCTGCAATAACACAAACATTGTTGTATTCCTTTATAATGAGAGAATTTATTTTCAGTGCTTCAGGACATGCAATGTTTCTATTATACCCCATGCTGCTGCTGCTACTGCTGCTAAGTCGCTTCAGTCGTGTCTGATTCTGTGCGACCCCATTGACGGCAGCCCACCAGGCTCCCCCGTCCCTGGGATTCTCCAGGCAAGAACACTGGAGTGGGTTGACATTTCCTTCTCCAATATTATATCCCATAGTGACAGAATTTATACCTCATATTGGAATTTATTTTTAAAGTTGTTAATCATCCCAGAGATGAGTACATTTTCTTGAGAAGATTAATTTGTAGTTGAAATTATTATGGATCAAAATTTAAAATAACAAGGAAGCAAATATGGTACTTTATCAATGATGGTACTGTATGCTGTTTCATAATGATGGAAACTTATTAGAATACATCTCAGTATACTGGTATACATCTCAGTACAATAAATATTTTTTGAAATCTTCCCAAGTTCAAGATACTCTCTTTTGAGTTTCTTGAGCTTTAAATCTTGTTAAGACACAGTTCCTGCTTTTAAAGCGCTCTCATTTGATTAGGTTGAATATGATAAGGTCTATGTGACTGAACCCAATAGCAAGAAGTCAAATGTCATAAGCGAAGGGTCTTGGCAAGTCCGCCGTGTATCTGTGGAGATGGGGACCCTCTGAGCTGAGATTCTAGAGCAGCAGCTCTCACCTGGGTCTCCCCAGTGAAAATCAGTGGTCAATTTTCCAAAATACTGATGCCTGAGTTCAGCCTCTGGGGATCTGATTCACTTGGTCTGGGCTGTATCCTAGAACTTTGGAGGATTTTAAGAGTTCCCCGGATGATTCTAGTGTGTTAGTCACTCAGTCGTGTCCAACTCTTGGAGAACCCCTGGACTGTAGCCCGCCAGGCTCCTCTGTCCATGGGATTCTCCAGGCAAGAATACTGGAGTGGATTGCCATTTCTCTTCTCCAGGGGATCTTCTTAACCCAGGGATAGAGCCCAGGTCTCCTACATTGTAGGCACATTCTTTACCATCTGAGCCACCAGAGAAGTGACTGCCATCAATTGGCATGCTTCTGAAAAATGGATGTGATTTTAATAGATCCGGATGGGGACTAAGGAGAGGAATAAAAGGATGAGAGACCAAGAGGAGAGCCAGTGGTGGTAGGTGGGGGTGAGTGAATTATTGTGGGACCAATAGAAGGAATAGGAGGAATTGTCTGAATCCTTCTGCTCAAAGTGTGGCCTGCAGACCCACATGCTGGGTATTACCTGGGAATTTACTGGGGATGCAGACCCTCGCACTAGACTTACTGAATGAGAATATGCATTTTCAGAAGACCCCCAGGTGACTTACAGCAAGGGTTGAGAAGCACAGGCCAGATCGCAGGCAGCCATGATGGCAACCACTGGCATTTATATACTCACATATGATTTTACACGTTATCATCTCAGCCGAGCCTCCTATCAAGCCATGAGGAAGTAGTCTTCATCATAGCTCAATTTCAAAGTGGTAAAACTGAAACTAAGCAGAGTTTGGTATAGTTTGCTCTGCTAGAGAGTGATAGAGCAGGGATTTGAACTCTGGATGCCTAACTCCAAAGCTCTTGCCCTATGGTCATAGAACATGTCACCATTTCTGTGGTCTGAGGGGAGTCTAGGGAACCCCCTGGAGGAGGATGGCTTTGAGATAGCCCCAGGTAGAAATCTAAGTCCTGGACAAGGAAGAGCAGGCCTGTGAAAGGGCAAAGACACCCACTCCCACCCCCTTGCCAGCACTCTAGTAGGACAACTCAGGGGCTTGCTGTCCGCACCCCTAACCTTTCCCACTCCTGCACCCCTGGCCTTGCATTCTAGGTTACTAAAAAGGAGTTCTTGTTGCCTTAGAGGAAAACTTCTAGGAAAATGATGACAAAAGATAACACCCCCATGCAAATGGAATGCTTAGTCACTCAGACTTAAAATATTAATAAAAGCCAAACACAGAGGTTTGGTGGTTTAGTCACTAAGTCGTGTGCGACTCTTGCAACCCCAGGGACAGTAGCCTACCAGGCTCCTCTGTCCATGGGATTCTCCAGGCAAGAGTACTGGTGTGGGTTGCCATTTCCTTCTCCAGGGGATCTTCCCAACCCAGGAATCGAACCTGGGTCTCCTGAATTGCAGGCAGATTCTTTACCAATTGAGCTACGAGGGAAGCCCCAAACATAGACTACTACTACTACTAAGTCACTTCAGTCGTGTCCGACTCTGTGTGACCCCATAGACGGCAGCCCACCAGGCTCCCCTGTCCCTGGGATTCACCAGGCAAGAACACTGGAGTGGGTTGCCATTTCCTTCTCCAATGCATGAAAGTGAAAAGTGAAAGTGAAGTCGCTCTCAGCGACCCCATGGACTGCAGCCCACCAGGCACCTCCATCCATGGGGTTTTCCAAGCAAAAGAGTACTGGGTGGGATGCCAGTGCCTTCTCCGAAACACAGACTAAAAGGACATAAAAATAAATATCTCTTCCAAGTATTTTCTCTCTCTCCACTTATTTCCTTTCCTATCTCTTCCCTCCTCTCTCTGACACACACACTTGCACATATAGAAGTTACCTTGACACAGAATTCCAGAAAGAGTAACAAGATTCAAAATAAAAAATAAGAAAAAAAATTAGGGAGCACACAAAAAGTAAAAGAACCTGTGCTGTATCAAATATTTCTAACATGCTAAAATTGTTTTACCTAAAGTTTTCACAAAATCATTTTTACTTAAAACAATAATGATGGAGGAAGGAAGGACAGGGAAGAGGGGAAGAGCTGAGAAATTCCCAAAGCAGAGTGGGAAGAGGCCATTAAAAGTAAACTTAAAAAAATAACATGTGTTAGCCTAAGCCAGCTATTTTTGAACACTAAATGTGGCTTGAGGAAAAGCAGTTGTGCCTACCACGGTCATATATCACCAACATGGTATAGCCACCAGCTCAGTGCTGGGTCCTGTTACATGCTGGGGTACTTTGCAGGTTATCTGAGAATAACCTTGGGAGGTTCCCCAGGAATGTGTGGTCCAGGCTGCATCCAGCTGTGTCAGGATGCTTGATTTCAATGTCAGTTGTCTACAAGTCAACTGCTTTCGCAGCGGACCATCCCACCCTTCCCTTCCTGCTCTCCTCACTCTAGCCAGCTGAGTCCAATAGCATGAAGTCCTCAATATGCTTTGCAGTTTTTTCATCAGACCTGGGTTTGATCCCTGGGTCGGGAAGATCCCCTGGAGAAGGAAATGGCAACCCACTCCAGTATTCTTGCCTGGAGAATCCCATGGAGGGAGGAACCTGGTGGGCTACAGTCCACGGGGTCACAAAAAGTCGGACACGACTGAGCAACTTAACTTTCACTTTCACTTTCAGTCTTCACTTATTATTCTTCTTTCAGGATATGTCTTCCCCAATAGATCTCTTCTTCTGAATCCTACATAGTCTGTAGAACCCAGTTCTAGCCCCATCTCTCCTGTAGAACCTGTAACTCCAATCTTAAGTGATCTTCACTTCCTGTGAATTAGAACAAGTAGATGTGTCGTTTTCAAGACATCCTTCTTTATTGTAAAACTGTAGTCTCGTTTTCATTACTATATAATATGTCATCTTATGAACGTAATAAAGTAGATTTTTTCATCCTTCCTTGAAACATGTGTGGGGTTGCCTTTTTACTATTAGAAGCAATACTGCTGTGAATGTTTGTACATTTGTCCTGGTGCACGTGTGTCAGGGTCTCTCTAGGGAGTATCCTGGGTGTGGAATTGCCATGGAGTGGGTGTGCACCCTGTTATCTTGATTAGAAAATGCTAACATTTCCAGTGTTCTTGTTGGAAAACGGCTAACAGTCTCTCAGCAGGGTGTGGGAGACTCAGTTCCTTCTCACCTTCACCAACACTTGGTGCTGTTGGACTGAATTTTGCCGATCTGGGACCCACTTTTAGGCTTCCCTGGCAACTCAGGCTGTAAAGAATCTGCCTGCAGTACAGGAGACCTGGATTAGATCCCTGGGTCAGGAAAATCCCCTGGAGAAGGGAATGGCTACCCACTGCAGTATTCTTGCCTGGAGAATCCCCGGAACAGAGGAGCCTGGCAGGCTACAGTCCTGAGGTCTCAAAGAGTTGGACATGACTAAGCATACATGGGACCCACTTTGACTTTCATCAAAATGGTACATGTATGTATACAATGAAATATCACTCGGTCGTTAAAAAGAATGGGATAATGCCACTTGCAGCAACATGGATGGATCTAGAGATGTCATACTGAGTGAAATAAGTCAGACGGAGAAGAAGAAATATCTTATGACATCCCTTATACGTGGAATCTAAAAGGAAATGAATACTAACAAAACAGAAAGAGATTCACAGAGTTAGAGGACAAACTTATGGTCGAGGGGGCACAGGATAGTTAGGAGGGCTGGGATGCTCACGTACACACTGCTATATTTAAAGTGGATAACCAACAAGGACCTATTGTACAGCACAATGGGAACTCTATTTAGTGTTATGTGGCAGCCTGGATTGGGGTGAGGTTTGGAGGGAGAGTGGATCCATGTGTATGTGTGGCTGAGTCCCTTCACTGTTCACTGTAAATTATCACAACACTGTTGTCGGCTATATCCCAATACAAAATAAAAAGTTTTAAAAAAATGGTACATGTGAAGTCATGCCTAGATTTTGATTAAATATACAGTTTTTCAGTTTTCTAATGATGTTGGACATATTTATATATGTTTATGGACTGTTTGCGTTCCCTCCTCTGTGAAGTGGCTGGTCATATCTGTTGTCTGTTCTTGCATTTCTGATTCTTGATTAACTGTATGTGTTGTGCATATCATATTGCAGTTTATGACTTATCTCTTCATTCTCTTTATAGTATCTTTGGTAAAGAGATAATATTTTCATTTGAATATGGTAGAATTTATCAATCTTTTCATATATAATCTGTGATTTTACATCTTGTTTATATAGCCTTCTCTACTGAGGTCATAAACAGACACTCAGATTTTCTTATAAAAGTTTAAATATTGCATCTTGCCCCTTTGAATCCTTAGTGCATTTTGGTATGGAGCCTTTGTAAAGTATGAGATGGAGAAACTTTGCATTATTTTCTGTGCAGATGACCAGCTGACTCAGCACCATTGACTGAGTAGTCTCTCCTTCGCCCAGGGCCCTGCGATGCTAGCTCTGTCATACACAAGGTTTCCGGATATGCAGGTCTAAGTCTGGGTTCTCTGTTGTTCCCTCAGTCTGTTGTCTGTCTCTATACCAGCGCCACAGAGCTTCATTACCATAGTTTTATATAATAGCTCTCGAAATCTACACCAGTATGTTCTCCTCCTGGTCCTTTTATTCAGATCTGTTTTGGCTATCACAGGCCTATTACACTTCTATGTACGTTTTAGAATGTGCTTCTCACTTGCTGTGATTCTTGGGCATCCCTGGTGCGTGTTGCTCCTGTCTTACTGCTAAAAGTGCATTCTCAGCTCACTCCCAGGCCTCAGACGTCAGGCCTTAGAATGTGGTGAACATCTTTGATTTGTAGGTCCTGGTAAAAGTCATAGGAGATTTCAAAGTCAAGACACAGGACTGACCCTATTGTTTATTTGAAGACTATAAACCTGCTTGGAGAACTGCAAAATTACAACTCGCTGCTGAAAAACCATCTACAGAAGAATGTTGGATCCCACCAAAAAAAGACACCCCATATCAAAGGGCTAAGGAGAAGCCCCCCAAAAATGGTAGGAAGACGAAACTGCATTTAGAATCAAACCCCATACCTGCCAGAGACGCTCGGAGGGCTCAAACAAAACCTTGTACACATCAGGACCCAGATGCCCTAAGACCATGGCATCTGGTCCCATCACTTCATGGCAAATAGATGGGGAAACAATGGAAACAGAGACAGACTTTATTTTCTTGGGCTCCAAATCACTGCAGATGGTGACTGCAGCCATGAAATTAAAAGACGCTTGCTCCTTGGAAGAAGAGCTATGACCAACCTGGACAGCATATTAAAAAGCAGAGACATTACTTTGCTGATAAAGGTCCGTCTAGTCAAAGCTATGGTTTTTCCAGTAGTCATGTATGGATGTGAGAGTTGGACAATTAAGAAAGCTGAGTGCTGACAAATTGATGCTTTTGAACTGTGGTGTTGAAGAAGACTCTTGAGAATCTCTTGGACTTCAAGGAGATCAAACCAGTCAATCCTAAAGGAAATCAGCCCTGAATATTCATTGGAAGGACTGATGCTGAAGCTGAAGCTCCAATCCTTTGGCCACCTGATGCAAAGAACTAGCTTATTGGAAAAGACCCTGATGCTGGGAAAGATTGAAGGCAGGAGGAGAAGGGGATGACAGAGGATGAGAAGGTTGGATGGCATCACTGATTTGATGGACATGAGTTTGAGTAAGCTCTGAGAGTTGGTGATGGACAGGCAGGCCTGGCGTGCTGCAGTCCATGGGGTCGTGAAGAGTGGGACATGACTGAACGACTAAACTGAACTGATAAACCTGCTTAAAGTAAAACTCAAGAAACTTCCCTGATGGTCCAGTGGCTAAGACTCTGTGTTCCAATGCAAGGGGCCTGGGTTCAATCCCCACCCAGGGAACTAGATCCTGCATGCCATAACTAAGATCCAGCACAATCAAATAAACAATTTAAAAATAAAAAAGTAAAACTCAAGGCCCTTGCACTAGAGATAGTTCTTGCCTCAATCTCTGTAGCCTTGGCCATTCATAAACAAACCTGTTTTATTCAAACTTTTTGGTTTGACATTTAGAAAGTTGTAAACACCATAATTACTTCCTTTCATCCTGACACAACTTGGCTTTATCCAGAGCAAATTGATGTCACAGTGCTATTCTCTGGGTGCTGTGCAACTTAACATTTGTTAGAATTTCTTAAATAGCTACAGTGTAGCCTGAAACACAAATTAAAATTAAATTAAAAGAGACCATATGTTACAGGAGTATTGAAACCTAGAGAAGGTCTTTAACCAGCCCAAAATCACATAGTGTGAAAAATAACTCCTTTTGCTCTCTGTTTAGTTCCAGTTCTTTCTACTTTATACCAGTGGCCAGAAAACTCTTTTTGGAGAGTCAGAAGGTAAATATTTTAAGCAATTGCTCTCCTGGAAATACTGATAATGTTTTTACATCTTTGGACTCTGTAGCTCGAGGGCCATACAAAAACAGGTGGTAGATCGAGTTTGCCCTGCCGGTTGTATGTCTGCCCCTGCTCTAAACCACACCTATGAGATGTAAATTCTTGTTTCAGTCTTATTTGGTGATAAGAAGCATACGAAAATAAAATCAGAGCCCCAGTGGAACAAAGAATCTGATTACATGTTATAAGTAACCACAGATGAAACTACGTTCCTGGGAAGAAACTAACGCTTTTTATTTGAGAATCACTTCTGAATATGATTTGAGTAAACTGGATTCTGGTTCATTTCACCTTCCACACATTCAGAAATCTGTATGGCTTGGGGACTCTTTGGTTTCAAACCACAAAATTAGGAGTGGTGATTAATGTGAAAATTCTTGATAACCTATTAAAATACAATGTTTTCATATTATTTAATAAAGTCCCTTAAGTATTTACACTGAGAAAGCATATCGGACAGGTCATTAATTTTTTGAATGTTCTGTGAGTAAAGACTTCTCTGATGGGGATTTTGTCATTTATATCCTTTCTGATTTAGACATACGTTGTTTATCGCATTTTTAAAGGCAGTTGCATATTCATGGCAGCTCAGCATCCAAACCTTTTTTCTTTGTTTCTTGCTCTAAATCCAGATGACTGTAAAGTGTGTTCAGAGTTGTGTCTTTTTCATTTTCTATTCTGTAAGCCAGAGGCTTTAATAACACATCACAGTCCTAACACTATGTCCTGGTGTACAACTGGCTTTCCGTTCTTCAAACACTTGTTCATTACCAGTTATAGACACCAGCTGTGTAAAGTGAAAAACATGTCAAAGATTCGTGGTTGGAGAACTTGTGACTCATTGCCAAGTCCTTTGAAATACGCTCATGGATATTGTTAGCTTCCTTCTCATTTATGTAGTGTCCCATATTCTGAAGGGCTTTCTTGTAATTTCATAGAGCTCTGTAGTCTAGGCGTCTGCTTTAAGAGCCTCTTATCACATCATTACCCAAGGTCACTATTTACCGATCCACAGAAATGAAAAGTGTGCCCGATAATATTTGTTTTCAGATTGACTCATTCTTGAATGTATGAAATCTGTATTAGAAGGTTTGTTTTTTGCTGTTTGTTGTTTAGCTGGCTTAGAATGTTGGACTAACATGAGAAACTGACATAAACTAAAACATAGACATTTCTCAGCAATGAATTTTTATTTTTATATTTGTGGATAAGTCTGCAGCCTACTATTTCCTTATTATCACCATCACCTTTATTTCTTTTTAAAAAAATTAAAATTGTTCTTATTGTTTGTTTTCCTGATTATGAGGTCAGGTAAACACAAGGGTCTGAAAACA
The DNA here is from genome assembly GCF_027580195.1 of Bos mutus. Classification (NCBI taxonomy): domain Eukaryota; kingdom Metazoa; phylum Chordata; class Mammalia; order Artiodactyla; family Bovidae; genus Bos; species Bos mutus. The sequence goes on along the minus strand of NC_091618.1, from coordinate 20,499,191 downwards.
ATTCAAGAGAGTAAAAAGTCAAATATGAAAGGCAACATAATCCCACCTCCAGAGATACTTCCAGAACTTCTACACATACACATATATGTTTCATACAAAAATGTGAAATATTACAATACCGTTTAGCAACTTGCTTTCTTCACTTGCAGTCATATCTCCTCTCCAAGGTAACACGTATAAAAATTTGTTCACTTTTTATGTGTCCCCATAATAATTCACTGTACTGATATGGTATAATGTATGTAACTAGCCCCTTTTGGAATCTTGTTTCTTTCATGGGCATACTTATACTCCCTCAGTATTTTCTTTCTTCATATAGGCAGGTATAGGTTTCATGATATTGGATTTTTTATGTTTTTTTTTATTAATTAATTTTATTGGAGTGTAGTTGCTTTACAATATGGCATTTGCTTCTGCTGCACAGCAAAATAAATCAGCTATACATGTAACTTCTCTGTTTTGGACTTTCTTCCCATTCAGGTCACCACAGTGCATGAAGTAGAGTTCCTTGTGCTGTACACTAGGTTCCCAACAGTTTTCTCTTTTATACATGGTATCAATAGTGGATGTGTCAAGCCCAATCTCCCAATTCCTTCCATCCCACCCTTCCCCCTTATGACCTTGGCTTTTAAAGATATTTTTATTGATATTAAAATTTTAATTATTATAAAACAAATAAGAGAGTGTTTACATGTTACAACATGGATGAACCTTGAGGACGTTATGGTAAGTGAAATAAGTCAGTCACAAAAAAAGACAAATCATTTGTGAGTCCACTTACATGAGGTTCCACTTACTCAAATTCATAGTGACAGAATGATGGCTGCCAGGAGCTGGAGAAGAGGGCAACTGGTTTGATGGGTATAGCATTCCAATTTTTCAAGAAGGAAAGAATTCTGAAGACTGATTACGTTATGTAAATGCACTTAACACTACTGAACTGACAGGTAAAAATGATTAAAATGGTAAATTTGATGTTATCTATGTTGTGTGACAATTTTTAAAAGAATATGTAAAATGTGACTATATATTTTATTTAGTAAAAAAATGTAGTATTAATTTATTAGCTATATAAACACTACCCTTACCCAGCAATTTCATTTATCTAGAAGATAATTTTTAAAAAACCTAGACGAGTCTACAAAACTCCTGAACTTTGTTTACGGTTGAAGCCTTTAGGCTTTATCCCAAGTCTCGTTATTCTGAATTTATAAACAATTCTACCAAACTCTAGTTACCTGATTTCTTAATAAGTAGCACATATGAAGCAGAAATGCAACAAGAAGTACAGACAGCTGCAGAGAGTACACTAACAGTAGAGAGGAAGAAGGGCAGAATGCCAATACCAAAAAAAAAAATTCTTTCATAAAGAAAAGCATAGTTAACAATTGAAACTATATACTACCTTGCAGTCAAATAATATAAATGCACGTCTCCTTTACATGTAATACCATCAGCCAACAAATATTTCTTAATCATCACTGATGTGCCAAGAAACCATTAGGACATGAGAGTGTTGACAGCGACTGCAATAGTGTTTAGAAAAGAAGGATTATGTCACTTAAAATCTGTTTACAAAGGCAGAGGAGCATGGAATACAATGACAGATCAAAGTTTGGGCACTTTAAGACATAAACTCCAGTTATCTATAAATTAGAATAGTTCATCTTTCCCAACAACCTTGGGTCCAAATGAGACTTTCTTTTTAATCATCATGTATAGTCTTCCCTGATGGCTCAGGTGGTAAAGAATCTGCTTGCAATGTGGGAGACTTGGGTTTGACCCCTGGGTTGGGAAGATCCCCTGGAGAAGGGAAAGGCTACCCACTCCAGTATTCTGGCCTGGAGAATTCCATGAACTGTATAGTCCATGGGGTCGCAGAGAGTTGGACACGACTGAGTGACTTTCACTTTCATGAATTAGTGACTTAACTTTGATTTCAACCATTTTGCAGCTTTCGTAGCCAAGCAATTTATAAGCATGGTCTTCCCCCAAGCAGCAGGTGTGCAGGTTCTGAAGGAATAGTTGTTTGGTTTTAAACATTTGCAACAGGATTAAAATTTTGAAAGAGATGGGAATACCAGACCACCTGACCTGCCTCTTGAGAAACCTATATGCAGGTCAGGAAGCAATAGTTAGAACTGGACATGGAACAACAGACTGGTTCCAAAAAGGAAAAGGAGTACGTCAAGGCTGTATATTGTCACCCTGCTTATTTAACTTCTATGCAGAGTACATCATGAGAAACGCTGGGCTGGAAGAAGCACAAGCTGGAATCAAGATTGCTGGGAGAAATATCAATAACCTCAGATATGCAGATGACACCACCCTTATGGCAGAAAGTGAAGAGGAACTCAAAAGCCTCTTGATGAAAGTGAAAGTGGAGACTGAAAAAGTTGGCTTAAAGCTCAACATTCAGAAAACTAAGATCATGGCATCCGGTCCCATCACCTTATGGGAAATAGATGGGGAAACAGTGGAAACAGTGTCAGACTTTATTTTTCTGGGCTCCAAAATCACTGCAGATGGTGACTGCAGCCATGAAATTAAAAGACGCTTACTCCTTGGAAGGAAAGTTATGACCAACCTAGATAGCATATTCAAAAGCAGAGACATTACTTTGCCAACAAAGGTCCATCTAGTCAAGGCTATGGTTTTTCCAGTTGTCATGTATGGATGTGAGAGTTGGGCTGTGAAGAAAGCTGAGCGCTGAAGAATTGATGCTTTTGAACTGTGGTGTTAGAGAAGACTCTTGAGAGTCCCTTGGACTGCAAGGAGATCCAACCAGTCCATTCTGAAGGAGATCAGCCCTGGGATTTCTTTGAAAGGACTGATGCTAAAGCTGAAACTCCAGTACTTTGGCCACCTCATGAGAAGAGTTGACTCATTGGAAAAGACTCTGATGCTGGAAGGGATTGGGGGCAGGAGGAGAAGGGGACGACAGAGGATGAGATGGCTGGATGGCATCACTGACTCGATGGACGTGAGTCTGAGTGAACTCCAGGAGTTGGTGATGGACAGGGAGGCCTGGCATGCTGCGATTCATGGGGTCGCAAAGAGTCGGACACGACTGAGTGACTGAACTGAACTGAGTGTCAGAGAGAAAAAGAATATTTGTTGTACACTACATCACTACATGATAGTGAATTCTGGGATCTTCCTCCCTTTTTCCAGGGAAGCTGTAAATTGTAAAAAATTGTCAGTATGTCATCTATCAATGTATTTGCCATATGAAAATTCAGAAGTTTGTGGTATCAGCAACTGAATTCAATAGCAGAGATCATTGTTCAAGAAAAATGTGTTCGTAAAGAAGACTTGAACACCAGTCTCTGATGGGACTTCAGTACTTCTCTTTGGAGATGAAGTTTTACAACATGGAGGCCTTCAAGTTAAATATTATTTTGGACATTACTGGTTTTGCTTGTTCCATTCTGCAGAGTATTTCTGCAAATAAGACTGTGCTTGCTGAAGAGCAGGTAATGCTCTTGGGATTGCTATGATATCCACATTTATCCATTAAAATGCACATTTCAACTCCCAGAGTAAATGCTTTTTAAAAAACTTGAACGTGACTGAGTGTCAACATTGTGTGATGACTCTGGCATGGCAATAGTCATCCATAGGCAATCCTGTCCATAGGATTTCCCAGGCAAGAATACTGGAGTGGGTTACCATTTCCTTCTCCAGTTTGTGTGTGTATTCATTTATATTTCTGTACAATGGTCTGCATATATATGTATATAATGTGTATAGATTATATATATGTGTGTAATTATTTTGAATTTGCCAGAATTGCTAAATCCCTTTTAGTTTTCTAAATGTAATTGTACATTTGAAAAGATGTCATATAAAAACACTGCAGTTTTTTTATTAGGATGTGATACTGATTATATCTCTGTCTTAAGAAAACTAATTTGAATGCACTTTTGTTATTCTTTCTGTAGTCTTCCTTCCAAAACTAACAGTGAAGCAAGTTATCTAGATGCCTGCTCTGAACAATCAAACTCTGTTTCAGCAACAACACAGAGATATTTTTAATCGTGAGAGAAAAGCAAAGCAAAACATCAAAGTGTGCAAATAGAATCATCTCAGAGCTCCAAAATGTATCTATCTGATGCTTAACATTTAGAAAGTCAGTGATCTGAATTTCAATTGCTTTGCATTCTAAATTATGTTATTTTTGCCTACTTGTATTTTTGATTCTAAAATACAAATTCATAAAAATTCTTTCATCATATCCTTTTACATTCCTGCAAAACAACTCTCACCATTGCACACAATTTCTCATCCTCGAATCAAAAATAAAAGAGTGTAGAATGAAATCTCTATCCTCTGACCCAGGAGTTTTTCACTTATCTTTACCTTTTCCACTTACTCTGCTTTCCAGCTCATGCATTTATTCTTCACTTAGTGCCCCACCTATTTACAATATGACACTGTGCCAGCTAGTTGATTTTTTTCCCCCAGTGCTAATCCTAAGGACTTTAGTTAATTCTCCCATGGCTTTCTCATTTATCTTCTCCTAAGATTTTATTTGCTTGGCATTAGTCATGTTGGGCAATGGGTAAACAGTGGAAACAGTGACAGACTTCATTTTCTTGGGCTCCAAAATCACTGCAGATGGTGACTGCGGCCATGAAATTAAAAGATGCTTGCTCCTTGGAAGAAAAGTTATGACCAACCTAGACAGCATATTAAAAAGCAGAGACATTACTTTGCCAACAAAGGTCCATCTAGTCAAAGCTATGGTTTTTCCAGTGGTCATATATGGATGTGAGAGTTGAATTATAAAGAAAGCTGGGCACCGAAGAATTGATGCTTTTGAATTGTGGTGTTGGAGAAGACTCTTGAGAGTCCCTTGGATTTCAAGGAGATCCAACCAGTCCATCCTAAAGGAAATCAGTCCTGGCTATTCATTGGAAGGACTGATGCTAAAGCTGAAACTCCAGTACTTTGGCCACCTGGTGCAAAGAACTGACTCATTGGAAAAGACACTGATGCTGGGAAAGATTGAAGGCGGGAGGAGGAGATGATAGAGGATGGATGAGATGGTTGGATAGCATCACTGACTCAATGGACATGAGTTTGAGTAAGCTCCAGGAGTTGGTGATGGACAGAGAGGCCTGGCATGCTGCAGTCCACAGGGTTGCAAAGAGTCAGACACGACTGAGCAACTGAATTGAACTGAACTGAGTCATGTTGGTAAGAAAAAAAACTCAGTCTGTCATCAAAATGTCTAAAATATCCACATATTTGTTTTTACCAGAGACAGAGCTTATATTTCCTTATTTATTTTTGTAGGATGTCCCACTCCAGCTGTGATCATTACATTCACATGCTTATCCCTCCATGGTCCGTTCTCTGGCTGCTGTGAAACACTGTATTACTCTTGATAACACAGTTTCACTCTTAACCTCATTTTGTCATTACAATTGCATATATTTTCATAGTTATGTAAATGCCACCTACCACCAGCTTTAGGTACCAACTTCATGCATTTAGCAACCTGTAGTCTGTCTTTCATCTACGCAACATTTATTGAGCATCCCCTGATGGTGATTGTAGCCCCAACGCTATCTCAAAGTATCCTGTCCTCTGAGGTTTAAAACTACTTGAAATTCTTTGAAAGCCATCTCAAATCCATGGGAAGTTCAAGTCCTGCCCAAGATTTCTACAGATTCGCTGAGGTCTGCATTTTCTTGGTAGGTTCTCCTTCTGACTTCTTGTGCTTGCTGGAGACTGAATCTCCCAAGCATCTCAGTTCTCAACGCTCTTCTGTCAGAGCAGGGCAGAGAGCTGCTTGTTCAATTTCCCCAGAACCAGGCAATTTTTTGAATAATCTTAATGGACGAGCCAGAGACAATGCCGAAGATCCCGAATGTACTCCTAATGTGCTGTTTCTTACTCTGGGTGGAGTCATTTGCTACATGACTCTCTTTACCTGTTCATACATATGGTCCCCCACTCCCACCATTCCGGTTTGTCTAGAGGGCCTCCTTTTATCAGCCAAAGGGCCCATGATGTCCGGTGACCCAACTGAGGAGACAGTTTCTCCCCTGAGAGAACTGCTTCTCCCAGACCTGCCCTGGGAACTGTCCCTGCTGCTAGAAACACAGAGATGAGGAATGTGTGGCTTTCTGTGAGAAGATTTGTCAGGTGGTGGAGGGAGACGTGTAAACAGATACATACAATGCAATTAGACATGTATTTTAAGAGCAGTTATGCACAAAACAGAGGAGAGAGCCACTAACTACCTAGGAAGGTCTTCCAGAAAAATGTAACCTTTGAATGGCTTCCAAATGAGCAAAACTTAGCCAAGCAAGGTAAGGGGTGGTGAGAAGTAGGCTCGCAGGCCAAAGAAGGACCATGTGGAAAAGCACAGGAAAAGCACACGAGAGTGAGGGTGAGCAGTGACCTCTGAGGCTGGGGAAACAGAGGGACCAGAATACAAAGAGGCTCAGACATCCACTCATGAGTATCGAGCTGAGGAAGAAATCATTTTCATCCAGGAAGTGATACGAAGCCATGTGGAGAATTTATTTAGAGTTGGTAATTAATCTCAACTATCTTCTATGTTTTTTAAAATAAGTGCTGTTTTCATATTTCATAAATAGCACAGAGGTTAGTATAATAGTTTTCCAGATAAGTCTTAGTTCTTGCTCCATGCTTGATATGCTGAAAGTGAAAAGTGAAAAGTGATAGTGAAAGTCACTCAGTCATGTCCAACTCTTTGTGTCCCTATGGACTATACAATCCATGGAATTCTCCAGGCCAGAATACTGGAGTGGTACGCTTTCCCTTCTCCAGGGGATCTTCCCAACCCAGGGATTGAACCCAGGTCTCCTGCATTGCAGGTAGATTCTTTACCAGCTGAGCCCCAAGGGAAGCCCAAGGATGTGGAGTGGGTAGCCTTTCTCTTCTCCAGTGGATCTTCCCAACCCAGGAATTGAACTGGGGTCTCCTGCATTGCAGGTGGATTCTTTACCAACTGAGCTGCCTATGCTGAGGATTCTCAAAGTGTTGTCTTGGAACCCCTGCAACCCAATTATCAGGGCTGCTTGTTTCAAATACAGGTGCTAGGCACCCAGACCTACTCTATGAGGAAAGGAAAAAGCATGACTGCCAAGAGCTCCAGGTAACTTATAAATACTAAAAGCTGAGAGCAGTTATCCTAAATTTTAGCTGTAGTCACATGAAACAAAAGAGAGAAATTTTTCTGAATCACAATGAGATTTGAACTGGTGCTATCGAAGAATGATGCTGATTGTAACAAATAGAACAAAACTATCCCAAACATTTGTAGTGTACATCTTCCAAAGCAGATTCTGGGTGTCAGATTCCCTTCTTTTGCTTTGTAGAGAGTTACATTCATGATTTATTGGCTTATTTTCAACCGTGATCAAAATATTAATTGGATAGCATCTACTATCCACTGTTAAAGACAAGATATTTTCATAGGGGTGAAATTCCTAAGCCAGGAATTGGGTCTGAGCCCACTCAGCCACGAAGAGTTAGCCTGCTCGATGGTGAGCTTGCAGGTTTGTGGACAGGAAAGCCTGCAGGCAGCACAGTCTCTGTGCTTGAAGTTTGCACTCTCCCCAAAATACCGTCAGCGCCTCTATCCAAGGGAAAATCAAGTTCAGGGCTACAGATGAATTCTGGACCAACCTCAGAATTAGCATGAGATAAATGACCCTAAGGCCCTCAGCTGTCTTGATATTCTGTGACTTGTAACAAAGGAGGTCTCCCCTACCAGCAACTGAGAGCTCAGGCAACCTCCAATTTTACCTTTGTCTGCAGAGAATTGTCAATTTAAGGTTTCTTCGATCCCTTGGTGGGGAAGAGCCCCTGGAGTAGAAAATGGCAACCCACTCCAGTGTTCTTGCTTGAAGAATCCCATGGAGAGAGGAGCCTCGAAGGCTGTAGTCCATGAGGTCACAAAGAGTTGGACATGACTGAGTACAAACACACACACACACACACGGTTTCTTTATCACATGTCTGAGTCATTTTTATTTATAATTTTCCTATATTTATTCAATTTTTTTTACTACTTGGAAGTCAAAACTAAATTGGTAGTTTTCCAAATTGATGGAAAACATCCCTTAAGATGAACTTAGAATGCTGCTTTGTTTGAGAAGACAGTAAACTATAAAACTTTAAATGTAAAGGAACAGGAAATTTTTTGTTTTTAAGATGAAATTTCTTTTTTTATTGTTCTGGGTGAACTTTATTTTTTACTATTTATTTTTAGCAAAGTAAATAGGCAGATGGTGGAAAAAAATAATAGTGATAATAACAAAATACTTGTGATAATAAAGACAGGACAAAAACAAAGTCCTTCTGGTTACCCTCTCCCAAGTTCCCCTCCCCAAAGTTCCCCTCCACAGATGAAATCACTTTTAATTCTTATAGTTATTTCTGCCAATTTTTTTTTAACCTCAATTATTCTAAAAAACAGGCTTTTAGAGTTATTCCTCAATTTGCAAGTTTTGTCATTATCTATAAGCTTGCAGTTGGGTAGGTTAGGCCTCTCCATGACCCATCTCCCTCCTTTTCCTCAAATCTTCGTATCATGCTTATATTGTAACTTTTGGTTAAATCAGTACTGTATGATTATGGAAATTTTGTTCACTGCTGAGCGACTACTTTCTTTCTCTCTCGTTTTTTTATTGGAGTATATTTGCATTGCAATGTTGTGTTAGTTTCTGCTCTACAGTGAAATGAATCAGCTATATGTGTACAGATATCCCCTCTTTCTTGGACCTCCCTCCCATTCACCCCATCCTACCTATCTTAAGTCATGACAGAGCACCAAGCTGAGCTCCCTGTGCTATACAACAACTTCCTGCTAGCTCTCTATTTTACACAGGGTAGTGAAATCCCATGGATGGAGCAGCTTGGTGAGCTGCAGTCCATGGGGTCGCTAAGAGTCAGACATGAATGAGCGACTTAACTTTCACTTTTCACTTTCATGCATCGGAGAAGGAAATGGCAACCCACTCCAGTGTTCTTGCCTGGAGAATCCCAAGGATGGGGGATCCTGGTGGGCTGCCATCTCTGGGGTCACACAGAGTCAGACACGACTGAAGGGACTTAGCAGCAGCAGCAGCAGTGTATATCAGTTCAGTTCAGTTCAGTCACTCAGTGGTGTCTGACTCCTTGCGACCCCATGGACTGCAGCACTCCAGGCTTCCCTGTCCATCACCAGCTCCCAGAGTTTGCTCAAACTCATGTCCATTGAGTTGGTGATACCATCCAGCCGTCTTATCCTCTGTCATCCTCTTCTCCTCCTGTCTTCAGTCTTTCCCAGCATCAGGGTCTTTTCCAGTGAGTCAGTTCTTCCCATCAGGTGGCCAAAGTATTGGAGCTTCAGCTTCAATATCAGTCCTTCCAATGAATATTCAAGACTAATCTCCTTTAGAATGGACTGGTTGGATCTCCGTGCAGTCCAAGGGACTCTCAAGAGTCTTCTCCAGCACCACAGTTCAAAAGCATCAGCTCTTCCATTCTCAGCTTCTGTCAGTTCATCCCACCCTCTCCTTCTCCTATTGTGTCCACACATCCACTCTCTACTATCTGCGTCTCTATTCCTGCCCTGCAAATAAGAAGATATGGTACATACATCTTAATATAGTATAATGGAATGTTGCTGCTGCTACTAAGTCGCTTCAGTCATGTCTGACTCTGTGTGACCCCATAGATGGCAGCCCACCAGGCTCCTCTGTCCCTGGGATTCTCCAGGCAAGAATACTGGAGTGGGTCGACATTTCCTTCAATGCATGCATGCATGCTAAGTCGTTTCAGTAGTGTCCGACTCTGTGCAACCCCATAGATGGCAGCCCACCAGGCTCCTCTGTCCACAGAATTCTCTAGGCAAGGATACTGGAGTGAGTTGCCATTTCCTTCTCCGAATGGAATGTTACTCACCCATAAAAAGGTATGAAATTGAATCATTTATGTTGAGGTGGATGGACTGAGAGACTATCATACAGAGTAAAGAAAGTCAGAAAGAGAAAAACAAATATATATTCATGCATTCATGGAATCTAGAAAAAAATTGTACAGATGAGCCACAACTTTTCATGTTTGTAGACTTTCTTGAACAAACATTCATTTCTCCTGAAGTTTTAAAATTTGCTACTGTCTCATTCATCAGACAGTTTTCTTGTTTCCTTGGGGTCCCCTTGGAGCCCCAAACCTCTGGCTCCAATCTGGGTCAAGTGTACCTGTGTCATCTGAGATACCTGGACCCCATGTCTTTCCCTTTCCTGATCTAATTCTCTCTTTATTGGAGCAAATCTTCCTGTAGTTTAGTATGAAACTATCCTGCACTACTTCCTATAGTTTAGTATGAAAGATTTCCTGAATTTCTCCTTCATCATTTCCACTAAACTTTCAATTTTAGTTGGGACCTTGTATTGTTTATTGCTGCCTAACAACTCATCATTTGGGCTCCAAAATTACTGCAAATGGTGACTGCAGCCATGAAATAAAAATACACTTATTCCTTGGAAGAAAAGTTATGACCAACCTAGATAGCATATCAAAAAGCAGAGACATTACTTTGCCAACAAAGGTCTGTCTAGTCAAGGCTATGGTTTTCCCAGTGGTCATGTATGGATGTGAGAGTTGGACTACAAAGAAAGCTGAGTGCCAAAGAATTGATGCTTTTGTACTGTGGTGTTGGAGAAGACTTTTGAGAGCCCCTTGAACTGCAAGGAAATCCAACCAGTCCATCCTAAAAGAAATCAGTCCTGAATGTTCATTGGAAGGACTGATGTTGAAGATGAAACTCCAGTACTTTGGCCACCTGATGCGAAGAACTGACTCATTTGAAAACACCCTGATGCTGGGAAAGATTGAGGGCAGGAGGAGAAGGGGACAGCAGAGGATGAGATGGTTGGATGGCATCACTGACTCAATGGATATGAGTTTGGGTAAACTCTGGGAATTGGTGATGGACAGGGAGGCCTGGTGTGCTGCAGTCCATGGGGTCGCAAAGAATTGGACATGACTGAGCAATTCAACTAACAACTCATACAATTTTGCAGTTTTAAGCAACAAACACTGGTTATCTCATGCAATTTCTGAGGATCGGGAATCTGGGAGCAGCTTCACTGGTTGGTGTTGACTCAGTGTCTCCCATGAAGCTGCAGTCTAGCTACAGACTAAGGCAGTAGTCATCTGAGGGTGGACAGAGTTGGAAGATACCCTTGAAAATGGGTCATTCACAAGACTGTTCCTCAATATATGGGCCTCTCCCTAAGGCTCCTTGACTTGATATGGCAGCTGGCTTCCCAGGGCAAGTATCCAGAAGACAGAAGACATCACACTATCTTTTTTGTTGTTGTTGTTAATGTCTTTTTATTGTGGTAAGAGTCACATAATATGAAACATACCGTCTTAACCATATTTAACTACAGTGCAGTGGCACTAAGTACACTCACATTGTACTGGAGCTCTCACCATCATCCGTGTCCGGAATTTTTCAATTTCCTAAACTGAAACTCAGTCCCCATTAAACACTAACTCTTCAACCTCCCTCCCTATCCCCCACTCCATGCCCTGCCCTGCCCCTGGCATCCACCCATGTACTTCCTGCCTATGTGAATTTCACTGTTCTAGGTAACTCATGTAAGTGAGTCAAACAGTATTTGGCTGCACCACCTACTGTATATTGGAATGCAGTTTTAAGATTAATATATGTTCTACAAGCAGACTGTGCCCTTTTCTTCCCCTGTGCTATGCAGTAGGGTCTCATTAGTTGTCTAATTTATACATAGTCATGTGTATATGTCAGTCTCAGTCTCCAAACTTATCCCCCCCTTTCTCCTCTTGGTGTCCATAGTCTACATTCTGTGTTTCTATTTCTGCTTTGTAAATAGGTTCATCTGCACTATTTTTGCTAGATTTCACATTTATGTGTTGTTGTTGTTCAGTGCTAAGTCACGTCCAACTCTCTGTGACCTCCTGGATTGCTGCACACTAGACTGCCCTGTCCTTAACTGTCTCCCAGAGCTTGCTCAAACTCTGTCCATTGAGTCGGTGATGCCATAACACATAATATATATGTGTGTGTTAATATGCAATATTTGTTTTTCTCTTTGTGAGTTACTTCACTCTATATGACAGTCTCTAGATCCATCCACATCTCTGCAAATGGCAAAATATCATTCCTTTTCATGGCTAATATTCCACTGTATATATGTGCCACACCTTCTTTAACCATTCCTCTGTCAATGGACATTTAGGTTGCTTCCATGTCCTGGCTCTTGTAAATAGTGCTACATGACTTATTCTCAGAAATGACACAACATCACATCCACTTTATTCTATTTGGTCATACAGACCAGCCTCAGTTAGTGTGGGAGGGGCCGTGCAAGGGCGTAGCCACCAGGGCGAGGTATCCCTGAGACCATCCTGAAGGCTGGCTACCAAAGCTCTGGGTTCCAACTTTTGTTATTTCTTTTCTCTTTCTCCTCTGTATATGCCCACTTTTTAGGGCTGCCTCCCTTGGGAGTCCTCCAGGACCCCCATGCAAATGGTATTAAAATGGTGTTTCTTGATTCATGCCCCCCATTCTGTATAGGAGCCCATCTCCTGGGTACCTCGGTTAGCTTCAGACTCAGTGTGGCTGCCTAAGACATGGCCCCCTACCTCTGCTGCGTGTTGCCTTTGCATTCCACACACTGAGAATATGCATCTTGTTTTTTGAGTGTGTCTGTTTTTTTTTTTATCTTATCTTTTATTGGAACAGACAATATGTACCATTCTACTTGACTTGAAGGTTCCACTCACCTCCATCTTCCAAAAATTAATTGGCATTTTTAATCTGGTTTTGTCCTCTCACCTACTTCACTTGTCTTATGAGTTGTTACTTTTAATATTCTTTATCCATCATCATATTCTGGTTTTCACAAGGAGAGGACACATACAAAGTTATTTAATTGACTTTCTTTCTGAATTTAGTCTTAGAAGAAAGAAAGTGTTAGTTGCTCAGTCATGTCCAACTCTTTGTGATCCCATGGACTGTAGCCCTCCCGGCTCCTCTGTCCATGGGATTCTCCAGGCAAGAATATTGGAGTGGATTACCATGCCCTCCTCCAGGGGGTCTTCCTGACCCAGGGATAGACCCATGTTCTCTTACATCTCCTCCACTGGCAGGCAAGTTCTTTACCATTAGCACCACCTTTTCTGCTTTTATTCAGAGTAGTATTGTCATGTAAGCAGTGTCCATATTTCCAGATAATGTGACATCAGAGCTGGCCCCCGAATCCACAGTAGACTTACTTTTGGAAAAGGGGTCCTATTTTATGAGTGATGCACACCTTCCGTCTTGCATACTTTAAGTTTCACAGATACAAAATGGATTTGTCTTTAAAATGTCTTACATTTCTGTGACTAAGTACTGGGTTTCTAAAACCTTCTAGCAACCATCCCAGAACCAAAGATGAAAAATAATAAAACATTTAAATTCCCTCTAGATTCACCATTGACAGTCACTCTAGGTAGCCAAGTAGCAGCTTGTGAAAGTGGTAGAAGGCATGTGGTGGTTCCACATGGATGAAAGATAAAGGGTGGCTTCTCCAGGGAGGTTTTCACCCACCTGAAGCAGCACGTTCTGGAGAGATCAACCAGAATCCAGAAGTGCCTGGTTCAATTGTCAGTTAACAGGTAAAATCCTATTAAGTGCTTATTCACTGATTAGCAAATGAAAAAGGGAGAGCTGAGTTTTGTATACAAGCTATGTTTTATTTTTTAAAAACAATATTATAAAAGATATTATATTATAATATTATAAAAATATTATAAAATATTTTCTGAAAGACCTGGTCCTACACACAGGCACACCAGGTATGCAGACTAAGGGACCCATTCCCCAACATGTCTCCACCTGTGGGTCTGAGGCTGGAATTTTCTACCATGTGTGACATTTGTGGCAGGGGTGTGTATATGTGCGTATGTGTGTGTGCATTGATTCTTGAAAGATGTCAGATTTTTAAAAAATTAACTCATTAGCATGCCTTATACAGTATGAGATGAACTTGCATCACCTCTCAAAGGGAAAAACCACCCATTGATAGATCACTAAGCAAGCAGTGGCTGACCAGAGCTGGTGGGGGGCAAAGAAGTGGGCCATCATGCCTAGTTTCAGTTCAGTTCAGTTCAGTTGCTCAGTCGTGTCCGACTCTTTGTGACCCCATGAATCACAGCACGCCAGGCCTCCCTGTCCATCACCTACTCCCGGAGTTAGCACATCACAAACTCATACCTGTGTAAACTTTCACCAAACTAAGGCAAATAAGAAAAATAAGAACAGTATAGAGATTTTTATGAAGAAAAATTGATTTGTTTTCATATTAAAGGAATGTCTTGTTCTCTGTGAGCATTTACTTGCTTCCTTTATAGTTTTTCAAATTCACTTATTTTGACAGAATGATGACAGTTGTAGAAGATAGATTGATGAGGGAGAGAGTGGATTTGTTTGTGGTTGTAGATGGTCATATGGGCTTCCCAGTGGTAAAGAATCTGCCTGCCGATGTAGGAGATGCAAGCAACATAGGTTCAATCCTTGGGTTGGGAAGATCCCCTGGAGTAGGAAATAGCAACCCTTCCCAGTATTCTTGCCTGGAAAATTGCATGGACAGAGGAGCCTGATGGGCTACAGTCCATGGGGTCACAAAAAGTCAGACACAAGTGAACACATACACACAAAGTCATTACCCTTACATAGCAAATTACAAATAAGATAGTCCTCTGTTGGTGTCCACTTTAAAAATTATTGTATTGGCTCAGACGGTAAAAGCGTCTGCCCACAACTCAGGATTCCTGGGTTTGATCCCTGGGTCAGGAAGATCCCCTGGAGAATGAAATGGCAACCCACTCCAGTACTCTTGCCTTGAAAATCCCATGGACGGAGGAGCCTGGTAGACTACAGTCCATGGGGTCACAAAGAGTCGGACACGACTGAGAGACTTCACTTTCACTTTCACTTTTCAAGTTCCAAAGCACTAGGAACTTTTGAATTAGATGATCTGCAGGGATCTTCCAATTCCCAAACTGCATTAGCTTGGACTGAAGTGTGACAGAGGGAAGGAGAGGCAGGTGAGAGGGGATGGGGGAAGAAAGAAATTCTGTCTGACATGTGGAGGCAGAAAACTCTCTCACTGGAGCTCAGAGCTGATAAATTCCTTGGCTTCTCCTTTAATACTTTTAATGTAACTTTTTTTTTAATTTTTATTTTATTTTTTAACTTTACAGTATTGTATTGGTTTTACCATATATCAAAATTAATCCGCCACAGGTATACATGTGTTCCCCATCCTGAACCCTCCTCCCTCCTCCCTCCCCATACCATCCCTCTGGGTCGTCCCAGTGCACCAGCCCCAAGCATCCTGTATCGTGCATCGAACCTGGACTGGAGAGTCATTTCATATATGATTTATATATGTTTCAATGCCATTCTCCCAAATCATCCCACCCTCTCCTTCTCCCACTGTTCTATACATCAGTGTCTCTTTTGCTGTCTCGTATACAGGGTTATTGTTACCATCTTTCTAAATTCCATATATATGCGTTAGTATACTGTATTGGTGTTTTTCTTTCTGGCTTACTTCACTCTGTATAATAGGCTCCAGTTTCATCCATCTCATTAGAACTGATTCAGATGTATTCTTTTTAATGACTGAGTAATACTCCATTGTGTATATGTACCACTGCTTTCTTATCCATTCATCTGCTGATGGACATCTAGGTTGCTTCCATGTCCTGGCTATTATAAACAGTGCTGCGATGAACATTGGGGTACACGTGTCTCTTTCAATTCTGGTTTCCTCAGTGTGTATGCCCAGCAGTGGGATTGCTGGATCATAAGGCAGTTCTATTTCCAGTTTTTAAGGAATCTCCACACTGTTCTCCATAGTGGCTGTACTAGTTTGCATTCCCACCAACAGTGTAAGAGGGTTCCCTTTTCTCCACACCCTCTCCAGCATTTATTGCTTGTAGACTTTTGGATCGCAGCCATTCTGACTGGCGTGAAATGGTACCTCCTAGTGGTTTTGATTTGCATTTCTCTGATAATGAGTGATGTTGAGCATCTTTTCATGTGTTTGTTAGCCATCTGTATGTCTTCTTGGGAGAAATGTCTATTTAGTTCTTCGGCACATGTTTTGATTGGGTCATTTATTTTTCTGGAATTGAGCTGTAAGAGTTGCTTTTGAGATTAGTTGTTTGTCAGTTGCTTCATTTGCTATTATTTTCTCCCACTCTGAAGGCTGTCTTTTCACCTTGCTTATAATTTCCTTTGTTGTGCAGAAGCTTTTAAATTTAATTAGGTCCCATTTGTTTATTTTTGCTTTTATTTCCAATATTCTGGGAGGTGGGTCATAGAGGATCCTGCTGTGATGTATGTCAGAGAGTGTTTTGCCTATGTTCTCCTCTAGGAGTTTTATAGTTTCTGGTCTTACGTTTAGATCTTTAATCCATTTTGAGTTTATTTTTGTGTATGGTGTTAGAAAGTGTTCTAGTTTCATTCTTTTACAAGTGGTTGACCAGTTTTCCCAGCACCACTTGTTAAAGAGATTGTCTTTAATCTATTGTATATTCTTGCCTCCTTTGTCAAAGATAAGGTGTCCATATGTGCATGGATTTATCTCTGGGCTTTCTATTTTGTCCCATTGATCTATATTTCTGTCTTTGTGCCAGTACCACACTGTCTTGATGACTGTGGCTTTGTAGTAGAGCCTGAAGTCAGGCAGGTTGATTCCTCCAGTTCCATTCTTCTTTCTCAAGATTGCTTTGGCTATTCGAGGTTTTTTGTATTTCCATACAAATTGTGAAATTATTTGTTCCAGTTCTGTGAAGAATACCGTTGGTAGCTTGATAGGGATTGCATTGAATCTATAAATTGCTTTGGGTAGTATACTCATTTTCACTATATTGATTCTTCCAATCCATGAACATGGTATATTTCTCCATCTATTAGTGTCCTCTTTGATTTCTTTCACCGGTGTTTTCTAGTTTTCTATATATAGGTCTTTAGTTTCTCTAAGTAAATATATTCCTAAGTATTTTATTCTTTTCGTTGCAATGGTGAATGGAATTGTTTCCTTAATTTCTCTTCTATTTTCTCATTATTAGTGTATAGGAATGCAAGGGATTTCTGTGTGTTGATTTTATATCCTGCAACTTTACTATATTCATTGATCAGTTCTAGTAATTTTCTGGTGGAGTCTTTAGGCTTTTCTATGTAGAGGATCATGTCTACTTTTAATGTAACTTTTGTACTAACACAAAAATATAATCAAGGTCTTTCACACCAGCAATTAACAGGTTTTTTTCCTTAAATGGTCAAGAGGCAAAAATCAAGGGTATTAGGTAGATACCTAGATGAAAGTGAAAGTGAAAGTCACTCAGTTGTGTCTGACTCTTGGCAGCCCCATGAACTATGCAGTCCATGGAATTTTCCAGGCCAGAATACTGGAGCGGGTAGCCTTCCCCTTCTCCAGGGGATCCTCCCAATCCAGGGATCAAATCCAGATCTCCCACATTGAAGGTGGGTTCTTTACCAGCTGAGTCACAAGGGAAGCCCAAGAAAACTGGAGTGGGTAGCCTATCCCTTCTCCAGCGGATCTTCCTGACCCAGAAATTGAACTGAGGTCTCCTGCATTGCAGGTGGATTTTTTACCAACTATGCTATCTGGGAAGCCCACCCATATAACAAGACAGAAAACAAATCCCACAGATATTTTAGTCATGAAACACAATTATTTACAGACACTGAGATCTGAAGTTCACATAATTTTCATGATAACAAACTATTGTTTTTCTTTTAATTTTCTTTCAAGTATTTGAAAATAGAAAAACCATTCTTAGCTCTCAGGCTGCACAGACACAGAAGGCAGACTAAATCTGACCTGTGGGCTTCCCTGGGCCACCCTGCTGATTTCATGAATAGTTATATTATGCTTATGGCTGGGATCTGATTACAGCCTCATAGCACAGTGACAGGATGAGGACAGGAGATGTGTATTCTCTCTCCACTGAAGTCTCAGTGGCCCCCTGTAGGTGCTGCTCAGTCGCTAAGTCATGCCAACCTCTTTTGCAACCCCATGGACTGTAGCCCACCACAGTCTTCTGTCCATGGGATTGCCCAGGCAAGTATACTAGAGTGGGTTGCCATTTCCTCCTCCAGGAGATCTTCCCAATCCAGGGATGGAACCCACGTCTCCTGCATCACCTGCAGTTCAGGCAGATTTATTTTCACCACTGAGCTGTCAGGAAGCCCTAGTGGCCCACAGAGCCGATCAACACTGAAACAGGGCATAGGGTTGAGACTACGGCTTGAGTCAAACCACCTGGGTTGGATTCCCCAGCTCCACTCCTGACCACTTCTAGCCTCTTCATCATCTCCCAGCCACCTTATCTAGAAGAAGGGACTAATGATAGCACCTATCTCCTAGAGCTGTTATCAGATGTCCGTCGGACCATGTATGAGGCAATGCACCCTGAGCAGTGCTCCCAAAATGTTACCTACCGGTATCATTAGAGTCCTGATTGAAGTTCATTTTCTCCACAGTATCTGTTACATGGAATTGTGCAGAGTCTGTTCATCTTACATGAATGCCAAAGACCTCATAGTTTTACTGAACTCAGAACCTTTTAGGGCAAGAAAAAAAACCTGCTGGTTAATGATTATAGGTATGTGAGAATGGAATATTTCAGTAAATAATACAGCCATATCAGTAAACAAGGATGTCCCAGCCCTGAGGGAACTCAGGAAGGAAAGAATACCTGCCACCTAGCAGCCATCAGACTGCTGCTGCTGCTGCTAAGTCACTTCAGTCGTGTCCGACTCTGTGCGACCCCAGAGACTGAAGCCCACCAGGCTCCCCTGTCCCTGGGATTCTCCAGGCAAGAATACTGGAGTGGGTTGCCATTTCCTTTTCCAATGCATGAAAGTGAAAAGTGAAAGTGAATTCGCTCAGTCGTGTCTGACTCTTTGCGACCACATGGACTGCAGCCTACCAGGCTCCTCCATCCATGGGATTTTCCAGGCAAGAATATGGGAGTGGGTTGCCATTTCCTTCTCCAGGGGATCTTCCCAATCCAGGGATTGAACCCGGATCTCCCGCATTGTAGGCAGACGCTTTACCGTCTGAGCCACCACGGAAGCCCGACGGAGATGGAGGGACCCTGCAAAGAGCAGCAGCTCATGCAGTCTGTCTGGCACGGCTGGCCCGCACTCTGTCAGCTCTTCTTTTCACACACAGAAACTTTGGCCTCAGGCTATTGGCTGGGCAGAGGGTCAATAATCATAATGCAAAATCAACAGAGCTGCTCAGTAGAGTGTTAACCAGCTTTGAACGCTGCCAACTTCCCCTTCTGCTAAACCAGGCTGGGCTGGGTGTGGGGGAGGGGCGCCCCGAGGGAGGGCTGGGCACTTCTGTTTCACAGGGATTCAGGGAAACTGGGCCTGGGTGTGCGATGGATGATGCTTCCAGCGTAGAAGGAGGAAACACCCAAGCTTCCTTTGGAAATTGTTTCCTGGTCTATTCAATGAAGAATGTTTAAAAGGTGTGCCCATAACTAGATCCTTCATTAGCTTGAGGAGTAGAAATTAAATAATTTTGTTACTGCCTGCCAGTGCTGAAGAGATGTAAATTTTGTGAGACACAGTTCCTACTTGCAAGCTGCTGCTCCTGCTAAGTCACTTCAGTCGTGTCCGACTCTGTGTGACCCCACAGACGGCAGCCAACCAGGCCCCACCGTCCCTGGGATTCTCCAGGCAAGAGCACTGGAGTGGGTTGCCATTAGTCAATCTAATAAGCGCTCAACTCACAAGCATCTGAGTAGCAATATTAAGCTAATAAATGAGTAATAACCTACATTCTTGATTGCTCTCTGTAACAGCTAAGGGCTTCCCTGGTGGCTTAGAGGGTAAAGAGTCTGCCTGCAAAGGTGAGGAAAATGTTTTCCTAGACACTCTTAGGGTCCCTAGCTGGGTCTGAAAATTAAATTGAGAAAAACAGATTAACAGGAGAGAGGCATACATGTATTTTTAAAAACTTTTTTTTTTTTTTTTTTTTTACATGTGCCTGGGAGTCTTTGCAAGAGAATCAAGACCCAAAGAAGTGACCAGAGGAGGAAGCATTTAGACCTTTTAGACAAATAAGCAGTAAACTTGTGAAGAATTGATTAGACAAAGGGGTTTGGGCTCGAGGTAGTGAAGGGTGAAGGAGTAACTAGAAGATAGGACTAGATTAACGAGTTTGTATACAGATTCCTCTAGTGCCCTCTCTGGGGTGATAAATTCTATCTTTATTAAATTATTAAATTTCTTTCCTGAATTTAAGAACAAAGGGAGGAGTTTTTTTCTGCACTTAGTGATTTTTAATTGCCTTCAACTCAAAATAATTTGTATATCAAAGAGGCAGGTTTGGGCGTGACACTTCTGATTTCCTTCACAGCCCTCTGCAGGTGTCCTATGCATTCCTCTAAGAGGTAACCCACTTGACCCCATTTTAGAGATGTGGAAAGTGAGGCACCGGAGCTCACCCAGAGTCACACAGGTGGCTGGGCAGAGCTGGGATTTAGACCTAAGAAGTCTACCCCAAGGCAGTGCCCTTAACTGTTAAGTCACAAACGCCTGAAACAGAAGTCAGATAGCATGGTCACAGTGGAAGTTGAAACAGAAAGCAAAGTGTGAGAGCTGATTGTTCAGCGTGCCCAAAATAGCTTCCTGCTTTTGTAACATATTTGATATGCCACCTTTCATTTATAAGCACCCAGTACCACTGGTGCCTCTAACACCAGTTTATTTTATTAAACAAATAAAACAAGTTGTTTCTGTGCTCATGTACAAATCATATTTGGTGAATTAACTAATATATTCAATATACTCTAAGAGGATTAACAACAAATGATACTTTTTGGTCTCTCTGACAATTGTTCAGGACAATTGATACTGGACAAACGACTTCAGGAAGAACTGCCTGGGAAGGCAAAGGTTTGTTTGGAAAAACATATCAGACATTAACATGAATGTCTCCTGATACAAGATAGTGGAGCAAAAAAGGAGAGGGTAGCAGCCCCCAAAGACTGAGTCTGCTACGGAAGGCAGGGCATTCTGTGTAAAGAGAGATCTTACTATCTTCCTTTACAGGTAATGTAACTTGGAAGGATTAAGTAATTTTCCCAAAGCTCCAGATCAGTTCAGTTCAGTTCGGTCGCTCAGTTGTGTCCAACTCTTTGTGACCCCTCGGACTGCAGCATGCCAGGCCCCCCTGTCCATCACCAACTCCCTGAGTTTACTCAAACTCTTGTCCATTGAGTCAGTGATGCCATCCAACCATCTCATCCTCAGTCATCCCCTTCTTCTCTCGCCTTCAATTTTTCCCAACATCAGGATTTTTTTCCAATGAATCAATTCTTCTCATCAAGTGGCCAAAGTATTGGAGCTTCAGCTTCAACATCAGTCCTTCTGATGAACATTCAGGACTGATTTCCTTTAGGATGGACTGGTTGGAGCTCCTTGCAGTCCAAGGGACTCTCAAGAATCTTCTCCAACACCACAGTTCAAAAGCATCAATTCTTCAGTGCTCAGCTTTCTTTTTAGTCCAACTCTCACATCCACACATGACTACTGGAAAAACCATAGCCTTGACTAGATGGAACTTTGTTGGCAAAGTAATGTCTCTGCTTTTTAATATGCTATCTAGGTTGGTCATAACTTTCCTTCCAAGGAGTAAGCATCTTTTAATTTCATGGCTGCAGTCACCATCTGCAGTGATTTTGGAGCCAAAAAATTATGTCTGCCACTGTTTCCACTGTTTCTCCATCTATTGGCCATGAAGTGATGGGACTGGATGCCATGATCTTCGTTTTCTGAATGTTGAGCTTTAAGCCAATTTTTTTACTCTCCTGTTTCACTTTCATCAAGAGGCTCTTTAGTTCTTCACTTTCTGCCGTAAGGGTGGTGTCATCTGCATATCTGAGGTTATTGATTTCTCCCAGCGATCTTGATTCCAGCTTGTGCTTCATTCAGCCCAGCATTTCTCATGATGTATTTTGCATATAAGTTAAATAAGCAGAGTGACAATATACACGCTTGATGTACTCCTTTTCCTATTTGGAACCAGTCTGTTGTTCCATGTCCAGTCCTAACTGTTGCTTCCTGACCTACATACAGGTTTACCAAGAGGCAGGTCAGGTGGACTGGTATTCCCATCTCTTTCAGAATTGTCCACAGTTTATTGTGATCCACACAGCCAAAGGCTTTGGCATAGTCAGTAAAGCAGAAATAGATGTTTTTCTGGAACTCTTTTGCTTATTTGATGATCCAGCGGATGTTGACAATTTGATCCCTGGTTCCTCTGCCTTTTCTAAAACCAGCTTGAACATCTGGAAGTTCACGGTTCACGTACTGTTGAAGCCTGGATGGGAGAATTTGGAGCATTACTTTACTAGCGTGTGAGATGAGTGCAATTGTGTGGTAGTTTGAGCATTCTTTGACATTGCCTTTCTTTGGGACTGGAATGAAAACTGACCTTTTCCAGTCCTGTGGTTACTTGCTGAGTTTTCCAAATCTGCTGGCATATTGACTGCAGCACTTTCACAGCATAATCTTTTAGGATTTGGAATAGCTCAACTGGAATTCTGTCACCTCCACTAACTTTGTTCATAGTGATGGTTCCTAAAGGCCCACTTGACTTCACATTCCAGGATGTCTGGCTCTAGGTGAGTGATCACACCATCATGATTATCTGTGTCATGAAGATCTTTTTTGTACAGTTCTTCTGTGTATTCTTGCCATCTCTTCTTAATATCTTCTGCTTCTGTTAGGTCCCTACCATTTCTGTCCTTTATTGAGCCCATGTTCCCTTGGTATCTCTAATTTTCTTGAATAGATCTCTAGTCTTTCCCATTCTATTGTTTTCCTCTATTTCTTTGCAGTGATCACTGAGGAAGGCTTTCTTATCTCTTCTTGCTATTCTTTGGACTTCTGCATTCAAATGGATATATCTTTCCTTTTCTTCTTTGCTTTTGGCTTCTCTTCTCTTCACAGCTATTTGTAAGGCCTCCTCAGACAGACATTTTGCTTTTTTGCATTTCTTTTTCCTGGGGATGGTCTTGCTCCCTTTCTCCTATACAGTGTCACGAACCTCCATCTATAGTTCATCAGGTACCCTATCAAGCTCCACATAGTAGCTGGCAAATCTGGAAATAGATCCCAAATATTTGGCAGAAGGCCTATGACTTTTAGGCTTCGTGGGCTACAAGATTTAACTGTTTAAGAGTCTCACAAGTTTAACTGTTTAATATGCAACAGTGCTAAAATATCATGGAATCCTGGATTACTTCCTGATGTGAGTAGAAGAAAAGTCAGAAAATCACTATTGAGGGTTTTCTGCTCTTGATGAATGATTTATTACTTCATTAAGGTACATGGAAACTAAGAGGTACTTTATTGTTGGAAGTGAAAAATCATTAAAATGTTAAGAAGTTTCCATAATTATGCTTTCTTAATAGTTCACAGCATTTGGCTATACTGGTTTTAAAATGATCTAGCATTTGAGTAGTAATTAGTGGGTTGTATTATGTTAATATAATCATGGTGTTTCAACAGTGAGTCCAAAAAAGTGGATCAAATGCAACAGAAATGAAAATATGGCCACTGTTATATTCTAGTCAACAGATCTGTCTGAATTATTGAATTATTAAAACACATTCACAGAGTTAAAAATTTATTTAAAACATAAAGAAAAATTATTTTGAGAAAAGCAGTACAATTAAGAGAAATGGGTCTCTTGAGTCTGGGGCTACTGTCACCACCATCCAAAGACAGTGACATGCCTTATTTCATATGGCCCTGGGCTGGGCTCCCTGCTTCTAGAGAAGCAGCTGAGCATCAGCCGGATGGCTGCCCAGACGGTAATTTTGAGTTAACTAAATCAGCTGGAGCATCCACAGGTCAGCAACTTCACAGCCTCTGAAGTCCTAGTCAGTTCAGTTGTGTGGATATACAGCCAGGCCATGCCTTGCCAATTTCACTGAAAATTCAAGTTGGAAGAATTCTGGAGCAGTTCTGCTCACCTGGGCCCAGAAACACAGCCCCAGACCTGGTTCTGGAGTCCTGCCCACAGTGCTGAACGTCTACACGTGGGTGATACGGTGGATGAGCAGATGGCCTGATAATTTCCCTTTCACTGACTCTCCTTCTAGCGGTCAGCCTCTAACCAGAACTCTCCATACCTTGTGTACAATAGACCGATGGGTGCCAGTGCCCGCCTCCCCCTTGACACTCCTAGGCTTTCCCAGCACATCGACATTCACCTGCTCCATGGTGGAGGTGTATGATTGCCAAGAGTTAGCTGCTTCTGCCAGTTGTACTTATTATTATAACAAAGTCATCTAATTAAATATTAAATAACAAATTGGTTAAACACAAATACAGAAAAAGACATGTTTCTGTGAAAACTAGCTTGGAAGATTTGATAAGATTAAAACTGATAAGAAACTGCTGTTCAATTAAGGGTGGCTGAGACAACATTTAAAAAGTTAGAGAGAAATATGGATTCGTATCTAGAAGGACTCTATACCCAGATTGCATCACCAGCATCTTTAAGCAATTGGCCTGCTCCAAGAAAATCCAAACTAGAAATGTCAGTGGTTCTGAAGAGGAAAAGTTAAAATTTGACCTCCTTCTCCTTCTGTCTCTGTAACTGAGCTTGGCCCTTGCAAAGTCTAGATCACGTAGGTCACGTAGTCTCAGAAAGTGGAGACTTGCAATACTAGGAACTGGAGTTTATCTCACTCACCCTTGTCCTGCTCTTTGCAATTGCCCAGTCCCTGCAAACCTGCTTAATCATGCCTGTCCAGGTCAGACATCCCCTTCCCCATCTTGACTGCTGTTCTCATGAACGCAAAACCCCTTAGTTTAAACCAGCCTATTAACAGTGAATGTTGCCCACTACAGTCTGTCTATAAAAACTCTGTAATCCCTTTGTTCAGGGCTCAGAGCTTGGAGTGTTAACTCCTCTGAGCCTGCTGAGAGGAGGAGTTAACATAATAAACCTTAGTTCTCCCACTCTCCAAGTGTGGTGCTTGGTTTCTTGAGTACTGGTTTCTGCAACGGTGCATTATGGGTGTGACTTAGCAAAAATGATGCTGTAGACCTCTAAACAGCAGCCCCATTC
The DNA here is from genome assembly GCF_027580195.1 of Bos mutus. NCBI lineage: Eukaryota > Metazoa > Chordata > Mammalia > Artiodactyla > Bovidae > Bos > Bos mutus. Next base: position 20,473,992 of record NC_091618.1, on the reverse strand, counting down.
CCAAAGAAGGGACCTGGGCCCTATTTCACAAGACTGAAGAATTGGTGTGCACGTTTTAAGTTAAAATGCCTAAAGTGCTCATGTATCTTTTGTCTATCTGTTTTTGATTCCTCACTTTAACTTCTTAAGCTAACCAACCAGCTAGCTCCAAACCATCAAACTGCTGTAGCCACGTGTTCCGGAAAACAAATTCACTCAGAAGTACAATGCAGATAGTGGAGTGCAGTTTATTCCACTGGCGAGCCCAAAGCAGAGTCTCCTCTTAGCCAAGGACCCCGACCAGTTTTTGTGAAAACCTTATATACCCTAAGTGTATGTGCACAAACCTGCCTCCCCAAATTCCCTGAAACTAGTCTGAACAAAGGAAAAAGAAAGATACAATCAAAGTTAACCCATGATTCATATGCCTTAAGCCTAGGTAGTTAACAGTGGACAATTATCAATAGGCCTGTGGTCATACCCCAATAAGCATCATAGAATGTATGATTCTATTCGGTCACACAGATAATTAGGGTGTTCTTTTAGGTGACAGAGAGTCTAGGTACGAGCCCTGGGTCTGGTTTTCCAGTTGGTGTGTCAGTTCCATAGATACTGGGCATAGAGCTTAAAGTCCACAGTCTGGCCCAAGATGGAGTCCTGCTTTCAAGATAGAACCTGTTCTCCTTCCTCCTTCAAAATAAGACTTCTACCTTCATGTGAAAACCATGAAACCAAATAAAAACAAAATCTAAATATGTCACCCATGAAGGTTCAAGACCCAACCTCAGGACAATAATGTAAAAAGTCAGGGACCGTGATTTCGATGACAGTGCACGGTGATCAGTGTCGCTGTGGGTGGCAATGGGAGGATCGTCCCCAGACAGCAGGGGATTCAAGGAAACAAGGGAAGGCTGATACCAGAGTCCCACACCTGCTCTCTGGGTGCAGTCGTGTGGGCTCTAAAGCCACTTGGATCTCTGGCAGTCACTTGTTCAGACCTCATGTATTGATTATAGGTGAACTCATTGATTGAGACTAAATCTCTGGTATGAAAAGATTTGTTAAAAATTAAATAGCTTTTCATTTTCTAATGGTCATCAAGAGCCTTGGAAAGCTGAAGATCTTGTTTAAGAGCTATTAATAGTAACTTGAAGTCATTGCATCAGAGTCCTTTTCTTAGGTTTAAAAATGATGTTGTTACTGAATAAGAATGTACTCTTGTTTGGCGGAGATGCATGCAGAAGTGTTAGGCGTGAAGTGTCATGGTGTCTACAGTCTACTTTTCAATGGACTGGCAAGGAAGTGTGTGCGTGTATGTGTGTGTGTGTGTGTGTGGAGAGAGAAACGGAGAAAAAGTGACAGCTGGAATGACTAGGCGAGTATGTTAACAGTTGGGAAACCTAGATGAAAAGATACATAGGTATTCATTATACTGGTTTTCAGTTCTTCTGAGGGTTTAAAAGTTTTTCCCCCTGAAATGTGTATATCCAAGCAACTAACATCTAATTAACCTTGTGTTAATTTTAACATGTGTTAAAATAGCCAAAGCTTCTAGTTTCATTCTCTCCCATTTCAAACAAAGTTGTTCAGAATTCATACATATAGAATATATAGATATGTGTGTATATATATATGACTGAGCTTCCCTGGTGGCTCAGAGGTTAAAGTGTCTGCCTGCAATGCGGGATACCTGGGTTCAATCCCTGGGTCAGGAAGATCCCCTGGAGAAGGAAATGGTAACCCACTCCAGTATTCTTGCCTAGAGAATCCCGTGGACGGAGGAGCCTGTATATATATATACAGAAAACATCTTAATCATGGCAGCCCAGCAATAGCCATATATATCACACGCCTTGAAATTCCAGGACCAATCTGGATATAAACAAATTACCAGTGCTCCATTCACTCACTGATCCATTCAGTCAAGCCACAAGCATTTGTTCAGGACATATTACAGCCAGGGTTGACAGTGTGAACAAGACTGGACAATTCCTTCTCTTCTGAGGCTTGGGGGCATCAAGAAAAATATACATTGCACACATAACTGCAAGTGGCCTGTTGGAGCATATAGGAAAGGGGACCTGACCTTGTTTTGGAGGAGTTCAGCAAACATTTATTTGTTCAAACTAAGACTGAAAGATTCCCAATAATATATGACTGTGACTTACTCCAAGAAATACAACTTAAGATGGCAATTCTTCATCTATGAAGAACTGATGCTTTTGAACTGTGGTGCTGGGAAAGACTCTTTTTTTTTTTGGCTTTGTGTGAGCTATGGCTTTGCCTTTATGGGAAAGACTCTTGAGAGTCCCATGAACAGCAAGGAGATTAAACCAGTCAATCCTAAAGGAAATCAACCCTAAATATTCACTGGAAGGACTGAAGCTCCAATACTTTGGCCACATGATGCAAAGAGCTGACTCTGAAAGATTGAGGGCATGAGGAGAAGGGGACAACAGAGGGTGAGATGGCTGGATGGCATCACTGACTCGATGGACATGAGTTTGAGCAAACTCTGGGAGTTGGTGATGGACAGGGAGGCCTGGCGTGCTGCAGTCCATGAGGCTGCCAAGAGTTGGAAATGACTTAGCAACCGAACAACAGCATGCACCTTTTTAGGAGTTAGAGGATGGCCAGTTTGCCTTCTCCTACCTGTGGTCCCGAGATGCTCCAAATCCAGGTCTGGTGTGAGGTCTGGGAGTCAGAAGAGTCAGAGAGGCTCAGGATCTACATGAAACAGTGGCCACCACTGCTGTGTAAACTAGAGCACCAGGTCTGTGTGGGGTTGAGTTTCCCTGCTGCAGTATCTGGTTCCCTTGGGTGTAGGACTCAGACTTTCCTCTTCTGAGGCCCTACTGCCTCCTCCAGACACTGTGGAGGAACAGCTTGGTGGTCCCTCCATTCTTGGGGCCAACCATCAACAGGTCCCTACACTCCAGAAACAAAAGCCAGGAAAAATCTTACCTTCAGGAAGCTTTTGCTTTCAGCCCAGTGACGAAAGCCTCCCTAAAGCCTGGCTACTTTCTTGGATTGAGAGGGAAAATGGCATCACAAACAAAAAGTGGATATGCAGACTAGGGTCCAAGTGTTCAGAAATCTTTAAAGAATTAGCTCTACCCTACGGACTGGGCTTGTAGATGTTGGTTTAGACTGGTAGTATCAGAGTCACCCCAGGGGCCTTTTATAGATTACTGCAACCAGCACCAGGGTTATAGATTCTGTGAGTCTGGAGTGAGGCCAAGAATTTGCATTTCTGATAGGTTTCCAGATACTGCTGATACTACTCTGAAAATCCACACTTTGAGAACAACTGCTTTAATAAATGTTAGTATTGTTGTTCAGTCAGTAAGTCTTGTCCAACTCTTTATGACCCCAAGGACTGTAGCCCGCCAGCCTCCTCTGTCCATGGGATTTCCCAGGCAAGAATACTGGAATGGGTTGCCATATCCTTTTCCGGGGATCTTCCTGACCCAGGGATTAAACCCCCATCTCCTGCATTGGCAGGCATAGTCTTTACCACTGAAGCACTAGGGAAGTCCAGATATTAGTATACTAGTATACTAATTTAGTATACTAGATTTGGTATATATTTTAGTATACTTAAATATGTGATTGAAATGAACATTAAGGTTTTAAAAATCCAGAAAAACAAGATTGAAATAATTAAGCTAGATATGACCTAATGACCCCCAGCATCTGGGAGGAAAAGTGGAAAAATTTAGTCTACTTAAAGAATGCCAAATAGCTAACCCTTGGGGGAAATATAGACCTTCCTTTTCAATTGCTTATTCTTCACTCATAGAAATTGTGATGGGTGAAAATGTGGTGAGAATCAATGATGAGTGTATGAAAATGACTATGGTCTCCCCTTTCTTAAATAACTACATAACCTACTGCCCTGGGATTAGAAAATAGATTCAATTTAAATTTTTGTGTACTTATATTTTTGTTTTTAAATTATTATTATTATTTTTTTGGCCATACCAGGCAGCATGTATGATCTTAGTTCCCTGACCAGAGATGGAACTCGTGCCCTCTGCAGTGGAAGCTCGGAGCCATAACCACTGGACCACCAGGGAATTCCCTGTGTATTTTTATTTTGATTGCAGAGAGTCCTCACTTTGGGACTATCTGAGGCAATTTCTTTTTATTTTTCCTACCAGCCAGCACATCTCCTAGGCTTGCTCTGCCTCTGTTATCAATTTCTTTTTTTTCTGGGGAAAATAAACTAAATTTCAGTTAATATTAACACAGCCCCCCAGAAAAGATAAATATATAACCATAGAATGTGTGTCCAAAATGTTTAAATCCACTATTTAAAACTATTTCTCTCTCTCTTTCTCTGCTGGCAGAGAGGAATTTTAAAACTGGCCTTCATAAAATAAATAAATAAAAACTGACCTTCATAAAATAAATAAATAAAAACACTTTCATTAGAGTTGGCATGCGCATAGGTGTGAAAGCTAGGGTTGTAAGTGGGTCTAAGTGACCATTTAGATGTGTGAGTTCCCAGGGTCGCAGCTCAATTTTTGGTTTTGTTTTTTAATAAGAAAGAGCATTTTGATATCAGCACCAGTGAATTAGTTTGTTCTTGAAAATACATGATGGATACTGATCATCCTTTTTCAGTCTTAAACATTATTTCAGGGAAAGAAAACTATAGAATTATCTACAGACGATATCACCAGTTAGTATATACAAATTCAGCTATGTTCATTTTGTTGAACCAAGAAATCTGCAAATATTAGACCACTTTCTCCCTACAACAATGGTAATTTCATATGATTCAACTATATATTGTTCTGGGAAAAAAAAAAAAGGAGAGCTGACTTGGTCTTTTCCATGAATAAATCACTTGAAATTCCTAAATACAATAAAAATGATGTACAGTTATCTGACGGTTCTATATACTTCTCACTTTTCTACTCTGTCTCTATTGATAAATTGCTACGGTATCACAGGACTCCTGCTAAATGGTGTTTGATGCTCAGAGAACAGAAAAATATGTTTGCTTTTGTTCTGTCAGTTGGAATTTATTAAGCCGTTTTTAAACAAAACCCTTTCTCTTTCTCTCTTCCTAGGGCTGTATCTGTAAAGACAAAGGCCAGTGCTTCTGTGATGGGGCCAAAGGGGAGAAGGTAAAAACAAAACCTTCATTCTGGTTCTTTTCTCCATAGAGTTCATTAACGATTCACACTCTTCCTTCATTGGTAGCAGACAGATCAGCAGTACCATATTCCATTCCCCAAATCCAATTTTTTTGTCTTACTGAATTTGTTACAATATTGCTTCTGTTTTATACTTTGGTTTTTTGGCCAGGAGGTATGTGGGGTCTTAGCTCCCTGACCAGGGACTGAACCTGCACTCCCTGCATTGGAAGGTGAAGTGTTAACCACTGGTGTTATCAGTCAGGAAAGTCCTTCCCCAAAAACAATTTTAAAGTAATTGTATATAAATATTAATCTGGAGTGGTGGAAAAGCCTTGGAGGGGAGCTTCAGATAACTGGTATAAATGCGGGCAATTACTGTAACTCTCTCGATCTGGAAACAAAAAATATTAAGGTAAAGAAAAAGAAAGTTTTTGAGAATGATCCGTATGTATCCCCTGTTTACATTGTTGCTGAAGGCGAGAGAATTGAAAACAGCGTGATCCGCTTACTCGGACACAAACGAAACCCGCAGATTTTGTACTGCAGCATTGGTGTAAGGGCGCCCTCTGGTGGAAGAATCTTGCACAAGCACTTTCTCTAGGCAAAAATTCAGCTAGACAAAGTAGCTCCATTGCAGAATTGGAGTAAAAAATGAGTGCCGTGAAATCTCATTAATTCGCTCCATTAACTTTCAATTTGTGATAATTAAGACGGAGCCAGAACTAAAATTTTTCCTTTGTTTACAAAACCCTTTTCTCAGATACGCTAATGAATTGCTTAACAATATTGAAAGATTACCGCTTAAAAATATTTTTAAAAGAATGCATTTTAAGCTCTGTAGACAAAATAATTTGCACGTTAATTACAATAAAAATTACCATATTTAAAGTATTCTATGATTCATGTGTAGTTTGATTTAGGGTTTTTCCTGAAGCTGTGAAAGTGGTATGTTCAGATCCGTGTTGAAAAGCTATGACCCATTCTCTCATTCAAGAAGCATTTATTGAATCCCTCCTCTGGGTGAGATGCTGTTCAAAGTGTGAAGGTAACAGTCTTGAGAGGGGCCTAGCAAATTCTTCTGCTTCTCTTTTTATTGAGTGTGTGTATGCACACATCATGTGAAATAGCTGACTTGCTCTGTTTTAAAAATCTAAGTTTCCATTTGTCTACTAGATTATCTGAATCAAACCAGTGGCCTTAACTGTTGAAGAGTAATCCCAGGATCTGTATTCATGGGAAGGTTATTTGTTGGCAGAACCACGTCCCTTACTGGGCCTAAAATTACTCCCTGATCCCTAAGGGCTTTCCCATATTATCATCTCTTAACTATGTAGCTCACACTTTTGGTTTTGCCACTCTTGATATCTCTCCTGCATCTCCTCCACAAATAGCAGATTGAATTACTAATTCCTGTGTAATCAAGAAAGGACTGAAACTCATAGCCTGTGTGTTGTTCTTTCTAGCTACATAGCAATTATGCACACTCCCAAGACATTCCTGAACCTGATTGTCACTCTCTCTGTATCCCCCAAAAAACACCCTTCACCAACCTCCATCCTTCTAACTGGGCTTTCCCTCTCGGTTCTTGATTCCCTGAATCTCTGCTCTGTGTAGCTCTGCCATTTGGGTAAAAGTCGAGTTTCCAGAAGACCAAAGACAAATGCTTTCAAGCCTACAGACAAATACTAACAAAAACAATAGAAACATTCCAGTGTCTATTACACTTAGCATTGAGTGTTATTTTTTTTTAATCCAAGAAAAAAATGTGCAAAATGTTACCATTATATCATAAAGAAAAGAAAATGATGGTTATGTTTACTCCTGGGCATTGCTATTCTGTGTGTGTATTGTCTTGTTTTGGTCTTAACAGGGGGAGAAAGGCTTCCCAGGACCCCCTGGGCCTCCCGGCCAGAAGGGATACCCAGGTCCTGAAGGCCTGCCTGGACCACAGGGACCCAAGGTATGTTAGCCTATGAGTTTGGAAAACCCCCAGTCCACTTAAGCTTCTTTATGACGATGGATGCCATGGTAAATTCCTGCTCCAGTCTTAGCTGGGCCCTCAGAACTGCTGCTTATTTCAAGCTATCTATTTTACAAATGAAAGTGTATATATATCAATGTATTTACACTAAGATGTGTAAATTAGCTATATAGCAGCACGGAAGCTGCTTTATAGCACAGGCAGCTCAGCTCAGCACTCTGATGATCTGGAGGGATGGGATAGGGGTGGTGGTGGGCGGGAGGTCCAAGAAGGACGGGCTGTGTGTATACACATAGGTAATTCACGTGACTCTACAGTAGAAACTAACATGATATTGTACAGCAATTCTATTGGTTTCAGCCATCAGGTTGTGTCCGACTCTTTGCGACCCCATGGACTGCAGCGCACCAGGCCTCCCTGTCCTTCACTGTCTCCTGGAGTTTCCTCAAGTTCATGTCCATTGAGTCAGTGATGCCATCCAACCATCTTGTCCCCTGTCGTCCCCTTCTCCTCCCACCTTCAATCTTCCCCAGCATCAGGGTCTTTTCCAGTGAGTTGGTTCTTCACATCATGTGGCCAAAGAGTTGGAGCTTCAGCTTTAGTATCAGTCCTTCCAATAACTATTCAGGACTGATTGCCTTTAGGATGGACTGGTTTGATCTCCTTGCAATCCAAGGGACTCTCAAGAATCTTCTCCACCACCACAATTCGAAGCAATTATACTCCAATTTAAAAAAAAGAAAAGACTATCAGTATCTTTCAGTCCTCAGCTCTACGTCCTCCTACTTCCTGATTTAGGGGTCTCCACACCTGCATCGCAAATAGATGAGGAAACAGTGGAAACAGTGTCAGACTTTATTTTAGGGGGCTCCAAAATCACTGCAGATGGTGATTGCAGCCATGAAATTAAAAGACACTTACTCCTTGGAAGGAAAGTTATGACCAACCTAGATAGCATATTCAAAAGCAGAGACATTACTTTGCCAACAAAGGTCCATCTAGTCGAAGCTATGGTTTTTCCAGTGGTCATGTATGGATGTGAGAGTTGGACTGTGAAGAAAGCTGAGCGCTGAAGAATGGATGCTTTTGAACTGTGGTGTTGGAGAAGATTCTTGAGAGTCCCTTGGACTGCAAGGAAATCCAACCAGTCCATTCTAAAGAAGATCAGTCCTGGGTGTTCACTGGAAGGACTGATACTAAAGCTGAAATTCCAATACTTTGGCCACCTCATGCGAAGAGTTGACTCATTGGAAAAGACTCTGATGCTGGGAGGGATTGGGGGCAGGAGGAGAAGGGGACGACAGAGGATGAGATGGCTAGATGGCATCCAACTCGGTGGACGTGAGTTTGACTCACGTCCCTGTGATGGACAGGGAGGCCTGGTGTGCTGTGATTCATGGGGTCGCAAAGTGTCGGACACGACTGAGCAACTGAACTGAACTGAACTGAACACCTGCATTGAAGAGATGACTCATTTGAAAAGACCCTGATGCTGGGAAAGACTGAAGGCAGGAGGAGAAAGGGACGACAGAGAATAAGATGGTTGGATACTATCACCGACTCAGTGGACATGAGTTTGGTTAAACTCCAGGAGTTGGTGATGGATGGGGAGGCCTGGCGTACTGCAGTCCATGGGGTCTCAAAGACTCAAACACGATTGAGCGACCAAACTGAACTGAACACCTGCATTGGCCCCTGGTGAGGGTTTTTTTGCCTCCATTCAAGCCCTGTCCTCTACCAGTATCCTGGTCACTGGGATTTCCACTAGAATCACATTCTGATGGTGTGTCCTCTTTCTCAGCTATGTCAACTTTGTTATTGGTTTTTCTCTTTCCATCTTTATGCAAAACCCATACCAGCATATAACTTCCTCTGGATCTTTTCAACACTATAATCCAAGGACTGCCATCCTTTCTGTCTTTCCTATCTGTCAGACTTCTTTAATAAAAAAAAAAAAAAAAAGAACCAACCACACAGGCTGTGGTTCATCTCCTACTCACTCCTCAGCCAGCAACAATTTGCCTTCTGCTCCCTCCCTGAAAACCCATGACCTCCACTTTGCGCTCTACCCCCAAAAGGTCAGTGGAGAATACTCTGTGTTTTTGTCTGGCCTGGACCCCTCTGTTTTGTTTCCAGCTGTGAGGCTCCCTCTTTTCTCCTTGAAACACAGGCCTGTTTCTGGAACCCTCCTTTCTCTTCTCTCCCCTCCCCAATGCTTTCCTTCTTTCCCAAGTTCCTGTTTCTCAGCTGGGTTCTTCAATGTCGGGCCTCCTAAGGTTCTTACCAGAGCCCACCGCCCTTCACACTCATCACACATTTTTATCCTAAAGTCTGTGATACAACAAAGGGCTTTGTTTAAATAAATGCCCTAGAGGATTTGCTAAATAACTGCATAACCACTAGATTTGCTGATGGCTCTTTTCTGCTGTGGAATTAAGCCTGGACTCAAGCCTGGACTCTCACGCACCCTCTGGGTCACTCCCCTGCCTGCTGGCTTCCCCGGAAGCTATGAACTAACTAATAAGTTGTGAGGGTGATTATAATTTTTAAATTATAATTTTAAATCTTTTTAAATTTCCTAAGGAATGTTACAGAATATTTAGGTAACATTTTATGTGAATTTGTTGCAGGAAGGGGCACCCCTTCCAAGGCTCTTGTCTAACACTGGGAAATAAATTATGCGAGGAAACACACGAGCTGACAAAGCAAGAGACTTTACTGAGAAGAGGCACCCGAGTGGACAGCAGCCGAGTAAGGGAACCCAGGAGAACTGCTCTGCCGTGTGGCTTGCAGGCTCAGGTTTTATTGATGGGGTTAGTTTCCGGGTTGTCTCTGGCCAATTATTCTGACTCAGGGTCCTTCCTGGTGGCACACGCATCGCTCAGTCAAGATGGATTCCAGCGAGGAGGATTCTGGGATACATGGTGTCTCCTTTTGACTTTTCCCAAGCCTTCCGGTTGGTGGTAGCTTATTAGTTCCGTGTTCCTTACCAGTCCCTCCTGTCGTAAGATAACACACAAATAGTTACCATGGTGCCTGACTAGTGTGGGCAGTTTCAGTCAGTGTGTTTCCCCTATTCTGAGTCAGGCACTGAGGCATTGGGACTTTTCTTCTTGACTGGATTTCTTTTACTCCTCACATTGATCTCATTGGTCATGAGGATGGTGACATATTATTATCTTCATCATAGAGATGAGGAAACTGACACTCAGAGGATGAAGCAATTTGTCCCGGGTTACACAGCTAATAGGTGGTAAAATCAGAGTTCAAATCCAGGATTATATGATGCCAGAATCAAATTCCTACAGTCAAAGAAATTAAACCCATTCCTACAGTTGCAAGACTTGCTGTTTTCCAGGGATTCTACTTTACTGTGTTCATGTATGCATTCTGTTTCTTCATTCCTGCTTTCTCTAATCCTAATATGAAAAAAGTCGTTTCGATTCTGGATATTTAGTGTCTGGTTCCAGACATGTTTAGTGTCTGAACATTCTGCTCCATTCCTTCAGGGTGTGGTCTCAGATTTCCCTCCATTTCCCTGGAAGGGAATTTGTCACTTCAGCACTGGACTTAAGATCAGCCTAATGCTAACTCACTCCTATTCTGTTTTCTGTACTCCGTTCTGCTGGTTTCCTTAGCTTTTCTCTAGAGAAGTCAGTAATGGATTAAAATTATAGTTGTGAACACACGGTGCTTTGTGTGGGTTACATGATGTGTAGGTATTCCATAACATTCATCCAGAAAACTGATATAGTAAACTATAGCTTAGAGCGGCTGTATTGTGTTCTGTGATGTGCTCAGTCATGTCTGACTCCTTCTGACCCCGTGAATTGCAGCCCACTAGGCTCTTCTGTCCATGGGATTTTCCTGGCAAGAATACTGGAGTGCCATTGCCGTTTCCTTACAGGGGATCTTCCCAACCCAGGGATTGAACCCACATCTCTTGAGTCTCTTGCATTGGCAGGCAGATTCCTTACCCCTGCTCCACCTGGGAAGCCCATAGCTTAAAAATATAGCCACAAATGATAATTGAACCAAAGATAGGCAATCAGAGAATATTAAAACCTGATTAAAAGGTGTTGCAGGTTTATAAAGGTCTTCATTCTGAATATTTTCTATATGAGACAGTTTATAATGGCGAACTGAAGCCTGCAAGTCACGCTTCTGGCATCTGCAGATTACAGACAGCCCCCGGCAGAGGAGGGGGTCATGGTCACGCACCTAGGAATTCCGCTTCAGACAAGAAAGACTGACTTTGGCCTTGATGGTCCCGTCTCAGAAGTCTCTGTAACAACCCTGTCCTCAAATAATCAGAAATACCAAAACATACTGAAACTCCCAGGAATGAAGAAAAACTTTTGGATGACAATGGAACTTTCACACCAAGTGGTTTCGTTAAAACAGTTTTGTTTGGGGCTATTCTCTAAGAAACAGGACCTCCATGTGTATTCACTGTGTGTTCCAAGCAAGTTTATCTCTGGTTCAGGCAGTTCTCGGTTTGCTATTTATTTATTTGTGCCTGCCAGGCACATTTTGTTAATAAAGTAGTTCTCATGCGCAGAAATATTGCCTGCCATTCTCATCCGCCGTTGTAATTGTGTCATTCATCCTTATCAGCCCACGGCAGCTGTCTGGCTAATGTGGGGCTTTTCCCGCAGCCCTTCTCAGACACTAATGTGAGCAAGAATCACCATCAAATCTTGTTGAAATGCAAATTCTGAATCAATAGGTCTGGGAGGTGGGGGAGACCCAGGATGGCGCATTTCTAACAAGCTCCCAGATGATGCTACTGTTGGACCCCCCACCTTGAGTAGCAGGGGTATGAATGGATTTCTGTTTGTCCTTTCGGATACATAACTATAGCGCCAATGAAACAAGCAAGCAATTGAACCGTGTTAACAATGAAATAATCGCAAGAGCAAAACTGTGTGGCGTGTGAATAAAACCAGGACCTTTCATGTACGGGCTTATTAGTGCCGAGTAATTGTCACAGTGCTTACCTTGTTTTTTTGCATTTGGATCTAGGGCTCTCCAGGATCTCCAGGACTGACTGGTGCCAAAGGCGTGAGGGTTAGTAGTCTAACCAGTCTATCCTGCTTGTTTGATGAGAAATCTTGTTTTAAAAAGTAAAAAGAACCCTGGCACTGTAAAAGATATACAGATGTCACAAAGGAGTAGGTTGTGTGTGAGCCAATTCTGTAGATGACGTTCAAGGGCAGGTAAAAGCAGTCTATAATGGTAGAAATCTACATAGTGGTTACTCACTTGGGGGTAGGTGTTAATCGACTGGAAAGTTGCATGAGGGTACCATATGGGGTGGTGGAGAGGTTCTGTGTCTGGTTGGGTGGGAATCACCAAAACGTGCGTATGTACACAGGTGAATATTCCTCAATCTGTTTGTGGAAGACTGGAGCACTTTATGCAAATTATGCCTTAAAAAAATCTATCCCCCCCAAAGCCAAAAATGATCTTAATCATGTCTATTTAAAAGTTATATAAATGTAAGATTTACAAAGTTTGTCCAGCTTTTTTGTGTGTTTCAAATCGCTTTTAGCTGTTCCCAATTATAGTTACAGAATGGGGGTATTGGAATGATAAATCATGTCTTGTTTACAGGTTGAACATTTTTAGTTTTTTTTCTTGCCATCTTTCTTCTTTTTTATGTCTTTAGGGAATAACTGGATTACCAGGATTTTCAGGTCCTCCTGGACTTCCAGTAAGTAGTGAGAATATGTGTAAATGGAATAATAAGCAAGCTCATTTTAATAAAGATGTTAAAGCACTAACACAAGAAAATGAGTATAATGTTTTGGCTACATGATGAAAATGTCAGAATTACAGTGTATTAAGAGTGTGGATTTATAGGATATCAAGTCAAATTACATTTCCTGAAATGTAAGCATAATAGAATGGAATAGATTGGGGTGGGATGGGATGGGATGAGACAGAATAGAATAGAATAGGATAAATCTACTTAATAGCACAGAATAAAAATAATCAGATAGTTACCACTGTGAACACTTCCCTCCTCTCCTTTTCCCCAGCTTAATATAGCATGTTAATGGACTCATTTTGTATAGAAAGACCTTTTGCTTTATCTTAAATAATATATCTCACTTGATAATTTATGGTTTTAATTAGCCTATGTTATTTCCTATGATTTTAATTTAAATTATCTAAAATAGCCAGTTTACTACTTAACTATTTAAATAACCATTTATACTTAAATAACTATCTAAATTAGCCTGTCTCTTCCTACTGTGTGCTCTGCGCTGTTTCTACCTGCCCCAGAGCCTGATTATATTTTCTTTTTGAGACTTTCTCTGTTTTTTAGGGCATCCCGGGCCATCCTGGACCTTATGGACTTGCTGGTTTGCCAGGATGCAATGGTTCCAAGGTGTGTATCTTCTCACGCAGGAGGTGGTTAGTTAGTGTTTTGCTAAATGAATAAACCTGGGTGACATAGCAATGAGATGGCCTAGCCCTTCCTTGAGATGTTGTTTTGGCCAGAACCAATGGTATATGTCTTCAGGACAGAAAGGTGATGATTTTCTTTCTCCTCATGCTTGTTTCTTTATTCTTCCAGCTTTATTGAGATATGGTTGACACATAGAACTACCTAAGTTTAAGGTGTACAGCATAATGACTTACATACATCATGAAATGATTATCATCATAAGTTTAGTAAGCTTACCATCTCTTATAGATACGAAATTAAAGAAGGAAAACATTTTGTGTGTGATAATTCTTAGGCTCCATTCTCTTAACTTTAAAAAATTAACAGCATTAATTAGATTTCTCACATTTACATTGTATCCCTAGGACTGTTTATCTTATAGCTGGGAGTTTGGAGTACCGTTTGACTGCCTGCACCCAATCCCCCCTCCCTCCACCCATCTTGCTTTCAGATTATGTTTTAAGAAAGTTCTCTCGTGTTCTCCCACAGAAAGATGACTAGGGCTCAAACAGATATTTGCATCTGAGGTTGCGATTGTATATAAACCAGAAACTGAAGCTTAGAATGCAAAGTTGGAAGAGAAAAACTGAGCTTTCCGATGTGCACTCATCTCCTTTGTCTCCTGACTGCACTCTGCTTTTCCCCAGGATGGTGGCCATGAAAGGACTAATTACAAAAATTTCAAGGAAGCAGCCATTAAAAAGTTCTTGGCACAATTAACCTTTTGCCATTTATGCACAATTTGAGAAACAGTAGATTCTAATCCTGTTTTCAATTAAGATAACGGTTTTCTAGTCTTTAGCCTCATGATCCAGTAGTTGTGAGGAATTTGGGTTACTTTGTCTAAATTTACTGCTGCAGGGTTGGAAGCAAGGAACAGGGGAAATATCACAATAGGCTGTTCTAGAACAACTAAGAAGAATGACAAGCGTCATGTGTCTTCCAGGGAGAGCCAGGGTTCCCAGGACTTCGGGGGACACCAGGCTACCCAGGAATACCGGTAGGTTTATGTTTCTAACTCCCCATCCAAGACACAGAGTTTCCTTTGAAGCGATCATATACAGAAATCTGTCATGACCTTGGGGAAGTTGAAGCCAGTCAACAGTAGACATTTGACTACTCTTTGCAACCCCACCAGGCTCCTCTGTCCATGGGATTTCACAGGCAAGAATACAGGAGTGGGTGGCCATGCCCTCCTCCAGGGGATCTTCCCGGCCCAGGGATTGAACCCAAGTCTCTTGCATCTCCTCTATTGACAGGCAGATCCTTTACCACTGAGCCACCTGGGGAGCCCAGTAGTTGAGAGGAATGAATAAATGCACTGGGGTTTGCACTTTGAGACTTTGTTTTGCTTTTGAGACATTGAAGTGGAGATCTGAGATAGACAATGGGAGACACCTGGATGGGTGGTCGTGACTCAAGGATGGAGAGAGGAGAGAGGGCCTTGAAAGTGGGGCTTCGAGAGCTCTAGCATGTGAAGGGAGGTCAAGGACAATGAGCCTGTAAAGGAAGAAGGGCCCTGGGAGTAGAAGAAAAGCAAGAGGGTTGGATTCTGTAAGCCCAGGAAAGATATTGTTAAACAACAAAAATTCAGCTGAGTAAATCTGAGCATCTAACCGGCTTTATTGGATGATTCACAAACCCAGCTCTCTCCTATCCAGCAAAGAAAGAGTTGCCTCCAGCCATAGATAGCAAAGGATTTTAAAGTCAGAGAGAGAATGGAAATCTGACATTCTTAGCAAAGAATGTATTGTTTTATTAACAAAGAAGGCATTGTCTTAGACAAGGTAGCCTGTTAAGGGAAACAGAAGGGGCTATTGGGTGGAGTATCTTATTAGTGCTGACCTGGAAGTTCCAGGTTGGCCAGTCAAAGGTCAATTCCTGGAGAAGGTTAAAACCATAGTCAAGGCAGGTATTAAGTCTTGGTTTGCTGCACTGGACCTAGCAGGAGTGATTCCATTTTGGCTTCATCTCTGTTTTAACAAATTCCAGTAAAGGCGAGTAACAGACAGCTTCTCAGTGCTGTCGAGAAGTTCAGTAAAACAAGAACGAATGTTTTGTCCTTGGTTTCTATAACATCAAAGTCACTGCAGACTTTAGCAAGGGATATGGGATAGGGAGGCCTGGGTGTGCTGCAGTCCATGGAGTTCGCGAAGAGTTGGACACAACTGGGCAAATGAACAACAACATTTCCTTGACAGATGGAGGCAGGAGGCAGATATGGGCCTAAGGAATCAGTGGGGATGAACAAAGTGAGTAATTTATAGATGACAGAAAGGATAGGTAAGACAGGATGAAGCAGTGTATTCTGGGGGAGACTGGTTTCCTTGATGGCTCAGATGGTAAAGAATCTGCCTGCAGTGTGAGAGACCCAGGTTCAATCCCTGGGTCAGAAAGATCCCCTGGAGAAGGGAGTGATGACCCACTCCAGTATTCTTTCTTGGAGAATTCCATAGACGGAGGGGGCTAATGGCTACAGTCCATGGTGTCTCATGACTAAGCGACTGACATACACTTTGTTTAAATGAGAAAGACTTGAGCAAATGTAAAAGCCAATAGGAAGCTTGCAGCAGGAAGAGAAGGCAGAATAGCAGAGAGAAGGACAAAGCAGGGATGTTCTGTATTTGGTTTGCCTCTAGTTATTAATATGATGCTCTTTTCCCTAGGGTGTCATTGGTTTGAAAGGAGAAAAGGTAAGTGATTTGTGGCATGTTGTTGTTGAAAAATCTCTAACTGCACATATTAAAGGCACATCTCTTAAGATATATCATTACAAATCAGATTTCATGATTAATTCAGAAATTATATTTATTCCTATTGAGCATCTTCTACTTCTTGTCATAAATATGTCTTAAGGAATGCAAGCTTTGTATCATCCTTTAGGAAAATAAGGTCTGGGGAAGGAGAACTGATCTTATGCTCAAGGCTCCAGATTCTAGGTCAGGAAGTGCCACTCATTTTGGTGTCTTGGGAAATGGTGTATTATTCTTGTGTCTTCCCTCTATAGCCAATGGTCAGTTTTAGACAACATGAAAATGCTTTGAATTCTTCAAAACAGAATAACTAAAAAATCCTATAGCATTTCTGTAAGTATATATCCTGGAAGCACTTTTATCCTTGAAACAGTATGACCTTGAATAATCATTTAAAGATGTCTTGAAGATAAAATGCTGCTGATGTTTGATGAATTTCCTTTTCAAGGGTGCTCCTGCTGAAGGAGAAGGTGTAGGCCTTGATGGAAAAGGTGACCCTGGGTTGCCAGGAGCTCCTGGATTCCAGGTACACACTTCAGAGAAGGTCTCTATCATTCTCCATCTCTCTCTCTGTCTCTTTCCACCTCTTTTTTTCTCTTCTTTCTCTCTCTCTCTTCCTCTCCCTATATCTTTCTCACCCTCTTAAAAATATTTTTCACATTCATGTTTCTCCTATTTATATATTTCATTTTATTCTAAAACTTTCACCTCATTATAAGAAACTACATTAAGCTCATATAAAAAAGATGCTTTTGTACATATGTATTTTAGTCTCTTCTCAAGTCTCAATCACCCAAGCTTTCTTCAATCTAAGGAGGAGTTTTCAAGGAATGGTTATGTTCCTTTTAGTATTTGTCAAAATCCAGGATAGGTTTGTATCCCACATTGAATGCGATTTAAAACTGTAATATTAAATAACAGTCCTATTGTAAAGTATGCATGATAGTAATATTTTATTTAAATGCATCTTTCTCCTGCTGAATAGTTTGCTTTCTGATATCTATGCTTGTAGCCTGAGGGTGATCCAGAATAGATACAAAGAAACAGCTGTTCCCCCGAATATCCTTTACTTCCTGATTCAAAGGAGTCTTTTGATACTAACTTTCAGATTAATTAGGGCTTCCCTAGTGGCTCAGAGGGTAAAGCGTCTGCCTACAATGCGGGAGACCCGGGTTCAATCCCTGGGTCGGGAAGATCCCCTGGAGAAGGCAATGGCAACCCACTCCAGTACTCTTGCCTGGAAAATCCTATGGACTGAGAAGCCTGGTAGGCTACAGTCCAAGGGGTCGCAAAGAGTTGGACACGACTGAGCGACTTCACTTTCACTTTCAGATTAATCAATCATAAATATCTTAATTCAGAAATACATGTAGAAATTCCTGAGTAGAGGTTGGTATTTGCCTGAGCAAGTCAAAGAGTTTGAGTTAAGGCTGTTGAACGTCCATCCAGTGAGCCATGCCAGCTGGTGATGGATGGGCTGCCAAACTGAACAGTGATGCGATTAGAAGCCATCAGAGAATTTTACTTATTTACTTATTTTCAGCTGTGCTAGGTCTTTGTTGCTGCTCTCGAGCTTTCTCTAGCTGCGGTGTGCAGGCTTCTCATTGCAGTGACTTCTCTGGATGTGCCGCACAGGCTCAAGGCGTGCGAGCCTCAGCAGTTATGGCACACAGGCTGAGTAGTTGCAGCTCAAGAGCTTATTTGCCCTGTGGCGTGTGGGATCTTCTCAGATCAGGGATGAAACTGGTGTCTCCTGCACTGCAAGACGGATTCTTAACCACTGGACCACCAGGGAAGCCCAGTCGAAGGCTTTTGAGAAAAGACGCAAAAGTCGATAGCTCTTCGTTTGTTTCTTGTTTGCTTGTTTGTTTCCTTAGGAAGCAATAAGGGGTCAGATGCTGAGGGCAGGGGATCTAGAAAGAGGAGACAGTAGCAATCTGGGACACGATGTATCCCTTAAATGTGTGTTGAGCATTGGCAATGTACTACAGTATGCTACTGCTAAAGGTATAAGAGTGGGACCTTCAGTTCTATAAGAAATCCCTCTTACCATCCACCTGCCAGTTAGGTACCAGGAGCTATTTAGGCTCTGGGATACCATAGTGCACAAATCCCCAAAAACAGTTTAACCAAAATTCTTGCCCTCATGGGACATGCCTTTTAGAAGGAGAAAATATTTCAAAATGTAAATTACTTCCTGTGTGTTGTGTTCAGTTCAGTTCAATCGCTCAGTCGTGTCCGACTCCTTGTGACCCCATGAACCGCAGCACGCCAGGCCTCCCTGTCCATCACCAACTCCTGGAGTCCACCCAAACCATGTCCATTGAGTCGGTGATGCCATCCAAACATCTCATCCTCTGTTGTCCCCTTCTCCTCCTACCCTCAGTCTTTCCCAGAATCAGGGTCTTTGCAAATGAGTCAGCTCTTCGCATCAGGTAGCCAAAGTATTGGAATTTCAGCTTCAACATCAGTCCCACCAATGAACACCCAGGACTGATCTCTTCTAGGATGGACTGGTTGGATCTCCTTGCAGTCCAAGGGACTCTCAAGAGTCTTCTCCAATACCACAGTTCAAAAGCATCAATTCTTCAGTGCTCAGCTTTCTTTATAGTCCAACTCTCACATTCATGTGTGTTGTGTTAGATAGTAATAAATGCTGAGGAGAAAAATTAATGTTGGGTTGAGGATAGGAAGTGTCTAGGTTAGAAGGAGTGCTGTGGCTTTAGATTGGATATGCAGGAAGGCCCATGGAAAGGATAATGTTTAAGTAAAGACAAGAAAAGGGAGCAGAAGTGAGTCATAGAGATAGACATCAGGGGAAAGAGGATTCTAGGCAGAGGGAATGCAGGTGGAAGGATCCAGAGTTAGGAGCATGCTTAGTGAGAGACAGAAAGAGAGGCGGGGAGAGGAAAATTTTCTAAAAATCTTAAAAGTCTTCTAAAGTAAAGCAAATGCTTTGGTCATTTTTCTGGAAATAGTACCACCAGGATGGTGGTACCCCTATGTAGTACCAGCAAGAATAGTCCTGGTAGTTATACATGGCACATGGCCTTTACTGAAATTAACTGCAGGCGTAAATGGGAAACATTATGCTCTGATTTTACTAAAATAATGTAAGGCATTTAACTAATGGACATTGTTCTTCAGTAAGAAGTAAATTTGAACTTACTCTAATTCTTCTCTTCATTTAAAGGGTTTGCCAGGCCTTCCAGGTTTTCCTGGACCTGCAGGTCCACTTGGCCCTCCAGGATTCCTTGTGAGTATGAAGCCACCATTGCAATAGACATTGTAACTAATAAAAGAATCATAGCTTAAAGATTTTAAACATGTTGTAGGTTTGGTGCACTACCTGCTGTAATTTTAACTGATGGATTTTTCTAGGGCTTTCCGGGAACCATGGGACCTCCAGGACCTAAGGTAGATTGCAATCTATATGTTGTACCAGCCAGAACATCCTAACCAATCTAAAAGCCAACTCAGTCTGATTGCACATGCAGGTCTCTGCCGGGGCTTCTCTTTGGGACTCACAAGAATCCCCAGCAGGGACGTGAACAGTTCTCCACCTCTTTCTTCTCCTTTCCCTGCACTTCAGTAACTTGATCTCTGATACAAAGAGTCTTAATTCAATTATATGGAGCTCCTTGTTGGGAAAAGAGCAAGGATTCCTAGTCTATAAGTTTCCATTTCTCATAGTCCTGCTGATCTCCCAGTACTTTATCTTATACATTTTTGTACTGGGCTGCTTCCCAAAACCAACCGATAACTATTTTCTAGTTATTTTCATACAAGAAAATAAAAGATGACCGTTCATGTGCTCATTAAACAGGGTCCTGCATGTCTTTCTGTTACAAAAGCCAACTGTTAGGATTGGGGAAAAAAAAAAAACTTTTTCTTCTATCTTCTTAGGTTCAGTGACTGGGTTAACAGGAGAAAAAAGGTTGATTTCATATGCATATGGAGACCTCACAGAAATGAAATGAAAACCCCAAAGAAGCAATCAGACCCAGAGGCTTGTATACCGTTTTAACAAAGGGTGATACATTTGTGGTGAAGTATCAAGACATAGGAAGTGGGTTGTGAGCTTCTAGGGGCAACAAATTGTGGGAAGGTAAATATATGGGGGAAACTAGTGGAAGATAAGGGTTATTTCAGTGAAGTTTGTTTATGCAGGTTTAAGCTGGTGTTGTCTCCCATGATGAGTTGTCTTCTCTTCTGTGCACAGGAGAGGGGAGGGTGACACATTCACACGGGGAAATCTGTGCCCAGCCTTGAGGCCCAGGGAGAGAGGAGAGAACTTTTTCTGCATTCCCTGTTTCTCAAATGCCTTCAGCTCAAAAAGAGTTCTTCTGCCAAAGTGGTGTATTTTGGAGCTGGATAGTCTGATCTCCTTCATTAGTTAAAGTTAAAAAAATGTTGAGAGAGGGCTGAGCCTCATCAGGAAATTAGTAGTGAACACAGTATCTCTTACTATCAGGTAAGCCTTTGTGTGTAGGGTACTTTCCAAGGTGCTTTCACATTTACTGTTTCATTGATGTGCGTGTATATACACACACGCACACACACACATACGTTCTCTGTGAGATGAACAGGTTCAGGTTAAGTGAATCATCAAACAGTAATTGGCAGAACTAAAGTTTAAAATCTTTTGATTCGTCATCCTGAGCTTTTCTCTGCTGCTTGTGGCCTAATGGGATGAAAATCTGCAAACTCAGAAGCAAAGAAACAAAGAGACATTGGTTGAAACGATAGATTTACTGAAGAGAGATGATTCACATTAGACTTAGCTCATGTTCTAACTTACTAGTGAAGTCAGGTTAGCTTTAATTCTGTTTTTAGTTCTCTGTTAAGTTTTGAATTTCAGAATCCTGAAGTTCAACTACACATCCCTCTTATTTTTAAGACTAGAAAACAGGGCACCAGAAGTTATGTATCCAGCCAGCAGATTCAAAACTAGCTGGTGTCTGGCTAAGCCAAAAAAAAAGGTCCTCTGAGCCGGTTTCCTCCTCCACCCCACACCCTTTCATGCCATCACTTGCGTTTTTAAGTAACTCCCTTCAACTTTCTGCACTTTAAGATCTCTCCTTTTAAAAGAAACATGTTGCCACTCTACTCCAAGCAATAAAGTAACTTTTACAGTCCTAACATTATGATTAAAATGTAAGTGTTCAGTTACAAACATTGGAACTTTAATGGGCTTAGACTGTATATTTGTATTCATTAAAAAGATAATTTGGTTTTGTCTTTTCTTACAGGGTCACATGGGTGATAACGTGCTAGGACAGAAAGGAGAGCGGGTAATATATATACTGTGGTTTATTTGTGGGCAAAATATTTTAGGTTCCTTAGTAAACAACACGTTTTATAATGCCATTTGTGGCAACATGGATGGATCTAGAGATTGTTATACTGAGCGAAGTAAGTCAGACAGAGAAGGAGAAATATCTGATGATACCCTTATATGCAGAATTGAAAAAGTAATGATACAAATGAACTTGTATACAAAACAGAAACAGACTCACAGGCTTAGAGAAGAGCTTATGGTTGCCAGGGAGAAGGATGGGGGAAAGGGATGGTTAGGGGCTTTGGGATGGACATGTATGCACTGCTGTATTTAAAACGGATTATCAACAAGGACCTACTGTATAGCACAAAGAATTCTGCTCAATGTTATGTTGCAGCCTGGATGGGAGGGGAGTTTGGGGAAAAAAAATGGATACATGTATATATATGGCGGAGTTCCTTTGCTGTCCACTTGAAATTATCACAACATTCTTAATCAGCTATACTCCAATAAGGTAAAAACAGAACAAAAAAGTCTGAATAACCCAGATAACCACAATGGTGTGATCACTCACCTAGAGTCAGACATCCTGGAATGTGAAGTCAAGTGGGCCTTAGGAAGCATCACTAGAGAGGTGATGGAATTCCAGCTGAGCTACTTCAAATCCTAAAAGATGATACTCTTAAAGTGCTGCACTAAGTATGCCAGCAAATTTGGAAGCTCAGTTTTCATTCCAATCCCAAAGAAGGGCAATGCCAAAGAATGTTCAAACTACTGCACAATTGCACTCATTTCGCATGCTAGCAAAGTAATGCTCAAAATCCTTTAAGCTAGGCATCAACAGTATGTGAACTGAGAACTTTCAGATGTACAAGCTGGATTTAGAAAAGGCAGACAAGCCAGAGATCAAATTGCCAACATCAACTAGATCATGGAATAAGCAATAGAATTCCAGAAAAACATCTACCTCTGCTTCACTGACTACACTAAAGCCTTTGACGGTGATCCATCACAACAAACTGTGGAAAATTCTTAAAGAGAAGGGAATACCAGATCACTTTACCTGCCTCCTGAGAAATCTGTATGTAGGTCAAGAAGCAACAGTTAGAACCAGACATGGAACGACTGGTTCCAAATCAGGAAAGGAGTACGTCAAGGCTGTATATTGTCACCTTGCTTATTTAACTTATATATAGAGTATCATCATGAGAAACGCCGGGCTGGATGAAGCACAAGCTGGAATCAAGATCACCGGGAGAAATATCAATAACTTCAGATACACAGATGACACCACCCTTATGGCAGAAAGCAAAGAGGAACTAAAGAGCCTCTTGATGAAAGTGAAAGAGGAGAGTGAAAAAGTTGACTTAAAACTCAATATTCAGAAAACTAAGATCATGGCATCCAGTCCCATCACTTCATGGCAAATAGATGAGGAAACAATGGAAACAGTGACAGACTTTATTTTGGGGGGCTCCAAAATGAAATTAAAAGACGTTTGCTCCTTGGAAGAAAAGATGATCAACCTAGATAGCATATTAAAAAGCAGGGACATTACTTTGCTGACAAAGGTCCATCTAGTCAAAGCTATGGTTTTTCCAGTAGTCATGTATGGATGTGAGAGTTGGACTGTGAAGAAAGCTGAATGCCAAAGAATTGATGCTTTTGAATTATGTATTGGTGAAAACTCCTGAGAGTCCCTTGGACTGCAAGGAGATCAAACCAGTCCATCCTAAAGGAAATCAGTCCTGAATATTCATTGGAAGGACTAATGCTGAAGCTGAAACTCCAACTTTGGCCACCTGATGTGAAGAACTGACTCACTGGAAAAGACCCTGAAAGATTAAAGGTGGGAGGAAAGGGGAATGACAGATGATGAGATGGTTGGATGGCCTCACCGACTCGATGGACATGAGTTTGAGCAAGCTCCGGGAGTTGGTGGTGGACAGGGAAGGCTGGCGTGCTGCAGTCTATGGGGTCACAGAGTCAGACATGACTGAGTGACTGAACTGAACTGAACTGAGAGTGTACTGTGAGAAATTCCAGGCTGGATGAAGCACAAGCTGAAATCAAGATTGCTGGATGGAATATCAATAACTTCAGATATGCAGATGACACCACCCTTATGGCAGAAAGCAAAGAGGAACTAAAGAGCCTCTTGATGAAGGTCAAAGAGAAGAGTGAAAAAGCTGGCTTTTAAAACTCAACATTCAAAAAATGAAGATTGTGACATCCTGCTGCTGCTGCTGCTAAGTCGCTTCAGTCATGTCCGACTCTGTGCAACCCCAGAGACAGCAGCCCACCAGGCTCCCCCGTCCCTGGATTCTCCAGGCAAGAACACTGGAGTGGACTGCCATTTCCTTCTCCAATGCATGAAAGTGAAAAGTAAAGTCGCTCAGTCATGTCCGACTCCCAGCGACCCCATGGACTGCATCCTACCAGGCTCCTCCATCCATGGGATTTTCCAGGCAAGAGTACTGGAGTGGGTTGCCATTGCCTTCTCCGATTGAGGCATCTAGTCCCATGCAAATAGATGGGGAAACAATGGAAAGGGTGACAGACTTTCTTTTCTTGAGCTCAAAAATCACTGTGGATGGTGACTGCCTCCATGAAATTAAAAGACACTTGCTCCTCGGAAAAAGCTGTGAGAAATCTAAACAGCATATTAAAAAGCAGAGACGTTATCTCGCCAACAAAGCTCCATAGGCACAGCCATGGTTTTTCCAGTAGTCATGTACACGTGTGAAAGTTGGACCATAAAGGCTGAGCACCAAAGAACTGACGCTTTCGAACTGTGGTGTTAGAGAGGACTCGAGAATCCCTTGGACTGCAAAGAGATCAAACCAGTCCATCCTAAAGGAAATCAGCTCTGAATATTCATTGGAAGGACTGTTACTGAAACTGAAGCTCCAGGATTTTGGCTGCCTGATGCAAAGAGCCAGATGCCGGGAAAGATTGAAGGTAGGAGGAGAAGGGTACGACAGAGGATGAGATAGTTGGATAGCATCTAACTATCTAATTCAATGGATATGAGTTTAAGCAAACTCCAGGAGATGCTGAAGGACAGGGAGGGCTGGAGTGCTGCAGTCTATGGGATCACAGAGTCAGACACAACTGAGCAACTGACCACCAACAACAAAAGACTTACGAATACACATTTTATTTACTAAGTCACATTGAAACCAAAGCATTTGCTGTGTCTCAAGTTTTGTTTGCTTTATTTTTTAGGTAAGAACTAAAGAGGAAATGTAGATCTCTTAAGCTTTTTTGTAATTCCTGAGTGTGTTTGTCTTCAGGGTGTGAAAGGATTGACAGGACCCCCTGGACCACCAGGAACAGTTATTGTGACTCTAACCGGCCCTGATAACAGAACGGTAACTCTTCTGTGTTATTATTAGGCTCCTGCCTTCCCCTCTCTGCCATGAGGCTCTGTGATCCCTTACCTCTTTTATAAGCTCTGTCACCTAAGTCCATTTTCCAGGTGGCCCAGTGGTAAAAAAATCTACCTGCCAACTCAGCAGACAAAGGTCCAATCCCTGGGTTGGGAACATCCCCTGGAGAAGGAAATGGCAACTCATTCCAGTATTCTTGCCTGGGAAATCCCATGGACAGAAGAGCCTGGCGGGCCACAGTCCACAGGGTTACAAAGAGTCGGACATGACTTAGTGACTAAAAACAATAACAACACCTAACTCCAGTCCAGCCAGCCAGGTCTCTGGATTTTATTCTTTTCCTGTCTTTTACTCAAGAACTGGAAAACATGAGGTGGAGAAGACCCAAGGCAAGCCACTTTCAAGACTGTTGAAGGAGGAGCCTCAATCTAATTTTGCTTACCCTTTATCCTCATCCCTCTCACTGTTCCTAACACAGGCTGGGTTTTCAGTGTGTATTTTTGAATAGGTGGTAACACAATGGGTGTATGTCTCTGATCCAACTGGATGGTGGTTTTGCTATCTAGTCACTCAATCATGTCTGACTCGTGACCCCATAGACTGTAGCCCGCCAGGCTCCTCCCTCCATGGGATTCTCCAGGCAAGAATACTGGAGTGGGTTGCCATTTCCTTCTCCAGGGGATCTTCCCAACCCAGGGATTGAACCTGTGTTTCCTGCTTGGCAGGTGGATTCTTTACCACTGAGCCACCAGGGAAGGGTGGTAATGGCCTAAAAATAAGGGTGGAGTGTCATCATAATCAAATGGGATGTTTTTACCCTGCCATTATAACCCCAAGACACTGTGGCCCCCATTCCTCTCCAAGGACACCATGACTCTTATTCTGAAATTATCAGGTGCTTTTTGCTCTCACATTGGGGTAGCTGGAAGGACTGGGGAACAAAATTGAATCAGATGCTCAGAACTGCATCACAGCATAATACCCCAATCCTAGACACTAGGTTGATCCTGAAATGTCTGGGACAGGTAATAGGGAGTGAGAGGGAAGCTAATAATTTTCCTGTGGATTAACTAAGAAATTGGAGAAGGAAATGGCAACCCACTCCAGTATTCCTGCCTGGAAAACACCATGAACAGAGGAGCCTAGAGGGCTACAGTCCATGAAGTCAAAAAGAGTCAAACTAGACTGAGTAACTAAACAAACTAAGAAGTAAACATAAATCATTTCTCTTTTTTAAAATTATGATTAATTGTTTTGATAATACCTTGATTGCAATATAATTTACATGCTGTGATTTTCACCATTTTAAAGAAGAAATTCATGGATTTTCATTATAATTAATTTTTAACAGCATTATTGAGGTATAAGTCACATAACATATAATTTACCCATTTAATGTGCAATTCAGTGGCTTTTAATGTATTCACAGAGTTGTGCAACTTACCGTGGGCATTTTAGAACATTTTCATCACCCTAAAAGAAATACCTTAGCCATCACTTTTCAATATAATTAACTTTTAATGATAGACGTTATCAAACAAAACTGATAAGTTAAAACATGGCGAAGTTCTATATGACCAAAATAATAACTCTCATTGAATACTGGAAAAAATATTGCCTGAGGAAAATAACTGAACTTTTCAGAATTAATCAACAAAAGTATATTTAATAAAATCTAAAGCTTTATTGGCTGAAAAATTGATTTAAAAAAATCTTATCTTGAGAACATTAAGAGCTGGGAGATTTGACCCAAGGGATAAAAATTTCTTTTTAAAAAATTATGTTTTTGAAAATTATATTTTTACAAAATATTAATAAAATGTGATAAGGCCAAAACAAACCTGATTATTGACTCAAATCCTCATTATAGCATTTACTCAGAAAATAATTGATCTCAGTGAAAATAATTTCAATATATTAAAAATGAGAGTAAAATATATTGGAAATGATCTGATTATGCTTATAGAAAACTGATTCAGGAGTTAAATTAGTTTAATATAGTTTGATCTAAATTACTTTCTTTTTTAAAAAAGAGACTGTACAAAGGATATATTGTACAGCACAGGGAATACAACCAGTGGTTTATAATATAAATGGGGTATAATATACAAAAATCTTAAATCACTACATTGTACACCTGAAACTAATATAATATTTGTAAATCTGCTATTTATTCAGCCAAATCTACTATACCTCAATTCAAAAAATAAAATCCAGCACACAGAATGTTTGAGTATTGTTTCAGGGGGTTAACAGGTATAAAATTCAAAATGTGAGAAATGGTGATATGTTAATAGGAGGTATATATGTAAGTTGAAAATCCAGTTCATTGGACAGCTAGAGGACTTTTCCAAATGTAGTCGATAATATCTTGTTTGCTCTCTTTCTCATGACCTCAACTTGTTTTTGTGACAGGACCTCAAGGGAGAGAAGGGAGACCTGGGAGCCATGGGACAGTCCGGACCCCCTGGACCCTCCGTAGGTCACTTAGAATCATATTGTTCCCTTGAAACTAAAAGTAGAAACTTGGAGCATATTTTGATGTATGACCTACCTTTAAGGCTTAATATTAGCTAAAGCGTGATAGCATTTTACTGCAGGGATCATAAATACTAGAATTATCTTATGGCTGCTTCTAGCTGAAATCCCTGCACTGTTTTATATGCACCCTCTGTCACCCATCTTGTGATTTATCTTCAGCATCTGATTCTATAGCATCTGTTTTTAATTTGATATTCATAAATAAAATGTCTCACTTAGATAACCCATCATTTCAAAAATTTTAATGGAAGGGAAAAGTTAATAAAAATCGATGTAAGTCAAAGATCAGTAATTTACAAAACTTGACCTAACTCTCATTGATTCAGGGGCCGCCTGGAGAATCTTATGGATCAGAAAAAGGTGCTCCTGGAGAACCAGGCCCACAGGTGAGTTTGGAAATCAGTGTCGTGTGCAGCCTAAATTAATGGAACCCAGGTCTTCTACATTGCAGGTGGATTCATCTGGGCCACCAGGGAAGCCCCAAATTAGTCAGTACTCAGGACTTTATAGGTGGCAAGTATAAGATGCTTAGGGCTTCCCAGGTGGCACTAGTGGCAAAGAACCTGCCTGCCAACACAGGAGACATGAGACTCCCT
This sequence comes from Bos mutus, assembly GCF_027580195.1. NCBI lineage: Eukaryota > Metazoa > Chordata > Mammalia > Artiodactyla > Bovidae > Bos > Bos mutus. The sequence continues at coordinate 20,445,862 of NC_091618.1, read as the reverse complement.
GGGCCAGGAAGATCCCCTGGAGGAGGGCATGGCAACCCACTCCATCATTCTTGCCTGGAGAATCCCCATGGACAGAGGAGCCTGGTGGGCTGCAGTCCATGGAGTCACAAGGAGTCACACAGGACTGAAATGACTTAGCCCATAGTACCCAGCATGCAGCACTCTCATTGTTTAAAAGCTAAAAATCATACACTGGGAAAAGTATATTTTTTCTAAGAAAAATATTCAACTAATGTTGTTTTTAATTGTATGATGGAAGGTAAGTACCATAATAGTTAATCCCATAATAGTTAAACAGCTCTGTCTCTTTAAACACTGTAAAATTCCTTTTATATGTGTATTTAGATATAGACACGTCTGCAGTTCAAGGAGTTGCCAACATTGCAAATAAATACATTGACTGTGAACGCCTCTCTCTGAATTTTCCTGCTTGCTTCTCTGCTCAGCGCTTCCCTGATTTTCTTTCTAAGCTTGGATGGCTAACTTTAGTTTAGCCAGGACATGGAAACAACATGTGTCCATTGACAGATGAATGGATAAAGAAGATGTGGTACATATATACAATGGAATACTGTATGTGTGCAAAGTTGCTTCAGTCATATCTAACTCTTGCCTGGAGAATCCCATGACCTTCCCTAACTTCCCAATCTCACTGGCTTCTGCCTTTCCTGGCAGAAGAAGGTCATCGTCAGTTCTGCAATTAATAGCTTTTCCTTCTAATAACTGAAGGAAACCTCAGTTAGGCTTTCTTGCCTAAGATCAAGAGATTGTATCATTTAAGTTTTTCGTGTTTATTAAAGTATCCAAAGTTACATGTTTTTCTTTTGTTTTTGTTTTAGGGAAAGCCTGGAAAAGATGGTGCCCCTGGTTTCCCTGGCACTGAGGTAAAGTCATGAAGTCATGACTTGGTCCATTGAAGTAATGAAAGTCAGTCGTATTAGACCAAGAAGGGTTTTTGAGAGTCAATCATGGTGGGCTACAGTCCGTGGGGCTGCAGATATGGAAACAACTGAGTGGCTGAGTACGCATGCACCTTTAGTGTTACGCCCTCTCTGTGGAGAGAGGTCATCTGAACACTCTTCCCCCGCCCCCCAACCCCACCAAAAGGAGTTTAAAGCATTTTGCTTGCTACAGAAGAAATTGATTATCAGTGTGTCTTCTGATCTCTTCACTTTGCTCTTCTCTTAGGGAGCCAAAGGAGACAGGGGTTTCCCTGGGTTAAGGGGTGAAGATGGCATTAAGGTAATTCCCTTCCTGACATCTGCTTTCAGCTTTTATTATTGGTTGGGTTTTCTCACCATTTTCCTCCCCACATCCTGAAACTCAATGCAAGGAGCTGCAGTCAGAGTTCAATAAAATACCTCAGCATATTTGTTAGGAAGAAAGGAGAGCTGTGGCGGCTTTATTTAAACACTTGAAGGGAAAGATGTTAAACCTGTTCTGTGTAGTGGAAGCTGGCTTAGGACCAGTGGGATTTTAGCTTCCCATGAGAAAGGAGTTGGAAGGGACCTGTAATTGGAGGAAGTATCGGCTCATCGGAGGTCAAGCATGGTCTGAACCCTGTGAGTCTCAACCTGGGTCACGATGAACTGAATGGTCATCATTGGTGAACTGTGGACTGTGTTTCACATCAATTTATTTCTACAATTGCCTACAACCCATGGCCTGGCTTCCCTGTGCCTCTAGTCCAGGTGCGAACAGGGAGAGCATGCAAGGATGCAAGCATCCTTTGAAGGGAGTGATGTGGAGGAAACCTAGAGAACAAGAGCCACTTCTTCCAGACCTTATAGATAAGATTTCTGCCTGAGATATGGCCCTCCAGGAAAATAATCAAAAGTCAATATCCCTTTCGTGCTAATTTGACTTGTACATTTCATAGAAATGATATCAGTTTTAGCATAGATTTGTTTAACTATGCTTTTTGATTTCTAAGTATACCTAACATGTAAATACTTTTGATTAGTGTGCTCATAATTTGTAACTGTCTTTCTATACAGGGGTGGAAAGGAAACTCTGGCCCTCCAGGATTTCGTGGTCCAGTAAGTGTAATGAAGGACAATATTAACGTTATGCTTGATCAAGTCTTTCCAAATACCAAGGAAATTTTGAATCAGTGTCCCTTATTAACTGCTATGATAGAGATTATAGTATTTACCTTTTTATCAATTTAGGGCCAAAAAAATAGCTATTGTCATTATTTGTCCATTCAATAATGGACAAATATTTTTATCTGGTCCTACTTGGTCCCTGGAATGTACTGGCAATGCCCATCCTGGGCTGCAGAGAAGAAAAAGCCTTTGTCTAAACAGGCCCGGCCTAAGATCATCCTGCACCTTTGAGTAGCATAGGAAGGCAGCAGTGAAGGACAGGTCAGGTCCTGGGGGTGTGGGAGAAGGACTTCACCTTCTGGGCCCTGTTATGACAGCCCTGAACTATGAGGCAGCAGCAGCTCAACTTTGGGTTGAATTCAGGGCCTGCAAAACCCAGTGACCGCAGCCCAAGCTTCCTTGGTGGCTCAGATGGTAAAGAATCCACCTGCAATGCAGGAGACCTGGATTTGATCCCCAGATCAGGAAGATCCCCTAAAGAAGGGAAAGACAACCCATTCCAGTGTTCTTGCCTGGAGAAATCCGTGGACAGAGGAGCCTGGTGGGCTATCTTCCATATGTTGCAGAGTCAGACATGACTCAGCAACTAACACTTTCACTCTTAAGCTCCTTAGAGGCAGGTGATCCTCCCTCTCGAGTGGACATGGATTTGATGTCCGTCAGCTCCTGGCAACAGGGTGGCCACGCTGTATATAGTGACTCTGTAGCTTGAGGAGATGAGTGTGAATGGGACCCAGGCTCTGAGTTCCGGTACCTTCCTTTGCTGCCTCAAATGACGGTGGTTCTCAGAGTGCAGAGCAGAACTCCCATTTAAGACCTGCAGGTGTGACAAAAAGGTCCCTGGTGGCAGAGGAGTCACTGGGGGAGTGTGTTTGTGTCCTCCTACAAATGCAGTTCCCAGACCCCCCAGGCCAAGTAAGTTAACTCAGTAACTGAAGGAGGGTCCCAGAAATCAGCTTCTTTACCTTGCAAGCAAATGATTCAGATGACAATCCCAAGATCCTTTTAAGGGGTTGCTGGGAAGATGAAAGGCTATTTTGTGAAAGTACTTTGCCAATACTTGGCAGATACATACATATCTTGATGGATTTTATGATGGAGGAGTTTATTGCACTGTTACTACTATTATTATTATGAATTCTTTTTTTTTACTTTATGCATACAGTTTTAACTACAAAGTTCTTGTTATAGTTCTTTAAACAAGTCAGTAAACTAATTGGCCCCATGAAACATATGAAAAAAGTTTTTTTAAACTTTTATATTTCCATCTTTTTTTTTAATGCTCAATTCCACATAGTTTTGCAGCTACTACTGACTTCAGAGAAAGTTTTGCTTTGGAAGAAGATGGTTAAGGAAATGAGCAGAAGGTCCATTGATCACTTCAGAAATACTAATAATCCTCAGCCCTTGGACTAAGAAAACATTTGTCTGAAGATCAATGCTGTCCTGAAATTTAGAGAAACAATGAAGTATTTTTTTGATGTATACATCCCAACGTACTTTGAAATAAATTTAGTCCACAGGAGAAGCATTAAATATTTTCATTTAAAAATGAAATAGAATAAAAAATATCAGAGTTGATCATATGTTGTAAGAAGTTACTCTTTTGTAAAACTTTAATTTCTATATACATACTCACACATATATAGATATGTATATATATATTTAAGAGTGTGTATATGATTTGGGCTAATATCATAAAATGTATTTCTAAATGAAAGCCCATGAAATATCCACTGTCATGATACCAGGTTAACTTTTAAATTTATCCATCCCATAAAACTGCCATGTTTTTCTAACACATAAGCCTGTGAATTCAGGAAAACAAGGAAAGTATCATTTTAGTCAAAAAATATGAAATTGAAGTAATTGTATTTGGCGAGTTACCATAAATAGCTATCTTTTTTTTTTTCAATTTCATTTTCCTTTAAGACAGAATATTATGATGCATACCAGGAAAAGGGAGATGAAGGAATTCCAGGCCTACCAGGGCCCAAGGGAGCTCGTGGCCCACAGGGTGAGAATAATTTTCTTCCTGAAGCATTTGCTGATCATCGTGTGTCTTTCATTCATGGCAAAATGTGTTTCTAGACCTAGAATTTGCAAGAGGAAAGGAGCAGTCTCCTAATGTTCATAGGTGATGGTATTTTTTGATGTTTCCTAATTTTCATATTTTCCTAAAAAAATTCCTTAGGTGGTATACAGTAGACAGTAACTGCTTATCTTTATGCATAATTAAATATCTTTAAACATAACATTCATATCTGATAGGAAGACATTAACATAGCCAGAGAGCAGGGAGAGGGAGTGTCCAAAACCAGCAGTCCCAGAGGGATTACAGAAGAGAAAATGCAGCCCCGAACAGCTCTCATTTGAGCAAATCTACACAAATAGGGACAAGAAGGAACTGAAGCCCTTGGTTCCTGATTTCCAGGACCATGAATTAAAGTCACATTGACTTATATTCTGTCCCTTTTGATGGGTTGAGATGATCTTGGCTAATAAGCTCTTATATCTCACTGCACATTGAAATCCCCAAGAACTGCTGAATAAGAACCATGTCCCCATTTCTTCCCCATGATTCTGATGTAATTGCCTGGAGGAGGGCCCTGGATACTGGCAGGTCATAGAAGCTCCTTAGATTAATTCAATGTGTAGCAGGCTTGAGAACCACTGATCCAGGCAAATGATTGATATAAATAAGATTTCAAAGGAGAATTTTATTTAAATGTGTAAAATTCTCATTGTTTTAAACAAATGGACAGATAATTATTAGACACAGGTTTTAAAAAATCTGATACGCTCACTACAAGTTACTAATATACATCAAAGAGTTAGAACCCTACTCCGTGTTGTAGCTATAAGTGGTCTGAGATGGATCCAGGCCAAACTTGAGGTTGTTGACAATTTCAGCTATTTGATCTTCTGGCCTCTGAATCATCCCAGCAAAGCACTAAACACAGAACAGCTCTTAGGAAATGTCTGTGAGTTATCTGAAGATGATAAAGCACTATAGTTTACTTAAAAAAAAAAGTATAGTTGATCTGCAATATTATATTGGTTTAAGGTGTACAACATAGTGATTCAATACTTTTGTAGGTTATACTCCATGTAAAGTTATTAAAAACTAAGGGCTGTATTTCCCTGTGCTATACAATATGTCCTTATTGTTTGTTTATTTTATACATAGTAGTTCATGTCCCTTAATGCCCTACTTCGCCCCCTCCCTGTTTTTGAGTGTTAGACATCTAAGATGAACTTAGTTTCTTCTTCGCAGTTTGTCTAAATGACTGAACTTTTCTCACACTTACTTATGTGAGAGTAGAGGCAAAGTATGAAAAATGTATTGGTAATTATCATTATATTGCCATCTAAGATTTCAATAACGGAAGGAGGGGATATTTCTATCTTTGTGAACAATTACTGTTATGTGTCCTCAGGTCCCAGTGGTCCCCCTGGAGCCCCTGGAAGTCCTGGTATGTACATGTTTCTCAGATACCAATACAAATACTATCAAAAGGAAAACATGCTGCTTTCTAATGAGTTTGCATTATTTGCATAAGAGTGATGTTTCATTAATTGATATACAAGTGTTTCCAACTTCTTCATCATTAACTTTGGGACCTTCAGAGGAAAAGGGAGGAAAGCTGACACAAAGTGACACAGAAATGCTCTCTTTCACTCCTCAGTAGTTTTAACTACTGCTGAGCTAAAAGGTAGCACTAGTGGTAAAGAACCCGCCTGCCAACACAGGAGACGTGAGAGACGCCGGTTCAGTTCCTGGGTGGGTAAGATCCCCTGGAGGAGGGCATGGCAACCCACTCCAGTATTCTTCCCTGCAGAATTCCATGGACAGAGGAGCCTGGCGGGCTATAGTCCACACGACTGCAGAGTCAGACACAACTGAAGAGACTTAGCATGCATGCATTTTTAACTGTCAGGCAGTAACTTTGGTGTGGGAGCAGGAGGCTTGAAACTCAGAAAAAGGCACAGAGAAAGAAAAACATTAATTTTGTGGCAAAATAAGGTGATAGTTTTCATAATGTGTCACAAGTTGCCTAAGGAGACATAGATTATAGTTTTTATATTTTAACATATATTGTTTGTGGTACATACACAATTCTGTAAACTGTAAAAATATTCATGAGTCATTAGAGTGGTTGCCTCTTGAAAGAGGAAGAAGAATAGGGTCAAGGATGGTTAGTTAAGGATTAACTACAGTGGCCTCAGTTTTAACTGTCATTCTGTAATGGGCCATCTTGTCAAAAGGAAACAAAACAAGAACAAAATAGCAAAGATTTGATAAAGCCTTGCATTGATTATATTTTTTTTTTTCTATACTATGCTGTATATTTTAAAAATAATTTTGAAAATGAATTAAGATAAAGAGAGTGAAGGACTATATGTACATTATGATTTTATTGTAAAAGAAAAGAAAAAATGTATACATATTATGTGTACTTGCATATACATGGAAAAATATATAACAAACTCTTAACAGCAGGTATTTCTTGAAGGTGAAATGATGCAAATGGAGATTTTAGAGGTCCGAACAAATATTAAGAAAGAGCTCCTTCCAGTAGTCTTCCCAGGTGGCTCAGTGGTAAAGAATCTGCCTGGAATGCAGGAGACACAGCAGACATGGGTTTGATCCCTGGGTCAGGAAGATCCCCTGGAACAGGAAGTGGCAACCCACTCTACTATTCTTACCTGGAGAATTCCATAGATAAAGGAGGCTGGTGGGCTACAGTCCATAGGATGGCAAAGAGTCAGACACAACTGAAGCTACTTAGCAAGCAGTGCACAAGACAATTGGCAGAAATAAACTTCAAACGGGCTTCCCTGGTGGCTCAGTAGTAAAGAATCCTCCTGCCAATGCAGTAGATGTGGGTTCTATCCCTGGATCAGGAAGATCCCCTGGAGAAGGAAATGGTAACCCACTCCATTATTCTTGCCTGGGAAATCCCATGGACAGAGAGCCTGGTGGGCTACAGCCCATGGGGTTGCAAAAGAGTTGGACATGACTTAGCAACTAAACAACAACAAAAGTTCGATTACAGTTTTCTCTTTCTTATTTGAGACACTGAAAGATAGGCATCTTCTAGTCTCTAAAAACAAAATTACAAAATATTTAGCATGTATTGAGTAATTTCTTCTGAAATCCTTTTGAATCAAGAGACTGCAGTGAATCCCAACTTCTGTTTCATTCCCTTGTAATAAAGCACATAAGTTACGTTGTGGGAATGGAGTGGTCTGAGCTCTGCTGTATTGTGGTGGTTGAACCAGGTCACAGGTGAGGGAGAGAAGAAAATTCACTTTGTTTCATATGCTCTATATACTTTTCGATTGTACAACGTTTACAAGACTATCTCCCTTTTGCAATTGAAATGTATATGTTAATCAGGGGGAACTTTTTAAATACAATAAATGATTATTTTTTCCAAGGGTCATCAAGGCCTGGCCTCCAAGGAGCCCCTGGAGTACCTGGTGTGAAAGGAAGTAAAGGGGAGCAAGGGCCCCCAGGAAAGACTGCAGCGGGGCCTCCGGGGTCCCCTGGCTGTCCTGGTTCTCCAGGTCCTATGGGGTTCCCGGGACCTCCAGGCCCACCAGGTAAAGATGCTTCATGGCGCCCTTCTGTGTGTGATACCCAATGACAGAGGTATGCCCATGGGGGCAATGAGCCTTACATGCAGCTTGGCCATCCGTGTGGATCTTAGGTGTTATCTTTCCACTGGTGTTTCATTTTATTAGCTGCCTGTGAAAGCGTGACTGCTTGGCAAGATCAGCCCAGCAGTAGCCCGAAGACAGAGAGAGAGGCAGGGACAGAGGAGTGGAGCAGAGGAGTGACTGTTATCACGTTGGCCTAGGCCAAGTGCAACGTCTTGTTCAGTTCCTGGAGACTATCTTCCAAGAAGCTGTATAACTTCGTCTCAGGATAAACTTTTCCTGGGGACCGGGAGGCAAAAGTTTCTCCAGGGATAGGACTAACACCCTACCACCATCACACACACACACACACACACACTTCCAGACTCTGTTTCCATGGCTTGCAGGCCATCCCATGCCTTGGCATCAGCAGGAAAGCTCCAGAGCAGGAAACTATAGGTGAGCAACGTGAACCGAGGCAAGATGCTGCCAAGTAGAGTGGATCAGAAACCACAGAGCTGCCGCCCAGAGGATGTGAAATGGTACCTGGAGGTTCTGATGAAGTTGTCCTTTTCTCCCCATCCTATGACAGAGCCACTTCACAAAATGTGTTGGCTGATAGGAGTCTAGAACCTCAAGAACATACAGATCACTCCATGTATTTTAAAATGCCTTTCCTGGCAGGTACCTAGGAGGTCTTGTTTTATACTCAGCCCTCCTACTAGCCTTAAGAATCTTCCAGAGATCTTTTTAAGAAAGGAGGAATCATTATTTATAGACAATATTATTAAAATGTAAAAATTAAGAAAATAATCTGGAAAACAATAAAGAAATTCAGTTAAGTACCTAGTTATATGAACAATATTAAAAAATAAATAAAAGGAGTTCCCTGGTGGTCTAGTGGTTAGGACTTGATGCTTTTATTGCCGTGGCCCAGATTCAATCCCTGGTCAGGAGAACTAAGAACTGAGAAGCTGAACGGTCTAAATAAATAATAAATAAAAGCTTTCCTCTAGGCTAACAACCATCTAAGAAATTATCCTACTAATAGACATAATGTCTAAGAACAAATCTGTTAAGGAGTGAATCTATGTGGAAAACAAAGCAAAACTAAACTAAAATGCTTCCCTATATGTCAGGGCTCTTAGCCCTCTGGGTTTTTTTCCCAAATGTAGGTTTTGTGTCCTCATTTTATTTCTGACAAGCCTGATGTGCATAACTCCTGAAGCTCAGGAATGTTTGAGTCAGAATCTGGAACCCGGGGCACCTGCAATAGAACTGCATCCTTATTTTTAAAAAAAAAAAAAATCGTGTGTGTGATGTGAAAGGAAAGCTGGTCAGTCTTTTCAGTTGCAGATAACCTTCACAAGATTCAACTTGCAAAACAGAGATGGGGAAATGCATATAAAATAAAGACAATACTAAAACACTTGCTAATTGAAAAAAAATACTTAAATAAAAGTTAGCTTTGGTGTTGTCTCTTTGCAGGTGGTATTGTTTTTCGCGAAGGTCCACCTGGAGTCGGTGGACTTCCAGGCCATATAGGGTCGCCAGGTATCCCAGGAGTCGGTGGACCCAAAGGTTAGTTCAGTTGGTGATGTTCGATCAGAATGAGTCATTCTCATCACCTTCATCATCACTTATTTTATACTTCCCAGAGACAGTGATCCCAAATAGCAGACAGTCACAGATGGCTTCTTTTCCAAAAGGATTACCTAATAGTATTTATTTCTCTGGAAATCAATCATTTATTTAGCACCTGTGCAATAAATCATTGGCTGTTCCTAGCATGTGAGTTTTATCCTGCACTCGAGGAGAGAAAAACTGAGATAGTAAATGTTTGTTACTGGGCTCTTCGGATTTCCTTTCTATAATGCAAAAAAAAAAAAGCTCAGATATGATAAGCAGATATAATAGATGAATTATTTTTATGAATATACATGTCCTAGATATGTATGAATGCACACATAATTTTCACTACATTAAAAAAATTCAGATGTAATAAATGATCATGTGGTTGGAATTTTCAGTCCTTTCTGAGGACTCGGGTTTGTGAGTGGGATTTTGAGTGATGCAAGTGTGTTCTCATTGCAGGGGAGCCAGGCCTCTTGTGTACACAGTGTCCTTGTATCCCAGGGTCTCCAGGCCCCCCTGGATTTCCAGGCTTAGAAGGCGAAAAAGGATTCCAAGGTAGGACAGTTTACACCCAAGTGTTTTTGCAAGTACCAGAAGGCTCTGCTCACTGGACAGAAAAAAAAAAGACATCAGATTGCTCAATGTCAGGATGTGGTCTATGTGAATTTGGAGGGAAACCTTCAAAAGCACACTCTGTTAACATAAAGAAAACCAAAAACCCCATAAAACATGGCATTTCCCTCTATTGCATTTTAGTTGCTGACTACCTGAGACAAGCCTGAGTGGAAAGGATAGGGCAAAGAACAGGGGAAGTATTTTTCTGCAGCTTCTATTTGGTACCCAAGTCTCTGGGGGAAAGTGGTGAAAAACCAAAAGGAAAGGAGGAGAGAAGGAACAGAAGGAAAGCTATCGTAGTTTTCCTACATCCCCAGACTCATCTCTGACCCAAGGCTTGAGATGCAGGTGGGCAGCTCATTGCTGCTGCCCAACCAGTTGCATTGCTATATTTTCCTTGGTTTCCTTACGTTTGAGGAACTACAGCTATAGCTTAAAGAAGATGCATAAATGGTAAAACTGTTTTAATTACTATAAAAGAATTCTCCTGACTCAAATCTTGCATGAAATAAAATACAAATAAAGATTTGTTAATAAACTGACCTTAGATCCATCCAAAAGACCCTCTAAAGGGATCCTCTTTACCGAAATATTTAAATACCCAGAGGAACTATACAGTTGTACAGCAAAACGCAATTTAGCAACAGATATCCAGAGCCTCAGAAAGGTTTTTACCTCTTTGGACCTGGAGGTACACTTTTAGGAATTTATTGTAAAGGGAATTATTGGTTAAGTTTGCAGAACTAAATATGGGGTATTTATCATAGGACTGCTTACAACAGTTAAAATTGAGAAAAACAATTCAAATGTCTGAAAATAGAGACTTCCCTGGTGGTCCAGTGGTTATGACTTTGACTTCCAATTTAGGGGGTGAGTTCAATCCCTGGTCCAGGAAATAAGATCCCACATGTATCTCAGGCAAAGAAGCCAAACATAAAACAGAAACAATATTGTAACAAATTCAATAAAGACTTTAAAAATGGTCCATGTCAAAAAAATCTTAAAATAAATGTCTAAAAATAGCTGTTTGCTGAATAAATGATCTGGCAACCCACTCCAGTATTTTTGCCTGGAGAATCCCATGGACAGAGGAGACTGGTGGGCTGCAGTCCATGGGGTCGCAAAGAGTTGGACACAACTGAGCAACTAAACACACACACGTGCACATGCACATGCACACCCACACAATAAGCTACAGCCATTTAAAGTGAAGCTATAAATCCATATTTATTGACATATGCATAGTATGACACCAAAAAAGTATATTATGAACTCCTATGCACTTATGGATATAAAATTTATGAGTAACACACATGAAAATTTTAGTGAATATTATCTTCTGGTGGTAGATTTATGCACGATTCTTATTCTCTTTCAGTATAATTTTTTTACCATGAACATCCATTACTTTTATCATTAGAAAAAAATTAATGTATTCCTTAAAATTATAAAGACAAGAATTTTAGGAAGCTAAAATTTGAGTACTTATTTTGAACATTAACTCTTTTTCCAGTTTTTTAACTCCCATTGTCATCCTCCACTGTGTTTTTTAAGATAGAAATTTTCTTTCTTCAGAAGAAAACACCCTATTTTCCTCACACACTGCATTACCCTGGCTACTCCAAGTTTGTGTTCAATGACTGCTTAATAATTTACTGCTTTGCAGGAGAACCAGGGGCAGCTGGCATTAAAGGAAGCCCAGGGTCCCCAGGAAGTGCTGGTCTTCCAGGATTTCCAGTAAGATTTCATAGTTTTGAAGCTTTATTTAGGTTCAATTTGGAGCACTCTGGAGATAATGGTTGCTGTCCATGTAAGTTGTCAGTTTGGTGCCTCAGAAAGAGGCTTACTTAATAGTAAAGCACTTAGTTGATACTTTTGGATTGAATGAATGAATGAATGATGTGTGAATGAATAAGTGAATTCATGAATTTATCATCATTTCAAATGGTATCTGAGACAGAAAGTAGATCAGTGGTTACCTGAGGCTGAGACTGGGAACAGGGATGGACAGCAAGTAGATCTGAGGGAATTTGGAGGGGTAATAGAAATGTTTTAACACTGGATTGTGGCGATCGCAGCTCAATGTGTAAATTTACTAAAAATCATTGAGTTATAGTCTTACAAAGGATTCATTTTATGATCTTTAAATTATATGTCAATATAATTGTTAACAAATTAAAATCAGAAAGTTATATTTGGATAAATGCATTTAAATCAATTTATCCATGGATATATATTTTGGGGCTTCCCTGGTGACTGAGACAGTGAAAGAATCTGCCTGCAATGTAGGAGACCTGGGTTTGATCCCTGGGTCAGGTAAATCCCTCAATAAAATTGTTAAAAATTTAAAACCAGAAAGTAATATTTGGATAAATGTATTTGAATCCAATTATCCGTGGGTACATATTAAAATTTACTAGTATTCAAACATAATCTGACTTATGATAATGGTGGCATCATATTGAATTATATTATTATAGACGTTGCATTGAATTATACTAACTGAATTTTTTTATAGTTTTGGAAGTACAAATAAAGCCAAAAACCTTGACATACTTGTGGGTCAAAGAAAGTGTCTGGAAAATAATTTATGTTCATTACAATTGAAAAGTTCTTACTGACATTTTTTTAAGATTGATAAGAACAACTGTACCCAATGCAATGGAGACATTTCTGTACTACCCTAGGGATTCCCAGGTGCTCAGGGTCAGCCAGGACTTAAAGGAGAAAAAGGTGAAACACCTCGGCCAGAGGGAGAAGTGGGTGCCCCAGGGGATCCAGGACTCCAAGGACATCCTGGAAGAAAGGGCTTGGATGGCATTCCTGGAACTCCGGGAGTGAAAGGATTACCAGGACCTAAAGGAGAACCGGTTGGTACCCAGCAACTTTTTCCAAATTACCTTCCTTCTGAATGAAGGGCTCTAAAGTTAAGACATCAGCTGGTCTCGTTTCAAAAAATTATTGGTCGTTCAGCACAGTTCATCCCTCAAACCAGAACAAATATTTATAGTATTTTGACAAAATAAATATGTAGCACTCAATATCTTTTTTTCTCAATGATTTTTCAGCCCAAATAAAATTCCACATTGACAATGATCTTGTCTCATACACAAGTAATAATTCCACATTTGTATCAAATGAGTTTATAAGGAAGTTCAGAAAATGATTAGTAACAGAAAATTTTAGTCAGTATTTTGGGGACATTGTTCATTCTTTTAAGTAAAAATAAATGCCGAAAGGACAAAATATTTAATGTAGTCAAAAAAATCTAAAGTGTTGTCATTTACAGTATTTAAGCTTGTATAAATCCTGTCTTTTCATGTATAGAATCTCTCACATGTTCAAGTGAGAAGTTCTTACTGACCTTTATTTTTAAATGTCAATGAGGCAGAGGCTGACCACTTATCACATCTATTCGAGAGGTTCACAAGGCATGCTACCCAGCGTGTCCAAGGCTTATCAGTGTCATCCAATCAAAAGTGTTCTACCTTGAACAGGGAAACTTGGAAACAATTTAAAGCTTCATTCACAAACCCTTTAATATGAGAATATGAATTGACTCCCCAGATGTAGAAATGATATGCAATCTTTCCTACATCTTTTTGTATAAAAAACCCTCTTTGGCCAGAGCAGCTAGCAGTGTCAATGTTTCAGATTCATCTTTGGCAAACTGCCAGCTGTCCCTCCAAGGAGGTAGTTATGCTTAAAAAGGGCTGGAGTACAGAATTCTTTTGTTCTAGTATTAATACAGTCCATGAAAGTGAAAGTTATAGTCACTCATTCATGTCTGACTCTTTGCGACCCCATAGACTGTAGCCTGCCAGGCTCCTCTGTCCATGGAATTCTCCAGGCAAGAATACTGGAGTGGGTTGGCGTTCCCTTCTCCAAGGGATCTTCCCTTCCTGGGGATCAAACCTGGGTCTCCTGCACTGCAGCCAGATTATTTATCATCTGAGCCACCAGGGAAGCCCAATACAGTCCATATGATACTCTTATTTGCCTCTCCCTATTTTTTTTATTAGTTCTTATTATGTCCCAGAAAATAAGGGAGTATCAAGGAGCTGTTTTGAGTCTTACACCCTGCCATCATAAAAGAGGGACATTGAACAATGAAAGTGGTGCAGAGGGTAAAGAATCTGCCTGCAATGTGGGAGACCTGGGTTTGATCCCTGGGTCAGGAAGATCCCCTGTGGAAGGGAATGGTTTCCCACTCCATTATTCCTGCCTGGAGAATCGCATGGACAGAGGAGCCTGGCAGGTTACAGTCCATGGGGTCGCAAAGATTCAGACACGACTGAGTGACTAACACTTTCACTTTCACTTGGGTAGAAAGAGGAACTTCGGTTATTTTGTCAAATTCAACTTTAAAAGATACGACTCATTTTCAAAGCTAGAGATGATGAAATTAACAACAACAACAAAGGATTTAAGAAAAAATTAATACAGACTCAATATCTCCTCTGTAATGAAGATACGTGGTGAAAACCAATCAAATGATGATTTGTTGTACCGGGTTTATTTTAGAAATGTGACATTAACATGAATGTCAACTCTGATGCCATTTGCATCGTTGGCCAATTTGAGCTGAGTTTTCTGGGCTGTTACATGCATAGCATCCCATTGTAGGACATCTCAAGTGGGACTTGAGAGAGTTAATGACATGTTGCTGGATCCCAAAAGGCAGGAAACAACAGACATCATTCAGTGCTTGTTTTAGAAACAATGCCTTCAATAACAACTGCCTTTTAATTCAGGATCTTCTCAATGATGACCTAACTGGTATTCATATTCATGTGAGATTATGTAAGGAGATACTGGATGAATCACTATCCAAACATATTCCTATTGATACAGGCCCTGAGCGGTGAGAAGGGGGACCCAGGTCTTCCAGGGGATCCTGGTATCCCTGGGTCCCCAGGACCCATAGGACCGGCTGGACCATCAGACTATGGACCACAGGGAGAGCCTGGTCCAAAGGGAGCCCAAGGACTTCCTGGAGCCCCTGGACCACCTGGAGAAGCCGGTTGGTTAGTTTTCTTTCCAGTCCTGTTTTCCTGTGGAGTGGGTTGATGGTTCCTAGAGCTAGAGGGAATGTAACTACCCCAAGACTAATGAATATATAGACACTTACTTCTAATAAGAAAACTGTGTCAACTTGTAGACTCTGGGAAAGAACATGGAGGCTGTGGTAGAAAACAATGTTACCGAGCAACGCTACTGGGCAACGCAGCTGAAATTTCCTAGGAATAGTCTATATCCATTCCTGATATAGATAAATGGAATGAATAGATCCTAAGAGATGAGTGGAAGTCAGTTATGACAAAAAAGGGGGAGGCAGAAACCTGTAGAATTGACCTTGAGAAGGCGCTTCCTAGCCCCAGGGCCCACTCATGTTATTGCAATTTGTTATTTTTGATCCATAACCTTATAAATGGTTTATGAATAAAACTTCAAAATATCTAAGGCAAATGAAGAAAAGTTGTATTGACAATAGTCGTAAAGTGCCATTGACTTTGGGATCTATGTATACTGAACATAGCTGCAGCATTCAGGAGGGATTGGACCCTCATGTTCACCTGTGGTGGAAAACATGGCTGAAAAGGAGAATTTCCTGTTACTGACAGTGTTAAGTAATGCTGCATTGGTAATTTTTTTACTTCTAAAATCACTTTAGTGATTCAATACCAGTGGTCTCCAGATCTTTTTATAGCATTCCTCACCAGGAATAAAATTTTGAATGCAGTATCCCCTGTATTACTCGCATACATTTATATATACATTCCTCAAACAATACTATATGGGAGTTAGGGGCACCAACTCTACACGAGTATAACTTAGAGTCAGGTTTTCTGTGTGAAGCTCTTCCCTATCTGTGTATTCCAACCTAGCCTGTCATGTAGTACTCTAATATTTACTATTGAAAAAATCTGCCAATAAGTGGGCCCTTGCAGTTCAAACCTATGTTGTTCAAGGGTCAAAAGTACATTATAAATTGCATGCATGCATTTCTGTCCATACACATATGTAAAGCTTATTTTCTGGTTATATGCTTATATGAGCTACATGAGTATTTTTTTCTGCACCTTTCTTTAAGGCTGATATTCTAATCCAAAGATTGGCACATTATAGCAGACCACAGTCTAAATCCAGCCCACCGCCTACTTATGTACAGTCTACAAGCTAAGAGTGGTTTTTATATTTTCAATTTATTGGAAAAATTTTTTGAATAATATTTTGTGACATGTGAAAATTACAGGCAATACAATAGACACTAAAAGTTGTATTTCCTATTAAGTTTTATTGGCACACAGATTGTTCCTCACTATTCTCACACTAGGAAAGCAGAGTTATTTCAACAGAGACACATCTGGACCATAAAGTCTAAATTATTTACCATCTGTCCCTTTAATGAATAAGTTTACCTTCTTCTAATTCATCTTCAAATCCTCCTCTGTTCTTTAAAAGGGAATTTTAATGAAGGACTCCATTGTCATAAAATATATTATCATCAAATTTGTCCCATCACATTACTATAAACTTGTTTTTTCTGTAAATATATGAATATATGGGTGATTCTAATCAGTAAAAATTATTTTAATATTGGCCACTGTTTTCAGAGGGCTTATCTAGTGGCTCAGCAGTAAAGAATCTGCTTGCAATGCATGAGGATCAGGAGACCCAGGTTTGATCCCTGGGTTAGGAAGATCCCCTGGAGGAAGGCATGGCAACCCACTCCAGTATTTTTCCTGGGAAATCCCATGGACAGAGGAGCCTGGCAGGCTATGGTCCTTGGGGTTGCAAAAAGTTAGACACAACTGAAGCAACTGAACATGCGCACACGCGCACTTTGGTCAGAACATGATCTCAAATCTTTACCTGGGAGGCAGTCATTATTTCTTCAACACACGAGGAACTCAGATTAAAAAGCATGCCCAAGCTCACAAACCTCACAAAGAGCAGGGACAAGATTCAAGCCCAGTTCAACTTGTCAAGCCTCACTTCATGCTTTATTCAGTAAATTATACTGTCTTCCTGTAAAAACTAGTCACCCAATAAATATTCCCTAGCAGTAAGGCTGAATTCCATATTATCAATATTTTTTTTAGAATAGGTTCTCTTTTAATACATCAGCATGTTGGACTATTAACTAAAACAAGGCTTAGGCAATAACAGATACTTATAAATATTTGTCAATTGAATAAGAGAGCTGGTCATCTTTAAGCCAGGTTTGAAGCCTATGGAAGCAGAGATTATTTTTTATATCCCTTTGGGTATGTTTATGAATCCCTTATAATTATGTTTTTCCCTTCTGAACAAATAAAAACTTCAATATGCAAACCAATCTTATGCTGTAAATTTTCTTAAGGTCCTGAGGGAGAAACTGGTGTTTCAACACCAGTCCCAGGGCTCCCAGGACCCCCTGGGCCTCCAGGCCGTGCTGGTCTCCGGGGTCCACCTGGTGAGTATCCCCTTTGCCATGTGGTACATGGGAACAGATGGCACCCTGACTCTCCTGGTTATAACTCTCCCATTAGAAGGAAAACAGATTCATCGGCTCCAATAAAGAGCTCAGGTCACAGGGGACAACTCAACAGACAGGAGACTTGCTGTTGTCCTTTGAGGTTATCTGGACTATTCCCATTAGTACTTCTGATTCCAAAAGAGAATTGATACAATTCCTTAAGAGGGATTGAGAGAACAGACTTCCTGGATTTTTGGTGGAGGAGCAAGCAATGTGAACTGGTGGTTGATTGGGACAGTTCCCATAGTTTCTTCATCTGAAAGTTTAACTTCTTTGCCAACATCATCTAAAACTTAACATTACATTCATGGTTGGGGGGGGGAGGGCATATAGTTCAAGATATCAAAAATAATTCATTTTAGAAGTTAAAATTATATTTTCAAAATTATTGACAATATCATATATTAATGCATATATATGGAATCCAGAAAAATGGTACTGAAGATCCTATTTGCAGGGCAGCAAAGGAGACGCAGACATAAAGGTCAGACTTTAGCACACAGTGGGGAAAGGAGAAGGTGGGATGATTTGAGAGAGTAGCACTGAAACATGTACGGCACCATATGTAAAATAGACAGCCAGTGGAAATTTGCTGTATGATGCAGGGAACCAAAGCCACTGTGCTGTGACAACCTAGAGGGGTCAGATGGGTGGGGGATGGGAGGGAGATTCAAGAGGAGGAAGGAGACATGTGTATACCTATGGCTGATTCATGCTGGTGTAAGGCAGAAACCACCACAATTTATAAAGTAATTATCCTCCAATTAACAATAAAATTTTGAAAAATTATTTGTGCTTCCTAATGATAAGCTCATTAGATAGAAATGGGTAGGAAGTTGGGCTTATTATTTCTTAATTTCCAAAAAGGTCTGGGACGATGCAGAAACAAACATCTTGTTTTATGGCAAGATACAGGGAAGGTGCTGACATGGATGTCTGTGTGTTTTCAAGGTATCCCTGGATCCACAGGAGAATGTGACCTGGGTCTCCCAGGGCCTGATGGTGAACCAGGAATTCCAGGAATTGGATTCCCCGGGCCTCCTGGACCTAAGGGTAAGTTTTCGAAAAATTTTAAACACATTGTGGATATTTATAAAATGTAAACACATGTAATGAATAGCGTAGGAAATATCCATTAAATCCTTCAAAATGATGTTTTCCACTAGTCTTAAATGGGGGAAAAAAATCTTACAATAATTTTAAGCAAAAAAGGAAGAATTCACATTTTATGCAATCTCATCTCAATCGTATTTTTTAAAATACACAGAAAAAAACTGGAAGGAAATTCACCAAAATGGTAATAATGATTCTTTTTGATTGTGGGATTGTAAGGAATTTATTCTTCTTAATAGATACCTGTCCGTTTTTGTTGTTGTTTAGTCACTCAGTCATGTCCAACTCTTTCAGCCCCGTGGACTGCAGCACGCCAGGCTTCTCTGTCCTTCACCATCTCCCAGAGTTTGCTCAAACTCATGTCCATTGAGCCGATGATGCCTTCCAACCATCTCATCCTCTTTTGCCCCCATCTCCTCTTGCCCTCAATCTTTCCCAGTATCAGGTCTTTTCCAATGAGTCAGTGCTCACATCAGATAGCCATGTAAAAGTTCATTTGGCTGTACACTGTATGTGAAATATACTTTTTTTAAAAAGGCAGCCAAATTGTCAATTAGTATCAGTGGTTTAAACTAGAATTGCCAGAATTTAGTGGCTCTAAACAACAAAAATAAAGAAGGTAATTTTTATAAACTGGGAACCAATGTAGTCTAATTTGGAATTGACTTTTTTAAAGTGCTAATTTAGCAGTTGTCTTTCTCATTTTTCAGACTTTCATGAAAACACTTAAGGCTACTTGTCTTGCAAAAGCACTTTAAGATGAGAGAGCTACTGCTTAGGCTCTTTTAAGACTTATAACTTGTATTATTTTTTCTCTAGGAGACCGAGGGTTTCCAGGAGCCAAAGGATCACCAGGTTGTCCTGGAGAAATGGGAAAGCCAGGCTTACCTGGAAAGCCCGGTCTCCCAGGAATCAAGGTCTTGGAGAATTAAAATTTAGACTAATATGGGGGAGTAGAGGGGCAATTACAGTTGGCCAGTTCTTATGCCCCTGCCAGTAGGGGATGCTCTACGTGCAGAAATTATCAATATATTTGTAGATAATGAAGATACTGATTTTTTTAAGTTTCTTTAAATTATTCCTCCCCTTTAGAAAGGAGATAGAAGGTGTAAGAATACCAAGTTGGCTCTCTATTTCTTCTTTAATCTTCAGAAGCATTCAGAGTTCTTAAAATGGAAAAACTTTAGAAACAAACATGGATAGCTATGAGAAAAACTGTCAAAAGGAGAGATATCTAGACTGTTGGTAGGAAATTCCACAGTCTTAAAAAGTGGAGGCTAGGAAGAATTAGTAAGCACAATTTTATTTAAAAGGTCAGCAACTAGAGTTGAAAAAGGAAGTGGATGGAATGGTGGTGACTATGCAGAAAGGGATGTAGAACCTCCATCTTGGATATATTATTTTCAAGTAAATAGCTCTAAAGACCAGTCTATAGTCAGTAAGGATTTGAAAGCATGATGCAGTGAAACTAACATCATTTTTGTGCCCTAGGGAGAGCCAGGACT
This sequence comes from Bos mutus, assembly GCF_027580195.1. NCBI lineage: Eukaryota > Metazoa > Chordata > Mammalia > Artiodactyla > Bovidae > Bos > Bos mutus. The sequence goes on along the minus strand of NC_091618.1, from coordinate 20,425,718 downwards.
AGCCATGCCTGGAGAACCCGGAGCGCCAGGTTTGCCAGGAGAAAGAGGCAGCTCTGGGGAAAATGGAGAAATTGGACTCCCTGGACTTCCGGGTCTCCCTGGAGTTCCAGGAACTGGGGGTCTTGATGGACCACGAGGTACAATAGCAAGTATGGTTACCTTTTTCCACTGTGAGCTCAGCTACAATGCTGCCATTTGAGTGTGTAAGTGCTCTACAAGTGAAGAATTCTTCTCAAACTTCTAGCTCAATAAATAGAATGTGGGAGGCTTCATTATTTTTCCATTCAACTTTCCATTCCATTGCTGCCCTACCTTTGTTCCCCACTTCTTCCTTCCTTCTTTTCTTTTAACCAGTGTCCTCTGTATTAGACATAGGACTATGGTACTATCAATGGTACTAAATATAAGTTCCATTCAGGGGGGAAGGTTATAGGAGAATGACTGGAATAGCAATACTAGACCCTGGGTTGGGAACCTTATTGTGTTTTGGACTCTCTTTTGCAGGGGATCCAGGGAAGCCCGGGCCACCAGGAGAAAGAGGACCCCCAGGAAGGTGCACAGAGGGTCCCAGGGGAACTCAAGGACTTCCAGGCTTAAATGGATTGAAAGGGCAACAAGGTAGGGGGAGGCCCTTGAAACCAATCACCAGGTGGACAAGTGACATGGGACTCCTACTCTGAGCTTTGCTGCCTAACATGAGAACTGTCCAGTAACAAGTCCCGACCACTGTTCAGTGGGAAAAGTGATTTCAAAAACAGAAACCTGTTGTCATAGATTCATTGCAGTGAGTACCATCGAGAGAGTAAGAGACCTTAAGTTACCTGAAGTTACAGTAAAATTGGTCTGTGTCTTGTATGCAAGAAAATATGAACACTGAAATTACATACAGATATATATTTACATGTATATATGCACATATAAACTCTCAAAAATTTTTTACCTTGAATACTTTTACACATATATTAAAGTGATAAATTTATCCTAATTATTGAAACAGAGTGAATGTATGCAAATATATATGTTTTTATAAGTTACAAACTAGAACATATAGTCAGTTGCTTTACAAGCAACATAAAAGATAGAATATGAAAATAAATCTAATTATGAAGATTAGGTGGTCATGGAAAATTTACTATCTTTCTGGCTTCTCTCAACCAGATTTGTGAACTATTTCGGGGGAAAAAATCCTTCAAGACTCAGCTACCACACTTTTAATATGTTCACAAGCTAAATTTTAGCTAAAATGCCAATTGTTGTAGTGGTGCTATTATTGTTTCCAGAATCATCTGAGACTTGCCAGATGAGTGGTTCAGTACCAATCCTGCAGGTTAAAGACTGAGCCATGGTCAGAAAGTGCATTCCCAAGATGTGCCTGCAGGACTAGAAAATAAATTTAAATTCTACATTATCATCACTTCATGAAGCATTGAAACACAGAATCTTAAAGCCAGAAGGGATCTTTGAATTCTACAAAAGGGGACCTAATTCAATCAATTAGATAAGTGTGTGATTTGCTCAAATCACAAAGCTAAATATTTAGAGCCATGAAATATATCTGGAGTTGGTGGGGAAAGCAACTGTGTGTTCATTTTTTCATTCATTCATTTATATACAGGCAGAAGAGGTGAAACAGGGCCAAAGGGAGACCCAGGTATCCCGGGCTTGGATAGGTCAGGATTTCCTGGAGAACCTGGACTACCAGGAATGCCAGGTCACCGAGGGGAGATGGGACCACCTGGTCCAAAAGGATATCCAGGAAACCCAGGATTTTTAGGGCCACCAGGTACCCTTGCTTTTGTTATTCTTCTTCCCTCTTCTTCCATATTTTCCTTTTAAGTTACTGTTGTTTTGTCAGTCATGTTTCTACTTGTTTGCCTTAGCATGAATAGAATGCTATATTTCTAATTTTTAAAAAAATAGATATGCAACAAATAACAAAGGTTTACTATATAGCACAGGGAACTATACTTAATATCTTGTAATAACCTATAATGGAAAATAATCTCAAAAATAATATATGTGTGTATGTATGACTGAATCACCTTGCTGTGCACCTGAAACATTGTGAGTCAACTATACTTCAATAATATATATATAAAGAAAAAAATAAAAACTCACAACAACAAAAACAAGCAAAAAAAGACTTTAAGACCTGTAACAATAAAACTCCTAGAAGAAAAATAAAATTACAAATTCAATCTCTTCACTTCTTATAGATCTATTCAGACTTTCGATTTCTTCTTGAGTCAATTTTGGTAATCAGTGCCTCTCTATGGAGAAGGCAATGGCACCCCACTCCAGTACTCTTGCCTGGAAAATCCCATGGATGGAGGAGCCTGGTAGGCTGCAATCCATGGGATCGCTAAGTCAGGCACGACTGAGCGACTTCACTTTCATTTTTCACTTTCATGCATTGGAGAAGGAAATGGCAACCCACTCCAGTATTCTTGCCTGGAGAATCCCAGGGACAGAGGAGCCTGGTGGGCTGCTATCAATCGGGTCGCACAGTGTTGGACATGACTGAAGTGACTTAGCAGTGCCTCTCTAAGAATTTGTCCTTTTTGTCTAAGTTATCTAATTTGGTGACATATGATGGTTCATAGTATTCCCTTATAATTCATTTTATTTCATCACTTTTTATGGTTTGTATGTTTGGGAGAGAATGTTTCAATAGTCTTCTCATGGTGTAAGGACCTTGCTGATCTCTCCTCATGAGAAGAGCCCAGAACAACATTAACATATATACACGACCATGTGTAAAATAGGGAGCTAGTGGGAAGTTGCGGTATGGCACAGGGAGCTCAGCTCGGTGCTCTGTGATGACCTAGAGGGTTGGAATGTGGCAGAGTGGGAGGGAAGCTCAAAAGGGAAGGAATATGTGTATACTTACAGCTGATTCCTTTTGTTGTGCAACAGAAACTAATTTAATACTGAAAAACAATTATACTCAAACTTTAAAAAGTTTAAAAAAAATTGGACAAAGGACTCAATCTGCTAATTAACCTTTCATTTATACTACTGAGCCTCTAGTATATGCCATCACTGTTCCAGGCCCTAGATTCATCTAGAGACAAAGGCTGTGAAGGAAGTATGATAAGGGAATATAACAGAAAGTTATTGATTGAAAGTTATTCGGGAGGAGGAAAGGCTCCCGAACTTCGGCCATAGTCTCTTCTCACCCACAAGTGTGATGTACTACCAATGACTTCTACATCTGTGAAGTAAGAAAAAGGCCATTTCCTGATCCGTCTCATAGACTATTATGATTATTTTCCTATTTACAGAAACCATTTTTTTAACTCTCTTTCCTCTAAGTATACTTTATTTTATGGAGTATTTACTTTTCTCATTATTTACAACATGTGCTGCCTTGTGTTAATTTCTTCCCACAGGTGAAAAAGGAATAATGGGGATGATGGGGTTTCCAGGCAACATTGGTCCCCCAGGGCCTCCTGGGAGCCCAGGCACCCCAGGACAGAAGGGTAAGTGATGGAGTATCTTCCAGCTATTAGAAGGTATGAACAATATTCATTTAATTAGCAGAAAAATAAATTGTATTTTATCCTTTGAGGAGAAAGTATTTCTGAGGGAATCGTATATTTAATTTTGCAGTTTTCTATATTCCTTTTTCCAATTTGAATAGAGGCATATTTTTCTCCCTATAGGCTTTGACCTCTACCCTCATGTGGCTGCCTGTTTAGGAGCAACTATTCATCAAGTTCTTAGCCCTATTAACCTTTTTTGGTTTATTTGTCTTGTTTTATGATAAGCACTGTTAGCTTTTGAATCCTCATGGACTTCTAAAGAATTAAGGAACTGATGCTGTTATTCCTGTCTTTTAGGGAGCTTTGGAATTCCAGGAGTAAAGGGTGCAAGAGGACCCCCAGGAGCCCAGGGGGAGCAAGGAGAAAGAGGAACTCCCGGGTCTCCTCAGATATTCCACTTAGTGGGGGACAAAGGGGAGCCAGGACTCAAAGGTAAAGACTTCTCTACATTTAGAGCAGAACATCAGAGCTGATTCTGGGACTAAGAAATTATCCAGGAAAATCCCTTTAGTTGACATATGAGCACAGTGAGGACCAGGGTTTAATTTTGCACCCAAGCTCACAAAGCCAGTTGATGGCTAAGCTCCACTAGAACTGGGTTTTGTGTGCTTTAATAATAATACATCACCTCTTTAATCATAACTTTTTATTCTAAGTTAATTCTGCATTTCAGTCTGCTGTCTTTAAACCATCACCAGTCAATTTTTAGATTCTAAGCCTCAAAGCCGCACTTTGGCCAAGAATGGTGAAAATGAAACCTTTAGAAAACTCCACATAAAAAAGTTCCCTGGCGGGAATAGAAATCTCCACCTCAAATTCTACTCTATTCTATCAACTGCCAGGATGAATTCTTCTGATTGCATCTAAAAACTGCTTCTCATGCTCAGAGACCTTTGGAAAATAATTACTGAAGAGAAAATGTGTTTTGATTACAAGTCAATGCCTTAAAAAGGCTGAGAATTGTTAGCTATAGCTGTTAAGTTCAAATTCAAACCCATTCACATTATTTCAAATTATTTAAGCTCTTTGTATGACAGGTTTCGTCATATGATCAATGCAATCAATATTAAATCAAAATTCAAGAAAGTCTGCCGTGTGGAGAAGGCAATGGCACCCCACTCTGGTACTCTTGCCTGGAAAATCTCATGGACAGAGGAGCCTGGTAGGCTGCAGTCCATGGGTTCGCTAAGAGTCGGACACTACTGAGCGACTTCCCTTTCACTTTTCACTTTTACACATTGGAGAAGGAAATGGCAACCCACTCCAGTGTTCTTGCCTGGAGAATCCCAAGGATGGGGGAGCTTGGTGGGCTGCCATCTATGGAGTTGCACAGAGTCGGACACGACTGAAGTGACTTAGCAGCAGCAGCCGTGCAGTCTTCCTGATCAAATTGAGTAACTTTAGTAAAACAGAATTGCTGGGTAAAATTAAATGTTTGCAGATCAAACTTACATAGCAGGGAAGATAATGTGTTTGTAGTTGCAAAACCATATAAAGTTTTGGGTAATTTGTAATCAATTTTGTGAAGTCAGATTGTATTCAACAAATATTTACTTGTTTTTCAGGTAAGGATTTACAGTCCAAGTACAGATTTGATTTTAAAATTCTGTATAGAATTCTGTAGACCAAGCTGGCAAGCTAAGTAGCCATCTCTCCTAGAATTTGGAAGGACTTCACATAAGTGACTTCGACCAGTGTTCTGGAGAGTGATTGAATCCAACTGATTCTCTAACTTAAAAAAATGGCTAAGCACTGGAAAAAACTACAATTTTTTTTTTTTTCTATAAAGGAAAATGAGCAAGTCAAGGTCTTTGGGGCGTGTGCACATGTGCTAAGTCACTTCAGTCATGCCTAACTCTAAGGTCTTTGGGATGGTCCCCCACTAATCTGCTGTCAAAGAGATAATTTAGTTCTAGGTGCATACAGAAGATTGTGTTGCATTTTTAGCAATGAAATAGAAAGTAGTATTAATTTTATAAAACTCCTCTAGAACTGGTCTAAGTCAAGATATAAAAAGAAAAAAAAATTACTGGCACAAATGTCCAGTCTTCATAAACAAACACTGCTTCGCTAAATTATCCTAGATGATTTAAGTAGTGTTGCAAACATTTTGGGAAAAAAAATATGAATAGCATATCTGTGCCTGCATAAACTAAAATTTGGCTCTAACATCATGAATGCACAATGGAGACTCATTTATAATTGAAAAATTGTTTCTGTGAAATACAGAGGGACGCATGTTATTTCTATGCTTCTAACAAAGTACAGTATACATGGAGGCTGTCCTGTATGTTTCCTTTTGGCTTTTCAAACACATAACCAAGGAGCAGAGAGTGAACAACAGCAGCAAAAGATCATACTATCTAGGCCTCTCTAATTTCAATACGATTCTTTTTTTTATCTGAATTTCTGACTTGAAAACATCCATTGCAAATAGTGGAAGGGCTATTCAGGGTACAGAAAAGCAGTCTTCCTCTCCTTGAGGAGTCTGCATGGGAGATTTAGGCATATGTACAAAGAGAAGGAGATGGCAGCCCACTCCAGTATACTTGCCTGGGGAATCCCATGGGCGGAGGAGCATGGTAGGCTACAGTCCATGGGGCCGCAAAGAGTAAGGTACGACTTAGCAACTCGACAACAACAAAAAGAAAATGAATAACACAATAGAACTGTTGTGTTACTTTTAGCAAAGACCTATGAAGCCCTTCCCACATGCAGGTACTATTCCAAATTTTACAAACATTGACTCATTTAATTCTCACAACAACCCTACGAATAGATGATTGCTATCATCCCCTTTTACAGATGGGAAATAGAAAGGTCAAATTACTCAGTGTCATTCTGATAGGAAGTGCAGAGATGGACCTCACTCTGATGTGGTTCCAAAGTCCATACTCACTGAGGGCGAATGGATACATGTGTACGTATGACTGGCTCCCTTCACTGTTCACCTGAAATCGTCACAGCATTGTTTGTTAATCAGCTATACCAGTACAAAATAAAAAGGTAAAAAGCAAAGTCTATACTCAGCCTTCTCACTCTGCTGTCGGCTGGGTACCAAGACACTGAGCTCTGTGGGAGATGAACAAAGCAGAGAACACCTCAAATGGGGTAGTCAAAGAAGCCTCCATGAGCGCAGGAAACTATATTCAATATCCTGTAATAAACTATCCTGGAAAATAATATGAAAAAGCATATATACATATACTACTGAATTACTTTGCTATACAACAGAAATAATACAACATTGTAAGTCAACTATACTTCAATAAAATAAAATTTTAAAAAAATCCTCCATGAAGGAGTATTTAAATTGTGAGTAGGTTTCAAGTATTCTTGGCTTAAAATCTTTCCAAGTCTCCCCCTGCTTTAAGAATTCAACTTTCTTAGACCAGCATCCAAGTTTCTCTACCACTTGCCCTTCGCCTACCTCTCCAGCCACATAACATTTATCTACTGAACAATTATTTTTAGAACCTACTGACGGGGCGTTTTACTGTGTCCTAAAGACAGAGAGGTAAACAAAGCAGTGCTAATATCCTGGTCACGAGGAAACTAACAGCTCAGTGGAGGAAAGAGGCAGTCATGTCTCTGAAATGATTTATATCCAGGACCAGGTAGTAAATATCTTAGGCTTTGTGGACCACCTGTGACCCTAGCTGCATATTCTTCTTTGGTGTTTGTTTGTTTACAACCCACAAAAATGTGAAAGCCATCCTTGGATCTCCAGCCATAAAACATTAAGCCGAATTTGGCCCACAGGCAGTCGTTTGCCACCCCTTAAAATACAAAGCAAATGAATAAACTAAATAAAACATATTTTAGGTTATGATAAAGGACATATATGGAAAAAAACAAAAGTTACAAAAGAAAAAATTCTCACCCCCTTGCCACTTACCACCCCTTCGCACATGTATTTTCTTGTCTAGGAATTCCTGCTCCATTGCACACTTTCTCCATCCAGCTGGCTCCCACTTGGTCTTCAAGATTGAGCTTAAAAATATCCCCTCTTCTTGGGACTTCCCTGGTGGTGCAGTGGTTAAGATTCTGTGCTCCCAATGCAGGAGGTCCAAGTTGGTTTCCTGGTTGGAGAACTAAGATCCGGCAGGCCTCATGGTGCAGCCAAAGATAAAAATCGAATAAAAATTTTAAAATTCCCCCTCAGAATTCTTACCTGTAGCACATTGTGCCCAACTCTGTTACAGAAACTATCTCACTGGGTGGTGATTTTTTATTTGGCTCTCTCCAATTAAATACTAAAAACCAGGACAAAGGGAATGTGATTTACTTATGTCTCCAGTACTCAAAACAGGACCTATTAATTAGTACTCATCCTATATTTGAATGAATGAATATGTAAGCGGGGAAATTGACAAAGGAAGTGACTCTGCTTGAGGAAAGGCATAAGCGAGGCCATGGACAGATTGTAGAATGCTCTAAGCGCCATGAAGGGAATTCATCGTTTACTCTATAGGCAAAAGAGAGGCAATGAATATCTTTTAGCAGGAGAATAATATGATCAAAACCATGTTTTAGGAAAAGCAGGATGGTGTTGTGGGACTGGGTTCAGATCCCAGCATTACCACTAACTGATGTTGTAACTCTACATTAGTTCATTGACTTCTTAAGGAGTCTCAGTTTTCTCATCTCACCACCCAGTCTGGAAAGGCTCAAGAATTCATTGAGATTGCCTGAAGGTTAAATCAGATAATTAAAAGAAAATAATGTCTTCCATAAACCAGTTACTTAATAAATTATAGTTGTAATAGATGGATTAAGAATCAGATCAGATCAGATCAGATCAGTTGCTCAGTCGTGTCCGACTCTTTGCGACCCCATGAATCGCAGCACGCCAGGCCTCCCTGTCCATCACCAACTCCTGGAGTTCACTCAGACTCATGTCCATCAAGTCAGTGATGCCATCCAGCCATCTCATCCTCTGTCGTTCCCTTCTCCTCTTGCCCCCAATCCCTCCCAGCATCAGTCTTTTCCAATGAGTCAGCTCTTCGCATGAGGTGGCCAAAGTACTGGAGTTTCAGCTTTAGCATCATTCCTTCCAAAGAAATCCCAGGGCTGATCTCCTTCAGAATGGACTGGTTGGATCTCCTTACAGTCCAAGGGACTCTCAAGAGTCTTCTCCAACACCACAGTTTAAAAGCATCAATTCTTCGGTGCTCAGCCTTCTTCACAGTCCAACTCTCACATCCATACATGACCACAGGAAAAACCATAGCCTTGACTAGACGAACCTTTGTTGGCAAAGTAATGTCTCTGCTTTTGAATATGCTATCTAGGTTGGTCATAACTTTCCTTCCAAGGAGTAAGCATCTTTTAATTTCATGGCTGCAGTCACCATCTGCAGTGATTTTGGAGCCCCAAAAAATAAAGTCTGACACTGTTCCCACTGTTTCCCCATCTATTTCCCATGAAGTGATGGGACCGGATGCCATGATCTTCGTTTTCTGAATGTTGAGCTTTAAGCCAACTTTTTAACTCTCCACTTTCACTTTCATCAAGAGGCTTTTGAGTTCCTCTTCACTTTCTGCCATAAGGGTGGTGTCATCTGCATAGAATGCAGTAGTCCAAATAAGAATAGTGTAGTAGATGACCCTCTGTCATTAATTAAAGAAAAAAGAGAAGAGCTGTGTTTAGGTCACTAATTCCTAAAATGTTGATTCAAAGTGTAAACATTATGATAATTGCTAGTGTTCTTTGAGAACTATACCTAACTCATGCCAGGAACTGTGCTAATGCTTTTTATGTGTTATCTCATTTAACCCTCTTTTTAAATAAAATATAAGCCTAAATCTGCCCATGTTCTTAACAAATATTCTATGTGTACTATAATAATAGCTCATAAATTTTGATCAGGATTGGAAAAGTCTGATAGAATTCTAACCTGTATATTCAATACATGTTTTTTTAACATTAGGACTTGCAGGAAATCCTGGTGAGAAAGGAAATAGAGGCATTCCAGGGTTCCCAGGTATAAAAGGACTCTCAGGGCTCCCTGGACCACCAGGACCACCAGGTATGACTGATTCTCTAATAGAAATAACAGGTGTTAAGTTTTCCTAGGCCTAAATTTAACAAAAATGTGTTTTTAGAATATGAATTCTGCCCCGATGTTGTCCCAACAGGAATTTACTTCTTATAATTTAACAAAATTGTGGTCAGCCTGTCTTAACTAAAAATATTAACCTACATGAAGTTCTATTTTGCATTCAAAATGTTATTTTGAAATTGGTGGTATGTATTGTACACTATAATTTATTACAATATCATATATCCTGGAAGAAAGTAAGAAAATGCTTTAGAGGCTTCCAAATTTGCCTCTTTCTAAACACGTTATTCAATTTGTAAAGTAATTTTTTAAATAAATAAAGTAGTCCCCTATTCCCTGCAACAACATCAGTGATGAAATTTATTGCATGGTAATAAAATTTCCTTACTGCATTTGGAAATCTATTACTGTATTTTCACAGTAGCCCCTTTTTTCCTGCTAGCCTTGGTCCTAGGATGATTTTGATGTTTGAACTCCAGGCCTGCTGACCAAAATATAATTTACTCTAGTTGTATATTTTCTGAGTTGCCAGTCCCTTCCCTGTTTGAAGGCATAAAGGCAGCTAAACAAGTACCTAAAGAGCTGGTCTGGTTGCTCTGGATTCACTCATTTGTGCAAGCAACAAGTGTTCATTGAGCATCTACTGTGTCCAGAAACTACACAGAACCTATGACTATTTATTTGTTCTTAAGGCCCCAGAGGAGAGCCCGGCAGCATTGGGAATCCCGGTGAGCCAGGACCACGTGGCACCCCAGGAAGCATGGGAAACATGGGAGTGCCAGGTAAGGCGTAAGGTCCTATTGTGAGCCTACAACCTCATGATGAGTCCTGCTTCTACATTTTCTGTGTTGTCACTTTGGTTTTCCACTTGGTAGAAAGTTGGTGTAAAACAATTAGATATGCTCTTAGACAAAGGTAGTGTATGCAGCAAGAACATGAGAATGAAATAAATATTTACACTGTGCAGAAAATCATCCACCGAGGCTACCTGATGCTTTAGAGCTTCTGAGAAACCAGCTTCATGGGAGAAAGATGGTTTGTGCAAAGGTCAGAAATAGAATCCTTCAAGATCTCTGCCTTTACCTATTTTACCTGATTTCTTTCCTAATTTCAGGTACTAAAGGAATGAAGGGAACTATGGGGTTCCCAGGTCTAGCTGGAAGTCCAGGCCTCCCGGGTATTCATGGTCTCCAAGGAGATAAGGGAGAGCCAGGTTATTCAGAAAGTGCAAGGCCAGGACCACCAGGACCAAAGGTATGTAGGCCACTAAAGTATTTACATTTTGGTAGTGGAATGAGTCCTTTTAAATATCAACAAATGTCTGGATTCATTGTGGGCAAGGAAAATTGAAAACATTACTGTATTTTCAGGCATTTGTCTGGGCTTTTTTTTTTTTTCCCTCTCTCTCTATAACTGAGCATATCTATCACACAGTTTCAACTTCTGAGTTTATTTTCTCCAGTTTCAACCCCCAAGATATTTCTTATAACTGGCCCTGCAATTTATGTATGCCTCCTGGTAGGCTTCCCTGATGGCTCAGACTATAAGGAATCCTAAAAAGCAAACACACAAAAAATCCTGATACATTTTTCTTGTTTTAGAACTTTATTTTCATTGCATTACTCAGAGGATTTATTTATCCCGTCACAGTTTTTTCAGTGCTTGTGCTCTGTCGAAGTCCTCCCTTGTATGTTTTATCACGAAGTAACCAAAGGTTTCAGCGGGGCTCAGTTGTTCTTTAGGTTTATCTTCTTCCAACCTTTCTGTCTATAGCAACTACACTAAGATTCAGAGCGAGGCTGATAGAGAATAACTAACAGTAATTCCCACAAGCAGGGGGTTTTAACTTGTAATTCCATGGACCACTGGGGAAGCCTATTGGAGCCAAAGAAAAATTGAACCCAGATCGATTTCATCGATCCTGAAATTGAATGAAAACTGTTTGGAGATGGGGATTTTTGTTTGTTTGTTTTTCTTTTGTAGGAGTCTGTTATTTTTCATCAGACTTTCAAGAGTATATGATTCCAAAGAATGTAAAAATTGTTACTTAGGGGACTTTCTCCCTGACTCTCTTTTGAGCCAATAAAATACCACCTTTCCTAAAGATTTCCTCCAGCTATAAATCAATAAGAAAGAAAAATTTTTAGAAATCACAAAGTCCCAAGAAAGTAACCCTTTATTACATGGAATACAAACAAATTTCCTTTGCCTTTTATTTTTAACTAGATCCTCAGAAAGCCAGGGAGAGATTCTTTCCATTCTTTCCTCAATGAGAAATTGTATTTAACTTAATTCATTCAATTAATTAACAGTTTCATTTAGATTTAAATTTTTCATAGGTAACTACAGAAGAAATTTTTTTTAAACTGTACATTGAACACAAAATGAGCTGGCTTTATCATGCTGGCAAATCTTAGTAACAGAGTAGTTTTTAATCAGCTACCTTCAAGATTTTATAAGTCACTATCAAATCCATATGTTCTAGCTTATCATAAAAGTGAAGTACAGATTTAATGACTAGAAAACTATGGAAAGTGTTGGGTTTTTTGCATTTATTTATCTGCATGCAGAGTATTTGATGAACATGCATCTATTTGTTCTGCTTGCTTCTTACACCTGAGTTAAACATTACAATTTGAACTTATACATTTGTTATTAACATCTGTCTCCCAGTGGTCTCTAAAGTTCCATGAAGGCAGGAATTGTATGTATCACATATCTGTATGCAATTACCATCATATTCCTGGCTTCCTGGGCATAGGACTCTCTGTGTAGCCACAGAGGTCCCATGCTGATAAGGACTCCATGCTTGGTTTAATGCTCTGCCATTTCTGTCTTGAATTGCTTTTAAAAAGTTTATTTTTAAAAAACAAGAGAAGTGCATTTTCATTTTGTACTGCACCCCACAAATTACATAGCCGTCCTGTTTCCAGCAAGTTTTCAGGGTGCTGGCTCACAGCAGACATTTACCATGAATTGCTAAATAAATCAATAAATGCAAACTAACATAGTTTATACTTAATTCTGATCACATGTCCTGCTTATATGAGAATTTTAAAGGTGTTTGACTGAATTTAAGGGAGATCCAGGACTGCCAGGTGACATGGGCAAGAAAGGCGAAAGAGGACCACCTGGCGCACCTGGACGTTCGGGGCCTGCTGGACCAGAGGGACTTCCTGGGAGCCCCGGACCCCCTGGCCACCCAGGTGAGCCTGGCTTTGCAACCTGAGTGCTGGAAGCCTGACACGTGTATGGCCCTCGCTTCCTAGAATAGTGAATGGAAAGCTGTTTAGGCTTTTGTACTACAGTTGCCTTCTTTCACCTTTGATCTTTAAAATCAAAGACACTAAGAAACAGCAAATGAATTGCAAGGAGCCCATTCAGTCCATTTTGGTTACCTGAAATCTTAAAACCTCCTATAAACAAAATTTTGGGAGTGCTACCTCACATGAATTCAACCTAAAGACATGAAATGTTAGATCAATGTACTCAGGATATTTGTATCAGTTTCCTAGGGCTTCCAAAGCAAATACACAGACTGGGTGACTTAAACAGAAATTCATTTTCTCACAGTTCTGGAGGCTGAGAGTCTGAGATCAAGGTGTCCCAGAGCCGATTTCTTCTGAGGCCTCTGTCCTTGGCTTGTATGTGGCCTCCTTCTCCAAGTGTCTTTCCTCTGTGTATCTGTGTCACAATCTCTTCTTATAAGGACATCATTCATGTTGGATTAGGGTCACCATCTGCCTTGGTGACCTCTTTTTAACTTAATTACTTCTTTAAAGACCCTGCCTGGGAATTCCCTGGTGGTCCAGTGGTTAGGACTCCACTGGGGGCCAGAGTTCTATCCCTGGTCAGTGAACTAATATCCCACAACTGGGGCAGCACAGGCAAAAAATAAATAAAGACTTACCTCCAAATGCAGTGATATTTTGAAATAGTAAGTGATGAAGACTTCGGCAGAGGCATTTGGGGGCAACACAATTTAACCTGTAACACGGTTGATCTGAGACTTTTTATTTTTTTCTGACATGTTTCCAGTTTGAACATTGGGTTGCTTTCTTATTAATATTTGCTTGTTATTTGGGTTTTCACATCATTTGATCAAAAACAACTACTCAGTCACTGGTTTGCAGCTTCAGGTCTTACTCTAAAGGCAATATTTAAACTGTTTTTTCCAAACATGGAAAGGCTCAGTGGATTTGCTGCTAAATCCCAATTAAAGTAATAAATCAGATATTCAGCTGTTCACCTGGCTGGGGTACACATCCCTTTGAAAATGAGTGGGCACATCTCTGCTGCGCTTCTCTGGGGAAATAACATCCAAGACAAAACCCACTGTGACTGGTAGCAAGAGCGACCCCTGAAGACCAGCTTGAGCACAATTGACTTAACTAGCATTTAGCCATTGTTGGACTCATTCATCTTGTGGTTTTCTGTTTTCCTTTCCCTCTCTCTTCATTTACAGGGCAATCTGGTCCTGGTGGTGATTTGGGGTCCAAAGGAATTAAAGGCTTCCCTGGCTTTCCGGGAACAAAAGGCCCTCCAGGTTCCATTTTTGTATTTTGTCTAGTTCCCTTTTGTGAGGGAAGCATGTTTTCCACGTGGCTGGAATCTCTTTCTACCTACCTGTATCTCTGACCCACAACTGCTCCTTGGAAGGTAGCTTCCAGTTACCCCGTTTCCAGACAACAATGTGGAAAAGCGAGGTTAGGTCTAATTCAAAGATCGGGCTTCCCAAGTGGTGCTCGTGGTAAAGGACCTGCCTGCCAATGCCAGAGACATAAGAGACATGGGTTCAACCCCTGAGTCCGGAAGATCCCCTGGAGGTGGGCATAGCAGTTCACTCCAGTATTCTTGCCTGGAGAATCCCCATCAGAGGAGCTTGGTGGGCTACAGGCAATAGGTTTGCTAAGTCAGACATGACTGAAGCGACTTAGCTTGCTCTCTCTCCCAATTCAAAGATCAGCCAACCTATGCAAAGTGAAAATCCTCATGATAGCACTAACCAGTCCATGGCTTTCACTGTGAATTTAGCTTCATGTCACTACAGTTCTGAAAACTGAACACTTTTTACAGAATTCCACACATCTGGGGTTCATATCAGGCCATTGATAGGAAGTAAGTCCTCTCTTTGAATGGCTTTTTTTTCCAGGTCCTCCAGGATTGCCAGGAAATCCTGGACCAGTGGGTGAGAGAGGTAATCAAGGACTTGATGGAATTCCTGGTCCAGCCGGAGAAAAAGGAGAAACAGGTACAGCTTGCTCATCATGGATATACTAGTTTTATTTTTCATAGAATGATTAGTGACACTGTAATTCTTCACCATTCTATAAATTCTTCCGACAGAACTGATGACCTTTAAGTTGTTCTGGGTTGCAATAATTCTGTTACCAAAGTGAAGTTGACCAAGTAGAATAAATTTTATATATAGGTCAGTTTCACACTAGGGAATATATATGTGTGTGCGTCAGTCGCTCAGTCATATCCAACTCTGCAACCCCATGGACTGTAGTCCACCATGCTCCTCTGTCCATGGGATTTTTCAGGTGAGAATACTGAAATGGGTTTCCACTTTCTACTCCAGGGGATCTTCCCAACCCAAGGATCAAACTCACATCTCTTGTAGCTCCTGCATTGGCAGGCAGATTCTTTACCACTGTGGCACCTGGGAAGCCATATATAAATAAATAAATAAAAATATATATATATATATATATATGCATGAAGATGAATATATATTGTGTGTGTTAGTCACTCAGTCATGTTTAACTCTGAAAGGTTGCTGCTGAGCTGTGAAAGACACTGGGATTCTTGGCCTCAGGAGGAGAGGAATTCAAGCCACAGCCAGTGATGAGGCTTGATTGCTCAGAGCTTTTGTGTGATAAAGTTTTATTAAAGTGTAAAAGAGATAGAGAAAGCCTCTGACATAGACATCAGAAGGGGGCAGAAAGAGTGCCCCCCTGCTAGTCTTTAGCTGGATGTTATATAGCTACCAGCAGGCTGCTAATTAGAGAAAGGGAATGTCTCCAAACTCAGAAACAGGCACCAGGCCCCTCACCCACAACATGCATTTTGAGATAACATTGGCACAAGGTGAGTCATCCTGGGCCATAAAACGATTGACATGAATCTTGAAGGAAGGCAGGTTTCCAGGTAAATATATAGTTTCATTAACATAGATTAGGAGAACAACATGTGAGTAAAACATACTGGTTTGTTGAGCCCTTATTGGTTCTGAATCTGAAGTGGAACTGACTTGAAGACAGACAGAATTTAGGGTAAATTCATTAACATAGTTTAAGAGAAACATTTCCATAAGAAAAATGCATTGGTTAGCTCATGATTTGAGAAAAGTTAAGTTCAGGTGGAACCAGCTGTCATCATGGCAACACAGATTTTTAAGAGAAACCTCCTTTTAAATTTGTATAGAGAAGGGAAAAAAATCTGATGCTTGTAGTTTGTTTCCTCCTGCTGCTTAAGAGATAAAAAAACATCTGACACTTGCAGCCTATTTCCTCTGTTTGCAGACCCCTAGCCTTCCTGTTACCCTCTCAACTCTTTGCAGTCCCATGGACTGTAGCTTACCAGGCTTCTCTGTCCATGGGATTCTCCAGGCAAGAATACTGGAGTGGGTTGCCATTTCCCTTCTCCATAATATATATTATATGATATAAATTAACTGTATATATAACAGATTGAAATACCAACATTTTCTCTTTCAGGCTTGCTGGGAGCACCTCCAGGTCCAAGAGGGAAACCTGGTCCTCAAGGTGAGTGGTTCTTCCTCCCAAACCTGGTGATATACATTTTCAAGGACAGAATCTGATTTAATAGCCCTGACAGATACACTTAGCATTCTGAATTAAAGAAGTCCCAGTGGTAACACAGAACATTTATATTCCTAGTGTTCAAGTAAAAACGTTCCATTATTTACCATCACAACAAAATGAACAAACTAGACACAGTAATCCAACTTTCAAATTTCCATCTATGGAAGTAAAAAGACTTCTGTATTTCCTTTCTTGCTATCAGCATGATTTAAATGGATCACCTCCTAAAAAGATGGAGGAGGAACTGATTGCTTCTCAAGGAGTTTCCTCTCCGTGCTATTCTGAGCTGCAGTAGTAACACTAATCTTTTGCCACCTTGTTCTCTTCATTGGTCTGATTCCAACCCCTGGAGCCAGTGTGTGGCTCAGGCTACTGTTTCTTCAGGGCTTTCCCATAACTCTCTCAGGATCTCAGACATGGCAATTTACTGAACATGTCATTAAGAACATACACGTTTTTGTTTGCCTCAGACTGTTGCCAGACCCTTCAAGCATTTCAGAGCTTGCAGAGAGCTGAAATCATCTAAATTCTTTTTTTTTTTTAAGTATAAATTACAGGCAGAAAAAAGAACATGGTAAACAAAGTGTTCGATATTCTGTTTTATTTTCATCATCACTTTAAGCATTCTCTGCATGATATATAACTCTCCAAGCCCTTACCTCTGCCACCAGCCTCATCCTCACTTTTCTTTCTTCCTCCCATCTTTTCCTATTGTCATGCCATTTACTATTGGATTGGCCAAGAATTTCATTCAGGTTTTTTCCATATGATGTTATAGATTTTATTCCTAGAATATTTCTAGAGTAAAACAAAGATGGGAGAGAGGAGGAGGAGATTATTTTCAATTCATAAAACATTTTCCATTCATGAATGTCAAAGCACAATTTCTTGAAGGTTTTCTGAGATTAAAAATATTAGTATTAAGTTGTGACCTTCTGGGGGAGTCTTCTTTGGTAAATCCAAATCTCACATTTCTCCCAGACTAGTGTTTATCTTATGGGGGAGAAGTAATCAGAGGACAGAACAGGGACAGCAGCTTTGTCGTTCATTTGTCAGGGTTTGGCTGGGCAACACTTGAAATACACAAACTGACCCTGAAGTTTAGCTTTTTAATGCCCTGTTGCATCATCAGTGATTAAATAAAGTCATTGTAATTAAAATTCACCAGATAATAACAGACAGAACACTTTAGGGCTTATACCATGCTTTTCATCTGCATGTTCTCTCACTTGATATTTAAAGAACTGAGTTAAGTCAGATATTACCTCTATTTTTAAAATAAGAAAACAGTGAAATGACTTTACCAGGAGCAACAGATAGCTGGAGGCAGAACTGAGTCTAGTCTGGACTCTGTCTTCATAGACTTACATCTCTCTTGTTGGCCTCTTTAAAATATAATATATATATATATATATATATAATATTAATATAATTTAAGCAAAGTGTCTCTGTTATTAGGGATAGCCACAAACTATAACATCAAATACAGGGGCATTACAGAAACTTACCAGACTTTTTTCTTTGCAGGAACCAAAGGAGACAGGGGAGCGCCAGGCTTGCCTGGCCTCCCTGGCAGGAAAGGGCCAGTGGGAGATCCTGGGCCTCCAGGGCCCATTGGCGTGACAGGACCTCAAGGGGCACCAGGCTTTCCTGGTGTAACCATCCCTGGCCAGAAAGGAGATCGAGGTCCACCTGGCTCCAGAGGAAACCCAGGTAAAGTATCTACTTTTAAATATGATAAAGAATGAAAATAACATTTGACAGCAGAAGCTTTCCACCCACTCATGTGAACATCTTGCTTCTTTTTCCTTCTGGTCTTCTCTGTTTTCCCATGCCCACCTGTCCTCACGTGGGGTGCATAAGGCTGTTGGTGTGGAGCAGAGGGACCTGTTTGAAAAATTAGTAAATACTGGCACTTCCCTGGTGGTGCAGTGGTTAGGACTTTGCCTTCCAATGCAGGGGGGTGCAGGTTTCATCCCTGGTTGGGAAACTGAGATCCCACATGCCGGTGGCCCAAAAAAACAAAACATAAAACAGAAGCAGTATTGTAACAAATTCCATAAAGACTTAAAAAATGGTCCACATCAAAAAATATATATTAAAAAAAAAGAAAGAAAAATTAGTAAATATCAAGTTCATGAGCCTGGGAAAGAGAGAGGCATCCATTCACCAGTACTGACTGAGCCCCTACTGTATGTAAGGTACTGGGTCAGGCACTGATTCTGCTCTAACAAACCGTCATCAAGGAGAAGAGTTCCTGCCTCATGCCTTGTGCCAGGTAACGCTAAGGTGCAGGGTTTGCTCTTCACTCAAAAGGGCAGTAACAGAACCTGCAAAGCTCCCTGAGTGGTAATACTGACAGGCTTTTTATGAATTCAGGCATGCCTGGTCCTCCTGGACCTCCAGGGAGTCCTGTAGAAGGCATAAAAGGAGACAAGGGGTTGATGGGACAGCCTGGCCAAAGAGGTCCACCTGGAGCTGTAGGAGACATGGGGTCACCAGGTCATCCGGTAAGTGGGAAATTATTTTGATGTCTGACCAACCTAGACAGCATATTAAAAAGCAGAGATATTACTTTGCCAACAAAGGTCTGTCTGGTCAAAGCTATGGTTTTTCCAGTAGTCATATGTGGATGCAAGAGTTGGACTAGAAAGAAAGCTGAGCGCTGAAGAATTGATGCTTTTGAACTGTGGTGTTGCAGAAGACTCTTGAGAGTCCCTTGGACTGCAAGGAGATCCAACCAGTCCATCATAAACGAAATCAGTCCTGCATATTCATTGGAAGGACTGATGCTGAAGCTGAAGCTGAAGCTCCAGTCCTTTGGCCATCTGATGCAAAGAACTGACTCACTGGAAAAGACCCTGATGCTGGGAAAGATTGAAGGGGGGAGGAGAAGGGGACGACAGAGGATGAGATGGTTGGATGGCATCATCGACTCAATGGACATGAGTTTGAGTATACTCCAGGAGTTGGTGATGGACAGGGAGGCCTGGCGTGCTGCAGTCCATGGGGTTGCAGTCGGACGTGACTGAGTGACTGAACTGAACTGAATTCTTCTAAGTTGACTGCCCAGCTCAGATGTACCTGGAGGCAACACCAGTCTCCCACTTGTGATGTTTCTGTGCAGTGAACCCCAAAAATGACAGAGTCTGGAAGGTTCAAAGAATCAAAGGACCTTAAGAGTTGGGCAGATTTGGTCTCTAAGAAGCCTGTGAAAGTTCAGTCTATTTGGGGCCCTTCTCTATGTCATTCCTGACCTCCTCTTGTTTAGACTCTGAACAATTCCATGTAGAAGCTTGGAATCATTCTAGATGACAACAAAAATTTTCTCTATTAATAGGCTTTCAGAATCATCTTTGCCGTCCCCTAAATGTCTAGTGTTCCCCACAACATGCTTTCCAGTATTTATGAATAGCTGTCATTTCCTTCTGAGTATTTTCTCTCCCAATAAGTACATGTCCCCCCAATTTCAGTTTAACCTTTTGTCAATATGCCTCTATTCTGAATATATCCTAGTTTGTCAATACCTTAAGAATGCAGACCCTGAGCTGAACACCTTCCAGGAATATGAATTCAGTACCCCAGAGAGTAGCTAGAGACAGACGAGTCTCACTATCCTGAACATTCTGTTTTATAATCCAGCCTACAAGTCCACATGGGGCTTCCCAGGTAGCTCAGTGGTAAAACAAATCTGCCATCCAGTGCAGGAGATGCGGGTTTCAATCCCTGAGTCAGGAAGATCCCCTAGAGAAGGAAATGGCAACCCACTCCAGTATACTTGCCTGGGGAATTGCATGGGCAGAGGAGCCTGGCGGGCTACAGTCCATGGGGTTGCAAACAGTCAGACATGAGTGAGAGCCACTAAACAACAATAAAAACAGAATTCCACATGGGCTATTGGGCTGCCTAGTCACCACATTATCATCACACATTAAGTTTATGGTCAACGAAAGCCCTTGTGCCTTTTTCACGTGAACGGCTACTGAGTTTCCTCCATTACTTGTCCATTTGTGTCTTTGTGACTTAAGTGCAGAACTTTCACATTTACCTTTCTTAGATATCATCTTGTTCCTTTAGGCTCATGCTCCCAACCTATTAAGATTGCTCAATCATAGCATCTCACTCAACACCATAGCACCTTCCCTAGCTTTCTCTCAGCAGCATATTTGAAAAGATTTCTCTGTTTACCTAAAATTCTTAGAAACTAACGAGGAAATCAGAGTTATGTCATAGAGAGTCTGTGTTATCTTTTGATGGATTATGAGGTTCTTTGACCTGGTTTATTGTCAGGAAACATGTTAAGCTCTCTTGGTATATGGTTTCCTGAATCTACTTTTTAACAACTCTTTTTTTAAATGAGATACTTACCTATCTCCAGCATTAGGTATTTCTCCTGTTCTTCCTGATTTTTTAAAAGTGGAAAACACTGATCTTATAATCACATTGAAATTCTTCCAAGAACACTGGAATGTGGAAAGTCTAGTTTGGAAATGCAGTCTCTCTTAAATCTTCTATAGTGTAGGCTTCTGTATCTGCACCTGAAAGATAGTTCTTATTGTTGTTCAGTCGCTAAGTCGTGTCCAACTCTTTGTGACCCCATGAACTGCAGCATGCCAGGCTTCCCTGACCTTCACTATTTCCCAGAGTTTGCTCAAACTCATGCCCCAAGTCAGTTAGGCCATCGAGTCATCTCGTCCTCTGTCATCCCCTTCTCCTCCTGCCCTCAATTTTTCCCAGCATCAGGGTCTTTTTCAATGAAAACTGACTCCTGGCCCTTAACAACTCTCTCCTTGCAGGAAACAGCTTCCTTCCCACCCGAGGGCAGGGCCTGGAACCAGACCTTTCTCCCTGGTTACCTTTACCTCTGGAGAACAGGCCAGACTTCAGAAGCCTGAGAATCCTTGATCACATGCTCCTGTTTTCTCTCCTTCCTTTTTTAACCTCATACCACCTTATCTAAGAAATAGGACTGTTCCTTCTTTGGTCTTCAGGCTCCAAAGACAGCTAGCTCAATGACCAGTTTTGTTATTGTTGGCATTTTCAGGACCTTCCATTCATTGTTTTCAAGTAATAGCATTCTGTCTCAGTTCATACGGACAGTATAAGACTAGGGGTGGCAAACATCCTGACAAACAGCTCTTTCTGGAAGCCCTGTTCCCTCCCCTCTCCTCCTATGGCCCTGCTTGAGCATTTCATGGCCACCAGGGCAATTAGTGTGAGCCTCATAGGATGGGAGCATCTCGGCCCAGTCAGATCATTGCATCCTTGCCAAGAGTGGTGTCAAAACTCCACTGACACCCCCTTCCTACTCCCATCCCCGGAACCTGTACTTCTATCATTCCGACCAGAATAAGTTGTAACTCTGAGGGCTTAGTTAGAATGATGGTGGTTGTTACAGTGCAATAGCATCTCTGTTGTCTTTGCAAGAATTACAAATACAAATTATAATTTTCATTCTGGCAATCTGGTACCTGTTCTTCCGGAAAGATCTCCGAATACTGGGCAGTTCACTTTGGAATACAGAATATCCAACTGTATCTGATACACTAACATACATTCACATCAGAAGTTATGCTCACTCTTGTGTTCAAATGTAGTTTTAACTTCTTTTTTATTGAAAAATCATAGCCCTACGGTGGGGTCTAGGTGGCACAGAAGTTACAGGAGGTGATATAGTGGATTGGAAAGTAAAAATGATGTCTGTCAACTTTAGATTATTCTGATCCAATATGATAAAATATCTTATATGCTTTAAAAAACTATAATTAATATTGTGATTTTAAAAATGTGTCTTTGGTTCTACTTCTTATTTGAAATACAGGGAGCACCAGGTGTCCCCGGTCAGCCAGGGGCCAGAGGTGATCCTGGATTCTATGGATTTCCAGGCATGAAAGGTACCGTTTTTGTTCAGTCCTCTGTGGATTCAAAGACAATGACCATGAGTCACATTTTAGGACACACAGATGTTTACTGAACCCACAGTGTCAGAACAGGCTGGATGCAAACAGAATGAATGAAGGAGAATGAAGCAGGAAGACTACTCCAGCACCCAAGCCCAAAGGCCTTAAAAATTGAACCATATCTTAAGGATGGAAACTCTAGAAAAGCTTAAAACTGTGGTGACCTTTGAGTGTACTGATGTGTGTTGGGCTAGAGAATGGGGAACTACATCAATAGCAGCAGTGTTGCTTTGAATGATTTATTTTACTTTGTGCCTGTGTGATAATTGTAAAAAGCAGAAAATCTAAAAGAATATTCACAAACTGATCATGTGGGAGGGTAAGTAAATTTTTATATGCAGATTTAAGCATTTGGTTTTTTATGGGGCACATGTATTATGTTTTTTAATGAGAGAAAACATAATTTGGAGTTTTAAGTTTAAAACATTCATACACATAAAATTTAAACTTCAGGTTTTCAGAAAATCCCCCATAATGGTACTATGACCTCAAATGACATTTTGAATATTGGATGTGTTATCTTAGCAGGTTGAATGCACTGGGACTGTTTTGTGTGTGCAGGGAATTGATGATCATAGTATAGCTAAGTCACTTCAGTCGTGTCCGACTCTGTGCAACCCCAGAGATGGCAGCCCACCAGGCTCCCCCGTCCAGGGATTCTCCAGGCAAGAACACTGGAGTGGGTTGCCATTTCCTTCTCCAATGCATGAAAGTGAAAAGTGAAAGTGAGGTCGCTCAGTCATGTCTGACTCTTAGCGACCCCATGGACTGCAGCCTACCAGGCTCCTCCGTCCATGGGATTTTCCAGGCAAGAGTACTGGAGTGGGGTGCCATTGCCTTCTCCGGATCATAGTATAAACAGATGCTAAATTAGTATTAACCGAAGTGAACAAAACCACATTTCCATGAAAGACACTTTTCCAGTTCCGAGGGAGGATAAGGTGGAGGTCAAAGATAGCCTTTTCAGTTTTTCAATCACTGGCTCTTCAAAGAGCAAATAACTAAGGAGAAACCAAAGCAAGAGATTCTGAGAAACCTCACTAGCTCCTGGGTGGGTGACACTGGCCTGGGGAAGATGGGGACCATTTGTCACTCTTCCAAGTCTCAGAACAGGAACAGCTAAGACTTGAAAAATTACAGAAATGCTGAATACCAAAGAAAGAAATATTCTGGTGAAATATTTAGATGTATATTGAGGGCATGTGTGTGTGCATGCTAGGTTGCTTCAGTCATGTCTGACTCTTTGCGACCCCATGGACTGTAGCCCGCCAAGCTCTTCTGTCCGTGGGATTCTCCAAGTAAGAATACTGGACTGAGTTGCCATTTCCTCCTCCAGGGAGGAATTTCCTCCCGACCCAGGAATTGAACCCGTGCCTCATGTCTCCTGCTTTGGCAGCTGGGTTCTTTACCAGCGGTGCAGCCTGTGAAGCCAAGGAAGATTCATAAAATAAGAAGTATTAACCAGTTCTTTTGAAATATATTCTATGAAACACATTCAGTTATTCTCTTAGATATCAGAATAAGACTGTCCATCATCTGGCACCACTAATGAGTTTGAACTTCTTTATTTGGAAATGTTTATTCCCCAAAAGATTAGGCATCTTCTGGTAGATATAAGCAAATATTAACATATCCTCAAGTTCTGGTATCAAGTGGATAATTTATAGTGTGATTGCCAGTTAACTTTTGATAATATAATTGTTTTATTATATTTCTGCTATGAATATCATATTTAGTATTAAGTTCTAAGTAATTAGATGTTATAGCAACCCACTCCAGTATTCTTGCCTGGAAAATCTCATGGACAGAGGAGCCTGGTGGGCTACAGTCCATGGGGTCGCAAACAGACATAACTTAGGGACTAAAAACAGCAACAACAATTAGATATGATATGTACATTGTGTCAAGATTTTTAAAAAGAGTGTTTCTCCAAACCAGTGTTTCTTGGTAACTTTTTATTCATGTCAAAGGCTGGGAGAGAAACCTTACCACTTTGATAGTTTTCATCAAACAAGATATTTCATATGAATTCATGAGAGTTCCTAATATAACTATCTTTGGGCTACTAGTAAAGCTAGAGTAATAAGCTGAGAAAGTAGATAACTATGACAACCAATATAACTCACTAGGAAGTGCTAAAATAAGATTTAATATCACTTCATATTTTACCTTAAATATTAAATTGGTTTCTGAACTTAAGAACTAAGAACTCTTCCCCTTCAATGCTAAGATACTAGTACTTAATACGTACTTCTAGAATACATCTTTAACAGACACTACGCATGACCAACTGGGTCCAAATGAAATGCTACAACCCACATGAATATAACTAAGTCGCAGTCCTTGCCATGCAGCTCACAACCTCCAGTCATCACTCCCAGAACCCCCCCTTAGAGACAGCAATCAATCTGAAGAGCTAGGAAACCCATTGTTCTATGTGGAATGACATTGCCTTTTTTTTTTTAAGGGGAGAAGGGTAATTCAGGATTTCCAGGACCACCTGGACCTCCAGGGCAAATTGGACCAAAAGGACCACCTGGTAAAGATATTATTTCCTTCATGTTGCTCTCAGTGAAGAAAGAGTAGCTCGTCAGGAAAGCCATCATCCTTTTCTGTTCATGCCAATAGGAGTACGTGGAGAGCCTGGCACAGTGAAGATCATCTCCCTTCCAGGAAGCCCAGGCCCACCTGGTTCAGCTGGAGAACCAGGGATGCAAGGAGAACCCGGGCCCCCGGGACCACCAGGAGATCCAGGTGTGGGATCACTAGGAAGTAGTTGAACCAAACTTCTTGTAGGAGATTTGGAAACAAATGATACAACTTCACAGAAAATGTTACACATTATAAGTGTTTGTAATAATCTGCTTTCAGTCAGTTCAGTTCAGTCGCTCAGTTATGTCTTATTCTTTGTAACCCCATGGACTGCAGCACGCCAGGCCTCCCTGTCCATCACCAACTCCCGGAGTTTACTCAGGCTCATGTCCATTGAGTTGGTGATGCCATCCGACCATCTCATCCTCTGTCCTCCCCTTCTTCTCCTGCCTTCAATCTTTCCCAGCATCAGGGTCTTTTCAAATGAGTCAGCTCTTCACATCAGGTGGCCAAAGGACTGAGCTTATTTTACTCTAGGCCAGCAAATAAAAGAACTTTTGACCCTATTGACAACTGGTGTTTATAGTATAAAGTTGAGCAAATACACTATAGGGCACTCAGGATTGTTTTTTATTAAGGTAAAAGTATGAAGTCTATCTTCTCTGAAAACTGCCAGTTTTAGAGCTCTATTTCTAAATGACTGCCTGAATAAACCCCAGTTCTATGTAAAATATTTATACCTTTCCAACAATTTGCATGGCACTTGGAAAATTAATAAATGCAAATGTACTTACTATTATGAAATCTTTTAAAATTATTGGTGCATGGAAATTGAACTAACCCCTTTCTATTGGCCTAGCATATTGTAATAGACCCCTGGATGGAATTGTTGTGTTCTAGGTTCAACTGAATCACCTGAGAGATGAGAGATTTTATTACTTTGATTAATACAAGGGCATAGTGAATTCTGGAGTAGCATTAATCTAAATGGTAGCACAGTACTAAGATGCTGTATTTCATATACCCCTAGTTCATTTTTTAGTTTTCTTTTCTCCCTTGGGGAGTAGATTGTACCATGTTGGATGACCAGTTGTACCAGTCTGCGCAGGGATGAGGGTCTCTTCTATTTGTAGGATTTCTGTTATTGACACTGGGGAAGTCTCGGGTAAACTGGGATGGTTGGCCACCTTGCCTTTTATCCTATATGAACCATTCAATACAATGTTGGTTTTTTGCTTTAGGACCCTGTGGGCCAAAAGGTAAACCAGGGGAGGATGGTCCACCAGGAACTCCTGGACCAACTGGAGAAAAAGGCAACAAAGGTTCTAAAGGAGAGCAAGGTAAAAGAAAAAAACAAAACCAGCTGGCTGTTCTTCACTGAGGGAGAGCTATTCTCTGTATATACAGAGAAAGGAGACTTGTTTGAACTTATGAGAACTCTAAATATTTCCGGGTGTGCAGTGCAGAGAAGACTAAGCCAGGGGCAAAACATTCTTTTTGAAGTAGACAATCAAGAGTTATTGGAATATACCATTATTCCTATGTCTTAACTGGGCAAATGTACTCCTGATTTTTAACCTGCAGGCTCATAGATCTAATGAAACACCAATTCTATTTTCAGAAAAGCTGATACTGCGTACTTAGTTAATAACATCTACCTCTAAGCATGGCACCTGATTTTGATACCTACTGTAGAAAGTGATGATCTACTTGTTTAAGATTAAGGTTTATAGACTTCAATTAAGAATGGGTTTTACTTATTGGCATGTTGATACACATGCATCTTATGAGATAAGAGCATGGCAGAGTTAATAAAGCACATAGATTGATATAGAATTTGCAAACTATCATATAATTTTGCTATTGTAAAATAAGTTAAAATCAGTTTTTTAGTATTAATCTAATTTACAACAGAAATATATGAAATGCACATTTTTTTCCAAAGAAGAGAAAAACAGTGGCACCTAAGTTATAGTTGGAAAAATATTACTTTGATATGAATAGAAGAGCAACTTAGTATCATTATTCAGGAAAGCCATCTTCTAACTATGCCATTCTTGAATACAATTTAACAACTCATGTGTGTGTCCTGAAAAGGGGCCTCTTTTAAGTACTTCAGTCTGAACATAAGCTTATATGTGTCAATTTGATATGCCTGAATCGAAGTCTACCTTCTGCAAAAGTTTCAAAAGCACCCTTCTAGAAAATATCTAAATGTCCAAATCTTAGTTTTTAGGATTGAGTCTTTGTTAAAGTAAGAAAAAATTATAAATGTGATTTCCCAATTCATTGACATATGCCCAGATCTACTATGACACAATTGTATAAAGATTAGAGATTTGTCTTTAAAAATTCAAATATAATGCTGCTGCTAAGTCACTTTGGTCGTGTCCGACTCTGTGCGACCCCAAAGACGGCAGCCCACCAGGCTCCCCCATCCCTGGGATTCTCCAGGCAAGAACACTGGAGTGGGTGCCATTTCCTTCTCCAATGCATGAAAGTGAAAAGTGAAAGTGAAGTCGCTCAGCTAGCTAATAATAATAATTGCATAATTGCTTATGATTTAGTACTGTCCTGAGTGCACTTTAAGACACTATTAATCATTCGATTTTCGTCAAAGTGTGTTTTTCAAAGTGGTAAAAGCAAAACTCCTATTAATAATTATATGAATTTAAAAACTTTGCTGGCCACATCTGGCTTTCAAAATGGGGCCATAGCAAGATTGAGGATACTACAAAACAAACTGTTAAGAATTACTAGCAAGTAGACAGAGATGGTCTTGATGCCAGGCACCACAGGGCAACATAGAGATGAAGAACTGATCTCAAAAAACCCATCATCAGATATACACAAATATTTATAGCAATAGGCATTTGTAATAAAATAGTCAACATTTAATAAAGTTCTTTGGCCATTTTATAAACCATACTTCTTTAGGACTCCTTTCTACAGTTGAGGCTTAATAAATATATATAAATATTTGAATTAGTATTTTGGATAAACAAGTTTGAGGTTTTGTTTGTGTTGCCACATGTATAGTGTGTTTTCTAAAGGACCACCTGGATCCGATGGCCTGCCAGGCTTGAAGGGGAAACCTGGAGACACTGGACCACCTGCAGCAGGGGCAGTGATGAGGGGCTTTGTCTTTACCCGGCACAGCCAGACCACAGCGATTCCCTCCTGTCCAGAAGGGACAGAGCCGCTCTATAGTGGGTTTTCTCTTCTCTTTGTACAAGGAAATGAACAAGCCCATGGACAGGACCTGGGTAATGCCCTGTTTAATTTCTATCCACTTCGTTCCATATACAGACAGTACATTTTTATGGCATGGGGTACTTCCCTCTGAAGTTAAGTATAAACAACCTGAGTATCTTTAGCACTTTTTTTTAATTTTGTTTTTTAATTTTTACAATGTTGTGTTGGTTTCTGCCATCCAACAATGCGAAGCAGCCAGAATTATATATCTATCTCCTGCCTCCTTCCCCTCCCCCCAGCCCATCTTTCCAGGTCACCATAGAGCACGGCTACACAGCAGTTTCTCAGCAGCTATCCATCTTACACCTGATAGTATATATCTGCACTGATGCTGCTTTCTCCATCCATCCCACTCTCTCCCTCCCCTACTGTATCCACAAGTCTCTACATCCGTGTCTCCATTCCTTCCCTGCAAATAAGTTCAACAATACTTTTTAAAGAGAGTACATAAGACATTGCCCTCACGTCTAATATTCATTCTGGATTGTAAGCTCTAGAAGGAGCCAATCTAGTTGGTCTTATTCAACAAAAACAACTTTTGCTTAAATAACCTGTCTGCTGTTCAGGCTTAAAAGTAAAATCTGTTCCAAAGCTTGGCCTGGTTATTGGCCATCACATACATATGAAGAACTGGGGATACTTTGAAGCAAAAACATTTTCTCAAAGACCTCCGCTAGTCCTCAAGTTCTAGATGATTAGAAAGGGCCCCGGAAAGTGTTAAAGGTGGAAGAAGGAAGGAGGATTTATGTCCCTATTGGATCTTTAATTCCTATCAGTATTAAAACTTTTCAATCACACATTTTGCAAATAGCTCTTTTGTGTTGTTTTTCTCCAGTTTTTGCCACATGTTATGTTTTAATTAGCTTCTATCTAGTAATGATAATCAAAATAATTGGAATTCACTGAAAGTGATACTCAGTCTGATGTTTTATTAGGAACACTTGGCAGCTGCCTGCAGCGATTTACCACAATGCCATTCTTATTCTGCAATATCAACGATGTATGTAATTTTGCATCTCGAAACGACTATTCATACTGGCTGTCAACACCAGCTATGATACCAATGGACATGGCTCCAATTACTGGCAGGGCCCTGGAGCCTTATATTAGCAGGTAAAATCCCTGTCCCTTAGTTTCATGATGGCAACAGGTGAATCACTTCCTTTGCCACAGAATGCAAGGCAGCACGCCGTGGTACAGAAAGTGCTGACGCGCCCGTATTTTTTGTTTTATGTTACAGATGTACAGTCTGTGAAGGTCCTGCAATTGCCATAGCTGTTCACAGCCAAACCACTGATATCCCTCCCTGTCCTGCTGGCTGGATTTCTCTCTGGAAAGGCTTTTCTTTCATCATGGTAAGGAGAAAAGGAACAGTACATTCATAGTAAACATTATCCATGGAATCTTATGTGGTCTCCAGGAATGATATTGTTAGACATCAGTATGCACAATCTGCTGTGAATATTTGCTTGAAAATCTGAAAATATGCTTTAAGTTTGTTTTTGTAAATAATAGAGCATTTAAAAAAACAGACTTCTCAGAAAGAGATTACCCACATATTCTAAGACCCTTTGAAGTTCCTATGAAGATGGGAACTAAAAGAGAAATAGCCTTTTAAAGAAAAATTCTCCAGATGCAAGTACTAAATGAAGAAATCTATGGATTGACATTTGTGATTTTGATACCTGCACAGATGTGGTTGGTGATTATTCATATTTTGTGTAACATCATTTATGATACCTTATTCTCCCTTGTTTACTCAATCACTAATCAACAAATATTTATTGAATGCCTTTCTGTGCTATGACCATTCTAGGCACTAGGATACCAGCAGTGAACCAAAGTTCCTGCTCTCATGGAGTTTCTTTCATAGTGCTAGACATGTAAGTGAGACGACAACTTAACAATAGTAGTACATAGTGAGTTCAGATGGTGAGCAGTCCTATGGAGAAAATAAAGCAAGATAAGAGGAGAGACTGATAGGGATGAGGTCAAGGAAAGCTTTTTGGAGCAGGCCCCTGAATGACAAAAAAAGAACATGTCAGACCTGGGCGGAAAAAGCATTCTAGGCAAAATAAACAGCTTTTAGATTATTTTCGATGATTGTGCTTCAACTTGGAAGGCACCTGGAGTGTTATAGTAAATTTGGGTAAATAAGCACAAGAAGTTCAATTCATGCTTGCTTTTTTTTGTCTTCTATTACCAAAAAAAAAAAAAAAAGTGGAGCATTGAAAATGTGAGCACTATGCACAGAATTCTTATTTGGATCTTTTTATTGTGATAGTTCACAAGTGCTGGTTCGGAGGGTGCTGGGCAAGCACTCGCATCCCCCGGCTCCTGCCTGGAAGAATTCCGAGCCAGTCCATTTATAGAATGTCACGGAAGAGGAACATGTAACTACTATTCAAACTCCTACAGTTTCTGGTTGGCTTCATTAGACCCCAAAAGAATGTTCAGGTAACTATTCAAAGTTAAGTTTAATCTGATGACTCAACTGCGTAACTTTTCAAAGGTTGCCTGGGTTAGATTTTCATTCCCTGTGTGCTGATGTACTTACATTAAAAAAAAAAAATCTCCCTGTGCCAATAGAATCCTGTTTAGCTTGGCACTCTCAGTGTACAAGAGGTCTAGAGTCAACAAGTAGCCCTGGTTTGTGATACTGTACCAATAAAGACCAAAAAATATTATTTTTGTTATTGTTAAAAAGATTTAATATTGATATATGAATTTATAGACTACTGAATAAACTACTAAAGTGAAGGTGTTAGCTGATCAGTCATGTCTGACTCTTTGCGACTCCATAGACTGTAGCCCATGGACTGTGGCTCTTCTGTCCATGGAATTTTCCAGGCAAGAATACTGGAGTGGGTTGCCATTTCCTTCTCCAGTGGATCTTCCCAACGCAGGGATTAAACCTGGGTCTCTTGCATTACAGGCAGATTCTTTACTGTCTGAGCCACAAGTGGGCTCAAAAATGGAGAAGGCAATGGCAACCCACTCCAGTACTCTTGCCTGGGAAATCCCATGACGGAGGGGCCTGGTAGGCTGCAGTCCATGGGGTCGCTAAGAGTTGGGCACGACTGAGCGACTTCACTTTCACTTTTCACTTTCATGCATTGGAGAAGGAAATGG
Source organism: Bos mutus (assembly GCF_027580195.1). NCBI lineage: Eukaryota > Metazoa > Chordata > Mammalia > Artiodactyla > Bovidae > Bos > Bos mutus. The sequence goes on along the minus strand of NC_091618.1, from coordinate 20,394,340 downwards.
CAACCCACTCCAGTGTTCTTGCCTGGAGAATCCCAGGGACGGGGGAGCCTGGTGGGCTGCCATCTATGGGGTCGCACAGAGTCGGACACGACTGACGTCACTTAGCAGCAGCAGGGCAAAAAAAAAAAAAAAAACACCACAAAAACTATTACATGATCTACTAATTTTAATTTATCATGTTGGAAGACTTTTGAGTATTACAGAGAATTAAAAGGGTAGGAGTATTTCTTCAGGAAAAAAAAGATCTGTAAGTTTGCATTTGTAAGTTACTGCTAAATACAACTAAAATGATAAAGTGTTGACATATATATCTTTTCATAAACATACCTCCCTGAAATAAAGTTTAGGTGAGCTACCATATTTATTAACAAAACTCAGACCCAGGATGTATTTCCCTTTTATCTGTACATTGATGAGATTTTTGGTGTTTTTTTGCTTTTGTTTTTTATTTCAGAAAACCTATTCCATCAACTGTGAAAGCTGGGGAGTTAGAAAACATAATAAGTCGCTGTCAAGTGTGCATGAAGATGAGACCATGAAGAAATAAAAAATAAAACTGTTACTTTTCATCCTAAATAACTAAGTAATATTGCAGAACATGCACTTATTTAAGTATCTTTCTCGCTTGGAACAGCAGTACAAAGTTTCTATTTGTTTCCCCACACAACAAAGCCTTCTTTTAAGTTAGTTCTGTGATACTGGTCTCTAAATCTGTACTGTATCAAAGTTCCCTAATGCAAAGCACTAAGCTTTTCACAAAGTATCACCAAAATCTTGTATTCCACTTTTATCCAATGCACTAAGTAAATGGCGATTGTATAAAGTTTGATACTACAAGTGAAGAGCTATTTGGTCCACTGGATTCCCAGGATTCACCCCCTTTCTGTTCCAGTCTTGGAGACTCAGGGAGGCTAATTCTGTTTTAGATTGCCTGATCACCCGCTTCCCAAAGCTTTAGACCCTGGGTAGGGAAGGGGATGAAATGGGATATTAGAGCATCATGAATAAACTGGACTTTCAAACCTGGTGAGTAATCTAAGACCTAAGGGAACCAGAATTGAATTGAGGCTCATGGATTGTCTAGTGCTTTTTCAAACACACCCAAGACTAAGGCCAGAAGGGGATTGCCCTGAATGGAATAATAATAGCCTTGGAAATACTGTATGGTTTTGGTTTACATTTTTTAAAAGACATTTTTGTTTGTCCATTGAATTCATTTCACTACAGCAATATAGCTTGCTTATATTCAAATAGATATAATTTTTACCCTTAGTAAATTAACTACACCCACACAAATAACAAATTCCTTGATATGCACTTTATCCCCATTCCTATAAATGTTGGTGCATACCTTATAAACTAGCAGTTCAGCAACCCATGGAATAACTGAAGGCATTTGTTGGCTAATCAGGCTCAAAATATTTTTCATTTGCTCTAAATATTCCATTTAACCTGGGTGTTCAGAGATGTATTCTCTTGTTAACTACATAATTCTTCCTTTGTTAACGACATGTTTTTGATATTACATATTCTTAAACCATTTGAAGAGTCCATTGTGTAAAAATTTTGATGTACAAATTGTATAGATTGGTGGTTGTATGTCTTAAAACTTGCTTTTCAGTGTGTTGATACATTCCCAAGTTTACCTAATTCAACTTAAGATTTTATTCAACACCAAGTCATATCCCAGGCACTGCACTAAATTATAGACACTAAGGGGATGAAAAGAGACTTGTTTCTGATCCAATATCTCAGAGAAGGTAGCTTACTGTTTCTGTTAAGAGTTCTACATGTCTGAGTTGTTTTTCCTCCTTTTTTCCCTTTGTTCTTATATTTCATCAGAATAATTCTGCAGGCCTCAATAAAGGCTCAAAAATAATATTTACGCCCAGGGAAAGCCCAGGACATCTAGCTTCTCCTAGGCATTACAGAAGTCAAGGTGTGAAAATGTTAAGAAAATGAAAATCTACAAAACCTTAAAGACCATTTATACTTGATAGTAGCACTATTTGATTAATCTCAGAGGCCAGATGTTCAGAGATAAAGCTCTGCAGATGCTTCTTAATCCACCAAGGTGGAGTTGGTGGTGCTGATATTTAAATTCAGGTTATTGCTTCGACCTCAGTTGCTTTGTAAATGAAGGTGTGACCCCAGAGGAAAGCACACAGTGTGACCTTGGTTGGCATCCTTCACTGCTCATGTGACTGCTGTCAAATGATTTTTACATTTAAGCTGAGAAGTGCATTTTACTTAGATTATTTGCTTAGACTCATCTTATACTAAGACTTTTTTTTTTCTCTAAAAATATCCAACCTTCTTAATTGTACCATAATGGCATAGGGCTAGCTGATCTACACAAACCCTCTGTAGGTCAGCAATTCTCAAAATGTGGTCCCTGGACCAGCAGCATCAGCAGCATCTGGGTACTTGCCATAATGCAAATGCTTAGCGTAGACATTTAGAATCAGAAACTCTGGGGGAAAGGCCCAGAAATGCATATTTTAACAAGCTTCTCCAGGTGATTTCTGATTGAGAAGATCTGTTCTAGGCAAACATCCAAGAAACTATTCTACAGACAGTTACCAGTTAAGGCCAACCAATATTACTCCATCCATAGCTCTCTTTAAAGTCCAAAATCACAAGTGACCTCAAGGTCATCTAATTTTACTAATAAGTTAAAGCCTTATATTGGTGCTAATGGCAAATGACTGGCCTCTGCTTGTCCCCAGGCTCCCTCTTTTCTTGTCCCATTATCAGTGTTTAACTTCTGAGGAAAACAAGTGATGGTAAACATTAGATCCCAGTGAAGCCGTATTCAAAGTGGCTCGGTTCCCCTTGTAAGACTGAGCACTGAAACACAGCTCATGAGCATTACTTTCCAGATACCCATCAGTAGTTTATAAAGTTATGAAGATTTAACTTTGTAGATAAAATGTAAATAACTTGTTTCTTTTAAATCTGGGGCTTCAACTTTGGAATTTCACAGTGTGCTGAAATAATGGGTTTCTCAGAGGTGTTTTTGCAAGATAAACATTATTAAATAACTTATTTATAAAAGTATTACAATAATTCTAAATTTGAATTTTATTGCTAATTTAACTTACAAAGATTTTTCTATGCATCCAGTGCAACTTACCGCTACTAAACTTAATTTAATATTTACTCTATAACCAAATGAAATATATTTAAAATATATTGAATATTTTATATTATTATATCTTGACAGAATTACAATGTTGTACTAATATTTCTGTAATTACACCTTAAATATTTTGTTGTTGTATTGTCTAAGAATAAAATTGAAAAATTTATATCTGGTCTTATTTTTTTCAAAATATAAACAAATTAATTTTTTTGGATTGTAAAAATAGTATATGTTCACTGTAAAAAATAACAGTAATTATGAAGACTATATAAAAATTGCCATGATCTAACCCCTCACCCCCATCCAAGAAAATTAAGATATTATCATCTCAGACTTTTTTCTTGTTGACATATTTTCAAATCAATAGGTAAGAACTAATCAGTATTTATATGGATTTTTCTACATAAATCAATGAATAGGATGACATTTAGTTTTATTATGGATGTATTATGAACATTTTATTTCATATTTGTCCAATTGTTTCCTCAGGATAAATCTCTAGGAGGAAAACTGCAAAAATCAAAGGAGTTGCAATCTTAGGCCTTTGAGATTATATATATATATTTATATACATACACACATGTTCTCCAGAAACATTGCTAGAATTTCTAGTTGCATCAATGCAATGTTATGAAAACTTTTATCTCCTTATGCTTTTACCAATATTGGACATTGCTGTTCTTTCACAGTTTTGCCAGTCTCAATTACATTTTGCTCATTATCAGCAAGGCTGAACATTTACCACTTTAAATTAGTATTGGGGTTTTTATTTAATATATTTTAATTAATATGTGAGTTTTTTTTTTTCCTGTGAAAGGCCTAATCATATCTTTATGCATTTCCTATTGAGGTATTTAAAGAGTTTTCATAAATCAAGAGGAAAAGGTATAAATTACAGAAGTTATGGATCTTATATTTTGATGTTTCCCATTTGTAATGCACCCTATTCAAGGAAAAATATTCATAAAATTTCAAAGGTAGAGAATTGGTAAAGATGAATGCCTTTAATAGACAAAAATCTGAACTGTCATGGGTAAGGAACTTTTGGGGTGTGTCAAATGACAATAAAGATATCATCATATGAAAACACAGAATGAATGGTGATGCTGGGCAATAATTCTAAGAAAACCAAGAAAATTGTTGCCCAAATATTTAGAAACAGTTTCATAATTGGACCAAAAAATTAATTAGAAAACATTTTGATCAAAAAGTATACTAATGCATTTTAATGAACTTATTTTTACAAGCAGAAGAATGAATGCTGTGTTGAGTTCATTATCTCTACTTATAAGCCTGTTTATAAGAAAGAAAAGTCCTATAGAAATAAAAGTCCTATAGAAAGAAAAGCCTTCATCAGTCTCTAAGGGATTCCTTGTAACTTGTTGACAGGGCACTTGCAGAGCACTTAGTGTGGCTAGTTCACTTCAGTCTTACCCCAGCTCTGCTTACTGGAAACTAAAAGACAACCAAACACAGAACGCAAAGCAACTGACTTTGAATCATCATCGACATCGTTCAGTCAGTCTCGTCTGACTCTTTGCGACCCCAAGGACTGCAGCACGCCAGCCTTCCCTGTCCTTCACCATCTCCTGGAGTTTGCTCACACTCATGTCCATTGAGTCAGTGATGCCATCCAACCACCTCTTCTGTTGTCCCCTTCTCCTGCCTTGAATCTTTCCCAGCATCAGGATCTTTTCCAATGAGTCGACTCTTTGCATCAGGTGGCCAAAGTATTGGAGCTTCAGCTTCAGCATCAGTTCTTTCAATGAATAGTAGGGTTGATTTCCTTTAGGATTGATGGGTTTGATCTCCTTGCTGTCCAAGGGACTCTCAAGAGTCTTCTCCAGCACCACAGTTCAAAAGCATCATTCTTTAGCACTCAGTTTTCTTTATAGTCCAACTCTCACATCCATACATGACTACTGGAAAAACCATAACTTTGACTACATGGACCTTTGTTGGCCAACTGATGTTTCTGCTTTTTAATATGCTGTCTAGGTTTGTCACAGCTTTTCTTCCAAGGAGCAAGCGTTTCTTAATTTCATGGCCACAGTCACCATCTGCAGTGATTTTGGAGCCCAAGGGAAAAAAAAGTCTCTCACTGTTTCCATTGTTTCCCCATCTATCTGCCATGAAGTGATGGAACCTGATGCCATGATCTTCATTTTTTGAATGTTGAGTTTTAAGCCAGTTTTTTTTTTTCACTCTCCTCTTTCACTTTCATCAAGAGGCACTTTAGTTCGTCTTCACTTTCTGCCGTTAAGGGTTGTGTCATCTGCATATCTGAGGTTATTGATATTTCTCCCATTAATCTTGATTCCAGCTTGTGCTTCAGCCAGCCTGGTATTTCACATGATGTACTCTGCATGTAAGTTAAATAAGCAGGGTGACAATATACAGCCTTGATGTATTCCTTTCCCAATTTGGAACCAGTTTGTTGTTCCCTGTCCAGTTCTAACAGTTGCTTCTTGACCTGCATACAGATTTCTCAGGAGGCAGGTAAGGTGGTCTGGTATTCCCATCTCTTAAAGAATTTTCCAGGTTGTTGTGATCCACACAGTCGAAGGCTTTAGTGTAGTCAATGAGGCATTAGTAGATGTTTTTCTGGAATTCTCTTGCTTTTTCTATGATCCGACAGATGTTGGCAATCTGATCTCTGACTCCTACCTTTTCTAAATCTAGCTTGTACCTCTGGAAGTTCTCGGTTCACAGACTATTGAAGCCTAGCTTGAAGGATTTTGAGCATTACCTTGCTAGCACGTGAAATGAGTGCAACTGTGTGGTAGTTTGAAAATTCTTTGGCATTACCTTTCTTTGGGACTTGAATGAAAACTGACCTTTTCCAATCCTGTGGCCACTGCTGAGTTTTCCAAATTTGCTGGCATACTGAGTGCAGCACTTTCACAGTATCATCTTTTAGGATTTGAAATAGCTTAGCTGGAATTCCATCACCTCCACTAGCTTTGTTCATAGTGGTGCTTCTTAAGGCCCATTTGACTTTGCACTCCAGGACATCTGACTCTAGGTGACTGATCACACCATTGTGGATATTCAGGTCATTAAGATCTTTTCTGTATAGTTCTTCTGTGTATTCTTGCCAACTCTTCTTAATCTCTTCTGCTTCTGTTAGGTCCATACTGTTTCTGTCCTTTATTGTGCCCATCTTTGCATGAAATATCCCTTGATATCTCTAATTTTCTTGAAGAGATCTCTAGTCTTTCCCATTCTATTGTTTCCCCCTATTTCCTTGCATGTTCACTTAGGAAGGCTTTCTTATTTCCTCACTATTCTTTGGAACTCCGCGTTCAGATGGGCATATCTTTCCTTTTCTCCTTTGCCTTTTGCTTCTCTTCTTTTCTCAGCTATTTGCAAGGCCTCCTCAGACCAGGCTCAATTTAACCATTCAGAGAAATACTACCCTCTCTAGGTTTTTGGAGACTTTAAGGTGTTTCTAAAAATGATAACACTGCTCAAAACCTTTTTAGAACTATTGCTTTGGAATTATCCTTAACTGCAATTTATCGGTCAAATAAGGAAATAGATCTCATTACTTTATACCCAAGACCTACAACATGCTCAATATGGTTGCTCCATGAAAGCAGTGAGATGAGTAAGATATAGACCTTGGTCTCAAACATGGAACTTATCATCTGGTACAATAAAATAAAGCAAATACATAGATAATTATAATATGCAACAGAATGTGACAAATACTGTAAGAGTCAATAGACAATGGTTCATAAGTTGGAGGCCTCATAAAATCACAAAAGTGGATTTTTTAGGCGGTCTTTCAAGGTTAGTTAGAATTTCAAGAAACAGAAGTTGATCAGAGGCAGGACGGCATTATAGGTGGCAGAAATAGATAAAGGTAAGTATCAATAGTTAGAAAAGCATGAACTAATCTCAGAGAACAATCAATGATCAAGACCATATAGATATATATCATTCACACTTGTAGTAAATGGAGTGGCATGGGAGGTGAGGGCCATATTAGAGTTTAGAACACCATGGAGAACTTGTACATCATTGGTTGGTATTAGAGACCCATTGAAGACTTTGAGTCAAAGAGTAGAATGATCATACAGATGGTAACATGGAAGATTCAATATTTCAGAATCACAATCTTCATTTGAAACTTATTTCAGTTTCCTTAGTGGGGAATGGACAGGAGTAAGAACCAAATTATAAGTACTAAAAAGTAGAAAGATAGTAGTGGAGCAGCAAAACCCTCATTTCTAAAGGTTTTGGTCATAGCTTATTTAGCTTGGCCTCTAAATTCCCCCAAAAGGTTGGCCTGGAATAGATGATCATTCCTAAGATCATCTGCACTTAAAGGATGATTTGTCAGTATTAAAAATGGGCCCAAGAAGGAAATTCTCAGAGGACTTCCTAAGTTGTTTTAAAGAAAGGTAACATCTCTAGATGTTACCAACATTCAACATTCAGAAAACTAAGATCATGGCATCCCGTCCCATCACTTCATGACAAATAGATGGGGAAACAGTAGAAACAGTAGCAGACTTTATCTTGGGGGGCTTCAAAATCACTACCGATGGTGACTGCAGTCATGAAATTAAAAAACGCTTGCTCCTTGGAAGAAAAGCTATGAACAACCTGGACGGCATATTGAAAAGCAGAGACATTACTTTGCCAATGAAGGTCTGTCTAGTCAAAGCTATGGTTTTCCCAGTAGTCATGTATGGATGTGAGAGTTGGACATCTCTCATAAAGAAAGCTGAGCTCCGAAGAATTGATGCTTTTGAACTGTGATGTTGGAGAAGACTCTTGCAAGTCCCTTGGACTGCAAGGAGAGCCAACCAGTCCATCCTAAAGAAAACCAGTCCTGAATATTCATTGGAATGAATATATGAATGGATGGTGAAGCTGAAACTCCAATACTTGGGCCACCTGATGTGAGGAACTGACTCATTTGAAAAGACCCTGATGCTGGAAAGATTGAAGGCAGGAAGACAAGGGAACCACAGAGGATGAGATGGTTGGATGGCATCACCAACCTGATGGACATGAGTTTGAGCAAACTCTGAGAGTTGGTGATAGACAGGGAAGGCTGGCATGCTGCAGTCCATGGGGTCGAAAAGAGTCGGACACAACTGAGTGACTGAACTGGACTGAACATCTCTAGAGTATCTTTAGGTTCTAGAGAAGTACATACTCTTGCGTATGTCTTTAGCTGTTAACATCGAAGAATACAAATGTATTCCTTGAATTGGCTTCAGTCCGCCCAGTGTTGACGAACAAGGTATTGACTCTCCTAGAAAGTTAGTGGTTATGTGGTTGTCTGCCTGCAGTGCAGGAGACCCCGTTGGATTCCTGGGTGGGGAAGATCCCCTGGAGAAGGAAACGGCAGCCCACTCCAGTATTCTTGCCTGAAAAATCCCATGGATGGAGGAGCCCGGCGGGCTACACAATCCATGGGGTCCCAAAGAGTCGGACACGACTGAGCGACTTCACTTTCACTTTAAATGGTTAGACAGCAAACAGTTCTTGGAAACTAAACAGGGTTTCTAACTACTGTGAAACCTAACTTCTTTTCCGAGATCCTTACCTTTAAGGGTTAGTAAAGCAGGTCAGGGTAGGGATCACTGTTAAGGAAGACACAGAGGGCTTGAAAAATCGTCAAAATTGGAGTATAGTGTTTAAGAACCACTTGCAGAGCGGGCGAAATATGCAGATTATTAGGCCTCACACCAGTTCTGATTTTGATGCGGACAGTCCTGAAAACTAATTATTTAACTAGCTACCGAAGGTTTACCTTTTAAACACGAGATGCGGTGGGCGCACTTTGCCCACAACAAAGATGTCGCGGAACCGCCGTCGTACAGCAGCGCTCCTCTACGTGGGTCTTGCGTCCGCCCTTCCTCGCGTCACATGACCACGAACCTGTCTCAACTACAGCTCCCGGAAGGGACCAGTCCCGGGCGTTCTCGCGTCTCTCTTTCTCTCCCCGCCCGCTGCGGGCGTCTCCGGCCGGTGATTTGCCCGGGCGCCTCCGTGCGCTCGGCCAACGGCCTCTGAGACCGCCCACCCGAGCACCCCGGGAGCCGGCGGGCGGCGGCCCTCGCCGGGGACCCTCCAGCGGGCCCAGGGGTGAGTGCTGACGTCTTCCCGACCCGGGATCCGCGGCCCGAGCCGGATGCGGGGCCTAGCGCTGTGGCCGGTATCCTCCGGCTATGGAGCGACCGGCTGGGCCGGTCCATGGTGCGGTCTTGGCCTTCCCCAGGGGCCTCCCCGCTTCAACCCTGACCTTTCCTCCTTCTCGGGGCGTTGCTCCCCCCTTTAGTGTCTGAGGAAAGCACGGGAGAGCAGCGCACCCTGCTGCAATCGTTCTGGGGCTAACCTTGCCCGCTTTAGTTCTGTGCCTTCGTTAGGTCGAAAAATTGAGTTTTCCATGTAGAAGATAGTTTCTGGCGTGGGAAAGCCTAAGGGCAACCTGAGCTTCAAGCGAGGCTTGAGTGGTAGTCTCCTGTCATGTTCCCAGCCAAGGTCCTGGTACCTTCCCGTATGACCTTGAACCCGACACCTGTCTCTTTGAAAGTCGTTTTTGGTTTGTTTTTCTTTTACTTTGTGTGTGTGGGGAGGCGGGACGTGTTGGAGAAGAAAAGCCTTGTTGGAAGCCCAGGCGCCCCGGGGAGGCCCCTGGTCGCGCCGATCAGGAAGCATCCTTGCTGCAGGTGTGGATGTCGGGAGATGCTCCAGGGTTTCCTTCCAGGAGCTGGAAACTGGAGAAAGCTCGGATTCCCCTTCCGTCAGCGTGTGACCTTCTTCGTCTGCAGGACGAGTTCCCCTTCTGCGGTAGAAGAAAACCACGGGCTGCCTCTTACTAGGGGCATTCTCGAGGGACGAGAACCCTTTCAAAAGTGGTGGCGTCTTTTAGTTGCAGAAGATAAAAAGCCTTAGCGCCTTTGTTTCAAATGTAGAACCAGTTGTATACAGGCCTCTCACCCCACAGAGGGACTTTAACTGAAGGATCTTAAGTGTTTTCTCTCCCTAGATGGAAAAAACATTTCTTTCGGTGTTGATTACATCACCTAATGAGATCCCAAAGGAAAAACCCTTAGGAAAATAGATTCGGAGAGAATTAGAACGATTTTGTTGTACCTTGGAGTCTCTGCCCGTGTAATTAAATTGTGTGTAGGACCTGCTATCTTTTTCTTTTTGGTTGCAAGCACTTGTGAGTTGGTTTTGCTCTTTAGTTTTTTTTCCCAAAGGAAATTGTGTTTTCTATCCCTTCCTGTCTGATAGGGCTACCGCTTTTATGATTACAAAGTTTAGTGGTTACTGTCTTCCTTTTGGTGTTGAAACTTGTTTCCTGTGGATTGATAGCCTTATTTTAAAATTCGTTAACTCGTATTTTTCCAACTTTTCAGTGACTTTTCTTTAAAAATAAACATGAATCCTGGGTTACTACGCTGTGATTTTCTTATACACCCATTATTTAAATGTGAAAGTCAGTCATGTCCAATTCTTTGCGACCCCATGGACTATACAGTCCGTGGAATTGTCCAGGCCAGAATACTGGAGTGGGTAGCCTTTCCCTTCGCCAGGGGATCTTCCCAACCCAGGAATCGAACCCAGGTCTCCCACATTGCAGACGTATTCTTTTTAAGTATAGTTGCTTGAAAAGAGAACTGAAATAGGGTGATCAGTATAAAAGCCTTGAACTAGGTCCACACAGTAAGTGACAAACAACCTGGCTTTTTTTTTTTTTTTGGTATTTGGGGAATTATAGAAATCTTTGTAACCATGATCAATTTGACCCAAGTTCTTTCTGTGACTTCCTGGGCTGTGTCTTTCGATCCCAGCATTCTAATACAGAAAATGAGAACATAAAGCTTGATTCATTATGTGCCCAAGTTGGGGACACTTTCTGTCACAGGATACTGGATGTGACTTGATTCTAGGTGGTTTGCGGGTAAGGGTTTTTTTTAAGAGTTATGTTTTTGTTACCTGTTTTTGTATGTGTACATTAAAGGATTTTGTCTCTTTAGTTATATCACAGAGACTCATGTACCTAGTAGATTGTAAGTGACAAAACTGGAGTTAATGTCTTAACTCCAGATGAGAAATTTATTTTCTTTTTTGCCAAAAGATACTACCAAAAATGTCATAGTCTAATGAGAGAGAGAGAGGGGAAAAAAATGAGATTTTGATCAAATTTGCTTAAGCAGAAAAGCCAGTAATTAAAACAGTACAATGTTAAATCTTAGTAGGAAAGTTTAATCTACCTTGTAAGTAGCTAAGATTGGCTACAGGAGAATTTGGCTTTTTCTAGAAGTTGTCTTTTCAGTGTCCATCTTTGGTGATTTAAATCCATGATACTTTACAAACTCAGAAAGTCTTGTAAACAAAGATGTTGCTGTAGAATGAAATGTTGAGACCCATGTTATGTAATAGTGGAAAGTTAATATGAAGGCTGAAATGTAGTGAATGGAGTGAAGAGAACAGCACATTTTGGGGAGATACTGTTCTAGCAATTTGCATCCCTTTTTTACTATTATAAAATTTCAGTTCATAATGTCTTAAGGCTGTACTCCTTTTGAAGTGTCTCTTTCAGTGTTATTTCCAAATACAAGCTTTTACTGTGCTTCAGGTACATGTAAGTATAAGAAGGCTATCTCATTTCTTATTTAGAATGATGCACAGAAATTGATAAGAGGTTACCTCATGGGATCAGTGGGACACTTTATTGTTCTGTATGTTCTTGTGTACTTTGTACCGTGTGCATGTGTTACTGGTTCAAATTAAATACTGAATTAAAGTTATGAATGAAATTAAATGAAAGTAGCTGGATGAAAATTTCGCCAGTGCATTTGTTTCTCCTTAATTTGTGTGTGTATATATACACTTACGTATACACCTCAGTATTAAGATTCTGTTAAACATATGTATATTTTGTCAGCTATGTTTTTCTAATTCAAATCAGAAACAGTAGTCTTTTATCTTGTATTAACTAGTGAATGGTTGTAGGGTTCTGTCTCCAGGCCTAAAATTGGTGGTAAGTTTGTTCATTTTTTCTTTATTTTAGTGGTTTTTTTAATGTAAGGCTATGCATCTTTAGTGGCTTTCATCATGCAGAGGATTTCCAGCAATGAATCTCTGATGTCAGTATCATCTAGTTTTTCAGTCAGCTCCTGTTTTTTCTCCCCCAGGGACAAAAGTGGCTCTAAATCCAGCACGTGCATACTGAGGCAAGTTAATGGATTTAATATGAAGCACAGAAGCAGATAATGCCAAACAGCAAGCAGTAATTGGTACACATTTGTGAGTAAAAATTATCTTTTGGGTCTGTTGTGTTAGTCTTTAAACCATCTGCATGCCAGATCCTTAAAATTCACACGTTTTGGTAAAGAATAAAAGGTGCAAGTTAGCAGTCATAATTAACCAATTGTCAGGGTGTAGCACCTTAACCAGCCTCTAAGATCTCTCCAAAGCATGTCAGTGACGTGGAGTTTGAGATGTGTGATATGTCTCTGACATGGAGTTTAGGAAATGTCCCCACTGTGACTTAAATTTATACTCCTTGATTTTTTAATTGTCTTTAATTTTTATTGACCTTGACTTAAGTATAATATCTTTCACTGAAAACTTAGTGTAATTTAGTTTTCAAAGTTATTTGCTTTTAAAGAAATCATTACTTATACATCAAATATTGTTACTGCAAATACATTTTTCTGCCTTTTACATTATCTTTGTGATTTCTTCATTTGTACTCAGTCTAAAAAAGAAAAGGATCCCCCCCTTCAGAATATAATACTTAAGAGGAATTTTGTGACAAAATGTTTTCTTCTAATCTGACTTCACATTTGTATATATGTTTGTTTAACTTTTCTTGACCCTGTTTGCAAAATCATAGTATAGTGAGTATGCTTAAAATGGCCCTTGTGATTTTTGAGGTAAAGAACTCTTTTTATGAGAGATTTGAACATTGGTTTTGGTTGAAATCCAAAAATAATTTTAAGTAGATATTTACTTTGATTCGTAGTTTTCATATGAAATGAATTGTTGAAATACTGATTTTTATTCTTTCTTTTTTACAGCTGGAAAAGCAGTGTCCGTGTTGTTATGTACACCTCCAAAAAAGTTCAGATCTGTAGGGGAATTGTTGTGTAAAGTAAACAACTCCAGGGTAGCAGTATTTTAATAGCTTTTATAGACGTGTATTTACTGTATTAAAAATGAGTAAAAGAACAAGCAATGACACATCACTAGGAAGGTCAGTGACATTTTATTCAGTTGAGCTGGTATTATAGGCTTGAGACATAGTGGCTTTAAAGCTGATTGCCCACAGGCTAATCATCTTTTACATCGTGATCAATATTTTTTTTATCTCGGGCAACTTCCTTTCTGCTGCTTTTCCTTGGAGCATGGATGCTTCTCTAATTTAGAAGATTTTGCAGTGCATATGTTTTGCCTTTCCCTTTGAAGGCATGTCATGTTTTTTTAAATATACATGCAAATATATTCAGTACAAATGATGAATAGTGTGAACCTTTCACACTATGGTCCCTCAAAATGAATGCATACATTAAGGCTTTATTAATGTATATTCTTTATTTGATTTTCAAAATTTCATCTCAGTCATCAGGTATACATTCAGTAAGAGACGTTTTAATTTGTATTTTGTGAAACTCAGGGGGGTTGCTTCTTTTTTAGTAAATTGAGAATTAACATTATTTACCTTCTGAATCTGATTTTCATCATTAAAAAGTTTTATTTTTTCCATGCATGATAGCAGTTTCTAATTTCATTTTTATAAAGTCCTAGCAGCTTCCCTTCAAATAATTCACTAGGAAATTTCTATTTGAGTTTTATTTTCGGCGGTTTTTAGTTATAAGCAGCATGCCTATCTGTTTATGCAGTGAGGAGGAGGAGAGTGTATCTGTGTGCATATTCATGTTGTAGTTATACACAAATTTTAAAAATCTGCTCCTAAGTAATAAACTCAAGGTGCAACTTCAACTAAGTGGGAAGGTATTATGTTGAGAAAAGCGTTTTCTTCAGTCTTGCATTTTTCCTTTGTATGTGTTCAGTACTCACAAACGAGAAGTCTTCTTGTGCTCTTTCTAAAGGTTTTGTCTTCTAACTTCACTGCATAGAGAAGACGGGCATTTTAGCACTCACTCACCCCGTCTGTAAATTTTTTGCCCGCAGAGTGAGTGGGGCGGCCTTTCCTTCTCCCACTGCTGCTGAGATGGCGGAAATTAGTCGAATTCAGTATGAAATGGAATACACCGAAGGTATTAGTCAGCGAATGAGGGTCCCAGAAAAATTAAAGGTAGCACCACCAAATGCTGACCTGGAACAAGGATTTCAAGAAGGAGTTTCAAACGCTAGTGTGATTATGCAAGTTCCAGAGAGAATTGTGGTAGCAGGTATTTTATATTTGTTTATAAAGTTGTCTGATAAACCTTTATATTACATGTTTTTATGAAAACTTTTGGAACTTTTCAAAATATTTAGAAAAAGGATTGGGGCCCACTCCAGTATTGTTGCCTGGAAGATTCCGTGGACAGAGGACCCTGATGGGCTGTAGTCCATGGAGTTGCAAAGAGTTGGATACAACTAAGCGACTGAGCACACAGGAAAGGGGTTGAGAAATGCAACTTTACATTTTCTTCAAAAAGTTTATTAATTACCATAGTCTGAAATTTCAAATAGTATTTGTTAATAGTTCAAATAATTATTGAAGTATTATTTACGTACATAAAATGTGTGTAATTTTAAAGTGGATAGCCTGATGATTTTTGACAAAAGTATACTCCTATGTAACTCTACCACAGTCCAGATATAGAACGTTTCATTATCCCACCCTGAACAGTTTTTTATTCAGTTCTTACCCCTCAATTTCTGGCAACCATGATCTCCTTTTTATAACCAGAGATCAGATTTATCTTTCCCAGAATTTTGTATGAATAGAATGATAACACTATATTATATACTCTTGGGTCTGGCTTCTTTTGCTTAGTGTTAGGTTTTTGAGAGTCTTCAATATTATTGCTTATATTGATTGTTCCTCCATTTTATTTCTAATACTGTGGATATACCACAATTAGTTTATATATTCACTTGTTGGTGAACATTTGAGTTGTTCCTTTTTTAGTGCTATTAAGAATAAAGCTGCTATGAAGATACGTGTTTTCATATCTCTTAGGAATGAGTTGCTAGATCACATTATATTATGAACAGCTGTCAAACTATTTTTGAAATTGGTTGTACCCTGCTATGTTCCCATCAGTGACATATGAGTGCTCCATTTGCTCCGCATCCTTGCCAGCACTTTGTATTGTTAGCCTTTTTAATTTTAGCTATTCCTGGTGGGTGTGTAGTGGCAAATACATTTGAATAAAACCAGTATCTTTTTAAAAACCTCCCTCCTCTTTATTGTTTTTACTCTCAGGAAATAATGAAGACATTCCATTTTCAAGACCAGCAGATCTTGACCTTATACAGTCAACTCCCTTTAAGCCTCTGGCTCTAAAAACACCACCTCGTGTGCTTACGCTGAGTGAAAGACCACTAGATTTTCTGGATTTAGAAAGACCTGCTCCAACCCCTCAAAATGAAGAAGTAAGTACTAGAGTTTTAACAGTATCTGAATTTGAAATAACATAGACAACAGCAAAAGTGAAAGAGGCATCTGCTGCTGCTGCTGCTGCTGCTGCTGAGTCACTTCAGTCGTGTCCGACTCTGCAACGCCATAGATGGCAGCCCACTAGGCCACTCTATCCCTGAAATTCTCCAGGCAAGAGTACTGGAGTGGGTTGCCATTTCCTTCTCCAATGCACGAAAGTGAAAAGTGAAAGTGAAGTTGCTCAGTCATGCCCGACTCTTAGCGACCCCATAGACTGCAGCCTACCAGGCTCCTCTATCCATGGGATTTTTCCAGGCAAGAGTACCAGAGTGGGGTGCCATTGCCTTCTCCAGAAAGAGGCATCAAGAGCCTATAAATCATGTCATTAGCAATATGTAATAATATCCTTCTGCATGAACCATTGATTGCTATAAATTCTGGTTTATAAATACTCAAAATATGATACTGTGCTTTTTTTTTTATTTAAATATCATATTTCAGGAAAATGACAATTTTGTGGAAGGCATTAACATTCATTGGGTCTTGAAGGAAGAGCTTTTATGGGTAGGAGTCACTTTAAGCAATACAGAAAATTTGGGGAATTTTAGCATGGGAAAAAATTAACGCATCACTTTGTTATAAGAGCTGTCTGGCAGTTGGCGAAAGCTCTTTTTATCCCCTTGACACTACCTATTCTCTTGCTTGCTCCGAAGTTTCTACTGAGTTAGTTACCGTGTTATGTAAGGTTACTAGCCCTTTTGATCTCAGTATGGCAGTGTACGGACTTACTAAGATGTTAGTAGCGAAGTTCAGATTTTGCCTTTGCTGTTGATTTAGGGCCAGTCTTGTAAAACTCCTTTGCTGTGATTTCTGTAGTTGCCACTTTTTCATTAAAATTCCTAAATTCTTATGTTGTCATGATTCTAATAAAAGACAATATGCGAAGATAAGTTTTTATTGGTAATGAAACTGCCTTTGTCTTTCATCTTTCATATAGTCCTTCCTAAGAGGGTAAATCATGCACATAATCTACAGGAGTGCAGTTTCCCAGTACTAGGTATAGCCTTTTCCTAGGCTGGAAGTTTGTGCTGAGGTGACTCAGATAATACAGGTGCCAGTTTAGACATTCCACATATTTGCTTGATGAAAAGTACTGACTTTGAATCTTCACATGATGAAAAGGCACTGAGGTAAATGCAGCAGGACTATATTTAACAGACATCTTTTAAGCTTTTGGGTAAGACAGGACAGTGAGACACGCTTCCTTCACAGTGGTCTGAGTGAGGGAAGGACCTCTACGGCTGTGAATAGTACTGTCTTGGAATGAGGATTCTGCCAGAAGAGAAACCCTCCCTTTGATATTCATTTAGTTTTATTTGCCTTCCTAGCTTCATGATCCCACTGTTTTAGACACTGCTTGGTGTGGATAACCAGCCTGAAAACAAGCTGAGCATTGTCGTGAATGACTATTTTATATTAAAATAATATTTTATTTTAAAATAATAAATAAGTGGCACTTATGTTTTTGTAAATCACTCCCTTTTTTCTGAATGATAAAGGATGAGTGATAGAAAATTTTTTACCAAGATTTCCCTCAGTAGACCTAGATTCTAAGCCTGTGTGGGGTTTACTCCTGCAATAATTATGATATTTAGTCAAATGTGATAAATGTCCAAAGTGTATAGCACTGAAGCGAAAAACTGAGCCTGAGAATGTCTTAATTTTGAGGGCCTACTTTGCTGCTTACTAACCACATAACTTTCATCTAGTTGTTTAACTGTTCCAAAGCAAGGCTCATCTCTAAAATAAAGAAGAGAATAATGCCAAGTACATAAGATTATTGAGAGAATTCGGTGTAATAATATGTATAGTATGTTTAGCACATGGTTCTAATTGATGTTAAAAGATCAGTAGGTACAAATATCACTGTTATGAAAGTTAGCATCTTCTGGCAGAAAATATGGAAATAAGTGTCTTATCAACAGATGAATGGATAAAGAAAACGTGAGATACACACAGAGACACACACAAATACAGTGGAACACTACTCAACCATAAAACATGAAATTTTGCCATTTACAACAGCATGGATGGACTTGAAGGATATTACACTAAATGAAATAAGTCAGAGAAGGACAAATACTATATGATATTACTTATACGTAGAATCTAAAACATGCAACAAGCGAGTGACCATAACAGAAAAGAAGCAGACACAGATATGGAGAACCAACTAGCAGTTATTAGTGGAGGGGTCGGCATTAAGAATTGGGGAGTCGGGGGTACAAACTGTTGGGTGTAAGACAGGCTACCAGGATGTGTTGTACAACATGGAATATAGGCGGCATTCTGTAATAACTATAAATAGAGTGTAACTTTTAAAAATTATATGAAATAAAACGGACCATTATAGGGGAAAATATTAAGGCATCTGAGCAGATTCTTGAGGGAGAGATAAGATCTGAATAAATCTGCAGAACCAGTAAACAAAGACCTCATGGACATTGATTTGTCCAAGATTAGTTTTTATATATAAATGCCTTCAAGTAATTTTGACTTTTGGTTTAACTGTAAAGAACTCTTGCAGTAGGCTCCAAGCCAACTCCTTTTCTGTTTGGTTTTTTTTTTTCTTTTGTTCAGATGGGTAAGTGGTTCATAATCATAACCAAATTTAAACCACGCTTTGAAGTTATGCGCCGCTTAGTATGATTTTAAGTTTTGTTGGCATGAAATACAGGATTGTTTTCTGCTCTGATGGTGCTTATACCCTGGTGATCTATTCCCAGGTCTTTTTTAAGAGCATTAATAGATACTGGGTTTGCATTTTTGAGAATGTTAATCTTCAAGTCTGTTGGTTCACATACCAGTTGTCATTTACAATAAAATCTATTTTTTTTTTAAACCATTAAGTTGCCAGAGGTATTTCCAGTAAAAAAAAAAAAATTTTTTTTTAAGCAGAAAAGTTCGTGATTACCATTGTTTCAGTTATCTCCTGTGTGTGTGTGTCTATTAGTCACTCAGTCCTGTCCGACTCTTTGTGACCCCCATGGACTGTAGCTTGCCAAGCTCCTCTGTCGATGGAATTCTCCAGGCAAAATACTGGAGTAGGTTGCCATTTTCTTCTCCAGGGGGATCTTCCCAAACCAAGGATTGAACCTGGGCTCCCGCATTCCAGGCAGACTCTTTACTGTCTAAGCCACCAGGGAAGCCCCAGTTATCTCCTGCTGCCCATTAAACCATCCTAAAGTTAGTGGCTTGAAATAGAAATTGCTTATTTTTTTCATGGATTTTGTCGGTGAGATGTTTGCATCAAGCATAGTGGGGAAAGCTTGTTTCTGTTGTATATTATCTGGGCCTAGGCTAGGAAGTCTCAAAGGCTCAGGATGACTCAACAGCTTGAGGCTTACTCACTCATAGGTCAGTTGATAACTAGCTATTGTGTAGACCTCAGCCAGGATTACTGGCTGGTATAACCACACATAGCCTTTCTGTCTGGCCGCTTGGGTCTTGGTGCTGTTGTTCCAAACAATGAAAGGGGAAAAAAGCAGAAGCCTTAGTGTTGTTTCTAACTTAACCTCAGAAGTCACATTTATCATCTCTGTAGCAGTCACTAGCCCATCTAATTTCAAGGGAAGGAAACATAGATTCATCCTTTAATTCCATCTATTTAATGGAAAGAGACCAATAACATTTTGTACGAAGAGCATGTAAGGTGGAAGATTGTAACTATTTCTAGAATACTAAAACATTTAAGCATGTGAGATTTTTTTTAGTTTTCAAATTGCTACTGCTAAGTCGCTTCAGTCGTGTCCGACTCTGTGCGAACCCACAGACGGCAGCTCACCAGGCTCCCCCGTCCCTGGGATTCTCCAGGCAAGAACACCGGAGTGGGTTGCCATTTCCTTCTCCAGTGCATGAAAGTGAAAAGTGAAAGTGAAGTCGCTCAGTCGTGTCCGACTCCCAGCAACCCCATGGACTGCAGCCTACCAGGCTCCTTCATCCATGGGATTTGCCAGGCAAGAATACTGGAGTGGGGTGCCATTGCCTTCTCCATTCAAATATCTAAACTAATCTGAATTTATTTTAACCTCAGAAGCCTTATTTGTAATATTTACAAATCTATCCCATTTCCTATAGTGTAAGTGCCTTTAAAAGCTGTTGTGAATTGTTCGTTAAGTAATGCAAGTATTGATGCTGGGAAAGATTGAGGGCAGGAGGAAAAGGGGATGACAGAGGATGAGATGGTTGGATGGCATCACCGACTCAATGGACATGAGTTTGGGTAAACTCTGGGGGTTGGTGATGGACAGAGAGGCCTGGCGTGCTGTGGTTCATGGGGTCGCAAAGAGTCAGATGGGACTGAACTGAACTGAATGTAAGTATATTGCATAATTATAATAAATAAAAATATTAATAATTGTACCAGGTAAGATTGAGACTTAAAAAAGCAACTAGAAGTCACTATTTTCATAAAGAAAATAAACATTCCCCCGTTTATCTGCATTATAGTAAGTAGAGGTTTTTTCCTTAACATGCCCTGCATATAATACACACACCGAGTAGCAATTCATGGTTCTGTTATTTTTTAATTTTGTGAGTAGCCTTAGATTAAGGTCCTTTTGATGCTAAACAACTACTAGACTACTAAGAATATTTACCATTCCTTTCCCTTTCTTTGTGCCTAACAGATCCGTGCAGTTGGCAGGCTAAAAAGAGAACGCTCTATGAGTGAAAATGCTGTTCGCCAAAATGGACAGCTGGTCAAAACTGACTCCATGTGAGTAGAACCACTAAGCATTGTATCTCATTCATAGTTGTCTCTATACACTGCCTGTCCCATCCTTTTCTAAATGATTTACTTACTCTCAAATATTTAGAAAGAAAAAAAGGATGAAGTGTTATGTTTTATACCTAAGAACCTGAAGAAAAAAGTCATTTACTTGTAATAGTGTTTGCAGTTTATTATGTAATACATTTACATCAGTTTTATATTTTTGTAGTACTCTTTATAACCTTAAATTTGGGGAAAGAAAATAAAGCATAAACACTTTGTTAAGGAAACATCTTCATTTTCAGGTTACTTAATTTGTGATTAGATTGTAAAAGGACTAGCCACTCTGCTTCTAATGAGCCATGGTAAAGAATATAGCATAAGCAAATGGCATTTTTTTTTTGCTTTCCAGGATTATTTTTTTAGCTCTCTTCCTACTGAGTCACAGAATTCTTAGACCCTTTTCTTTTTCTAAAAATTTAAGTACATTGTTTAAAGGACTATTTGTGTAAACCTTTCTTTCTCATTTGGTTACATTATCATACCCTGGTCTTAAAAACTACCCCTACCATTAGATGTTTTAAATTGGACAAGTCATTTTTGTTGTTTTATTAAAATTGATTGGTTTTTAAAATAAAATATCCCTTTAAAAACTGGTCAGAATTTTTTAAGTTTCAAAGCCATTGGTGATTTAAATTATATAAATTACTGTTTCTTCCTCATTAAATTTTCAACTTTCATACGCTCATTTATCATGAACCTGATTTGATGTCAGGCATCACGTTAATTTCTCTGGGAACGAATAAAGAATCAGGAGGTGATAATGTCCCTTACAGCTTGCAAACCTAGATAAAAAGCAAGACATTTAAATTTACATGGAAAATAGCATGCAATACAATTATGCCATTTGTATTAAACCATATGAAGTTTTAACTTGGGCTTGACTAAAGAATATAGGGACACAGAAGGGACTTTGATGGGGATTGAGTCTCTCTTTTTTTGCATTAGGTGCAAAGGAGAACTGTAACTGTTTTCATTTCTTGGAGAATCTTGAAATGCTTCCGAAAGTAGTTATAATTATTCTGAAGCATAATATAGGAAGATAGAAAGTTTGAAAGAATATATGTCTCCTTCAGGGAAGGCTTATCTGAAAGATTCAACCATTTTTAATAATGAAATTTTTTGCGAAAATTGTATGTTTTCCTGCAGGTCCATGGCTAGCAGTGATCGCCAATCCATGGAATTCCTTTTTCTAGACTATGTTAAAATATGTTACACAAAGGTGAAAAGACTACCTAATTTATGGTGAAGGTAGCTTCTTGATATTTAGAACCCTCTCAGAATGATTAAACATAAACCTAAGGGCTTTTGTTATTTTCTATTTGTAATACTTTTTAGGGCACCAAAAGTTTCTAATTAACTTTCCTGTTATATAAAGATATTGCTTTTTATTTAGGTCCATGATTACTTTGAAATTTCCCATAATGAAATAAAAATAGGACTATTTTACTATAGCATCACTTTTTTCCCTCGCACAGTATATATTACTGATAGCTAAGTTCAGTTAACAAGAAAGGAAACTGCTCTGCTCTGTAATATATAAAAACCAGCCTTGTGAAGCATGAGTTAGAGTAAATGACTAGTTCATAGATATTTTTGCAGTTACCAGTGATGAAAGTTCCTCAGAAAAGATGAACAAAGTTAGCTGATATTTGAATTATTTGTTTCTTTAAGTCCCTTGAAAGGCATTTTCTACCCCAGTTCCCAGGCCACGAACCAGTACTTGTCCGTGGCCTGTTAGGAACCAGGCCACACAGCAGTAAGTGAGCAAGCCTGCAAACCTTCTTCTGTATTTACAGCCACTCCCCGTCAGTCACATTACAGCCTGAGCTCCACCTGCTGTCAGATCAGTGATGACGTTAGATTCTCATGGGAGCACAAACACTAACTCTAGCGTCAGGCAGAATGTCCTGAGATTGCCACAAACAGAAATAAAGTGCACAGTAAATGTGATGTGCTTGCATCATCCTGAAACATCCCGCCTCTGCCCCTCTGTCTGTGGAAAAAGTGTTCCATGAAGCCAATCTTTGGTGCCAAAAAGGTTGGGGTCTGCTATTCTAGATGTTTAATAAAACAGAATCTCATGTTTTACTTTTTGGTTGTAAAAATAGCATGAATATTTAACTATACAGTTTTTTGCAATAGAATGCTTACCTTCCTTAACCATACTTTTTGTTTTGGTAGTTACGTATGTTACCATGGTAAGATACTTAACCGTCTTTTTGTTGATAGTGTGACCTTGCCCTTTCTTCTGCTGCTGTTATTAATTTTATTATTTATAATTGTATTCATCTTTAAGAATCTACGTTTGATAAACTTTCAAATTTTTATATAATGAGCAAATTATGTATTTAATGCTGGTAATACGGTAAGGAAGAAACTATTAACATGGGTCAGCAGTATTTTACCTCTACCAAAGTAATTATTGGACTCTTCCTGTCTTTACCTACTTCAGCCTTTTCTCTGTGATGTGATCTGATTATGTGTCATTGTGCATGAACGTTTGCCTGCCTCCACCTTATTTTATTCCTTGGATTTAGGAATAGAAGTCCATAGGAGTATAAGAGCAGGAGCGCTGGCCTTGTTCTCTCCCTTACTTTCAAAGAGATAATAGGGCTTATTATTGACATGAAAATGATCAGCAGATTCGTATTTAGCTTTTTTCTTTGTGTTATAAAAGCTGAATATGTAAAAGAAGCATAATTATTATTTAAGGTGGCACAGATCAGATTCTGCCCCAAGAAATAAAATTTCAAGGTTCCAGGCACCGATTTCTACACCGGAGTACACGTAAGATTTTATCTGTCTGCTCTGCTTTTCACAATTAGGAGTTGTTTTAATTTTGCAGGCTTATGTGACACTAATACTTCACCAGGTAATTGGCATGTACTGCCCTAATTCTCTTACTGTTTGGCTTTTAAGTACCTCTGTTTGAGGATTTCTCAAGCTGTTATCAAACACTTTATTAAAAAAAAAAAAAAGCTAGATCAACTAAGGAAGTTATGTATGATTTGCAGTATAATGGTGAAAGTAGAATGGAATAATTCATACCAAAAATCCTTTCTAGTTCCTTTATTTTGCTTTGGTTGGCATATGAGTTCTCTGTGGATTCAGTTCAACCAGATTCAGTGGTTTCAATCTTTAAAAAATTTTAACACACTATCTTTTCTTGTTTATTTTCACTCAGAAGGCGAAAAGGAGTCTTAAGTATAACGAGTCATTTAAGTTTTTTTTTTTAATTCCATATATTAAAATTAAGCTTTGGAATAATATTTTGAGATCATTAAACCCACTCTTTCTGTGTGTGTGATACAGCACGGGATGGGAATGAGTGGCCTCTTAAGGGGAGGGGGCACTTTGGCATGTGGTATGAGATTCAATAGCCAGTTTAGTTCTCAAGGACCAGAAACCGTTCTGACAACCAGTGATTTCTCTATTAATTCTGATTCTCTTATTATACTTCTAAGAACTAGTAAATTACCTTAGTGGCAAGAAATTAAACCTTTATCTGTATTTAAAATTTCAAGAGAAATGGTGCAAAATTTGTGATTCAGTGAAAATTTTTTCTTCCCTTTCTGACTGTTTTACCTTTACTGTATTTTTGGAATATAGTAAACTGGAGCCTCACCAAAGAGATTATCCTCGCAGTTTGAGAAACACTATTCCTATGAAAACCCGTGGAAAAAAGAGGTGTTTTGCTTTGGACTTACATTATAATAAAAGTTATGCCAAGTCACTTTTCATTTAAATTTGAGTTCTAACATTGGCTTGTGTTGTTTATTCAACACTCGCATAGTAAGAAGTTCATATAGGCATGAGAGAGAGCTATTACTAATGAAATAATATGACAAACATAAGTACATTCTTCAAAATTTCCTTACTTTTATAAAAGAAAAAGGTAAAGCTGAGATTTTGCCATTTTGTAACATTACTAGGATGAATTTGTCATCAACATGCATTTTTATTAAATCACTAATACTATAACATTTGCTTGAATAATCTCAGTGCCTTTGCAATATGTTTACTTATTTTTCACAGGAATTCGTGTGTCAAAAAAAAAAAAACCAAAGTCACTCCACTTTGGGTGGGTGGGCAGAGATGAAACTCAGCTCTGAAAGCACTGTTTCCTGTCATGGTTAATACCCCCAGTGCCGGGCATCCCAGGTAGCATCAGGCCTATCACTAACACGGGGCTTATTCTTTTTTTGTTCTTAGATTTGTTTATTTTTAAAGAGACTCGCAAGACTGCTTAAAGCTTTGAAAAGAAAGAATTACTAGACTCTTTCTTCTAATTCGTGTAGCTATGGTCGTCTTATGATTTAATCATTCAGTTCATCTGTAGATAGAAATAGATTAACCATTAAGGGCATTTAATCTGTACATATACTGCCCAAACTGGTCATCAGTGTATGAAATACTTCCTACTCTGATTTTGCTGTTTATGAAACGTTGTTTATGAAAAGTTAAGTTTCTTAACTAATCTTTGAAACTTTTGAGAAAAAGTTTTCTTTTGGAAACAACCTGAAATCCAAATATGTTTTTGATGTTAACCTTTGATGAAATATCTTTACTAGCATTAATGAGGAGAAGGCAATGGCACCCCACTCCAGTACTCTTGCCTGGAAAATCCCATGGACAGAGGAGCCTGGTGGGCTGCAGTCCATGGTGTCACTAAGAGTCAGACATGACTGAGCGACTTCACTTTCACTTTTCACTTTCATGCATTGGGGAAGGAAATGGCGATCCACTCCGGTGTTCTTGCCTGGAGAATCCCAGGGATGGCGGAGCCTGGTGGGCTGCCGTCTGTGGGTTCACAGAGTCGGACACGACTGAAGCGACTTAGCAGCAGCAGCAGCAGCATTAATTAAGACTTAATTTTAATTTTATCTTTCTACATTAGTATGTTTCTTATTAAGTTACCATTGAGGACTGTGTATGGTTTTTTCCCACTTAGTACCATATTCTAATTTTATGATCGTAGAATCTTAAAATTGAAGGTGATCTTACAGACTTTTTAAAACTCAGTCTTCTGTGCATTCCAGCTGAAGAATGCTTTGCAGTTAATCTGAAAATAATTTATGCTTGATGACCTGATTTCTCATGTATGGACAGGAAACACTTGTACTTTTAGAATTTAAATAAACAATTCCTATTGCTTATTTCTGACAAAGTGAGTTTACTGCAAGGAAGCCTTCTTTCCTTTTGAATTCTGATGGGCAAAAATCCATCAAAGTTTTTTCATGGATTTGGATTCAGTTTGTTGGCATTTTTGCTCTAATATTATAATTCTAAGTAGAGATCATTATAGACTTTATATAACCCACTCCAGTACTCTTGTCTGGAGAATCCCAGGGACAGAGGAGCCTAGTGGGCTGCCATCTATGGTGTCGCACAGAGTCGGACACGATTGAAGCGACGTAGCAGCAGCAGCATAGACTTTATATAGGTAGCTCATTTATATACTATTTCAAATTGGTATATGCAGTGTTCAGTTTAAGCCCCAGAATATGAAGACAAAAGCTTCAATTATGTCAGTAGATATTGTCTTGAATAGTCTTTTAAAACTTGGTTAAGTCAGTTTAGCTAGGTATGATGGTGTTGCTGTTAAGAACAGTGTCAGATGGGTGCCTGTTTATGTTGATGAAGAACTGGCCATTTTATTCCTGCCTCTGGTCACACTTTTCTAACATGAATTGAGTCTGTTTTCTTAGAAGGAGCAAAAACGTCAGGTATTCTCTATGCTGCCTGAAGAGAATGTTGAGTACAAGCCTAGTACCTAGACTTTGAGTCCCAGATATACTGTTTCTTTTACTCTTTTTGGATAGCCAGTTGGGGTTCTGCTGAGTACCATGGATCAGTTGATATTTATTGTTGTTGATAAGCTATATGTATTCCAGAAGATTCCTAGTCTGTGGACAGATGTTTCAGGTGACCATCCATGAGTCTGCATCTGAAAACTTAATTATCTTGACACCATGAGGCCTCATTCATATGGTGAATCAGCCCTGACAGATTTTCTCAGTATGCCAATATTTGGCTTAAATCTCTCTTTAAGTAGTCTTTAGAAAACATGGTTTTCATGTATTTTGTACTTTTTGCTTTGGATCATCAAGACATTGAAAGTTATTCACAAAATTGTGGAGAAGATTTTGTTTTTAATTTTCTGGGACTCTGGGAATGATAGTTACCCTTTAAAAAATTATCCTACTCATATTCTTGGTTCCCAAAAATATTAAGTAAGAAAAGCTTACATGGATCAAAGTACAATCTTTTATCTTTCAATTGTTCACTATCTTCTCTACCTTCACTCTTTTGTATATATATGCAAGGATGAGGCTTAGTCTAAGGTGTTCTTGCCCTGACACTGAGAAAAATTATTGAGCCCACATCCCATAGTTCTCTTATTGTAACAAAACATCTTATTGTAACAAATTGGATGCCAAGTCCTTAAATCAGTTAAATACCTCATATTGCTGATCATGCTCTAAAATTAGTTCTCTGAAAATAAGAATCCAGATTAGAACTGTAAAATCTCTTCATTGAAACGTGCTTAGCTTTTAGGAGAAACTGTAAGTGGAACCAAAGACATTGTAAGTCTCAACTCACACATAAAAGAATGACCAAGATTATTGTCACTGAGAAACCAAAAATGATCATTTAACCTACATCTGGATAATTTAATAAGTATCCTTGCCTTTTCAGTGTATTCACAGAATTGTTCATTTAGCCAGGGAACGTATGCTTTAATTGAGTAATCAAAATGCTTTTTGTTAGCTTTCTGAAACTTTGGTTCATCTTTAAATTTACTCGTTATAAACTAATTGCTTCATTGTCTTTGTGAAGTATTTGAAATTGGCGTTTTCACGGAATCCCTTTCGTTTTATGCATGTAAACTTTGCCTGACGCCTGTATCCTGAAATTCCCTATCTTACTCTTCTGATCATCTGTAAGCTGCAGTGCCATGTGGTTTGTTAGAGGCTCGGGTTTACACTAAGAACGCTGTTTCTCCAGAGCTGGAGGTTGCAGATGCTCTGCCGTAGTTCTCCTCCCTCTTAAAGTTGTCCTTTCACATTCAGTCTGTTTAATTTGATGCTTAAAGCTACACAGTTACAGATGCTTCATGGTAGCTGGGTTTTAAAAAAACCACAGAAACAATTTAACATGTTTATTAACTTATTTGGCCTGACTCTTTTGGGGGAAAATGAAGGGTGGGGGAAATGGGCAAGAAAACTAAGCTAATTTTTAAAATATGGGTGTTTTGGGAAAATGTTGAGCTGGGGTTTTACAAAAATCTGACTTGAGTGTTTTTCTCTTCGTTTGCTGTGCTTGTGTGAACAGCGTGACACCGTCGCCACCGCAGGTTCGGGTTTGCCCTCCCCGTATGTTACCTGAAGACGGAGCTAATCTTTCCTCTGCTCGTGGCATTTTGTCGCTCATCCAGTCTTCCACTCGTAGGGCTTACCAGCAGATCTTGGATGTGCTGGATGAAAATCGCAGGTGATTGGCCATCACTGACTCTTGTCAACTTTTCTGCATTATTTTTTGGCTCCTTATTAGTGGACTGTGGTGTCTTCCTTTTGTGTTTGCACCTTTGTCTCCTTCTCAGATGCAATGATTTAAAGAGCTTGCTTTGCTTTCTTTTAATTTGAAATTATTGTCCAAAATTCACATTTCAGAAGATTCTGTTAGCTTCTCTTCAGTCGAGGTATGGCGGGAGGGGTGGGATACAGTTAATAACTATTTATACACGGGAAATACAGATTTTTTTTTCCCCCAAGACCTTGCTGAGCTGTTCTAAGTACTTGATTCCATTTTGGGTATGCTGAGGGGTACTTTGGATCCAGTGTGGGATGTTGGGCTGAATTGTACTCATTTTTGTTAGTAAGTCTTGAATCATTTATGATACTAATGTGGTTGGATTAGTAAGCAGATCTGAGAAGATGAAGTCAGTGTAGCTGCCAGGGCTTTTTTTTTTTTTTTCCTTTCCTCTTCACTAGAGATTTCTAAGCCTGTGCTAAAAATCCCAGGTGCTGTTGTCTTTTTATTAATAATACTGATTGTTCTCAGTATGGATGGCGTGTCTCACTTTTGAATGTCTCCAGGTAAAATCACTAGTAGTATACCTAGAATTGTTCATTCAAATGAATTTTTTGCCATTATTTCAAATACCTTTTTCTCCTTGCTTCATTAGTAGATAGTGTTTTAAAAAGATGAAATTTGAGAGCTTTTTGGCAGAATGTGAGGAAAGTACAGTCAATTTCACTTCAACTCTAAACATTTTATGTAGTAATAACTCTGTTGAGTCAGTGCTTGAATTTGCATAATCATTTTATTAGGCTGTTAACTTTGCTTTTTGAAGAATTCCCAATAAATTAAGCAGGCCTTTCCAGTAAACCTTTCTTACCTTTGGAACTGACATGTCTCGTGACTTGCTCTGAACCAACCTTTGCTTATTACCTGCTCTTGAGCCTCACACAAGCCCCAGGTGTTTCACCATCCTTGATGAACACCCATTGTTCCGCTGGACTAGACTTCCTGACCCTTGCCAGAGTTCCCATACGTGTGGGCCCAGGGACTTAAAGCCATACTAGAAAGAGCGTAACAGAGAAAGCTCATGGCAGGGGCAAAATTGCATCTATGTGTACATGTTTTCACGTATAGGTGTGGGTGTATATATATACATATTATGAATATATGTGTATATATATATCCCTTCCTAAGGGTTTAGAGTCCCTCTTACATTCTTTAAAGCTTCAAGGACTATATTAGATTATAAGAAGCATCATGGTTTAGAACAAAAAGCTTGGATTAAAGGGATCGGATTTATTCTTGGTCCACCACACTGAGTAATTAGCCACATGCTGATCTTGGACAAATTGCCTAGCTTCTCTGGGCCTTGTTTTCTTCATCTGTTAAAACTAATATTACCTAGTTTTCTGGATTCTTGTGAGGACTCTTCTTTCCTCCCCTGTCTTTATTTTAAGATATAAAGATGGCCTCAAATTTTTTGTTTAGTGTCATGAGAGATACTTAAAAAGATATTGAATATAAAGTACCTGGCACTTGACTAGTATTTCCAAATGCCTGTTTTCTTCTCCCTCCCTAACATAGATTTATTCTTTACCAGGTATTCTCTTTAACTTTTTAATTGTAATAGGTCCTTAGAAGAGGCTAGATTATTAGGTCAGATTCTATTATATCAAATGCTATTACAGTGAAAATATATGAATGGGAAAGATGTTTTATAAATCCTATATAGATGACAAAGATCCGTCCCCCTGCATACACACAGCTCAGTGCAGTATATGGAAAAATAGTTGGATTTTTTTTTAATCCATAATGGAACAGTTTTGCCTTAAATTCAAAAGCATAAAATAAGAAATTTTATTAATTGTAAAATTTGCTTTATATTCTTTTATTTATGAAAAATTATCTTGAGCTTTAAGTGATTTTTTTTTTAATTGAAATAAATTGATAATTTTAAAATTCCCTTTTCTGGGAAGGAAGTATTTTTCTTATTCACTTAAGTGAGATTTTTAAAAAATTCATAAAGTAGTTGTGGTAATAATTCTTTGCTCCTGTATGTATACCTTAGAACCTGGAAGAGTGGATTATCATTAGTATTATTGGTTGCTTTCAACTTGAAAGGTTTTTTTTTCCCCCAGTGTATTTACTAATCTAAGTGTTATGCAAGATTTAATCAGAGTTGTAGATGTCGAATTAGTTTTTATTTCTACTAGGAGAACTGTCTAGCTTGACTTATCAGATACAAGAAATAGGAATGTGAAATTTGGATAATGTTCTACTTGCATGACTATTAAATAATATTGCATATAAAGTTGGAAGTGCTTTTATGTTTCTTGCTCTGTACATCTTTTTTTTCTTTCCTATTTTTTATTCCTGGCTGTTATGCTAATGCAGTGTCTTATCTTTGGTCTTAAGCCATAGCATTAGATACATTTAATAAAGTTAGAACTGTTTGACAGAAAGAATGAAAAAAAACCTTTCTGCCTGTTTTATTATCATAAAATAATGAATTTTTGCAGTTGCTTGGCATAAGAACTATTTTTAGTTTATACTCTGAGGGTCACTGTTAAAAGGTTTGTGTATTTTGTTTTTGTTTTCTCGTCTTGAGAACTTATATGACCCAAAACCAAGTTCAACGTGAAAACAAAGTTAAATTCTAGGTATACATTAGAAAAGTTTACTTACATAGGTCAGTGCTGTGCATTTGGAAAACTGAGGTAGAAGAAAAAAAATTTACCAAAACATCTGAAATAGCAAGTACCAGGTGTGTTCTTTGGATTTAAAAATGCTGTTTAGTCCTTGCTAGTTAGGAAATGCTCACATCTCCTGACACCTTCTAGAGCTCTGTATCTCACTCTCCAATACAAAATACTAATGTTTAAAAAAAGGAACTTAGTACCTCTGAAAGAACACTATTTAAGTACTCAGATTAGTCATGCTAAGCATGCTTAAGTTTTATACTTGAGGGACTTCCCTGACAGTCCAGTAATTAAGACTGCACTCTTCACTTACAGCTGCTGGGAACATAGGTTCGAGCCCTGGTCAAGGAACTAATATCCCACATATTGCTCAAGCACAGTCCAAAAAAAGAAGGGGCTTGATTATTTCTGGCTTTGATTCAATAGAAAAAGAAGCCAATCTGTAAATAATTTATATTTTTTGCAAGTATTCATGTAAATGCATTACTTGGAAAACCTAGAAATGCAGAGTTGCAGTTGAGACAGTATCTGTTATTTATAATTTATCTTTTTAAAAAAATACATGTAATTGCTGGTACATCTACCTTGCTTACTTACTGTAGCAGTTTCCATGGTTTTTTTTTTTTTTTTTTTTTTTTTTAAGCAAAAAAACATTCTACTAAGACCATTTATTTACTTAAAAATGTTGATATACAAGTTAATCCTGGAAGAGTCTTGAATCTCATTCCCTTTTACCACTTTAATTACAAAACATATTTTCAAACCTAAAAAGATTTTTTAATATATTAAATCTTATTTTCAAACTTAAAATGATTCTTTAATGTATTAAGTCATATTTACAGTAGAAAGTGGTACTTGAATAAAGTTTCTAACTTTGCCAAACACCTGTCTAATTTACTTTTATATTATATGTGTCAATTGCCAGTGTGAGAAGACAAAATGAAATACGTTGTAAAAGGTAAAGACTGTATTATTTTCTGGCTCTGCATTATAAAAGGGAAATCTCTGCAGTGGAATATGTTGGATGTGGCAGATCCTTTTGAGCATATGCTTGAATTTTTTAAAAAAGCTTTAGGTAGCACACAGCAGTGGCTTCACTTTTAACCTTTCTCACATTACTGTGATACAGGATCGGAAAGTAATTTTTCCTGATGTCACAGAACAAATGAATTAGTAGGATGGGGTGAGTTAAAAAGCCTGCCTCAAGCATTATGATTTCTTACCGTTCTTTAGCCAACAAAGAAAAGTCTAATATCTGACTCAAAAGTCCCTTCCCCTCTAGGTTCTATAAATTTCTTTAAGCACCAGTAGTGCCTTTAGGAAACATACAACCTAAGCATTAAGATTTTCTCTTATAAACTGATTTGACATAAAATAGTGGTCTATATTGTAACAAAAATTCTATAGCTGTGCCAACTTACAGAAAAAAAAGTAGTAGCATTTGGTGTTAAATGTTTCCTCTAAGAATTGTGTTGATACTTAAATTCAGGTAAAACCTGATCAGCCTGTAGAGAATGAGACATTCAAAATAAAATAATAATTCTTCAAATCCTTAATGTGGCTTTTGCACCCCAACCTCCTTTCTCTGGTTATAAGTATTGCTGATTACTTTTGGGGGAGTTGACCAGTGACCACATAGAGCCTTTGTTTCCTGATTTAAAAAGTAAAATTTATTGAAAAGGTTACCTCTTACCGGTAGAGAACTAATTGTCCTCTAGAATCAAAGTGTGTACTCAGTGAAAATCCCCACAGTTTTCCAGTGCGCCTTAGTCTTCATCTCCAGCAGCCCTGTATGTCACTCCTGGTTGCCTCTCGGGATCAGACGCACACATTCAGTTGCACTTCCTATGATGTGCTGTATTATGCCTCAGGACCTGTCCCCAACCTCCTCAGCTCCAGAACTGAGCTCCAGTTCTGCTCTTGGGAGCTGAGCGTTTGCGTGAGACCTGGCTGTATTAAGATACGAGGCACTAAGCAAAATTAATGAGGTGGAGGCAAGGAATTGTGGGAAGTGGGAGTCACTTCAGATTTTTAGCTTTCGAGATAGCTATTGATACCAGATGAGTAGCCATTACCATGCAGGTGCTACTAACCAGTTCTGGACATGCTTCTAAAGTTGCTGATTTTTTTTTTTTTTTCCAACTCAAAGAGAGGAGTTACACGTTTGGAACAGAATTAGTAGGATGTCAAGTATGAGCACCAAAAAATTATTTTATGTGTTGGTGCTATTTTGTTACGAAAATAAGAGGTTCCCTTTGTTTTCTAACTCATTGTAAAATGCTCAATTCATGAAAGTCATAACATGGAGGATAGCGAGACGAAGATACGTAAAGTATTTGAAATATATTATATTGTATTGAAACATACAATATAATCCTATTTGACATTTATTTGTCTTATTTTTGCTTTTATTTTATTACTCTCTGTTTCCTGATTCTGTCTTGTGCCTTCTCCTGCAAAAACCTGCCTTAGACCTGTGTTGCGTGGTGGGTCTGCTGCCGCCACTTCTAATCCTCATCATGACAACGTCAGGTAAACTCTGAGACTTTGTAATTACCAGGGTGAACAGTTGGTTGAATGTGTTTTATTTTGCCGGATGTAATGCATGCAGTAGCCATGTCTTTAGATTATAGCTTTAACTTCTAGAGTTTTCTCTAGGTGGACCCCCTGCTTTTCTCTAAAAACAGTCTAAACATTTGTGACATTTGGCCAAGAGAGTATAAAGAAAAAGTTATAATACATTACCATGTGAACATCTAAGACAGTGTATTTAAGCACAGTTTTAATGGACGATCATACTAGTACACAGAAAAAAAGAATCTTAAACCTTGCTTTATGTGCATTATGTTAATTGTTGCCTGAGGTTCTGTCCAGCATTTCCTTTTTAGTTGTTAATTGTCTATAGTGTCACTTCGTCACTTTCACTGTGTAGATAAACTTGTCTATAAAGCATCATTTTAAATTGGGGAAATTAGGATTGACAGCCTGAGAAGTTAAATGTTTAGAAAGAGAATTTAGTTTTTAAGCATTTTTGTCATCTGTTGATGAAGCTTTTCTCTCTTATTTTGTCGCTTTCCCTTTGAGTTATGCTTAGCCTAAAGTAGGTATTTCCTCCTGTCGTGCACAAGGACAGATAGAATGGCACATACTAATACTTAAGGTTCTCAAGTACCCAAAATCTCATTTCCCAAGTTGTACGGTTAGAAAAAAAATGGTTGGTACAATAATGATACCATTACTTTAATTTTTTCAGAGCCAATTTCATTTTAAGCAACATCTGCAGCAGTTGATTTCAAACTGGCAGCATTATTTCAATGATGAGAGGAAGCAAGTTGGCACCATTCATCTTCAGGCAGAAGAGGGAAACATGGGTTTCTCATTAATACTAAATTCTGATTGGAAAATTGAAAAATATGTCCTTAGGAGTCCCATTCCACTCAACTGACTAGTTTATTTTTACATTATTAACAGGTTTTTCCTTGTATATTTCTCATAAATTTGTGATCCTTTTATTTTTCTGTTATTTTCAGCCAGTGATCTGACTTAGAATTTCTTACAGATATTTTAGGTCTGATAAATACATGTTTTGGTTAAAACACACATGTTTTAAGTTGAATTATACAGGTAGAGTCTTTTTCATATCCTTAGATTTCTTAGCAAATGAAGATTTCCTTTACAGATATTTAAAATTATAGTTAGTTCAGAATGTAAGTTGTGGGGAGTTCCTTTCAGTTACAGTTCATTTCTCTGCATTCAGTCTGGGTCTGTTTACCTTTGAAGCAGTTGCTTCTGTTGTTTGATTTTTCCCCCCAATTATTTATTCTCATATATGACCTCACAGAAATAGAAAACTTTTATTTTGAGGATAAAGTGTAGAGAAGAGGAATCTTCAACCTTTATTTTTTTCCACTAACCGTTTAATAATTCTGCTTAATGTTAAGAGGAATTCAGATGTTTGTAAACCCATAGTTCTAGCACCTACTGACTTAGTAGCTTACTTCTCTACCCAATGCAGTTATCCTCAGTATTCCAGTATATTTGCTCTATTCTCATGACGCAAAGGGCAGATCACCTACTGACTTGGTAGCTTACTTCTCTACCTGATGCAGTTACTGTCAATATTCCAGTGTATTTGCTCTATTCCCCCATAAAAGAAAGGGCAGATTAGGAGAAAGCAAGTTAACTTAGCCATAAAAGGAGTATTTAGAGATCATTCTAGGTTATCTGAAGTCAGTACACACCAAGTGTCATTGAAACCGCAACCAATATAATTCTAACTGGTGTTCAGAATGATGGCACTGCAGGATTATAAAATTAAAAATTGTTTCACATTATTTATTAAAGTATTTTTGAATTATTTTCAGTAGCATTTATAACAAAAGGATTTTCTAAATAGACTTGTCTTTAACATGTCTGAATGAAAAATATAATTCTCTTCATACTCCTTTGTACCCCTTTGTATGGTAATGTGCTTTTTGTTATGGGGACTTGCTTAAAGTATTAAAAACATGATGTATGTGCCAACTCTAGATTACATAGGAGTAACTTTTAAATCTGATTTATTTATAATCTGCTCATTCAGAAAAGTTAATGAGCCATTTTATTGAAATAGCCATACAGAATTAAATAGACTGTACATGTGTGAAGTGAATTATCAGGTATGTAAATTATATCTTAAAATATATTTTAAAAGTGGAAGTCAAGGCAAAGAGGAATAATAGCATTTGTATGTTTCTCAGTAGTTGATTGTCACTTATTTAAAAATCATTGCCCCTTTAGAAGTAACTGCATTTGAACAAGAAGAACTTTTTAATGTTTTCTCGAGAGTTTGTCTTAGCGGCCTTCCAGCATTATTTTATACACAGCTCCTTAATTACGGTACTGAAATTCTGGATCTGAATGTAGTGGCAAAGTGTGTTCAGGTTATTTTAGAACTGCTTCTCTGGAGATACAGGAGAGATTAGATAATTGGAAATAAGTGAAGAGTAGAAATGGCAAGAGGGGAAATAGAAGAGAAGAGATGGAGAAATAAAAACTGATCAGTCTTAGGCTTTTAGCTGGAGTGTGTTTACTTTGTGTTCCCTGCCAGTGAGTCTCAGCAGGGACTTCTGAGCAGAGTGACAGCTCTCGGATCTTTTCAACCAGGTATCCTTTTTTAACACTGCCAGTCTCTCTGAGTTGAATTGTCTACTTATTTACGTCCTTAGTCAGGGTTTCTTCTCTTTCTCTGACCTTCAAGACACTTTCCCAGGATTGTAGATAGTTGTTCCCTTAAGCTCTTCTCTTTATTAATACCCGTTCAGATTGATAAATGTTTTAATAATTTGTACTGTTAAATACCAGTCTTTATAACAGTCCTCTGAACATTACATAATATGTTATGTGACTTGCAAGGTACTTTTAGTTCTGTTCTAATATTGAATCGTGTTTTATTTCTCAGGTATGGCATTTCAAATATAGATGCAATGATTGAAGGAACTTCAGAAGACATGACAGTTGTAGATGCAGCTTCATTAAGACGACAGGTATTTACTGTACCAAACAGCATGTGACCCTAAATTCCATTCATGTTACATGTAAAGTGATAGTTCCTAACATTTTATCCATTTTATCAGTTTTCTCTCCATTGTAACCCATGAATTAAAATACTTTCTCTGTCAAACTTTATTAAACTGTAATTGATATTCCCATTTTGATTAAAGATATATTAAATCATGGTTTACAGGTTTTCATCATCATAAAACAGTATTACCAAAATGGATTGATGTAATTCTAGCCAGCAACACGAGGTATTAACATTTTAAGCAAATCTATACAGCTGTATATTGCTCTGAAGCTGGGATAACCCTTCAGAGTTGGAGCAAGGAACCTGGGCCTTTAACGCCATCACAAACCAGTTGTGGGATGCACACTGTCTTCATAAGGGAGCGTGAACTTGGCAAGACAGTTGTTCGGCCCAGGGCTGCTCATAGTAAGGACCAACAGCCAGGAACAGTGCTGTTGACCAGTGACACTCCTGGCAGGTGGAGAATTAGCATTTTAGTCCTGAAGGCCTGGGTGGCAGATCACAGGGCCCACTCCAGTAGGTTAATACATGGGGCCCTCTGAGTAACTTAGAGAAAGCATAAAGCAGTTAAAGCGGGTTAAATAGGAAAAACTTGAAGCTGAGTGACAGAAGCTCTTAAGAGAATTTAATGAATTTAAGCTGTCGTGGGTAACATTTTTTTCCCTATATACAACTTTCTTTTTTGGCGCCGAATAAAACTTCTCATGTTTGTAATAATTCTTTTGAGAAATTAAACTACTTAATAAGAATCTGAATGAATCATGCATTAAAGCTTCTATTCATTTTTTGATGTTGTTTTTCACTCAGATAATCAAACTAAATAGACGTCTACAACTTCTGGAAGAGGAGAACAAAGAACGGGCTAAAAGAGAAATGGTCATGTATTCAATTACTGTAGCATTCTGGCTGCTTAATAGCTGGCTCTGGTTTCGCCGCTAGAGGTAACCTCAGCTCTCAGAAATATTGTCTCAACAGCTGGAAATATAAAGAATTTGCAAACTTCTTTGTTTTCTGTCTTTGCATTGTATGCCGTTTCACAGTCCACGCCCTGAAAATGTATTTCTCCCAGAAAGGAGGGGGAAGGACTTACATTTGCAGAAGTAAAGGTATATTCTGTCACTTGACCATATTTACTTTTAACCAGTTCTGCCATAACACCTACTTAAAATTCACACTTTGCATGTTTTGTAAATAGGATCTAGTTGGTTTTTTTTTTTTTTTTTTTAAGGAATTTTTTTTTTTTGCCTCTTCAGTCTGCACCACTAATTCTGAGTGTGAGAAAGTGTATAGAAAATGGGTTTAGCAAAATGTCTGAAAAGGAAAAATAGTACTTCATTTTGTCCTATTTGTAGTGATTTCTCAAACCCTATTAGATTAAACAATTTAGTTAATAGACATTTTTGCATCCACATTCCAACATTAACACTACTGAAGTCCTGGTCTGGTGTCAGATTTAATAAAATCAAGCTACCCCATGTTTCATGATCACCTCCAATATAATAATTCCTAACATTTTCAGCGGTTTATCTAAAATGTGGGCAAAAATGTGCATTTTTATTTTTATTTTGCGGATGGTTTTCTATAAAGTACATTTTTACTAAGTCTGTGTGTGAATGATTTAAAAAACTACAGAATAAGGTACAAATGTGGTGTATTTAATAAACTGTCAACCAAAGCTGTATTTGTCTGTTGAAAGATTTTATTTCATATTGTGCTGTGTGCTATATTCCATGTCGTATTTCTTTATATGCATCTAAGTCTCCCCATGTCTGGAGCGACTAGTACAGTTAATGACATGGCAGGTAGCGAGTCGGATCTTCGTCCTGGTAGCGGTAGACACTGGTTTTGTTACAGCTGTTTTTCTAATATGTAGTGTCTATAAAGTGATTCAGATAGAAACACCATCAGTTCTGTTGCTTTTTCCGTTGTGTTTAGCTGATGTTCTAAATTTCATGAGATTAAAAGCATCAAGGAAACCAAGTGCTGGGAGCCTTTAATTTCCAAACTGTTTTTTGGTTTTTTTTTTGTTGTTCAGAAATGGATAGAATTTTACTTAGGTACAGCATTTGCCATACATCTTCAGTATCTTTCTACCAAGACAGTGAGTTTTGAGAAAGGCAATTAGGGAAAATTCCTTAAAGGTGTATTCAGCTGTTCTTTTCTTGCTTCTTCTGTGTCCTTCAAAAAATACTTGGAGAAGGGATTCTTTTCTTTAATTCTTAGGGTTTATCATGAGTTTGGGGACAGTTTTTTTTTTACCCATGAAAGTCTTCTGACTTTCATATTAATAATATCCTTGTGATATCATTCATTATAGCAATTCTCTTTATATGTATATCTCAAGGTAATTTCTGTGAATAATTGAAACTACAAAAATGATTTAAAAAACAGGATGGTCTAGAAATACATCTTAGATATTCAAGCTGAATCTCAAAGTAAATAAAGACGTGATTTCAACAAGCAGAGAATGAAGAAAAGATTTCAGATGCAGGAAGCAGTGGGAGAAAAGGATACAGTTGGGGCCAGTAACCCATTGTTCCGCCTCCCAGGCTCACCAGGGCCATAACAGCTCAGTAGCAAGTACAAGTGCAGCAAGTGTGTTGTGCCACTACTTTCGGAACTCTATT
This sequence comes from Bos mutus, assembly GCF_027580195.1. Classification (NCBI taxonomy): domain Eukaryota; kingdom Metazoa; phylum Chordata; class Mammalia; order Artiodactyla; family Bovidae; genus Bos; species Bos mutus. The sequence continues at coordinate 20,355,353 of NC_091618.1, read as the reverse complement.
TAAAGGTGGGAGTTTTTTTCACTTCTCAGAATATTTGTTAAAGCATTTGCTGGTTATTTACATTTGGGAGATGATTTTATGAAAATATATTTGCAGGAGAATTTTCCTTCCTTTCCTGCATAAATGTCTGTTATCCAGCTTCTTAATTATATTTGTCATTGAATTTGAACTTTTCTGGCCTCAAGTTTGGAAAAATTGAATTACTGTAACTGTTCTTTTACTTACAGTTTATGTCAATAAGCAGACAGTCCTGTGTGCACAGCACTGGCTTCAGCAAATACACCACCACAAGCCCCACTGTTAAGAAATTGATAGATTGATGGAGGAGGAGGGAAATAAGGCTCATTAATGAATTAGAGGATTATAAAAATATTTTATGAAGAAGGAACTTGAGATATATGCTGAAGAATAGGGAGAAACTGTTTCAGATCATAGATACAGTAAAAAAAAAAAAATTCCAAAATGAGATTGAACATGGGGGTGGAAGTGAGAAATAAAAAGCAATAAGCTTAAGTGACTTAGGTGCATGTTAGGCTTCCCTGGTGACTCAGACAACAAAGACTCAGCCTGCAATGCAGAAGACCCAGATTCAGTCCCGGGTCAGGAAAATCCCCTCAAGAAGGGAATGGCTACCCTCTCCAGTAATCTTGCCTGGAGAATCCCATGGACAAAGGAGCCTGGCGGGCTACAATCCTTGGGGTCACAAAGAGTTGGACACGATCGAGTGACTAACACTTTCAAGTATAGGTGTATGTTATTGGGGTGGGGATGGAGGGCATTTGTACAGACATGCATTTGCAATTTTAGGTACCAGGGTAGAGATGACATGTAGCCAACCCACCGCAAGTGGCCCATCAGCTTTAAGCATTTAAAGGCATTTAGGTGTATCTGCTATACACCATGGCAGCAGTTTCCACAAGACCAAATAACAAAGAAGTAGCTTACCAGCCGTTTCAGCCAATTGTGCTACATTGTCAACCATCCTTTCTTTTGCCCTCCAAAATGAGAGGCTCAAGTCTCTGTTCATGACCCTGTAGAGAACTGGGGTCATCTCTCAGCCATTTCCAGGCTGATGAGGATTATATACATCGTCACTGACTTGTTCAGTCAAGTACAGGGAGCTGTCACATTTACTTGTGTTTTAATTTTATGACTCTTAGCAGTTTGGCCTTCATTTAATATGCAGTGAGTCTTGGCTAAAAGCTGAGATCTAAAAATAGGATTCATTTATTCAATAAAGTAAGTATTCATAGGGTTGCTATTTTGTATCAGGTACTTACTTAGTACTGACTCTACCAGAGTGAATAAAAGAAACATCCTTGTACCCCGTGCAGCTTATGGTCTTATGGGGGAAAGTGAAATTTAAGGAACAAGAGGGAGTTAAAATGCTGTTGCCATTGCTATAAGTACTGTAAATGAAAGAATGCTGAAGGAGAGAGGATGGGAAGCCCACTTTTCATTAGGCTATTAGGGAAAGCCTCTTAGAACAAGTAACTTGGTACACTGCAACATGGGATGAGATGTGATAACAGTGGTTTTGGTACCTGCTGATTTTTGTTGAAATCATGCACTCTGGGAGCTTTCTCAAGTAGGAGATATTTAATGGTAAATAGGTGTTTATAGGAGCATAGGGAGAAGATCTTTATACAGTAAATTGGTTCAGAAAAAAATGCCTGTAAGCGCTTGATGTCATTGATTGGGGGATGCAGGCAGCTACAGGAATTGTATATTATTTCTAGAATCTTAAGCCCAGTGAATATAATATATAAATAATTGAAATAAAAATGCAGGCATGATCATAATTCATAAAATGGTAGATTTTAAGTTTTGTCTATAACATTTTAATATGGCCAATACACTGTTTGGTTATCCTGTCTTTTGAACTTGGCATATGTATAAGCCAGATTGTGAAAGACTTGATTTTCCCCCATAAATATGCATTTCTGAGAAATAAAGACATTTTCCTGCATAACCATAAAACCATCATCAGGCATAAAAAACAAACAATAAGTCCTTAATAATACCTAAACCAGTCCTTGTACACGTTCCCCCACTTACCCTGCCAAGGTCCAACCAAATGACATAGTCCATTTGGTTGAATCATACCTGTCTCTTTGGTCTCTTAATCTAGAATAGTTCCCTCAACCCATCCAACTTTTTGTTTTCTTTCTTGTACTACATTTTCTTGTTGAAAACAGTTGACTGTTATGTGCTGTCCCACCTTTTGAATTTGTCTGAATTTGTCTGAATATGTCCTCTTTTCTTGGATTTCCTGTATGAGGTCTGAAAACTTGATTATATTCAGATGACCTTTCACACTTGAACAGCTTGGAGGGTTAGGGGCACCAACTTTCTACACAATCAAATGTTAGAAGTGTTAGCTGCTCAGTGGTGTCTGACTCTTTGTGACCCCATGAACTGTATAGCCTTCCAGGCTCCTTTGACCATGGGATTTTCCAGGCAAGAAAATGTGGCTGGCCCTCCATATAATATGCCTGTTTTTTCCATATCCTTGGTTTGACTGTATCCAGGGCTCTTGTACCCACAAATTCAACCAACAGCACCGAAAATCATGTGGTACTCTGGTATTTACTGTTGGGAAAAATCTGCTTCATAAGTGGACCTGTAGAGTTGAAACCTGAGTTGTTCAACGGTCAATTGTATGTATTTATCTTTTTTAATTATAAAGAAATAAAAAAAAAGAAAAATCACATACTTTGACTTCTGTTATAACTTCTGTCCTGCTTACTCTCCCTCGTTTTCTCCACATATGGGAATATAGTTAGAAAATCCAAATAATACACAAGTACAGAAAGACACAAAATAACCAGAAAGCTTCTCTCCACTTTTCTCCAAAGTCAATGACTGATATTTTTCTTTCCATATGAGAATCTGCATTTACTAGCATGCTTAAATGTGATTTGTTTTTTAATTATATCAAAGTTGACTTTAAAAACAACCTTTGTGCTAAACTAACTCATCCACAGCTTTCTAGGTAATGTTCTATTATTGAGCTTCTAAAAGCATGTCTTTTAAATGTTCTCAAATGATTTGAACTAGTATTTCCGTTTTATTGTTACTAAACTACACGATTTGGCTTCTTCTTCGCTTAGAGACTCCTCCACACAGACAGCCAAAGAAGCCGATGATTATCTGACTGAGTCCAAACAGAATCTCGAGAATGCCCACAAGCAGTAGACCTAGAAATACTGAGAAATGGATAATCCTGTGTTGGTTTTCTATAGAATTGAAGTGCAAGTTGTATACTCTCCAGTTATTGGCTGTTGTGTTGGTGATGGAGGGATTATTGGAATCCGTATGAGGAACACAAGAGTCTTCGAAGAACCACTGCAGATCAAAGGATTCTTTATAATTGGCACTGAAAAAAAAGGAAAGAAATGATTTAAAAAAATATTCAGAAATACCACTGATCATCTTGAGAATGCAGCATGACCTCCAGAAAAGGACATGTCCAGTAAAACAGATACTGCTTTTAAAATATCGTGCCCCCCAACAAAAAAAGAAAATACTGTGCCAAGAAACTAGCTAGGATCAGGGTTCCAGAGGATGTACCCTTGTATGCTTAACAGCTGTAAAAGTTTGTTCATTATGTAACTCATCAACAAGCATTTCTAGGGATTCCCTGGTGTCTCAGTGGTAAAGAAACTGCCTGCCAGTTCAGGGGACACAGGTTCGATCCCTGGTCCTGGAAGATCCCACATGCTGCAGAGCAACTAAGCCGAAAACTCAGGCACAGCTGCTGAGCCTGTGAGCCCTAGTGCCCGTGCTCCGCAACAATAGCCCCCACTTGCTGCAACTAGAGAAAAGCCCAAGCAGTAGCACAGCCATAAATAAGGAAAGTGAAAGTGGTGGGTTCCTTCTCCAGGGGATCTTCCCTGACCAGGGGCCCAACCCAAGTCTCCTGCATTGGCAGGCAGATTCTTTACCACTGAGCCACCCAGAGGGAAGCCCTCTGATTTCTTATTCCAACTCTATTAGTAAAGTGAGTTTCTTTGCATTTTGATTCACAACTGTGGTATGCAAATTTTGAGAGACTTTTATTTTTTAACCGTTCAAGATAAGGAAAAAGGGGAGCAGGTTTTTTTTACCACAAAAGTGAATTCTAGTTGTTTTTCATACTGAACAATATATAACTAACAAATGAGATTGTTATTTTCTTTCAGTTTTACCAGTTGTGCCTAGATTAAGGCACAGAACCATTTGACAAGACTGAAATGAACCATTTCCATGTAACTTTTCAGCATTACTTGCTACTCCATGACTTAAACTTTTGACTCATCCCTGTGCCTATAGTGTATTTATATTATGTTTGCATGATTCCACTGGCTGCTGCCTTGTTTCTTTTTTAGGGCTTCATGGTAAGCCTCTATTTTATTTACTTACTTTGTTTTTGTTCAGATTTTCAAAGTAATATATGCTTAGGTTTTACAAGTATAATTGGGCTCCCTCATGGCTCAGACAGTAAAGAATCTACCTGTAATGCAGGAGACCTGGGTTTGATCCCTTGTTCAGGAAGATCCCCTGGAGTTGGAAATGGCAACCCATTCCAGTATTCTTGCCTGGAAAACTCCATGGAGTTTTCCATGGAGTCCATGGGGTCTCAGAGTCAAGACATGACTAAGTGACTAACACTTTCAGCCATTTCGCTACAAGTTTACTTTGATCAGAAGTAGTGCTCCTTTCACTCCCTGAGGGCATCCTTCATTACCATTCTTCAAGGATGAAAGTTTCTGGTGCCCATTTTCAGAAATTTTTTATATACATGCACATATGCTGCCGTAGATTTTTGGAAGACAAGGATAATCCATCTAAGTCTGCTCCTTTTAGCCAAGACCATACCCAAAGCATTCTGAATGCAGTGATTCCTCCATTTCTCTGAGGTTGCACCAGCTCGGATTACTGTACTAAATCCCTAAGACTGTCCATGAAAGAAACATGGCACCAGGTCAGCACCACAGTCTTCTAACCTAATTAGCTGCAGCTGTGTAAGGAAGCAAACAGTTACTCACGTTAAGTTTTTAAGGGAAAATTCACAACTGGAAGTTGTGTTGCTTTGAGAGTTGCAAATGAGAGGGCCCTCCGCGAGAGCCTGGATGGACACCAGCAGGCAATACGCAGCTCCAATGACTGTGATGGCGTTCAGAAGTGATGAAAGAAACATCTGAAAAATAAAGTAGGCACGTTTGCACACTTTATTACACGAGCGTAGTCTGTTGCAAGTTTCAGCAGCATATGTGGTCTTTATCATCCACCGCTGCCATTGTCCAGCTACCTTACAGACCTCGATCTTAGAATCTAGGAGTGATTAGGTGGGACTTACGCAAGAACGCAGAGGGCAAGGTCCCTGCCATTCCATTAGACTCTTCAAAAGATCGTTGGTCTTGGACTTCCCTGGTGGTCCTGTGCTTAGGAATTTGCCTACCAATATAGGGGATACAAGTTTGATCTCTGGTCTGGGAAGATCCCACGTGCCACAGGGCTACTAAGCCTGTGCACCACTACTGACCCCATATGCCTAGAGCCCACGCTCTGCAACAAGAAGTGCACATGCTGTAGCTAGAGAAAGCCCACAGAAGCAGCAAAGACCCATTGCAGCCACAACTAAAAATAAATGATCATTGCCATTGTTTCTGAAAAACCTGAACCTGTATGCTCTACCTGAACCTTGTCCATTTCAGTGGACCACTGCAATGTGTCAGGACCAGAGAGAGACTATAAATAACCAGCAAAGTAACTATAATGCTAGACAAATACCAAATGTCAGAAAAGGTATTTTTAAAAATTAATTTTCTAATTTATGGTTATAAATATGACACTTTTAAACAGTGGCTCTTATCCCTGGGAGCATATTAGGATCACTTAAGGTGCTTTTGAAAAATACTGATACAGAATCTTAGGGAGGGCCACAAGCCATGGCTATTTTTAACATTTTCCCTAGGTGGTCCTAATGTTCCCATCAAGCTGAGAATCATTGCTTTAAAACCTTAGACTCAGCCAGGAATATTTACTGTGATTTCTGGTTTATTGATCTGCTTGCTTCCTTAAAGAATTGTGAGAGGAGTCCTCAGAGTTACTGTGTAACCATTTTCACGGCATAAAGACTGGGAATTTTGGAATCTGGTGGTGGTGGTGTGGATACAAATCTACCTGCTAATGGTGCAACGCTGGCAGTTATTTGCTTTCTCTGAGGATTAATTTCTCAGTCAACAAAACAGAAATCATAAAATATCGATTTTCAGAAAAATAAGATAATGTGCTTGAAAATGTTCTGAGTACAGTGAGAGACTGGAAAAGGAAGTGGCAACCCACTCCAGTATTCTTGCCTGGAGAATCCCTTGGACAGAGGAGCCTGGCAGGCTATAGTCCATGGGGTTGCAAAGAGTCATACATGACTGAGCAACTAACACATACACAGTGAGAGAAGGTTAGTAAATATTAATTTTCTTTACTTTTCAAACTTTCTTTTTTTTTTTTTTTGCTGCACCAAATGGCATGTGGGTTCTTAGTTCCCTGACCAGGCCAGGGATCGAACCTGAGCCCCCTGCATTGGGGGTGTGAGAGTCTTAACCACTGGACCACTAGGGGAGTCCTCCTTTACTTCTGACTTAGTTACAGTCTTAAACAATCTTATACATACCAAAATGTTTGGGGGAAAAAATGTGATGTTCTCTTTTAACTTAACTGCATAAGGACAATTAATATTATGATCCTAGTAAACCAGTCTTTCACGTGCATGAGAAAACTGAGAGTACTTTTCCCTAGGTATTTTATACACATCACAAAAATAATGAGTACTTGAGTATTATGAAACTGATTACAGCTCTGAGAGTGACTTATAAATCTTTCTTTGAAAACCTCTAGACTGAAACTGAAGATTGAGGAAAGGTCCAAAAGCTGGCTCCAAAAATAAAGTTTTACGGGAAAGCAGAAAGTCAAACTTCAGTCTCAGTATTATCGTATAAATCCTCCTAAATAGCACGTGTCTAGGACCAGTCCCGCCACTGGAGCCACACAGTTGATGAAGTTGATGCTGACGCCTCGGCGACCTTGCTGAGGTGCCAGGAACTGCTTCTGCCCTTCTGCTCCCAGACCAGCTGCACTGTGCTCACCCCGGTTTTGTTGTTGCAGCACGCTCTTTTCCTCGCTGCCAAGGACATCGTTGTTGCTGGAATCGCCTAGAAAGTACATCAACAGGAACGATGAATATGATTACTTCCCAGCAGATGATAAAGCAGTAATCTTCACCTTCTACTTACCAGCAGTTGTGGGAAGCCAAGGCTTAAGAGAACAAGAAGGAAGTGTGGCAGTGTCCTTTATCTTGTGATCGCCATTTGGACCGTAAAGATTACAAGGGAGGGCAAAGGATAGGGGATTTCAGGATAGCAGTTTCAGACTTTCCCGTCTACATTTTAACACTACTCTGAGTCACCATGAGAGAGACTTGGACTTTAAATACAGTGAGTTATTTATCAATTACTTTGAAAGGAATGCTTCTGAAAGAGTTGGTTGCATCATCCAAAATTCACTTTTTTAAAAAAAACTATAATCTGCAAGCACTTACCCAATTTCCCTAAAATGGTGTGAGTTAATCCAGCAAGTGTTCAGAAAGGAAATTGATGGTTTTGTCTGCCTGGAAGTTGGGAACTAACAATTCTATCATCACCCTTCTCCCACTCCCAGGGGCACCACCAGCTCCCTCACTCCCCAGACTTGTGATTTGAGAATTATTTTTAGCTCTACATTCTCCTTTCCACTCCTGTGTCCATGGTATGAAATGGTTTCACTTCACGTTGATGTTTAGAAATCTTGTATTACATTCAGTGTTGAATACATACTGCTGGTGAAAGCTATAAGGAATAATGTCACATTCTCAGGAGTTAAGTTCAAATGTTTACTAATAACTGGTCAGTAGCTGAGGTTTCCCTGATGACTCAGCAGTAAAGAATCCACCTGCGATGCAGGAGACATAGGATATGCAAGTTTGATCCCTGAGTCAGGAAGATCCCCTGGAGGAGGACATGACAACCCACTCCAGTATTCTTGCCTGGAGAATCCCATGGACAGAGGAGCCTTGGTGGACTGCAGTCCATGGGGTTGCAAAGAGTTGGACACAACTAAAGCGACTGAGCAGGTACTCAGGCAGTCAGCAGGTATGACTAGAAATTCTTCCTGGAAGAAGTTTTATATCGTTGAAGGGAGGGATGTTGATTACTTCCTTCCACTTAAGAAATTTTAGCCACAGGGTTTTTGGTTTTGTTTCTGTTTTTTTTTTTTTTTTTTTTTTTTTTGCTGTCTCAGCACAGCTGCCCTTGGGTAGTTCTCTGTCCTCCCACTCTTTTCTTTGTAACATTTTGTTGAGTTCTAACAGCATAACAGGCACTGTTATAGCTATTGTGTGTGTTTTAGTTTATTTGCAACCTCATAAAATTCCTATGAGGTTGGTGCTAGTTATCCCCATTTTACTGGGCCAGAAAACTGAAGCCCAGAAAGCTTGAGTAACTTGCCTGAGAAAGGGGGTGGGGGCAGTCAAAGCTGGCCACTAGGGTTCCAGAGCCCAGACTCTTAACCACCCTTCCAACCACACTGGCCAATTCTTAACAGTTCTCTTTTCCTTCACAGAGCTTATTCATTCTCTTCCCTACCACCACCATCACCTCCCTCAGTCATCTCAATGTCCTACTAATTGCTCCTTCCCCCCAATCTATCTTTCCAATACAATGTCTACCTTTATCCTTTCAGAGCACATCTAAGATTGAATACCTTTGTTTAGTCACTAAGTTGTGTCCGACTCTTGGGACCCCATGGACTGGGAATCTACCAGGCTCCTCTGTCCATGGGATTTTCCAGGCAAGAATACTGGAGTGGGTTGCCATTTCCTTCTCCAAGAGAACAGGCAGCTTTCCTACCTTACAAGGCAGCTTTCCTGACAAACTTCACCCTTCTCTGACCGTGAACTGACTCCGAAAACACTTTGTATTTTTATCAAGATTTGCTTACAGACTGCCTTGAACACCAGCATCCTTATGATTCAGAGGGCACATGTATGTATGTTAGCCTAGACCCTCAATTGCTGAGAGCCCAGAAGAAAAGAGGAAAGAAATTTATGCACCCAAATAGGTGCCAGGGTTCACGGGCTACACGTCTTATGTTGTACCTGTAAGTGATACTGCCTTCTGAGCTTAAGGAACAAATTGTTTAGAACAGGAACTGGCAAACAATGGCCTACAACCTCTTTTTTGTAAAGTTTTATGAAAACACAGACATACCCGTTCACTTAACTTTTCATGCTGGTTTGGTGCACGAGCAGGAGAGGTGAATAGTTGTGAGGGAGACTGGCTGGCTGCCAGAACCTAAAATATTCACTACCTGGCTTTTCACAGAGAAAAAAAAAAAGCTAACCCCGATTTAGAAAATTAATTAATCTGTTAAAAGAAAGTCGGAGCAACATTAAATTATAATTTAGATGGATAAGTCATTCCATGTTCCTTATTGATATAAATTAAACTCTGCTAAATTTCTTGAAGATTAACTTATTTCAGAGATGCTGAAAGAGATACATTCATAGTTCCCTTCTCTTACAAAGGGGTTTTATAAATAATAGCTTTTCATATATGAATCCTCACCTTGTTGACTTCTGGCATGTTGACACATCTTTGTTACATTATTACCAGCAATTTGATAACTCATTGTATTTCAAGATTTTGCCCATTCAGAACTTTGGAGATTAGAGGGATTCTTTATAGGATGGACATTGAAATGTGCAAGTGTGTGTGTGTGTGTGTGTGTGTGTGTGTGTGTGTATGACTGAATTATAAATCTTCCAGATTGTCTCCTACAAAAATACGTAATCTGGAGAATACTCTTTCTCTTCAATTCCTAAGCACATTCGAACGTATCAGAGTTTTTGTGAGACTATTTTTCTTGATATTTTTATTTTGTTTTTATAAAGAAAAGAAGTAGCATTGTTCACTTTTCATTATAGAAGCTCATACTTTCATCCAGTTTTAGAAATAAGGCATAGGATTTTATAAATGAAGTCCAGAATAGCTTTAGACCATTACAGCTCTGTTAGAATGCAGATTTCTGGGACTCCTCAAAGTACTTGAATATGAAAGTAACACAAGACCATGGCTCACTATAAATATAAAAGCTGTATTTTGAAAATTCTTATTAAACAGTATTTTCTAATTTGTTTAACGTTCAACAGTTTCTACTTTAAGACTTTAATAAGTGAACTCAATAAATAATCATGATTAAGATTAGGCTTATAATTAACCTATAAAATAAAACAGTCTTTCTATTTTTTAGAAGAAATATTTCAAGGAAACATTTCAAGTTGTTTTTTTGGTGCTTGGGAAAAGAACGTGTATTGATTTTCCATTTAGTAGATAATAAGTGAAGATAATAATATTTGAATACTCTTAGTCATGGTTTCAAAGATGAAAAGACTCGTTTCTGTTTTGGGTAAATCATAAAGCCATAAAATAACTGTATTTTATGAAGTGATCGATGATGAATTCCATACTTTTTATTATTAACGACTCCCTGCAAAGTTCCCTGTTTTTGAAACTAGTTTAAAATGCTGCAGATTAGAACTGGATTTCAAGAACTACGACAAAAGTGCTTATTAATGGAGTGATTTCTTCTTCATTAACTTTTCTGTGTATATACAAGTATATTGAGAGTTCAATATTTTTAACTAAGTCAGTATTTAGATTGATGTAAAGGACACAATTTCCTTTGAAAAAGATATTCTTCCACATTCTATACATGGCCGAGGATCAAGAAAATAGCCTTTCTATCATCCACCTATTTGCTTGTGATCCTAGTCCAGAGTTTGAATCTCTGTCAGTAAAATGTCTATTGAATGCTTCAGAGAGTTGTTGATGCTGTGAAGATGTTGCATCATACTGAGTAATAGCAAGAACCTGGTGTGACAGCAATACATTGTTAGTATTTATTGAGGGTGATAAAGGAAACTTTATCTGGAAAGAAAGTCTAGATTCTCTGAAACAGTTTCATACTTATGTAATCTTTGTATGCTTTGGTTTCCCGGTTACTTGAGTTAATGGGTTAAGTTGTAGATTTTGTCTTTCCCTTTGTCAGCCTGAGACAGGTGATGAGGATTATGGTGCTAATACTGATGGGAAACAGGTTTGGAGTCTGATAAATCTGGAATTGGGTTTCACGCCTACTGTGCTACCTTATTAACATTCTTAACCTTCTCTTGGTCTGTTAAAATACGAATGTTAATAACTACTCAACCGGATTTTTATAGAGTTTAAATAAGATAGTGTAATGTATGAAGTCAGTGGTGTCTGTTTCATATATAATGACCCAACAGCAAGGAGATCGAACCTGTCAATCCTAAAGGAAATCAACCCTGAATATTCATTGGAAAGACTGATGCTGAAGCTGAACCTCCAATACTTTGGCCACCTGATGTGAAGAGCTGACTCATTAGAAAAGACCCTGATGCTGGGAAAAATTGAGGGCAGGAGGAGAAGGGGACAACAGAGGACTAGATGGTTGGATGGCATCACCAACTCAATGGACATGAGTTTAAGCAAGTTCCGGGAGATGGCGAAGGACAGGGAAGCCTGGCGTGCTGCAGTCCAGGGGGTCGCAAAGAGTCAGACACGGCTGAGGGACTGAACAACAACAACAACAACAAAGATTGTTTTCGTGTAAGTCAGGGAATAAGACTAAGAACAGTAACCGATCATCATTATAACACAAATGCACATCCAAACAAGGGAGCTTTTCTCTAGCATTCATGAGACCACCCTTAAGTAGGCCCTCAATGGTATAACAAGAATGAGCCTCTTGAATGCTGAATTTTCCAACTTTAGTTACATTCCCACTTTTACTGATGTGGAAACAAAATCACAGGATAAATGATTTGCTAGTAGTAATATATTGGGGACTCAACCAGAACTGAGATATTCTGCCAGGTCTGAAAACAGGATTTGTTGCCACACCATGGGTCACACCTAACCCACCTACACCAGGATTCTCAGGAAAAGGCATATAAATCTGCATGTATTAAAAGTGCCTGGGGTGATTTATGGCCAGGTACGTTGGGCAGTTCTGCCTTACACTGCTCGGCTACAGACTTCAACAAAGATAGACCTATTAATAATTGTCAAACTTTAAACAAGCACCATGATGTTTGGGTTGTAAGTAAGATCTAAGTCAAAAAAGTCCCTGAGGTTAGAGAGAGCCAGGGTTTCAAGTTCAAAACTTCTTAGGTCAACTCCCCTAGGGGCAGGCAGTGTCATATTCATGCCTCACAATTTTCATCCAGTAGGTTCACTGGGCTTGAAATGACCCTCCCCCTTCCTACTGAGCTCTTCCTGCTCTTGTTATATTCCCTGTGAGTACCTAGAGACTGGGATGGCAAAGGAAAGCTGAGGCAATGAATTCAAAAAGTCTTTACCACTACCTCTGAAGCTTGGGAAAGCAGACTTATATGGGAAGAAGTATTGAAATGGAGCAGCCTCCTATGATCCTTGCCCCTCAGGTCCTCGGCCTGCCTTTTGTCTGTGGAAAAACTTTAGCCAAAGAATAAAGTTAATCAGAGAAGTGGGAAAATGCAGAAACAAAGGAAAACAGTGAAAGGAAACCAAATGAGAACAATGTAGTCATTAAACAGGCTTCCCTGGTGGCTCAGATGGGAAAGAATCTGCCTGCAATACAGGAGACCCTGGTTTGATCCCTGGGTCAGGAAGATCCCCTGGAGAAGAGAATGGCTGGCTGCCCACTACAGCATTCTTGCCTAGAGAATTCCATGGATATTTTAATTCCTTCTCAAGTGCTATAGGTAATATTCTGAGCTGTATTCTGTGAGCTGCCTTATAGATACTAAAATCCCCATCAGGTGGAAAAAGTTAACTACATGGCAACCAGAATGTAGCCATGATATGAACTGCCACAATTCTGAGAACCAGCCTCAAGAAAATTGGAACAAACTGAAACTGAAGACTAATTGTACCTAAAACAATCGAGATGACGCTGGTCAGACCACCAGTGACCAATTTCAAGACGGCCATCAGAGCTGACTGTACCGTAGTTGCATGTAGCCGCCTCCCTCTGTCTATAAAAGCTCTTGCCCACTGATTGTTAGTTTGGGGGAGTTGGATTTTGGAGGCATCCCCCCCTACCCCCCCCCCACACACACTCAATTGCTGGCATCCAAAATAAAGAAAAATTTCCTTTCCACCAGCCTGAACTCTAATGGCTTTTGAGCAGTGAGCTGCCAGACCTGGATTTGGTAACAGTATGATACATAATAATCCAACCAACTTTTATCAATGTATTATTATGTTTTGGCCCAAGCTCCCTAGCCTATACCACAGTTCATTTAAATTGCCATTCTTTACTGATGCCAATACAAGTTAATACCATACTCATTTCCCTGCAGTATATCCTAAGCCAAGACATAGCTCACTGCAAGGCTGCAAGGTTGTTTTTAGGTCATCTTCAATATAATAGGCAGGCGTTTCCCCAAACTGAGTCAAATAAATTTCACTCACCATCACACCCGCTCCAATAATTCCAGGGAACCACCATTCAAAGCAGGAGATGGGGTTTTCAAAAAATTGGTCTTCATCCACAAAGTTTAAAATTAGAGGTATTGCGTTGAGAGTTACTCCCAACAGAAGTAGAACCAGCAGGCTGAATCCATTGCAGGATGTCCATCCTTCGCAGCAGGTCATGGTCACCCCCTGGTTTAGGAGAAATCCTGTCTGGGTGGCTGTTTGTCTGGCACTGTTTTACCTTTTGTTCTGTGCCTTCTAGATAAAGCTCGGCACTTATGAAAAAAATGACAGAAAGCAGTTCAGAGTCCAATAGGGCAGGACATTATTATGAGTATTACAGGAAGTAAGGACGATTTTATATTATGATGGGGTGGAGGAGGATAGGTGGAAAAAAATCTATAAGTGCTACTAGATAAATTTATGCATGAAAATAGGCAACAAAAATTTGTTTTAAGATACGCTCTTTAATACATTTCACATTTTACTAGTATGCCATATAAAAAGTAAAATTCAGTTCAGTTCAGTTGCTCAGTCATGTCCGACTCTTTGCGACCCCATGAATTGCAGCATGCCAGGCCTCCCTGTCCATCACCAACTCCTGGAGTTCACTCAGACTCACGTCCATTGAGTCAGTGATCTCATCCAGCCATCTCATCCTCTGTCATCCCCTTCTCCTCCTGCCGCCAATCCCTCCCAGCATCAGAGTCTTTTCCAAAGAGTTAGCCCTTCGCATGAGGTGGCCAAAGTACTGGAGTTTCAGCTTTAGCATCATTCCTTCCAAAGAAATCCCAGGGCTGATCTCCTTCAGAATAGACTGGTTGGATCTCCTTGCAGTCCAAGGGACTCTCAAGAGTCTTCTCCAACACCACAGTTCAAAAGCATCAATTCTTCAGCACTCAGCCTTCTTTACAGTCCAACTCTCACATCCATACATGACCACAGGAAAAACCATAGCCTTGACTAGACGAACCTTTGTTACCAAAGTAATGTCTCTGCTTTTCAATATGCTATCTAGGTTGGTCATAACTTTCCTTCCAAGGAGTAAGCGTCTTTTAATTTCATGGCTGCAGTCACCATCTGCAGTGATTTTGGAGCCCAGAAAAATAAAGTCTGACACTGTTTCCACTGTCTCCCCATCTATTTCCCATGAAGTGATGGGACCGGATGCCATGATCTTCGTTTTCTGAATGTTGAGCTTTAAGCCAACTTTTTCACTCTCCTCTTTCACTTTCATCAAGAGGCTTTTGAGTTCCTCTTCACTTTCTGCCATAAGGGTGGTGTCATCTGCATATCTGAGGTTATTGATATTTCTCCTGGTAATCTTGATTCCAGCTTGTGTTTCTTCCAGTCCAGCATTTCTCATAATGTACTCTGCATATAAGTTAAATAAGCAGGGCGACAATATACAGCCTTGAAGTACTCCTTTTCCTATTTCTTATTTTTTTTTCCTCCTTAGGAAAAGGAGGGGAAAAAAAAGTAAAATTGGGAGTATCCAATTAATATAACCTATTTTTTCTTGTATTGACATTGATATCATAGTTGATATTAATAAGTTGATAAGCTTACCCTGCTTATTTAACTTATGGCTATCTGGGGAGGCCTTACAAATAGCTGTGAAAAGAAGAGAAGTGAAAAACAAAGGAGAAAAGGAAAGATATAAACATCTGAATGCAGAGTTCCAAAGAATAGCAAGAAGAGATAAGAAAGCCTTCTTCAGCGATCGATGCAAAGAAATAGAGGAAAACAACAGAATGGGAAAGACTAGGGATCTCTTCAAGAAAATCAGAGATACCAAAGGAACATTTCATGCAAAGATGAGCTTGATAAAGGACAGAAATGGTATGGACCTAACAGAAGCAGAAGATATTAAGAAGAGATGGCAAGAATACACAGAAGAACTGTACAAAAAAGATCTTCACGACCCAGATAATCACGATGGTGTGATCACTGACCTAGAGCCAGACATCCTGGAATGTGAAGTCAAGTGGGCCTTAGAAAGCATCACTACGAACAAAGCTAGTGGAGGTGATGGAATTCCAGTTGAGCTATTCCAAATCCTGAAAGATGATGCTGTGAAAGTGCTGCACTCAATATGCCAGCAAATTTGGAAAACTCAGCAGTGGCCACAGGACTGGAAAAGGTCAAAGAATGCCAAAGAATGCTCAAACTACCGCACTCATCTCACACGCTAGTAAAGTAATGCTCAAAATTCTCCAAGCCAGGCTCCAGCAATATGTGAACCATGAACTTGCTGATGTTCAAGCTGGTTTTAGAAAAGGCAGAGGAACCAGAGATCAAATTGCCAACATCCGCTGGATCATGGAAAAAGCAAGAGAGTTCCAGAAAAACATCTATTTCTGCTTTATTGACTATGCCAAAGCCTTTGACTGTGTGGATCACAATAAACTGTGGAAAATTCTGAAAGAGATGGGAATACCAGACCACCTGATCTGCCTCTTGAGAAATTTGTATGCAGGTCAGGAAGCAACAGTTAGAACTGGACATGGAACAACAGACTGGTTCCAAATAGGAAAAGGAGTTCGTCAAGGCTGTATATCGTCACCCTGCTTATTTAACTTCTATGCAGAGTACATCATGAGAAACGCTGGACTGGAAGAAGCACAAGCTGGAATCAAGATTGCTGGGAGAAATATCAATAACCTCAGATATGCAGATGACACCACCCTTATGGCAGAAAGTGAAGAGGAACTCAAAAGCCTCTTGATGAAAGTGAAAGAGGAGAGTGAAAAAGTTGGCTTAAAGCTCAACATTCAGAAAACTAAGATCATGGCAACCGGTCCCATCACCTTATGAGAAATAGATGGGGAAACAGTGGAAACAGTGTCAGACTTTATTTTTGGGGGCTCCAAATCACTGCAGATGGTGACTGCAGCCATGAAATTAAAAGACGCTTACTCCTTGGAAGGAAAGTTATGACCAACCTAGATAGCATATTGAAAAGCAGAGACATTACTTTGCCAACAAAGGTCCATCTAGTCAAGGCTATGGTTTTTCCTGTGGTCATGTATGGATGTGAGAGTTGGACTGTGAAGAAGGCTGAGCACCGAAGAATTGATGCTTTTGAACTGTGGTGTTGGAGAAGACTCTTGAGAGTACCTTGGACTGCAAGGAGATCCAACTAGTCTATTCTGAAGGAGATCAGCCCTGGGATTTCTTTGGAAGGAATGATGCTAAAGCTGAAACTCCAGTACTTTGGCCACCTCATGCGAAGGGCTAACTCTTTGGAAAAGACTCTGATGCTGGGAGGGATTGGGGGCAGGAGGAGAAGGGGACGACAGAGGATGAGATGGCTGGATGGGATCACTGACTCTATGGATGTGAGTCTGAGTGAACTCCGGGAGTTGGTGATGGACAGGGAGGCCTGGCGTGCTGCGATTCATGGGGTCGCAAAGAGTCAGACACGACTGAGCGACTGATCTGATCTGATCAACTATGAAAGTTCCTTATTTTGAAGTTGTTCAACAACAAAAAAATGAATATATATAAGATTGGGAGAAAAAAAATTTTCTCCGCTGCAAACATTCTTAATTAGTCGAAATGTTAGGGTTCAGTTTCAGGCTGTATGCTCATACACACAAAACAGGCTTTCTACTTCTTAATCTCTACCCTGTGAAGACTGACTGCGGGTCCTGTGTTTGTTTCCTGAGATGCTGCTATATTCTTTTTTTTTAATTTATTTTTTAATTGAAGGATAGTTGCTGTACAGAATTTTATTGTTTTCTGTCAAACTTCAACATGAAGCAACCACAGGTATACATATATCCCCTCCCTTTTGAACCTCCCTCCCATCTTCCTCCCTATCCCACCTCTCTAGGTTGATGCAGAGCCCCTGTTCGAGTTTCCTGAGAAACTCAATTCCCATTGGCTGTCATCTAATTCCCATTGGCTATCTATTCTTATAATAAATTTTCTCTTTGTTAATACTTTAACTGGGGTTCATTTTTTTTTCCTTTTTTTCAAACAAAAGCTGGAAGTTACTAACACCAAGAAAAGTATACAGGTAACTTGTCACATGCCATACTAAAACAGCAAAAGAAGTTCAGAAAAAAAGGAAGGATTCTATCAAGATGGGCAAAGAATTAGGATTCCTCTAGGCTTTGGAAGATGGCTAGAATTTGACACAAAAAGATGGTCAGAATAATATTTTGTGTATCAGAGTCAGTTGCAGAAAACCCAAATTCTTCTAGCTATATTAAGCTGGAGGAAGTGTAATTGAGGGATTCCCTAGTGGCTCAGACGGTAAAGTGTTTGCCTGAAATTCGGGAGACCTGGGTTCGATCCCTGGGTTGGGAAGATCCCCTGGAGAAGGAAATGGCAATCCACTCCAGTACCCTTGCCTAGAAAATTCCATGGATAGAGGAGCCTGGCGGGCTCCAGTCCATGGGGTCGCAAAGAGTCGGACATGACTGAGCAACTTCACTTTCGCTTAGTGTAACTGGGGATCCGTGTGTACAGAACTGCTGGGAGGTCTGGAGGGCAGGCTCCAGCGTGGCCTCCAGGAATGCCTCCCAGGACGTGACTGCCAAGGGAGAGCTTCCGCCTCTGCAGCCCTCAGAAAGGCAGGGAAATTGAGAAACCACCTCTGCGAGCGTCAGACTCAAGCATGCACCACAACAGTCACAGTCCAGGGAGCCACAGCCACTGCTGCTGCCCCTGCCCCTCCACACACACAGGAATGGTAACAAGACCCCGAAACACTGAACTTGACTTCTGCTGTCGCTGCAACTGCTTCTTAACACTGTGACAGTACAGAAAGCTCAAAACCTCCTCCCGCACCCATCTTCCTTCAGAGCCACAGACGGAAGTAGCTGAAAGAGGGCCTCCGCCTCCTTGCTGTCTTCCAGTGCATGCTAAGTCACTTCTGTTGTGTCTGACCCTGTGTGACCCTATTGACCGTAGCCCGCCAGGCTCCTCTGTCCATGGGATTCTCCAGTCTAGAACACTGGAGTGGGATCCTTCTCCAGGGGATCTTTCGAACTCAAGGATCGAACCGGCATCTCTTACATCTCCTGCACTGGCAGATGAGTTCTTAACCACTAGCACCATCTGGGAAACCCTGCCATCTTCCATATTGTTATCAAAAGTGAGCTCTGGCTGCTTGCTGCTCAAAAGCTAATAAAGAAGCAAATCAGGGGAAAGGAAAGTTTGCTTTATTTCAGATGCCAGCAACCGAAGAGAGGACAGACTCCAGTCCAAAGGCTGACTCCCCCGCTGTCCCCGACCACTGACAATCATGGTGCAAGAACTTTTATAGGCTGAGGGAGGGGGCTACATGCAAAAACAGCACAGTCAGCTCTGTCATCTTGAAATTGGTGATCTGACCAGCGTCATCTTGATCGTTTTAAATACAGTTAATCTTCAGTTCCAGGGTTGGTTTGTTCTCATTTCCTTGAGACCACTTGTCAGAATTGTGGCAGTTTACATCATGGCTACAGTCTGGTCTTCATATAGTTAACTTCTCCACCTGGGGTTTCAGTATCTATAAGACAGCTCACAGGACATGCCTCAGAATATTATCTATAGCTCTTGAAGAGGAACTAAAGGTCCTTGTCTTTCCTTAATGACCAAGCTATCGTTTGGTCTCCTTTGATTGTTTTCCTTTGTTTCTGCATTTTCTCCTTCTCTGATTAAACTTATTCTTTGGTCAAAGTTTTTCTGCAGACAAAAAGCAGGGTAACGACACAGAAGAGGAGGCAAGGACAATAGGATCTTCCTCTGTTTCAGTAGAGCACAAGGATTGATCTAATCACTGCAACATCCAGACCTTAGAGGTAGAGTATTCTGGAAAATGTAGTGTTTAATCCTCACAATCTCTACTGTACAGAAATGTATACTAGAATGACGTTGACATGGACATTGAGCAAGATAATTCACCACAGTGATTTCATTTAAATGCTATGGAAGGAAACTTTTTCTAGAGTATGGAGTATTACCATTACTATGTATCATTTAAGTGATTTCGATCATGTTTCTGTTTCTTCCATGGCTTGGATGTCTAGGGTGTCTATAGATATGCTTACACGTCTAGGCTGACATGTAACATTCCAAATGAGAACACCCTTAAGAATATTAGGAAAATGTGTTTCTTCAAGACAGAAGAGAGTTAACGTATGAGAGAGCATGGAGTCATGGTCAAGTCATGTTTGTGCCATTGGTGAAAATAAGAGGTAATGCAAAAGCACTTTGTTCTGCTCTTTCCCCCAACCCGAAGCTTCCCCTCCTAGTCCCATGCACACTGTGGACCTAGGGGCAGTAAGGATCATAGTCAAACACCAGAGACCACATTTCCTAAAATTCTCTAGCTTTTACCATCTTCTGCCCACCCGCATATCCGCTCCAGTGTTCTTGCCTGGAGAATCCCAGGGACGGGGGAGCCTGGTGGGCTGCCGTCTACAGGGTCGCACAGAGTCGGACACGACTGAAGTGACTTAGCAGCAGCAGCAGCCCACCCACATGAAAGGTTATGTGATCTTAAGCAGCTCCAACCATGCTCTGAGTGCGCCTCACAGTACTCTGGGTAGCTACGCCAGGAGGAATTCACACAATATTGAATGGGTATTAAACACCCACCCATGTTCTGTCAGGCATCCTCTTCTGAACACACTGCAGTCAAACCAGCTGAGGGTTTTATTAGAACTTGGGCTTTATACACAGATATGGCTAACTGTCCATCAACATTCGTGCTTTTACCTTTCATAAGACAGTGGTTGAGAAGTGTCTGGGAACTATAGTTCCCAGTTTCCCATGCATCTGGGTTGGGCCATGTGACTTATTTTAACCAATGAGAAGTCACTTTCAATCTAAGACACTTACAAAGTGATGGATGTTATCTATTTTCTTCTTTTCCATCCATAGTTGCAGACAAGTAAGCTGCCTTGGAAGTCATGTGCTGAAAATACCAGCTTTCATTAACCTAAATCTCTATGAGTTAGAGGCCCCATGCCCTTCCCTTTCTGTCCATCTAGAACTGTTCAAGAAAGTTGACATCAACAAGCAATAAATGTTTATTGCGTTGTCATCTTATAATGTGTCAGTGTTAGAGTAGCTAGCATTACCCCCAGGAAATCCAGTGTACCCCTTGTCTTTGGCCTTATAACCTTCCTAACCTTTGCAACATGTTGCCAAACATCAACTATGTCACTCCCGCCTCTCCGAAAAAGTGACATCAAAACAAGACAGTGAAATACCATATTTTCCTAGAGTTTTATTCATAAATTATATTCAGGAAGATTAGGGAACATTAGAAACTGTAAGAAATGTACAGTATATAACAAATATAAGGAAGCTGTGCTTAGTCATGTCTGACTCTTTTGTGACCCACATAGGCTGTAACCCTCCAGGCGCCTCTGTCCCATGGGATTTCCCAGGTGAGAATATTGGAATGGGTTGCCATTTCTGCCACCTGGGGATCTTTCTAAACCAGGAATTGAACCTACATCTCCTGTGTCTCCTGCATTGCAGGTGGATTTTTTACTGCTGAGCCATTGGGGAAGCCCATAAAGTAGGAATGCTGCTGCTGCTAAGTCACTTCAGTCGTGTCCGACTCTGTGTGACCCCATAGATGGCAGCCCACCAGGCCCCCCCATCTCTGGGATTCTCCAGGCAAGAACACTGGAGTGGCTTGCCATTTCCTTCTCCAATGCATGAAAGTGAAAAGTGAAAGGAAAGTCGCTCAGTCATGTCTGACTCTTCGTGACCCCATGCACTGCAGTCTACCAGGCTCCTCCATCCATGGGATTTTCCAGGCAAAAGTACTGGAGTGGGGTGCCATCGCCTTCTCCAAAAGTAGGAATACAAGTGGAGAAATCCCAGAAACAGATAAGTAAATGTTTCAAAAGAATGAAATATCTTTAAGAGTATTATGTCATTCCACTGAGCTCATTAATAGGAACTTTTGCACCCTCAGTACCAAGCTTGCCTAGAGAATTTTGATTAATGGATCATATCGGATTGAGAGTTGTTCATATATACATAAACAAATTTAATGCCCGCTATAAACAAAGAATATACATGAGTCTATGGGGTGGAGAAACTGTGAATTTAGTTTTGAGAGCTCAGTAGATATATGTACTGCTAAAGTGTAAAGGTTCATGGAGATTCTTAGCTCAATCTTTTTGCTGTATAGATGAGTGAGTAAGACAGTAAGATTCAGGGAAGCTGAGGTGACTCACTCATGGTTAGGTTGCCCTGGCAGAGCACGGACGTGAATTTGGGATTTCTGACCTCCAATCAGTTGTCTTTCTATTAAAGTATAAGCTTGATGTTTAGATGAACCGGATGAGATGAAAGTTTAGGACGTCTGAGAATCAAAGCACCCGCCAAGAGGACACTGCCTAGTGGCAGCCTCGCTACTGACAACAGCCCTTCCCACACCACAGCCACACGAGCTGCAGCTGCAGGTGCAGCGGTGGCAGCAGACCACAGGGACGCAGCCGCAGCCCTCACAGCAGCCTCAGCGGCGGGGGCAACACTGGTGCAGCAGCTGACCTGGTGGCATCTGCAGGTGGTGCAGCTGCCACAGCCCCCACTGCAGCCACCACCACAGCCCCCACTGCAGCCACCACCACAGCCACGGCCACAGCTCCCACCACAGTTACCAACACAGCCACCACCACAGCCACTGCCGCAGTTACCAACACAGCTACTATCACAGCCACCACCACAGCCACCACTGCAGCCCCCACCACAGTTACTAACACAGCCACTATCACAGCCCCCACCACAGACCTCACCACAGCCCCCACCCAGCCACGGCCAAGGCCCCCACCACAGCCCCCACCACACCCACCACTACAGCCCCCACCACAGTTACCAACACAACCACTATCACAGCCCCCACCACAGACCTCACCACAGCCCCCACCCAGCCACGGCCAAGGCCCCCACCACAGCCCCCACCACACCCACCACTACAGCCCCCACCACAGTTACCAACACAACCACTATCACAGCCCCCACCACAGACCTCACCACAGCCCCCACCCAGCCACGGCCAAGGCCCCCACCACAGCCCCCACCACACCCACCACTACAGCCCCCACCACAGTTACCAACACAGCCACTATCACAGCCACCACCACAGCTCCCACCACAACCCCCACCACAGCCACCACCACAGTTACCAACACAGCCACTATCACAGTCCTCACCACAGCCACCACCACAGCCATGACCACAGCCCCCACCCAGCCACGGCCACAGCCACCACCACACTCCCCACTACAGCCCCCACCACAGCCACCACCAGAGCTCCCACCACAGTTACCAACACAGCCACTATCACAGTCCTCATCACAGCCACCACCACAGCCATGACCACAGCTCCCACCCAGCCATGGCCACAGCCACCACCATACTCACCACTACAGTCCCCACCACAGCCCCTAACATAGTCACCACCACAGCCCCCACCACAGCCACCAGCACAGCTCCCACCACAGTTACCAACACAGCCACTATCACAGCCACCACCACAGCCCCCACCACAAGCCACCACCACAGCCACCACTTCAGACACCACTACAACCCCACCACAGCCCCCACCACAACCCCTACCACAGCTCCCACCACAGCTCCCACTACAGCCCCCACCACAGCCCCTAACATAGTCACCACCACAGCCCCCACCACAGCCACCACCACAGCCACCACTGCAGCCAACATCACAGCCCCTACCACAGCCACCACCACAGCCATCACCACAACCTCCACAACCACAGCAGACCATGGTGTCAGTAGAAAGGACTCAGGAGAGGTGAGGAGGGAGACTCAGGAGGGGAGGGAGGTCTGAAGCTTCCTTCCGCTGGAGGAAGCCCTTGTTACTCTGTTTGGCTTGGCCTTGACCCAAGCACATGACTAGTTCTCTGTTGTTTATCTCAATTTCCCTGGGAGAAGTTTACAGTGCCTCTGGTTTACTTCCTTAAGGACTTATGGCCTCACGAAATAGCTTATTTCAGTTCTGAATTTATTTGTTTTAGGAGCATATTTAGAATAGGATTATGAGGGTCTGAAATACATTACTGTCGTCTTTATTTTCTGTTCAATCCATGCAAGTCTGACTCAGAAGTCTTAACTGAATTGTAAAATGAATAAAATTGTGATATTTAATCTTTCCCATCTTTTGTTCAGTGTCTTCATTGATCCTTTAAGAGATGAAGCAAAGAAATACTTTCTGAGGCTGATGTCTCTACCAATAAGAGGCCTCAAACTTAACATTTCCAAAACTTCCTGTGTCTCACATAAAAGGAGAAGAATAATCTGTGGGTCTTCCCCATTCTTTTCCAGGCTTTCTACTGTCCCTGGTTAGTGTTCAGATTCTACAAAGAAGGGATTCACTCCAAAGCAGGCAAAAAGAAGACTCTTTCAGAAGCGCAGGACTTTGGGTCACAGGGTCAGGATTCAGAGCAGCTGGTGCACAGAAACCACGTGTGATCCCACAGCAAGAATGAGATCCACAGATGGACCCATGGCTGAGCCTATCAGCCCAGGAACAGGAAGCATCTTCTTCCCCAGAGAATGGTGGCTTTCTACCCGGGGACACAAACAGGATGGAGCTTCCCAGGTGGAACTACTGGTAAAGAACCTGCCTGTCAACGCAGGAGGCACAAAAGACACGGGTTCAATCCCTGGGTTGAGAAGATCCCCTGGAGAAGGGCATGGCACACCATTCCAGTATTCTTGCCTGGAAAATTCCATGGGCAGAGGAGCCTGGTGGACTACAAGTCCATGGGGCTGCAAAGAATCGGACACGACTGATGTGACTTAGCATGCAGGCATATAAACAGATGGCAGGAGTAGTTGGAAAACAGAGTCAATATAATTTTTCATTTGACAAATTAAATATGTGTTACCTTTGAAACACAACAAAATACAAATAAATTTTGGCTTTAAGCCACAGACCCTCAAGGAAACTGCACTAGAGTGGGCACTTGTGCACAAACAAGCCAGTTCAGTGACACGAGCTGAGTCCTGGTTTATAAAGTCAAGTCCCAGGAAGACTTCCCTGGCAGTCCCATGGCTGGAACTCCACACTTCCACTGTAGGGTCACAGGTTCGATCCCTGGTTGGGGAACTAAGATCCCACGTGCTGCATGGTATGGCCAAAGGTCAAAGTATTTTTTTCACATGCTTAAAACTTAACTTTTTTGGAAAAAAAAAAAAACTTCAAAATTAAAAAAAAAAAAACACTTCAAAATTACCTACAAAATTAACAGAAAATCAAATTATAATTAATGACCATTGTAAATTAAAATTATTTAAGTAAAGCTAAAATATATGTATCTCTACATCCTGACCCATCAATAGAATACCCAAACACAAAGCATTAGTGATTAAATTCAATTGTCTTTGATATTTTGCCAAAAGTAACACATGTATACAAATTTTTATATGGTTTTTATGATGGTACATTTGACCAGGCAAAAGAATGAAGCACATTATAGCAGTTTCTTAGCATAATTTATTGCTTTACAGTATTGCAACTATACAGTCTGAAGTTCCATATGTTCTCAAATCCCAGCCCTGCAAATGTTAGGGCTTTGCTACCTGCAGACAAAAGCAGAGAGCATCCAAGCCAAGTACAAAAGAGGTACACAGAGATTAGGGCAGGCTCAGGACAATCAGGGTATGTGTGTCTAGAATGGAAGGAGCAGAGAGGAGCAGGGGTGGCAGGGGCCACAGTCAAAGAGGCCTGGGAAAAGCCACTCTTTTTTTCTTTTAATACTGTTCTTTAAAATTTAACTTAGTAATTTATTCTTTTTTTTGACTGTGCTAGGTCCTCATCGCTGCCTGCAGATTTTCTCCATTTTTGGAAAGCGGGGCCCACTCTCTCATTGTGGTACATGGACTTCTCATCGCGGTGGCTTCTGTTGTTGCAGAGCACAGGCTCTAGGCTTCACGGGCTTCAGTAGCTGTGGCACACAGGCTTAGTTACCCCTCAGCATGTGGAATCTTCCAGGACCAGGGATCAAAGCAGTGTCCCTGCACTGGCAGACAGATTCATAACCACTGGACCAGCAGGGAAGTCCTGAAAGTCCCTCTTTATTGTCTGGCTGACCCAGTGGGGACTGGCAGCCCCGAAAGTTGAGGTGTGGGAGGAGGAAGCCCTAACAGTGAAGAGGTGAACTGTTCTTCTGCAGGCCAGTCGGTTAGGATGCTCAGAACCATGCCTCCTGGGAGAGGAACCAGAAGATGCTGTGCCCCTTCAGTTGAAGGACGGGAGGTAGGGTTTGGAGAAGTCCAATGCAAATCCTGCTTTCATATGGAGTTGCATCCCTTTTAGAGCAGTGGGGTTTTGTTACTGTTCTTCTCTGAAGCACCTGAGGCAGAAAAATATTAAGAAAAAAAAGAATGTATTATTTAAAATATAATATCTGGTCATTTCTTGCTTGTTCAAGGGATGCTGATGGATAGAATATCCTTCAGGGGAATGCTATGGAGTGTGAAATTGGGAAAAAGTCCTGATATAGTAGGAAAATGCACTGGGAGGCAGGAGGCAAGGTGGCCCCTCTATACGGTGGGCTTCTGCTGGTTCCTTGCTTCCTGTGTTTTACTCACCAAATTTCTTCTTCACATCTTATGTTGCTATGATGTAGTGGTCATTCCCTGATCCTCTATCACATTCCACATTTCATTGTCTGAGAACATTTCTCGCAGAAAATAAACATAGCTTTAAAAAAAAAATTTTTTTTATTGGATTGTAGTTGATTTACAGTGTTGTTTTTTCTGCTGTATAGCAAGGTGAATCAGTATACACATATCCACCGTCTTTTAGATCCTTTTCGCATAGAGGTCATTACAAAGTATTGAGTAGACTTTTCTGTGCTGTACAGTAGGTCTTCATTAGTTACCTATTTTACACATTGTGTTGTTGTTGTTGTGCAGTTGTTAAGTTGTGTCCGACTCTTTGCGACCCATGGACTGCAGCACTCCACGTTCTCTTGTCCTTGGCTATTTCCCGGAGTTGGCTCAAATTCATGTCCATTCAGTTGGTGATGCCAACCATCGCATCCTCTGCCACCCTCTTCTTCTTTTGCCTTCCATCTTTCCCAGCATCAGGGTCTTTTGCAATGAGTCAGCTCTTCGAATCAGGTGACCAAAGTCATGTAGCTTCAGCTTTAGCTTCATCAGTCCTTCCAATGATATTCAGGGTTGATTTCCTTTAGGACTGGTATCATTGAAATCAGTCCTTTAGGACTGACTGTTTGATCATCATTTGAGAGTCCTAGGGACTTTCAAGAATCTTCTCCAGCCCCACAATTTGAAAGCATCAGTTCTTTCAGTGCTCAGCCTTCTTTATGGTCCAACTCTCACATCCATATATGACCACTGGAAAAACCATAGCTTTGACTATATGGACCTTTGTTGGCACAGTAATGTCTCTGCTTTTTAATATGCTGTCTAGTTTGGTCATAGTTTTCCTTCCAAGGAGTAAGTGTATTTTAATTTTATGGCTGTAGTCACCATCAGAACTGATTTTGGAGCCCAAGAATATAAAGTCTGTCACTGCTTCCACTTTTTCCCCTTCTCTATACCATCAAGTGATAGGATTGGACGCCATAATTTTTTGAATGTTGAGTTTTAAATGGGGTTTTTCACTCTCTTCTTTGACCCTCATCAAGAGGCTCTTTAGTTCCTCTTCACTTTCTGTCATTAGACTGGTATCATCTGCATATCTGAGGTTGTTGATATTTCTAATAGAGTTGTTTATTACATATCTACTATAAATAATCACGAGTGAAATCATAGCAAGTTCTCTCATCCACCAAGGTAGTTTTCCATACGGCTTCTAATCTAGTGCAGATTAGATGTAGAGGATATGACTGTGGTTTTGTATAGTAGAACCACATGTGATGATGTTTGTAGTAGTCTTTAGAGTCATGAAATTATGTAAGTCATTAGGGAATTGGTTGAAGTGTAACTCATTGATTAATTCAATTCATTCAGCAAGTGTTTGCTTGAGAATCTACTATGTGAAAGGCCCTGTTCTAAAAGCACATGGGGTCCATCAATGAATGAACACAACACAAATCCTTGCACCCTTGACATTTCCATGAGTATGGGAGGAAACAGAAAATAAATATAGTGGATAAGTATTGAGTACATTAGAAAGTGCTAAATTCAGTGGAAAAGTAAAGGAAAATTAGAAATGTGGTATGGTTTTATAATTTCACATTAAATCATATCCATACTATGTGCTATCTGCAGCTATTAGAAAATCAGATAAATGCATATGGACACAATGGAAGAGCTCTAAGAGGAAGAGGAAAAAAGCAAATTACAGAACAGTTTGCTGGGAACTCATGCAGACATGCATGTGCGCATATGTCGGAGAAGATCTTAGGAGATATACAACAAAACATACTTGTGCAAATCTCCCATATCCCCACTACCCAAACTGCAGCAGACACTATATAGCTCGCTTTGTCCTGGGTGGGTTTTTTTCCAAGCCCTCCTTTCACTGAGGGTGACCCTTTGAGGGTCCGCATTTCCAACAGTGGTCTCTGCTTCAGTTCCCCTTTGCCCAACCATTCTGCTGCATGTCAAATTTGTAGAGCCTTCTTCCATTTCTTGCCCTGAGAGCTGCCTTTATTCTCATGAGTCAACTCTACACTTAAAGGGGAGCTTTTTTTTCATTTGTGCAGAATCTAAATGTTTTGCAGAGGGAAGGTTTGGGGGGATAGCTAGCCTACCATATTGCCAGAAATGAAAATGATCAATAGAATTTCCAAAGCAGCTGTAAAAAGTTACAGTTTAAGACAACAATTAATTTATTCTTTCCCTATCTGTTCTTGAAAGGAATATATTGACAATAGGATGCCACATTATGAGAGGAAAGTCTTTGCCTATCAAAATATTAGCAGAGATGCTTAGAGAAGATGATGGAGCCCTCCAGTATGTCATCAGGAAAAACATGCCATAACCCTGCAATCAAATCTGACTTATTTGTTGTTCTAGAAATGAGCACACAGCAGTAATTATAACATGCATTTTACTAACTATAAAACAAAATAATTATTAGGCATTACTTGTAGCTTCATTTTTAAAGATCGGGTTGCAGTCAAACTTGTTACTAAATTATTTGCTGTGAAACTTCAGTTCCTATTTAGATAGATTCAAGCTTTTTTCCCCATACCAATTATTCCTGGATAATGAAAACCTACAGTATTCCCATTTACAAAAAGAGGATACAGAGACTCAAGAAGGTCAAGTACTTTGCCCAGCATACCCCAAGCAGTGACCTAGAGCCAGGTTTCTAGGCCAGGTCTCAGTGAAGTCAGGCTGAGGCCCTGTCCCTTCCGAGCATGACGCCAGGGGGGAGCAGCAGCACCAGCAGCATCGCTCCAGCCCACTTCCCCCATGACTTGTTCCCCTTCCTGTATCTAATCCTCTCTCCCAGACCTGGGCCTCCCGCTCCATTTGGCCTCAGGATTCAGGATGTAGTTTTAGGTCTGCTTTCCAGGTTTCCATCCTCAGGGCAAAAACATGCTCCATGCCCCACCCCTCCCAACTCCAGGTGAGAGACCACTAGTCCAAGTGGGACCTGATTCGAATGGACCAGTCTCCCTCTGGGCCCAGAGCTGACAGGTGAAGGCTGTGTGAGTGCTGGATGTCATATTTCATATTCTGTTCCTGTGACATCATCGTGATTAGCTGAAACCTTGACCTCAGCAACTTCAGTGGAGTGCCTACGTCAGTGGGTGAGCTGGCTGGTCATTACAGACTGTGGCTGCCCTGTTTCCTTGATCTCTGCCTGCCTATGGGTCCCCTTGCCCCGTTACCTGGGTTCCTGCCACAGCTCTATCACATGTTCAAGACGCAATGACTCATGATTTCTTATCACTGTTAATGTAGTGATATACTATATGACAGTATTATAAGGTAATTTCTAGACTTTGTTTCTCTACACGAAGACTATCTTTCTTTTATGGAAGACGGAGAAACCAGCTTTTCTGAGCACACAGAAGGTAAACAAACATACAGTATTAGAATTAAGGCCAAAATTTCCAGGAGTGAATTTAAACATGAGACTAAATTATCCATAATTGTGCAGATCCAACTGCTAGGGACATGCAGTATTGTCTTCAAATTAGGTTTCATCCCACTAAAAACCACTAGTTGTCTATCTTGTTTATATAGATTCCCAAGAAAAGAGGGTGTTCAAACTCTTTCTGCAATCAGGGATTTTTTTTTTCCCCATGTCACTAACCTAAACACTTCCGTAGTTTGAGATGGAAAACATCTGGCAAATGCAAGAAATTAAAAAGAGCCCTTCAGATGTTGACAAATAGTTACTATATTGGACTTCCCTCATAGCTCAGTTGGTAAAGAATCTGCCTGCAGTGCAGGAGACCTGGGTTTGATTCCTGGGTCAGGAAGATACCCTGGAGAAGGAAATGGCAACCCACTTCATGGAGAATCCCATGGATACAGAAGCCTGGCAGGCTACAGTCCATGGGGTCACAAGAGTCGAACACGACTTAGCCATTTTCTTTTCTTTTCTAGAACATGTTATTCATACCCTCATTATTTAACTTATTTATTTACTTACTTTTTAAAAATTTAATAAGCTGTTTACTTTGTAATACCCTTGGAAAACCACCCTTGCTCCAGCAGCTGTGACCTAATAAGTGCCCAAATTATTTTTCTCCAGAACCTTTGGCCATGCCTAGAGGCTTGGATCATAATCAAGTCTCTCTCTTTTTAATTTAAATTTTAATTCATTAATTGGAATATACTTGCTTTACAATGTTGTGTTAATTTCTGCTGTATGACCACCCATATGAATCAGCTATATGTATACATATATCCCCTTCCTCTCAGGCCTCCTCTCAACCCCCCTCCATCCCACCCCTCTAGGTACTTACTTATTTATACTTTCTTAGCTCTGTTTCTTCAATTCAGTCTTGCCCATTTTTCCCTTTTCCTATTTAATTCTCTCCCTCATCTTAACTCCCCAGTGCCTTCTCAGAGCTTTCAGAATAAAATCCAGACTTATAGTGTTTCACAAGGCCATTTTTGGGGTGTGTGAGAATCAACTCTTCAGTCTCCCCGCTACCACACCATTTTCCCTTCCTCCTGCCCTGTCGGGCTCTCTTTCTCCAATACATGTGTTCCCACCTCAGAACTCTGCACTCATGGTTTATTTCAGCTGGAATTGAATCAGGAAAAGAGAAACCACTCTAATGATTGCTTTTGAAGGAGAGAAAGATGCCATTTAGGGGATCCAATGTGTTGGTTGAAAGGATTATAAAGGATTAGCTTTGCAGACACAATTGAGCATCACAGGCCTATGGAGCTCAGGGAACTGCTGCTGATGGGTACAACTGCCAAAGGGGCAACTGGCAGGGATATTGAGCTACAGCACATGAAAGACCAAACCTTGCCCCGAGGGGGAAGCATATGGACCTGTCTGGCCTCCTCCCACAGTGCCGTGGGTGTGTGGGTGGGTGGTGCGGGAAACAGTTCCCGGCCCTCTGGCACCTGTGGTGGCGGGTTGGGGAGGGGGTTTGGGGCTGAAGCTGAAAGAGACCAACCAACAGAGATGTTCCCTCAGCTTCAGCCCACCAGCCCAGAGGCCTTCTCTTCTCATCCAATCAGCTTTCTAGAGTCTTTAACCCCTCCCTCACCCAGTAACTCTTGCTTAGAAGTCCTGACTTCCCTCAGAACTTAGATCAGTTCAGTTCAAGTCACTAAGTCATGTCTGACTCTTTGCAACCTCATGGACTGCAGCATGCCAGGCTTCCCTGTCCTTCATCATCTCCTGGAGTTTACTCAAACTCATGTCCATTGAGTTGATGATGCCATCCAACCATCTCGTCCTCTTTCATCCCCTTCTCCTCCTGCCTTCAATCTTTCCCAGCATCAGGGTCTTTTCTAATGAGTAGGCTCTTGCATCAGGTGGCCAAAGTATTGGAGCTTCAGCATCAGTCTTTCCAATGAATATTCAGAGTTGATTTCCTTTAGGATTGACTAGTTTGATCTCCTTGCTGTCCAAGGGACTCTCAAGAGTCTTCCCCAGCACCACAGTTCAACTCTTCAGTGCTCAGCCTTCGTTATGGTCCAACTCGTACATCCATACATGACTACTAGAAAACCATGGCTTTGAGTATACAGACCTTTGTCGGCAAAGTAATGTCTCTGCTTTTTAATATGCTGTTTAGGTTGGTCATAGCTCTTCTTCCAAGGGGCAAGTGTCTTTTAATTTCATGGCTTCAGTCTCTGTCTACAGTGATTTTGGAGCCCAGGAAAATAAAGTCTGACACTGTTTCCATTGTTTCCCCATCTATTTGCCATGAAGTGATGGGACCAGATGCCATGATCTTAGTTTTTTAAATGTTGAGTTTTAAGCCAACTTTTTCACTCTCCTCTTTCACCTTCATCAAGAAGCTCTTTAGTTCCTCTTCACTTTCTGCCATAAGGGTGGTGTCATCTGCATATCTGAGGTTACTGATATTTCTCCCAGCAATCTAGATTCCAGCCTGTGCTTCATCCAGCACATCATTTTGCATGATGTACTCTGCATGTAAGTTATTAGTGATCATGCATTTTTCCTTGTGTATTTTCTGTCTTCCACCACTATATATGTATATATAGAATTGCAGTGATATATAAGGAAACACAGGAGAGGTGGGTTTGATCCCTGGGTTGGGAAGATCTCCTGGAGGAGGAAATGGCAACCCACTCTAGTATTCTTGCCTGGAAAATTCCATGCAAGAGGAGCACAGCAGGCTACAGTCCATGGGATCGCAAAGAGTTGGACACAACTGAGCAACTGAGCATGCACACAGGCACAACTGGAGACTCTGTACACACATTAGATCCTGCACCTTGTAGACACAGAACTCAGTGTGTAGACCTAGGGCTCACAACAGTGCCTGCCATAGAGCAGAAACAGGAGAAACAGTGTCCTTCCCCCACCGCTTCCTCACAGCCACATCTAGAAGGATTCTATTAAGACAGCAGTCCAAACAGTCCGGGTTGGCTTTCCACGACAAGTGAGCATGGTGGACCCACTGTGAGAAGAGCGTGGTTGTGACTGCCTCCTTGGGCATTCTCATCAACTATCCATCCTTTGTCTGCATGCTTGCTCGCCTGCAAGACTTCTGCTGGTGCTTGTGGAAGCTGAGAGTCCCTCCTGGTCATCCTTTAGGGTCTATCACTCACAGCTTCATGGAGAGAGGAGCCCTGGAAGGTACTGGCAGGCAGAGAAGAAGTTTGAACCTAGGTTCTGCCTTTTCTGGTTACGGAACTCCAGGATTTGTTTTACATCTCTGAGGCTCAGCCTCCCCATCTGACACCTCTTCCCTTTGCATCAAAAAGTATGATCTGGTACTGTGTATGCGGCTAGTTGCTCAGTCGTGCCTGGCTCTTTGTGACCCCATGGACTGTAGCCCACCAGCTCCTCTGTCCATGGCATTTCCCAGGCAAGAACACTGGAGTGGGTTGCCGTGCCCTACTCTAGGGGATCTTCCTGTCTTCTGTGGCTCCTGCATCGACAGGCAGATTCTTTACCCCTGTGCCACCTGGGAAGCCAGGTGGTCTGGTACTCCCAGACCAGATAGTACTGGTACTATCACTATTTCTCCTTACTCTACAGAAAGGGACAGCAAACTATGGCCCCTGGCCAGTTCTGTCCTTGGCCTGGCTTTGTGCTGTCCCTTAGCTCAGAATAGTTTTTATATTGTAAAAGTAAAAATATGCAGCAGAGATGGTAGATCACCACAAAGCCTAACCAATTTACTACCTGCCCCTTGACAGGAAAAGTCTGTGACGCTGCTCTAAAGGTCTAACTTCCCTTAGACTGTTTTGTGGTTTACTCGATTAATTAGAATGAGACTAAGACTTTTTTCTTAATTAAGAAAGCATGATTGTTGTTCTGGAGATTTTCCATAAACTGATAAAACAGAGATACGTAAGCCAGTGGAGTAGGTCTCGAGGAACCAATGACCAATTGATGTTGTATTCACCTCCATCATCCTCCTGGGATTTATACTATCTAGGTGTGTCTAGGAATACATAGATTAGCTATAAATATGCCTTAATAGCACCTCTCTGGGAACATTAGATGGATTATCAGGTAATGATTGATCTTGGAGAATTTCCAAGGTAACATTTACAGCTTTTGCTGTAATATTACATACATAAAATATGTCAACCCAAGGCCAGCTCATTCCGAGGAAAGAGGAGTCCAAGGGTGGAATCCACCCAGCCTGCCCTCCACCCTGGCCACTTCTGCGTCTTCCCGCCCACTTCCTGTTTAGCCCTCCACTCCATGCCCCACTCTGCCCCAAGTCTGCAAGGCACACATTTGCAGGGGGGCGTGATCAGGTAGAGGGCATCCATCCCTCCAGATTCTATCTTGATCCTATCAGATCCCACAGACATTTCTCCTGCCACAGCTGTCCTTGTTACTTGGAAAAAACCTTCTGGACTCAAGTTTAACAGTAGTTGAATTATCTGGGGAGAAGTCTGTTACATAGACAGGTAAATCTGTTGATGGAGTCCTGGGTAAAAAGACGTTTTAATAATTGCTGTTGTTTAGTTGCTAAGTCGTATCTAACTCTTTGTGACCCCACGGACTGTAGCCCGCCAGGCTCCTCTGTTCATGGAATTCTCCAGGCAAGAATACTGGAGTGGGTTGCCATTCCCATTTCCTTCTCCAGGGGATTTTCCTGACCCAGGGATCAAATCTGCATCTCCTCTGTCTTCGGCATTTCCTGCATCGCAGGCAACTTCTTTACCACTAAGCCGCGTGGGAAGCCCATTTTAATAACATGCTCACTTCAAAGGGCTTTTCCGGTCACTCCACCTGGGTCCTCTCTGGACCCTTTGTCCCATAGCATTCACCCACGCCATCCATCTTTGCTCCTGTCCTTGGGATTTTTCTGAGAATCCAGCATTGTTATTGTTACTTTCTACCACTATATGAGGTAGAATGTTTTTGTTTTCCCGTACACTCTCACAGTCAGACTCCTTAGTCCAGAAGCCAAGAGATCCTTCAGTGTCATGGGTTCCACCCTCGTTGGAAAGCAATAGTGGTTACAAGGAACCAAAAATCTATTTTGGTTCCAACAGTGGGAGTGCTAGGAAGGAGAGGCCTAGGACAGGGGGAGCTTAACCAAGTTTGTAGGTTCAGGAAGGTTCCTCTGGAGGAGACAACTACAGGCTAAAGTCTGAACAGGAGCTGGCCACTCAGCCTGTGGGAGTGAGAGCATTCCAGGCAAAGACAAGAACAGAAACTGAGGTAGGAACGTTCTAGAATCAGAGGACTTGAGGGAAAGCTGGAGATTACGGACTGTGGAAAAAGAAAGGGAGATGCTTGCAATGAGACTGCAGGGGTGGCAAGGAGCAAGTCTTATCCAGCATTGCAGGACCAGTGAGAATCCTGATCCTTCTCCTGGAATGTGTGTGTGTGCGCACGCATGCGTGCTCAGTTATGCTCAACTCTTTGTGACCCCATGGACTGTAGCTCACCAGGCTTCTCTGTCCATGGAATTTTCCAGGGAAGAATACTGGAGTGGGTTGCCATTTCCTACTCCAGGGATCTTTCTGACCCAGGGATTGAACCCACATCTCTTGTGTCTCTTGCATTGGCAGGCAGGTTCTTTACCGTTAACACCACCTGGGAAGTCCCCTTTCTCCTGGGACGGCAGGTATACTCTTGGCAGGGCAGTGAGTGGTCCCTTTGCTGCTGTGTGGAGAGTGGGTTGGAAAGAGATGGAGAGACAATGAGGAAGCCATTATGATAGGCGAGCAGGTGGGATGGACTGGGTGTAGGGGTAGAAATGGCTGTGGAAAAAAGTGAATGGACTAAGCATATGTTTAGGAGGACAGGTAAAGGAAGGAGGGGAGCAGTTAAGATTGCTCCAGGTTCTGAGTCACCAGGTGTGGGAAGTGACTTCGTTGTTGGGATGGTTTTGAATGATTGGGCTGAGGTCACAGGGATGGGGCAGGCAGGACATGGCACAAAGCATCCAGCAACATGGACGGCAAGGAAGGGCCACTGAATGCTGTGACAGGCTCCATTAGAGTGGGCTGAAAAATGGAGGCGGGTGTTACATTGAGATTTCTCTTGGAGTCTCCAACCAAGAAGAGCCCTATCTCAGGCCTCAGAAAAGGGAAATGTCTTCGGTAATCACTCTGAAACTCCAATCGATCAATCTGACTGGGCATCTTACACCCTTAGGGGCCAGCCTAGAGACAGAGTTGTTATGTGTTTAATCTTTAATCTTATCCCTTTTACAGAAGAAAACTGTGAACCGAAGAGCCCTGCCCTTTACCATTAATCTCAATTTACGCTAAAGAGAAAATCAGAAAAAAAAAATTACCGGAATAATTAGCTCAGAGCAAACAACACTCCGCCTATCCTAGGTAGACTGCTGTGATCACCACTGCCTGTTGGAGCCCCTGGAGGCAAAGGTCAGATTTATTCTGGTAACTGGACACAATTGGACCTTTGATCAGTGAGAGTAAAGAGAGAGAGAGAGAAGCGAGAAGCCTCTTTTCACAGAGATGACAAACACAGACACAGAAAGCCTGCTTAAAGGGCTATTAGAAATGTCATGCTACCCAAATACCTGCCTCACCTCCTGGTCACCAACATGGTCTGTAAGTTTCTCAGCAGAGCTTTGTTCCCTGAAGTAAGGGATTGTGAACCCATTAAAAACGGGTGCACCTCGAAGGACAGAGGATGAAGGAGGCATAATGACCGACAGGGAAAAGCACAGTAATGGTGGAATGAGAATCCAAGAGGGGCCCGCACAGCTCACCAAGAGAAGCTCCCACACGCTGCAACGAGAGAAAGCCCGTGGACCCCAATGAAGAATCCGTGCCCCGCAACAAAGACCCAACTCAGCCCCCCCATATAATAAATAAAAATAAAATTTAAATTTAAGAGTTAAAATTTTTAAAAAAAGAAAAAGAGAATCCAAGAGGAGAGGTAGGAAAGCCCAAGCCTGATCGGTTCAGTTCAGTTGCTCAGTAGTGTCCAACAATTTGCAACCCCATGGACTGCAGCACACCAGGCTTCCCTGTCCATGACCAACTCCTGGAGCTTGCTTAAACGCGTGTCCATCAAGTTGGTGATGCCATCCAACCATCTCATCCTTTGTCGTCCCCTTCTCCTCCTGCCTTCAATCTTTCCCAGCATCAAGGTCTTTTCCAATGAGTCAGCTCTTCACATCAGGTGGCCAAAGTATTGGAGCTTCAGCTTCAGCATCAGTCCTTCCAATGAATAGTCAGGACTAATTTTCTTTAGGATGGACTAGTTGGATCTCCTTACAGTCCAAGGGACTCTCAAGAATCTTCTCCAACACCACAGTTCAAAAGCATCAATTCTTCAGCGCTCAGCTTTCTTTATAGTCCAACTCTCACATCCATACATGATTACTAGAAAAACCATAGCTTTGACTAGACGGACCTTTGTTGACAAAGTAATGTCTCTGCCTTTTTAATATACTGTCTAGGTTGGTCATAACTTTCCTTCCAAGGGGCAAGCATCTTTTAATTTCATGGCTGGAGTCACCATCTGCAGTGATTTTGGAGCCCAAGAAAATAAAATCTGTCACTGTTTCAATTTTTTCCCCATATATTTGCCATGAAGTGATGGGACAAGATGCCATGATCTTAGTTTTCTGAATATTGAGTTTTAAGCCAACTTTTTCACTCTCCTCTTTCACTTTCATCAAAGGGCTGTTTAGTTCTTCTTCGCTTTCTGCCATAAGGGTAGTATCTGCGATCATTGATATTTCTCCCGGAAATCTTGATTCCAGCTTGCGCTTCATCCAGCCTGGCATTTCAGCTGATGTATTCTGCATATAAGTTAAATAAGCAGGGTGACAGTGTACAGCCTTGATGTACTGCTTTCCCGAAGACTTAGCACTCGTGCAAGCAAAACAGGGTTTTGGAGGCATAGTCTGAACATCTGTGCCCTTTTGTGAAGAAGGTATTTTATGAGGGTTGCTTCACAAGGATGGTCAGGTTGTGCATGGCACACCTCTGAAACAATGTTTATTTCACAACCAGGGTCTCCTGCAGAGGCTCTAACTGCAATTTTCTGAAGGTGAGGTGCACTTGTCTGAGAGATGTAGCCATAGAACATACATTCCTACAATGCAAATTCCTACAGTGTCTTTTTAACTGTGCAGGACAACACACAATTGAGTGTTTGGGAGATAATTTTTAAATGTCAACAGTGGAAGTGTCTTTCATTCTAGTCTCTGCTTTAGAAACAAATAGAATAGAGGCTCAGGTCACGAGTCTCATCCACGCTGTTCCGGGCCAGTGAACATGGGCTTTTCAGATCCAGATGTTTTTCTGCTGTGCCAGAAGCTCAGCTTGCATCCGCTGAAATGGTTGGAGAGGAGAGGACTGGCCAGGGTAGAGATCCAGGGTTCTCTCTCTCCAAGCCAAGGTATGTGAGGAAGATGAACAGTCTTACATTGAGACTGAGAGTACAAACCCAGGGAATGGGTATATTTGTACCTCACAGTGCTTGCATATGTGGGTGTGAGTGCTGTGAATGGACAATGCAACTCACCCTTCCAAAAAAAGAATCTGAAAGTGCTTCAAGGCAATGAATTGGAATATGAAGAATCTAGGAGTACATCTTCATTTTCTAATTCATAATTTCAGTTTATGGAAACGTTCAGCTCCATTAGAAAGTAGAATTTTCTGTCTCTGAACTCTTGGATTTGGATTTTATCATGTCTGATTTTTTTGTTTTCATTTTCAAAGCTCTGGGTTGGCTAGTTAGTGTCGGCTATTCTGGACATTCAGGGCAATTGGATGTGTTTGCTTTGCCTCCCCCTCAATACTGAGGTCTTTCTGCATGAATGGCGTCACTTGGCTGAGCTTTAGCAGCTGTTGGAAGCTATGTTGTCAAATGCATCGTAGACACAAGGGGGCGGTGTGTGCTTAGGAGTCAACCTGGGCAAGGGCGAGACATTCACCCTCTGCAGCCATGTCTGGGTTAACTCCTGGACCTAAAAGGGATTCATAAAACAGGTTCTCGAGGGGCAAGATTGGCCCTAAACTTAATCAAAGAGGCCCCAACATAAAGTCAGCGCAAGGAGACAGCCTGGCAGGAGCTGGGGAGGAATTCACATTCTTGTGTTTGGAATCATGGCACTGTCTGTGCAGCAATCTATGCTCATGATGGTGGTAATCGAGACACGGCCTTGTGGGGATATTCAGAAAAGTCAGACTTCAAGACTGCAGAGAGTCTGCCCCTGTCTCGATACCTGATCACAGAAACCTTATTCTGAGAAAGTCCCTTCTTCATTTGTGGGAAACTTACTGCCCACGTGCTATATGCCAGGCCTGACTGAGCCTTGGGACTCAAACAGCCCTGAGTCAGATAGCCCTGGCCGTAACCACCTAAAGCTTTCTCTCCAATAGGAGAGAGGAACGCGCAAACAGGACACAAATCATTAACTTCAGAAACATTCAGTGTTCCCATCTTGTAGTTTCTTTTCCTTCTCAGCTGGTCCCAACCAGCACCATTTACATTATCTATTCTCTCTCCTTTTTTATTAACAGAGCTATAGTTGATTTACAATATGACATAAGTTACAGGTAACATAGTTACAGTTACAT
This sequence comes from Bos mutus, assembly GCF_027580195.1. Lineage (NCBI taxonomy): Eukaryota > Metazoa > Chordata > Mammalia > Artiodactyla > Bovidae > Bos > Bos mutus. The sequence continues at coordinate 20,316,174 of NC_091618.1, read as the reverse complement.
AGTAACACTGTGAATCAGTAATGCTTCTGTGAACAGTGGGGTGCACGTATCTTTTTGAATTAGTGCTTTCATTTTCTTTGGATATATACCCAGGAGTAGAACTGGTGGGAATTATGGTCACCCTATTTTTTGCTTTTTTGAAGAACATTCATATTGTTCATATGCACAAATTTACATCCCCACCAACAGTGTACAAGGGTCCCCTTTTCTCCACATCCTCTCCAACTTTTGTTATTTGTGGTCTTTTTGATGATGGCCATTCTAACAGGTGGGGCTTCCCTGGTGGCTCAGTGGTAAAGCACCTTCCTGCCAATGCAGGAGATGCAGATTCGATCCTTGATCCGAGATGATCCCCAGAAGAAGAAAATGACAACCCACTCCAGTATTCTTGCCTGGGAAATCCCCTGGACAGAGGAGCCGGCTGGGCTACAGTTCATGGGGTCACAAAAAGTCGGACACAACTAAACTACTGAACAACAACAATGCTGACTGGTGTTCAATGGTATCTCATTGTGGTTTTGATTTGCATTTCTCTAATAATTAGTGATGCTGAACATCTTTGCCTGTGCCTGCTTGGCCAGCTGTATGTCTTCTTTGGAAAAATGTCTCTTCAGGTCTCTGCCCATTTTTTAATGGGGTTGTTTGTGTTTTTGAGGTTGGGTTGTATCAGTTGTTTACATATTTTGGATAGTGATCCCTTATCGGCCGTATCATTTGCGAAAACTTTTTCCCATTCAGTATGTTGTTTTTTCATTTTGTCGATGGTTTCCTTTGCTACACAAAAGCATTTAATTGGGTTACATTATGTATTCTTATTCTGAGAGAGAATGCGAGTCACACATTCAACTCCCAAGCATGGCTGCCGGCCACATTTTTAGAGATACCATCTGGCTGCAGTGGATCTGACAGTCTAGTGGAGAGTGGAGATTGCAACAGCCTTCTCCCAAATGAAAGGGGGTGATGGAAGCGTTTCATCATTGCCATGGAGATGGTCTCTGGCCTGGCCTGTTCGCATTCAAATGATTTGGGGCTTTACTCAACAAAGTGATATTCATTGGAAGGACTGATGCTGAAGCTGAAGCTCCAATACTTTGGCCACCTGATGCGAAGAGCTGACTCATTGGCAAGGATTCTGATGCTGGGAAAGATTGAGGGTGGAAGGAGAAGGAGGCAACAGAGGATGAGGTGGTTGGATGGCACCACGGACTCAATAGATATGAATTTGAGCAAACTCTGGGAGATAGTGGAGGACAAGGAGCCTGGCATGCTGTAGTCCATGCGATCACAGAGAGCCAGACATGACTTAGCGACTGAACAACAAAGTGAACAATGCCCGCTCCCTCTTCCATGAAGCCGCACCTAACCTATCTAACCAGAAGCGAGCTCTAACGCTTCGTACAGAGCTCTACGTTCTGTACAACATGACACTGTTGGGGGAGATGATGGCTACTTCAGATCCCTGCCCATGGTATCCTGTTTTATCTCAGTACCAGCTTCTTCGTATCCTACCCTAGGGATCGAACCCAGGTCTCCCACATTGCAGGCAGATTCTTTACCAGCTGAGCCACAAGGGAAGCCCAAGAATACTGGGTAGCCTATCCCTTCTCCAGGGGATCATCCTGACCCAGGAATTGAACTGGGGTCTCCTGCATTGCAGGTGGATTCATTACCAACTGAGCTATGACGGAAGCCAGAGCCTGCTCAGCCATTATCTATTTGAAAAATTGGGATCTGAGGAAATGGGAAGCAGCTACAGCTGTTACACAAACCATCCCCCCTCCTTCACACACATATCACCTATTGGATGGTAGCACCACGAACCCTCCCCGTGAAAACCCTTTCATCATTCATGAGTGGTGCAACCACAAAGTTCATAAGGCCCTGTCATGACCAGCACTTGGCTTGCTTTCTCATCTGAGTTCAAGTTCCAGGTGTGCGTGTTCAAGTTCAGGGTTTGTCATTGGTAGCATTCTTCCAAATAGGATCAAAGGTCCCAGCAAAGACAGGCATTGGCTGTGACCTGAAACACAAACCACATACATTTCTGCCAGGCAGTCCAGGAAAAGTGTACCTTTCTCCTCCCGCCAAGTGTTGCAGTGGGCAATTCTGCTACTATCCCCTTCTTCTACTTTCTGTTGCATTGCTGCATCTTCCAGTTTCCTGAGACAGTGGCATTCACAGCTCACCCCTCGCCCCGGGGCACTGGGAACTGCAGTGCAGTGAAAATTTCAGCCTGACAGCACTGTGCTTCCAACCAAAAGTGGAACTCAACTTTTACATCCATCAGTTTGGAAGAAATGAAAATAGAACTCCATGGGTAGGTGGATGTGGACGGAGACTAGGTTGCCCTGATTCCAAAAGGCGTTGATTGGTTGAGTAAATTGATGCTAAGATGGACGATATCATTCTAAACATGTTTAGCTTTCTGGTTCTAGCTCAGCTTGGGTGAACAGTCCAAATTCTGTCAGACATGTTTTTCTTTGGCTGTCAGCAACGTGTCTGTTGCCAGGATTCTTCCTTCTCTCCATCAGGCATAATTTTCAGACTTTGCCTTTCCTGTCAGGAAAAGTTTAATTCATCATTTTCCTCAGGCTTTGAGAGAATTTCTTCAGAGGGAAAGTGGTGGTATGGAGTGACTTCATGACAAAAATAAATATTACAGCACTTTATTCATGTGTAATAAAAAATACTTATTTTTGAGTAGGTAGTACATTCAAAAAGTTCAAATGTGAGTACAGGGGAGAAAACTCCATATTCCTACTCCTGTTTCCCAGGCACCTGGTTCCTAGGAAAGACAGAGGCAGGGTCTTTTGTCTTCCTGGAAGCGGTCTCCATTTAAATTAGCAGAGATATTCTTCATATGGGCCTCCCAGGGGACTCAGTGGTAAAGAATCTGCCTGCCAACATAGCAGACCCATGTCTGATCCCTGGGTCAGGAAGATCCTCTGGAGGAGGAAATGACAACCCACTCCAGGATTCTTGCCTGAAGAATCCTATGAAGAGAGGAGCCTGGGGGGCTACAGTCCATGGGGTCACAGAAGAGTCTGACACGCTTAGTGACTGAGCATGCATGCATGCATTCTTCATATGGCTTCTGAAAGTAACTTTTTCTAATTCTTAATTCAGATAATTCTGAAACCAATATATAAAATATACATTAAATGTACCAAAATGGGTTGTCCAATGAAAGCCCTGAAGCTAGACCTCGTGATTTGTTTGGTGTTTGCTTTTATTGCTTTTATAGAAATGTGACTGAACTTGTAATTAGTCTGGAAGCGTTTTAGGTACTCTGGAGTTTGATAAGGCAAGTTTCTTTTTTTTTTTTAATTGGAATATAGTTGGTTTACAATGCTGTGTTAGTTTCAGGGGGTACTGCACAGCGATTCAGTGATATACAGACATATATTCATTCTTTTTCAGATTCTTTTCCCATATGGGTTGTCACAGAATATTGAACAGAGTTTCCTGAACTCTACAGTATGTCTTTGTTGGTTTTCTGTCTCATCCACAGTAGTAAATATGTGTTAATCCCAAATTTCTAATTTATCCCTTCCTGACTTACTCTTGATACAGCATGTTACTTCTCTCTTAATGTCCAGTTCATCATTTCCTAGTTTTGGCTACTACTCATATCCCTTTGAAACGGAGGGTAGGGCCTCAATTCTTGAAAATGAGAGAACAGATTTTTTTTTTTTAAGATGAGTTCTTTTGTTATTAAAACCCAAGGGAAAAGCTAGCTGGAGATCCACCTGGCCATACTCCAAGAGGGGACCCTTGGTCACTTGAGGCATATTTATTTTCTTTTTTTTAATCAGAGGATAATTGTTTCACAACATTGTGTTGGTCTCTGTGATGCATCAACATAAATCAGCCACAGGTACACGTATGTCCCCTCTCTCCTGAACCTCCCTCCACTTGGGCATATTAAACAATCCAGGGAATCGGCTGGGTCTGGAGGACACATCTGTTTTGCTCCTGAAGCTTAAAATGGGCTGGAACTACAGCAGCTGGTTGAGTGGCCTGATCTTCAATGAACAGGCCTGGCCTAGCCCCACCTCCACACAGCAGGTCTGCTCAGCTTCTTGCCAGAGGTCAGCACTCAGGCCCAGGGAACGTGTCACTTATCTTTCTCTTTGCCCTACTCCACCTCCTACCACGCCTAAGGGAAAGCTCTCCAGGCCTAGGAGTGGGTGCAATTTGTCTTTTAATTGCTCTATAGCCTCTAGAAGATAAACCTATACAAAGTAGGCCATCCTTAAATGTTGACTATCGTAAGGCAACAAATTAAAAAATAAATGTTTATAGCATGTACTGTTATTTTATTTTATCATTTTTAATTACAATTATTCACTTTGATCTAGATTACAAGATACCTGGTCACTGAATTGATTTTGCTGGGTACTTTTTGATGTCTGAGAGAGGAGTCTGATTTCCTTGCCTAGGGATTTGCCTCAGATGCTTTCAAATTCCCCTCCTCAGTCTATGGAGTGAAGGGGACTCTTGTGTATACAGGACCCCCTCCCCCACCCCCTGCTGTGTTGGGTCTGGAAAGTGTTAGTCCCTCAGTCACGTTGACTCTTTGTAACCCCATGGACTGTAGCCCAACAGGCTCCTCTATCCATGGATTCTCCAGGCAAGAATACTGGAGTGGGTTGCCATATCCTCCTCCAGGGGATCTTCCCAACCCAAGGATTGAACCCAGGTCTCCTGCATCACCAGCAGATTCTTTACCTGGAAAGCTCTAACTATTGTGTTGGCCAAAAAGTACCTTGGGTCTTCTGTGAGATGTTATGGAAAAATCCATCTGAGCTTTTTAGCCAACCCAATACTTGTGACCTGGTGACCAATCAAATGCTTCTAAAAAAGGTCTCAGCTTCCAAGATTTTATTGTATCAACCTTCTGACTAATTTCTCAACCTCTGCTGTGGTTCAGTCACTCATCTGACTGAAATGAAATTTCCACTGAAAAGTTGATATTTTTGGTGTCTTGCAGCAGCCCAATATATCTCTCACATCATAGAGCCCCTCCTCCTTGTTGTTGCAGGCCATGAAGCTGGGGAGGGACCCCAGAGACAGAAGGGGAATCCTTTCCTTTGGATTTATTTAATGATATAAAATATACCTGTAGTCCTCAACGGGGATGTGGTTCTTCCTTCTTCATTCCCTTTGGTGACCGTGGAGGAGAAAGTGTATAGGACCTCCCGAGGAGAAATGATGGAGTGGAAAGACGTTGAGTCTTTCCAATATCATCCAAGTTGAATATTCCAGGGCAATAAATAACTCCACCAAGCCAGCCTTCCTCAAGAAGGCGCAGGTGTGGAATGAAATGACAAGCAGCTATGCCTGGGGCACAGCCAAACTAAGCCACTGCCTTCTTAGACACCTGTTCAGTTCAGTTCAGTTGCTGAGTCATGTCTGACTCTTGGTGAGGCTTTCCTGTCCATCACCGACTCCCGGAGCTTGCTCAAACTCATATCCATCAAGTTGGTGATGCCATCCAACCATCTCATCCTTTGTTATCCCCTTCTCCAGGCTTCAATCTTTCCCAGCATCAGGGTCTTTTCCAATGAGTCAGTTCTTCACATCAGGTGGCCAAAGTACTGGAACTTCAGCTTCAGCATCAGTCCTTCCAATGAATATTCAGGACTGATTTCCTTTAGGATTGACTGACTTCTCCACCTTTTGGTTAAGATCAAGTGTAGACCCCTGGGGCCTGAGTAATCCTTGAGACTTCCCGGTGTCGGCCCAAGGTTCTGGTTATTCTATTGTGACTGTGTTTTGACTCATCTGGTTCCCAGGCAAGCCAAGGCAAAAACGAACCTGCCGACTCCTACCTCAAATTCACTGAACAAGACGTGGAATTTCTTTCTTTCTTTCTTTCTTTTTGAGACATGGGATTTCTTTCTTTCTTTCTTTTTAATGAATTTATTTTTTAACTGAAGGATGATTGCTTTACAGAATTTTCTTGTTTAATGTCAAACATCAACATGACTCAGCCATAGGTATGTATGGGAGGGAGGCTCCAGAGGGAGGGGACATGGGTTTTCTTGGTGTTTGATTTGTTGTTCTCCAAGCAGAAGTTTCATTCCACAGGAGCATTTCTCAGCACCTGATCGCATTTGCATAACAATTTTTATGGAATCTACAACCAAAGCCTTGATATTGATCCCCCAGCTGAGTGGAATATCTACGCACATAACAGCCCAGAGTGCCCTGAATCCTACCCCTTATTTTGTTGGTGCTGCTCCCACTCAGATGGATCAGGTTAGAGCAAAGCCTCCTCCCCAGTAACCTGGTAGAGCAGGAGTCCTCCCAGCGATAGAGCAGAAAGCGCAAAGCATGGTACTTTGTGGAGACTCATTTCATTCTCATGTCTACTTGGATTCACCTCACTGTGGAGGCTTGGCGAGGCTCCCCCCAACTTCTGCCCCTCACTGTCAATCTCTATACCCTCACTTGGCTTTGTCTTTACTGCCTGTTTCCCCAACCAGTATGTGAGCCCCCTGCAAGCATAGAATTGGTCTGATTCACTTCCTGCTATTCTCCCAGTGCCTAAAACAGTGCCTGCCCCATTTGTGGGCACATAAAAATATTTGTTAAGCAAATAAGGAAACGCTACTAATGCCAGCACTGGGTCAGGCCCTGTCCACACACTGTACATTTAACACAAGTGAGTATCAGCTTCATCTTTCTACAGGTGAAGAAAATGAGGAGTCATGAGGTTAAGCCACTTACTCAAGGTCATACAGTTAGTGCAGAGTCAGCTTGGAATTTGAACCAGGAATGTCTGCCTCTAGGGTGCTATCCCTTCTCCTATACACAGAAACTAACGATATACATGGACTGTGAGTGTGTTCACTCTTCAAATGACCTTAGTTTTCTGCATGAGTAGAATGTAGGAAAATGGAAGGAATGGCAGAATATACATTGAAACTAAATTAGGAAACTAGGAGAACCCATGATGAGAGTCAGACTGAGCGACTTCACTTTCACTTTTCACTTTCCTGCATTGGAGAAGGAAATGGCAACCCACTCCAGTGTTCTTGCCTGGAGAATCCCAGGGATTGGGGAGCCCAGTGGGCTGCCGTCTATGGGGTCGCACAGAGTCGGACACGACTGAAGCGACTTAGCAGCAGCAGCAGCAGCACAGTCTAAGCCAAAATATTTTGAACCAAAATCAGACAATTCTCACTATCTCAGAGAGTTTAATTCATTTTCCTACAGTTCTTCCATCATTTCATACGTATTGACTGAAGCCCTCGTATATGTATCTGGTTCTGTGCTAAGTGCTCAGAGAACAACAGATAGGATCTTAGCCTCCCTTTGGTTTACTGTCCTCCAGAGAAAACAAACACACATAAATTTCTGATTACAGACTGAAGAATGAGGAAGAAACATACAGTGTTCTTGCAGGGCAGGTACAAGAGGGTTCTGACCTAGGCTGTGGGACAGGGAGGCAGGTCAGGGAAAGTTAGCCCATGGAAATAGTTTTAGAACAAAATTAATTCACCCTGGAGAACGTCTTTGTGAAAGAAAAACAAACAGTAAACAAATAGGGCACACAACACAAAAATTACAGAAACACTGACAAGAGGGAATGTGAAGCAGGTCTTTAGGTTCGTGGGCAGGAGCACTGAAGAGGAATGAAGGCTGGGGCTATATATTTGGGAGTCTTCAGCTTACAAAGGGTACTTGAAATTGGGGGTGTTGATGAGATCACCTTGGAAGAAGGGAACGGAGCCACCACTGAGCTCTAAGACAGTCTAGCATTGAGTGGCCGGAAAGAAGAGGAGGTGCCAGCAAAGCACACAAGGGGGAAGGAGTCCAGGGAATGTGGCCTTGCTAAAGTCCAGGGGGGAAGGCTCACTAGGAAGTCACCTGGGAGAAATGACAGTGCTGGGAGCCAAGGGAGCTGGGGCCACGGGTGACCTTACAGGTGGAATGGTGTGCGCGCGAGTCCAGTGAGAGCTGGTTCAGAGTGCGTGGGAAGGGAGGGGCGGGAGCCAGGGGAGACCAGCCTTCTGCTAACCTGGGTCCACGGTCCAAATCAGGCTGCAGGCTCAGTTCTAGAAACTTTCACAGGAACACAGTCCCCTACTCATCCACATACTTACTATTTGTTATGGGCTTCCCTGGTGGCTGAGTGGTAAAGAATCTGCCTACCAATCCAGGAGACACAGGTTCCATCCCTTGGTTGGGAAGATCCCCTGGAGAAGGAAATGGCAACCCACTCCAGTATTCTTGCTTGGGAAATCCCATGGACAGAGGAGCCTGGCAGGCCATAGTTCATGAGGTCCCAAAAAGTCAAACATGACTTAGCGACTGAACAACAACCACCTCCACCACATACCCAATTCATATGTTGAAGTCTGAACCCCAGTATCTCTGAATGTGACTGCACTGGGAGTTAGGGCCCTTAAAGACACGACAAAGTTAAAATGGGCTCTTCAGTGTGAGTCCTGATCCAATATGACTGGTGTCATTGTAAAAAGAGGCAATTAGGACACAGACCACACAGACAGAGAGATGGACTACCATGTGAAGACACATGGCCATCTACAAGCCGCAGAGGGTAGCCTCAGGAGAAACCAACGCCTCCAACACCTTGGTCTTGGCCGTTTAGTCTCCAGAACTGTGAGAGAACAACTTTCTGTTGTTTCAGCCACTCAGCCTGTGTCCCTTCAGCATGGCCACTGTAGGAGATTAACATATTATGTCTGGCTGTTTGAGGACTACGGGAGTTGTTAAGAGTTCAGAAATTACAGCAGTGGGCAAAGTGGAAAATATCTATTAGCTGGCCCTTTATGGAAAATGTTGGCTGACCCCAGCTGTAGACAACAGCTTCAGGGTCACAGAGCTGGTCCATTCCCAAGCCAGGGTTTGAACCCAGCTTGGCCCCCGTGAAGCCTGTGCCCTGGCCCCTAGAGCGCGTGGTCTCTTGTCAGGCGAGAGAGAGCCGAGTCAGCTGATTCTTTCATTTCCATCAGTTCATGCTCTGTCCCATGGGCAGCTGCTGTGGGGAAATGCTGAGTCATAAATAATTCTTACATTAATGCCAAGGCAGCCGGAAGGGAAATGTCAGTAGGAAACAGTATTTCAAATAAGTGCAAATTTCATAATTCAGCCAATTGCTTATACTATTTATCATAGCAATTTTGCCTTACTCTGAACGAGGGCAGAATTCTCAATGTGGAAGACACTTACCTTCATTTATTTGGCCCGGGTATAGATGTGATAGAAAAATGAAGGCATTCTTCCTGCCGTTTAGAACCGGCTGAATGCGCCAAAGCAAAGAGAGGAGCCAGCCATCCTCTTTACAAAATTTGACCTTTGTATCTTTTAATCACCCTATCCAGGTGCAGCCTTGTGACAGCCTCTGAGTTTATAATCGAAAGGCTCTGGGAAATTTCGATTCCTACTCAGCAGAATGGCTCATCAGTGTAACATTATCCTTTCAGAAGTACATCACACAGGGCTTCCCAGATGGCTCAGTGGGAAAGAATCTGCCTGCAATGCAGAAGACATGGGTTCAGTCTCCTATCTGGGAAGATCCCACATGCCTCAGAGCAACTAAGATTTTGATCCTGTGCTCTAGAGTCCAGGAGCCACAACCACTGAAGCCCTATGGCCCGTGCTCCGCAATGAGAAGCCAATGCAAAGAGAAGCTTGCGCACCGTGACTGGAGGGTCACTCCCACTCGCCACAACTAGAGAAAAACCCGTGCAGCAAAGAAGACCCAGTGCAGCTAAAAATAAATTAAAAATTTTTTAAAAGAAGAAGAAATACATCACACACATCTGCCCTTACCATCAGCTTCTTTCCCAGGAAGGCCCTTCTGAGTAGTGTCCAGGGAGGTGGGGGCAGGTGTGTGTGCACACGCCAGTGTCCACAAGGCTAGGCTGCAGGGTTCAAGGGCAAGGCCATTCAGGTGGAGAAAGCTGCCTCTCCCAGTAGCACACTGTGGCCCTGAGGAATCTCGGGCCTGCGGTTCCCAGATCTGCTTTATCACGAGAAGCTGGAAATCCAGATTTGATCTGAAATTTCCCAATGTCTAAATCTTAGCAATGCATTACATAAAAAAAAAAAGAAACCCTACCTACGCCCGACATTTTTTTTTTTTTTGTCTATGGGCTGGATCCAGCCATAAGCTCTCAGTTTATCGCTCCTTCCCTGGCCACCCTGTCTTGCAAAGTCGAAGGTCAAAATCGCTCTGAACTCATGTGTGCTCATCATTGTCCATTTCAAAACCTCGCTTCAGGGTAGGGTCTGCCCGTGTGTATTTTAGTGTCTGTATCTGACTCATCCAGTCTCATACCCAGTTTCTCTCTCTCCCCTTTATTTCTGGAGACTGAAGTTCTTGGGGTTCTCTAAGTGCAGCTTCTGAACCGTGCCTTCCCAAGTGAGGCATCAGGGTGGTGGTGGTGCTAGTGGTAAAGAACCTGCCTGCCAATGCAGGAGACATAAAAGATGCAAGTTTTGATCCTTGGGTCAGAAAGATTCCCCTGGAGACGGAAATGGCAACCTACTCCAGTATTCTTTCATGGAAAATCTCACGAATAGACGAGACTCTGGAGGGCCACCGTGCATAGGTGGCAGAGTCAGACACCACTGAAGCGACTTAGCAAGGAATCAGGTTGAGCTAGGGCAGCAGGAAGGATGGGACTAGATTTTTCTCTGTCACCCTGACAATGTTTTCTAAACCTTGAGTGAGGTTTTCTGACTCAACCTCTGTCGCTGTTCACATCAGTTGCCAAGGAACAGAAGAAAGGATACTAAAAATATAAGCTTTGTCATCTCTCTGTTCTTTTTTATTCAAAGCTTTTTCTCCACTAAATGCTTCTACTTGACTCTTGAATTTCCATTTATTTTTCTCGTTTGTTCATGTATTCAGTCACTCAATAAACATTTATTAAATAGCAAGTGATATGTGCCGGGCACTGTTAGGAGCTGGGAAAGTCAAGATAAGTCAGACCTGGCCCCTGCCCTTGAAAAGCCAATAGTGATCTGGGTTCCTGGATGTCAAAAGCTAAAGTCTGTCTGGTGACCAAAGCCCCAATATTCATAACCTTTCTCCCTCACCACTCCTTCCTAGGTCTGGTGAATGTCGCTTGCAAGGGTGAAGGTGAACAATAGACCATAAATTAAAAGGGAAATAATACAATTCCTTAGGAGAAAAACATCATCATGGTGGATACCTTAAAACCAAGAAACGATTTCAGCAAAGAAATTATTTTATTTTTTAGTTTTCTTAAGAGATTTTTATTTTTTAGTCTTTTAAAAATTTTTATTGGAGTATGGCTGATTTACATTAGGGTATAGATTTTTTAAGGCAGTTTTCTATTCACAGCAAAATTGAGCAGAAAGTAAAGATACTTCTCATATACCCCTGGCCCTACATGTACACAGCCTCCCTCACTATCAAAATCCCACTCCATTCAGCTTGTTTGTTATAATCAATGAACCTGCACTGAAATGTTATCTTCATCCAAAGTCCATAGTTTACACTAGGATTCACTCTTGGTGTTGTTTGTACATTCTTACGGTTTTTGCTAAATGGGTAATGGCAAGCCACTCCAGTACTCTTGCCTGGAAAATTCCATGGACCGAGGAGCCTGGTAGGCTACAGTCCATGGGGTCACAAAGAGTCAGACACGACTGAGCGACTTCACTCTCAATGATCCAATACTTCAGCCACCTGATGCGAAGAACTGGCTCATTGGAAAAGACCCTGATGCTGGGAAAGATTAAAGGCAGGAGGAGAAGGGGGCGACAGAAGATGAGATGGTTGGATGGCATCACTGACTCGATGGACATGGGTTTGAGCAAGATCCGGGAGTTGATGATGGACAGGGAGGCCTGGCATGCTGCAGTCCAAGAGTCCCAAAGAGTCGGACATGACTGAGAGACTGAAATGACTGACTGACACACGGCCACAATGATTCCATCATACAGAGTAGGGTCACTGCCCTAAAAACCCTCTGTGCTATGCCTATTGGCATTAATTTTTTTTAACTGTGAAATGGTTAAGAAGCTGCTGCTGCTGCTGCTAAGTCGCTTCAGTCGTGTCCGACTCTGTGCAACCCCATAGATGGAAGCCGACCAGGCTCCCCCGTCCCTGGGATTCTCCAGGCAAGAATACTGGAATGGGGTGCCGTTGCCTTCTCTGGATTTATATATTCAGTTCAGTTCACTTCTGTCGCTCAGTCGTGTCTGACTTTTCACAATCCCATGAATTGCAGCACGCCAGGCCTCCCTGTCCATCACCAACTCCCGGAGTCCACTCAGACTCACATCCATCGAGTCAGTGATGCCATTCAGCCATCTCATCCTCTGTCTTCCCCTTCTCCTCCTGCCCCCAATACCTCCCAGCATCAGAGTCTTTTCCAATGAGTCAACTCTTTGCATGAGGTGGCCAAAGTACCGGAGTTTCAGCTTCAGCAACATTCCCTCCAAAGAAATCCCAGGGCTGATCTCCTTCAGAATGGACTGGTTGGATCTCCTTGCAGTCCAAGGGACGCTCAAGAGTCTTCTCCAACACCACAGTTCAAAAGCATCAATTCTTCAACACTCAGCTTTCTTCACAGTCCAACTCTCACATCCATACATGACCACTGGAAAAACCATAGCCTTGACTAGACGGACCTTTGTTGGCAAAGTAATGTCTCTGCTTTTGAATATGCTATCTAGGTTGGTCATAACTTTCCTTCCAAGGAGTAAGCGTCTTAATTTCATGGCTGCAGTCACCATCTGCACTGATTTTTGAGCCCCAAAAAATAAAGTCTGACACTGTTTCCCCATCTATTTCCCATGAAGTGATGGGACCGGATGCCATGATTAGGACATCTCAATTAAGAAAAATCTCCTCCAAAAAATAATTGCCCAAACAGCTTTGATATTAAATGTATGGGTTCACATTCTTAACTGTTTACAAGTGTATCTGCTTGAATTTTATTTTACTGTCAAAATAAATGTCTACAGATTCATGGTTTGAACAGACTTCCAAAAGTGGGGTAGATAGTAAGTGTTCAACTGTAGTCTGTTCAATTTGTGACTTTTATCCAGAAACCAAGTAGATCTTAAATCTGGAGTCACCTGACCTTGAGCCTATACCTGACCCAGCCAGAAAGTAGAGGTGTGTCAATGGCCTGGGGAGGAAAGAATCTTGTATAAAATTAGCAGAATGGTGTAGCTAACCATGTTACATCTTGGGTCCAAGCAACTCATTTAAGACAGCAGAATCCGGAAGAGGTAGAACTTCTCTGCAGTGGGAGGAAGGAGATGAGACTGGCTAGGATCTTCATATCCCTGATCATTGCCTTAGAAACAGGGGCAGAGTTGAAATCTGCTCATGAAAGACCTTCTTACTGTAATTGAGACACACCTAGCAGACCCACTGGAAGGGAAAGGAGCCAAGAAATAGGAGCTGATGCCCTGCAGTAGTATGGGTAGGAAGAGGAAACTGAGGTAGTGAAATGATGAATTAACAATTACTGCAATCCAGTTTGCCCCTCGGAGAAGGCAATGGCACCCCACTCCAGTACTCTTGCCTGGAAAATCCCATGGACAGAGGAGCCCGGTAGGCTGCAGTCCATGGGATCGCTAAGAGTCGGACACGACTGAGCGGCTTCACTTTCACTTTTCACTTTCATGCATTGGAGAAGGGAATGGCAACCCACTCCAGTGTTCTTGCCTGGAGAAAGAATCCCAGGGACGGTGAAGCCTGGTGGGCTGCCGTCTATGGGGTTGCACAGAGTCAGACACGACTGAAGCGACTTAGCAGGCAGGCAGGCAGGCAGTTTGTCCCGGGTGACCACCCAGATATCTTCTCTCAGCTCCAAACCCAACCTCCATTTGGCTTTGTGATTCTGGGGCTGCTGCTGCTATTGCTGCTGCTAAATCACTTTAGTCGTGTCTGATTCTGTGCGACCCCATAGACGGCAGCCCACCAGGCTCCACCGTCCCTGGGATTCTTTCTCCAGGCAAGAACACTGGAGTGGGGTTGCCATTTCCTTCTCCAATGCATGAAAGTGAAAAGTGAAAGTGAAGTTGCTCAGTCGTGTCCGACTCTTAGCGACCCCATGGACTGCAGCCTACCAGGCTCCTCTGTCCATGGGATTTTCCAGACAAGGGTACTGGAGTGGGGTACCATTGCCTTCTCCGGATTCTGGGGCTGGGTCTCTACAAACCACGTGTTCGCTTTGGAGTTGGTTCCCTGTAAAGCTGTGCCTGCAGGACCGATACTAGGGTGGTCTGCATGGAGGATGGAGAAAGTCATACTCCTTCCTGACCACTTCTCGCTCCTGGGAGCAACATCATGGCAACACATCTTCACCCCAGCAGCAGCAATTCCTGCCCATGGCAACCACCAAATCCAGTTTGCAGTATTTCCAGTGCTTACAGAGTGTTCTCCTCACACCCCTTCAGAGACATCAGCACCAACCAGCTGGCACTCCTCTTGGATGGTTTGGTTTGCAGCTCTGTGGGGTTTTTCCTTCAAGCATCTAAATTTCAATCATTTCAGCCTCTTTGTTCTCCAAGCCCTAGGGGTCATAGCCATTTCCTACTATTGCCACTTCCCTAATAATATGCTGCTGCTGTTGCAAAGTCGCTTCAGTCGTGTCCGACTCTGTGCGACCCCATAGACGGCAGCCCACCAGGCTCCCCCGTCCCTGGGATTTTCCAGGCAAGAACACTGGAGTGGGTTGCCATTTCCTTCTCCAATGCATGAAAGTGAAAAGTGATATGTTACTTCCTAATAATTTTGCCACTTCCGGTTTCTAGTCCACAGATTTGTACTTCATTAACAATTAAGCCTTCTCAATTCAACTATTTCTTCACTGGAACCTGACTGACTTACTCTTAAGGTTTGCTCTGTTCAGATATTCATTCAACAACAATGTAGTGAGTTCTCACTGGGTGCCAGGCACAGTGCTCAGGCCTGGGGATGCTGTGATGAACAAGCCAGACAACTCCTTGCATTCAAGGGGGGAGAGATAAATGCAATTAACAAGCATATGGAATCTTTTACCCCACTTCCCTTTACTGCAGGAAGAAATTCAAACTCTCAATTTCTAATGTAAATGCTTAACGCTCATTTAGCTTCTCAGTGAATTTGTAATACTGAAGTAGCTACTGCTTCCTACATCATCATCATCATATAAGCCTCACTGATAGACGTCCTTGTTAGGCTGACAATTATGCTGGCAAATGCTCTGCTCCCACTAGTGGAAACCCACACTGATCAGGAGTCCCTTGTGCTTGCTCCCAGTCCTGTGTCTGACATTTATATTTACATTTCTGATTACATTATTCAATGAAATTATATGTAAACCAATAAAATGTAAAAGGATGAGTATTACTTTGTTAAAACTAAATTATATGAAGGTTGTTACAAGCAACTCATTTGAAAAGACCCTCATTTGGAAAGATGAAGGCGGGAGGAGAAGGGGACGACAGAGGATGAGATGGCTGGATGGCATCACCGACTCAATGGACATGAGTTTGAGAAAACTCTGGGAGTTGGTGATGGACAGGGAGGCCTGGCGTGCTGCAGTCCTTGGGGTCGCAAAGAGTAGGATATGACTGAGTGACTGAACTGAACTGTTACAAGCAGTAGTGACACGAGAAGAGATTACGTGTCTGAGAGGAGCATTTCATCTGTGTGTTCTTTCTACAAATCTATGCTGCTGCTGTTGCTGCTAAGTCGCTGCAGTCGTGTCCGACTCTGTGCGACCCCATAGACGGCAGCCCACCAGGCTCCTCCGTCCATGGGACTTTCCAGGCAAGAGTACTGGAGTGGGGTGCCATTGCCTTCTCCAGGCACCCTGGAATAGATCACAGAATAGAAAGAGACTATAGAAAAAGTGTTGTAAAGTCCAAAGAAAGCCCGCAGTTTAGTTAATAATAATGTAGCAATGTTGGTTCCTTAATTTTGACAAATGGAGATGGTAAGGACAGGGAGAACTGGGTGAGGGGTAATCAGGAACTCTGTGCTATATTTGCAACTTATCCGTAAGTCTAAAATTATCCTCAAATAAAATGTTTGTTTTTTTAAAAAACTAAATTACATGCTTTGGAAGATTAGATAATGGTAGGTTGTTTTTAAACAATGCTGTTAAATTAGGCATAGGCAAAACCTAATTGTAAAAGATACAGAAAAAATTCTTTTTCAATCTTGCTTTTACAAGTTTCCTTATGTTCACGCTCCACTTGAAAGAAACTGAAGCTGGAAATTGTAGATGATACTTTTTGGCTATAATTTATATAAGAAAGATGATACTGAACTTGAATCAACAAACACATTCAAAATGATGCTTTTGTCTCTGAGTTAAAACCGAGGTAAACAAATGTGCCTTTATTTACATTTTCATAAAAATATTTAACATAAATAAATACCACTTTTTATGATTCCCCAATATCAGTGTCTAATTTATAATCGACTTACCCTCTACTGGTGTCAGTTGAGTCAAATAAGGCTGCATCTACTAACAATTAAACCAAAATAATCACAGGATCTGAATGACATTCTAGAAGACACAGTCAGGGCATGAAGAGTGATGAGGTAATGATCTTATTTGCGACGCGGAAATAGAGACACAGACTAGAGAACAAATGTGTGGATACCAAGATGAGGGGATGAATTGGGAGACTGAGACTGAGGTACATATACTATTGATACTATGTATAAAATAGGTAACTAATGAGAACCTACTGTATAGCACAGGGAACCTACTCAATGCTCTGTGGTGACCTAAATGGGAAAGAAATCAAAAAAAAAAAAAACAAGAAAAGGAGATATATGTATAGCTCATTCACTTTGCTATACAGCAGAAACTAACACAACATTGTAAAACAACTATACTCTAGTGAAAATAAATTTAAAAAGAGTAACAAGGTTAGGGGTGAAGGGCTTCTTGGGGAAATCAGAAAAACTGAGGAAATGACATTTGAGCTGAGGTCAGAATAAGGCTTAGAGAATTTTGGTTGACAAGAGTTTAAGGAGGGAGAAAGTCATGCAAGCAAATAAATACAGCAGTGTCAGGAGATGGTTGTGCTGACGCATTGTAGCAGGAACCGACAGGGGAGAGGGGTGCTGCTCATTTCTAATGGAGGACGTCAGAAGAGGCTGTCACAGCTGGGCTTTGCAAGAAAAGAAGGTGTTTCCTGGGCAGATGCGAAAGGGAGCGGGAGCGATTTCTGGCAGTGGGAGCAATATTAATAAAGCCCAGAGGTGTGAAACAGCCTGTTATGTTTGGGGAACCATAAATAGTTTTATACAGGGGAGTAAAACAGTGAGATTCACATTTTTGCAGGAGCCTTTAGCAGCCTTGTTCCTTAAAGTGTGACCCGAGAACCTCGAACAGCAGGGAGCTTGTTAGAGATGCAGAGCCTCAGACTCCTCCCAGACTGACTGAATCAGAATCTGCATTTTAATAAGAATCCTGATGACTCAGATGCGCATCGCTGTTTAAGAACCATTGTCTACAAGATGGATTGGAGGCGTGTGTTCTGAAGTCAAGAGAGATCTCAGAAAGTATTATAGTAGTCTGGGCAAGAGACAAGATGTCCAGAGGTTAAAAAAAACACACACATTGGCATTGAGGAGGGAAAACAGAGGTTTACAGAGGTGTAGGGATGAAATTATAGGACCTCCTTACAGAGGTTTAGGGATGAAATTATAGGACCTGGGGACAAATCTGATGACATAAGGGACCTGCAAGAGGAAGCAGGAGACGCGATGGTAAGTTTTACATTGCCATTACAAAATCAAATTATATACATTTACAATAAAATACATTTTGTTAAAAGCAATGGTAACGCATTCTCAAAAGTCATCACTGCCTAATTATCTCACTACATTTTACTCTTTTCCAAGCTCTGGAGATTATTTACATCTGCTGTATCTGTCTAATGGACATACCATTTAGTAGGGCATTTCTGTATCTCTCTCTACCATCACCCCCAGTAGCTTGAAACCTGCCATGGCGGGAATATACAAACACAGAAGTTGGTCAAGGCTACAAATTAGGGCTCAGTTTGTTGTTTTGTTGATTTTCTAGCTCAGGGGTCAGCAAACATTGACTATGAAGGGCCAGAGAGAAAATATTTGGGGCTTTCTGGACCACACAGTTCCCATCACAGCCATTTAATTGTGCTGTCGTCCAGTGGAAGCAGCCACAGAAAATCGTAAACCATGAGTGCTATTGTGTTCTGATCACATTTTATTGATGAAATAGGCATGTATCCTTTGGATCATGTTTTCCTCTGAATATATGTTCAAGAGTGGGATTGCAGGATCATATGGTAGCTCTATTTTTTTTTTAATATGTAAGAAGTGGATTTATTCAAATACAGAGAGAAGCACACTCCACAGAGAGAATGTGGGCCATCGCAGTGGCCAAGTGCTATTTTTAATTTTTTCAGGAACCTCCATATGGTTCTGGGCTTCCCTGGTGGTGCTAGTGGTAATGAACCCACCTGCCAATGCAGGAAACATGGGTTCAATCCCTGGGTCTGGAAGATCCCCTGGAGAAGGAAATGGCAACCCACTCCAGTATTCTTGCCTGGGAAATCCCATGGACAGAGGAGTCTGGCAGGCTACAGTCCACAGGGTCATGTGGAGTCAGGCATGACTGAAGCGACTTAGCACACATTCCATACTGTTCGCCATAGTGGCTGTACCAATTTATATTCCCACCAACAGTACCGAAGATTTCTCTTCTCTCTACACCCTCTCCAGCATTCACTGTTTATGAATTTTTTGATAATAGTCATTCTGACTGGTGTGGTGATATCTCATTGTAGTTTTGGATGTAAACACACTGCTATATTTAAAAATGGATAACCAACAAGTTCCTACTGTATAGCACCGGGAACTCTGCTTGATGTTATGTGACAGCCAGGATGGGAAGGGAGTTTGGGGGAGAATGGATGCATGTACATATATGGTTGAGTCCCTTCCCTCTTCACCTGAAACTATCACAACTTTGTTAATCCGCTATACTCCAATACAAAATAAAAAGTTTAAAATAATAGGCAGCGGCCAGTTTTTTTTTGTTTTGGTTTTATGCCCACAAACATGTGCTGGAGAAAGTGTTAATAATGTAAGTTATGCTTTAAAGAGTTTTATGTCTATAGCCAGGACATAATAGTGTAAAAACCTGAGGAAATAAACTCTTCCAATATTGAGATCTGTCATCTGATTCAGCTTAGAAGTCACTTGCATCACTGATGAACAAATGAAGTTCCAATATGTGTCTTCTGCTTCATATTCACTATTATAAACAAAAACATGAGCCAACATCTGTGTTGGGGCTGTTACCAAATTGGACCAAGACCACCTGGTTTGGTCAGGAGGTTCTTTCCCACTCGGTTTCGCAGTGCCAATGACGAAACTGAGTTTGGTGCAAGCAAGACAGGATTTTATTCAGTGGCCAGAAAATAGAGAGAGGGAGCTTATGTTCTAGAAGCACCTTCTCCCCAAAGTGAGGAGGTGGGGGGGCTCCTTCAGAATTATTTTGGGGGAGGCTCCAAAAATCACTGCAGATGGTGACTGCAGCCATGAAATGAAAAGATGCTGGCTCCTTGGAAGAAAAGTTATGACCAACCTAGATAGCATATTCAAAAGCAGAGGCATTACTTTGCCAACAAAGGTCCATCTGGTCAAGGCTATGGTTTTTCCAGTAATCATGTTTGGATGTGAGAGTTGGACTGTAAAGAAAGCTGAGCACTGAAGAATTGATGCTTTTGAACTGTGGTGTTGGAGAAGACTCTTGAGAGTCCCTTGGACTGCAAGGAGATCCAACCAGTCCATCCTAATGAAAATCAGTCCTGAATATTCATCGGAAGGACTGATGCTGAAGCTGAAACTCCAATACTTTGGCCACCTGATGCGGAGAACTGGCTCATTAGAAAAGACCCTGATGCTGGGAAAGATTGAAGTCAGGAGAAGGGGACAACAGAAGATGAGATGGTTGGATGGCATCACTGACTCAATGGATATGAATTTGAATAAACTCCGGGAGTTGGTGATGGACAGGGAGGCCTGGCGTGCTGCAGTCCACGGGAGTGTAAAGAGTTGGACACGACTGAGCGACTGAACTGAATTGAAGAGTTAGGAGGCAGACAGGTGATCAGGGCTCTAGGAAAAGGGCACTCACAGTCTTCCACACTCCTTTGCGTGTGGCACAAATTGTGCCTAGCAGAGTGCAAATTCTCCCTTTGGGTGGAGATTGTAGCATGACAAAGAAGCAGAGGTAACTCTCTGACATGTCCAGGTTTCACCTGCACAGGTGCATTCCTGTGGTCAAGACAGGGAAGGGCTGAGGCAGTTGACCATCCTATATTTCTCAAAGCGCATATCTCTCAAAGTACAGCAGCAAAGCATCTCTGCCAAATGTCAGGTACTTTTGAAAATAAACACAGAAATAAAGCAAGGCCAGTGTCCTTCGGCTCTCAGGGGTTGGTATGGAAATAGAGAGATAAAGCAAAGCAAGAAAATTGGTGGCCTTTAGCCTACTTTGCCCACCATCTTGGACTTAGTCCATTCAGCCCGGTTTTGTCTCAGGCCTTTGTGTCATACTGCTGATAAAATACAACAAACGAAGAAAGAAAGAAAAAAACAGTTTCTGCACCAGGGGCCTGGGCTGCATAGCATGGGTGACAAGGCCACAGTCCTTGAGCAGTTGCACCATAGGATGGCTGTGCTTACCAGAAGCTAGTAAACATCAGTGAAAGCATTTGGTAAGCATCAATGGGCTTCCCAGGTGGCTAGTGGTAAAGAATCTGCCTGCAATGCAGGAGGCCCAGGTTCAATCCCTGGGTCGGGAAGATCCCCCCAGAGGCGGCCATGGCAACCCACTCCAGTCTTCTTGCCTGGAGAAGCCCTTGGACAGAGGAACCTGGGGGGCTACACTCCATGGAGGTCACAAAGAGTCAGACACGACTAAAGCGACTTAGCTCGCATGCACAAGCATCAATAGGCCACATGGTGTGTGGCTGCGGTGTTTTAGTCGCTGAGTCACGCCTGACTCTTGTGATCCCATGGGCTAGAGCCCTCCAGGCTCCTCTGTCCATGGGATTTCCCAGGCAAGAATACTAGAGTGTGTTGCCATTCCCTTCTCTGGGGGATCAACCTGACCCTGGGATTGAACCCAAATCCCCTGCATCGCAAGCAGATTCTTTACTGACTGAGCCACCAGGGAAGTCCCCAGGCCACATGGAATTTACAGTAAAGATCATAGTATATTTTATTATATTTGTAAATTGTGTGCCATACGTTCTTTCTCTTTTTAAGATTTTATTACTTATGGTAGACCAAGCATGAACATAATATTGTGTTGGTTCTCCCTCTCCCAGTTCCCAAGGGGATGACACAGAGGGACCCACCTGGGTATTATGCATGTACCTGGTTGTGGAACACTGAGGAACACTGAGTTTGAGGGCTTCAGTGCCAGTTTTATTTCTGGTTTCACCACATGGCATTCTGGATCTTAGTTCCCAGACCAGGAATCAAACCCATGCCCCCTGCAGTGGAAGCTCAGAGTCTCAACCACTGGACTGCCAGGGAAGGCCCCATACATTCTTCTTATCAGAAAAACTCCTAATAAATGTACGTGCATATAGGGATCCTCTTTGATTTCTAGAGAGTTGCAGTGCACACCAGCACTCAGGTTTGTGGTTTAGGTGAGAAGTGGGGCTGGATGAGGGGGTCTAGGAGGGTGGGGCAGGGGAGAGGAACAGAAGGAGCAATATGGCAAAGAAAATTGAGCTCAGTTTTCGACATATTCCCGGATTGTAATATATGGCTTTCAAAAGGGTAAAAAAGCAGAGCCTACTCAGGCCCAAACGTCAAATTCCATGAGCAACCCTCTTTTCTCCTATTTTCTTTACCAAATCTTAAGTGGACTCTTCATCAGTAAACTGAGCCCTACTGGGCTGGGTTTCCCAAAGTGTGTCCTGCTAAACAGGAAAGGTTTAGGTGGATCAAGTGTTCTGAGGTCACTTGGGTTTGAAATGCTCAAGTTAATGATAAAGTTAATCGTGTTTTAATGCAGCCAGAACATCTCTGAGAATGGGTAACGTGGATTGTGATTCTCCCATAGTGAGTAGAGCATGCAGTATTCTCTACCCCCTTGATCTCAGAGTCTTTTTCTCTGCACACCTGTCTTTCATGACTGTTGTTCTCAGGAAGACACTTTGACAAACTGCCCCTGTGCAATCACAAAAGGAATGAAAGGTGGCTTCTTCCATCAGTCTGGGCACATTTCTCTTCTTTAAGGTAAAAATGTTTATTCTTATATTTTAGTCTAATATTCTAGCACTGTAGGGATGGACAAATTAATCTGGCCAAAAAAAAAAAAAATAGTCTGGCCAAAGACAGATGAACAAGAGACAGCAAACAGAAGTTTATTGATTTGTACATCATACATATATATGGGAGCACCCAGTGAGGAGCGACCCAAAGGGATGGTTAGAACTTGGGCTTATAAACCATTGTAGGACAAACAAAGGAAAAGGGGTCTTGGGCTTCTGTGCAGGAGAGACAAGTTATGGGGAGGCAAACCAGGCTTCCAAAGTTGCTCAGCGGTAAAGAATCCGCCACCCTAACAGGAGACACAGGTTCAATTCCTGAGTTGGGAAGATCCCCTGGAGTAGAAATGGCAACCCACACCATTATTCTTACCTGGGAAACCCTATGGAGAGGGGAGACTGGTGGGCTGCAGTCCATGGGGTCATAAGAGTCAGATACACCTGGGTGGCTAAACAACAGCAACAAAAAGTAACCAGGAAACATGTGGTACACGAGGGCTGTTTAGTAGCATTTATTATGGTGCCTTCTCCACTGATAAAAGTTGAGTCCTCCTCTTACTGATACAGGAGAGGAAACATCTATATAAGTGGAAATTTTCTTTACAAAAGAAAGCTGTATGCCCTGTTTTCCCTGCATCTGTGGTTCTTAAAATAATCCACATGCCAAAGAAGTTTTGGGGTGGCAGATTTTGATACCTTTCAGCACTTTTCAGCTTCAAAATCTGGTCCATATTGAAAGCAGCCATTTTCAGCATCAAGTAGAGAGATAGGAAGTCGAGGCTGAAGTTTTAATTGCTCTCTTATGTTGGCTGGAATGGTTTTTTTTTCTATGCATTTCTTGATTATATTCTATGAAAAGAATATTCCCACATTAAGCAACTCATTTTTAAATCCATAATCCATTAATTTATAAATGATGATTAAAGAACCTATATGCCCTATCTATATCAGATCAGAGATCAGATCAGTCGCTCAGTCATGTCCGACTCTTTGCGACCCCATGAATTGCAGCACACCAGGCCTCCCTGTCCATCACCAACTCCCGGAGTTCACTCAGACTCATGTCTATCGAGTCAGTGATGCCATCCAGCCATCTCATCCTCTGGCGTCCCCTTCTCCTCCTGCCCCAAATCCTTCCCAGCATCAGGGTCTTTTCGAATGAGTCAACTCTTGTCATGAGGTGGCCAAAGTACTGGAGTTTCAGCTTCAGCAACATTCCCTCCAAAGAAATCCCAGGGCTGATCTCCTTCAGAATGGACTGGTTGGATCTCCTTGCAGTCCAAGGGACTCTCAAGAGTCTTCTCCAACACCACAGTTCAAAAGCATCAATTCTTCGGCACTCAGCCTTCTTCACAGTCCAACTCTCACATCCATACATGACCACAGGAAAAACCATAGCCTTGACTAGCCGGACCTTTGTTGGCAAAGTAATGTCTCTGCTTTTGAATATGCTATCTAGATTGGTCATAACTTTCCTTCCAAGAAGTAAGCGTCTTTTAATTTCATGGCTGCAGTCACCATCTGTAGTGATTTTGGAGCCCAGAAAAATAAAGTCTGACACTGTTTCCACTGTTTCCCCATCTATTTCCCATGAAGTGATGGGACCGGATGCCATGATCTTCGTTTTCTGAATGTTGAGCTTTAAGCCAACTTTTTCTCTCCACTTTCACTTTCATCAAAAGGCTTTTTAGTTCCTCTTCACTTTCTGCCATAAGGGTGGTGTCATCTGCATATCTGAGGTTACTGATATTTCTCCTGGCAATCTTGATTCCAGCTTGTGTTTCTTCCAGTTCAACGTTTCTCATCATGTATTCTGCATATAAGTTAAATAAGCAGGGTGACAATATACAGCCTTGACGTACTCCTTTTCCTGTCTGGAACCAGTCTGTTGGTCCATGTCCAGTTCTAACTATTGCTTCCTGACCTGCATACAAATTTCTCAAGAGGCAGATCAGGTGGTCTGGTATTCCCATCTCTTTCAGAATTTTCCACAGTTTATTGTGATCCACACAGTCAAAGGCTTTGGCATAGTCAATAAAGCAGAAATAGATGTTTTTCTGGAACTCTCTTGCTTTTTCCATGATCCAGCGGATGTTGGCAATTTGATCTCTGGTTCCTCTGCCTTTTCTAAAACCGGCTTGAATATCAGGAAGTTCATGGTTCACATATTGCTGAAGCCTGGCTTGGAGAATTTTGAGCATTACTTTACTAGCGTGTGAGATGAGTGCAACTGTGTGGTAATGTGAGCATTCTTTGGCATTGCCTTTCTT
Source organism: Bos mutus (assembly GCF_027580195.1). NCBI lineage: Eukaryota > Metazoa > Chordata > Mammalia > Artiodactyla > Bovidae > Bos > Bos mutus. The sequence continues at coordinate 20,291,593 of NC_091618.1, read as the reverse complement.
TGGGATTGGAATGAAAACTGACCTTTTCCAGTCCTGTGGCCACTGCTGAGTTTTCCAAATGTGCTGGCATATTGAGTGCAGCACTTTCATAGCATCATCTTTCAGGATTTGGAACAGCTCAACTGGAATTCTATCACCTCCACTAGCTTTGTTCGTAGTGATGCTTTCTAAGGCCCACTTGACTTCACATTCCAAGATGTCTGGCTCTAGGTCAGTGACCACACCATCGTGATTATCTGGGTCGTGAAGATCTTTTTTGTACAGTTCTTCTGTGTATTCTTGCCACCTCTTCTTAATATCTTCTACTTCTGTTAGGTCCATACCATTTCTGTCCTTTATCGAGCTCATCTTTGCATGAAATGTTCCTTTGGTATCTCTGATTTTCTTGAAGAGATCTCTAGTCTTTCCCATTCTGTTGTTTCCCTCTATTTCTTTGCATTGATTGCTGAAGAAGGCTTTCTTATCTCTTCTTGCTATTCTTTGGAACTCTGCATTCAGATGTTTATATCTTTCCTTTTCTCCTTTGCTTTTCTCTTCTCTTCTTTTCACAGCTATTTGTAAGGCCTCCCCAGACAGCCATTTTGCTTTTTTGCATTTCTTTTCCATGGGGATGGTCTTGATCCCTGTCTCCTGTACAATGTCACGAACCTCATTCCATAGTTCATCAGGCACTCTATCTATCAGATCTAGGCCCTTAAATCTATTTCTCACTTCCACTGTATAATCATAAGGGATTTGATTTAGGTCATACCTGAATGGTCTAGTGGTTTTCCCTACTTTCTTCAATTTCAGTCTGAATTTGGCAATAAGGAGTTCATGGTCTGAGCCACAGCCAGCTCCTGGTCTTGTTTTTGCTGACTGTATAGAGCTTCTCTGTCTTTGGCTGCAAAGAATATAATCAATCTGATTTTGGTGTTGACCATCTGGTGATGTCCATGTATAGAGTCTTCTCTATTCGCTGGGAGGACTGATGCTGTAGCTGAAGCTCCAATACTTTGGCCATCTGATGCAAAGAACTGACTCATTGGAAAAGATCCTGATGCTGGGAAAGATTGAAAGCAGGAGGGAAAGGGGACAACAGAGGATGAGATGGTTGAGTGCCATCTCTGACTCAATGGACATGAGTTTAAGCAAACTCCAGGGGATGGTGAAGGACAGGGAGGCCTGGCGTGTTGCAGTCCATGGGGTCACAAAGTCAGACATGATGTAGTGACTGAACAACAACAATAGGCTCTGTTGAGTTTAAAGAAAAAATCACAATGTAAGAGTTGCGAGTGTTTGAATTGAGGCCAAATGAGGACTGCAGCCCAGGAGACAGCACCTCAGATAGCTTTGAGAAACAGCTCCAAAGAGGCAGGGGGGAAGGCCAGTATACATGTGATTCTAGTGAAGGGAGGGTACATGCTTGAATCAAGCACATATTCTTCCAGAAGCTTTCTGCTAGACTCATGAAGCTTTCTGCTGATCATGAGAAACAGTCATCACCAGGACGGATTTTAGTATTTTCCTAGATATGAGGAAATACAAAGACTTGGGCTCATAAAATCAACTCCAAAAATATGTAACTATCTGAGGACCTATCTTGCCAGTTCCCTGCTACCCACCCCACCACAGCGTGCCTCTTTTCTCCTCTTCACCCTGAAGTCCCTTCAGGGGGTGTTCAAGGTCAGCAGCTGCAGCAGCACATGATTTAATCCTTGTAGAGGTAGATGGCAAGTGCCTGTGGCAAGTGCCAATGGCAAGTGCCAATTTGAAGTTGCTCCTTCACAGAGATCTTATTACTACCTGCTGGATAGGATTATTCAGTTCTTTAGAAATTTCTGGAGATGTAAGTTAAGCGCACATAAAATAGTTCTATTTATTAGCTATGTCCAACCCATGGCTGTACATCTTGTGGAGGGTTTTATGGATATTCCCAGGAATTAGTGGGGAAAAGGAGCGAGAGAGAAACATTATCTATCTCCCCTCCACAAAAACCACAATGGAAACAATTTAAATGTTTCCTCTATCCCAGGAATGCCGCAAGCAGCCCTGTAGACAGTGGATGTGACACTGAAGCCACGGGCAAAGAAAAGGCAGAAGTGAGGAAGCAGAGAAGACCTCAGTGCCCCACACCAGAGATACTCGGATTCAGAATTATATAGGATGTTCGCTCTAAAAAACATTTGTGGCAGCCTTTCATCTTGCAGATGAGAAAGGGAAACTGAGCCCCAGAGAAGGAATATGTACAAGGACCCTGGGCTGATCTGATGGAGCAGGACTAAGAAAAGCCTTCACACTCCCAGCTCGCTTCTCTGCTGGGCTCTGGCCCCTGGAGGCGGCCGGCAGCCTCCTCCTGCCTTGGTAATGTAGGTCAGGTCTGAATTCACGTGTGGGTCAGAATCGCTTCTACTTGTACTAATAGTCTTTCTCTCCTGAGGGTTGGGAGCCAATTTCTGTGGTATTTGCTGACCCTGACTGTTCACCTTTCCTCGAGCCTTTGGTAACGCAATGTAAAGGCCTCAGAATCTATTCACAACAGGAAGCAGTCCGTTTTGCAATCCTTTTCCTAAGTTGAGTTAATAGCTAAGCTCCTGTGGGACACAGAGCAACTGAAATCCTATTATTTAGTCATCAGAAACGGCCCCAGTCCTAGTTTTCATTTCCTCTGAAGCAGCCAACATGCCTTTCTTCTTTTTTCGCTTTTATATAATACAAAATATAAGAATTGTTCTATGTCGGGGATATCTTGATTGACAAGAAGACATGCTTTTATACAGAAAATATTTGCAGCTCTTTAAAAAGTGAGTGAGATTAGAATAAGAATTTACCTGCGTAGTTGCAAACTACTTAAAATAGATCAGATAAAATGACAATGGAGAGAGAGAATTTATAAAAGTTTAGTGACAGTCTTATTGAATTTCATGCATCAGGCAATCAATCAATCAATCATTTTGAAACCGTACACATAAAAAACAACAGGAACTTAGTTCATATTACTTATGTAACTATTTCACAAACAACATTATACACTATCAAAGTGAACAGCAGCTTTAAAAATCAGCTGTATTTATAGAGATATGGTTACAAACAATAAAATTCATGCACTTAAGTTTGACACCTTTGGCAAATAAATACATTTATATAACCCTTGTAACCACCACTGTAGTCAAGATATGGAACTTTTTTGTTAGCCAGAAAGTTCTCTAATGCCCATCTAAGAGTAAGTTTGAAAGCAAAAGTGAAAGTTGCTCAGCCATGTTCGACTGCTACCCCATGGACAGTATAGTCCATGGAATATCTCTAGGCCAGAATACTGAAGTGGGTAGCCTTTCCCTTCTCCAGGGGATCTTCCCAAACCAGGGATTGAACCCAGGTCTCCCATATTGTAGGCAGATTCCTTACCAGCTGAGCCACAAGGAAAGGTCAAGAATACTGGAGTGGGTAGCCTATCCCTTCTCCAATGGATTTTTTCCACTCAGGAATTGAACCGGGGTCTCCTGCATTGCAGATAGATTCTTTACCAACTGAGGTATCAGGAAGAGTAAGTTTAGATATGACGATCTTTTACTCCCTATTTTTACAGAGTACTTGTTTGTATTTTCTTAAATTTTCTTGCATGACCACAGGACAGTGATCAAAAATAAGGAGATTAATACTGAAATAATGCTACTATCTAATCTACAGACCTTGTTAAGATTTTATCTTAAGCAATGCAATGCTTGAATTCCGTCATCTTGTCCCTTTGGTCTCCTGTGATTTGGGACGTTTTCTGACTCTTTCTGTCTCACACTGGCATTTTTGAAGAGCAGAATCCCAGTTGCTTTACAGATTATCCTTCCACTCGGATTTGTTGGCTATTTCCTCATGAGTAGATTCAGCTGCTGCACTTTAGGCAAGAATTCCACAGTAGTGAGGCTGGGTTCTTCCTAGAGCACCCTGCTGTTGATTTAAAAAAAAAAAAAAAAAAATTACAACGTGAGACTTGCCAGTTAAGCTTTATTTAGGGTAGAACAAGGACTGAAGTCTGTGAGTCAGCACCTCAGACAGCTTTGAGAAGCCACTCCAAAGATGTAGGAGGGAAGGTCAGTATATATGTGATTTTGGTGAAGGGAGAGTACACACAATCAAGCACATATTTCCCCAGAAGGTTTCTGCAAGGAAACAGTCATCATCATGAAGGATTTTAGTGCTTTTCTAGATAGGAGGAAATGCAAGAACTGGGCTCATAAATCAGCTCCTGAAAATAACTATCTAAAGACGTGTTCTGCCAGCTTTTCCCCAAACACAGAGTGCCTCATTTCTGCTCTCCACCCTGAACTCCTTTCAGCCGATGTTGCAATCAGCAGCTGCAGGAGCACGCGATTTAATCCTTGGAGAGGTAGATGGCAAGTGCCCATGGTGAGTGCCAATTTGTAGTTGACACTATCAGGAGGCACATGCTGTAGTTTTTATTCCATTGCTGCAAGGTTATCTTTGATCATTTGGTTAAGGTAGTATCTTGCAGGTTTCCTCACTGAAAAGTTTGCCATTTTAGCCTTTGTAATTAAAAAGTATTTGGAGGGAATATTCTTTGAGATCCAGTACATTATTTAATATCTCGACTCATGAACTTTCTTCTCTAAAGACAGAAAAATCTCAGTTGGCCAGTGTCAACAAAGTGGACATGTTATCCTTCGCTAAACTCTCCGTTTTGGCTCCCTACAACCTGGTGAAAGGAGAGAACTCAATGCTTTAAAGCTGAGTCAGAAATTCATCTCTCCAAAAGTATTCTCTAGGGTTCACCTGAGGTTCTGAGGTCTGGTCTTCAGTCCTGGCTTCAACTATATTAACTATCATCATGGATGTTTCAATACCTGTCTTCAAGGGTTAACTTAACTTTGATGACTCTTCTGTGCTCAGAAAGTGAGGAAAGCTTATATATTTTACCAATGGTTTCAACGATAGATGGAAAAGTGTTAAAAAAAAAATTTCTGCTTCCTATTTAAACATGAATGAAAGCTTTCTGATTAATAGTGCTTTTCTAGTATATACAGAAATCCAGTTTCATCTTTGACAAATATATTCCTAGCATTAATGTAAGATTTATTCCACATTTAATTTTTATACTTTTCCATATACATGTGAGATTGTATCAATGGACCTTTAGCATTTTACCACAATAATTTTCCTTGTCATTTAAACTAGTGGGTTAACTGTTTTTTAAATGAACATTCCTGGAATCCAATCATGTGGTAATTAATGGGCAAGAGTTATGTTCATTCTTTAAAATCATCTTCCAGAATACTTATTTTATTTTGCTGTTTCTTTAGCAGAAGTGTGGGAAAATGTGCTACACGCATTTCTCAAAGCTAGGCTGTTACCACTCACCAAAAAAATAAAAACCATCAAAACAACCAGATTCTAAATGCTTACTCATCACTGGGAAAGCTCTTAGAGTCTCACATTTACTGAGGACCCTCCAGGTTTAGATGCTTTCATTATATGTCTAGTTAAATAAGAAATGAAAATCTGAGAGGATATACAGCTGGACTTTAACTAGTTTGAGAGTCTATAGCTCCTTATTCCTTTACAACCATGGACAGACCAATGAAAGCAGAGGAAAAGCCACCTCCTTTCTTTCTCAAAGGAAATCAGATGGGGAGAGCAGAGAAGCAGCAGTGAATCTGGGAGTGGCTGGATGCTTACTTGGCATTTTCTCATTCATGATCTGCTCTCCTGCTGGTTCTCTCCCAAGACCTTGACCAACCAAGCCATTGTACTATGGGCCTGCGGTTGTCCACACTCAAGCAGGGACTCGTGTATCTAGGGCACCTAGATAACTTCCTGAGACACGTCAGACAGTTGAATGGACAACTGAATGCTTCGGAGGTTTGATTAATATCCTATGGTACTTTATAGGTGGAAGAGACTTCACATAATTTAACACAATGCAGCTGCATAAGGAAGAGGAAAGCGACTCCGACGAGTTAAATGACTCGTCAACATCATCCACTTACTTAGTTGATAAAACAGGACTAGAATTTATTGCATACTTTTTCCAAGGCAGTATGGACAAATAAATTTGATTTTCACAGGACTGGACAAAAAACAAATTAAAGAGAATGTAGAGACTGGTTCCTCATATTTTTCACTTAACATTGAAACAGCTGAGGTCCCTGGAAGGATTCACCTTTTGAGAATTACAGCTTTTAAGGTCAGAGTCAATGGCTTGTGATGGATAACCTCTGTCAACCTTCGTGTCAAAGTGATGTTCCCCAGGGATCATCTGGAACTTGCTCCATTTAATGACGTTTTCTCATTTTAGAATCAAGTGCATAAATGGCTTTAAGGTCACATCAATTCTGAATCTGTGTTCTTAATATTTCTATCACTTGGAATGCAATCTTCTACATACTAGAATTTCTCCTAGTATGTAGAAGAAGTAGGTCTGGATATAAAACAATGATGAGTAAATTAGAAGGTTACAGAAGGAAGACAACATTCATGTATGTCTTCTCCTCACTTTTTAGTAACATATAGTAAAATTCACTCTTTTTTGGTGCACAGTTCTGTGAGTTTTGACAAATGCACACAGCTATATTACTACCACCATAATCTAGATAGAGAAGAGTTTCATCTCACACACACACACATGCACAGATTCCCTTGTGGTACCTCAAGATAGTCAACCTTACCTTGGTCCCCTAAACTGCTCTGACTCTCTGGCAGCCACTGATTTATAAGCTGTCACCATAGCCTTTTCCAGGATGTCATAAAAATGGAATCACAGAGAATATAACCTTTTGAAACTGGCTTTTTTTTTTTCACTCAACATAATACCTTTGCAATCCATCCAAGTCACTGAGTGTACCAATATCTTTCTTCATTGTTAAGCAGTATTCCATTGGGTAGACAGACTTTGGTTCGTTTATCCAATCCCAAGACAAGAGACTTTAAGGTTATTTTCAGTTTTTGACAATGATAAATAAAGCTGCTATAAACATTTGCATACATGTTTTTGTGTGAACATAGGTTTTCATTTCCCTTAGGTAAAAATGTAGAAGTGGAATTGCTGGATCTTGTGGTAAACATATTTCACTCTATAAGAAACTGCCATGTTTTCCATAGTGACTATGTAACAGTTTTAGCTGCTTAACATCCTTACCAGTCATGGCATGGTCAAATTTTCATTTTATTATTCAGTTCAGTTCAGTCATTCAGTCGTGTCCGATTCTTTGCGACCCCACAGATTGCAGCATGCCAGGCCTCCCTCTCCATCACCAACTCCCGGAGTTTGCCCAAACTCAGGTCCATTGAGTGGGTGATGCCATCCAGCCATCTTATCCTCTGTTGTTCCCTTCTCTTCCCACCCTCAATCTTTCCCAGCATCAGGGTCTTTTCAAATGAGTCAGCTCTTCGCATTAGGTGGCAAAGGATTGGAGTTTCAGCTTCAGCATCTGTCCTTCCAACGAATATTCAGAACTGATTTCCTTTAGGATGGACTGGTTAGATCTCCTTGCAGTCCAAGGAACTCTCAAGAGTTTTCTCCAACACCACAGTTCAAAAGCATCAATTCTTTGGCACTCAGCTTTCTTTACAGTCTAACTCTCATATCCATACATGACTACTGGAAAAACCATAACCTTGACTCTATGGACCTTTGTACAGTAATATTTCACTGTAGTTTAATTAGAATTTTTCCAACTACTAACATTTTTAACACCTTTGCATGTTGGCATATCTTCTTGTTGAAGAATTTTTTTTCAAATATTTTGCCCATTTTAAAAATTGCATTATTTGTTGAAATTTGAGAGTTCTTTATATGGCTCAGATGGTGAAGAATCTGCCTGTAATGCAGGAGACCCAGGTTTGATCCGTGGATTGGGAAGATCCCCTGAAGAAGGAAATGGCAATGGCAACCAACTCTAGTATTCTTGCCTGGAGAATTTCATGGACAGAGGAGCCTGGTGGGCTACAGACCATGGGGTCACAAAGAGTTGGACACAACTTAGTGACTAACACTTTCACTTTCACTATATAGTCTATATAGAAATCCTTTGTCAGATGTATGATTTGCTGTTCATCCTCCTAAAGATGTCTTTCAGAGGACAAAACCTGTTAATGTTGATGAAGTCCAATTTATTAATTTATTTCTTATAAGAATCATTACTATGCATCATATCTAAGAACACATTGACTAATGTGTTGTTTTCAAAAAGTTTTATAAATTTATGGTTTACATTTAAGCCTATGACCACTGTTGGATTCATTTTTGTGTTAGATATGACATGAAAACCTTCAAACCATTAAAAATGCCACTATGCGAAAATAAAAACAAATATGATAGATACATTAAGTAGGAGAAAAGATCATAAGATTATGTAAGATTTACAAAGAAATGTTGAAAAAGAACCACAACATTTTATTTCCCTAAGACTAATGAATCTTAAAGTTTGGGGTATATGTAATTTTCCCTAATCCCCTCACTGAGTGTAACTAAAAACCCTAGAAATTGTATGTAAAACAAACATAAAAAGACTCTGAAAGCTAAGGAGAAGGCAGAACTGCTAAGAATCTCAGGACCCAAGGAATAACAGGGTGGTACGTTCTCTGGGGTTTCTTTCTGTTGCATATAGAAGCAGACTTAGAATTGAAGTAGTTGTTAACCTGGAAATGCCAACAAGCACAGAAAAAAAAAAAAAAAAAACCAACAAAATCTTCTCCAGCCAAAGGACCTGTAAAGGGACAGCCTAACAAAATGTAATACGTTTAGACAATAACTGCTCTACCCCAGCCAAGCTCTATATTGAAAACTGTACTCTCATCTCTACCCATTTCCAGGCAGTAAAGATTGAGTAGGGAGTTTAGACTCCAGTCCTTGTGAGCCTGTAACCACATGCCCAGAACCCATTGGCATGGTGTCAGAGAAGGCCAAGTAGGGAGTTAGGACTTATACACCAGCCCAGCAGTCATGAGCCACTCCTCCCCCCACAATCCCGTGAAGAGTTGGTGGAGCCAGAACCCCACCTGTGACCAGCAGTAACAACGAACCCCTCTCTCAGGTATCAGTGCAAACCTAATGGGAAATCTGGACTGTTGTCTCCACTTGGCACAGTGAGGTGGCATCCCCCCTTCCCTTGCCTTACGAGTGTCACAGAAAGTCTGCTAAAGCTATAACAAAAGATTCTACACTCACATCATTGGAGTCCTGGAAGGAAAGGAGAAAGAAAGCAGGACTGAAAAATACTTGAAGAAATAGTAGCTGAAAACTCTCCAAATTTGGCAAGGAACATAAACCTACTGATTCTGACTGAAGCTGACTGAATCCCAAATAGGATAGACCCAAAGAAATCCATGGTGCATTGTAATTAAGCTTTCTAAAACTAAAGATGAAGAAAAAAGTCTTGAAAGCAGCCAGAGAAAAATTACACAATACCTGTAGGGGATATGTAATTTGCAAGGCAGGATATTTGTCACCAGAAACCACGGAAGACAGAAGGAAGAGGCACAATGGTTTTCAAGTGTTGAAAGAAAAGAACTGTCAATCCCAAGTCCTATATCTATCAAAAATATGCTTCAGAAATAAAGGGGAAATCAAGACATCCTCAGATGAAAGAAATCTAAGAGACATAGTTGCCCGCAGACCTACCCTCAAGGATGACTACAGGGAGAAAATGATAAAAATAGGGACCTTGGCGCTTAAGGAAGAAAGAACATCGTAAACAAAACTATGGATTGAAAAAAACAGGCTTGACCTATCCTCTTGAGTTTTCTAAATTACGCTTTTCAGAATAAGCAAAAATTATAACACTGTCTAATATGGTTCTTAATGCATATAGAGGCAATATTTAAGATAATAATGTAAACAGGGAGTGAAATGGATGTAAAAGGAGGTTGAGGTTCTCCACTTTGTTCATATGGGTTAGATGACAACACCAGTAGACAGTGATAAGTTTTCATATATAATGTAACCCCTAGAGAAACTTTTAAAAGGCTGAAAAGAGAGATATACTCAAAGAAATATGGATAAATCAAACTGGGATTCTAAAAAATATTCAGGTAACCCACATAAAGATAGAAAAAAGAAAACAAAAACAGAAGAGTCAGAAAATGACCACAAAATGCCAGATTTAATCCCTACCTTATTAATTAATGGCCTAAATACAACAACTTAGATAGAGTGTGGCAGTTTGTATTAAGAAACATGACCCAACTACATGCTCTTACAAGAAACTTACTTCAAATATAATGATACACGCATTGAAAGTAGAAGGATGGAAAGAACACACCATGTAAAGATTAGTCAAAGAAAAGCAGGAGTGGCTATGGCAATATCACAGGAAGTAGACTTCAGAGCAAAGAACATTACTAGAGATAAAGAGGATATTATATAACTAAAAGTAAAGGGGAAGACCAATTCACCAGGAAAACTTAGTGAACATTCCTAAATATATACACATCAAGCAAAAGAGCTGCAAAATAGGTGATGCCGAAAGTGTTAGAACTAAGAGAAGGAACGTACAAATCTACAATTATAGTTGGAGACTTCGACACCCTCGGAAATTGATAGAACAACCAAACAGAAAATCAGCAGTGATGTAGAACTCAACATCAATACCCAACAGAAGGGAACAGATATTTATAGAACATTCTACCTAAAAACATCAGAATACACATTCTTTCCAAGTACCAATGGAACATATACCAAGATAGGTCATATCCTGGGCCACAAAACAGACCTCAAAACATTTGACAGAATCAAAATTAAACAAAATGTGTTTTCCAACCACAATGGAATCAAACTAGCGATCAAAAATAGAAAGATAGTATGAAAAGCTTGAAACTTTTGGAAACTAAACAGTATAATGGTAGATAACCCATGGGTTAAAGAAGTCTCTAAGGAAATTGAAAAAAAATTTTCATTGATGTGAATGAAAATGGAAATACAATGTACCAAAATTTGTCCCCATGAAGATTATATAATTGTCTACGTAGAAAATCACAGGGGGGAAAAAAAAGCAAAAATACCTCCTGGCAGTGGTGAGTGAAAGGCCATGTGATACAAGATAAACCTACAACAATCAATTGTATTTCCATATACAAGCAATGGGAGAAGGCAATGGCAACCCACTCCAGTACTTTTGCCTGGAAAATCCCATGGATGGAGGAGCCTGGTGGGCTGCAGTCCATGAGGTCGCTAAGAGTCGGACACGACTGAGCGACTTCACTTTGACTTTTCACTTTCCTGCATTGGAGAAGGAAATGGCAACCCACTCCAGTGTTCTTGCCTGGAGAATCCCAGGGATGGGGGAGCCTGGTGGGCTGCCGTATAGGGTTGCACAGAGTTGGACACGACTGAAGTGACTTAGCAGCAGCAGCAGCATACAAGCAATGAACACATGGACACTGAGATACAATAGCTTAAAAAATGAAATACTTAAATGTAAATCTAGCAAAACATGTATAAATCTTGTATGCTGAAAATCACAAAGCCAATGAAAGAAATTTTTAAAACTCTAAGGAAAAAAAAAGAGAGGTACACTGTGTATATGGATTGGAATACTTAAGATAATAATGGAGAATTCCTTGGAGGTACAGTGGTTAAGACTCTGTACTTTCACTGCCAAGGGCTTGGATTCAGTTCCTGATTGGGGAATTAAGATCCCACAAGCTTCATGGTGTGTCCAAAATATAAGCAAATAAACAAATATGATTTTAAAAGAAGATAATGATGATATCAATTCCCCCCAAATTTATATATTGTTTTAAAACAATTCCTATCAAATTCCCAGCAAGATTTTTTTTATAGATATAGGCAAGATTATTCTAAAATTTATATGGAAAGGGAAAGGAACTAGAATAGCTGAAATAATTTGAAAAAGAAGAATACAGTAGGAGAAAGGAACCTAGCTGATAGTAAGGCTGATTATAGAGCTACAGTAATCAAGGCTGTGTGGTATTTGTGGAAGGATATACACATAGATCAAAGGAACAGAATAAAATACCCAGAAATAGACCCATGCAAATATGCCTGACTGACGTCTGATAGAGGTACAATGCAGGAAATACAGCCATTTCAATAAACGATGCTGGAGCACATGGATGACCATCTATAGGCCATATTATGAAACCCAACCTAAGGTCTCAAACCTTATAAAAAACTGACCCAAGATGGATCATGGACATATTGCAAAACATAAAACTATAAAGAAATTTAAAGAAAACATAGAACAAAATCTTCAGGATCTAGGAGTAGACAAGGCATTCTTAAATTTGATAGCAAAAGAATAATCCCTGAAAATGAAAATTGACATATCAGGGTTCCCTGGTGGTCTAGTGGCTAAGACTCCATGCTCCCATAGCAGGGGGCACTGAGGTTGATTCCTAGTCAGCAAACCAGATCCCACATGCCTCAAGTAAGAATTCAAATACCGCAACTAAGGATCCCACATACCGCAACAAAGACTGAAGATCCCACATGCTGCAACTAAGACCCAGTGCAGTGGAATGAATAAATAAAATAAATACTTAAAAATGGATACACCAGACTTCATATAATTAAAAACTCTTTCTCCTCAGAAGACCCTGTTAAGAAGATAAAAACACAAACTACGGAATGAGGGAAAATATTCACAAACAGTACATCTGACAAAGGATTGGTATATAGACTATGTTAACAGCTCTCAGAATTCAAAAGCAAAACAAACACACGAGCAGACTGGAAGAAACAGTTTACAGAAGAGGATATTCAGCTGGCAAATAAGCAGATGAAAAGGAGTTCAACATCATCAGTCATGAATGAAATGCAAATCAAAATCACAATGAGAATTAGGAGTTTGGGATTAATTTACACCTGCTACTATATATATAACAGGTGAACAACAAGACTCTCCCATTATAGGACAAGGAACTATACTCAATATCTTGTATAATGGAAAAGAATCTGGAAAATAACATATATACCTGTATAACTGAATCACTTAGTTGTACACTTGAAACTAACACAATGCTGTAAATTAACTCTACTTCAGTCAAAAAAAAAAAAACAAATATGATGAGACATCACTAGACATCTAATAGAATGGCTACACTACAAAATTGTGACAACTCAAGATGCTGGAGTGAACTGCAGATCGCTCATTCACTACAGGTGGATATATGGAATGGTATAGCCTCTTTAGAAAACAGTTTGGCAGTTTCTTAAAAGATTAAACATTCTAGCATTAGGACCTAGCAATTGCAGTCCTGAGCCTTTTCCCCCAGAGAAATAAAGACTTATGTTCATACAAAAAAACTATGCATGGATATTTGTAGCAATAATAATAATGTTTATTAGTAATAACCAAAAAACAATCCAAATGTCCTTCTGTGGATGAATGGTTAAGCAAACTGTGGCAGATCCGTACCACGGATTACTACTCAGCAATGAAAAGAAATGAACTATTAACACACACAACAGCTTGATGAATCTCCAGGGAATTATGCTCAGTGAGAAAGCAAATGCCAAAGGTTTCATGCTGTATCATTCCATTTATAAAACATTTATGAAATGATAAAAGTATAGAAATGGAGAACAGACTAGTGGTTTCTAGGACTTAAGGAGAGGGTCCTAGAGGGAGAGATATTAGCATGGCTATAACAGGATGCGATGAGGGATCCTTTGGGGGATGGAAATGTTCAGTATCTTGATTGTATCAAAGTCAGTGTCTTGGTCCTGATACTGTTATTACCTACATCTATAAGATGTTAGCATTGGGAAAAATGGGGGAAGACTGCAGGGGACCTGTTGGTACTATTTCTTCTTTTTTTAATTTTGAATTTATTTCTTATAAAAGGTGTCAGATAACCTTTATTTTTTTTCAAGGAAAGGGAAAAGGCATTTTTTTTTTTAATTTTACTTTTTTATTGGCACCGGGTCTTGGCTGTATCATGTGGGATCTAGTTCCCTGAGCAGGGATCAAACCGAGGCCCCCTGCATTGGGAGCACAGAGTCTTAGCTACTGGACTACCAGGGAAGTCTGCCGTGTAGCTGTTAAAACAAGGCATCTTATAACTTCTCACAGTTTCCCTTTACACAGACATCCAACTGGGGGACTGGAATTCTTCACCAATCTCCCTGGTCATTACCAAAGCTTACAGCCTGTTATACAGAGTGAAGTAAGAGAAAAACAAGTATCTTATATTAACACATATATAGGGGATCTAGAAAAACAGTACCGATGAACTTATTTACAGAGAAGAAATGGAGATGCAGACGTAGAAAATGGATTTGTGGACACAGTGGGGGAAGGAGAGGCTAGGAAAAACCGAGAAAGTAGCATTGATATATATATACAGTATTACGTGTAAAATAGATAAGTAGCAGGAAGCTGCTATGCAACACAAGGAGCCCAGCCTGGAGCTCTCTGATGACCTAGAAGGGAGGAATTGAGGTTAGAGGAGGGTGGCTCAAGAAGGAGGGAGGGAATACATATATATATCCTTATGGCTGATTCACACTGATGTACAGCAGACACCATTACAACATTGTAAAGCAATTATCCTCCAATTAAAAATAAATAAATGCACAGGAAAAAAAAACTTAATATGTAACTTACCCCATCAATCTCTGTATTATTTCTTAAAACTGTGTGCTGCTGCTGCTGCTAAGTCACTTTAGTCGTGTCCGACTCTGTGCGACCCCATAGACGGCAGCCCACCAGGCTCCTCCGTCCCTGGGATTCCCCAGGCAAGAACACTGGAGTGGGTTGCCATTTCCTTCTCCAATGCATGAAAGTGAAAAGTGAAAGTGAAGTAGCTCAGTCGTGTCCGACTCTTAGCGACCCTATAGACGGCAGTCTGTCCAGGCTCCTTTGCCCATGGGATTTTCCAGGCAAGAGTATGGGACTGGGGTGCCATTTGAGTCCACAATTGTCTCAACATTTAAAAATTAACTTTAGAAATGAATCTAAAGTCAAAATGGCACTGTTAATATTTATTCAAAAAATGTGTTGAGTACACAAGTGCTTAGTGCATAATTTTCTGTATTTTTAATGTTTGAATTTCCTTTATTTAAAAAAAGCTCCAAGACTTAGGTTAAAGGTCACCTCTGCTCAAAACTATTGTCAGAATTACATTAACTGCTCTTTCTCCATGATTCTCTGGGGACAGAACCAGTTTGAGAATATCTTCCTAGGACCAAGTTATTCATCTTTCATTGTACCTCTTCCTGTAACCCCCATACTTAGTCCAATGGTTTAAATGCAATTATTATTCTTACTGATACACACACACACACACATTTAGCTGTTATCCTAGGGTTCAACACTAAAAAGAAGGAAGACAAAACCCACACAACTTGGATCTTCATTTCATAAAGAAAACAAAACAGGCCAAAACAAATACAAGTCACAGAAATTCAAAGAAACCATAAGGGTATTAAAAAGTACCCACAACGTGCTTTTCTCCAAAGTAGTTACTTTGCCCAGGAGGACAAAATATGGTTTGCGGGGTAGAAATTCTGTTTTTGTTCCTTTGATGCTGGCTTTCCTCTATTTGTATCATGTAAATAGAACGCTTTCGGTGTCCAGTAACACACACTGAACTCAACCAGCTTATATTGACACAACGAGAAACTCTCTTGGCTCCCACAGCTGGAACATTCACAGGACACAGTCAAGGCTGACCGAATCCACAAGCTCGAGTTCCATTTCCAGGGGCTCTGTTTTCCCCTGGGGGCTGAGTTCATCTGTAGGAGAATATTGAGAAGTTCTGGCAGAAAAGACCCTCTCTTTCTCTCGCTTTCTCCTTAGAGTGAGGACACGGCAGATTGCCCCAGAAAACCTCTCCTTTCATCCCATCAGCTCCCAAGCCCATCACTGAACCAGCTCCCAGCAGAGGGGGATGGGATTGGCCACGCACCAGCCAGGTCCTTCCCCCATCCTGGAGGTTTAGCTGCTCCTGAGAACCTGAGAGTTATCCTGAGCAAAACTCAGGTTATTCTGATTGGGTGATGAGGCTAATAATAAAATCCATCCCAATCCCCCTGTCAGCCCTCCCTCATGCTGTGGCTTTGACTTATTCCTCTCTCTTTCTGCAAATCTATTGTTTTGTTTCTATTAACTGTGTCATAAAGTGAAAGTGAAAGTCGCTTAGTGGTGTCCAACTCTTTGCGACCCCGTGGACTACAGTCCATGGAATTCTCTAGGCCAGAATACTGGAGTGGGTAGCCTTTCCCCTCTTCAGGTGATCTTCCGAACCCAGGGATTGAACCCAGGTCTCCCGCATTGCAGGTGGATTCTTTACCAGCTGACCCAACTGGGGTTTAAAACTCTGGGTTGACTTGCATTTAAGAAAAGAAAAAAGGACTTCCCTGGGGGGCCCAGTGGTTAAGAATCCACCTGTCAGTGCAGGGGACATGGGTTTCTACCTTGATCCCAGAGGATTCCACGTGCCGAGGAACAACTAAGCCTAGGTGCTACAACTACCGAAGCCTCTGCACCTGGAGCTTGTGCTTTGCAACAAAAGAAGTTACAGCAATGAGAAGCCCGCGCACCCCAATGAAGAGAGGCCCCTGCTCGCAGCAACTAGAGAAAACCTGCACACAGCAATGAAGACCCAGCAGAGCCAGAAAGAAAGAAAGAGAAAAACTTTCTCTCACACGCCTCCCATCCACGAGGATATATGCTAAAAGGCCTCAGGCTGGAGCCAGAGGGGGCGTGTTACCAACTGAAACGTCACCAGTAGGGTGGAACGTCACAGGCTCATGGGGAAAAGACCCAGGCGGAGCTTCAGTTCCAAGTGGACAGGAAGCCAGAGAGTGCCCCGTAGGTAATAGGAAGATGGGATCTGTCACCTAGCAGAGCCTGTTAATGTCCCAGGCGAAGTTGGTGAGTTTCCGTAAAACCAATCCAGAGGCCAGATGACTCCATAAAGAGGCTGGGGGCAAACCTAGATACAGCAGTGGAATGTGTTTCAAAAACATCGAACGTTCAAGATACATCCAGGGAGAGCAGGAAATCAGCCAGGAAGACAGGCCAGGGGAGTGCTGCATTCCTGTTTTAAGATTTAAAGGGAATAGTGAGAGACTTCCTGGGGTGAGGGTGGGGGGTCCAGTGGTTAAGAATCTGCCTGCCAGTGCAGGATACACGGGTTCGATCCTTGGGTCTGGAAGATCCTCTGGAGAAGGAAATGGCAACCCACACCCGAATTCATGCCTGGGGAATCCCACAAACAGAGGAGCTGGTGAGCTGCCGTCCATGGGGTTGCAAAGAGTCGGACACGACTAAGCGACTGAGTAGGCACGCAGGCAGTGAGAATGTTCTACACGCTGCAGGGCAACTAAACCCGTGTGTCACAACTACTGAGCCTGTGCTTTAGAGCCTGTCTCTGCAATAAGAGAAGCCACTGCAACGAGAAGTCTATACACCACATGCGTAGGCTAGAGAGTATGTGCATAGATATAGAGAGTAGCCGTTGCTTGCCACAACTAGAGAAAACCTGCACGCAGCAGTGAAGACCCAGTGCAGCCATAAATAAATAAATAAAGGAAATAGTGAGAGTAAAGCAGTTTGAAGCAACAAGATATTCAAGGCTATCAGAGCAGGTCTGTGGGATCTCTAATGAATACCCTAGTTTCACACTCTCTCCATGGATTTGCAGGATCAATGTTAGTTTAAGGCTCCAATTAATTTCACTAAATGGAACCCTACTTGTAATGAAAGAAAAACAGCTACAGAACTCAAAATGAACTTGGGGGCTTGAATTAAAAGCAGGTAAACAGAAAAAGAATCGCTGAAGGCTGGGGTGAATGTTATTTAATGTCTGTTACTAATATTCAGAGATTATTTTCCTTAATTCTTGTTCTAATTTACTTGGAATTGCCTGAGATATTTATGGGATTGGCCCGGTAAAGATTTAGTGGTGATAAAAAGTACTGTGAACTCCGATAAAAAGAAAAAAAAAAGGGAATTGGGGCACAGAAAAAATTTTTCTGTATTCTCTGAAAATTTCTAACAGAACACATGAAGAACTATTAATAGTGCTTGTTTCTGAGCAATGGGGCTGGAGGTTGGGTAGGCCGAGAAAGGAAACTGTTTTCACTACCATTTAGTGTGGTAGACATTTTTTCATTTGTCATGAGATTATGTGACTATCGAAATTTGTACAAATTCAATAAAAATAAAAGGAAAGCAAAAGAGCTTATTAAATGTATTCCTGGTTTAGAGAGAAAGGAGCGGATTTATCAGTTCCTAGTTCTGCTATGACTGTGAAGATTTTGTGCTTGAGTTCTCCTGGACAGCCTCATTTAGTAGGGAGGAGTGTGGGCGACTGATTTTAATAACAAGAAAGAATGAAGATTCTAGACTGAGCGCTTTGTAAAGATGCTTCACATATGAACTAGCACCATGAAGTCCCTACTAAGCCTTAGTTTTGCCCTTCTCCTAAGTACCCTAGGAAATGCCAGAAGATGGGACACAGTTCATTAGGAGAGGTAACAGAGTTGTATCTGCACACAAGTGACAGATTTTAATTTAATTTAGCCTAATAGCACACAAAGTTTCAACCTTGATTCTGTTTGAGACAGCGGAGAAGGAAGAAGGTCAGAGTCAAGGCACAGTTTCAAAGAAGGGATGGCTGCCTCATAGGCCAAGAGTAAACAGCTGTCATACTTCAAACGCATGCGTGTCATTCTGCTACCGAAACCAATGAGCTAACAAAACCCCAGGTTTTTAACAAGGATTTGCAGTGGATACAGCTTGCTTCTCACACTTTCAAAGCTTCTGAGCTAATCTGGAATTTATAACAACTCCTTTGGTCTTTGAAAATTTTCACTCCGATTAGATTCAAACCTAGAAACTCAAAGCAAGCAAATATTATGATATGGGAGAACGTGAAGCCAATATATTTCTAATACTGCTTGTTTTTCTGATGCTGGTATTTTGGTAACAATTCATCACTGTTTTAAATGTTTTATCCCGTTTTCCCCTTTACCGCCTTCCCTGACCTGAACTATTAAAATATACATTTCAAGTGAGACCAAGGTCAGTATTAAAATGCACAGCAAGTTTGGGGTTAAACAACCCCCCAGGAAGTTTCTGTCAGCCAAGGTCCTTTTGAACTTGCAGAAACAAAACTTTGGTTTCTCTCTCTCCTTTCCTTTCCTTACCTTGTCCTTAGTCTAGCCCTGCATTCTATCTTATATTCTCTTTTCCTTTCGATGAAAGTGAGAGTGTTAGTTGCTCTTTCGTGTCCGGTGCTTTGTGACCCCCATGGATTATGGCCTGCCAGGCTCTTCTGTCCATGGAATTTTCCAGGCAAGAATACTGGAGAGGGTAGCCATTCACTTTTCCAGGGGATCTTCCCAACCCAGGGATTGAACCTGGTTCTCCTGCAATGCAGGCGGTTTCTTTACAATCTGAGCCACCAGGGAAGCTCCTCCTTTCTAAACTTCCTAGAAAAGAATGGATGGTGGATATGATTTGGGGTGAGGGCAGAAGGGTATTTGTTGAGTACTCCGAGGTGTTTGTTTTTTACTAAACGTTTTTCACCTAAGATCAGATCAGATCAGATCAGTCGCTTAGTCGTGTCCGACTCTTTGCCACCCCATGAATCGCAGCACGCCAGGCCTCGCTGTCCATCACCAACTCCCGGAGTTCACTCAGACTCACGTCCATCGAGTCAGTGATGCCATCCAGCCATCTCATCCTCTGTCGTCCCCTTCTCCTCCTGCCCCCAATCCCTCCCAGCATCAGGGTCTTTTCCAATGAGTTAACTCTTCTCATGAGGTGGCTAAAGTACTGGAGTTTCAGCTTTAGCATCATTCCTTCCAAAGAAATCCCAGGGCTGATCTCCTTCAGAATGGACTGGTTGGATCTCCTTGCAGTCCAAGGGACTCTCAAGAGTCTTCTCCAACACCACAGAGCCTTCTTTACAGTCCAACTCTCACATCCATACATGACCACAGGAAAAACCATAGCCTGGACTAGACGGACCTTTGTTGGCAAAGTAATGTCTCTGCTTTTGAATATGCTATCTAGATTGGTCATAACTTTCCTTCCAAGGAGTAAGCATCTTTTAATTTCATGGCTGCAGTCACCATCTGCAGTGATTTTGGAGCCCAGAAAAATGAAGTCTGACACTGTTTCCACTGTTTCCCCATCTATTTCCCATGAAGTGGTGGGACCGGATGCCATGATCTTTGTTTTCTGAATGTTGAGCTTTAAGCCAACTTTTTCTCTCCACTTTCACTTTCATCAAGAGGCTTTTGAGTTCCTCTTCACTTTCTGCCATAAGGGTGGTGTCATCTGCATATCTGAGGTTATTGATATTTCTCCCGGCAATCTTGATTCTAGCTTGTGTTTCTTCCAGTCCAGCGTTTCTCATGATGTACTCTGCATAGAAGTTAAATAAGCAGGGTGACGATATACAGCCTTGACAAACTCCTTTTCGTATTTGGAACCAGTCTGTTGTTCCATGTCCAGTTCTAACTGTTGCTTCCTGACCTGCATACAAATTTCTCAAGAGGCAGGTCAGGTGGTCTGGTATTCCCATCTCTTTCAGAATTTCCCACAGTTTATTGTGATCCACACAGTCAAAGGCTTTGGCATAGTCAATAAAGCAGAAATAGATGTTTTTCTGAAACTCTCTTGCTTTTTCCATGATCCAGCGGATGTTGGCAATTTGATCTCTGGCTCCTCTGCCTTTTCTAAAACCAGCTTGAACATCAGGAAGTTCACAGTTCATGTATTGCTGAAACCTGGCTTGGAGAATTTTGAGCATTACTTTACTAGTGTGTGAGATGAGTGCAACTGTGCGGTAGTGTGAGCATTCTTTGGCATTGCCTTTCTTTGGGATTGGAATGAAAACTGAGCTTTTCCAGTCCTGTGGCCACTGCTGAGTTTTCCAAATATGCTGGCATATTGAGTGCAGCACTTTCACAGCATCATCTTTCAGGATTTGGAACAGCTCAACTGGAATTCTATCACCTCCACTAGCTTTGAGTTTAAAGATCTACTCTGCCTATAGAATTTTGAAGAACGTGTAGAGAGAAAAATATAAGCTTCTAATGAACAGTAAGATACTAATGGTTTAGGAAAACACGGTAGTTTGTTTTCCCTTAAGCCTATAACAGTTCCTTTTCCTAAAGTCTCTGGAATGTTACTTACTGGATCTGGAGTCTTTCAAAATTTGACACAGTCTAAAACTCCTAGTCCTTACTTATTTATCTGTCTTAGCTCTGGCATGTGGGATCTAGTTCCCTGACCAGGGACGGAACCCAGGCCCCCTGCTTTGGGAGCACAGAGTCTGCCCCTGGACCACCAGGGAAGTCCCCACAGTCTAACGCTTGAAGTAACTAGAAAAGGGGCTTTTGTTTTCTCTCTCTGATTGTTAATACTTGCTTATGTTCTGAAAAAGAACCAGAGTTAGTAAGAATTTCATTTGAAATAGTTTATTCCGGAATAGCATATGTTCATTGGTGCCATATAGTCAAGCAACTCTGCTTTGTTTGGAGCTGAGCGAATAGCTAAACTTCAGGGAAAAGAGTTAGAAAAAGACCTAAAGCAGAGTTTCTCAACTTGGGGACTACTGACAGTTGAGGCCGGATAATGCTTCATTGCTGGGAGGCTGACTTGTGCAAGGTAGGATGCTTAGCCGCAACCCTGGCCTGAACCCACTGGATGCCAGTAGTACCCCACCCTCTCCTGAGTTGTGACAATCAAAAAGGTCTCCAGATATTGCCAAATGTCTCCTGGGGACCCAACACGCCCCGAGTTGAGAACCACTGACCTAAATTTAGCCATGTCATTGTTTCTTGAACAGTCTCTGGGAGTTATTTCAGAAACACTCAAAAATTAAAAACGGTAGAGGGAAACATTTCAGACGCCTCTAGAGTTTTGTAAGATGATGTGTCTGTCTCTCCCAGGAGACCTAGGCCTGCTCCAGGAATGGACTTTGATGATCTAATAGATCTCTTTCCTGTCTCAGTATTCTGGCTAATGACAGCATAATCAATGTGCCGATGCTGAAAACATGCTGAGAAAACAATGGGAACAAGGTCAGCTTCTCCTGAAGAAAGATCTCTTTTTTAGTAGCCTGGGCCAAACACAACATTGCAGTGTACATTTTTCATAAGGCAGAAAATGTTAGTGATTCAGATGAAATAAAAAGTCATCCTTTTTTATTGTATTCAAGTTCAGCACATATTTGTACATAGATGGAGCTAAGATACAGTCACAAAATGAGAGCGCTTGAAATATGTTGCCAGGTGGCTTAAAAAAATCACAGCCAAATCTATACATTCAGTTTGGCAGGAAAGTGCTTTCTTTCCTTTTTGGGCAAGTCATCACATTATGCTTCCTAGATTCAGCAGAATTATGAAATGCAGAAATTGACACTTTGAGGCAAAAAGGAAACCATTCCCTCCCCCCGACCCTTCTTTCCTTCCTTTTTCTTCTTCTTTTTTTTTTCTCTTAAATTACAGTGTTCACGTGTATCAGAAAAGTTGATTCAACACATCTGGATTGTGAAATCAAGCATGAGGCATGGATGTGTCAGTGCCAGTATTGCACACTGTTAATCTTCCATTGAACACTTAAAATCAAACGGCTGCCTTAGCAGGTTCTATAAAGAAGGGAGCGTGGATTTTACGAGTTTCTCTGTAGCCTGCAGAACTTTTCATATTGTACGAGCCAAGGACAGGTATTTGGTTGTAAACACTAAATATTATTCCACAAAATACTTCCTTAGTGGGGTGCCTGGCCCACTGGCTGCTCCATCCACGTAGCTTTACATGTCTGAAAACATCTACTTGGATTGCCAAGAGAGGGTCACCCAGGTAACCGGCTTATTGAGAAAACTTTCTCTAATAAAGTGAACGACAGCCCCAGAATGCTTTCTAAGCCTGTAACAGAAGTTACTTTAAAAGAAATTTGACCTGCAAGCATCCTGCATCATGAACAAACTAAATTCTCTGTTCTGGGTCTGCCTCCTGGATCTCCTGCTTTCAGCCTTAGCCTGGCTTGTTTCCTCTGCCTGGGATGTTCTTTCTTCCCACGGCTATGTGCCTTCCGAATCCTGCCCATCTCAACTGCCACCTCCTCCAAGAAGTCTCCTTTCCCTTATTCTTCCAGACCAAGGGAGCCACACTTTTCTTTGAACTACATTATTATCTCACAGCTCTTGTGACACTTCACTTTCTGTCTTGCTTTAAGGTTTTTTATGCTTCCTTTCCCATTATCCAGGGAACCCTCTGAAGGGAGAATACGTTTCTGGTTCCTTGTTGCATTTCCCATATCACATGGCTCAGGACTTTGTACATTGCATTCAGATCACATGTTCAATAAAAGACTTTTACATACCAAGTCCATATCTGGTTCCACCCCAAGCAAGTTCTTCTGGATGGCAAGATAATGCAGGCAAGTTCTTCTCCACCCTGTCAGGTTGAAGAAAGACAAAGTCTGGTTACAGTTCAACTCCCTGGATTAAGGTTGCAATCATCCCCTTTGCAAATGTGTGTCAGCATTTTTGCTTCCATTCTTTCTACCTTTCTGCAGTGAAAAAACTCTCATAAACCCTGAGTGCTTCTTGAAATGGGGCTTGTTACTAAAGACTCAGCCATTCCTTTTCTTTCACTGTTGTATAACACACCAACCCGCGCTTTCATATTTAGTAATATAAAAACGGCTACATTACCTAGCCCAACCCCTTTGTAAGGCTACCACTGCCAGGGACATGTAGAGATGACATGCCTGACCTTTCTGAAAGAAAAGGAAGAATGCTCCCAAACTGAATTCTTAGCGTGAGAATGTTCAACCTTCAGAGTTCCTAAACACCTGCTGGCTTGTTACTTTATATAAACCCATCATTGAATTAAAGGAGCTCTCTGAGCTGACTATTTCTTCCCACAGAATGAGGATTAGATTTCTTGAATTTGGCTTGGCTCTGGCCTATATGCCTTCTTCCTTCTAAAGAGTGAACTCTGGCAGATAGTTTCCGGTTTTCTGCTCATCTGTGGTCATTGCCTCTTTTGCAGCGTTCAAGAGTCATGTAAAGTTTCTTTTGCCTCCACTATGCCATTGGTTGGGTCTCAGATGGCACTGGGGGGGAAGTAAGGTAAGAGAAACCCAAGTAAGATGGTAGGTGTTGCAAGAGGGCATCAGAGGGCAAACACACGGAAACCATACTCACAGAAATCTAGTCAGTCTAATCACACTAGGACCACAGCCTTGTCTAACTCAATGAAACTAAGTCATGCCTGTGGGGCATCCCAAGACGGGCGGCTCATGGTGGAGAGATCTTACAGAATGTGGTCCACTGGAGAAGGGAATGGCAAACCACTTCAGTATTCTTGCCTTGAGAACCCCATGAACAGTATGAAAAGGCAAAATGATAGGATACTGAAAGAGAAATTCCCCAGGTCAGTAGGTGCCCAATATGCTACTGGAGATCAGTGGAGAAATAACTCCAGAAAGAATGAAGGGATGGAGCCAAAGCAAAAAGAATACCCAGTTGTGGATGTGACTGGTGATAGAAGCAAGGTCCGATGCTGTAAAGAGCAATATTGCATAGGAACCTGGAATGTCAGGTCCATGAATCAAGGTAAATTGGAAGTGGTCAAACAAGAGATGGCAAGAGTGAATGTCGACATTCTAGCAATCAGCGAACTGAAATGGACTGGAATGGGTGAATTTAACTCAGATGACCATTATATCTACTACTGCGGGCAGGAATCCCTCAGAAGAAATGGAGTGGCCATCATGGTCAACAAAAGAGTCTGAAATGCAGTACTTGGATGCAATCTCAAAAATGACAGAATGATCTCTGTTTGTTTCCAAGGCAATCCATTCAATATCACAGTAATCCAAGTCTATGCCCCAACCAGTAACACTGAAGAAGCTGAAGTTGAACGGTTCTATGAAGACCTACAAGACCTTTTAGAACTAACACCCAAAAAAGATGTCCTTTTCATTATAGGGGACTGGAATGCAAAAGTAGGAAGTCAAGAAACACCTGGAGTAACAGGCAAATTTGGCCTTGGAATACGGAATGAAGCAGGGCAAAGACTAAGAGAGTTTTGCCAAGAAAATGCACTGGTCATAACAAACACCCTCTTCCAACAACACAAGAGAAGACTCTATACATGGACATCACCAGATGGTCAACACCGAAATCAGATTGATTATATTCTTTGCAGCCAAAGATGGAGAAGCTCTATACAGTCAGCAAAAACAAGACCAGGAGCTGACTGTGGCTCAGACCATGAACTCCTTATTGCCAAATTCAGACTGAAACTGAAGAAAGTAGGGAAAACCACTAGACCATTCAGGTATGACCTAAATCAAATCCCTTATGATTATACAGTGGAAGTGAGAAATAGATTTAAGGGCCTAGATTTGCTAGATAGAGTGCCTGATGAACTATGGAATGAGGTTCGTGACATTATACAGGAGACAGGGATCAAGACCATCCCAATGGAAAAGAAATGCAAAAAAGCAAAATGGCTGTCTGGGGAGGCCTTACAAATAGCTGTGAAAAGAAGAGAAGAGAAAAGCAAAGGAGAAAAGGAAAGATATAAACATCTGAATGCAGAGTTCCAAAGAATAGCAAGAAGAGATAAGAAAGCCTTCTTCAGCAATCAATGCAAAGAAATAGGGGAAAACAACAGAATGGGAAAGACTAGGGATCTCTTCAAGAAAATCAGAGATACCAAAGGAACATTTCATGCAAAGATGAGCTTGATAAAGGACAGAAATGGTATGGACCTAACAGAAGCAGAAGATATTAAGAAGAGATGGCAAGAATACACAGAAGAACTGTACAAAAAAGATCTTCACGACCCAGATAATCACGATGGTGTGGTCACTGACCTAGAGCCAGACATCCTGGAATGTGAAGTCAAGTGGGCCTTAGAAAGCATCACTACGAACAAAGCTAGTGGAGGTGATAGAATTCCAGTTGAGCTGTTCCAAATCCTGAAAGATGATGCTGTGAAAGTGCTGCACTCAATATGCCAGCACATTTGGAAAACTCAGCAGTGGCCACAGGACTGGAAAAGTCAGTTTTCATTCCAATCCCAAAGAAAGGCAATGCCAAAGAATGCTCACATTACCACACAGTTGCACTCATCTCACACGCTAGTAAAGTAATGCTCAAAATTCTCCAAGCCAGGCTTCAGCAATATGTGAACTATGAACTTCCTGATGTTCAAGCTGGTTTTAGAAAAGGCAGAGGAGCCAGAGATCAAATTGCCAACATCCGCTGGATCATGGAAAAAGCAAGAGAGTTCCAGAAAAACATCTATTTCTGCTTTATTGACTATGCCAAAGCCTTTGACTGTGTGGATCACAATAAACTGTGGAAAATTCTGAAAGAGATGGGAATACCAGACCACCTCATCTGCCTCTTGAGAAATCTGTATGCAGATCAGGAAGCAACAGAACTGGACATGGAACAACAGACTGGTTCCAAATACGAAAAGGAGTTTGTCAAGGCTGTATATCATCACCCTGCTTATTTAACTTCTATGCAGAGTACATCATGAGAAACGCTGGACTGGAAGAAGCACAAGCTGGAATCAAGATTGCTGGGAGAAATATCAGTAACCTCAGATATGCAGATGACACCACCCTTATGGCAGAAAGTGAAGAGGAACTAAAAAGCTTCTTGATGAAAGTGAAAGTGGAGAGAAAACGTTGGCTTAAAGCTCAACATTCAGAAAACAAAGATCATGGTATCCGGTCCCATCACTTCATGGGAAATAGATGGGGAAACAGTGGAAACAGTGTCAGACTTTATTTTTCTGGGCTCCAAAATCAGTGCAGATGGTGACTGCAGCCATGAAATTAAAAGACGCTTACTCCTTGGAAGGAAAGTTATGACCAACCTAGATAGCATATTCAAAAGCAGAGACATTACTTTGCCAACAAAGGTCCGGCTAGTCCAGGCTATGGTTTTTCCTGTGGTCATGTATGGATGTGAGAGTTGGACTGTGAAGAAGGCTGAGCGCCGAAGAATTGATGCTTTTGAACTGTGGTGTTGGAGAAGACTCTTGAGAGTCCCTTGGACTGCAAGGAGATCCAACCAGTCCATTCTGAAGGAGATCAGCCCTGGGATTTCTTTGGAGGGAATGTTGCTGAAGCTGAAACTCCAGTACTTTGGCCACCTCATGACAAGAGTTGACTCATTGGAAAAGACCCTGATGCTGGGAAGGATTTGGGGCAGGAGGAGAAGGGGACGCCAGAGGATGAGATGGCTGGATGGCATCACTGACTCGATGGACATGAGTCTGAGTGAACTCTGGGAGTTGGTGATGGACAAGGAGGCCTGGCGTGCTGCGATTCATGGGGTCGCAAAGAGTCGGACACGACTGAGCGACTGATCTGATCTGAAAGGACGACATATGGATGGACACCTGAATGTGAGTCCTCGCTCTGCTATGATTGGTAGTTTGGTTTGAGGACAGCCAATTAGCTTCTCTGCCTCCCAGTCTCCTACTTGAGAAATGGAGACACCAATAATACATGTCTTCCAGAACTGTGGTCAGGTCTTAATGAAATAAGGCATGTGAAAATGCACTGCCAAGTGTACAGTGCTTTGTAAGTGCTGTTTATTTTTATTACATCCCCAGACTCTGGTATCCAAACCGTGCGTTCACTTCAGATCAATATACTTTAGTACGAACCCCTTCTCATCTGAGGCATAGGGTGTACACAGTTGAGAAAGAGGTGCTGACTTTGCCTTCAGAGAGCATTCACTCTAGAAATGAACTTAAGAGGACAAAAGAGTTTATTCACATTTGCTTTGTGAATCTGGAAAATTAGCTTAGTTTCTGTGAAGGTGGGTTTCTCCATCTGTGAAATGTAAGTGGAAGCTGGAGCTCCAATACTTTGATCACCTGACGCGAAGAGCTCACTCATTGGAAAAGACCCTGATGCTGGGGAAGATTGAAGGCAGGGGCAGAACGGGGTGACAGAGGATGAGATGGTTGGATGGCATCACCAACTTGATGAACATGAGTTTAAGCAAGCTGTGGGAGTTGGTGATGGACAGGGAGGCCTGGCGTGCTGCAGTCCCTGGGGTAGCAAAGATTCAGACACAACTTAGCGAGTGAAAAACAAATAAGCAAATAAGACAGTACACATGAAGTCCTGAGCTCAGTGCCTGACGTATCTAGTTACCTAGTAAGTCGTATCTTTCCAAGGGGATAAGATAAGCACCAACCTAGTATGACAAAAGTTCAAATAACTAAACAGGAATCATCACATATTGTTGAAAAAAAGTCTAGAAAGTCTTCACAGAAGATTAAAATCTGGCCCGAGGCTTGAGGGATAAAATAGCTTCTGTCTTTGAAGAACATGGTAGCAAATGGCTAGTGCTGAGACTGAGCAGGACCCTGTGGGGTTCCTGAGCGGGGAAGCCTTTCTGTCACTCATTGCTCATTTCTGCAGACAAGCCTCCAGCCTCCATGACCTTTCCAGAGTTCCAAAGGGCAGATTCTAACAGTTGTTAATCAAGGGAGGGGCGGCCAAGAAACCACCTGAGGCAAGATTACAGGGACCAGAGAAGCTCACCAGGGTTAGAAGACCTGCCACTTGAGATGAAATTAAAGGAGTGCAAGCCCTGCACACACACTAATCTTATCAGCAACCCCAGCCTTGAACTATTGCTATATAGTGAAAGTGAAAGTGAAGTCACTCAGTCCTGTCCTTTGCGACCCCATGGACTGTAGCCTACCAGGCTTCTCCATCCATGGGATTTTCCAGGCAAGAATACTGGAGTGGGTTGCCATTTCCTTCTCCAGGAGATCTTCCCGACCCAGGGATTGAACCCAGGTCTCCCGTATTGTAGGCAGACGCTTTACCATCTGAGCCACCAAGGAAGTCCATTGCTAACTCCTCATCAAAACCTCCAGGGTGGGGACACATAGATTTTGAGGGCAGAAGCCCACTATGTCCCCCCTCACCTGGCAAAGCAATAAAGCTTTTTTCTCTTTACTCAAAACTCTGTCTCTGAAATTTGATTCAGTAATGGTGCATAGAGGTTGAGAGTTCAGCATCAGTATGTATCAATCAGGCTTTCATGGTAACTCAGAGATAAAGAATCTGTCTTCCAATGCAGGAGATGTGGGTTTGAAACCTGGGTCAGGAAGAGCCCCTGAAGAAGGAAATAGCAACCCACTCCAGCATTCTTGCCTGGAAATCCCACTGACAGAGGAGCCTGGCGGGCTACAGTCCATGGGGTTGCAAGAGTCAGACACTACTTAGTGACTACATAACAACAACGTATCAATCACTGTTCAAAACACTTTGTATGTATTATCTCATTTAATACATCCCCTGACATGGTTGCAGGGGATGTATTAAATGAGATACAGTACAGTTAGAACTGGACATGGAACAACAGACTGGTTCCAAATAGGAAAAGGAGTATGTCAAGGCTGTATTTGTCACCCTGCTTATTTAACTTATATGCAGAGTACATCATGAGAAACGCTGGGCTGGAAGAAAAACAAGCTGGAATCAAGATTACCAGGAGAAATATCAATAACTTGAGATATGCAGTTGGAGAAGGCAATGGCAACCCACTCCAGTACTCTTGCCTGGAAAATCACATGGATGGAGGAGCCTGGTAGGCTGCAGTCAATGGGGTCGCTAACAGTTGGGCATGACTGAGCGACTTCACTTTCACTTTTCACTTTCCTGCATTGGAGAAGGAAATGGCAACCCACTCCAGTGTTCTTGCCTAGAGAATCCCAGGGACTGGGGAGCCTGGTGGGCTGCCGTCTATGTGGTCGCACAGAGGTGGGCATGACTGAAGTGACTTAGCGGCAGCAGCAGCAGATATGCAGATGACACCACCCTTATGGCAGAAAGTGAAGAGAAACGAAAAAGTCTCTTGATGAAAGTGAAAGTGGAGAGTGAAAAAGTTGGCTTAAAGCTCAACATTCAGAAAATGAAGATCATGGCATCTGGTCCCATCACTTCATGGGAAATAGATGGGGAAACAGTGTCAGACTTTATTTTTGGGGGCTCCAAAATCACTGCAGATGGTGATTGCAGCCATGAAATTAAAAGATGCTTACTCCTTGGAAGAAAAGTTATGACCAACCTAGATAGCATATTAAAAAGCAGAGACATTACTTTGCCAACAAAGGTCCGTCTAGTCCAGGCTATGGTTTTTCCAGTGGTCATGTACGGATGTGAGAGTTGGACTGTGAAGAAAGCTGAGCACCGAAGAATGGATGCTTTTGAACTGTGGTGTTGGAGAAGACTCCTGAGAGTCCCTTGGACTACAAGGAGATCCAACCAGTCCATCCTAAAGAGATCAGTCGTGGGTGTTCTTTGGAAGGACTGATGCTGAAGCTGAAACTCCAGTACTTTGGCCACCTCATGCAAAGAGTTGACTCATTGGAAAAGACTCTGATGCTGGGAGGTATTGCGGGCAGGAGGAGAAGGGGACGCCAGAGGATGAGATGGCTGGATGGCATCAATGACTCGATGGACGTGAGTCTGAGTGAACTCTGGGAGTTGGTGATGGACAAGGAGGCCTGGCGTGCTGCGATTCATGGGGTCGCAAAGAGTCGGACACGACTGAGCGACTGAACTGAACTGAACTGACATGGTTAGTGTTGTTATCCTTATTCTGCAAAGAGAAGGGTGAAGCACTGAGAGTCAAGGTGATGAACCCCAAGTCCCATGGATGTTTGGGGATCAGAGCAGGGACTAGATCCAAGCAGCCTGACTCCTGAACTTCAACTCATAACCTAAGCACAGAACTGGTTATTGTCTGTTTGTTTTCCCGGGAGCTTTTATTGATGATGATGATGGCTAGGAGGGCACCTAGGAATCCTGAGGGATTTGGGAGGCCAAGTCACTCAGTGGATGCACAAGGCCTGGGCATGTGGAGGTATGTTAGGGCAGGTATGTTAAGGAGGTATGTTACGGCACATGGCAGTATATTAGGTAATGTTAGGGAACATTCATCTTAGGATTCTGTGGCTCCTTCTTTGGGAAAGGGAGAGAACATCTTTAGCGGGGAGCAATTTGAAGAGATGGGATATTGGATAAGAGGTATAGGGATGATGGGAAGCACCACAGGAACAGAGAAGATGAAGGAAAACGTAGGGTCCTCCTCTCCCAAGAAGAAGCCATGTAAAGAGAAGAGGCACAGTCGGAGAGAAACCTTGCGTGATGAAAAAGTTTAGGGATGAAAGGGCAAGAGGGACAAGGTTGCCCCAGTGGACACAGAGAGGTCACAGAGAACAGCCTGGCACTGAGCCCAGCTGATGTCTATTGATTGTGCAGGCAGTAAGAAGGAGGGTTCCAGATTTTGCAAATCTGGGAAAGATTGAAGGCGGGAAGAGAAGGGAACGACAGAGGATGAGATGGTTGAATGGTATCACCAACTCAATAGACATGAGTTTGAGTAAACTCCGGGAGTTGGTGATGGACAGGGAGACCTGGTGTGCTGCAGTCCTTGGGATCGCAAAGAGTCGGACACGACTGAGTGACAGAACTGAACTGAACTGAGGCCATACTGAAATTCATGGCCTGGGTTTGAAACCAAGCAGAACCCTTGTGAAGCTCCTGGGCATGGAAGCCTTTCAACAGTTGCAATCAGGGAAGGGAAGGGATGCAGAGACAATAGTGCAGCCTTGGGGCAGGGTCCTGGTTCCACCTCAAGGGATACACATAACAGTTCAAGCTCTTCTTCAGAGCTCTTAATAAAACCCCCACCGAATGGAAGATGTTCCAGAGAGAATGTCACAGTTCAATAACCTTGAGAAGCTCATTAGGACACTTCCTGATTAAAGGAGTGCAGGCCCTGCACACATCCTGATCTTTATCAGCAACTCTGCCCTCGAACTCTGCTATATCCTCCCAGGTTGGGACACAGGTTTTCAGGGCATGATCCCGCTTCATCCCCCTTTGCCTGGCAAAGCAATAAAGCTATTATTTTCTTCTTCACCCAGAACTCTGTTTCTGAGACTTGATTTGACATCAGTCCACAGAAGCCAAGTTTTCCACATTGTTTCCTTAGGAAGATACCTTGTCTAAGAAACCAAGGTTAGGGCTGTCCTGGTGGCTCAGTGGTAAACAATCTGTCTGCCAGTGCAGGAGACAGGGGTTCAATCCCTGGTCTGGGAAGATCCCACATGTCGTGAAACGAGCAAGCCTGCAGGCCACAACCCTTGAGTCTGTACTCTAGAGCCTGGGAACAGCAACTACTGAGCCCTAGAACCCTTACACCCCAACAAGAGGAGCCACCACCATGAAAAGCCCTAACACTGCAATAAAGAGTAGCCCTCACTTGCCACAACTAGAGAAAAGCCCTCACAGCACCCAAGACCCAGCAGAGTGAATAAATAAAATGTTAACAAAAGAAAAATAAGAAACCAAGTTTAACCCCTTCTCAGGCCACAAAATGCTGGTGACCTTTGACTTCAACCAGAGATTCATCTGAAAGTCTTTCACTGGTGTCACCCCCCATCAGGTCTTAGCAATTAGGCGTTTTTTTAAAAAGGTTAGCCTTGCAATTTTTCTAAGCTCACACAGAAGAATGTCATTGTGTGCATGTTTAATTAATCACATCGACATTTAGATTGTGAAAAGCACTTCCACAAAGTACATTGAAGCAAACAATAAACACCCTTCAATCTTTGAAACCCAAATTGCCATCAGAATGCACATTTTCCGTGCGAAGCAGACAGACTCAATGTACATTTCCTTTGTTATCTTATTTTGCATCTCCTCTCTCAAATGCAGAATTTTATGGACATAATTTCATGAGGCCTCCAGGGTCAACTTTCTTTTCTATAGAATCATTCTGTATCTTTTACAGCCCTGTATTGTTAGCATTTAGATTCAAGGTTGCTTCCTCTGCAAAAGTTAATTGGATGGTATGATGGTTATTCGATGATGATGTATTACACTGCCTTGGTGTTACCCTTGGGTCTGCCTTTTCATTAACTGTCGGAGAGCATGCCTTACTAAGGCTTTTTGGCTCCTAATCACATGAGCAGCTTTCACTTACTTTCTGTCAGTAACATCAGGGGTTTCCCTGATAGCTCAGCTGGTAAAGAATCCACCTGCAATGCAGGAGACCCCTATTTGATTCCTGGGTCAGGAAGATCTGCTGGAGAAGGGATAGGCTACCCACTCCAGTATTCTTGGGCTTCCCTTATGGCTCAGCTGGTAAAGAATCTGCCTGCAATGGGGGAGACTTGGGTTTGATCCTGGGTTCGATCTTCCCTGGGTTGGGAAGATCCCCCGGAGAAGGGAAAGGCTGCTGCTGCTGCTGCTGCTGCTGCTAAGTCGCTTCAGTCGTGTCCGACTCTGTGCGACCCCATAGATGGCAGCCCACCAGGCTCCCCCGTCCCTGAGATTCTCCAGGTAAGAACACTGGAGTGGATTGCCATTTCCTTCCACTCCAGTATTCTGGCCTGGAGAATTCCATGAATTGTATAGCCCATGGAGTTGCAAAGAGCTGGACACAGCTGAGCGACTTTGACTAACTAATCACATGAGCTCACCTTTGCATGCAAAATTAGAGATGCTGTAAGGTAGTTGGCATAAATTA
This sequence comes from Bos mutus, assembly GCF_027580195.1. Taxonomy (NCBI): domain Eukaryota; kingdom Metazoa; phylum Chordata; class Mammalia; order Artiodactyla; family Bovidae; genus Bos; species Bos mutus. The sequence goes on along the minus strand of NC_091618.1, from coordinate 20,258,074 downwards.
TTCTATCACTCAACCACAAAAGCATCTTTCTTTTGGCAAAATATTTATGCTTTTTAAGTAACTTCCCTGCCCATGCATTTCTGCTGTCTCTAATGAAGGAAAATCTGAAGTGCTACTAGGGTAGTCCAGGCTGCTGCTGCTGCTGCTGCTGCTAAGTCCCTTCAGTCATGTCCAACTCTCTGCGACCCCGTAGACGGCAGCCCACCAGGCTCCCCCGTCCCTGGGATTCTCCAGGCAATAACACTGGAGTGGGTTGCCATTTCCTTCTCCAATGCATGAAAGTGAAAAGTGAAAGTGAAGGCGCTCAGTAGTGTCTGACTCTTCGCGACCCCACGGACTGCAGCCCACCAGGCTCCTCCATACATGGGATTTTCCAGGCAAGAGTACTGGAGTGGAGTGCTATCGCCTTCTCCGAGTCCAGGCTACCATTTGTATTTTGCCAAAAAGACCCAGAGAACTGCTGCACCTTTCTTTTGTAAAATAAAATTACTGTCAAAACTACCTGCTGGAAGTTGTATCAGTTTTGCTTCTATAAAAATAGGTCAACACCCCCAGTGAGTATATATTAAGTGGAAAAATAAATGCTATCGATCATCTGTGTTCACCCTTTTCTACAATGTTGATTCCCCCATCCCATTTTCTTGCTTCCGTTAGAAACTGTTACAGGTGGTTTCTAAATATTTGCTACCGATCAGCAGTCATCCCAGAACAAAGATTTTATTCACTCATGTACTTATTTGTTTGTTCAACCATTTATTTATCGACTGTTAACTGAGCACCCCAACTACCTAGCACAACTGAAGGCGCCTCCAGTACATTAGTGAAAAGGATAATTAGCATTCTGGAGCTTACATCCTCGTGGGAGACAGTGAGATAATCGACAACAAACATGTGAGTTTGTTGAGAACAATACCGTATCCAGGAAGTTCATAAGCACTCAGGAAAGAGTAAAATACATAAATGAAAAGGAGAGCAAGTTTAAGGAGATGGAGGATTGGGGTGTGTATGTGTGGGAGGCAGGTTGCCACGTTAAATAGGGTCATCCAGATAGGCCCTGTTGAGAAAGTGAGATGGAGAGAGGTGGGTGAGTTTGCCAGTTATCTGCCTTAAAAACAGAGGCAGCAGCTAGAGTAAAGGCCCCATGCAGGAGCCTGGCGTCTACCCAAGGAGGCGAGAGGTGAGAATGGCCGGGCAGAGAGAGAAAGAGGCAGAGCCTTGTAGCAAGGGAGGACGAAGGTGGGGGCAGGCATTACAGGACCCGGAGTAGCAATATGCTGGGTGCAACTTCCTGTTTAAAAAAGGACCTCCTTGTATCTGGTGGAGAATGGACAGCAGAGAGCGAGGTAGGTGTGGAAGCAGGGAGACCAAAGGATTTCTTAAAGTGACATCAGAAAATATTAAAAACCCTCTTGGTTTACATCAGACTCAAAAATAGAAAACCAAAGACAAGCACACCAGGACCTCCTGCTCAGTCCCTTTCTTGCAGAGAGAGCTTGCCCACCCTCTCATCACAGGCGGCAACATGCCTAGCACATGGCTTCTTCCACTTGCAAGAAGCATGAGACATAAGTTAACTTGGTTTTTCCCTTTGGGGAAAGCACTGCTGTATCACACAAGACGAGTCATCAAGTCAAGGGGCACTGAGGCAGATACAAGGTTGGAACGTTCCAGAAGTAGTTCTGGACTGCATGGTGATGCAAGCAAAGAACAAAGGCAAGAACGGGGCCCTGCATTGGGCTCTACTCTCAATGCATCTAATTGATGTCATAGACACAGAGCTCCTATTGGATATTTACAGTGACGAGGCGTAAAACCCCACACTGCACCTCACCTTCTCATTGTCTTTGAACTTTCTGATGCGGCTTAGATTTGTGTCAGTCTACTTGTTTCTTCTCCAAAATCTAGCATTAGGGATGTCGTGGAGAGAAAGGGAGAGAGAGAGATTGATCACTGATACAAAAGAGGGTTTTGAAATCAAGACACAAGACCTGTGGCAATAACAGTTTTAAAGAACTGACTATGTTAACAAGCACGCATGTGAGCTCAGTTGTGTCTCACCCTTTTATGACACCATGGACTATAGCCTGCTAGGCTCCTCTGTCCAAGGGATTCTCCAAACTAGAATACTGGAGTGGGTTGCCATTTCCTCCTCCGGGGGAACCTCCCAACCCAGAGATCAAATCCACATCTCTTGCATTTCCTATGTTGGCAGGCAGTATCTTTAACCACTGAGTCATCTGGGGAGCCCTATGTAAACATAAGCAAGAATTCTTAGGGCTCTCAATCATTTCAAAGGACTGAGAATGTAGGAGAACAGCTATTAGGAAAAAAATCCTAGGGGAGACTTCTGCCCTAGAAATAAGAGATCCCTAGGCCTCTGCTGAGCCGAGTAAAGCCATCAGAAAGTTTAAATGGGATGACAGGGAAATCCGTCATCACAGTTCAGGTCAGTTCTGTCGCTTAGTCATGTTCGACTCTTTGCGACCCCATGGACTGCAGCATGCCAGGCCTCCCTGTCCATCACCAACTGTCGGAGTTTACTCAAACTCATGTCCATTGAGTCGGTGATGCCACCCAACCATCTCATCCTCTGTCATTCCCTTTTCCTCCTGCCTTCAATCTTTCCCAGCATCAGGGTCTTTTCCAATAAGTCAGTTCTTTGCATCAGGTGGCCATAGTATTAGAATTTCAGCTTCAGCATCAGTCCTTCCAGTGAATATTCCATCATCACAAGAGACTAGGAACAACATTGGAAGGTCATTTAGCCAGAGGATGGCATATAGGTTGCAGACCTCATTGCCAGCTGGGAGGAACTGAGCTGTGAAGGACTCTAGGGCTACACCTGGTATCAGTTTAGAAATAGTACAATGAGGGCAAATGATGTCTGCCTGGGGCTAAGGAGGCAGGAATGGTGTGTGCCCAGACAACATATTTAATGTTCCTGACCAGCCTCTTGCCTCCATAACTGTCTACATTCAAATCATCTTAGATAGATGAGATGCTATTCTATTTTTGAAGAGGCTTGCAGAGGACAATATATAAACTTCTTTTAGAAATGCAAAGATAGTTACTTAGAATAAAATTCCCTTGTGTTATCTAAAGATTTGCTGCTTTAAAGTTCTTTTGTCTTGGCCTTGCTGGAAATTGGAGAAGTGCCATGTCCGAGGAACCTACTGCAGTGTCCTGGCCACAATCTGCGTGGAGACCTTGGACTCTCTCCCCTGCCTTCAACCATCGGCTCCTGCGATCTGGGGCTTCCTTCCCACAATGTGTTGTTCACCACCTTGGTCCCCCACCTGTTGACACAGGGGTCCCCTGAGAGAGTCTCAGGGAGGCGGTGGGTCACAGGGAATCTAGATTCTTGTCCTGGGTCTGCCACCAACTCCTTCTGAGACATTTTTTGCTTTATGTTTCAGAGTCTGATTTTTCTCATCTGTGAAATGAGGGGGACTTTAACCTGGGCACAAGGACCGGCCTGAGATTCTTGTGGATATGCTTGGGGCACAGTTCAGGGAAGGGGACTGGCATTTTTATCAGGTCCTCAAAAGGGGGCTGTAACCCCCAAACCCTTAAGAAGTAAGGAGCTTTCTAAAATTCTTTCCACATGAAACTTTTGTCTGTGAAGATCCCTTTTCATGTAACTGATAACTATATATATGCTCACAGCTGGAAGATGAGGCCCACAAGCACTCTTCAAATGGCAACTTCCGGTTCTTACAGAGCATGGACTCATATTAATATTAAATAGACCCATTTTAGTCACATCTGTGGAAGATGACTCAAGTAGACAAAAGTGTAACCTGCATAAGAAAGAGGAAGTAGGGTTGTTAAAATGACCCTTGAGGGCATGAGAATTATGAAAAAGGAGACACTGGGACTTCCCTGGCGATCCAGTGGTTAAGACTCTGCAGTTCCTTTGCAGGGGACCTGGGTTTGATACCCGGTCGGGGAACTAAGATCCCACATGCTGTGTGGTGGTGGTGGAGGCAGTGCTAAAAAAATGAAAAAGGAGGCATTGTTCCAGAGGATTCTTTTGTCTCTCAATGGTTGTCATTCACAGGCAGTGCTCATGGGAGACACAGGAGAGGGTTCCCTGGGAGAGGCAACTCAGCTCTCTTCATCCTGAAGGTGGTCCAGCCACCCGGCTCCAATCTAGGCTGCAGAATGCAGTAAGGACAGTTTAGCCACCTTGGCCATATGCTGTTGTCAACTAGATGAAATATGCCAGACTCATGGGAAAAGGCCTGGAAAGGTAATAAAATGACCCTCTGGCGGGAGAAGGGACATAGAAGGGGGGATGGGGGGGCGTGTGCCTTAGGGTAACGGGGGATTTACCGGCTGATTTCATTTCCTACAGCTGATATGACAGATGTCCACAAGCTGGAAGGTTGAAAACACCAGGAATTTATTCTCTCACAGTTCTGGAGGCTAAAAGTCCACAATGGTGGTGTCATAGGGCGGTGCTCCCTCCAGAGTCTCTGGGGAAGGATCCTTCCTGCTTCTTCCAGTTTCCTGGGGGTCCTGGGTCTTCCTTGGCTTTCATTGCTCTGTCCTCTGCCTCTCTCATCATGTGGCCTTCTTCCCAAAGTGATCCCATGTCTTCTTTACTAACTGATCACATCTTCAAAGACCCTAATTCTAAATAAGATCACACCCTGAGGTCCTGGGTGAATGGGGGACATTATTCAACCCATGACGCTAGCACTGTCTGAAGTTCTTTTTTAAAAAATGAGTCTGTATCTGTGTTTTATTTAGCATATTGAAAAACAAAAGGAAACAACAACAACAAAGGGTGTTGTCAGAAGCCACACACACACACACACACACACACGCATGCATTTACTCCTTTATTCCGGCTGGATTGTAGTGGAGGTGGTTGATGGGAAGACAGAGAAATATACTAATAATAGCTAACACTTGTGGAGTGCTCATTATTTGCCAGACACTATCCTAAGTGCTTTGTTTGTTTATTGTTCTGTTTTAGAAGGATCCCTTTCATTAGTTTTGGAAATAAACATAAGATTAACCACCCCAGATTAAGTTAACAAATTTGGAGAAACAGGGGCAAACGGTGATAGTCAAAGTGTTAGTTGCTCAGTGGTATCCAACTCTTTGAGACCCCATGGACTGTAGCCCACCAGACACCTCTGTCCATGGGATTCTCCAGGCAAGAATACAGGAGTGCTTCCCATTTCCTGCTCCAGGGGATTTTCCTGACCCAGGGATTGAACTTGGGTCTCTTTAATTGCAGGAAATACTTAACGGACTGAGCCACAAGGGAAGCCCTGGGGGGCAAATGGTAGGTACCATAAACAACGGGATGAGTTCCTTATTTTCCTTTAAGTGCTGTCCTCCAGGACACACATTGGCCATGCTGCTGACCTTGAGCACATGGGTCAGCTGACCACTGCAGGACCCCAGCATGCTCTGAGGGCAGCATTTAAATTTGAATGTTTAAATTTAGCTATGAATCCACTCTTTCTCCTTTTTTAGTAGGTAGCAAATTAAAACTTATCTCCTTGTGCAAGGAGTTCAGAACATATATCATGTAGCTGCAAGCACTCAATTTAGTTTTCCTGAGGTGGGCTGCGGGGAGGACAAGTTGCATTAATTTTTGGGGTCCAGTGAAAAATGAAAATGTGGGACCTCTTCTTTAAAAAATAAGGGAAGAAGTGCTTTTTGTATACTGAATCACCTAATCTTCATAGCAACCTTAGGAAGTAGGTGATACTATCATTTCCATCTTACAGAAAATAAAAAAGAAAACTGAAGCATGGAAGACTTAAGTTCCTTATGTAAGCTCCCAGGGGAGACCCAGGATTGGAATCCAGACGGTGTGACTCAGTAGCTGTGCTCACAGCTGCCCTGTTGTCCTGTCTGTCTATGAGCAGACAGACATAGGAGACAGAGGTCTGACTAAAGCAGCCTATCACCACTTCCTAAACACAAAGAGACCCACATCCTCCCCTCCCCCCTCCAAATACAACAACAATAATAAATGAGCATGTCATTTCCATGGTTAGATGAGTTTGGGACACTTCATCTGCAGAATCCATTGAACTGGATGTTGTCAGATAGTTAGAACAAATAAAGACTAGCATGAAAGTGTTAGTTGTTCCTTGCGACCCCAGGGACTATAGCCTGTCAGGCTCCTCTGTCAATGGAATTCTCCAGGCAAGAATTCTGGCCATTCCCTTCTCCAGGGGATCTTCCCAACCCAGGGTTCAAACCCAGGTGTCCTGCATTGCAGGTGGATTCTTTATTGTCTGAGCCACCAGAAAAGTCCAAGACTGAGTGATATACAGATGTGCATGAGCATCACCGACTGCCTTGCCAACCACACAGACCACAAGTGATTTCAACCAATCAGAGTGCAGCGTCACAATGGTCAAAGTAGCCACGTACCCAAGGGGGTTCAATTACAGTGGCTTCTAGCAAATTTTAGCTAAACCGCAGTTGCAGTTGACTTGTACATTACAAGCAACACACACTGAGCAAAGAAAACTGGAATTAGCAGGCATCTTTAAAATACCGGAGAAGAATGAGTGGAGTGCTTACATTTGAATGTCAGGTCCCCTACTGAGTCTTTTTTCTTATTTGAGCCTTACCTTTGCCAAATGCTATGACCTTCTGAATCATTGCTGGCCCCAGGGCTGGAAGGGTGACTGTTAATAAAGCAGTAGGTTATCTTTATGGTAAAAATGGCTACAGGCTTGTTCCTGTAAACCTGCTCCAGGGGTTCCCCCACTTCTGAAGTGGACTCTGCTCTGTGACTCTCTGCACATTCTGTAAGGACAAATCTATACTTCATCAACTACCTGAATGAATATTGGGGACATTTTCACCGGGGGAAGTTTGGTGTCTAACTTTCCAGGTAATTTCCCTCATCTGAATAACTTGAGTGAAAACAGGTCCAAGCACACAGCCTGACGCTCTGGGGGTGGTGTGACATCCTCGGGCTATACCAGCCCGGTTGTGTTCCAGGGTGTTTATACCCCTGAAGGCCAGATCAAGACCAAAGAAGCACATATTCCTGTCTCTTCCTGCTCTCATGTAGGGCTGGGTCTGACTGACAAGAGCACCTAACAGATAGCACAGTGCTGACTGCAGACACTAAATCATGGGTTCTGAAGTCACCCCACCACTGATCTTTAAATCTCAGCTCCATCACTTCCCAGTTGTAAGACCTTGGCATGGGCCTTGACTCGGGAGCCTTAGTTTCTTCATTTGTAAAATGGACATGTCTGTATGTCTTTATGTCTGTAGCCTACCGCTGAAGGCTGGTGTGAGAATTCATGGAGTCACTCCACAGAGCATGCTTTGCCTAGCATCTCATGCTTAGTCCCAGAAAACATTTGTCATCATTCCTGGGCATCAACAGTGGAATTCTGTGTGATCGCTTCACTTTTCAGGGGCTGAGTTGTGATGGCCACCTCAGTTAGCTGGGCTCAAGAGAGCTTCTTTGTGCTCAGTTCACCCCGTGTTGAACCATCACCTGTTCTGCAGGCATTTGGTGAAAAAAAAGAAAAGGTGGGGGGAGATGAGTGTTTTCGGAGACCCGCGTGTGCAATATCTGCATCTGAGCCCATCCAAACAGATGGCTGCTGGTAGGGTCCATAATCCTTTTGGGCAGCCCTACAAGCCATGCTGGGGTTTCTTTTCTGAAACCAGAGCAGGTTTCTCTCCCCACAGGAGCCCCATTCTTCCCCCCGAACCAGAAGGGAAGGTCCCCTTTCTCTTTTCAGCATCGGGCAAGAACAACGTTCCATTGACGACGTGAATGGAACGTTTCTTACCCGGGACGCTCTCCCTGCTGTAGACGCGGGGCCCTTTCCTCTGTCCCTTGGCTTCCAAAGACGATGACTCACGTTCTCTTTAGGCAGCCCAGGGGCCCTGATTCCAGTAAAAACTGACAAAGGGAGGGGGGCTGCTTGGTCTCAGGGTCTCTATACCAGGCTGTTTGACCTGTGGTTTTTTTTAAATTAATTTTTATTGGCGTATAGTTGCTTTACAATGTGTTAGTTGCTACTGTATAGCAGAGTGAATCAGTTATACATACACAGATACTCTTTTATAGATTCTTTTCCCATTAAATCATCACAAAATATTGAGCAGAGTTTCCTGTGCTATATAGTAGGTCCTTATTAGTTATCTCTTTTATATATAGTAGTGTGGATATATCATCCCAATCTCCCAACTTATTTCCTTCCCTTTCCCCCTTGGTAACCATAGGTTTGTTTTCTACATCTGTGACTCTATTTCTGTTGTAAATACGTTCATTTGTACCGTATTTTTGGATTCCACTTATAAGCAGTATCACATGATATTTGTCCTGTGATTTCTGACAGGTGCACGTCCTAGAGCTTTCCCTGCCTCATGGACCTCCGGGCCTGCCCAAACATCCAGCAGCATCCTCTTCACACTATATTCCTTTACCTTGCTTCATTTAGAATTAGAACACTTAGCATCACCTGGTGCATTTCCATTATCATGGATACAGTCTGGTCTCTGTTGCATGGGACCACATCTTCCAGGAGAGTAGAGACTCTCTTTTTTATTGCTGAGTTCCCAGCATCCAGCATAATGCCTGGTACACAGTAGGTGCTCAAAAAATACTGCTTGAATGAACAAACAGATGGATGAATGCAAGCTGAAAGCCACTTCTGGTTTCCCTCTAACAGCCAGAAAGTGCCTTTCTGACAAATGGATGATTAGAATCTAGTTGAATTTTTCTGGGCTTCCAGCATGACCTGAGGTTAGATCAGTCAATGGACCGGCACGGTCCTTCTGTGGTCTGGCAAGCTAGGGACACCACGTTTAGCAGCTGGTCCCTGCTCTCCGAGCAGACACCATTCAGCTGGGTGCCTCGAGACAAAACTCGCAAAGGCCACAGTAAGATGAATCCAGGTAGAGAAGTACAGCTTTGATGGTGGTGGGGACTGCTTGGGGGCAGGTCTGCGGGGAGCAGGAGGCCAGGTGACCGAGTGCCTGTTCGCCCCACAGCATCGGCCCTTCAGGTGTGCGGTTTCCTGGCGCTCTTGTGCAGAGTGTACCCAGAAACCACGCTGATGTTTCCAGGAAGTACACACCAACTGCTTGTTCTCTGTAGGTTCTTTCCTTCTTCCCTTTCTATCTCACTGTTTCTTGCAAATTAAAAAGCAAGTCAGGAAGCAATGTTAAAAATAATCAAACCACAGCTAAGGGAAAGAGCTAGCAAAAGAAGAAAAGGGGAAAAAAAAACCCACAAAAAACCAAGCTGAGTATTATTCCACAGTGCTTCACATCCAGGCCCCGAGACTGCTCATTCTGTGAGACCTTCGGGGGCCTGGGGGAGTTAATGGGCCCATGTGACTTGCCTCTGCCATTACTTAAATGGGCCATAAAGGTTAGCATTGGCTCCCTGGTCACAAACTGGAAAAAGTCACGCTCTGGGGAAGGAAGAATGCTAATAAAAAGAGAAAACCCACAGCTCCAGTTTCCTACCTTGGAAAGGCTCCTAACTTATCAGGTTAACTCCTCTCCATAAGCAAAATCAGCTCCAGGCATCAAGGGTCCTGAGCAGAAGGAAGATCTGAAGACCCCAAGCATGAGAAGTGGGGTCCCCAATAACCCCAACTCACTAGCCTACCACGGGGGTGCCTTGAGGGAGGATTGGGAGAGTTTCTGAGAGGCTCTGTGCTTCAGGTTTTGAGGCTGGGCAGGGGGCAGTCAAGGGTCTGGGGGCTTGGAAAGAGAAGGAGATTCATTTCAGAGGGGGGTCATGGCCATTTCAAATTTTTCAAGGTTTCCAGTATATGAAAACAGATGTCAAAACAGGGCCACTGTGGCATATTTTTAAATACTTACACTCAACAGATTAGCCCTTTTAATATACAAGCAAACGAGCCAACTGTGTTATTCACAGGCTAAATCCAGGACTTATTAAAAGTAGGAATTCAGAGAGTGCTGTAGGTGGCAAAGATGCACACAGGCCGTGTGTGTCTCGGGCAACATCTTTCTATTCCGTCAGCGGATCTCGTTGACACTGCGGGCAACTCAGTGATGGATGCTGTCAATATTCTCTTGTCGCAGAACACAGGCTCTAAAACACTCAGGCTCACCAGTTGAGTATGCTGGCTTTGTTGCCCCATGGAGCGTGGCATCTTAGTTCCCTAACTAGGGATTGGACTCGCGTCTCCTGTGTTGGAAGGAGGACTCTTAACCACCGGACTGCCAGAGAGGCCCCTGTCAATAGTCTAAATTTGAGTCTTTCACATAAAAGTGGGGGGACTCTCCTCTCCTCACTCAAGTACTTCCAGCGATCAAACCACGGCTGTTACATTTGCTACTGTTTGTCCTGCTTTGCTCTCAAGAAGACACAGATGGGCCTCCTCTCCGGGCCCTGCCTACAGGCCCCGAGGGTGGGGTGGCCAAGGATGAGTTGGCAGCCTGGTCGCTGGCTCCATGGGGCCTCTCCAAACACCAGGGTTTGTTCAGGACATTTTCTCTGAGTCACCCCTGGTGATAAGCACAGGCAGGAGCCTCTAAGCAAGTCAGGTTTTTAGATTCGTATTCTTGGAGGTTTGATTTCAGAATTTGCAAGTTCCGTAACAAACCTTTAGCAGCTTTGACAGAACTGTAGTCATTCTGGGAGCCAAAGCAGCAGAGACAACAATAAATAGAAGGCGGACCCAGAGGGAAGCTTTATTCTTTGATTGCATTTTTTCAACCAATATTTATTGAGCCGCTTCAAAGGGCTGTGCCCCATGCCAAGGGCCGCCGAAACAGTGGTGAGCAAACACAGACCTGGTCCTGATGAAGCCCACTGTGTAGTGGGGAGGGTTGGGGGGTAGTGGGGTTACCCGATCTGAAAAACATAAAGCCGCTGCAGTAGCAAGTGCTCTAAAGGAGAGGTGCATGCGTACTGCTAAGTTGCTTCAGTTGTGTCCAGCTCTTTGTGACCTTATGCACTTGTGTGGCCCTTGCGATAAACCTTGCGCTTGTGTGTGCTCAGTTGCTTCAGTCGTGTCTGACTCTTTGCAACTATGGCCCGCCAGGCTCCTCGGTCCATGAGGATCCACCAGGTAAGAATACTGGAGTGGGTTGCCATGCCTGCCTCCAGGGGATCTTCCTGACCCAGGGATCGAACCCACATCTCTTGCATCTCTTGTACTGCAGGCGGATTCTTTACCGCTGAGCCACTGGGGAAGCCCTGGAATGAACCTTTCTCTGCTCCAAACTCTGACTTTTTAGTTTGTTTGGCCTCACTGTGTGTTGGGTGAAAGAACTCGGGTTGGACCACAAGGCTTCTGGGTTTCTTAGGGTCTTTATCTTCCTAGCAATGGGAAGTCTCTGAAAGGCAGGGAGAGGAGACTGAGAATGCCAGAATCATTTTTGCATTGGGAAAGATCACTGGCTGCAGAGCTAACTTTTCTGAAGGTAACTTCTGTGCAAATCCAATAAGCAGAATCAGTATTCAGTTACTAGAAGTAGAAGCTGGCACCTTGCATCTGGATCTGGGTTTGAATTCAGCCTCATGCTTCATTTCTGGCCTTGGGTATGCCGGCACTTCACAGCCTCAGCTTCCTCATATATGAGATAGGGACAAAAATACCTCCTTTTGTTGTGATAGTCAAGACAAATAAATAAATAGCCTTGCCTTATACACCACAAATTCTCCTTGGGATCTGAGAGAGTAGAAACCTACTTTGATATTATATGGGAGATTAAAAAAGCTAAAATTCAGCAGGTCATACGGACTTTCAGCTTCATTTGGAGAAAACACTTTGGACGTCACCTGAACTTCACCTTCCTAAAGAATGACAGTCTGGAAATACCGACTCCTGATTCTTTAAACAACAACAACAACAACAACACAACAACAACAACACCACAACAACCACTTATTAAACTGTTTATACAAGGGGCTGCAGTCACGCCTTCTGATTTTGGCATTTATTAGATGTTAGACCATGGAGAGATGAACAATCAGAAAACATACAAACAAGTGAGCATTACAAATATAGAAACAAGGAAGCCACTGGCTGTGGGTTGAATGCATTTGTTAGTGATGAGTAAGAGATGGCTGGGTGTCACACTTGGTCACAGGGGGGCTGTGAAGCCTTCTGTCTTGGTCAGTCCAGGACTGGACATTTCAGTACTCTCCTCTCCTAGACAGCCAAGGATCCAGTTGCCTTGGCGTTCCAGCTGATGTTAAGTCAACAGTCTTGTCAAAAAGACTCCGAAGTCAACTTTCTAAGGCTCCCCCTCACTCATGAAGAGACAACGTGAGCTCCAAGGAGGATGTGAAATATATCAAATACATTTAAAAATTCTTGAGTTTGTAATGACACGGAAAAAAACATTGCTCACCATTGCAAGGTGTTAGGAAACCAATACATTATTTTGAAAGTTTGTGAATAAACAGAAGGAATCAAACAGTCACCCTGCCTTTCTGACATGAACTGTGCTAAACAGTGGCTAAGGGCCAGTTTTTCTTTATAAAAAACATTTTCTTTCAGCTGATACGTGAAGAAGGAACAACAGAGTTAGACTGTTACCATTTTGTAAACTGTAACGGATTAATAAATCTAGACACTAATCATCAAGGGCTATCAATGTCAAAAAAGACAGAAAGATATTCCCCTCTTCCTCCTCCGCCCATTATGTACCTCCTGATGGAAGAACACAAAGATAAAATTTGGCCAAAATTAAAAAAAAATTGAACTGGATACAAGTGAATTAGACCCAAGAATGCATTTCTTAGGAAACAGAGGATAGAGAAAAATGTTAAATGACATAGACAATGGTAAATGACATGACCATTAATTGAAAGGAAAAAAGGAGATAGTGGGGACTTCTTTGTGGTCCAGTGGTTAAGACTCTAAGCCTTCACTGCAGGGGTCAAGGGTCCAATCAAAGGTCAGGAAAGTAGGATTCTGCATGGTGCAGCCAATAAAATAACATAAAATTTAAAAAAAAAAAAAAGGAGATGTAGGGGTAACCATAGACTAAAAGAGATTTTACAATATGAGACACATTACTCAATTGCGAGGTGGGGATTCAAATAAACTGTAAAAAAAATTTTTTTTAAACATTGATAATTGGAACTTTGAACTCTGATGGGATATATGAGGATTTTAAGGAATTATTAATTTTTTACATGTGCTGATGGCATTGTAAAAGTGTTACTCCCTCAGTTGTGTCCCTCTTTTTTCGAGCCCATGGACTGTAGTCCACCAGGCTCCTCTGTCCATGGAATTCTCCAGGCCAGAATACTCGAGTGGGTAACCATTCCCATCTCCAGGGGAGCTTCCCAACCCATGGATGGAACCTGGGTCTCCTGCACTGCAGGTGGATTCTTCACTGTCTGAGTCACGAGTCGAGCCTAAGTTAAAAATTCATTGGCCAATCCAAAATCTGTCAATCCTTTTCTTTTACTATTAAACACATTATTATTACTAGTAATATGAAGTCTCATTTGGTCGACTTGTCCAGTCACTTTCACTGGAGATCTGGAGGCTAGCCTTGGCAATAGGAAACCTGGATTCTAATCTTACTTTCCTATTCACTGGCTGAGGGACTCTGGACTCTCTGGGTCTTCCTGGATACTCCCTGGGGAAACGAGGGACAAGAATGATTTTTAACATCCTGCTGGCTGTGGATTCCTGGAGTGATTAAGAGATTTGAGTTCTGCAGTCTGACTGTCTGGGCCAACCCATGTATATCCAAGGGTAAATTTACTTAATCCTCTAGAGTGTTGGCTTCCCGATTGTAAGAACCATAAGGCTTACCCTTAAGGGATCTTGTGAAGATTAAGTGAGATACATAATGCACTCATTCCATAAATACTAAGCACCCAGCCTGCAGCTCTAGGGGATGGAGCAGAGAAGAAAACAGTGGGGTCCAGGTTATTTGGAGCCTTAAAGGGAGATCCCAGGGAAAACACAGTAAACACTAAAGAAGGAGTAGGATTTTATTTACTTTATAACAGTGGGTCAAAGGTGGGGGTCTCTGATAAGATTAAGGGAGTGAGCAGGGCTTGCTTTCCCTTAATCTCTTCTAGAGTAGCAGGAACAGGATTTTAAATAGCCAGAACTATGAAGAAAACACAGCACAGCCATTTCACTGCGGGTGATTTTCCTGAACGTGGAAATTTTCAGGTGGAAATGTTGCAGATCCTCCGGGCTGCAATATTAAGTAGGTTGATTGGGCTTACAGAAGTTGCCTGCAGTGGGCGCATGGATAACAGCCTCCCACGTGTAGCAGTGGTTCTCAGCCAGGTGGATTTCACCTCCCTCTACCATGACTCCACATTTAGCAACCTCAGGGAATTTTCGGTTGCCACAGCAACATGGCATGGGGTGGGGAGGTCATTCTGGCATCTAGTGGGTCAAGGCCAGAGATGACGTTCAATATCCTACACGGCACAGGGCAGTCTCCACACCAAGAAATCATCTAGTCCAAAATGCCAACAGAGGCATAGCGGAGAAACCCTGCTATAGAGTGTACAGCCCCGGCAAGGGTTCCTGACTCAAGAGGGAGCTTACTGTGTTCGGGATCCAAATGGAAATCCCGTGTGGCTGAGTAGATTAGGATGAAGTGAGAGAGGCAACCTGGGCTAGACGGATGGAGAGCTGTTTAGGACACAGGGTGATGAACTCTGAATTATCCCCAAAGCACTGGGCAGCCCTTGAACCCCTTCAGGCAGGGGGAGGAAGGCAACCCAACTAATGCGCTTTGCCTGCAAGTGCGGCCGCAGTAACTCCTCCCGGCCAGCAGAGGGCGCGAGCCGACACTTGGCCTCCGGCCGCCCGGGGCGGGCCTCTTCTTGCCGTCCCCGCTTCCTCGTCTTTTCCCCTCAGGAGAAGTCGGGAAGGCGGCGGCGGCGGTTGTCCCACGACCGTCGGGCCGGTTCGCGTGGCCCGTCAGCCCTCGCTCCGCAGCGTGTCCGCCTCGCGCTCAGCCCGGTCGAGTCGAGCCGCAGCGGCCCGGGTCCGGCGCGGGCGGCGCGCGCTGACGGAGGGCGGCGGCCGCGGCCAGGGCGGCCGGTGGGACCGCAGGGTCCCCGGCGCAGCGCCGCCCGGCTCCCGGCCCTGCCGGCCTCCTCGCTCGGCGCCGCGGCCATGGCGGCCAGCGCGAAGCGGAAGCAGGAGGAGAAGCACTTGAAGATGCTGCGGGACATGACCGGCCTCCCGCACAACCGAAAGTGCTTCGACTGCGACCAGCGCGGCCCCACCTACGTGAACATGACGGTCGGCTCCTTCGTCTGTACCTCCTGCTCCGGCAGTCTGTGAGTGCGGGGCGGCCGGGCGGGCGGCCGGCCCTTCCTCGGGCGTGGGGAGCGGTTGGCCGCGCGGGGGGCCTCACGCGGCTCGGGACCATGGGCCGGGATGCGCTGGGCCCGCGAGGCCGGGGATGCGCTTTCGGTTTTCGCCGGGCGAGGGTCCAGGCCCGGCGCGGGGGTGGGTAGCCTTGGTGGCTGGGGTGTGGGCGGGGTCGGGGTCGGGAGAGGGCGCCCGGGGTGAGCATCTCTGGTCCCCGCGGAGCCGGCGCCTGCCCGCCTCCCTCGGGCCTCCGCTAGCCCGGGAGCGCAGACCCGCTGGAGCTGCAGTGGGAGGACGGGAGGAGGCTGGGAGGGCCTCGCGGGTCCTTTGTGTGCCCCGCCTCTCGGCCGGGGCGCGGCGGTCCCTAGCGAGGCACCTGCTGGGTCCCCGGTAGAGGGGTGGTGGGTAAGGCTGGGGTGGGAGAGAGAGCAGGGACGCTTAGCATGTTTGTTTTTTTTTTTCTCTTGGATCCAGAGTTCCTAGGACACTGAGAAAGCCAGCACTTAGAAATAGTAGCGGGGTTAAAATGTTTTGATGGCAGAGATGGGAATCCCAGGGGAAAAGTTGAGGGGAGGGGAGAGGGTCCGCGTTTAATTGCGGGAGAAGGAGCCAGAGAAAGCAGGCGTGAGATTGTGGGACTTCAGCTTTATGACCCAAAGAGAGCCTTGAAGAGTTGGGGTAAAGTTTTAAATGGAAGTAAGGGACTGACTAGGAGCTGTGTCATTGTCCATATGGTGGTGGTGTTATCTGTAAGATTTCCCCATCAATACCCAAGTGTCCTGTCGTGTACACAGAAACGAGAAGAGATGGAGGACAGTATTGTTTCAGGAAAAGGGAGACTGCCGTCTTGAATTACTGGAATGGTTTGCATTTGTTCCTCTTTTCTTCATTAAGCTGTTTTTTTTCTATTAAGATGTTTGTTGCTGAGATAGAAGGTTTTTCTTTTTTTTTTTTTTTTTTTTTTGAGAGTTTATAGTTGATTCTGGAACTAAGTTGTTTTTATACACTAAATTATCTTGTAGTAAGTTACCAACGAAGAGGTGATTACTAAATGGTCTTAAAACCTTTGTTATATCAAACATCTACTCAAATTCTTTCTCTCGTTCCATTCTTTGAAATCAATTATTTGGTCTCCCCCTTCCCCTCCAGAAACTTTGTAAGATTAATCTTGAGGCAAAGTGTATAATATGTGAGAAAACTTGATTTTTTTTTTTTTTTGGAAAATGTAAGGCATGCCCAGTTATGTACGATTTTTCATCTTCCGAAGTTGGGCAAAGATGTCTCCCATGATGATTATTTCTTTAACATATTTATTGGGTGCCTACTAGGTTCTCTGTAAAGCCTTGGGGAGTGCTGATGAATAGAGCAAGGTCTTTTGTTCTCTTGGTGCTTACATTCTTGTTGGGGAGATGGTAACATAGTAAGTAATCAAGTGAGAAAAATGTCAGGGGCAAGAGTGCACTGAAATAGTAAGATAGGAGGAGAGACCTTCTCTGAGAAGTCACTTTTAGATTGTAGGATCAAGAAAGCACTCTGAGAAGTTGATAATTAGTGATGTTGTTGAATTACAACAGAATCCTAGAGCTGGGTAGTGCTTAGGAGATAGTCTGGTTCATTCTTTACATTTACAAATAAAAACTGTGGGCAACTTTGGTTTTAAAACAATGAAGGCTGTAGTCCAGTTTGTTTTGAGGGTAGTACTTGACTTTTTGCATAGTAAGTAGGCTGTGTTTTTACTTAACACAAGGTCCTTTAATACATTTAAAGTATTTGATTTGAAAAAATGTCCAGTCTCATCACTTCATGGCAAATAAATTGGGAAAAACAGGAAACAGTGGCAGATTTTATTTTCTTGGACTCCAAAATCACTGCGGACAGTGACTGCAGCCATAAAATTAAAAGATGCTTGCTCCTTGGAGGAAAAGCTGTGACAAACCTAGACGGCGTATAAAAAAGCAGAGACATCTCTTTGCAGACCAAGGTCCGTATAGTCAAAGCTGTGGTTTTCCCAGTAGTCATTTAGGCATGTGAGAGTTGGACCATAAAGAATTGATGCTTTATGAAGCATTGATGAAGACTTGATGCTTTCAAATTGTGGTGCTGGAGAAGACTCTTGAGAACCCCTTGGACAGCAGGGAGATCAAACTAGTCCATCCTAAAGGATATCAACCCTGAATATTTATTGGAAGGACTGTTGCTGAAGCCCTAATAACTTTGGCCACCTGATGCGAAGAGCCAACTCATTGGAAAAGACCCTGATGCTGGGCAAGATTGAGGGCCGCAGGAGAAGGGGGGCAACAGAGAATGTGAGGTTGGATGGTGTCATCGACTCAATGGACATGAGTTTGAGCAAACTCTAGGAGAGAGTGAAGGACAGGGAAGCCTGGTGTGCTGCAGTCCACAGGATCACAGAGTCAGACGTGACTTAGGGACTGAACAACAGCAATGTATATATTTACTCTTCTGAATTTCTGACTTTTCTGTGTATCTGTTTATAAGTATGAATTTATTGCCACAAATGTGTAATATGAAGAATTATTTACAAGTTTCTTCCTAGAGTGTTTGCATTTCAGAAACATTATATATGAGAGGCTATCTCATACATGCCAGTTGTTCACTTTAATGGAGTTTAATGTGTAACAGATAGGACTCTGTATCTTTAGTTGTAAGTCTACAAATATTTATTGCTTGGCCTGTTTCGTGTACTATGGGAGGCACTGGTCCTGTTGGGATCCCACTGTATTTCAGGTGCTTACATTCTCAGTATGGAAACAGTTACAATATATTGTAATTTCATTTCTTTGAATGAGCTATCCATATATGTAAATGAATAGGGAAAGCTTCACAGAAGACTTAATGGCTGAGCAAAGACCTTTAAAGATAAGAGCCACATGGCAGTGGCTTTATGTAGTGAAAGAACAAATACTAATGCTTATGAACTGGATAAAGTTGGTTTTGAATCCTGGCTCCACTTATTAGCTGTGTAGTATTGAGAATGTCATTCAGCCTCTATGAGTGTGAATTTTCTCACATTTGAAAGGCAAGGATGAGGTTTACCTTATGCATTTTGGATGTAGGTTAGTTTTCAATATTAGAGATATTGTATGTCTGACATCTCACATGACTCTTGGGATATATATTAATAATAGCTGCCCAGTAGGTGAGAAGCATTATTAACGAAGGGGACAGGACATTCCATGAGTAGGGAACGATGTATGAAAGATGATAAAATGAGAAGCACCCTTATAAAAAAATTTATCGATTTGGATTCTTTAGATTTAACTCAGTGTGACTGAAGTTGGTTTAAGAATATGAGGGGAATGTATTGTTTGTCTTAAAATGAAACTTTATGCTCTGATTTAATGATGTTGCCTAGATTTCCCTCATTCAAAGACGGCTGCTCCCAGCTGCCTTAATTTATATTACTGTTACAACTCTTCCAGAAATTCTGCAATTCATTCTGGATTGGGTTAGGTCATATGGATTGCATAGAACCAGTACCCTCATTGGATACATTGTACGATGATACTATTGGAATAACAAAGATCCCAAATAGAATTCCCAAATCAGAAATGTGGGATCCTTGTGGAGGAAAGACTGGATCCCAGATGAAATGTCTACTCAGAAATTCTGAAAGAACAATAATTCCTGAGGATTTTTTCTTTGAAAAGCAATAATATAGGAAAGTACTTAAAGAATAATAGCTATTGAGTTTAATGATAATTATGTCTTTGATATTTAGATGACATGCTGTAATTGAAAGAATATTTATTATGAAGTCAGATTTTAACTCTACCACTAGCTTTGTGACTTGAAAGTGAAAGTTGCTCAGTTGTGTCCAACTCTTTGCAACCCCATGGAGTGACTATACAGTCCATGCAATTCTCCAGGTCAGAATACTGGAGTGGGTAGCCTTGCCCTTCTCCAGGGGATCTTCCCAACCCAGGGATTGAACCCAGGTGTCCTGCATTGCAGGTGGATTCTTTACCAGCTGAGCCACAAGGGAAGCCCAAGAATACTGAAGTGGATAGCCTATCCCTTCTCCACCGGGTCTTTCTGACCCAAGAATTGAACTGGGGTCTCCTGCATTGCAGGTGGATTCTTTACCAACTGAGCTATCAGGAAAGCCCAGCTTTGTGACTTAGGGCAAAGTATTAAGCAAAGGTAAAGTATTGAGCAAGACCACTGTGTGTGGGTTGGCCTGGATCCATCCCCTCAGCTTCTTTATTTGTGAGAAGAGGATGATAAAATATGCCTGAAGTTTGTTCAAAGGATTAAATGGTACACTTCATTGAATATTAATTGAGCATATATTATTTTTGAGCATGGGGCTAAGCAGGAATATACATACATGAATTGAGGCATGTTAGCTGCCTTTCAGAAACCTTGATGTGCCTAGAAAATGCTGATACATAATAAATCGTATCTGCTATTATAAGTTAAATAAACAGGGTGACAATATACAGCCTTGACAAACTCCTTTTCCTATTTGGAACCAGTCTGTTGTTCCATGTCCAGTTCTAACTGTTGCTTCCTGACCTGCATACAAATTTCTCAAGAGGCAGATCAGGTGATCTGGTATTCCCATCTCTTTCAGAATTTTCCACAGTTGATTGTGATCCACACAGTCAAAGGCTTTGGCATAGTCAATAAAGCAGAAATAGATGTTTTTCTGGAACTCTTTTGCTTTTTCCATGATCCAGCGGATGTTGGCAATTTGATCTCTGGTTCCTCTGCCTTTTCTAAAACCAGCTTGAATATCAGGAAGTTCACAGTTCACGTATTGCTGAAGCCTGTCTTGGAGAATTTTGAGCATTACTTTACTAGCGTGTGAGATGAGTGCAACTGTGTGGTAGTTTGAGCATTCTTTGGCATTGCCTTTCTTTGGGATTGGAATGAAAACTGACTGACTACGGTTTTTCCTGTGGTCATGTATGGATGTGAGAGTTGGACTGTGAAGAAGACTGAGCGCTGAAGAATTGATGCTTTTGAACTGTGGTGTTGGAGAAGACTCTTGAGAGTCCCTTGGACTGCAAGGAGATCCAGCCAGTCCATTCTAAAGGAGATCAGCCCTGGGATTTCTTTGGAAGGACTGATGCTAAAGCTGAAACTCCAGTACTTTAGCCACCTCATGCGCAGAGTTGACTCATTGGAAAAGACTCTGCTGCTGGGAGGGATGGGGGGCAGGAGGAGAAGGGGACGACAGAGGATGAGATGGTTGGATGGCATCACTGACTCGATGGACGAGTCTGAGTGAACTCTGGGAGTTGGTGATGGACAGGGAGGCCTGGCGTGCTGCGATTCATGGGGTCGCAGAGTCAGACACGACTGAGTGACTGATCTGATCTGATCTGCTATTATGAATTTTAAGATAGTCAAATGCCTTTTTATTATTTAGCAGTATCTTTGTTAAATAAATTGAACAAGTATCTTGTTAATATTACTAGACTCAGAGCTGATCTTTTATTTCCTGTTTTTTTTTTTTTTTCAGATGATTGCACTCTGTGCTTGTATGATGCTTATTTAAAATATGTAAATGAATTAAGATTGTGAAACTTTAAAATAGACTTCAGATTTAGGTATATTAAACTGTCACTGAGGTAGAAAGGGGGTGTTCTAACAGATTGACTTGTCATTCTTGCTGCTTCTATCTATGGAACTATTCAGACTTATAAATGGCATTCCATTATAGCCAGCATAAAATATCGCCTTCATGTTAACGAACTTATAGTTGATGAAAAGACTAGGTTTAGACCAAATTATTTATTTTGTGGAGATTGTTAGCATTAATTAATTGGTAAATAATATAAGAATTGTTCTATACTTAAAAAATGATTCATTTAGTTTGCAGAGAGAGTTTAGATAAAAATAAAAAATAACATTTGAGAAACATCTAGTCCAGCTGCTTAATACCAGCCCTTTTATGTAGACAGTGCATTTAAACTTGGATTTCACAGGTAGATAAATGTAAACAGATAGTAACCTACACTCAGTTTTGTGTGCATTTTGAGTCTTATGATGAATCTTTATTAATAAGAATTTTTACTTTAAAATTAAAGTTGGGCAATTGAAAAGAGGCATTTGTTTTTATATATTCACTAGCATTTGAGTAGATTGAATCAAATACCCTTTTGGACCTCTGTGTATAATATTCAGAACCTCATGGATGTCACAAGTGGCAGTTTACATCTTTGATTCCCTTTTCACTTTTTTTGGTACACTAGCAGTACTCTTGCCTGAAAAATCCCATGGACCGAGGAGCCTGGTGGGCTGCAGTCCATGGGGTCAGTAAGAGTCGGACACCACTGAGTGACTTCACTTTCACTTTTCACTTTCATGCATTGGAGAAGGAAATGGCAACCCACTCCGGTGTTCTTGCCTGGAGAATCCCAGGGACGGCGGAGCCTGGTGGGCTGCCGTCTGTGGGGTTGCACAGAGTCGGACATGACTGAAGTGACTTAGCAGCAGCGGCAGCATGGGTACATTCAGTGAAAATATTTTGACAGTGTAGTACAATTTCAGTTTAAGTGGGAAAGCTATTTTGATAACTTTTTCAATTGTGAAGGGCAGAGGTTTTTTTTAAGTAAATATTCATTAAGTCCAGGCACTAGTACGTGTATCCAGGGGATACAAAAATTAAAATATTTAAATGAAAAATAAGATAATAATTACAAGCTACAATTACTAAGTAGTCTTGTGTCAGGCGTTATTCTAGTAACCGTCATAAAGAAAAGTAGTGTAATCCTTAACAACTTTAAATTGTAAAGTTAGCTTACACTCTAATGCTTATTGTAAATTGTTGTGAATTCTGTATTTGGGGGATTTTAATGGTGGATTTTACTTCATTGGATATTAAAGGGCAGGACAGGCAGTTTATTAATGTATTGTGTATTTTTGTGTTTTATAGTTATGTCATGCTTTTCTTTAAATTGTAGTTTTAGCTAGCTTCAAATGTCTGCTCTTTGAATTTCTTCAAAAACTAATGTCATGTGAGTGTGATGGGTTATGGTGCGATTGGTTCTGATATTGATTCTTTTGAATTTGGCACATCTGTCCTGTCCGGAATTAATTACTTTGCTATTTTTTGTGTTTGAACTGTAATTAAAACCCCTCATACCATGTGTTCAGGATTGATAGTGGTTAGATTTATCCAAAAAGGCAGTGAAAAAAAACAGTGATAGTCATTAGGTTTATCAAAAAAAGACAGTCATTAAAAAACATACACACAGATAAAATTTAGGTTTTTGAATTTTAGCATATAATTGTTAATTTGCCAGAGCGTTATGTAACACCTAGGACTTTTCTTTGAATATGGTTCCGCTGATGAGATTTTCGTCCCCTTGATACAATTTAGACTCACTTTGTGTTATAAAAGATTTTTATAATTTTAAGCTACTTTTAAAGCAGTTTGAGTGCTGAATTGTTCTAGATCTCTTTTCAGTTTAGATGTTTTACATTTCTTGTCTACAGTTGAGTAACAGCTTTTCATAGTGACTATTTGGTGGAGTTTTTAAAATACTTCATTTTCATGGAAACAGTTCTTACTCAAGTGATTGTTTTATATAATGTTTAATTAAACTATATATCTATCAAATAGAGCTTCCCTGTTGGACCAACCACCTGCCAATGCAGGAGATTCAGATTCTTTATCTGGGTGGGAAGATCTGGAGAAGGAAATGGCAACCCACTCCATATATTCTTGCCTGAGAAATCAGTGCACAGGAGCCTGGCAGAAGAGCCTGGACAGAAGGTCCATGGGTTCTCAGAGTTGGAGATGACTTAGTAACTGAACAACAACAAAAACCTGCCAAATACTATACCAAGTAAATATGATTTAGTAGTATATGAAACGACTCTAGATAAGCATGAAACTCAGTTGAAAGGAGCAAGAGATAGCAAGACTCTTCTTAACTGTTGTGAGCACCTCCTGTCTTGGTGTCCTTTGGAACCCAAGGGATGGTGACATCATTTGACCTTAACTTGCTACCACGCATTTTTATATTGTTTGTCTGTGTTCTTCTTTCGTTTGTCTGTGAATTTGGTTCAGTGTGTTTGTAAGCACTTTGACCTTTAATCAGTGGTTGTATCATTTATCTAATTAAATTTATATTAAAATTTTAAATATTAGTGAGTTGTTTTACAAATAAAAAGAATTAAAGCATTCTTTTAAGGAACTTGCTGACCTCTGGACCTCAATTTAAATATTTTGCCTCTTTAGAAACTTCTGTGTCTAGTTTCAGTACAGTCTTTGGAAAATAAGCAAATACCCAAAGTGATAATTTTCTGTCTTTTCTGTACAACATGTATAATGCTTACATTCTTAAGAAGCTTCTGTGGAGATATTCAGTACTAGGTGCCATTAGCTTGTTTTTTCCCCCACTCAGTTATGCATTTCCCAGTCCACCTGATCAAATCAATCGTTGTCTAGGATTGATACACCTTGGATTCCTCTAATGTATATAAAAAAGATAAATGGTTCATAACTTTGGGTACTTTGTTTAATAGGTTCCTCCAGACATCCTTTTCAGCCTCACTCATGAGAGCTGTTACCCTAAAAACACCTGCTTGGACATGATTAGAATGAAATTTATTAACTTAGAGTAGAGGAGGGGTGGGAACCTTATTTGAATTGTTCTATATATGGGGAATGAATTTTTTTTGTTTTGTTTTGTTTTTAAGTTAGAATGTGTTTTTCCAAAGACTCCTGCGTAAGACATGGTCTCCTTTTGATTGGTATCATAACTGTCTTTTACAGGGAAGGAAGTCGTAATTACTCTCTGCTTTTATTCTAGTTACTTAGCTTAAGAGATGAATTAACAAACTGGAGCATGGTGTAAGAAAATTGGTTAGGATGATAAGGAGGTTTGAAATTCTGAATGAGCGGAATAGCTCCAGGGACCAGAAGTATATTAGCTTAAAAAAGAAAAAACTAGGGCGTGGGGTTACGGAGCTATACATGTGGTCACTATCTTTGAGTAATTTAAGGCCTTTATGCAGAAGAGCTTCCCTGATATCTCAGGTGGTAAAGAATCTGCCTGCAGTGAAGGAGATCCTGGTTTGATTCCTGGGTTGGGAATATCCGCTGGAGAAAGGATAGGCTACCCACTCCAATATTCTTGGGCTTCTGTTGTGACTCAGCTGATAAAGAATCCTCCTGCAATTCCAGACACCTGGGTTCTATCCCTGGGTTGGAAAGATCCCCTGGAGAAGGGAAAAGCTGCCTACTCCAGTATTCTAACTTGGAGAATTCCATGGACTGAATAGTCCATGGGGTTGCAAAGAGCTGGACAGGGCTGAGCCACTTTCACTTTTTGTGCAGAAAAGGTAATAGGTTTTATTCTGTAGTTCAGTTCAGTCACTCAATCATATCTGACTGTCTGCGACCCCATGAACCGCAGCACACCAGGCCTCCCTGTCCATGACCAACTCCTGGAGTTTACTCAAACTCATGTCTGTTGAGTCAGTGATGCCATCCAACCATTCTCACCCTCTGTCGTCCCCTTCTCCTCCTGCTCTCAATGTTTCCCAGCGTTAGGAGCTTTTTAAATGAGTCAGCTCTTCACATCAGGTGGCCAAAGTATTGGAGTTTCAGCTTCAACATCAGTCCTTCCAAAGAACACCCAGGACTGATCTCCTTTAGAATGGACTGGTTGGATCTCCTTGCAGTCCAAGGGACTCTCAAGAGTCTTCTCCAACACCACAGTTCAAAAGCATCAATTCTTCAGCGCTCAGCTTTCTTTACAGTCCAACTGTCACATCCATACGTTACCACTGGGAAAACCATAGCCTTGACTAGACAGACCTTTGTTGCCAAAGTAATGTCTCTGCTTTTTAATATGCTGTCTAGGTTCTGTAGAGGGAGATAGAAGACCAGGTATGGAAGTCATAGTGAAACATACATGTTTAGGAAAAGAAGAGGGATTTTTCTTGTAGTGTCAGATTCCAAAAATTTTTATTCTTGCCCCATTTTTGTGTTAAATTTTGCAAGATCTTTGATGGGGAAAGTAAGAAAGTCAGCAGAACTAATAATGTGGGAAGATGGGAAAACTTCCTCATTTCTCTCTTCAAGCTTTTATCTCTTAATGAATCTTGTTGGCTCTGACTTGGAGCATTTGTGTTCAGAGGTACTTCTATAAAGAAATTGCTGATGTCTAGTAGAGTCTTGATATTTTTGAAATACGAGAAATTTGAAATTTAAAAAAATTCCTCATATTTTCTAGAAATGGTTTTTCTTCAGTTAAAGAATACAGTGTGTTTATGTGTCAAATTTCATTTTGAAGGGAAAGAACCATTTATTTTCCATATTTTCTGTTTACTTTTTAATTTAATTTTAATTTAAAAAATACTTGCACATAGTTTAAAAAGGCTTATAATGAGCAGCAGCAGTCACTTCTTCCCTTTCCCCATTTCTGTTTATCATGGACAGTCTGTTCCCTTCTCTTTTTGCCTTTGTATTTCTAACTAACAGGCTTATAGCTTTTTTTTTTCAACTTTGGCTTCTCTGCTCTGGAAGAGTGAAGATAAGGCTTTGGCCCTCTTAACACTCCTCTCACTTTGCATGTGTACTCTGCATCTACTTCAATAGACTATCACAGTTTTGGTTAAATCACTATTAAGTATTTACCTTATTGCATTATGTGCATACTGTCTCAACTAAATCATACAGTTTGTTACTATTATGTATATACTGTCTCAGCTAAGTCCTACAGTATGTTACTGTTATGTACATACTGTCTCTGCTGCTGCTGCTAAGTCACTTCAGTCGTGTCCGACTCTGTGTGACCCCATAGATGGCAGCCCACCAGGCTCCGCCATCGCTGGAATTCTCCAGGCAAGAACACTGGAGTGGGTTGCCATTTCCTTCTCCAATGCAGGAAAGTGAAAAGTGAAAGGGAAGTCGCTCAGTCGTGTCCGACCTTCGAGACCCCATGGACTGCAGCCCACCTGGCTCCTCCGTCCATGGGATTTTCCAGATAAGAGTACTGGAGTGGGGTGCCATTGGCTTCTCCTACATACTGTCTCAGCTAAGTCCTATAATATGTTAGTACTACATTTTCTTTCTTATATAGACTTTTCTCTCTGAAGTTTATAATTGTCTAGGTTTCTTCATTTGCTTTGTTTTCCATGTGGATTTCATTAATATTTCCTCACATAAAATTATCTCTGGCTGCGATATGTACCTTTTTTATAGTATGATCAGGTGTGTCAGATGCTGGGTGCTTCTGTCATTTTGATCTGGAAATAATGTGCTCTAGAGCAACTTCACTTTCACTTTTCACTTTCATGCATTGGAGAAGGAAATGGCAAGCCACTCCCGTGTTCTTGCCTGGAGAATCCCAGGGATGGGGGAGCCTCGTGGGCTGCCGTCTATGGGGTTGCACAGAGTCAGACACAACTGAAGCGACTTAGCAGCAGCAGCAGGCCTGCTGTGCAGCTGTTGTCTTTGGACTTTCTTCTTCTACCTTAGTTCTGGAAATTCCCATCATGCCTAACCTGTGTTGAAACCTCTTTTTCCAGGATCCCCACATTTCCATTAGCCTCTTGATTAAAGGTTAATGGGAGATCATTTTTGATATCTGCATTGCTGAAAATGTCTTATTCTGCCCTCATGTTAAAATTAATACTTTGTCTACATTCACAAGGTGAAAAAACCCTTGCAGTTTTTAAGACATTGCTTCATTGTCTTTAAACCTTCAGTATTGCTGTTGAGAAGTTTGATGCTATTCTTACTAGTCATTCTCTGTGCCCCATTTTCCACTCCCTCTTTGGGAGTATATATGATCTTTCTATCCATGCTTTTTTTCTAGTTCATAGATTTTTTTTCTCCAGTCTTCTTGGTGAATAAAAAAAGTCTGACTGTCATTCTGAGTGCCAGGTTGAGGGAGGGGACTGGGGACATAGAATCTATTGTTGTTCAGTGTGTAGTCTCAGATAAGTCTCCAGGTTTTGGCATAATACCCAGTAGCAGTCCTCAGCTTGCCACAGTGTATTAGGTATAGGCTCTCCAGATTAAATAAGCAGTTAGAAAGCATAACTGACTCAATGGGCATGAAATTTGAGCAAACTCTGAGAGATAGGGGAGGATGGAGGAACCTGGTGTGCTGCAGACTACGGGGTCGCAAAGAGTCAGACACGATTTGGCGACTGAACTACAACCACCACCACTGCAGATTAAATTTTCCTACCTAGCATTTGGTATGTGTGTGTGCTCAGTTGCTTCAGTCGTGTCTGACTCTTTGAAATCTTATAAACTGTAGCTTGCCAGGCTCCTCTGTCCATAGGATTCTTCAGGCAAGAATCCTGGAGTGGGTTGCCATTCCCTTCTCCAGGGGATCTTCCTGACCCAGGGATCAAACCTGAATCTCCTGCATTGCAGGCAGATTCTTATCAGCTGAGCCACTGGGGAGCAGTCTTTTGGAAGTAGGGAAATTGGAAATCTAATTTTGAGCCTGCATAAATCCCCCAACTTGTGGCTTGATTGCTTTTGTGACTCTTAGGGATTCTGTGGTGGGAGTCATCTTCTAGTTGGCTTCTCCCACCTCTACAGGAGCTTCGTTTTAGCTTTCTTTACTCTGCATAGTTGGTTACTGCTGGTATTGTATTTTCTGTATGCCTTTGGGTTCCCTCCTTGTTCTCTATTCCTCTCTTTGTGGAAGAATGACTGTTTTATTCCTTTGCTATCTTTTCAGTAGGGTTTAGAGAGGTAGTAAAGACATTCTTGGGTTTTGTCCACTGTTAACAGGAATGCATTAGTTAGGTTTAAATTGTTACCCGAGTATTATTTTTTTAGGTTCTTGCCCTAAATGTTACAAGGACCTTTCAGTGTCGTGTTGCTGGCTTTTAAAAATAAAAACTCCAAATAGAAATTATGGTTTGCACCATGGGGGTGTGTGTGTGTGTGTGTATTTTAAAGTTGAGTTCTGGATAAACTAATATCTGGACTATCTAATATATACAGATCTTGGTATTAAAAATCTATAGATTTTTGGTAACTTGTTAAAGGCATCTTCTATTTGTTGTAGATTTTAAATGTATAATTTATATAATACAGAACATTTATATACAATATTTTTATTCCGTAAGATTGGGATAGATTTAAATGTCAAATTGGCGTTCTTAACTTAATGCCAACGTTAGCAAACCACTTAAATTTCCACAGCCTAATGAAATATTTGAACCAGCTTTTCCTCCAGCAGGAGAAAAGCAGTGAATAAAACTAGCTAAATGAGCTTTCTTACTTATTCATCCAGCACACATTGTTTTTTGAGTTGAACAAATGGCTATTTGCAAGATTGTTTGAGGCATAGTTAAGAGTAACATACTGGTGGACATATGGAATGAGTCACACCATCTGGTTGCAGTCATACCTGGGTGGTGGTCCTTAAAACTGAAACTCCTGGGGATCTGCATATGACTTAATTATGCTGCAAAAACATATTGGGCTCTACCAGTAGATGACTTTGAAACTTCTTGAAGCCAATTAAGTGGCAAACATGCTTTCAAAACATCAATACTGCTGTTATTAAATAGTCACTATTAATTTTTTTTTTTTTTTTTGCACTAAACTGGAGACTTAAAATGTGTATTTTAGGATCCAGAATGGGTGGTACTTCAGTATTGGCACTGTAAAAATGATGTGGTTTATTTGTGTAACGCTTTGATCCAATAGTTATAACTAATGTCATTACAGTAAAGTGTTTTATAAACACTGGATTCACATGATAGCTAGACTTGGCTTAGCAAAAAACGGGGAAATGGCACCAGCTTTCAGGAGTGTATCCTGAAAATAACTAGATAAATGAATAATTCAGTTTTGGTTACTTGAGGATTTCATTCATTTAAATAAATAATCAGATTTGGTAGATGGAAAAGGAAAGGTGGTCTGCCAATGAAAAATTTTAGTTTGTGTGAAAATTGTGGTTACTGTAGATAGTAACATGGACTCTTAAGTTGGCGTACATTAAAAGCAACTTTTTTGTTGTGTAGTTCTGGGAGTCTTAACATCTGTATAGATGCATGTAACTACCACCACAAGCAGAACATGGAATGGTGTGTGCATGCCCAGTTGTGACCCTATGGACTGTAGCCCACCAGATTCCTCTGTCTGTGGGATTCTCCAGGAAAGAATACTAGGGTGGGCTGCCATGTCCTCTTCCAGGGGATCTTCCTGACTCAGGGATCAAACCTACGTCTCTTATGTCTCCTGTATTGGGAGGCAGATTCTTTACCACTAGCACCACCCAAATAGTTGCTGGGCACATTGCAAATTCCAATTTTGCTTTTTTGAGCTTCGTGGAATTGTTTTTGATCTGCAGTTGGTTGAGTACCTGGATGTAGAACCCAGGGACACAGAAGGCCAACTATATGTTTCTTTAGTGAAGATCTCCTGGGGCTAAACTTCAGTTTTTAATCTGAAATTGTTATTTTGTCTTACACTTCAAAGATATTTTTGCTGGATTCACAACTGTTAATTTTTAGTTTTTAAAAAACTTCCTAAAGACAATATTGCACTGTTTTCTGGTTTTCAGTGAGAAGAAGTCTTTTCAGTTAGATTTCACTTCCTTTCTTTTCTTTCTGATGGATTTTAAGATGTTCTATTTATCTTTGAAGTTTTACCCAAATGTTTCTAAGTATAAATTTTATTTGTGCTGATTTTCATAAGCTGTGCTTCCTATATTTGTAGATGCATGACTTTCATTGGATTGTAAAAATCTCAGCTATTATTAGCTCTTTAATATTGCTTGTCCTTCATTCTTTGAATTCTTTCTTGCAAAAGCAAGAATACTGATTACACCTTGTAATAGTGTCCCCCACTCTTTTTTTTTTTTTTTTATCCTTGTCTTTTCTATCTCCTTATGCATCTGTGCTGCCTTCTGGGCTATTTCTTCTGTTTTCTCATTCCCCAAATCTCTCTTCTGGTATGTTTAATTTGCCCTTTAACTAATTTGTTAAATTTTTGATTTCCACATTTATAAATTTTCATTTTTATAAGTTCTGACTTTTAGATTTACCAGTTTATTCTGATAATTTCTTATTTCCTGTTCATTTTTATTCCACCATTTACCATTTCCTATATGCTATGTTTACTTTATATTTTGTATTTGATAAATCCAGTAACTAAAGTCATTGGAAGAGGGGGCATACATCTGTGTTCTACTGTCTCAAGCTCAGTAATGATTTGCTCTTATGTAATGATTTTTATTGTAGTCTCATCTTTTATTGAACTTAATATTTCCAAATCCTCATAGCATAATTTGTAAATTATAAATGCATTTTTCTTGAGAGGATTTGCATATTCTACTGCTGGGATCTAGGTATATTGCCACCCTGAAGCTTCTTAATTCTTCATCCAAAGTCTTGGGTTTAATAGGGATAGCTCAGGATTACCTCTCACATTGTCTTAGCTATTGTTATATTTGCCTTCTGAGCAATACTGAATTTTTTGTATAACGTAGGCCACTCTTCTAGTTTCAGTTCACTTTTACTTTTTATCTTTGTTTTTTTTCAAAGGGGGAGTCCTTTGAGATTTATTAGAAGTGTTAACAACTAGGATTTTTCTAGAAATATTGGCAATTAGGGTTTTTCTTCTATTTTTTTAGTAGTCTATAAAGTTATCATATTTTAGCAGAGGAAACTTTTCAAAAATGTCTGCCATACTGTTGTAAATAGAAATTAATGAGATTAGATATGCAAAGTGCATGCCAGTCTAGGAACTTTAGGATATTAATTTCCTTCTGTCTTATTAAGTTTTTTTTCACCTCTTAATTTGTATAAATGTACTTAATATCATATTTTTGTGTGTGTGTGGACACTTGGCTTAATCTTTTAAGGATTTCTATTTTTTGTTATGCTGGAAATAGTAAATTTATGTGAAAACTGAAATTATTGTTATATATGAGGTGACTGAAGAAGGAAATGGCAACCCATTCCAATATTCTTGCCTGGAAAATTCCATAGACAGAGGAGCCTGGCAGGCTACAGTCTGTGGGATTGCAAAGGAGTCGGACATGACTCAGTGACTAAAACAACAGCAACAACATATGAATGGTGAATGTGTGGAATGTTTTGTAGACGATTGAACCTAGGTATAATTTATATCTCAGTAGTGATCCAAAGAAACTACTTCTTTCTTCACTTGGTGATTAACACATTTAGTATATTTAGAGTAGTGGTTCTTGAGTAGTACTCTGCACTTCCACCCCCTGCACCCTCAGGGGACATTTGGCACTATCTTGAAACATTTTTCATTATTCTTACTGGGTTGGGGGCCAGTAGGACTGGCCAGTTTTATTGCCACTTAGGACTTCCCTGGTGGCTCAGCAGTAAAGAGTCCCCCTGCCAATGCAGGAGATGCAAGTTCTGTCCCTGGGTCCGGAAGATCCCCTGGAGTAAGAAATGGCAACCCACTCCAGTATTCTTGCCTGGGAAATCCCATGGACAGAGGAGCCTGTTGGGCTACAATCCATAGTGTCAAAGAGAGTCAGCTATAACTTAGCAACTAAACAATAACAACACTGTCACTTAACCATTTCCCCTTTGATAATGAAGTATTTTTTTGACTTTATTTTAACTTTATATTGAAGTAAATTAATAATGTGATAGTTTCTGGTATACAGCAAGTGATTCAGTTATACATATGCATGTATCTATTCTTTTTCAAATTCTCTTCCCATTTCAGTTCAGTTCAGTCTCTTAGTCATGTCCGACTCTTTGCAACCCATGAACTGCAGCACACCAGGCCTCCCTGTCCATCACTAACTCCCGGAGCCCATGTCCATCGAGTTGGTGATGCCATCCAACCATCTCATCCTCTGTCCTCCCCTTCCCCTCCTTCCTTCAGTCTTTCCCAGCATCAGGGTCTTTTCCAGTGAGTCAGCTCTTCACATCAGGTGGCCAAAGTACTGGAGTTTAAGCTTCAAAATCAGTCCTTCCAATGAACACCCAGGACTGATCTCCTTTAGGATGGACTGGTTGGATCTCCCTGCAGTCCAAGGGAGCCTCAAGAGTCTTCTCCAGCACCACAGTTCAGAAGCTTCCCATTTAGGTTGTCACATAATACTGAGGAGAGCTTCCTGCACTGTACAGCAGCACTATGTTGGTTATCCACTTTAAATGTAGCAGTGTGTACCTGTCAGTCCCACACTCCCTAACTCTCCCTCCCACCCACCCTTCCCCTTGGTCAGCATAGGTTTTTCTCTAAATTTGTGAGTCTAATTCTGTTTTGTAAATAGGTTCATTTGTATCATTTCTGTTTAGATTCTGTATAGACTCCATGTATACATGATACCATATGATCTTCCTCTGTCCGACTTACTTCACCCAGTGTGACAATCTCTAGTTCCATCCATGTTGCTGCAAATGACATTATTCTTTTCAGTGGCTGAGTAAAATGTTGTCTTATATATGTATGCCACATCATCTTCATCCATTCCTCAGTTGATGAGCGTTTAGGTTGCTTCCAGGTCTTGGCTATTGTAAACAGCGCTGCAGTGAACACTGGGGTGCATGTATCCTTGCAGACCATATTTTTCTATCCTGATAGATACCCAAGAGTGGGATTAAAGGGTTATATGGTAGTTCTATATTTAGATTTTTAAGGATCCTCCATACTGTTCTCCACAGTAGCTATACCAATTTACATTCCCACCAACAGTGTAGGAGGGTTCCTTTTTGTCCACAACATCTCCAGCATTTGTCATTTGTGGATTTGTTTGATGATAACCATTTTGACTGGTGTGAGGTGATATCTCATTGTAGTTTTGATTTGTATTTCTCTAATAATCAGCAGTGTCAACATCTATTCATGTATGTCTTGGTCATCTGTGTGTTCTCTTTGGAGAAATTTCTATTTAAGTCTACCTTTTTTGATTGGGTTGTTTGTATTGATGATATTAAGCCGCTGTATTCTAACAAGATGGTGGAGTAGAAGGACACGGGCTCATCTTCTCTTGCAAGAACTCCAAAATTGCAACTTGCTGCTGAATAACCGTTGACAGGAGAATGTTGGATTGCACCAAAAAAAGATACCCCACATCCAAAGGGCAAAGGAGAAGCCCCAACAAGATGGTAGGAGGGGTGAAATCACATTTAGAACCAAACCCCATACCCACCAGAGACGTTCGCAGGGCACAAACAAAACCTTGTGCACACCAGGACCCAGACCCTACACAGACTGAACCAGACCTGCCCATGAATGTTTGAGTGTCTCCTGTGGAGGCACGGGTCAGCAGTGGCCTGCCACAGGGACTGGGGCTCTGGCTGCAGCAGACCTGGGTCACGCAGCATGTGACATTAAGCCGTCTTGGAGGAAGGTGCTATTAGCCCCGCCACAGAGCCACCGAGCAGACAACCCACAAACTGCAGAACAGTTATACCAAGGAAATTCTCACACTGTTAAGAAGGTTCTGGGACCCACAACAGATTTCCCAACCTGGGAATTCATCAAAGGGACTGAGGACCCTTGGGGAATTTGACTTTGGAGGCCAGTGGGATTTGATGACAGAACTTGCACAGGACTGGGGAAACAGACTCTTGGAGGACACAGACAAAACCTTGTGCACTTGAGGAGCCAGGAGAAAGGAGCAGCAGTGTCCCCACAAGAGACTGAACCAGACTTGTTTGTGAGTGTCCATGAGTCTCCGACGGAGGCATGGGTCAACAGTGGCCTGCTGCGTGATCAGGGACTCTGAATATAACAGTACATGTACAAGTCCTTTTGAAGAACTGAGTCTGAGTGGACTCCGGGAGTTGGTGATGGACAGGGAGGCCTGGCGTGCTGCGATTCATGGGGTCGCAAAGAGTAGGACACGACTGACTGAACTGAACTGAACTGAACTGAACCAAACTGATCACATGGACCACAGCCTTGTCTGACTCAGTGAAACTATGAGCCATGCCTTGTTAGGGCCACCCAAGATGCACGGGTCATGGTGGAGAGTTCTGACAAAACACGGTCCACTGGAGAAGGGAATGTCAAACCACTTCAGTATTCTTGCCTTGAGAACCCCATGAATAGTATGAAAAGGCAAAAAGATAGGACACTGAAAGATGAACTCCCCAGGTCGGTAGATGCCCCATATGCTACTGGAAAAGAGTGGAGAAATAACTCCAGAAAGAATGAAGGGATGGAGCCAAAGTGAAAACAACACCCAGTTGTGGATGTGACTGGTGATGGAAGTAAAGTCTGATGCTATAAAGAACAATATTGCATAGGAACCTGGAATGTTCATGAATCAAGGTCCATAATCAAGGAAAATTGGAAGTGGTCAAACAGGAGATGACAAGAGTGAACATCAACAGTTTAGGAATCAGTGAACTAAAATAGACTGGAATGAATGAGTTTAATTCAGATGACCATTATATATACTACTGTAGGCAAGAATCCCTTAGAAGAAATGGACTAGCCCTCCTCATCAACAAAAGTAGTACTTGGATGCAATCTCAAAAATGACAGTGATCTCATTTGGTTTCTCTTCTGTTCTATTCCATTAAATATCACACTAATCCAAGTCTGTGCCCCAGCCATTAATGCCAAAGAAGCTGAAGTTGAACGGTTCTATGATGACCTATAAGACCTTCTTGAACTAACACCAAAAAAAGATGTCCTTTTCATCATATGGACTGGAATGCAAAAAGTAGGAAGTCAAGAGATACCTGGAATAACAGGCAAGTTTGGCCTTGGAGTACAAAATGAAGCAGGGCAAAGGCTAGCAGAGTTTTGCCACGAGAACTCACTTGTCATAGCAAACCCCTTTTCCAACAACACAAGAGATGACTCTACCCATGGCCATCACCAGATGGTCAATACCAAAGTCAGATTGATTATATTCTTTGTAGCCGAAGATGGAGAAGCTCTATACAGTCAGCAAAAACAAGACTGGGAGCTGACTGTGGCTCATGTCATGAACCCCTTATTGCCGGATTCAGACTTAAATTGGAGAAAGTGGGGAAAACCACTAGACCATTCAGGTATGACCTAAATGAAATCCCTTACAGTGTAAGTGACAAATAGTTTCAAGGGATTAGATCTGGTAGAGTGCCTGAAGAATTATGAACTGAGGTTCCTGACATTGTACAGAAGGCGATGATTAAGACCATCCTCAAGAATGGAGAAGGCAATGGCACCCCACTCCAGTACTCTTGCCTGGAAAATCCCATGGACGGAGGAGCCTGGTAGGCTGCAGTCCATGGGATCGCTAAGAGTCGGACACGACTGAGCGACTTCACTTTGACTTTTCACTTTCATGCATTGGAGGAGGAAATGGCAACCCACTCCAGTGTTCTTACCTGGAGAATCCCATGGACAGAGGAGCCTGGTGGGCTGCCGTGTATGGGGTCGCATAGAGTCGGACACGACTGAAGCGACTTAGCAGCAGTAGCAGCAAGAAAACAAAGTGCAAAAAAGGCAAAATGGTTGTCTGAGGAGGCCTTACAAATAGCTGAGAAAAGAAGAGAAGCTAAAGGCAGAGAAGAGGAAAGATACACCGTTATGAAAGCAGAGTTCCAAAGACTAGCAAGGAGAGATCGGAAAGCTTTCCTCAGTGATCAGTGCAAAGAAATAGAGGAAAACACATGCGAAGATGGACACAATAAAGGACAGAAACTGTATGGACCTAACAGAAGCAGAAGATATTTAAGAAGAGGTGGCAAGACTCCAAAGAAGAGCTATACAAAAAGAAGATCTTAATGACCCAGTTAACCATGTTGGTGTGATCACTCACCTTGATCCAGACATCCTGGAGTAGGAAGTCAAGTGGGCCTTAGAAGGTATCACTATGAACAAAGCTGTTTCCCCATCTATTTGCCATGAAGTGATGGGACCAGATGCTATGATATTAGTTTTCTGAATGTTGAGTTTAAGCCAACTTTTTCACTCTCCTCTTTCACTTTCATCAAGAGGCTCTTTAGTTCTTCTTTACTTTCTGCCATGAGGGTGGTGTCATCTGCATATCTGAGGTTATTGATATTTCTCCCAGCAGTCTTGATTCCAGCTTGTGCTTTCTCCAGCCCAGAGTTTCTCATGATGTACTCTACACACACGTTAAATAAGCAGGGTGATAATATACAGCCTCAAAGTTTTACTAGGATGAAATGGCTGTGTTTCAATTTCTTACTGTGCAATCTTCATTTCTATATTTCATGACTTACCAAGAGCTGAAAGAAAAATAATTTATTAGTTTAAGACTTAAAGCAAAACAACAAAACCCAACTGTTGTTTCTCCACCTTGAAATGTGAAGCAGATAAAGTGCAACTTGATTTAATTCAAAGTGTGAGCTGAAATATGTGCCATCTATGTCTGACAGAAGGGAGAGAAAGAAGCAGCAGTGTATAACAATTGAGCTTCTGTTAATTCTGAATTATTATGTTAACGTAAAATATTTTGTATTTCTAGAACATTACGTACGATATTTAATTATTCAGAAATGTTTTTAGAATATTTTTGAAAGTTTGTTACTTTGCATCATTGTTAACTCTCATTTAATTATCATGGTTGATTGCAAAATGAGTATGGCAAATTCTGTAAAACGATTGATCTGCCCTAGACCAGTATTTCAGATGAAGTCTTTGTCAGAGGATATGACTCCAAACTGATTAGATGAAACTGCATAGATAACTTGTTACTTTGCATAGATTACTTAACTCCTCATTCTTGTGGGTCGAGTAGGCCACTGTGTGGTAGTTGGATGGAACACAGTAGTTCTTAGTCTCTCTGAGTGCATCTCTATTTAGTTTTTCATGTGTGTGAAAAAATATAAAAGTCCTCTTAAGGCCACATATACAGAAAAGATTTCAAAGTGGTGAAGGACCTTAAGAGTATTCATATATATTCAGGTATTTCTTGAAGCCCGTCATATCCCTTTATTTCTTCTTGAACAC
The DNA here is from genome assembly GCF_027580195.1 of Bos mutus. Taxonomy (NCBI): domain Eukaryota; kingdom Metazoa; phylum Chordata; class Mammalia; order Artiodactyla; family Bovidae; genus Bos; species Bos mutus. The sequence goes on along the minus strand of NC_091618.1, from coordinate 20,220,892 downwards.
CTAGGACCTCCTGAGATGGTTGAAGGTGTTCTTCATTATCAGCCCTTATTTGAATTGATGGAGAGATGGAACTTTTTCTTATCCATCAATACCTTCAAGGTTCCTTGGATTAGTTTTCAGTTTCCTAAGTCAGTCTTAAAGATGGTAGCTATTTGATTTGAGTATTTGTATATTTCCATACCTGACATATCATCATCACTTTCTTAGAAAATATGAAAATATTTAATAACTTTCTTTACCATTGAGCCTATCATATAAATTATTCTCCTTCCATCAGACTTACACTAAAGCAGTATTTGTGTTCCCAGTAAACTAATGTATTACAGGTACTGTATATTTCTAACTGATTAGTTGAATTTATCTTTAAATAAATTAGTGTCAGTCTGAACAAATTCACCTTGATATATCTATTGTGTGTGTAGTTTAAAATATTTAATTTAGCTTATAGCATAAAACAGTTCTAAGTTTAAATGTGCTAATTAAAATGTTTTTCATTGACGTACTTTTTGAAATACTATAGTTTGTAATGGTATTTTTTTTTTATCTTTTAGGCGAGGGTTAAATCCACCACACAGGGTGAAATCCATCTCCATGACAACATTCACACAACAGGAAATTGAATTCCTTCAAAAACATGGAAATGAAGTAAGTGTTTTAGTCCTTTTAAAAAACTTGAGTTGTTTAGAATGATAAGAAATTTTCACTGTCTAAAAAAGGTATTTTTGTATTCTGTATTTAGGTGTTTCAGAATGTACTCATTTAGCAATGTATTTGGAATTAATGTCTACTACATAAATACTTTACCTAAACCTGAGATGAAACCTGTATTTAAGCTTTGTCAGTATTGAATGTAAAAGGCATTTTTAAAGGCCATCTAGTATTGGAGTAACTTAGTTATGGCTTTAAATGACAAAAAGAGGGAGAAAGAGAATTAACATTGTGGTACTGTAGTAAACTTTTGTTAGGCTGTTGTATGATCGGCTTTCATTTGATGGTCCCCTCCTTCCTTCTTACATTTTTAACTTTAGATGTATATGTGATGCTTAATCTTGAGCTGCTTCCCCGGTAGCTCAGCTGGTAAAGAATCTACCAGCAGTGCAGGAGACCCCGGTTCAATTCCTGGGTTGGGAAGATGCCCTAGAGGAGGGCATGGCAACCTACTCCAGTGTTCTTACCTGGAGAATCCCTGTGGACAGAGGAGCCTGGCAGGCTACAGTCCATGGGGTCACACAGAGTTGGACACAACTGAGCGAATAAACACACAACACAGCAGTGTTAAGTAGGTGCTCAATAGGGTGGGGATTAGTAGTTCTGAGCGGGCAGCCTAGCAGCATGAGGAACCCAACAGAGACAAGATTTGTAGGGGAGCCTTTTCTTTCTACTCTGCTTTAATGGGCTTCCAGGAATTCCGTTCTCTTTGCTTGCTTTCTTGTTTTAGTTCCATGTTTTGCTATTATTAAGAGTGGTGGTCTGCTATTTAAAACAAATACAAAAAACTGTAAAATTAACAGAAAGCCAGCATGTTTTATAATCTTGGGGCATGGATGAACCAGTCAACCCAATTGATTAGTAATTGCCATTATTTAGTAAGACAGTTTAATCACTTCCTAGAAGGGAAGTACTTTAGTTGTACTACAGTGGTTGCATTTTTTTTTTTTTTTTGGCATGTTTTTGATAATAGAAGATAAGTCTTCAGATTTTATTAGTTTCAGTCTTCTTTTTCACCTCAGAAGATGTATGCAAGCATTTTGTACGTGGCTTCTTTTTATGTCTTAAACTTGCTTTCCAACTTTTGATGCATGTGTGTATTTGGTTCTAAAGTAGTAAAGATTATGAAATATGTTTTAATACATGATTTAGAGAAGTAAGCACACATTTTTAAGTTTCCAAATTTTGTCAGTAAAAAATTATCATTAGTAATCAAGTTCTATATTACAGGAAAATCTGAAGCAAGATGAAAAGGCAGAGGTGTATAATGACAGTAAGTGTAGAAATGTATTTCGATTAAAAGACAATTTGAACAGTTTGTATAAAGTTTGAGATTAGCCTACCAGTGCAAATTTTAAGTTATTTTCTTAGAATTTTGGAAATTTTGGACATCAGAATGAAGTCAGAAATGAAAGAATATCATCTATTCTTAATGTTAAAAATCTAATAACAGTAGATAAAATTATAGTAGTAGAACTGTAAAAGTAACAATCTATTGGAGAAGTAAGTAAAAAAATATTCAAACCTATCAGTAGATAAGATTTGGTGGAAATTGGTCCCAAAATACTATGATTGAAGGACCCCTTTTAAAAACATTTTTCCTGAAATTGTGGTGAGTACACTTAACATGAGATTTACTCTCTTAAAATATTTTTAAGTGTAAAATGTGGTATTGTTAGCTATAGGCAAAGTGTTAGGAACTTACTCTTGCATAACTGAACTTCGTAGCCAGTGAATAGCAGCCACCATTCTATTTTCTGCTGCAGTGGGTTTGACTGTTTAGGTATCTCATCTTAAGGGGAATCATACAGTATTTGCTGTTCTGTGACTGGCTTATTTCATTTGGCATAATGTTCACAAGGTTCATCCATGTTGCATATGATAGGATTTCTGAAGAAATAGTTTTTATGACTAATATCAAGATAAATTTATAATACATGAAAGGAAATCTTAGACAACTCTTTATATTAAATAGTGGAAACAGAATACAAGCAATAGAGATGACTGGAATGGATTTATGAATTTTAAATTCTAAAAAGAGTCATGCAAATTAATAGTCCATTTAAAGCCCTCACTGTTACAGTGACTTTGCTAGTACTTGGATACAATAGACTTAAAGCTCATGGTCTAGGTAGGAGATAGATACATAACAAATAATTGTAACACTGTTAGTAATTAATGATAAGAATAAGAATTTTCAGAAGTAATGTGGAAAGGAGAGGATTGGGAAGATTTCATAGAGGAGGCAAAATATTTGCTGGCTTTTGAGGGTGACTAGGACTTAGACTAACAGGAAAAGATTCTACAGGCAGAGTAAACAGTGCACAAAGAGAAATTTCCAACAGTTCTTAATGCTAGAAAGTTTACCAACTACCTAATTACTTGTTAAGGGAGACAAACATACTTTCTTGTGTCCCTAAAGACATCTTATACCCAAAATATTGGAGTAGGTATATTTAATTCTTTACACTATTAGCAGAATTTCCATTCTTAAAAGTTTTATGAGGTGTGTAGAAGGTGAGGATTGATATTATGAAATGCAGGAAGATTGATACAGCTTGGTAAAAAATTATATAGACTTCAAGTACAAGTGCCTAATTATCAGTTTATCTTATACACTTAAATCTTAAGTATAATATGCATAGAGAAAATCTGCAGATGTTTATTTTTTATTTCAAATTATGTTGCCGTATTGAACAGTGTGTTAAATCTCTCCATTGTCTGAAAAGGAACGTACTCAGTCATGTAAATGTTGGGTTAAAAGAAGGTATTGTCATATGTCTGGTGAATGAGTGGGTTCATGTCTGAACTTAAAAGATCAAAATGTATATTAACTGGCAGAAGTCTTGGGTCTTCTACCCCCATGAGAGAGTTTTAACATTCTGCGGGGCTTGTTGGTTGTCATTATTTGCATCAGGCAAGCACCGTGGTTGCTGGATGACTCACAAGGTGTTGATTTTTTTTAAATCATCTTGTATTCCACATGCTTTGAATTCTCCTCCAGACATTTATATGTGGGAGAAACCTTTTTACAGTCAGTCTGCATGTAGAACTTAAATCTGTTTTACATGCTTTCATTACAGTTGTGAACAACTTATTGTCAGAGAAAGTCATGCTGCCAAGTCTAGAATAAAGTGTGGGAGAGGACCACAAGTTATAGGGCAGAGGGCTTGGACAGAGGAAGCCATTCATTGACACAATCAGTGCAGTGACTTAATGCATTTGTATATCTGGGAAAGATTTCACTTTTCATTCAGAACTTAAGAATTGTCCACTGTTTTTGGCACATCACATAATGCTTTCTTTTGTATCATATGTTATTAAAAAAAAATCTTTAGTGGTTTACTCCGTATGCCCTCTTTTATGGTATTGTGGGTCAATCAAAGGAATTTCACTATTGGGTTAACTTCTGATTATCAGACTTAATGGAAAGAAGACTGAGTACCAGTGCTATATAGCTAACTCAGTAAAAGGAAAATGTAGGAATAGTTTTATTTTGAGCCATACATTTTTTTTTCTAGTAATAAATTAACCCTCCTAATTACATTTCAGGACTGAGTAAAAGGGTTACTGCTGATGCTTCATAGGCATGCACTCTACATGTAGAAATAAAATCATGCGTTGATTGACAGTATTTGGTTATCTTTATGCTAGATTCAAAACATAACCCTCAAACCAGAAACTAAAGATTTAAAAAAAATCCTTCCAAAGTGGTAGACCCATAAGGTAAGTTGTGCTTTTCCCTAGTCAGTATTCACGATCATCTCATTCTTCATTCCTGAAGCAGAGATTTATTAATCACCTATTGTTGTGTCTGGGATTGTCTTTGGGTACTAGGGGTACTGCCTATGATTCCTGCCCTCATGTAAAGTTTTCAGTCTAGTGGGAGAGAGAGAGAGACAATAAAAATCTTTTTATTCCCCCCAGTTCTATTTTTGGGTAAGAGTGAGAAAGGGCTTCAGTTTAGAATTGTAGATGCTTGGGATTATGGAGACAGTCTATTTTTTAAGATGTTATACTTGTGGCTTAAATAGGCCTTATTTTATAAGACAGCACTTCAGGCCTTTTGGGTAGTTGAATTGCATCTTTGGAAAAGATTGGAGCTATTTTATAATCAGAAATAAGCACTGCCACAAAGAAAAGTATTCTGATATCTTAAAAACATTTTAAATTTCAAATTCACATGCTGTGACAATTTTGCTGGAATATTCAGGTATCATTTTATAGTATTAGACTCAACCTATTATGATGTTAAACAGGACACTTGTGGTTATTTCCTAAATCATCTTGTCTTATAAACTGTAATAAGAGATGGTCACTCTCAGTACAGAATAGTGGACTCTGTAAAGTGGAAGGCCAATATCTGAAAGAGCCTGTAGGCCATTGTCGGAGTAAAGATGATGAACTTTTGAATGAATCCTGAACCACAGTATGGAACTATTACATAGCTTCAAAGTGTTACATTCATTTAAAGTGTGATTAAAAACCAGACAGTCTATCCCAAACTGCAACTCTGTACAGAAATTGATAAAATTTGGACTAGACTTGTTAAATGTTACTTGAAGTTCAGTGGTCTTGTGCAGAAAGGATTGGATTTGAAGTTGGAGGGTTGAGAACATTGGTCAGGTTACCTCTGAGCCTCGATTTCTAAAAGTGTAAAATGGTGATAGTATCTTACTGTGGAAAGGGTGGAATGCTTTGAGCTCAAGCCACCATGAGAGTTCCCAGCATACTTGTTGTAGAATGGTATTCAAATATCTATTGAATCAGAACCTGAGGTAGTAGAAGTTACAGGAAGATTAACTTTTTTTTTTTCCACTTCTTGCTCAAAGTGGTTTTTTTTTGGAGGATTTTTCAGTTTTCTTAGAATATGGTAGTATATCAGTTCAGTTCAGTTGCTCAGTCGTGTCTGACTCTGCGACCCCATGAATCGCAGCACGCCAGGCCTCCCTGTCCGTCACCAACTCCCGGAGTTCACTCAAACTCACGTCCATCAAGTCAGTGATGCCATCCAGCCATCTCATCCTCTGTTGTCCCCTTCTCCTCCTGCCCCCAATCCCTCCCAGCATCAGAGTCTTTTTTTCAGTTACATTAATATTTAGGTTGAGTATTTAAACTCTTGGAGCATTTTAACTACATGCTGAGCCTAAATAATATTAGTAAAATTTGATAGTTATTTTAATAATGACATATTAAATGTCTTTATTGAGTGGCAGAGTTAAGTTACATCCTCATTACTCCAGGGTTTACAGTTACCTAACTGCCTGTGCGGAGGTTGGCACAGATAGTAGTAAATATTGTAGGTTTTATAGGTCAACTGCTTATAGTATATTCTTGTTTGAAAAAAAAAAAGTAGCCCTTTAAACATATATGAACCAAATGATCAGGGGCAGTACAAAAACAGGCCAATGGCCCAATTTGATCTGCAGGTGGTTGATTGAAGACTCCTAATCTATGAAATTCCAGTCCTCATTGTAAATCCTTTTATAACCTTGCTTCTTTTCCTAGTTAACTTTCTTCATTATCAATAGAAATGTTTAAACCCCAATGATTTCTGGTTTGTTTCTTATATATGCTGTTTATATCCCAGTTTTCTTGATATTTTGCTCAAGTTGTTCATTTGTCATTCACCTTTGTTCCAAGACCTATTGGTTTTTACCCTTCCATCAAGTCTTTCAGGAGTATTTTAGCACACAGGGATGAAACTACCCCCTCATACTTTAAACTTTTTTAAAAATATATTTGACTATAAGATTTTACACAGGTGTTTTTTTTTTTATTGCTCTCAGTTTCTTCTATATTGATCTTACTACCCTCAAAACATAATTCCATGGCATAATCTTAAATACTGTATCATTACATCTAGAGCTGTGAGTATGTGTGTATTTTTGTGTGTGTGTGTTTGTATGTATTATTTAATTTTTATAAAAATTCCTGGGCTTTACTCCATCGGAGATTCTGACCCTGGGTGTGGGATATAGGAGTGTTTGCTTTTTCAGCCAGAAGCCCTATGTAATTCTGTTGCTGACCATCTTTTGAGAGAACCAGTATAATAACTGAAGGCTCCATTGAGTCTAGATTCAAAATACTCTGTAGTCAAGTTTCAGCACCACCAATTGATAAGCCTTGTTACTTGAGGGAACTGCTTTTCCCTGAGCTTCATTTTCTTTTGTACTGCATGGGAAGTACCTGTCCTGCCTATTTCATGAGGTTGAGTTGAAGGTAGTATATGTGAAAACATTTTGAAAACCAATGTACTATGTAGATAAAAGATGTCAGTTTAAGTGCAAATACACTTTCTCATTGATTTCTAAGCTCAGAGTGGGTTGGGGGAGTACCATGTAGAAAAATGATGTGCTTTGAACTGAATTCAGTTAGTGTAGGCAGATTTTTGCAGAACTGTAGTCAATATGATGGTATTGATCAGTATGGAAAGCTAATTCAGTAATAATAGTAACATTTCAAACAATTTTAGACTAAAAATATGGAATTATTTGGGAGAATGGCTTTCTAGTGAGATACTTGAGGTTTAAAACCATCCAGCTAAAATACTGAAACACATGCTATTATTTAATAGGTTATTTTTTCAGTTTCTACATATTTGTGAAGAAACATTTTAAATCTAGCTTCTATTTTCAAAGAAAGGCGAGGTGTTAAGAGTTTCTTAAAATTCTGAATCAAATCGGTAGTGACATAGTAATCTTTAAATATTCATGGTGCATTCTTTGGTATTAGTTGTTGGCTTTCAGAGAAATATCTAATACTAATTAACAAAAAGAATGTAGGAAATGTTATATTTGTACGTACTGTAACGTGGATCTTTTTGAATGATTACTGAAAACCCAAAGGGTACTGTAGAAGGAGATTGATGATAGTTTATGTAACTACTCTGAGCGTTTATTTCGCTTTTTATTGCCTTGGTATCCCAGGTCATATTATTTATTTGCTTCTGACTGCTTCACTCATTCTTGCTTCCTGTCATCTGTCTCCCAGCTTTTCTTGTTTATTTCTTTTTTTGCCATAAATATGTTACTTAAAAAAAGAAAACAGATTTGTTTGAATCCAATTAAAAATATAAATTATTCCTTTTAAAAAAAAAAAACTTTTTGTTATGGAGATTCCCAGATAGCTACACAAGTAGACAAAATTATATAACAAACTCCTATTCCTTTTTTATTATGTGAAACAGGTCTAAGACGTACAAGTCCTCTATAAATTCATGAACTAGATGTTATCTTGGAAGAAAGACTTTAAAAAATATATAACTCCATACCATTTTCACATCCATAAAACTTAATGGTAATCTAATTTCTAGGCTTCCCTTGTGGCTCAGCTGGTAAAGAATCCATCTGCAACATGGGAGACCTGGGTTCGGTCCCTGGGTTGGGAAGATCCCCTGGAGAAGGGAAGGGTTACCCACTCCAGTATTCTGGCCTGGAGAATTCTACGGACTGTATAGTCCATGGGGTTACAAAGAGTCAGACACTACTGAGCACCTTTCACTTTAGCCAGTGTGCATATTTCCTTTTATTTCATAATTTTCATTTTTTCTCTTCCCTTAAGCGTATGTTTAAATAGAGGTGCAAGTAACGCTCACATGTTAATGAGTGGTTAATATGGGTTTTGAAACTCTGACAAAGTATTGGAGGCTAGATGGGTCAGAGTTGGGCTTGCATAATTCTGGCTGGAACCAGGCAGCTTCCTGGGACCTGTACCACTTGGTCTGTGGGATAGAGCCAGGTTTGTGCCAGGACAGTGGGAACCTCAGACCAGGTGGTTACTCTGGGGCCGGATACCCTGTAACCACTGGCCCTGCCAGCTCAAGTCCCTGGAAAACATAGCAGTTGAGGTGAATTCTAAGCCTTGCAGTCAGACTTGTAGTATACATTCCCCTGGTTCACATTGAGTTGTTGTCTTTCATGTGAATCTTCCATTGCTCCAGCATCACCTGCTAACCAGACTCCTGAAAATTGATGTTGAATTCTTGCTGCAGAGCAGGGATGCTAGTTGGTTGCTAGGCATTCATCTTGGCAACAGAGGATGCCATCTGGATATGGGATGCTGTATAAGCTGGTAAGAAGGATCTTAAACTCTGGGGCCATAGATTTTTGAGGAATTGGTGATGACATTGAAGATTTTTTGGTTCTGTTTTATGAAATTCAAGCCATCCTGTACAGGCAAGATCAGCTTTTGTAGAAGAAGCCAGAGGTCATGCCCAGTAGGAATTTAATGGAGCTTTAGGGTAATGTCTTTCATCAGTGTTCTCGTGGACCATGGACTTCACCAGTTCCCTAAGGATGATCTCATAATGGCCTGTGATGCTAGGATTTTTCCAAGAGTGAGGGTGGCTCTGAGCCGTCATCTTCTGCAGAACTTGACCTGCATTGTGCTGCATAATGCAGCTTTTAAGTCTTACTGAGGGTGAGCTAAGTCTTCTGGCAGTGAGTGCAGCAGCTGCTCTGTTGGTGGGGGGGCTGCTTGCCTATCTGCTACATTGTCTGTAGAACCTTCTCTCATGGGTGGTCATAGCAAGGTCTTGTCCCTGGCAGAGGCTGCTTCAAGCCACAGCACAGGGGCAGTATTTGCCTGTCTTTTGCCCCACACCTCCCAATGTTTTATTATGAGAAATTCATAAAACTTAAAATTATGCAGAGACATTGAACACTGCCATATTTGCACTAGCAAATATATCTGTGTCTCCATTTGTCCACCTGTCTTAACATTTTTCTTGCATTTCACAGTAGGTTGTAAAATTAGTTCATATCACTCCTAAAATCTTTTGTATATCGTTAATCAAAATTCAGTAAGATTTTTTTGAGGTATAATTTACTTACAGTGAATGTAAAAGTCTTACATGTAACTTTGAAAGAGTTTTGATTAATGTATACAGTTTGGTGACCCAGAGTCCTGTGAAGATATGAACATGACCATTATCCCCAAAGTTCCCGCGATATCCCTTCCTATTCAGTCCCTCCCTTTTCCAGAGGCAACCACTGTTTTGATTTTTGTTCATACTCATATAATAAAATTAGAATGTGCTTTTTTTGTTCTACAAGTAACAAATACTGAAAAGGGTATGGAGGAAAGGGAACCCTCCTACACTGTTGGTGGAAATGTAAATTGGTGCAGTCACTTTGGAAAACTGTAGGAGGTCCTCAAAAAACTATAAGTAGAGTTGCCATATGATCCAGCAATTCCTCTCCTAGACACATATTCTGACAAAACTATAATTCAAAAAGATAACAGCTCTCCTCTGCTCATAGCAGCACTATTCACAATAGTCAAGACATGGAAACAGCCTAAGTATCAATTGGTAGATGAATGGATGAAGAAGATTTGGTACATATACACAGTGGAATAGTACTCCACCATAAAAAAGAAGGAAATGATGCCATTTGTAGCAACATGGATGGACCTAGAGATTACTGTACTAAGTGAAATAAACTGGAAAGGTTTATCATGGGATATCACTTACACGTAGAATCTAAAAAAAAGTTGATACAAATGAACTTATTTATTTACAAACCAGAAACAGACTCACAGCCTTGGAAAACAAATTTATGGTTACTAAAGGGGAAAGGTGGTGGGGAGGGATAAATTAAGAATTTGAGATTTACATATATACACTACAATATTTAAAATAGATGATCAACAAAGACCTACTGATTGCCTTTTATTTTGAACATGGATCACACTCTTGTTTCTTTTGGGATATGTAGTGGTTTTGGATTATATGTAGACCATTGGAAGTGTTGGTTGTAGAGCCTCTGGATTCTGTTGTGTTTGTCCAGAAAGTATTGGTTTGTTCGTTAGTTTTGTTCACATTTTACTTTAGCAAACTCTGCCTCTCCTGGTGGGAGCCAATTGAAATCTCTGCTCAGTTCTTTCAGTCCTTAATTGAACTGCTTTGAATCATTCCTGAGGTTGCCAAGGTCAAGGGTGAGCCAGAGTTTCGGGCAGCATTATTATGCAAATCTTGTAGCTCTTGTCTTTTTGGACATACCCCCACTTTCTGGATGCTGTGGTTGTGAACTCTGTCTTTAAGCTTTAAGGTTTGGGGATTTCTCCTTGAGTTTTGACAGCTCTGCTTGACAGAGGCCTCCTTTCAATGATGATCCTTAAAAAAGGCAAATACCTTGAGCTGTTTCTTCCAGGTGTTGAGTCCTCTCCAGATTCTGTTTACTTGTGGTTGTTTTCTATTATCTTCTGAGAAATTTTATAATGTTTGCTGAATTTATAGTTGTTAATTTCTGGGAGGTTTTTTTTTTTTTTGTATGAGCTATTCTGCCATTATTGGAAGTGGAATCTGCTCCGCTTGTCTTTTAAGTCGTCTTCATTCTGTAGGAGTCCCCTTCTGTTTTGCATTCCTGTTCTTCTCTCCCCCCTTCTCCTCCTCTGTCAGCTCAGTAGTTTGTTCAGTAGTTTCCCACTGTCAGGATTTTGCTGATTCCATCCATGAAGTGTCAGTGTTCCTCTGTCATCTCGGTTACCTGTAAATAGATAGTCAGATCTAGTAGATTGCTAAGATTTACATTTAACTGAGGGAAGGGAGAAGACTCGGTGTCTCAGGTTGGGTGTTGTGTTCTTTGTAGAGACATTTTTGTGTTTGTGTGTATGTTGGGGTGGGGTGGCTAATACTCTGTTGATATCCATTTAGTAGGAATGGTAAAATGGTGATAACTTAGTCTAGGATCCTGTGAGAGGGGAATCCTTGAGACCTTTACAGGGTTTCTGTAAGGTCAAGATTTTTTAAATAATAATTCTCAGATTTGATTTGTGGTGTTTACTCCCAGTCTCATGAATATACAGTGGAGTTTTCCAGAAGCTGCATAACATAAAAATGCAGCAGCTGATGAGAAATCAACTCTTCCGTTTAACCAGGTACTAATGAAATTTGTAAAAATGTATAGCAGTGCCACTCTTTATTTTTTAGAAAATATAGCTATTTTTACAATTACAAGTTGGTTACATTAGCATACAGTAGTTTTATTGTTGTCAAAAGTATATTAATATTGCGACAGAGGACAAGATGGTTGGATGGCATCACTGACTCAACGGACATGAGTTTGAGCAAGCTCTGGGAGGTGGTGAAGGACTGGGAAGCTTGACATGCTGCAGTCCATAGGGTCACGGAGTCAGATACAACTGAGTGTCTGAAAAACAATATTGCCTAAGACATGGGGTTAGTATAGCACAACTGCTAATGGGTGTGGGGTTTTTTCTGGTGATGTTAATTAAATATTCTAAAATTTGGGTGTGATAGTGTCACAACTGTTGTGAATATACTAAAAACATTAAATGGTACAAATAGGTGAATTATATGGTATCTCAGTAAAGCTTTTGAGGAGTCAAAATAAATACATTAAAACTATTTCTTATAAATATCAGTAGATACAGTGCACATAAATAAAGCCATTTGTGGTCCTCAATATTTGCTTACTTGTGCTTAGTCGCTCAGTCGTGTCTGACTTTTTGCTATTCCATGGATTGTAGCCCACCAGGCTCCTCTGTCCATTTTCCAGGCAAGAATAGTGGAGTTCATTGCCGTTTCTTACTTCAGGGGATCTTTCTTACCCAGGGATCGAACCCCTGACTCCTTTGTCTCCTTCACTGGCAGGCGAATCCTTTACCACTGTGCTACCTGGGAAGCCCCCTCAATATTTAGCTGTTTTCAAAATGAGTTAGTTCTGTAACATCTGCAACAATAAGTAGCTGGTATTTATGTGTGTGTGTGTATCACTGTGAAATTCTTTATTTTGGTCAGTAGCAGTTATTCTTGATGTTCAGTTGTCCGCTTTGGACAGTTAGGTAATCTTTTTGGAAACCTATTTATAACTTATACCACTTCTGCAGATTCCATTTTTACTTAGAAGGGCTTTGTCTAAATATTCCTTTTCCTCTTTTTATATTAACCTGTGAACCATCTATTTGCAAATATTCCAAGAAAACTAAATGTTTCTTCTTCTCATGATTAATTTATGTAGAATATGGTACAAATCAAGCTTACTTCAGAGATTTGTTCTGCATTTGGCCCAGTTCATCTCTCTCTTCCTTTGCCAACGGCTACATTCCCAACCTTAGTCAGCTGCCTGGCAAATGCATGCCTTCAGTCACCAGGACAACCAGACAATAGAGTGTCCATCTAAATCAGTTGCTATCATTGAGCCTTAGATGAAGCTGAACAATGGGTGAGTCGTGTTCATGCTGGAGGTAGCCCTCTGGTGCTGGTGCTGTCCCTAAACCATTGATAATCCGAGAACAGTTCTTACTTCGTAGGACAAGTGAATAAAACTTCTTAATCTTCAGTTCTAAATGAAATATCAGACTGTCTTGCCCATTCTACTCCCTTGCTTACCTCCGTGTTCTTGTTATATTTTAGGAATGTAAAAAATGTAAAACTTGCTCTGTAGAGAGAGAAACATAAACCTTTGGTAATTTTTCCTTCTTGGCAAGCTTGCTTATCAGATTCATACTGTCTTAGGGAATAAGAACGCTTTGCTTTAAGAGCCTTCACAAATTAAGTTTAGAACAAATGGAACCAAAACATTGGTGGGAATTTTTTTTTTTTTTTTACCTTTTTAAGAAAATGATTCTAAAGTTTATTCAAAAGATCAAAAAAGTAAAACTAGCAGGAAAGAATTTATGAAGCGAAGAGTAAATAGGATTGGCTCTAGTAGATACTAAATGTAGCTCTGTTTATAGGCAGTAATTTGTAATATAAAATTGAAGTCATTAATTACAGCAATCTGAAACTAGTACAAGGCATGGTAGCCTAGACCTGTAAATATAGTAAATATGTATATGAAGTTATTACAAAATTCAGTCTTGTGTGAAAGGAGTTGGTTATTCAGTTAATGTAGAGTCAGTTAAAATGTTAACTGACATGGTATGCCAGAATCCAGAAAAATTTTAGTTAAGCCATAAAGAAAGCCATAAAAATACAAATAGTAGTCTCAGAGTATTTCCCGATAAGATACTTATTAAAGGGAAAAATAGTGACTTTACTATGGAAAAATCTAGGCTCTATCTTTTTTTTTTTTTTGGTTTTGCAGTTGTTTTTTGGCCACACTGCGTGGCACGTGGAATCTTAGTTCCCTGAGCAGAGATGGACTCTACACTCTCTGCAGTGGAAGTGCAGTCTTAATCACTGGACCACCAGGGAAGTCCCATGGCCTGTATCATTTTAACCAAGTGATTAAAGTTAGCATCACCAGGAATGGGACAAATCATGTACTTCCTAATATGATGTGCTGGGAAGGAAACAACATCACTGATGTGGTATTCCTTCCCAAAATGCATAACATAAATTTAATTATGAGGAAACCTAAATTTAGAAACATAAAATAACTGGCTTATACTGTTCAGAGATGTCAAGGTCATTAAAGACAAAAACAGGCTAAGAAACTGTTCCTGATTAAAGGAGACTAACGAAATAGGACAGTTACGGATACTGTACTGGGAGAACTTTTCCCATTTGCTATTAAAGAATACTATTATGGTAATTGGTTAGTCTTTGGATTAGACAATATTATGAAGTGTTAGTTTCCTGATTTTGATAATTGTGTTATGGTTATATAAAAGAATGTCCTTTTTTTAGGAGATACACATTTAGAGGTAAAAGGTTTACTTCTATAATTTAACTGGTTCCAAAAATTTTTTCGGAGAGAGGAATGATAAAGCAGATGTTAGACTGTGGGTAAATAGCATTTATGGGATTTCTTTCCACCACAATTGCAACTTCTCTGTAAAACAGATTATTTTATAACTAATAAACTAAATGATAGTGTTTAAGGAGGTATACACTTGTAGGTAATATCAAAAAACAAAAGCAGTTATTACTGTAAAATTAATAAAAAATAGCTGACTACATATTTTAACATTTAAACGTATGAGGAATTTATAGACTAAAAGCAATGGAAGAAATCACAAAAGTAAAATTGATAAATTTAGCTAGCTAAAACATGGAAACTTATTAAAGACATATAAAAAAAGACAGGTGACTTTTGTTACACATACAGGGTAAGTTACATATGTCATCTTAGTTTGATAAAATAGGGCAGTTGATAATCTTTCTCCAGACTACTTTCCTTGGCTAATATAATGAATCTTACATTTATAAAGCTGTTTATAGTTTACAAATTACATTTATGAATAAACTTGGGTTTAGAAGGTAGGGGCTGCTTACCAAGCTCATACTCCCCTTACTGAAGTAAGAAATGCGGGAAGGCTCCCTCTGCTGGGAAAGCCACAAAACACACAACTGATTGGATGCCTAAGCCTAGGGACTAGGGACTAATCAGATCCTCTCTCTTTTATGAAATTGAATTAAGGTTCACAGAGGCTGGACTGAAAAGATAAGTCACTTAACCAAAAAGGCAGTATGTACTTGGGCCATGTGCAATGTTAATAAGTAAACAGGAAAAAAAAAATTGTGCTGAGATTAAACATGAGCACGGAAGAGACATATGTGTGTAAACTATGTATTTGCAGGGAGTGGGAGCATGGAGAAGGGCTTCAGTTCAGTTTAGTTGTTGAGTCGTGTCGGACTCTTTGCAGCTCCATGGACTGCAGCATGCCATGCCAGGCCTCCCGGTCCATCACCAACTCCCGGAGTCCACCCAAACCATGTCCATTGAGTCAGTGATGCCATCCAGTCATCTCATCCTGTGTCGTCCCCTTCCCCACTGCCCTCAATCTTTCCCAGTATCAGGGTCTTTTCAAATGAGTCAGCTCTTCATATCAGGTGGCCTAAGTATTGGAGTTTCAGCATCAACATCAGTCCTTCCAATGAACACCCAGGACTGATCTCCTTTAGGATGGACTGGTTGGATCTTCTTGCAGTCCAGGGGATTCTCAAGAGTCTTCTCCAACAGCACAGTTCAAAAGCATCAATTCTTCGGTGCTCAGCTTTCTTTACAGTCCAACTCACATCCATACATGACTATTGGAAAAACCATAGACTTGACTAGATGGACCTTTGTTGTCTGCTTTCTAATATGTTGTCTAGGTTGGTCATAACTTCCCAGGAGTAAGCATCTTTTAATTTCATAGCTGCAGTCACCATCTGCAGTGATTTTGGAGCCCCCCAAAATAAAATCTGACACTGTTTCCACTCTTTCCCCATCTATTTGCCGTGAAGTGATGGGACCAGATGCCATGATCTTAGTTTTCTGAATGTTGAGTTTTAAGCCAACTTTTTCACTCTCCTTAGGAAACAGGTAATCAGACTGCCTAGGCCCTGGATGACTTCCTGTTTGCAGCCCAGGTTCCCATAAAGTTTTTAAGAGCTACTGTTCACTTTGAGTAAATTTGTTTTATCTGATCAAATGTGGATGAGTTTTGATTCTTTGCAGCCTATCTGGAATTTGGTTCTGACATTTGAAACATTAAATGGAACAGGGCATGGAGTGTGCTGTGAGGTTTGTACGCTGACTTACTTACTTAGTCTCTACTGTAGGTGTCTGAATTAGAGCTCTTGGTGAATTAGAGCTCTTGGTCTCCTTCAGAACCCACAGACACTTGGAATTAAGTTTGGTCTTTCTGCTTCATTTGATTTCTTTTTGATGTCCTAGTATTTGCTTCTTTTTTCTATTTCTTTGTGATTATCAGTTATTTTGAGAATAAGTGTGAAATACCCATTAATCTCTCTCTGTTATTCTCAAGTGAGTGGGTGTATATAATAAATTGGTCCTTAGATAGTCCTCACTTTTGGAAAGTTCTTCCTCCAGGGAAAGACTTCTTTCATTTTATTTTCATCTCTGTTATTCCCCATGTACATTAACTCATACCTCAAAAACGGGCTTTTATTTATTGTCTTATTTAAATCTTTGTTATTCTTGGATACTGGGGTAGTATCATAGTAAGTCCAGGGGTCTTGCAAGTAGTTCAGGGGTCAGCAGACATTTTCTTTAAAGAGCCAGATAGTAAATGTTAGGCTTTTAGATCATACAGTGCCTGTTACAGCTACCCAGCAAAACAGCCCTAGACAATAGATAAACGAGCAGACGTGTCTGTGTTCCAGTGAAACTTCAGCTGTAAATGCAGGCTATAGGCCAGATTTAGCCTGAGAGGTATAATTTGTTAACATCTGGCCTAAATTTGATTTGAGAATTTGGTTTGGTGTATTTATTACTTATTCGTAAGTTGGTACGCTAAATGTTCTAGGTCAGCATGTGTATTTCAAATGGAACAAAGGGAAAAAAAAGTTCTACTGTACTTATATTTCATGGCTGTTAGGAGGTTGCTTTCATTCATGCACCAGATATTTATTCAGAGGCTCCTCTGTGTTTGGCAGGCACTGAGAATACAAATAAATGGTGATGAATTGGAGAGAAGGCACCTGCCATGTGAAATTTACATTTAAAAGTTAGATAAAGGGTATTAAATAAATAATACATTGTGATAATATTGTATGTGTTTTGGTGTGGGGAATTTGCCCCTTTGGAATTGGTGGTCAGGAAAGACTTTATGGCTGGAGAGAGTGATGATGTAAGATGAGTTTGGAGAGTTAATCAGGGGTTAGATCCTTTGGGACCTAAATAGGTGGTGACGAAGAATTTGATTCCTATGCTAAGGAAGCCATTATAAGGCAGTTTTTGCTTAAATTAAAAAACAACAACAAACTGGGATTAAATAAATTGGATTCAATGTCTTTAATCTGATACTCCCTCACCTACCCATTTAGATATCTGGTTCACAAGTCTCGTGTCCTGGTGGTCTGCACATAGAGCTTGTGTGTGCCTGTTTTCAGTGACTCAGGTGTATATGTTCTAATTCTTGCTAAAAGATTTTTTAAAACCAAATTTTGAGATGGAATATACCACATGATCCTAAAAGGATTTATATAAATGCAGGACTATCTGTATCGTTACATAAGGCATATGGATAGTGTTATTATTTCTTTAAGCATTATTAGTTTGTATAAATCCTTTATAGATAGGCCGTTACTGAGAAATACCTGTTAGAAATATTAGCATAGTCATGCTCATATAGTCAGGGTGAGTATAGGAAATTTTAATAATGTAGTTTTTTTCCCCAGTATTTAACTTAAGTCATGACACATATTTGAAGTATATTTTTTTCTGATTATGAGTTTTTAGGACAAACTAAGGCCCCCAAAACCCTTATTTTCTGTCCCTTTTAGGGCAAAATGATATGTTGCTGACAGAATTTGTGTAGATCCATGGTAACTCACTAGAGAGTTTCAGTGTTTCCTGTTCATAATTATTTCTGTTAATCTTTTCTTTTTGCTCCTCAAAAGTAGATATTATGCTCATGAATTTTTCAGTTCTTTAAGTCTCCTATTATTTGTTCCTGTATTTTATAGGCAGTATTGTTAATTGCTGTAATTGTATCTTAAAAGAAGGAGGCAGTAATCCTCTCTCTACTGAGGAGAGAAGGGGCAG
Organism: Bos mutus; assembly: GCF_027580195.1. Lineage (NCBI taxonomy): Eukaryota > Metazoa > Chordata > Mammalia > Artiodactyla > Bovidae > Bos > Bos mutus. The sequence goes on along the minus strand of NC_091618.1, from coordinate 20,202,779 downwards.
GAAAAAAACCCAAAAAAAACTGAACTCTAGTTGATATGTGTAGATTGGCTTAATGACAAAAGTTTCTGTAATTCCAGAACATCTTCCTGTATTTTCCTTATTTTGTATCTTTGGACCTAGAGGTTACAGGTAGAGTCATGTCACATTGTTTATTCTTTGTATCTATTTTACGAAAATATTGAGGTTGTCTGAATAAAGGTCAGTATCCATTGAAGCAGGTTTCTTTATTGTGTTGTCCTTGAAGGGATTATAAAACTATAACATGTCATATCTATTTGCCTGATGCAACACTTTTTTCTTAACTCTTTCTTTTATATGTGAGTAATTGAGAATTAGTATTTGATTTATTAGTATTGATTAGTATTAGTATTTTTGGTTTTCAGAATTGTTTGTTAAATTGCTTGCACTGCATGTATTTATTACGTGATTTACGTGCAGTGCTGTATATCTTTCATCTGCCCTTCTAGCCCTAGTTCTTAACCCTGTTATGTCTCCAAGCACCTGGTTTGTCGGGGTACACAAGTGGGTTTTCTTGTCTCCTGGAAGGGTTTAACTGATGGAGAATATTGTTAGCAGATCAAAGAAAGGAAGAAGGGAAAGGTTAGGATATTTACTTTCTTAATTTCTTTAATGTGGGATTTCTGTAGCCTGGCTGCCTCTTCACTGAAGGTCAAAGCTCCCATCAAGTTAAGGTTGAGACCACTTCCTCTCCTCCTCCCTTTGCTGCCAGTAGGTGGTGATAGGCAGGCCCTGCTGTTGATAATGGAGAAGGCAGTGGCACCCCACTCCAGTACTCTTGCCTGGAAACTCCCATGGATGGAGGGGCCTGGTGGGCTGCCGTCTATGGGGTCGCACAGAATCGGACATGGCTGAAGCACCTTAGCAGCAGCAGCTGTTGGTAATAACCCTGGGACACTATACTCTCACTGGTGATTTCCTGACAGCCTACTTCGGCTTTAAACAGTCTGTTGCAATTCTCAGATTACCCAAATTGAGTGTGTCATCTGTTTCCTAAGGCTGACCCTGACTGATAAATATACATTGAAATATTCTAGATTCTTTCAGTGTTTATCGTGATTGCAATTCTAAAGTGGATTAGCAGTAGAATAAGGGAGAAAATTATTTTGACAATTTCACGAATTTATTCCGTTGGTTGATGTGTGATTTTATGTTTAATTCTTCCATAAGGTCTGGTTTTAATATTATCAACCTGGCTACTGAACCCTTAGTATGGCACAACCCATTGTTTCAGCATTATGGGGAATTCAAAAGTAGATGAGACACATAGTAATCCTAATACAGGGCAGTTTGTGGTAAGTTTCTTGTGAGAGGTACAAAGTGTTCTAGAAGTTCAAAGAGGGTGATTGTTCCGTTAAGACCACTTTGATTCTGTCTGCAGCAGGAATGAGAGACCCACAGTTTGCTGCGTTTCTGGTAAGACCTCTGCTTTCCAATCCTTGCTTACTTTGTCACCCCATAACACTCCACTGCAAACCACATAAGAGACTAGGCACCAAAGTAATAATAGCTAATGCCATTTAAAATCCACTTGTATATACCTGTTCTGAGTGGAAAACATATTAACTCATTTAACTCGTCCAGCATCTCAATGAAGCAGGTTCTCTTACCCACCCGAGTTGGAATTCACATTAAGGCAATCTGGTTTCCTCAACTAGGCTCATAACTGCCACACCTACCATATTATTCTGTAATTAAAACTAATTATCCATCTCCCCAAAGAGATCATCAAAACGAATTTCATCATGTATGAAGCCTTTTAAATGATGGCTTTCATGTGTCCTCCTTGTCCTCAGTGATGTTTCAAGGCCCCCAGCCCCATGTTATTGTCAGTAGAATTTATCACATGCTCTGTCATACCAGTCAGCCCCTCTCATTCAGTATATGTTTTAACACTTCACATGATGAGTATTTTTTTTCTACTAATCATTTCTGGCAGTCCCAGTGTCCACATAATATACCTCAGCCTCCTGAATTCTTCGGCTATTTGTGTCCAGAATCCTTTGTTCTAGTTTAGATATTAGTAACTGTATTCTTAGATTTCAAGTGTAAGTGTCCTGTTTTCTGACCACCACTGCTCCTCTCTTCCCAGCTCATGCCCTCTAATTTCTGACTCCAAGAGTTCTAGGATAACCTTTAAGACCTCCAGTCCACTGATGCTAAATTTCTTCGTTGTGCATCATTCTTAGCATGTTCCCGTTTTTCTTAACCTAGCTTTGATCCCATGGTCTGTAGGTCCCTTGTTATAACCACTCCCTTAACACCTGTTGTGTTTTACCCGATTAAAGCCAGCACTCTACCCACTTTGTACCTAAACAGCCAAATGAGCCTGGAGGAAAACACAGAACTGTTTTGACTAATTTCACTTTAAATACCTGTACCTTAAAACCTTAATGCTGTCTGATAGTTGTAGTTTATTCACGCTCTCATTTTTCCTTCAACTCAGAAACCCTCTCTTTTCAGTTGAAGGTGTTCATTATTTTACTCTTTTTAAAAAAAAAAAAGCCAAAACAAACATGGAGAAAAGAGAACTTTGTGTGCAGCGTTTTGATTCCTGGGTGGCTCAGATGGTAAAGCGTCTGCTTGCAATGTGGGAGACCCGGGTTCGATCCCTGGGTTGGGAAGATCCTCTGGAGAAGGAAATGGCAACCCACTCCAGTACTCTTGCCTAGAAAATTCCATGGATGGAGGAGCCTGGTGGGCTACAGTCCATGGGGTCACAAAGAGTTGGACATGACTGAGCAACTTCACAATAGGTTCATGATCAGAAGATCTACAAACCTGAAATAGCAGTTTCCAGGAGAATGATAGGAGCAGAAGCCATTTTCAGGGATTAAAATGTGAATGGATCAAAAGGAGGTAGGACTGTGACATTTTCCCAGTTGTGTCTCTGGAATACTGTCTTTGTTTCATGAATCTTGCCCAAGAAAAGATTTAATGGCTAAGTAAATTTGAGAAATGCTGAAAACTATATATAGTATTCGTATGGAAGGAAGTTTCCATCTGCTGGCCTAGATTTTACTAAAGGCTTGTTTTTCAAACTTTGGCCTATTTCACAATCACTGGAAGGGCTTGCTAAGACAGATTGCTGCATACCACCTCCAGAGGTTCTGATTTCACAGGTCTTGGGTGGCTCCTAAAAATTTGCATTTATAAGTTTTTAGGTGATGCTGATGCTGCCAAGTCCAAGAGATTGGAGGATCCCATTTTGAGAGTCACTTCACTTGAATAAGAAATCAACTGCCATGAGTGGCAGGTATAGCTAGAATTTTGAGCAATACAGGAAGTAGCCTTTGCAGGGTAGCAGAGTCAGAAATAAGAGCTGACTAACAACATCGTCAGTGTCAAGGGATTCCCTGGTGGCTCAGGCAGTTAAGAGTCTGCCTGCAATGCGGGAGGCCCAGGTTCATTCCCTGGGTCCAGAAGATCCCCTGGAAAAGGAAATGGCAACCCACTCCCGTTTTCTTGCCTGGAAAATCCAGTGGATGGAGGAGCCTGTCCGATCTGCAAGGAGTCGGACACGACTGAGTGACCACACACAACAACATCATGGAGCTTTGATAGTAAGATAGCATGAATTTGTGGTGGACCGAGGCAGTGAGTTTTCATGATTTTGCCTACCAGTTTGACCTGTCAGGGAGAAAGAACAGACCCTCTGGCAGTTAGTATGAAATTTTGAGTGACTTGTGCATGCGTGCGTGCTAAGTCACTTTAGTTGTGTCCTACTCTTTGCGGCGTTATGCACTACAGCCCGCCAGGCTCCTCTGTCCATGGTTTTCCCCAGGCAGGAATACTGGAGTGGGTTGCCATACCCTCCTTCAGGGGATCTTCCTGGCCCAGGTATCTCTTATGTCTCCTGCATTGGCAGGCTGATTCTTTACCACTATTGCCACCTGGGAAGCCCTGAGTGACAGGCTGCTAATTCAGGTATCTATAGAACTTGTCATCAGGCACTCTATCTTTGCTCTGTGTTACCATGTTGAATGCCAAGACAGTTAACTATATGATCTGTCTTTAACCCATTTCCTTTTTGTTTGTATTTTTATTATTTGCTATTCATTAATTGTTTTTAGTTTAAAAAACTGTATGCGTTAGTTAATAGGGGTTTTGGAATACAAAGACTAAATGTCATAAATTATCCTAAGCTAATGCTTTCAATTGCAGTTTAATAAGTCTTTGAGCAAATGTCTTGTTTTCTCACTTGGAAATTTTTTAAATAAAAGAATTAGGAGCTACCAGTTATTTCTTTATAAATGTAATTTTAAAGCCATAGAATTTAAAATTTTTAAATTACATTTTGGGAGAATCATTATAGGTTTCTTGTTGAGAAGAGTCTCGTGTGGACTTTTTAAAAAATATTAATTTTTTTGGTGTATACTTGACTTACAACACTGTGTTAGTTTCATGTATACAGTAAAATGATTCTATACACACACATACGTATTTTTCTTTTCTTAGATTCTTTTCTCACATAGATTGTCACAGAATATTGAGTAGAGTTCCCTGTGCTATACAGTAGATCCTTGTTATCGTGTATATAGTAGTGTGTGTGTCTTCATCCCAAGCTCCTGATTTTTTCCCCCTTCCCCTACAGTTTCCCCTTTGGTAACCATAAATTTGTTTTCAGTATCTGTAAGTCTGTTTTTGTTTTGTGAATAAATTCATTTACATCTTTTTTTTAAAATTAGATTCTACATATGAGTGATATCATATAATATTTGTCTTTCTCTGACTTACTTCACTTAGTATGATCATTTCTAGGTCCATCGATATTGCTGCAAATGGCATTATTTCATTCTTTGTGTGGCTGAATAGTGTCCCATTTTATACATATGCACCACATCTTCTTCATCCATTCCTCTGCTGATGGACACTGAAGTTGTTTCCATGTCTTCGCTATTGTAAACACTCCTGCAGTGAATATTGGGGTGCAGGTACCCTTTTGGATCCTTTTTTTTTTTTTTTTAAGTAGCTAAGTATTTATTAGAGAAGCTGGTCCTCTAATAGGGTTTATATAGTACTTGCGGTGTAAGTTGCGTTACCATTCCTGAGTGTTTGCACTTCTTGGGCTTTTCCACAGAAATGTTTTTATAATAGACTGCCTTTGTGTTTGTTGTACTGCCTTAAGTAATGACTTTATAGTATTTGTATTGAGCCCAGAGTAGTAAGGAACCACAAGATATGTTCTGAAACATGCTTGGGGTACATGGTAGGAGAGGAGAAGGGTGACTGCTTTTTTCCTGTCTTTATTTCTCCTGCATCTACTTCAGTGAGCATGCAAGTAAGCTAGAGAAGGATACTGCTTTTCCATCTCTGATTTCTCAAAATTTTGTTAAGCTTTGGAAGTTATATACTGTGTTCTTTTCACAGTGTTGTTCTTTAAAGTAATATAATTTTGGAAACTTGTGGACTTGTTTTTTAGAGCTTTACTGAGGAATAGTAATTATAATAAATTGTATATATTTAAAATGTACAATTTAATGAGCTTTGACATATGTGAACCATCATTATAGTAACATGATAACATACATTTTCATCATCCCCAAGAATATTGTTGTGCTCCTTCGTAGTGCATCCCCTGATCTGCATTCTGTCACCATAGATAAGTTTACATTTCCTCAAATTTTAAATGAATGGAATTACATAATATGTATACTATGCATGTATACATAACTATGTATACTTTGTTGTGGGGGGTTCTGATGTCTCTCAATCAGCATAACTGAGGGTATATTCACGTAGTTTCTTGTGTCAATAATTTGTTCATTTTTATTGCCAAATAAAGTATCTATATTGCCAAATATTCAAGTATCTAACTTGAATATTCGAAAATTATTAATTCACTTACCTGTTAATGGATATTGGGATTGTCTTCTGTTTGGAGTTAATGAAGCTTCTGTGAACATTTGTGTACAAATCTGAGCATGGACATGTACCTTTATATTTCTTGAGTTAAGTACTTACTTAGAAATGGGATGGTTGGGTTGCATGGTAGGTATATGTTTAACTTTTAAGAAACTGCCAACTATCTTCCAAACTGATTGTACCATTTTTACATTCCTGAGAGTTCTAGTTGTTCCACATTCTCACCAGCATATGATATGGCCAGTCATTTTTAATTTTTTTGGCTAGAACCTTTGTTATTTCAGAAATAAGCATTCTGTGTAGTTTGAGTTGGGTAGAGTAGTTATTTCTGGATTATCGTAATAAATACTTGTCAAAACACCAACTATTTCAATAATAATACACTTATTTATAAGAACGTCCAGAAATAACTGTTCTGTATCAAAAAACTTACTGGCACAAGAGAGTTAAACAATGATCTTTAGAGGAGAAAAGGAAAATTCTTCTAGGGGAAGCTTCATAAAGCATTTTCTCCATTACTTTTCTTTTTGGTGCGGGTCCTGGGGATCAAATGCAGGAACTTATGCTCCATTACATTTCTGATTGATATAGTTCATGAAAAAAGCCTCGCTTTGTCTTGGATTAGTCTGTTTGGCCATTCTGGTGGTTTGTATGGGTGTCTGTGTAGTGGGGCTCAGTATTATTTTAATTTACATTTTCTACATGGCCTGTGATCTTGGGCTGCTTATTTGCCATCTGTGTATCTTCTCTGATGAAGTGTCTGTTCAAATTTTCTATCCACTCTTCATATTGTAACTTCCTTTTATCAGTTGGTGGCTTGCCTTATCTGAAGAGCAACAGTTTTAAATTTTGATGAAGCACACTGTATCAACTTTTTTTGTACAGTTCTCTTTATACTTTGTATCCTATTTGAGTACTGCATCATTTTGTTTCTTTGAGTTTTACTAAAAAGTTAGATAATCTCTCTCATTTTTTAGCCATTGGGGGGGGGGAAAGTATAGGAGGCAGTTATAAAGCTAGTCATAGCTGCCTTGTATTTTTCTTATATTATACTTTAAAAGCAAATTATATATGATTCTAGTACTTTTTATTTGTTTTTTGGTTGATTTTTAAACCTGTCAAGGATTTAAGAGATTGATTGATCAATTAATTAAGAGATTAATTTGATCAAATTCCTTTGTTTTATGGGGTGAAGGAACTGAGGTTCATAAAGGTTACATGACTTTGCTAATGATTTACAGTTTATGATTATTCTAAGATCAAACAATCTGAGGTCCTCTTAGATCCCGTTTCACTATTTATTTCCCTTTGAGGAGCTGGTCTTTGTGATGCTGTTGATAAGACTTTATTGCATGCTATAACATTAAAATAAATTTAGTTCCTTCATTTGTTGCTTCTTCATTGCTCATTGTGATTAATATCCTATTGAAAGCAATATTATTAAAATTAAAGTAGGTTAGCTTTCTGAATGAATCTTAATTATCTCTTAAAATTTCATTAAGATGTTGAATTTAACTCTTTTGTTTTTGTAATTCTTTCCAAAGGTCTGTAAACAGATTTGGCTAGGATTATTTGATGATAGATCTTCAGCAATTCCAGACTTCAGGGATCCACAAAAAGTGAAAGAGTTCCTACAAGAAAAATATGAAAAGAAAAGATGGTGAGTGAATAGTTTCTATTTAGAGCAAAGGCTCCCCAGATTGCATTAATTATGGGTAAGATTAGTATAACAGGAAGGAAGGAAATAAGTAGGTAGACAGGAAATAAGGAAGTAGGTAGATACTGATTATACTTTGGCTTTTATTGGATTTGATTTCCAATAAAATGGAAATCATTCTGCTTTGTCGTAACTCATCTGTGCCTGGCAGTAGCCTTTTTGTCACCACCAGGCCTCTTACCTTTTTTTGGGAAGTCGGGGATTCTTCCTTCTAGACCTTTACTACCCCTGTTAGCTCCTCTAGACATTATAGTCATGTAAAACCTCCTTTCTTAAAAATCTTCCTTCGTTTAGCGTGTGTTTCTTTAGTTTCTTTAATATAGTAAGCACTGCGCTAAAGCACTCATGAAGCAGTCTATTCACTTAATTGCAGGTTACAATAATTCTTTGCTCAAAATATCCCTCTTTGCTCAAACTACCCACCCAAGAAGTCATTTTTCTACCTTGTTAAGAAGGAAGTGTTTATACTTTTTAAACTAGATCTGTCAGATGTTAATTTTTGAAAAGGAGTTAAAACAGATGTACGTGTGGCTAGTGAAGTGTTTTAAAGCAGAGCAAGGGTATATTCATAGAACTAATGTTCAGCTACTTTGAGCTCTTCATTTTAGCTGTATGAGAACAATTTAAGTCAGCTTACTAAGACTCATTAGTGATGAATTCTTGGTTATTTCTTTAGTGTGTGTATTTTAGTTTCAGTAGTGTGTATTTTCCTTCTTGAGAGGTTAAAAAGATGAGAGAGAATCATAAATAGAGGGATAATGAAGAAGTAATGGCCTCTTGTTTGCCAACTGTTCTAGTTGAGGGAATACTTGCTGTGGTTATGAGTGAGGTATCTCCACCTCCATTGGGTGAGCATAGTAGAAAGAAGTGGCTCTAATTTGTATGTTCTGTGAACTTTGTATTCTTACTGTTCTCTGGAGGAGACTAATTTTTGCCAGGGCCATATTCAGCATTACTAGAAACATTAGGTATGAATATAGAAGAAAAAATAACAGCAAGATTTTAGTTCAGGAAAGAAAAAAAAACTTGGAAGATGAGGTGATAGTAAAAACATGGTGCCATAAATAATTCTCTTAAAATGAGGCATATAATTATCTTTTTATCATTTTAGTTCTAAATTTCCAGACCTTTTATCCTGTAGTTAAGACCTTTCTCCATGATAGCCTTGGCCTAATTTTTCATTTTCTCAAGTTTCACTTTTACCAGCTCAGAGTTAGTTTGAATAGAACTTAGCTGGGTTTTCAAATGCTTTACCTTCAGCTGATAAGAGGAAAGCGTGTGTGAATAAGAGTTGATAGAATTAAAACCGGAAGTCCCCTCTCTCTGCATTAGTGATAACAGCCACAAAATAAAATAATAAAAATTATTTATTCAGACCATAACCAGATAATTGTAAACCTCAAATAATTATTATAATTTGTGTTATCTTTTCTGTCCTGAGAAACAGAATAGTAATAAGAGTAAGATAAATACAAACTTCAGTTGGTGGGTAGGGGAGAGGGAGTGACAGCATTCAGGTAGGCTGGGACTTTTGCATTTTAAACTCATGTTCCTGCACACCTGTGACATGTACATAGTGGGTGGTACAGTGGGTTTGTAATGCGACATAAGTGAAAGCGAAGTCGCTCAGTCGTGTCCAACTCTCTGTGACCCCATGGACGGAGGAGCCTACTAGGCTCCATGGTATTTTCCAGGCAAGAGTACTGGAGTGGGTTGCCATTTCCTTCTCTGTGACATAAGCATTATCCAAATGCAGTCTCCCTAAAAACCCTCAATGTGGGCAGCTACACTTAAGACATTGAGACTGGTGCTGTCATCTAAAGGGTTTTTGAAATTATTCTGTTAACAAGTTTTTGAGCTCATTTCCTATGCTGTACATGTTTAGTTAGCTTTTGTACTTGTAACTATATAAGCCTTTGAGCCAAAGATTCTTACCTGATGTTATGCTTTAAAAAGGCTTGGCTATTCTCAGAAATTGGCATCACTACTGATAAGCCAAACTATCGGAAAATGTAACTTCCTGTTTTCATCTCTTCCATATACTGAAAAAACTGAAGTTTTATTGTTTGTGATTGTTATATAATTTGATAATAGCCAAGACTTGTGTACCAGAACACTGTATAAGTACTTTGTAAATGTTAATTTGTTTATACCTCATAGTAACCATATTTTAGTGTTTTAGAAGAAAATTCGGAGGCACAGAGTGCTGAAGTTGTTTGCCCTGGGTTTCACATCTGTTGAGTGATGGAGCTAGGATTTGAACTCTGATTCTGGAGCATAGACAGAGGACCCTGGTGGGCTACAGTCCATGGGGTCGCAAAGAGTCAGACACAACTGAGCACACACGCACACACATGTGGAACACAGTAGAAAAACTCTGCTTTTCTGCTTCTCCCATCTGTGTGATATGGGGAAGGGAGGTAGTTAGAACCAAACCCAGAAATTCTGTGAGCAAGAGCTTTCAAAGAATGCCAGCCCTGGAGACAGCACTGCCAATATATGGGCATTGTATTCTCACTTCCCCTCTCTCTTTCCTTTATTCCTTTCACCCCATGAATCCTTACGTGACTGGAGTCAAACCTAAAAGACCTGTAAGGTCTTATGAACATCTTTCCATGTCAAGACAGAGCAGCTGTGTATTATATAGATACTAGCATAACCCTTCAAGCATTTTTCTCCTGATGAATTTTGGTTTATTGCTGTTTTTTTGAAATTTTAAAGAGTGCTGTGGTAACATACATTTATTTACACTTAACCCAATTATTGCCTAAGGATAGGTTACTGGAAATGGTACTTCTGGGGCACAGAGTATTTTAATAGAGAGTAACAAAATTTGTAAAGTTTATACTCAGACCAAATGCGTGTCATTTTAATTTAAATTTTTATTAGGTTAAAAATATTTTCATTTCTGTGTCTCTCTTGGTGAATGTCTTCTGTCCATTTAAAAATTCGGTAGTTAATCTTATTCTTATAGATTTGTAATAGACCTTTATATTTTGGGCTATTAACTGTAACATAATAAATATTTTTCCTTCCTTTTGCTCAGCTTTCAAATGTTATTTATGATTTTACAGTACTTGATGAACTACAAGTCTTTTTTTAAAAAAGCAGTTAATATTGTTATCTTAGAAAAACTGTAAGTAAATAATTGAAGCAAGTTTTGTGGTTGCTGTTTTATTACCTTTTCTCTGAATATTTTAATTAAGTGTACTCTTATGGTATCAATTCTTAGAGGGTTTTCAAATAAGATTAATAATGAAGCAGTCTTGTACAGAATTATAGAGTTAAGCTTTTTGAGCTTAGTATTCCCTACCTCTTCCTTAGTTAACTGCCTCCTCAACTTTTCATATGTTTTAGGTATGTCCCACCAGAACAAGCCAAAGTGGTGGCGTCAGTCCATGCATCTATTTCAGGGTCCTCTGCCAGTAGCACGAGCAGCACACCTGAGGTCAAACCACTGAAATCTCTTTTAGGAGATTCAGCACCAGCACTGCACTTAAATAAGGGCACACCTAGTCAGGTGAGTCATTTTTAAGTCTTTGTAGAAGCTTCTACGTGAGGAGGATTGAGTACAATGAATTTGGGAATTAAGACAGTCCTAATGGTTTATAATACCTTAAAAGATACTTGGTTAAGTGGTTGCAGTGTGTCTATTTTTGTGGGTTTTGCTATTGCGAATATGAGTTTGTAAAGGTATTCAGGAGCATTGTCATAGATGTAACATATAGTGGTAAAACATGAATCTGTGGTGACCATCAGAGTTACTTAAAACAGTATAGCCTTTGTGATATACTTTTACAGGAAAGGATTTTTCAAGCACAGAATTTTTTCCCCATCCTGATGGTGAAACATGTTTATCATTGAAATGTAGGTAGCTTTGCATTACATAACTTATTCTAAAAAACTGAGTAGACTGAAGTCTTTTCAGCAGTTGGTGTCTAGAGTTTATGCTTCTATAGTTCATGACAGTCAGATGAGTTATGACAAATCTGTTACTGTGTGGCATTATGTCTGTCTTACATAAGAATGATTCTGAAGCATGTTATTATTTGAATTAAATTCCGCCCTTTTAAAAAAATGCATATACTAGGGCAGCTAGATAAATTGCTCCATTTTCACCAAAGCTTTGAGTAAAAAATGAAGAGAAGGGTAAAGTCAGTATATTGTACTCTTCCCTTGGATAAAAGATTTGTTCTGTGAAAGCCTTATCATCATACTCTGTTAGCAACAAGTCTGTTTTGTGTCTTGAGGTGTAACAACTACTGTAATTATACTTCATTGCTCTTGACTCTGTACTTAAAAGATAATTATGGGCATAGATGTTGAAAATTTGTGCTTTTCAGAAAACATGGCTCAGACAGTGAAAGTGTCTGCCTGCAATGCGGCAGACCCAGCTTCGATCCCTGGGTTGGGAAGACCCCCTGGAGAAGGAAATGGCAACCCACTCCAGTACTCTTGCCTGGAAAATCCCATGGACAAAGGAGCCTGGTAGGCTACAGTCCGTGGGATCGCAAAGAGTCGGACACGACTGAGCTTCTTCACTTTACCTTTTTTTATTCAAAACTCTAGGTAGATTATATAATCTTTGAACTGTTTTAAGTTTGGTGAATTGGAAGTAGTTTTATAAACGTTTAGCAAATCTAACTGGAAGCTCTTTGTAGTTAATATGTGGTTTATAGTCCCCTGTTGTAGGTCGCTCCCAAGCGCAGCAGCAGGAAAAGAAGCAGTTTGACCTTTTAAGTGATCTTGGCTCAGACATCTTTGCTGCTCCAGCACCTCAGTCAACAGCTACAGCCAATTTTGCTAACTTTGCACATTTCAACAGTCACGCAGGTAAGTGTTTTTTCCTAGCAGCTGTTTCCAGTGTTTGAATAATCATCAAATTAAATGTGGAGCACTAAATTAAGAATTCATTTGGTCATTTTGAAGCAGTTTTATTTGATAATTTGAGACATATTTTTGCATGTATGTATTTCACTCTTTTATAAACATGACAAAAGCCAGTACTTACTGAATTGGTTTCCTATTTGTATTTTGGGACTTACTTTACCTTCTTTTTACTCACCTGTGAAATTGTGATGCTCTCTGCCTTTTTTTTCCTTTCAGTTTCATGTCCTGGCTTATAGTTGGATAATAATGGTACAAATTATTTTATGTATATGTATCAAAAAATACGCTGTTTGAGATAATTTGGAAAATTATAGAAAACCTTCAGCCACATTTCTATCAAGCATTAAAGGAATTTTTGTTTTAAATATCAATAAAAACATTTTCTAGGACTATGCTACAGAAGGAAGTTGTGTGATTTATGTATGTTTGTGTCTGTATGTGTTTACTTTAAAAAGAGATCCTAGGATGAAGATTTCGTTCAAGAGAGATTATACTGAGAAGGGTAAGAAATCAGGAAGCTTAAGTTGTTGGGACTGTGGTACATTTTCCATTTCTTATATTAGCCAAGTAGCAGAAGTCCAGGAGACTGAAAAGAATCTTTCCCCTTCATCCTCCAGGCGGGAAGCCAGTTGTTCTTCTCTGAGCAGACAGGAGCTCCAGCTCTCTGTTCTTACCTCTTGCTTTTTGAATGATGGTCAAAAGAGTTGGTGGAAGAATCAATGAATAGAGAGTGAAGCTTCTGTAACTTATGAATATTCTACTTATCTCAATTTTAGGCTTATTGAGATATAATTTGAAATGATAGATAAGTAGCTGCCAAACTCTTAGAAATTTTCAACTTACTTCATGTTCCATGTGTGTGTGTATGTTTGGTCTCTGAATGCAATTTGTGAATATTTGCAGGTCAGGGGATTAATGTTACACTTTTCTATGTAGCCATATTAGCAAAAAAAGAGACAAGTCAATGTACTCCACGGACTGATTTATACCATGATTACCCTTATGTTTTCAATAACTCCCTTAAAATGCTTTTTGAAAATAATTGTCATTATTTAATTGTGACATATAAATGTTAAAAAAATAGCAATGTATGATTTTATCAGATTGAAGATATTAAATATTGTTTGTCTTTTTTCCACATATGACAGAAATATAGTAGAGGACAGATATGTCTGTGAGGAAGTAGTTTAATAGGTCTGGTTGTCTGAGAGTAATAATTTTTTAGCCTAAAGTTCTTTTGTTTTTACAAAGGACCACTCAGATTACTCTTTTCTTACTTTATTTGATTCCAGGAGTGTAAAAAATATATATGGATATTTTAAGAAAAAGCTAATAAAATTAGTTATTTATTTTCCCTTCTAGTATAGTTGATGCCATCTTTTACTTTTTACCTTACGTAGTTTTTAAGTGTAAGCCAATGTCTTGGTTCAATCTGAAATATCTTTTCCCAGAACCTTTGTAAGCACTCTGAATTTTTACTTTTTCATATATGGTTTGCAGATTTAAATTCATTGATAGCTGAATTCTTGCCCTGAAATTCTCATGTCAAAAAAAAAATAATTGGGTGAAAACTTTCTCCTGAACTGATTGATGTGACAAATGGAACCTTTAATGGCAAACAGTAATTATTCAGATAAGCCAATCTGGCTAGCATTATTTTATAGGAAATCCTGTTCTTTTACAGACAATTTAATGGCTTAAAAACCAGAAGTCTTTACCCTTCTTCGTTTGAACATTCTGCCTGAGTTAGTGTGTGTGGATGTGTATCGATGATGGGGTCAGTATTATGTTCAGAAAAAGTCATCTTCTACGGAAATATACATGGCAGTTAGAAACATAATTTACTATGGAATGTAATAGTTATCTTACCTGGTAATAAACATATCACAAAAACTGTAAACTGTCACTGATTATTGTCACCTCTTATATGAGGGATGTCAAACTCAATCGCCTTGCCACCCAGTTAACACAGATGAGTGGTGTAGTGCACTGTGGAAGGGACCACAGTGCCCCTTTCAGAGGCGGATGTTCTGTAATCTCCTGTTGCCACGTGGAAATGCGGGCTCAGGGTTCCTAATATATTGATTCTTTTAAGAGAAGCAAGAAATCTTGTTGAAATGCTCTCTTTAAATGTTAGGAATTGATGAAAATAATCTAAAATATTGTATAGATGGAATGAAGTCTGTTATCTGGATTTGATGAGAGTTGCTGGCTGCTATCCTCTGGTCTCTACATTTTTATTTTGTTTTTTCCTTTTACATGAGTCTGTATTGCTCACTAAAGTGTAAAGACATCTCTGGGCAAGATTCAGGCTCGTTGACTTAGTACCTTAAATTCTAAACTGAGTTGACCCTTTTGTACTTTTTGAATAAGAGTATATAAAAAGCATTCTTTACTATTTTGTCACATTCTTTTTAGTCTGGATTTCTTTGTGTAGAAGTTGTTTGAGGTTCTAGATAGTTTTTGTTTATTGTATTATCAGTGTTTAATTCCAAAGTTGTGTTTATCAGAGTTTCATTCCATAACACTTATAATTTTTAAAATGTACTGTAAAAAGTTGTTGAAAACAGTGAGTAGATTCAGTATCTACAAATAAGAACTGATAGAAGTATTACAAAATCCTGTTTTGTTGTAACGAATAGGTATTTGATTAGTTTGGTGCTCTGGTTGGAAAATTATAGATATGATAAAATAGACTTGATTAGCAAAATGGATAGCATTGAACTAATTTTTTTCCTTATGTTTAAAGCATGTGAAATGTAAGTTTTTCCCATATGATGTTCTAAATATGTTAAATGTTCAGTATATGTTATTATAGACTACATAGTCATATATATTTGAGATTATAAGCCACAAACTAGCTTAGGGACCCATTCCTTTTTCTACAAGGGACAGATGTATTTCATTTGTTGTTCTCAACCGAATAGCTAAGGGTTCCAAAAACTTGGAAACTTGCCTTTTGGAATATAATCTACTCTGAATTTGAGAACTTCGTATATCATGCTCTCTTTTCATTTGGTTTACAGTTGTATTATCTGTTTTCGCCTTAATAAACTTATTTGTCTTTTAGAATTTTCTTTGGATTAGCATTTTAAAGCTGATAAATTATTCATTTTTTTTATAAGTTGTAGAATCATAGTGTTGGTTTTATTAGTAGAGGCCATCTAATGAGTCTTCTCATATTGTTAGTAAGAATACCTGTAGCACCAGAACAATGAGGGACTAATCCAAGGGTTTACAATTTCTTATGTTAAGATGGAGTTGTTTGACTCTTAGATTCCCTTTTCACTAAACTGCACTTGCTTATGGTGTTGTCAGCAATGTGTCAGTAAACTGTGTTTAACCTTATATATAATTTAAACTGGTGTAGATACTTGTTTCAAAATATTTTTCAAGAAATTAATTAAAACATTTTTTAATCTATTAGTATTTTTTTATTATATGTATTTTGAGGAAAGTAAAATTTCAGCCTGTAAAGTTGAATTTTATCTTATTAAGTAAAAACAGACAAAATAATGTAGGGAGTCCAGAAAATACAGAATTTATGTTGTTAAGCAGTCTTTTAATTTAGGTACTTCTGTGTGGTATTTGAGGGCCAAGACAATTGGTTTTAAAAAGGTTTTCAAGAGCAAAGTGGGATAGCACTCCACATGTCAGAAGTGGTAGATTGGCACAGATGTGTAGGACAAGGGGGTCTGATCTTTATGTACATGTCCCCCTGCTCATTACCATACCCATTTAGATTAAAAAAAAAAAAAAAAAACAGCAGTTACAGGAGATGCTGTAAGTTTTGCTGATTTTCTTCCTAGAATAATGTTTTACTTTGTTAATAGACAGTTTTTTTGCTTAGTGACTTCTTTTGGCTTGTTACCTCTGAGCCACCAGGGAAGCCCAAGTAGAGTACAGACTCACTGAAAAAGCTTGGCAAGTTCAGGACATGATATCTACCTGAAATCTCATTACTTCCATTGAACTAAAACACAGATTTTGTATGCACATGATATCATGTTTAACGAAATTACCACATGAAGATATATCTGGAATTTATTAACCTATTTATCGTGTTGACTTTGCTATAAGTATTTTGTATAAGGCTAAATATTCTTTACATGATTTTTTTTAATGGCTACATTATGTTCCATCGTGTGATTTTCCTTAAGTAATCCCTAATTACTGGCCATTTGAGTTTCTAATTTTTCATTATTGTAAAAAATACATTGTTTAGCTATTAGAATTAGCTGTATGCTTATTTGTAGTAGTTTTACAAAAACTGCCTAGAAATAGAATTGCCTGCCAAGGTATTTAAAGTGGCTCACTCATTTTGTTGGACATCCTTTTCATTTTCATTCATCCATTTAGCATTCACTTTCCTGCATATCAACCACTTCTTATTCTTATCTTATCCTCTGTAAAAATCTTATCCAGCATCTGTTTTGGCCTTTAAAAAAGTCTTGTTTTACCTTACATATTAACTTTATAGAAGCCTAGGACTTTGCTGTTAGATTGGTTACCAGTTGGGAAAAGCCAGTTGGTCTTTTTCAGTAGGTTTGATGTGTATTTATGGTATAATTTTTACTAGTTTTTATTGTTTCTTAAGTTAATATGTGTTTTAAAATGACAGGCTAATACGAGTTTCTTCAGTTTATTTGATGATCATGTCCATCTTTTTGTATACTTGCTTTTTTTTTTAAAGTATGCTATGATGTAACATAGTTGCAAGCTTAAAAACAACAAAAATTTTTAATGTAATCAAGCCATTTTCATATGATTCATGTAACTGGTGAATCACCATTTTAAATCTCAGTTTTCCAAATGTATCCTGTATCCCACATCTCTCTGCTTTACTGAAACTTGTGTTATTTAGTGCTGTTAATTCAGAGATTCCTTTAATAGAGTCACTTTATAGTACTATTTGTGATGCCATTCAAAGGCTATTTGTGTACAAATTTATCATTGTACTGGATGCCCTTTGATGAATTGCTTGCGATTGGGTGAAATAAACATTTGTAGAACTTAAAATCTGATTTCTAAATGAATTTTCTTTAAGTTATGAAACATGGAAACTTTCATAAAATTCTTAAACTCATTTATCATATTTTTCATTTATAGTTTTCATATTCATTAACATGTATTATTCCTTACCATTTACAGCTCAGAATTCTGCAAATGCAGATTTTGCAAACTTTGATGCATTTGGACAGTCTAGTGGTTCGAGTAATTTTGGAGGTTTCCCCACAGCAAGTCACTCTTCTTTTCAGCCCCAAACTACAGGTAGAGCCTCTCCAGCATTATGATTAAATGTTTACTTTAAAAAATAGAATACAACTCTGTAGATATAGTTTTGGAAAATTATTCTAAACTTAAATTCTGTGATTATCTGGTTTTAAAATAGTTCTGTTTTACAAAGCTCTGGGGAAACCTGAAATCTTTATATTTTTCTTTATTTGTTTTTCTGGACACTAGTGTTTTGTCTAATTCACATCTGTTCTCCTTTTCCTGCACGTGAATCTTTCTTAAATTTCTTACACAAGGAGACATAAAAGTATTAATAGTTTTTTAGGTTCACAAAATACGTTTTGATTTAATTTAGGCTCTAAATAAAGGAAGCTAGTTAATTTACTTCCATAGAACTAAAAATGTAAGTAATTTTCAGGGCAACAAGCTTCAGAAAATAATTGGTTGAGTAGATTATTTAATAATCACTTTGGTAAACTTCAAATAGTTTTCTGTGCAGGAATTGGTCTTTAAACATTGAATACATAAACTGTATTATTTTCAGAAACTCATTGAACCTTTGTTTAGATCTTTGGCTGATTGCTTTTCTTTCAACTTTTAACTCTGTATTGTCTTAAAGCCTTTTCTTTCAACTTTCTTTTTCTTTCTTTAAATTTCATCATTTACATAATTTCTGGCTGTCCAGCATTTAGAATGCTTTCATCTAGCTGCAGTTTTGGTGAATTTACTTCAGCTTTTCCTCTCCAGGCTTCCAACAGTAAGTTCTGTTGTCAAGTAGGCATCTTTTACTAATTTGTATGTTTAATGGTATATTTTATAGGTTTTTCAGTTATAGCATTTTAATCATCTTTTCATGATAATTCTCCATAAATTCACACTTTTACTCTCCTCACTATTGCTAAACTCGGAGAACACAATAGTGTACAGTAACAGTTGCTTTAATAATTGTTTTTATTAATTTGAAGTAACTTTCTTCATACAGATTTTAAAAACTTAGTATGTGCTTTGTTCACCAGTTCCTTTTAACAGATCACAGTCTTTTAAAAACAGACATTATTTAGTTTTAATCAAAAACAAATAGAGTTTAATTTCTGTAAGACATGTATTTGTTTTAGAATGTATAAACAACTAATTGATGGAAAGTGTTGTTGCTTTTTTTTTTTTTTAATAAGGTGTAATCTTTCTGTTTCTGAAATGCCTTTAAGTGCGTGTTGCTCTCAGTTTAATCTATAACTGCATATACATGTTACTGCATATATATCTACTATCTTGATTACTGAAACTAATGTGTAGGTATAAAGAACAAACATCAAAAGTATAGCATCAGAAGCATAGAATGAATATATACTGTTTTTTTAGTATTTTGGTAGTATGTTAGGGAAGATTTAGAATATAGAACAGTCTTTAAAATCTTAGTATGATAAAATGTAATATTTATATTATTTATAATTATGTGCTCTTATTTTTTCCTTGAAATATATGTTAGCATAATTTTACTTGTAATTTAATTTGTAGTGTTGTGTGTACATTAAATTATTATGTGGAATTGAGTAGTAGCTCTTCAAGTACAATAAAACTGAGTAGCATGGAGACTCTCCTGTGAATTATTGTGTTCTTTCCGGGATAGGTAATTACACAATTACACATAGGAACTTGTTGACCTGTATGTTGTCAGGACCTTTGAAAATCTAGTTTTGCACATTGTGAATAGTCCTGTGTAGATGATTCAAGTTGAATGCCATTTGCCAGTTTTTACTTTTAAGATTTTAGGATTGCTTATAGGAAACTTAGTTTAGGAAGAAATGATCATATAATCTATCAAAGGATATTGGGCAAGTCTAGCAGTTTCAAGTTTTCTGTCTATTTTATTACAGGTGGAAGTGCTGGATCAGTAAATGCTAATTTTGCTCATTTTGATAACTTCCCCAAATCCTCCAGTGCTGATTTTGGAACCTTCAATACTTCCCAGAGTCATCAAACAGCTTCAGCTGTTAGTAAAGTTTCAGCAAACAAAGCTGGTCTACAGACTACAGACAAATATGCGGCACTTGCTAATTTAGACAATATCTTCAGTGCTGGGCAAGGTATCAAGCTTTAAAGAAAAGAATACAAATTTGTGTATTAAGCTGTCTTCTACATTTGGTTGTATTTATTAAATTATGAGGATGCTTTTCTTCATTGTGTATAGGTTTTATCTACATTAAATGTTCGTGACTATTTAGCACATTTTGCATCTGAAATAACCATACGGTAGAAAGCCTAGAAACTAGTTTGTAAACTTCTAGATTTAAAAGAAAATAATCGACAAAAATTTAATTTTGTCTTAGCATGCTTTATTGTTCTAAAGGCCAAAAAGGCCAAGAGATGACTAGAGGATTATTTGGTGGTTTCTATGATGTATTAATTGTGAACTATTTTCTATGACTATTTTAGTATTTATTTAAATACTAAATACTAAATGCAGTGTATTTTTATACCCAGTTATGGTCGTAAGGCTAGTATTTTTGCCTCTCAAAGTGCATAGTGTAGTAAGAAGAACAGCTGGGGTCTGCTTTCAGACTGGATTCTGCATCCTGATCTCTGAGCATGATTTCTCATCTCCCCTCCAAGAGTAATAGAAATAGCATTCGACTTAAAAAGTTGTGTCGTATGTGTTACTGCATGAGTGGTATTTAGAACAGCGTCTGGCGCATAGTAAGTGTCACTTATTACTTATTACTCTTACTTATCTTAGTACTATCTCTTAATTTTTTTGTAAACAACCCTGGGAAGATGATATTGTTAATAGATTGAGTTCACATAGATCCAGCATTAAATGAGTGTATATGTGTGCTTGATTGAGTTGTCCCCATCTTGCAGATTTAATGTAGCACTTTGAGAATTTCCTTAATATAACCTAGACATGTCATTGGTACTGGGTCTTAGTTTTTATTTCAGACAGAGTACTTAATTTTTTACAGAGCGGAATGTATAACACTAAACTTGTCCAGTATTTTATGGAGTATTTATTAGGTAAGACTCTAGAATCATGTCCATTTATTTGCTAAGCTCCAAATCAGTTTTAAATTCACACATCATGGCAAATGCTGTTGGTAAGTTGAAAGGATAAGCGTAAGTTAAAGTCTTTGATTTAATTTGTTTTTGTTTGTTCATAGGTGGTGATCAGGGTAGTGGGTTTGGGACCACAGGTAAAGCTCCTGTTGGTTCTGTGGTTTCAGTTCCCAGTCAGTCAAGTGCATCTTCAGACAAGTATGCAGCCCTGGCAGAACTGGACAGTGTTTTCAGCTCTGCTGCCACCTCCAGTAACGCATATACTTCCACAAGTAATGCTAGCAGGTAGCTTGTCATTGTCTTGTGTTTTGTATTTGAAACTTTTTTTCAACTTTGAATAATAGTGTTGTTAAGTAATCACTATTTGGGGCTTAATCTAAAAGATTCTTGAATATTTTCCTAAGTTTGAAGAAAGTTACAAGTTTACATTTTTTAATTAAAATATACTTCTTGAGTAATTACCATAGGGGATTTACCATCGTTTTATATTTTTTATTTAATCAAAAGCACCTTTTCTCCTTGAATGCTGAAATGTAATTTAGAGTATATACACATCTTGAAATGGATGTGGTAAATTGTTAAATACAAATTTAATTACACTCAGAGAATCCATTTACAGAATTACTTACTTTTAAGGTACAGTTCTTAGTCATGAAGATTAAACACTGAAAGTAACATGTTGTAGCCTGAGTTGTAAGTAAAGTTTTAGAAAGATTTGCACCAGAACCCAAAATTAGTCCTATATCTTTTCTGTCTTACTGGTATTTATAAATAGGTGTGTCTGTTACAGTGTTTGTATATGTCTGGTGTAGGGAGTTCTTGGCAGAAGAGAGTCTACCACATTTTAAAAACATTTGATCTTTAAAAACTCTAGTTTTTTGACTTCTTTTTGGGTCAAGGAAGCAGACCCAGAAGTATAGGTAACTTATCTGTACAATGTCTTACCCTTGATTTTCCATTCCTATAGATTGTCTCTTTTATCCGAGTAACTTTTTTTTCCCTTTTAGCACCTTTTCCAGAAAAAAATGATAGAATTGCAACACTAGTTAGTTGGGCTTATTCTCCAGGAACAAATTTTCTGTGTGGCAGATGGGAAAAATTGAATCCAAAGAATAAAATTCAGAGTGTTTCTGTATATTTGCTTTACTAATATTGACTACATTAGACATAAAAAATAGTGAACTATAGCGAGGTGGCCATAAAGTCTGGAAACACAGGTATATGTAATGAAATGGTTTATTGGTATTACATTATAATCATAAGTGGTCCCCAGAGTATAACACATGGAATATTTGAAGTAGCTAAGACCCATTCCAAAGGTCTGTGAGGTTAAAACTAAATTCAGAATAATTCGGAGTGGTTGTTTGTGTTTTCATTAATTGACGTTTGTATTGATGGTATAGAAACTCTTAATAGGTAAGACTTGATGGTGACTTAGCATTGAATTATGGCTCCAGTGCCAAGCTGTACAAGCAGTCATCTAATAGTCATTCCTTGCTACCACACATTCAGTTTTAATTAGGAATATTTTTGATTCAGTTTTTATTATGAATATGCTTGATGAAGCAGTGTAAAGGAATTTGATTTTATTAAGTCTAGACCCTTAAACATGTCTTAATTTGCTGTGTATTGAAGTATGGTATGCATCAAGTAGTTCTGCTGTATACTGAAGTATAAAGCTGTCTTGAGGAAAATCAACTTGTATGGTTTTTTGAGTTGTGGAATGAACCAGCTACTTGTTTTATGGAACACCATTTTTTTCTTGAAAGTATGATTGCTAAACAAACCATGGTTATTCAGATTTGGATATTTGTTAGACATTTTTTCAAAAATAAAATTTTAAGTCTGTCAATTTAGGGAAAACAATGGCTAAAATACACACTCTCTCAAGCAACTAAGTAGAATTTTGGAAAATTCATTAGCCACCATGAGCTTAATATTAATCTTCCTATTGCTTTTCTGATGAGATGGATGGTGATATTAAGGATTGTTGTTTTTTTATTTTGCATAAGGAAATATATTGACATTTTGAAGATTGGCATCAAGTATTTTCCAAATGATACAAAAGTAGTAAAAGATTCATTTAAAGTGTAAGATAGACTACTGGATGTTACTTTAAGAGAGTACATCAAAGTTCATTGATAGGGTTTCAGATTCCATATCACAGCTGTTGTCAAGTCGCGAAGTTATGTCCAACTTTGAAACCGCATGTACTGCAGCATGCCAGGCTTCCGTGTCCTTCACCTGTCTCCAGGAGTTTGCTCAAACTCATGTCCATTGTGCTGATGATGCTATCCAACCATCTCATCCTCTGTCCTTCCCTTCTCCTCTGTACAGATATGAGAGTTGGACCATATTGCAGCTAACCTTTAGGAAACTGTAACTGTTGTTTTTGGAATGATATCAAGCAAGATATACATAGTTATCTGGAAAAGGTGTTAAAATTCTCCTGTTTTGTTCAACCGTGATGCCACGTGAGGCCAGTTTTCTCTTCATAATGCACCAAGCTAAACAACGTATCACAACAGATTGATCATCTATTAAGCCAGCCATTAAAGACATTTGTAAAAGTATCAGATACGAATGGCTTTATTGTTATTTTCAAATGAATTAAAAATTCTTAAATTTCTGTTTTAATTGGTGTACTATATATTGGTAGTTATAGCATCTTGAAGCTCTTTGGGGTTCTCATTTTTTTTAGAATATAAATGAATTCTAAGACTTAAAAGTTTGAGAGCTGAATAAAAAAAAACAAAACAAAAAGGTTGAGAGCTGATGTGATACATGATATGTTCAATATTATTTTTTCCATATTTTATGGCAACCCTGTTATTAGATTACCTTTGCTCTTTTCCCCTCTCAAAATATGAATTCTTTCAATACTTGTTTTCAGTAATGTTTTTGGAACAGTGCCAGTGGGTGCTTCTGCACAGACACAGCCTGCGTCTTCAAGTGTGCCTGCTCCATTTGGAGGTATGTGTTTCTGGTATACATATTGGTTTTTATATGGAGTCCAAATATATGTATACATTGTATTGCATTTTCTTAGGGATACCAGAAGATGATCAAAGCACCAGTTTATTATCAGAAAGCTCTAATTTTCTATCTTCATAAATATATGAACAAATACTTTAAGTAATTGAATACAAATGCATTAGGATTTTATAGTGTATCTTATAATTTTTTAAAGCTACACCTTCCACAAATCCATTTGTTGCTGCTGCTGGTCCTTCTGTGGCATCTTCTACAAATCCATTTCAGACCAATGCCAGAGGAGCGACAGGTAAGAAATGTAAATTACAGAACACTAAACTTTGGGAAAGGTGTATATCGCAAAGACACTATGTGAAGAACGTTAGAAAATAAGGTTCCTTTCTTACCGAAGTGACTGTGAAGTGGATTAGTTTCGTCTATGAAAACATATGCTAGCTGAAAGTTTATAGAATCCTATAACCTAATAGTTGAAAATGGACCATGGAAGTTACCTAGCACCCACCACTGAAAGATTTTACTTTTTAGGTGTGGAATCAAGCATAGAGATGAGAGTTAAAGCCTTGACTTCACACTGCCAGTTCATGACAGAGGTGGTACTTGAACATTATAATTCTGACTTATTTGTTGACTAGGTTTCACAATTATTGATTATAACTCAATTGAAAAAATGTGTCAGTTTTTTTCCTTTGCTTGGGATTGCAAGGAATGGATGGATTTTATTATTGATATATGAGATCTTGATAACGAGGAATTTTTCCAGTGTGTATCTCTTTTAGGGTTATTAACATTTTTGAGGGGGTTGTTGAAACTGGTTTAATTTGGGATATAATAATTTGAATATTTTCTTTTTATAATTTTTTTTAAAAATCCTCTTTATCCTTCCCCCTCTTTTTTCTATTTGATTCATATTGTAAGCTAGCCACGTATTTCTTATATTTTGCCTCTTTGATTTTTGTCTTATTACCCTGAACACCAGAGATATTTGCCAGTACCTTGGAATGTTGGCAGGTGCATGTGGTATGACCCAGTACCCATTAAGCTGAATTTGTCCATTTTTAGATTTAGATAACTTTAGAACTAAAGCCTTAAGGTTGACTTATAGCATATGTTGATGGGATATTTTGAGAGAGTAAGGTGCTTTACATCACAATAAATTTGCACCATTAAGAATTACTAATTACTAGCACATCTTTTTGTCATTGGCAAGGTTGAGAACTGTAATATTGGAAGTTTGAACCATAACTTCCATTTTCATATAATGTCTTCATTCATAATCTGTTGCTATCTCACAGAATGTATGTTATATAAGTATTTGAATTTTGCACGTAATTTGTAATGATTTATTTTCATTCAAATACATATAAATACACTATGCTTAAACATAATCAGTGATTATTTCAGATTTCTGTTGTGTTTTGGACAAAATATACTATTCATCACTAATGATGTATATAATATTTCTGTTTCTGAGCATATTATTTTGACTTCATGGAATGAATTTTTAAAATGTCTAATGATATGGTATTTTGTACATTGTCTCATTTAGTCCTCTTAACTCTCATCAGATGTTTTAATCACTCTTACAGCTGAGATGACTGAGGCTCAGGGAAGTTAAGTGTATATGTTTTGGATAGAGCCAGATCTGTGTTCAAATCCTGGTTTAGCATTTACTCTAAAAATGCTTTCTGTATATTATTTTCTTAATGAATGGAGAAAAAGTGATAGGAAAATACATTATTTGCAGTAATAATAATAACTGTTGAGATGTTTATAGCTATTATAACCCCATTTGACAACTGAAGGATGGAAACATATTATACCTTGATCATGCTGATCTAACTCCTCTGAACTTTATTGTCTTTTTCTATAGAATGTGAACAGTATTCTCTGTCAGGGATATTGTGAGAATTAGATGATGCAGATCACCTTGCATCGTCTTTGCGTTACTGTATATAGTTGGGGTGTATGTGTGTGTGTTTAGTCACTCAATTGTGTCTGACTCTTTTTGACCCTATGGACTGTAGCCTGCCAGGCTCCTCTGTCAATGGAATTCTCCAGGCAAGAATACTATAGTTGTCGTGGCCTCTTCCAAGGGATCTTCCCAACCCAGGAATTGAAGCTGCGTTTCTTACATCTCTTGCATTGGCAGGCAGGTTCTTTACCACTAGTGCCACTTGGGAAGCCCATGTACTTGGTAAATCATTCCTGTTATTTTTCTTTTGTGATTGTACCTCCAGACTGGTTCTGTTTATTAGAGTTGAGGATTATCACCCCCACACCCGCTGTTATTTAGAGTACAAAAGTCCTTAAAGTTAAGGTTCTATATAAGATGTGAAATAATGTAAAGTGTACAAATTATATCTTAAAAAGCTTGTTCAGATAATATAAAGTAGTTTTAATATTAGTCTAAGCAAAATTTATTGAAAGGTGAATCTAGTATGTCCACAAATTTTTATTTCAAGGTAAAATATCTTTTCTCTTGTAAACCATTTTGATTTATCACATTGGTCATCTTATTGAATTGACTGAGTCAAAGCAAGTGTTAACTATGTAATGTGTTTCTGTTGAAGCTGAAATATAAACAACAGTTTGACAAATACACTATGCTTAAGTACTTTCAGTGTTCTATATCATCAAACTTAATATTAGTTCTTTAGGAAATATGTTTTGTTGTTCTCATATATTAGTATTGTTAAATTCCATTTGAGGTAGCTTTTGAAAGAGGTATTAAATAATAGTTCTATGCAAACTATTTAGAAAGTTTTGCTGATACATTTCTTTGTTAAAATGCACATCTTAACAATAATTTTTTTTCCTGCATTTAATAGCTTTTGGGCCTTCTTTTACCACATTATATAGAAACCTTCAAAAGGCTGGCCAATGTGGCCTAAGGCTTTTTTTTTTTTTAGGATTCTATAATATTTAGCATTCTATTTTTTCTAGAGCCCTTGAACCCTTTAATTAATAAAGTTAATATAATTTTATAGTTTTCAGTTATTAGGACATTCTCTTAAAACTCTTAAATCTCTCCTTTGCCCCTGAATGAGTACCCTTTATTTTCTGATATTCATTGAATGAATGAATGATTTTAAAAGTGTCTCATTTACCACCCCCTGCCCCAAGAAATAAACTTGTAGAAATGTAGAACCAAAAGAACCATGGTAGCATCTAGCCAAGCATCGCCATTTTATTATTTAGGTGGAGGCCAATTAGATGGATTTGCCTGATTAACCAATGACTAGTATTAATTAGTCAGTGGCACCCCACTCCAGTACTCTTGCCTGGAAAATCCCATGGATGGAGGAGCCTGGTGGGCTGCAGTCCATGCGGTTGCTAAGAGTCGGACACGACTGAGCTACTTCACTTTCACTTTTCACTTTCATGCATTGGAGAAGGAAATGGCAACCCACTCCAGTGTTCTTGCCTGGAGAATCCCAGGGACATGGGAGCCTGGTGGGATGCCGTCTGTGGGGTCACATAGAGTCGGACACGACTGAAGCGACTTAGCAGCAGCAGCAGTATTAGTCCCAGAGTGCTTCTATCTAAATCAGCACTATTTCCACTGGTGCCACTCATTTCACTTACAGGAAAGTAAATGAAATATATGTCCACACAAGAACTTGTATTACAAGTATTTACAGCAGCATTATTCCTAGTAGTCAAAGGTGGAAATGGTCTTGGCTCAACTGAGGTGGCTCAGTGGTAATCCGCCTGCAGTGCAGGAGATGGGGATTTGATCCCTGGGTCAGGAAGATCCCCTGGAGTTGGAAATGGCAACCCACTCCAGTATTCTTGTCTGAGAAATCCCATGGACAGAGAAGCCTAGCAGGCTCCAGTTCATGGGGTCTCAAAAGAGTTGGACACAACTGAACACGGAAACATCCCAGGTGAACATCCACTGATGAATGGATAAAGCAAATGTGTATAGCTGTACAGTGGAGTTTTTTTGATAATAAAAAGTGAAAAGTAATGATATGTACTGATACATGGTACAGCATTGATGCATCTAGAAAACAGCAGGGAAAATAAAGGATGCTAGTCACAAAATGTCATATAATGTGTGATTCTATTTATAACCTGTCCAGAATAATGGACAAACCTATAGAGACAGAAAGGAGATGGGGCAAAATGGAGAGCTGATAGGTGTGAAATTTCTTTTAGTGAGAGGTGTGTGAAAATGTTCTAAAATTAAATTGTGATGATGGTTGTACACCTGGTGAATGTGTTTTTTAAAAAGAACAAAACACTGAATTTTACCCTTTAAGTTGACAAATTGTATGATACATGAATTATATCTCAAAAAGCTTGTTAAAAACAAGTCTAAAATATTTTGATAGCAGCCCAGAACTAGGCATCAGTGTTACAGATTGAGTATTGCAATTACTACTAGTTAACAATCATTGTTGACTAAAAGTCAGGTTTTGCCAAAGCGTATTATGTAGAACACGTCTCCTGAGGTGATGTTATCACAGTGCTTCGTGGAAAGGGGTTCTGTGCCCAAAAGCATATGGGAAGTGCTGAGTTAATAACACAAAGTTGAACCAGTATTATTAATGCACGATTTCTCAGAGCTTGTAACATGCTCTAAGAAAGGAGATAAACATAAAGTGACCAAGCCTGTTTATCACAGAACCCTTCTACCTCAGTCAACCTTTTGTTGAATGTATAAGAAGCTATAAACAGCATCTTTTAAGTTAGCAAGAAAAAAGAACAGATTCATTGAATATTTACTCTTTAGTACTTTTAATCACAGCAGCTTTGTAAATTAGGTATTACTGTATCTGCCTCTCCATCCCTTGTTTTCAAATGAGGATACTGAGGCTTAAAGAAGTTGTAGTGTCCTATAATTAGAAAACAACAGACCCAAGACTCAGAACCACTTTCGTATCTCAGTTGTTGTTTTTCCCCAAATTTAGTTAGTTAAGTGTGCTTCTTTAAAATGTGTGGACATGTATTTTTAGAAACAGTCCCACTCGGTATAGTTCAAACAGTGGTTCTAGTACTTAACCTAAATTTGATTTCTGTTGAGAACTTTTCTTTACGTATAACCTGTCTGACCTCAGTCATGCAGGTTAAGATCTGCATGGGATGAATTTCTCTTTTCTCTCTCTTTTTAGCCATCATATTTTAAACTGAAAGTGCTGCTCACCTTTCTTATGGAGTCCACTGACTAATTTTCCCTGAATAATTTGTTCCCTTGAGTTGTCTTTACTAGTTTCTAGTTAATGTAGAGTTGAAAATAAAACAAACATTATTCAGGTGCTTTCTCTGAGATTTGACTTTTTAAATGCTAAAAGGTAGATACTAGATCATTTTAGGTGATTCTATGAATAGCATTTTTGGGAGTAACTGCTGAGGCCTAGAAAATCATTTTATGTATATTGTTGCATCTTCACATGAAAAAAAATGTTAGTGTTTATTTAAAAGTTGTATTTCATAAATGTTTCTTTGTTTGATATTTGTTTTTCTGGTATTATTCTAATCTCTTTGTTTCAAACACTGTAAATACTAGTATCATGAATATAGTTGAAGTAAAGACTCTGGGTGCGTTTTTATGTTTATTCTTATGCTATCTCCTTTGTAAGTGTATTCTAATTTTAGAATTTTTTAATGAAATAAATTTACTTTTATTTCGACAATAGTTACTCATAAGTTAATTGACACTGGTCTCTTTATGGCTTTCCATAAGGCCTTTCTGGAGCAATGCATTCTCAAGTGTTTCCTCACGCTCATTTTGGTAGGTGGCCACAGCTAATATCTAGGTTTGTGTGGCAATTTGTCTACCTGCTTGTGGAAGCTTCTGCTAGTGTTCTGGATCCCTGCATGTGAAGTTAAGTTTTTTCCATGTTTTAAAATGGAGTGGGCATGGATGTGTGGCATTGGGAATAACTTATATTTACTTTATAGTTACATGAAAATCTTCTGTGGTAATTTATGTTTTAATATTGAAAAGCATATTGCTTACCTCCATGGTCACAATAGAATGTTAATAGCTTTTTTGATTATTTTTCTTAAGTTTGAATTCATAGTACTTTGAGTGACACACCTTTTCTATGTACCAAACCATTTTACCACATTATTCCATGGAGTTTGGCTTTGCTTAACTGTAGCCAACTTTTGCTTTATACTGCTTTCTTAAAAAGTGAGCTGTCAAAGTTATGTCAGTGTATTGTTGTCTGTTCTGAAACCCTTCTGTTTCCCTTGCAGTGTGCTTATTATTCTTTAATTCACTTGCTTCCCAGTGGCTTAGTTTCCTTTTTCTTATGAATAATAAAAAGTAATATTTAAAATTTTACCATCTTAATTAGGTTCACTGAGGAGAATTGCACTGTTACAAATATAAGGATTATGAGAATTACTTTGAGCAACATCCATAACAGATTTTTAATTTTTTAATAAAAGATAATTCTATATAGCACGTGTAGTATTAATTTCAGTGCCTTAAGTCAGCATTCAAGTTGGTAATTTTTTTTTCTTAGAATCAGAAAATGCAGTGAATTATCTTGTTTGATAACATAGTGCTGAAAATGCTTTACTATGTAATTGCTAGTGTTCTGTATTAAAAGCAACATTGTTGGCTCTTCTTTCCTAGAACATATAGTTGAAAGCTTCTGTTTTGAATCATTAGGAAAAAGTAATATATCGTTCTGTTACTATGTGTGTTTTTATATGAGTAATATAATAATGTGAATTTATAACTCATTGTAAGTGGGGGGTGATGGCAGCATACCGTGTGTGTGTGTGTGTGTGTGTGTGTAGCTGTAGTTCACACACAGATTTCCCCAACCTGTGAATGAGTGCTTCATTCCATGAAGTTATAGTGAGTAGATATGGCAGGCCATGGTAGTTATTGGGTACAGTGTCATTAATCCCTACATTCTTTGCCTCTTTTAAGAAGGCCTGTTTCATTTTCTGTTCAGTTTTTGTGTACTTTGCCCCAGTTTCTATAACTCATTGGTCCTAATATTATCTTCCTTATACCCCTTATGCAAAGAAATCTTGGTTTATTTATACTTTTCAAAAAAGGAATGAGAGTCTATATAGTTTAATTGTGTTAATGTTTTTATTAGGATTATCCCCCATCCATTTTTTGACTATGGTTACAAAGCTGCATAGGTTTTGAGTGGCCTGCTGCAGACCCTATTTCTCCTGTAAGTTTTATTTTTAAGTGAACTATTTTGCAGAGGTTTTTCCAGGAATACATATACTACATTATAGCAGACAGTTCACTAGATATAAATGTTTGACTATTTTACTATGTATAACAAAGCAAAACTTAAAAATATATATACTAGTATACATGTGAATTGCATGATGATGGACTTTAAAAGTAGACTGCTATTTAGACTCATTTATATAATTACTTTGGGAGGTTTACTTTTGATTTCAAATGATAGCTTTATAGCTTACATTCAACTGTATGGCACTAAAACTTGCTATTAAGTTTGTTGGAGTTTGGGGATTTAAAATACATCTTTCTATTTTGAAGGTAAATGATGTCTATTTTACATTGTTGAGTATGAGTATAGACAACCTCCGTTTTTGTTTGTAAGTGATCAGCCTTTCCTTCTCCCACCAGCGGCGACCTTTGGCACTGCATCCATGAGCATGCCTGCGGGCTTCGGGACTCCCGCTCCCTATAGTCTTCCCACCAGCTTTAGTGGCAGCTTCCAGCAGCCAGCCTTCCCAGCCCAAGCAGCTTTTCCTCAACAGACAGCTTTTTCTCAACAGCCCAATGGTAAGAGTTAACATTTGGCTGGTGCCAAGTTCATGGCATGTATCCTTTATCATAATTTGAATGTTTGGACAAAAGGATTTATCTAAAGAATGCTCTAGTGTTATGTACTGATTGTTTATTACACAGATATAGAAACCTTTGGTGAGTTAGGCCTCAGAAAATTGAGTGATTTAGTAAGTTTTTGTGACCAGATTATAGATTTGGGAGTAATCTGAAACTAAAGAGTACCTCTTCTTTCTCAGGATCTCCAGTATCTTTCTTGTATGTTCTGTGTTATAATATGCTTCTTGATTTTAAAAGGAAACTTGATAGACCTAGAGTGTTTGCTTTGCATTGGAGAATTGTTGATTTTGTTGCATTTATTGTATATATTTTGTTGTTTGTTGGTGGTGGTGGTGACATAGACTAAAGGTAACTGTATTGTAATTCGAGTTTGTTACTTTTTTTAGGAAGATTCACTAGAGAAAGTTTTCAGGTTTTGTTTCTGTTTTTGTTGTTGTAGTCTTTTTTGTTTGTTTTGGGTGGATTTTGTTTATTTTTTGGCCGTTCATTTGCTGAAGTTTGAAATCCTTGGGTCACATCCCCTCTTAAATAGTCAACAAACTCATCTTTTGATTAAATCCTTTGTCAGCAACTTACATAGCTGGGACAGACTGGAATTAACCATTTCTGGGGAATCGACATGTCTCTTTAAGACATGCCACTGAAATTTTTAACTTACTTTGAAGAACATGAGACTCAACAAGTTAACATTGATTTTTTTAATTATTGTTGCTCTGGTGGGGATTTTTCTGAAACTCCTTGATTGTCGCTCAGAGGTATAGGTTATAATTGTTGGTTTTTTTTTTTTTTTTTTTTTAAACAAGGTGCAGGTTTTGCAGCATTTGGACAAACAAAGCCAGTGGTAACCCCTTTTGGTCAAGTTGGAGCTGCTGGAGTGTCTAGTAATCCTTTTATGGTAAGTGAGATGCAGTTTTAAGCACTTTGTAAGTAAGTCGTTGCGTTGTTTTCAGAGTGGGAAAAGCAGGATGTGAATTCCTCCCAGATGCAAGATTGTACGAATCGAGGCAGCCATTGTGCACAATCTTTGTTGATTTAAGAAAACACATTAATCAGCTGGAAAGCAAAACGTTGACAGTAAACTATTGTAGACATGAAACTTCTGTGCTTTCTTATCAAAATTCTGCTTTATGAGAGGCTGCCGATTTAGTGACCAATGTGAAAAAGGAATCCTGCAGTCATTTGGTTTGTGTGGTAAATGTATTTTTTAGGACCAATCCCTTCTTGGAATCTGTTAACAGAATTATGTGAGGTAATGGATATAAAAGACACAACACAGTGCCTGGTAACCTATAGTTGTGTTACAGTATGTTGCTAAGAACAGTAATTGTTGTTCAGTCACTAAGTCGTGTTCTGACTCTTTATGACCCCACTGACTGCAGCGTGTCAGGCTTCCTGACCTTCATGGTCTCTCGGAGTTTGCTCAGACTCCTATCCATTGAGTCGGTGATGCCATCCAACCATCCCATCCTTTGTTGCCTCCTTCTCCTTTCTTAATAATAGGAATGAATAAATATGGTTGCCAGTAATTATAAAACCCTAATCTGAATTGGAGAAGGAAACGGCAACCCACTCCACTACTCTTGCCTGGAAAATCCCATGGATGGAGGAGCCTAGTAGGCTACAGTCCATGGGGTTGCAAAGAGTCAGACATGACTGAGAGATTTCACTTAATAATACTTAATCTAAATACTATTAATTAAAAAAATATTATTATTTTCCCACACACTCTTGTCTGTCTATTTATTTTGTCTTATGTTTTCCTTTAGACTGGTGCACCAACAGGACAATTTCCAACAGGAAGCTCATCAACCAATCCTTTCTTATAGCCTTATATAGACACTTTACTGGAACGAACTTTTACATGGTCACATTACATCTCTCCGCCTCTTGCACTGTTGTCTTGTTTCACTGATCTTAGCTTTAAACACAAGAGAAGTCTTTAAAAAGCCTGCATTGTGTATTAAACACCAGGTAATATGTGCGAAACAGAGGGCTCCAGTAACAACTTTTAACCTGTGAATTGGCAAAAAAAAAAAAAAAGTAGCGGTATCATGTATATTAAAAATTGGCTAATATTAAGTTATTGCAGATACCACATTCATTATGCTGCAGTACTGTACATATTTTTCTTAGAAATTAGCTATTTGTGCATATCAGTATTTGTAACTTTAACACATTGTTATGTGAGAAATGTTACTGGGGAAATAGATCAGCCACTTTTAAGGTGCTGTCTTAAATTGGGAAATGAATGACCTAAAATCACTTTAACCATTGCTACTGGAAAGTTACAAAGTCAAAATTGGAAGGTTTTAGTCATTCTTGAATTTTTCCTTTCTGAAGAGCTCTTCTGTTTATACATGCCTAAATTCTTTAAAAATGTAGAGGGATACCTGTCTGCATAATAAAGCTGATCATGTTTTGCAACAGTTTGCAGGTGAAAAAAATAAATACTAGAAAATATGCTATTGTTTTGTGTTCTTGCTGCAATGCCTTTACCAAAGTGGCCTTAAATATCAGTAGTGAATTGAGAACATCTTGAATTCTTAAATTAGAGTTTCAGAAGACTTCTAGTGACTAACTTTTATGTCTAAAAGCAAATTTTATAAAAAGGCCATGTAGAAAATTTATTAAAACTACTATGACTGCTATGTTTAGGAATATGTCAGTGGTAAAGCATTTAATGTAGCTTGTTAGATTCACTGTAATCCTTCTAATTTCTTTGCAACTTCTTAATTTTGTGAAAATTTGTATATATGAAGAATTTGCATGTATGTGTATTTACAAATTTTTTTAAGTATCTTGAATTCTCAGACTGCAAAAGGCTTATTTTAACTATTGATTTTTTAAAAAAAATATTGTCTTTGAATGTATTGGAAGCAGACATGCATTAACTGTGACATGATTGCACCTCAGTTTTTTTTCTTTGGACAAACTGATATTAATAGGACATTTGTTTATGTTCATTTCTAGGGGAAAGAAACTGGAACCCAGTGTTACCTTAAAGTTATAGAATACTTTGTTTAAAAAGGCAACGATACTAATGTTTAGTTATATCTTTATGTTAATATTCAAGTGAACTTGATTAAATATTTATATAATGCCTGATTCATCCAGTGATAATCTGGCAATCTCATCAAAACAGAACACAACTGAAAAACTTGTAATAGTTTTTGTTTTTTTTTTAATGCCTTTGAGCAGCCCACAGAAGTCACACAGTCCATATGTTAGAGCTCATGTTTTTATGTGAAATTTTGATTATTAGATTTCCCAGACCGTGGCATATTAACAGTTCAGAAGTTATGGCTTGAAACGAAGGAGATAGAATGTATGACAAGCATACACTGTCTAAGACTAGTTAGTGTAGGGACAGCCAGGCGTTAAGAGGGCATCACTATATACACCATCTTCTGAAAATTGCCTATTACTGTGACTCTGTGTCATCAAGAAAAGGTGAAATTACATATGTAAATATGTAATACATATTTGAAAAGTTTTCTTACAATACTTAAAATTGTTTTTAAAGCTTTGGTATTAAAAGAGGTGAACATCAGTTTCCTCAAACATTATTCGTGCTGAATACCTTTTCAAATGGTGACTACAGGAGTTGTTTTCATAGTATATTAAAATCTGTGTTGAGTTTTAAACTTCTTGAAGCATTGCTGTCCAGTGCATTATCTAGCTGAATGTATAGTTGTCTGAACTACTTTGATCAGACTGGGAAGTCTCTGCCCCCTTTCTGAACAGTATGCCTCTTCTCTTAGAATTAAATGAATGCTGCAAAGGTCTGGGTGTATGTCGGTGTATACTTGAAATCTCTCCAAATTTTTGGAGTCACCTTCCAGCCCCCTCATGGAGGGAATACTTAAGAGATGTCTTTGAATTCCTATGTTTTAGATTGTATTGGGTCCCAGTCAACTCTTGTACCAAGTTATGCTATACCATTGAAGGCCATTACCCAGTTAACCTACCAGGCTTTCCATCTAAGAAATAAGTAAATTAAACAGTTGTTATTAAAATTATTTTAGAGACTATTTTTTTCTGGGTAAACCTTGAGGTTTGTAATTAAGTGGAAACTCCTGTTGACTTTGAATGCTATAAAATCAAAATGCTTAGTGTAAGAAGTGATCCAACTTTAATGTGGATTTGAATCCTCAGACTTTCATATTCAGATTTGCTTCTGGTTTTACATGGACTATCAGAACTGTGTTGAACAGTGAAGAGGAGAAAATACTCAGTGGTAGCAACATGAAGACGCAGTTTCCTAACTTACTGTACTGGTTGAGTCATCTTCTCTCCTTTTGTGTTTGCTCAGGAAAGAAAATTTTCTTTTAGGGTGACAAGCTTTATTGATTACTTTAAAGGTATATTTTACTCTTATTTTTGTGAAGATAGAGATCAAGTAGTCACTTGCTTCCGCAGAATAATTCTTTCTGTAAATTTGAAGAAGCACATCAGTGCTTGCTTTACTTCTGAGTTGCCCCACCTCCCAACATATATCCTCGTTGGTACAGTTCCTGTAAGTTGGTAAAATGAAGAGAATAACTTAACTGGCTGCTTTCCAAACATTTTGGCCTCAGGACTATTAACTGTTTTTAGTTATTGAAGATCTCCAAAAAGCTTTTGTTTATGTAGCTTGTATTGCTCAGTATTTGGTGTATTAGAAATTAGTACTGAGATAGTTTTAAAACATATTTATTCATTTAAATGTAACAATAATAAACTCATTACACATTAACATAAATACCGTTTTTGATGGCAAATAACTGTTTTCCACAAACAGAAGACCATTGTTTACATTTTGCACATCTCTTTAAAAATCTGGCCCAACAGAAGCAGTGGGATTCTCACACTGCTTTCACATTGCAGCTCTTTTAGGTGACACAGTGTGTAGGCACTGGGAAACTCCACCACGCACTTGGGAAGCCACGAGTGAAGCAGACACATTTTAGTATGCTGAAAATGGTTTTGACTTGGGGTTTTGCGGGGGACCCGCGGGGTTTCTCAGACTACAGTGGTTTGAGAACCACTGCACAACACTTTAAATTTGTATTTTCTGTGACAACGATGTTTAGTTGTAGTGTAAATATACTTCTCCCTGAACTTCTGAGTGTTTTTGTTGGCTTGATGAGAAAAATTTAAATTTCAGTTGAAATGGCAAACTTTTTAAATGTTGTTTTCTGGATTTTCTTCCTTTGATTTTTATTTGAATGTATTTCAGTAATAATGAAATTGGTGAATATCTCATTTTTAAAAGGAATATTCCAAGTTCTGGCTCTTGGATATTAGTACTTATATTAGAATTATTTATTCTTTTGACCACTTTGAAATTGTGGTATTCTTTTGGTAGAGTGTCAGATAGCTATTTTAAAATTACACCTTGCTAAAGAAAGTTCAAAAATGAAGAATAATTTCTTATCTCTACTGTGTTTATAGTTAACAAAGAATTTTAACTTTGTGTATGTATGTGTGTGTATATATATACATATATAGGAATGAAAATAGGATTTCTCTAACAAAAATCATTACCTTCCAAGACGTCGGCTACAGTTAAAGGAATGATGTATTTACTTAAGAAAGAAGTTTGCTCTGGGTTTTTCCCCCAGTGGTTTTTTATACTTGTCCATTTTTAGAAAGAACACTTGTTGTTTCTCATTTAAACAGAATGTTTTTAAATTCTTTTGAAGACATTGTGACTTTGTAAAAGGTAGTTTATGATACATAGTCAGTCACCTCTTGCTGCTGTGGTTGGCATACAGTAAAACATTCTGCTGTCCTCAGGCCGGCCTGTGCCTTGCTTCTTGGGCCTCTTTGTTCATGTTTGTGCTCCTGCTCCAAACTCACATTCAGAGTGACTCACCTCATCTTTGGCCTCCACTTGCAGTCTCAGATTTATATCAGAAAGTTAATCTCTACGGGACCTTATAAAGATATATTTGTTTAAAGATATGACTTGAAAGTAATAATGGTGACGGTATTACAGAGTGTGGTTTATTAAGCTCTTTTAGTGTATCAGAAACTTGCTAAATGCTTTTCATGTATTATCTCATATGGTCCGTAAAGTGGGCTCATACTAAGGGTGAAAGAAGCAAGGCATTTGGCTAATGACAGGGCTTTTGCTCTGGGGAGCAGGTGTTTTATTGCTGGATTAAGATGCTCTCACATTTATGTGTAAGCAGATTTTTTAAAAATCGTATGAAATTATAAGAGAATCTCTTTCTATATCTTATATACCTAATAAAAATCATTTTTAATTTTGATTCCATTCATAATTTGCTGAAATCAGTAGTTTATTCTCTAGGGTTTTATTTAAACTTTACAAGTAAATTCATGGGGGTAAATAGTGGGTCAGGTTTTAAAATTAAGAGACATTTGAAGTATCACAATAACTCCTGTTTTGAGAAACATTCCAACTATTAAGTCTGTGCCCTAAACAGTAGTAAAATTACTTTTGAAAGGGTGCTGTTACTAAAATGTGTTATTGTATTGAATTTATATTCATTAGTTAACTTTTGCCTTGTATATTTTAAAACATGTCATTCATTAAAAATTTTATGTGGTATATTTGAACAATTGAATATACGACCAAGATGTGCTGGTCATATGTTGTGCTGGTGAATGCTTCTCTCTCATGAAAAAGTGTCCTGTTCTGTAGTGCTTACTGATACATGTGATATTAATACTCTCACCATGGCTGATTTCAGCTACCAGTCTGATGTTAATTAAATTAAACTTGGAGTTAGACACATCAGCCTCACTTTGCAGGCCAGCTCCAGCAGGGCACAGATGGGTAATTCCACAACCCAGTTCATTAAATTTATTGGTTATTAGGTGATTGTATGTAGTATTTGAAGAGCTTTCTGTGTTGTTAATTCAGTAAGCATTTGAACACTAGTTTACTTAGGGCTTTCCTGGTGGCTCAGACAGTAAAGAGTCTGCCCGCAACGTGGGAGAAGGGCATGGCAACCCACTCCAGCATTCTTGCCTAGAGAATCCCGTGGATAGAGGAGTCTGGCCATCCACAGTCCATGGGATCACAAAGAGTTGGACACAACTGAACGACTAAACATAGTAATTAATTACTTCTAGAAGTGTAGTGGGCACTGAAGTATTTAATCTGGAAAGACCCCCAAGTGTTGTGAAAACCCTGGTTTAAAAAGTCCAATTATTGTTCTAATGTAGAGGTTGCACATTTATGGCATTTACTCTGAATTCTCTCTGCAGTTGTGTTTTGTTTGACCATCACCGTGTTTTAAAAACTTGAATTTTGTGTAGTTTGAAGGGTGTTCGTACTCTCAAGGTGGCCACTAGCCTACTACTATAAATTTTCTGAGCCTCAAACGTTCAAAAACGTTTTAAGGCCTTTGAATTGGCAAATTCTGAGTAGACATAAAAGGGATCCTCTTATGCCAGCTGTTAACTGTTCTGATTTTGGAGTCAGTTCTGTAGGATTTGAATTTATGATGCTATTTTCTGGTGAAGACTTGCCAAAAATGTATTTCCTTTCAAACTCGATAGCCTCTATGTATTTTGCTTATTTTATGCTAATGGAGGAAGATTCAACATGCTTAACTATATTTTTGAAATCTAGGGTCGTTGAACTCACAGGGCTTTGGAGTTTAAAGATTCAGGCTTTTGTAACCAGGAAAAGTGATCCTAGATAAAATATTTTAATTGGTGATTCAGATGTTCATTGGTTAGTTTCTTAATTGGTTCTCTGGAATCTTAAATAGATATTATCCAAATTACAGTTTAACCAGTGAGACTTAAAACTTGAATTCTCACCTTTTCCTCAATCTTGAGGGACAGAGAAAGCAAACAACCCAGAAGCCTTCTAATTTTGACTAAATAATCGTTAAGTAAAAGGCATGAAAGGATTGTGAATTAATGTTACCCAGTGTTTCATAGAATGCTGTGGGTACAATCAGGTTTTTTAAAGACTTTAAAGGTTTTTTATATGTTACCAAAATATAAGACATGTTTATGATGTTTAAAAATTACGCAATATACAAAGGGGTATAAAGTGGAAAAGTGTGTCTCCTTCCTGTGACTCTCTTCCCACATCCCAGGGAAATACAGTTACTTGTGTTTTTGTATAGTCTTTCAGAAATGTTATCATTTATTATATACTTCTTTCTCTCTATATATATGCCACTTGCTGTCCTCTGTTGTTCTAAATGTATGGTTTTATAACTTGATTCTCTGTTTAACTTGGTTATTTTTCCAT
Organism: Bos mutus; assembly: GCF_027580195.1. Classification (NCBI taxonomy): domain Eukaryota; kingdom Metazoa; phylum Chordata; class Mammalia; order Artiodactyla; family Bovidae; genus Bos; species Bos mutus. The sequence goes on along the minus strand of NC_091618.1, from coordinate 20,162,984 downwards.
ATTACCACATCCAGCTCTAATTCATTATCTCTTTGGAGCTCCAAGATTTCATTATATGGACGCCCCTTTTGAAGAATATTTGTTTATAGAGTTTTTCTACTTAAAAAACATTGTTAAAATGAGAATATCCTTATGCATATATGAAGGTTAGTCATGAATCTGCCTGACTCTAAACTCAATAAAATAGACGTCATTCAATTTTGAATCTCACCTGCAGATTCTGTATGACTGTCTTAAGATGTTTGAAAAATCTCATACTTTTTAATTGAACTGTGAAGGCCTTCAGTTAGTTCACTGAAAATTGTGCAAGTTCACATCTATTTAGCACCTTAATTTTAATTTTTCCGTGACCCTTGACATTTCTAAACGTTCAAGGTTTGGGACTATTTTCTATTACTACTTGTTGGTATTATGCCTTTCCTTATCTACATTAGCTTAGAATATAACTTATTTTTGAGATGAGAACATAGAATTTAATTTGGCAAAATCTTTTGGCACAACCACATGTTTTATTTATTACTTCTCCAAAATTAACTCCCTTTGCCTTAGAAAAGACTTGGGTAATAACTGAAAGTTCCAGTTCTCATTCCTCACAAGATTATAGAGTCAAGAATTTCTTTATTTGTGTTTATCATTAGTCAAGGACAAGTCTTGGTTTCTGGAATCGTTTATGAGAAATAATATCAGCACTTAAGGCTAAGAATAGGGAATGAGATAACTGAGAAATCTGAAAGAAAGAGCGAGGCCGTTTTAGTCAGCAGGGCATATCTTGGAAGATGTTTTGATATGACAAGATTTATGAAGACCAGTCTTAATTGCAAGAGGTGGTCTTAGGTATTAGGCAAAAACAGGTTGATTTCAATTTTCATTTCAAATATATGGTAGATATATTTGATTTATTGTTCATTGTGAAACATTGTTGGAATAATTTTTTCAAAATAAAGACTCCTGAATTTATGTACCATTTGAAAGTAGTAGCCTTTTTCCTTTGATGGTCACAGAACATAACAAGACATCTGGAACACTGAAGAGTAATGTATTTCCCTTTTGTCGTGCACGTTTGTTCCTGCCAAGCACACGATGCATCTGCTTCCAGCCTTACTTTCTTTGTTCCATTAGTTGTGCATTAATAGCAACTTTTGTCACTTTCTCTTTGATTTTTAAATTACAAAGCATCTGCTTTTTAAAGGCACGTATTTATTACTGAATTTCCAGTACTGATTCCCGATCCCCAAAGGATGACATTTTTTCTTGAAATTCATATTGTTCTAGCTTGATTTTTAAGACAGTGGTTTTTGTAATTAGATTTTAATTTCTCTACTACGGACTGAAATTTAAAAGGCACATAGTAAACTATCTTTGGTTCTTCATATGTCTAATCTTATTTCCTGGTAGTAGCCATTATTTTTTGTGTCCCAATTCTGTACATTTTTGTTGTTTAAATTACTTTCATTAATCATCAAAACCCAGAAGAAAATTTATTTTCCTCTGAATCAATAATTTCACTCAACTACCACTATTCTCCCCACCCCCTCCCCTCCATCTAGAGGGAGACTAAAGTTTAGTTTAGTCTTATTAGGTGAAGAAAGACTCAAAATTTTTTTTTTAAGTCGTATGCTAACGTTTTTAAAATTAAAACTGAACTTGAGGATTGAAAGGTACTGACCCAGAGTCAAGTTTCCTGTGTTTCAGTTTTAAATTCTGCGTTAACCGGCATTCAATGAGCAGGTAATTTAGATGCCAGTTCCCCAGCTTTAAAGAGAAATATCTTCCAAATGGTAAAACATGATTCCCATCAGCCATTTGGAATATATGTTTAGAGAATAATTAGCTTTGGAAATTGGAATTAGACATTTCATAATAATAGCTGTTAGGTTGAGCATAAACTATTGTATTTTCTAGTTTGAAAGTACAGGTAACACCACCACCATATAGTTTCATATTATGGCCACTATTTTCAGTTTCTTTTATTCAGAGCTATCTTTTTAAATGCAGAAAATTTTGACTTTTTAAGTAATGGTCGAGGATTTCTCAGGTGAAGGAAATTGTGCTAAATGCTGTATATCAGTGTCGTAGTATCTTCCATTTAATCTGTATTACTTTGGTGTCACATTGCTGAATATTTTTTAAACATTTCCTGTTATTCTCGTAACCTTATATGTAGGAATGACTTTATTTTACCAGATGAAACAGACTAGGTGGTGGTTTACTTGGCTCAAGGAATTTAAGCAGCAGGACTGAGCTTTAAACCCAGCTGTCAAAGCAGACATTCAGAACCACTCCACCCCAGTTCCTTGGAGCAACTGATGGGGGAAGGGTGATCCCTGCAAATCAAGAGCAGAGAAAAGGGCTCTGGAGACTAGGAGAGATCTCAGTCCTGTGTACAACAGACTGATAAAGGAGTGTCAGTCTTGAAGGAATAAAATGTAAGACTGAGGACTAAGCCTGAACTGAAATGGGAGGGAGAGGAGTTTATGTGTTCTGTGAGTATTCAGAAGCTTAGTAGTGTTGATTCTTTGCGACCCCATGGACCATAGCCCACCAGTCTCCTCTGTCCGTGAAATTTTCAAGGCAAGAATACTGGAGTGGTTGCCATTTCCTTCTCCAGGAGATCTTCTGACCCAGGGATTGGATCTTGTCTCTTGATTGGCAGGCGGATCTTTACCACTGTGCTGTCTGACCTGCTTTTATGTGTTGTTTAGTTGCTAAGTTTTATCCGACTCTTTGCGACCCCGTGGACTGCAGAACACCAGGCTTTCCTGTCCTTCACTATCTTCTGGAGTTTGCTCAAACTCACATCCATTGAGTCGGTGATGCCACCCAACCATCTCATCCTCTGTCGTCCCCTTCTCTTGCCCTCAATCTTTCCCAGCATCAGGGTCTTTTCCAGTGAGTAGGCTTTTCACATCAGGTGGCCAAGTTGTAAGTTAAATAAGCAAGGTGACAGTATGCAGCCTTGACTTTCTCCTTTCCCAATTTTACACCAGTCCATTGTTCTTTGTCCGGTTTTAACTGTTTCTTCTTTACCTTCATACAGGTTTCTCAAGAGGCAAATAAAGTGGTCTGGTATACCCATCTCTAAGAATTTTCCAGTTTATTGTGATCCACACAGTCAAAGGCTTTAGTGTAGTCAATAAAGCAGAAGTAGATGTTTTTCTAAAGTTCTCTTGCTTGTTCTGTGATCCAGTGGATGTTGGTAATTTGATCTCTGGTTCCTCTGCCTTTTCTAAGTCCAGCTTGAGAATCTGAATGTTCTTAATTTACATACTATTGAAGCCTGGCTTGAAGAATTTTGAGCATTACCTTGGTAGCATGTTAAATGGGCACAATTTTATGGTAGTTTGAACATCTTTGGCATTGCTTTCCTTTAGGATTGGTGTGAAAACTGACCTTTTCCAGTCCTGTGGCCACTGCTGAGTTTTCCTAATTTGCTGGCATATTGAGTGCAGCACTTTCACAGCATCATCTTTTAGGACTGAAATAGCTCAACTGGAATTCCATCACATCCATTTAGCTTTGTTTGTAGTAATGCTTCCTAAGGCCCAAGTGACTGCACAGTCCAGATGTCTGGCTCTAGGTGAGTGACCACACCATTGTGGTTATCTGGGCCATTTAGGTGTTATTTTGTACACTTCTTCTGTGTATTCTTGCCACCTCTTCTTAATTTCTTCTGCTTCTGTTAGGTCCTTTTACTGTTTCTGTCCTTCATTGTGCCCATCTTTGCATGAAATGTTCCCTTGGTATCTCTGATTTTCTTCATGAGATCTCTAGTCTTTCCCATTCTGTTGTTTTCCTCTAATATTTCTTTGCATTGTTCACTTAAGGCTTTCTTATCTCTCTTTGCTATTCTCTGGAACTTTACATTCAGTTGGATCTGTTTGTTTCTTCTTTGCCTTTCACATCTCTCTTTTTCTTAGCCATTTGTAAGGCCTCCTCAGACAACCATTTTGCCTTCTTGCATTTCTTTTTCTTTCTAATGGTTTTGGTCACTGCCTCCTATACAGTGGTACAAACCTCTGTCCATAGTTATTCATGCACTCTATCAGATCTAATCCTTCGAATCTGTTGGTCACTTCCATTCTGTAATCATAAGGGATTTGATTTAGGTTATACCTGAATGGTTAGTCAGTCATGTCTGACTCTTTGCAACCCCATGCACTGCAGCACACCAGTCTTCCTCCAATCTCCTGGAGCTTGCTCAAGCTCATGTCTATCAAGTCGGTGATGCCATTCAACCACCTCATCCTCTCTCACCCCCTTCTCCTGCCCTCAATCTTTCCCAGCATCTGGATCTTTTCCAGTGAGTCGGCTCTTTGCATCAGGTGGCCAAAGTATTGGAGCTTCAGCTTCAGCATCAGTCCTTCCAGTCAATATTCAGGGTTGATTTCCTTTAGGATTGACTGCTTTGATCTCCTTGCTGTCCAAGGGACTCTCAGGAGTCTTCTCCAGCACCACAGTTCTTAAGCATGTGTTGTGGGGACTCCGTATTGGAGAAGCAGCTATTTGCAGTATTTTGTACAGGTTTGTCCTCAACATTTGAATAACGAATATTGTGTGTGTTTGTGTGTAAGAATACTTGTTGCAAATACTTCCAGGTTCTTAGGGCAGAAAGAACACGGAAAGCAGAGTAGGAGTCAATAACAGTAACTGTATTTAAAGTTATTGTAAAATAGTATTAGTTTGGAATCCTCTAAAGCATATATATTTCAGCTTTTCCATTAAAGATGATTATGGTCACTTGCTACTCAAAGTTTGGTCTGAGGAGCTGCAGCCTGGACATTGCCTGGACTCTTGTTAGTCATGTCAATTCTCATCCCAGGATAGTAATCACAGGCTGCATTTTAATGAGTCTCAGGTAAATTGTAAGCATATTCAAGATCGAGAAGCACTGGTGTAGGTACTATGGTCAGTCCAGTTGCTCAGTCATGTCCAACTCTGTGACCCCATGAACCACAGCACGCTATGTTAGATAAGTCATTTTTGTTTTAGCTTTTTAAATCTTTGTAAAAGTCCATCTGTTTTGGAAAAATTGCTCTAAAGAATCTTAAAAGGTACACTAAAAGCCCATCAAAAGAAATTATGTAGAAGCACTTCTGAATTAAGTTCCTTAAGAATGTTCAGGTTAAATGTTTTTAGGAGTTAGGAGTCAGTGTGGAGGCTATTCATGAAGAAGGATTAGTAAAGAAACATACCAGTATTAATCTCATAGCACATAAGGCATTGGTTGATGCTATAAGATGAAGGATGAATTTGAAGAGCACAGGTTTCACTGTCACCATGAAACCAGTCACTGGAGAAGAGGCAGCTCTGCAGACAGAACAGAACCACCCAGGGACACCAGAATTATCTCTTGGTGCCAGTAATTGAACTGTGCCAGTCCACTTGGGATTGAGTGTGTGACTCAGAAGGATGGTGGCTCAGAGGAGGAAGATGCGTGCATGTTACATTCCTTGCTGGCTGAGTTATGGCCCAGGTTGCAGGAAACTGACTGAAGAGGGATAATGTATGGTGATTTTAAAGAACTCGTGTTTAAAATTGTCTTCTTACACCCTTGCCTGACTCGAAGGACATGAGCTTGAGCAAACTCCAGGAGATTGGGAAGGACAGGGAAGCCTGGTGTGCCGCAGGCTGAAGTAATGCCCCAACACTCCATTGGTATTACTGCAAATAGTATTTTTAACATTCTTACCCATACATCTGTATGCATGCTATATAATGTTACTATTTCAAAGCTTAATTTCCAGGAGTAGGTTTTTGGCGATTGGTCTTTTCTAAGTATTTACATTGCCAAATTGCCTTCTGAAGAGATTTTACCAAGTTCATACTCCCATCAGCAGGATGTGAATGTTTATTTTGCTTGATCCTTACTGATGTGGGACTTGTAAGAAGTCTTAGGCATTATTATAAGCAAAAAGACAGTATCTCATTTTCTGCATTTTAAATAGTTAACTTGCCACAGAAGCAGGCTCTTTCCCCAGGAGTTATTTGCTTGGTCTACTTAGTGTTTTGGCGTTGCAGCCAGGAGGGAGGGGTTGTGCCCGGAGGAGGTTGCCTAGAGGTGTCCTTAGCCTGTTTCTTAATTGGTTAGTAAATGCAACTTTTTAGCTATTTGGAAACCATTCTCCAAAAGCTGATTCCTGACGTCTCTCTCTTACCATCAGCAGGGTTTCTCACGTGTCTAACGTATGCTTCTGCTCTAGCGTGGTATTCATCACTCCTTTATTCACTTGCAGCCCCACTAGGCAGTGAACCGTTCGCTAGCAATAGCTGTCTCAGTTACCTCTGAATAACTGTAACCACCGCTGGGCTGGGCACATGCGAAGCATTCAATAAATGTTGCTTGGATGAATGAGGGTTTCTTGGATCAACTTCTGAGAAAATAAGAGTTGGCACTGGTAAGATAATAATCCCTTTAAAAAATTCCACTCCATACCTTTTGAGGATTCATCAACACATATAAAGTATGGACTATGAACCAGGAACCAAGTAAAATACTGGGATTAAACAGGAAGGAACAGTACCTGTTCTGAAGTTTAGAGGGAAACTTAGAATTACAGTGTAATATAAGTTACAGTGCAGTGGGGGATGTAGACACAAGTGCTCAATAAAATAAGTAGGATAGTCAGGTGCTGTGGTTATAGGAGAAACACCTAACAAACTAGAGCACTGAGAAAGGTTTTCTATGAAAATAACCCACTGAGACTTGAAGAGGGAGGAAGAATCATCTAGCTTGTTGCCTAGAGAAATGCAGGCACTGAGATAATCTAGTGCAAACAATCTGGGGAAATGCTAGAGAATCTCAAAGGGAGTACAGAGACGAGTCAAAATGATGAGAGCTCAGATTGCAAAGACAGAAGCCAGGTCTTGAAGGACTGCTGCCATTTTAGATGGGCTTCCCTGGTGATTCAGTAATAAAGAATCCGCCTTCTAATGCAGGAGGCACAGGAGATGGTTGGATCCCTGGGTTGGGAAGATCCCGTGGAGGAGGAAGCCAATTCCCTCCAGCATTCTTGCCTGGAAAATCCTATGGAGAGAAGAGACTGGTGGGCTGCAGTCCACGGGGTCACAACTGAGCATGCAGACACCTAACATGCCATCTTAGGGGTTTTGACTTTAGAAGTTGTGGACAAGAGTGTTTAGATGTTAAGAGATTTAAGGAAATGATTGATGTGATCAGACTTGCTTAGAAATATGGCTTGGCCTGGCAGTGTGAAGAATGAATTTACTGAAGAGATGGAAGTAGAAGTAGGGAGACAATTAAAAGGTTTTTAGTAATTTATGTGACAAGTGATAGTGACCTGAGCCAGTATAATGGGGAGATGGTGTAAAATTCTAGGGGTAAGAGAACAACCCAAATGATTGTTCTGGCTCAGACAGTTGGATGAATGGGAGTGACATTTGCTGAAGTAGTTGGAAGAAAAGTTGTTGAGGTCAGTTTATATAAACTGAGAGTTCAATACACAGATAAAACCTATAGGTTGTTTCAGAGACTGAAGTGAAAGGTCTCAGCTGGAGATACAGCCTTGAGTCTGAACATTCATAGCATTTAGAAGAAATGTAGGAAAGAACTTCCATCTTTCAATAATTCCTGTGTGACCAACTCAGAAATAATTATGGATTCTGGAAAAATATTGGATATAGTGATCTGAAGGCATTGGAGAGCAACCAATAGCAGGCAGAAACTGCTATACTGAGGAGTTGACAATGAGAAGAAGGGAACACTGAATTTCCTGCTTTATAGCTTTTTGCCTGTGTGCAGGCTCCAGTTGATTTCATGGTGGGCAACTCAAACTTAGTTTTAAAAATATTTATATATCTGATTCAACTATGTATGTGCAAGGCTGATGAGGGCAGCCCTTGTATTATGAAAACAGCCATGGATAATATGCAAACTGTACACATATTCCTATACAACTTGTTATATTCCTATACAACTTGATTAAACAGACTACCTCCCAGATCTGACTAGCGGCTCATAGCTTGCCAACCCCTGATACACATAAAGAAGTAGGAAAATTTGACCTGTACTTGAGAAATGTCGACAGCATGTCAACCAGAGGAGGACTGGCAGTTCTTTGAGATGTAGATTCATGTTCATTGATGAACTGTTTATTCCCCACTCATTTTGGTGTTCTTGCTTGCACTGATCTCAGCACCTGTGGACTGGGCTCTTGGCCACTCCTCCCCAGGGCCCTCAGCACACACAGGGGAGAACTCAGTGTTCTTTCAGCCCCTGAACATAAAGCTCCAAACCTTACTTTCATTCATAAGTTTAGCAAATAACAGATTATTTGCAGCGTGCCTACATGATGGTACGTGTGGAGGTAGATGAAAAGTAAGAGCCCTGTGTTCCTGGAGTTTATGCTAGTGAGAGTGAAGCTTTCCATCCACTTTCCGTCTTCACCTGACGCTTTTAGTTGGGCACACCGTGCGTTCTGTTTTGGCTTTGATCTTGGCTTCCTTCCAGATGTGTTGTCTTTGGTTTAGTGCATCTCCAAGGACTCTTGGAGCAAATTCTTGTCCCATCTGACTGGACCCTGAAAAGAATCGCTGTGTTCACCCAGTGGGTAGCCTCTGCCTTATATTTTGTCTGGACTCACTTGGAAACCAGGACCTGGATAGTGGATATGATGCATAAAACTCAACCATAATGGGGAATTAGGAATTATCTATAGAATAAAATATTTAAAAATACTCTTTGAGGTGCTTGAGAAAGAAGTACCATCTTAAAACTTTGAAATGATTTCCGCTAAGATTCCAAGATAGGACGATCTCTGAAATATTAAAAGGTTGAAAATTATATGCAAGGAAGATTTTCTATCTTTTTAGGAATTGTCACATTCCTGAGGAGACATTTTAATGGTAAGAAATATGACATTTCTCTTTGAATCTTGACATAACAAAATGTTACTAATTTGACTTTGAACAAGTCTGTGGTTCAAATTACATGAAGACAGTAATCAATTATTGATGGACATCTAGCAACCATTGGTAATTTTTCTTGTCATTGGAAAAAATTATGTGGCCAGTCTACAAAAGAAGAGCTTAATATGTGAGTTAATAATATTAATATATCAAGTATTGAAATTATTTTCCTATAATAAAATTAAATTTACTTGGTACTTTTTGTTACTGTCTGTTTAAGAGTTGGTAGAGCTTTTGGTATTTCTTACATTTTCCTTTTTTATTATAACAATAGAGCTTAATTTTCTAAATATTCATAAAAATTACTTAAATTGCAAGCAAAATATGACTACATTTGAATTTGTTTAAACATGTATTTCAAATTTGGTAAAACATGAGTGTAATACATTCCTTTTTGTAGTTTTAACTATTTGAAGCAATTCTTATCTAAGTAATAAAAAGACAAATGACCCAACCAGAAAGTGTGCAAAAGATCTGAATAGACATTTTTCTATTAAACAGTTTACAAATGGCCAGTAAACAAATGAAAAATGTTCAGCATCACTAGTCATTAAGGATAAATCAAAAAGGCAGTGGGTATCATTTTCCACCTACTGGGATGGCTACAGAAAAAAGGCAGACAAAAACAAGTGTTAGTGAGGATGTAGTTGGAACCCTCATAATGTTGCTGGTATGAATTTAAAATGATACAGTTGCTTTGGAAAACACTTTGGCAGTTCCTTAAAAAGTTCAACATAGAGTTACCATATGACTCAGCAATTTTACTGCTCAGTATATACCCAAGAGAAATAAAAACATGTCTACACAAAAACTTGTGCATAAATGTTCGTTTCAGCATTTCCATAATAGATGAAAAGTGGAAACAACCCAAATGTCCATCAACTGGTAGATGGATGAATCAAATGTGGTATGAGTGTACAAAGGAGCAATTTTCAGCCATTAAACGGGAAGTACAGATGCATGCTGTAACATGGATGAACCTTGCAAACATGCTAAATGAAATAAGCCAGATACGAAAGACCATATATGTATGATTCCATTTATATGAAGTGTTCAAAACAGGCAAATCCACTGAGACAGAAGAGTGGTTCCCAGGGCTTGGGATGGAGGAAGAGTGAGTGACTGCTAATGGGCATAGGGTTTCTTTGGGATGTGAAAAAAATGTTCTACAATAGAGAATTTTGTGAATATACCAAAAATTATTGAATGACAGAAGGAAAAATGTATAGTTTATGTGAATGACATCACAATTGAAAATGCGAGAATAAAAGGACTGTATGCATGAGTTATTCAAAAATTTACTCTCTCCTAATTGGACTATGGGGATTTCCTTTGAATCTCTCACACCAAACCACTGGTGCTAGCAAGTGGTAGGATTTTGTGTTTTTTTTTCTTTTTTTGGAGCAGTTCAACAAGTGAACTAAGTACATATGTCATCCTAAATTGTATTCTTTTGACTCATGTCCCAGGAGTGATGAAATGTATCTCTGTGTCTCATTTCCTGCTAATGATGTGGCTGGTGGTTCCACTGCTTCCCTTCCTGGAATGATTTTTGCCATCAGCCACTTAGCAAATATTATCCACTTACTCAAGTGATGTGATGAGCAGTCTGGTCATAATTGTTTCCACGCTTTATTGATGGGTATTTTCAGATTTCTTATAGGATGCTATGATAACATGGATGAAGACATGAGGTGGATTGTGTCTGTGATGAAATAATCTGATGACTTTTACCAGGCCCCTTGTGGGTTAAGGCAGCATGGGAGGTGAAAGAGAAGCTATGAGTGGGTGAGAAAAGCAAGTGCTGGACTGGCCAAGGTACAAAGGGAAAATCATCCTGTCCTCAGCTTGGAAAGAACCTGATATTTAGGTTTCTCTGCTGCTTTTAATGTGATAGGGCATTTGGCACAGCTCACATCAAGAAAGAATTTAGTTATCCCGATAAATTGTTTGTCCAGAGAGAACACTGCTGGCAGTTACTGCTAAGATACATGAAGGCATCTGGTCGTGATTTGCCCTAGTTTGTCTAGCAGCCACCTGTTGAAGCTCTCAAATCTGGATTCGGACTCCAGCTCCACATCTTAGAAAGCCTTGCACCATGGGCAGCTTTCTGAGAAACATTCACTTTTCCCTTTGAAAAGGTGGTTCAAGGTATTGACCACCAGAATTAAGTTAGACTGATGGCAGTATGCCCTCTGTAAGTGGTGACAATTATTGTATCTTCTTTATTAGCATCATGGGTTTTATTTTCTAGTTTTTGTTCAGAGTCTAAATTTCTTTAGATGAGGCTTAATTTTTAAGAAAATGTGGGCTTATGTGCTTGTATTAATTTAAATCACAGTTCTAGCATTATCTGTTTAACCTCTCATCGTGTAAATAAATTTGACTGAAATCTCACAATTAGTTGTATACAAGTTTAAAAAATGAAACTTTCAATCCACATCAAATAAAAATCACTTCTGCCCTCTTTAGATAAATCAGTAATTCCCTTTGTGAGCATATAGTTACAGAATACCTTTTAGTTTTAATGGATCATTCTGTATTATTAAACTCATTGATGAATTAAGAGCTGGAAGGACCCTTGGGAGGGTCTGAGCTCAGTGATTACAAGGGGGGAAAAATGGTTGCGGAGAAGGCAATGGCAAGCCACTCCAGTACTCTTGCCTAGAAAATCCCTTGGATAGAGGAGCCTGGTAGGCTGCAGTCCATGGGGTCGAGAAGAGTCGGACACGACCTCACTTTCACTTTCACTTTTCACACATTGGAGAAGGAAATGGCAACCCACTCTAGTGTTCCTGCCTGGAGAATCCCAGGGACGGGGAAGCCTGATGGGCTGCCGTCTATGGGGTCACACGGAGTCGGACACGACTGAAGTGACTTAGCAGTAGCAGTAGTAGAGAGGTTTAGTGACTTATCGACAGGCAAACAGCTGCCTTGTGATGTGGACAAAACCAGATAACACTGCCCATCCTTCTCAGTCAGTGCTCATTCCAAGGTACCAATTCCTGTTTTAAGTAAAAGATGAAGAGTGATGCTGGTCACTTGCCTTTCAGGTCTGACCTAGTATTATCCCTTCAGTTACCTGTTTGAGCTCACCAAGTTCAATCAATATATATCTTCCATCTTTCACAGCCTCCCAACCCATCCTAGCCCATCAACCTTACAGCACTCAGGCTGTATTCTGACCTCAAGTTTAAAAGGCATCACAGAGCCATCAGTGGTAATTAACAGCCTCCCACGTTGTATTCCCAGTTTTATGAACAATTACAGAGCTGGGTGAAATTATTTCCTGGGTGAAAATACTCAGTCCCGTGTTTCTGTGGCTTTTGTTGAGAAGTGTTTGGTGAAAATATTAGTCCTACCCCCTGCTCCAAGACTTTGGCCACCTGATGTGAAGAGCTTACTCATTGGAAAAGACTGATGCCGGGAAAGACTGAGAGCAGGAGGAGAAGCGGGCAACAGAGCATGAGATGGTTGGATGGTGTCACTGACTGAATGAACATGAGTTTGAGCAAACTCTGGGAGATAGTGGACAGGGAAGCCTGATGTGCTGCAGTCTGTGTGGTTGCAAAGAGTCAGACATGACTTAGTGACTGAATAACAAAAACAGCTGGCTCCTGGTGGTTAATGATGTGTTCCACATACCTCTTATGTTCCCCTCAGTGGCTCTTAGTTTCTAATTGTTTTTTCTGTGTCAAAAGGAATATCCACGAACACCCTTCTTGATAAATAGTCAAAATAGCCATTTTGAAGATCGTGGGTCCCAGGCAATTAGGCTTATCTCTTTGATCTTGCCTTGATATATTCCAAGATTGTGAAAATGTTAGTTGCTCAGTCATGTCCAACTCTTTGTGACCCCATGGACACATGCTCACCAGTCTCCTCTGTCCATGGAATTCTCCAGGCAAGAATACTGGGTTAGGTAGCCATTCCTTTCTTGAGGGGATCTTCCCAACCCAGGGATCAACCCTGGGTCTCCTGCTTTGCAGGCAGATTCTTTACCATCTGAGCCACCTTGAGAGGCTGGTGATTAAACTGAGCAAAGGCCCTACCCCCTGGGGCTAGGGTGAGGGGAGCTGGGTGCAGCATGGTCCTCAAGTGGGAGGCATCCAGGGTAAGTCTTCCCTAGGGAAGCTGTTTCTGGCCTGTTGGAAACCCACTGAGACACTTAGATGGTGGATGTTATGGAGTATCCACATAGATTGGACACTTCAGGTACCTCATTCCCAAGGCTTTTTCTTGTCCAGCTATGGGGCCTATGTGTTTTTTGTTGGTTGCTCATTTTTGCTTGTATCTAATTACTACACTTCTTTGTAACAGGCAACAAAAAGGACTTTAGCATGATTTTATATTAGCGTGAATTAAAAAAGGAATACTTACTTCCAAGTTGACTTTAACCTTTGAGTTTCCATCATCTTCTCTGGTGACCTCCCAGAAGCAAGGTCACCTGGGCATCCCTTATGAAAATCAGTAATTTAATTGTGTTGTATTGTTATTATGGAGCTTTCCTTTCCCTGGTGTTTAGATGATTTGCTTTTTAAAAAAGCGTTCCAATTTAAAATCTTTCTGAAAAAAGTGAAAGTCGCTCAGTCGTGTCTGACTCTTTGCAACGTCATGGACTATACATTCCATGGAATTCTCCAGGCCAGAATACTGGAGTGGGTAGCCTATTCCTTCTCCAGCAGATCTTTCCAACCCAGGAATCAGACTGGGGTCTCCTGCATTGCAGGTGGATTCTTTACCAACTGAGTTATCGGGAAAGCCCAAAATCTTTCTAGAAAATACATTTGTGCTTTTGGTTTTCAGCTTTGCTCCTTTATTTTGTGAGTTTTCTGTGAAGAATGTCTTTGGCCAGAAGCTTAAGGGCACGGCTGAATTGCATACTTAGTGAGAAGGAAAGTGTTGATCTGGGTCTGACCCTCATGCCTCATGTGAGACACTGTTTGATGCCCATCATCACTGGCCTTGTAAATGGCTTTAAATGTATTCTTGGGGATGTGACCACCTGCTGTCATCCTCTGAAAAGAGGGTGAGGTCATTCGTTCACATATTAACTGAGGACTTACACTGTGAAAGGACCTGGGACTTCAAAACCCATGGTTCCTGCCTTCATAGAACTTCAAGGTCTTGTAAACAAGCATGTGCATGATTGTGTTGGTGTTCCAGTGGGATCCTGTAAAAGGCAGCTGCTCGCACAGGTGAGGGAGTAAGTGACTCCGTGAATGATGCAGAGAAAGGCATAAAAAGCCTCCAGAGCTTTGTTTCTTTAAGTGGGTGTTTACTGAGGTTGTGCCCGGTGTTTTTGCAGGCACCAGGCACACAGCACTGTGTGAGTAGATAGGCAGGTAGGACTCAGCTGTCACACGGGGAGAGAGAAAAACAATAAATAAGGGCCAACGGAGAAGCAAAATTGCCTTGTTTATAAACTGTACCCTAAGAGTTACTTCAGATTGAGTGATCAGAGAAGGTCACTCTGTGGAGGTGAGGTTTAATTTTAGGCCTGAAAGTTAAGCAGGAATCAATCATGCAAAGATTTGGAAAACTTTTCTCCAGGCATAGAAGACAGGACAAAAGTGTGCAAACTGGCACATGTTTTATGTGTTTGACAAATGGAAAGAAAGCGAGTGTGGCAAGTGGGTGAGGCTAACGAAAGGGGATCAGGGATCAATCAGGCAGAGCCTGTGGGCTGGAGTAAGGGGTTAAAACAAATTCAGAGCATGAAGGGAGCCACTGGTGGATTGTCAGCTCTGGCATGATGTGGTCCGAACCCTAGCTGCAGCGTGCAAAACAGAATTTACTGGTGATAAGGGTGAAACGTGGAGAGTAATAGGGAGTTTACACCAGTAGTTCAGAAAAGAGACAGTGGCTTGTCCCAAGGTTGATAGTGCTGGAGAAAGAATTGGATGTTGTTGACAGAGGAATGGAATTCCCCAAGTACACAAGGTGAACACAGGACAATCCAGGCTCAGGGGTGAGTATGGAGAGATCATAATCTTCATAGTCTGGCTGAGGATGAGCAAATGGGGTTGCCAGAGAGAAGCTGGAAAGGAGAGCATTGGGGGTCTCAAACTGGGTGCCATTTTGATCTAGACATTTCCTTTGCAGCTTATTTTTGCTTTGCTGACAAAGGTCCATATAGTTAAAGCTATGGTTTTTCCAGTAGTCATGTATGGATGTGAGAGTTGGACCATAAAGAAAGCTGAGCACCAAAGAATTGATGTTTTCAAACTGTGGTGTTGGAGAAGACTCTTGAGAGTCCCTTAGACTGCAAGGATATCTAACCGGTCCAACCTAAAGGAAATCAGTCCTGAATATTCATTGAAAGGACTGATGCTGAAGCTGAAGCTCTAATATTTTGGCCACCTGATGTGAAGAACTAACTCCCTGGAAAAGACCCTGATGCTGGGAAAGATCAAGAGCAGGAGAAGGGGATGACAGAGGATGAGATGGTTGGATGGCATTACTGACTCAATGAACATGAATTTCAGCAAACTCTGGGAGATAGTGAAGGGCAAGGAAGCTTGGTGTGCTGCAGTCCACAGGGTTGCAAAGAGTTGGACACAACTGAGTGATATTTATTTTTTAAGCTTTTTATTTGGAGAAAGTTGTAGGTTCACACACACTTATAAGAAGTAATATGGAGAGGTCCTAGCAGCCTTCACCAGTTTTCTGCAACGGGAACATCTTGCATAGCTACATAGTACAGAATTGCATCTGAGAAACTAACATGACATTGGCTGTGTTTGGGTTTCACCAGTTTTACGGGCACTTACTTGCATGCACTTATTTCTATGCTTTGTTATTGCATGGGTAGGTGTGTATGACCACAGCAGTGAAGATGACAATCCTGTCACCAGGACCCCTCATGTCACTCTTTTACAGTCACACTCACTCCCTTCCCACTCTTCCTCTCTGACTTATGCTGCTGCTGCTGCTGCTAAGTTGCTTCAGTCATGTCCGACTCTGTGTGACCCCATAGACAGCAGCCTATAAGGCTCCCCCGTCCCTGGGATTTTCCAGGCAAGAGTACTGGAGTGGGTTACCATTGCCTTCTCCACTCTGACTCCTAGTAACCACTAATCTGTTCTCCATTGCTGTACTTTTCTTATCTCAATAATGTTATATGGCAGGTTCCTGCTAGCCAGCTTGGTGCTCCATAATGACCTTGTTGGATGGAATGGGGGTGTAGGAGGGAGGTGCAAAAGGGAAGCGATATATGTATATAGCTGAATCACTTTGTTGTACAGCAGAAACTAACACAACATTGTAGAGCAATTATACTCCAATAAAAAGAATGTTACATAAATGGCATTATACAGTATATATCCTTTTGAGCTAGGCTTTTGCATACAGCATTATTCCATTGAGATCATCCAAGTTTTACATGTATCAATCTCCTTTATGGCTGAGTGCTATTCTGGGGATGGATATATCGTTACCATAGCTTGTTTAACCCTTCACTTGTTGAAAGACTTTTGAGCTTTTTTCAGTTTGGGGTTATTATGAATAAAGCTACCATAAACGTGTATGTATAGGTTTTTTTTTTTTTTTTGGTGAGCCTTAAGTTTTCATTTCTCTGTACTACATGTCTGAGAGTACAATTGCTGAATTGTATTGTAAACATATATTTGGTTTTGTAACATATACTTTTCCAGAATACCTATACCACTTTATATAATTGCTAACAATGACTTGGTTTCTCTGCTTTGAACTGGTTTCCTTGCCAGCTTTGGGGTTGTCACTATTCTTTATTTTGGTCATTCTGGTAAGTATATCTCATTGCAGTTTTAATTTGAACTTATCTAAGAGAGTTCCAGAAAAACATCTATTTCTGCTTTATTGACTATGCCAAAGCCTTTGACTGTGTGGATCACGATAAACTGTGGAAAATTCTGAAAGAGATGGGAATACCAGACCACCTGACCTGCCTCTTGAGAAACCTATATGCAGGTCAGGAAGCAACAGTTAGAACTGGACATGGAACAACAGACTGGTTCCAAATAGGAAAAGGAGTAGGTCAAGGCTGTATATTTTCACCCTGCTTATTTAACTTATATGCAGAGTACATCATGAGAAATGCTGGGCTGGAAGAAGCACAAGCTAGAATCAAGATTGCCAGGAGAAATATCAATAACCTCAGATACGCAGATGACACCATCCTTATGGCAGAAAGTGAAGAGGAGCTAAAAAGCCTCTTGATGAAAGTGAAAGAGGAGAGTGAAAAATATGGCTTAAAGCTCAACATTCAGAAAACTAAGATCATGGCATCTGGTCCCATCACTTCATGGGAAATAGATGGGGAAACTGGAAACAGTGGCAGACTTTATTTTTGGGGGTTCTAAAATCACTGCAGATGGTGATTGCCGCCATAAATTTAAAAGACGCTTACTCCCTGGAAAGAAAGTTATGACCAACCTAGATAGCATATTAAAAGATATTACTTTGCCAACAAAGGTCTGTCTAGTCAAGGCTATGGTTTTTCCAGTGGTCATGTATGGATGTGAGAGTTGGACTGTGAAGAAAGCTGAGCGCCGAAGAATTGATGCTTTTGAACTGTGGTGTTGGAGAAGACTCTTGAGAGTCCCTTGGACTGCAAGCAGATCCAACCAGTCCATCCTAAAGCAGATCAGCCCTGGGTGTTCATTGGAAGGACTGATGGTGAAGCTGAAACTGAAACTCCAATACTTTGGGCACCTCATGCGAAGAGTTGACTCATTGGAAAAGACCCTGATGCTGGGAGGGATTGGGGGCAGGAGGAGAAGGGGACAACAGAGGATGAGATGGCTGGATGGCATCACTGACTCAATGCACATGAGTTTAGGTGAACTCCAGGAGTTGGTGATGGACAGGGAGGCCTGGTGTGCTGTGATTCATGGGGTCGCAAAAAGTCGGACACAACTGAGTGATTGAACTGAACTGGACTGAATTTTAAAAATTTTACTGTTCTTGTTTTTTGTGTGCAGTCTAAGAACTCTTCCTCAAGCCTTGGTTTCCAAAGATTTTTTTCTCCATTAAAAAAAATATTCACTGGAAAAATGAAATAGTTGACTAGATTCCTATTAATATGAGATGGTTCTCCAAATCTAGGTGGAAAAAAGTGTCTTCCCCTATACTGATACAGTCCAAAGGACTCAAATTCATGCATGCACCAGGATCTCCTGGAGGATTTGTTAGAACACAGATTACTGGTTTCACCCTCTGGCTGTCTTGAGAATTTGAACTTCTAACAAGTTCCCATGTGATACCAATGCTGCTGGCTCAGGAGTTACACCCTGAACTAGACCAGTGTATTCTAACTCTACTGAAGGCTAAGAAAATTGAGGTCATTGGTTATTGCAAAAAAAAAAAACCTGAAGATTATCCTCTCATCTATTAAGGGTTTTGATGAGCAGAGTCCTGGATGTTACTTTTAGGTCTACAGTGGACAAGGAGAAACAAAAGCAGAGAAAGCAGCGGAGATTCTACATGTGGGAGACATGAGGAACCAGGGTGATGCTACAGTGGGATAAGCCAACGGTGGAGAGCATGGGTTTTCTATACTGAGAGTCCTTCTAAAGGCCAAAGGCCGTTCTTTGCTCTGAATTGAAAGTTTCCTGTTTCAAGGTAGATGATTAAGTTTCTAAAAATGTAGGATATGGCACAAAGTCAGTGTAGATGAATTCTCCCCCATTTCTAAACCTAAATATAGTCATTGAATCCTTTGATTTTATAGACATTTTCTCTCTCTGTTAGACCTGCATTCCCTTAGTTGCACACAAGGAGAATTTTCCTGGGTCTTGCCAGTCAGGTACTCATGTTATGTTCCTGGTGTCGCTTGGCAAAGACTCATGCAGGGACTTTTTATCCCTGTATCACACAGAGATTTCAAAAATCTTCATCCTTTTGCACATTAACATACATAAATAGAGTAGGAGAGTGGGTCCTTGATCAACATCTTGGTTCTGTCTGGCCCACTGACTGTATTTATCCTTCTCATAAGAATGGGGTGAAGAATTGCCTTCAGAAACTCTCAAATACAAAATGAAAACATATTCACCATTCCCAAGAATAGTACCAGAATAAAAACAAAGAGAGTAGGACCTAAATCTTCAGGGGCAGGCCTAACCTGGGGTCAGTGAGCTTTGAAAGCACCTGAAAACACCTGCTCCTAATCCATCTCAACACACCCTGTCATCAGGCCATTGCTGCCTAAGAGCCAGATGCCTGCCTATCTGCCTGAGCTGTTCAGTACCTCTTCCAAAAACAACTCTCTGTAATAAGCCTATTATGTAAAAAGCCGTATACATCCAATGAGATTTGAAAAGAAAAGACTTAAGGCAGATTTGGAAACATATGACATTTGTCTTAAGAATGTCCTCAGGGATGGGGTCGGCTGATTTAGGTAAAACATCTTTTTCTGGAGTGGCAGCAACTCAAGGTGAGTTCATGTTCGAGGCATTCTTGGAAAAATAGTAACATCCCCAAGGACTTCACTGGGTTCCCTGGTGGCTCAGATGGTAAAGAATCTGCCTGCAAAGCAGGAGACCTGGGTTCGATCCCTGGGTTGGGAGGATCCCCTGGAGAAGGGAAAGGCTACCCACTCCAGTATCCTTGCCTGGAGAATCCCATGGACAGAGGAGCCTGGCGGGCCACAGTCCATGGGGTCACAAAGAGTCAGACACGACTTAGTGACTGCCACATTCACTTTCACTGACTTCAGAGAAATGAGGTGTCACAGTGGTATCAGGAGACGGAATGTGGACAAGTCAGGCTACTCTGAGACCTGCTTGTGATTCTGCCATAATGCATCTCAGGGCAGCTGTGATTGTAAAAGAAGTGAATCTGACAACGGGAAATTCTTCCAACAAGGCTTTCTTTATTTGGCTTACCCGAATTTATAGACTAGAGAAGGTCCTTTCATAGCAAGACAATTAATAAAAGTTAAAAAAAAAGATTTAAACATCAATATATGATGCCTTATTCTATTTATGGTTTCATTTTCAGCAGTAGAGCACTGGTGGGTAGAAGAATACAGAAGAAATGGCATGTCATGTACAGGCACAAAGAGAACAAGGGCGGGCCCTGAAGTTATGTCAAAGAATTTCAGGAAAGCAAAAGCATTTGTGACCATGATTTGGTTTTCAAGTTTTTTCAATATGTGGATTGTCTGCAGTGGCTGGGGTGTCTTGTTGGCCCAGTTCTTTCTTTCACCTCGGCCGCAGGGTCTTATGAAATTAAACAGTTTGTGATGTGACAGAAAGGAAAATATCCAGTTACAGCCCTTGAGTGCACACCAGTGAGTTCTAGGTCACAGAAAGACGAGGAGGGTTGTAGGAAAGACTTACCAACAGACAAGCCCAGTTCCAGTAAATGCTACCAGCAGCGCAGCAAGCCACATGGATGCTGCAGCAGCAGGGGCAGCAGCTGGTGTAGCAGCCAACCTGGTAGCATCTGCAGCTGTTGCAGCTGCCGCAGCCACTGCCACAGCCACCACTGCAGCCACTATCACAGCCACCACAACTTCTACAACCACAGGTATCCGTAGAGAGGACTCAGGAGAAGAGGGAGGTCTGATGCTTGGCTCGGCTAAGGGGCCATTAAATAGTCCATCTGGGGGCTTGGCACATGGTATGCAGTCACTTGTTCTTTTGACCAGTTTTTATGGCAGATGCTTATTTCCAGTTTGTTAATACCTCCGTGGATGCCTGGAACTTGATTGTTTTCCAGTTTTAGCAAAATTCACTTCTACTTCACAAATCGAATCAGAACTGAAATATTTAATAAGACACTGTGTTTTCCCAGTATGACTGCCTGAGCATGCAGTTCTCCTGCTGAGTATTAGATGGTCTAAGTCAAGGCCAGCCAAGCTTTCCCTCTGCTCGCACAGATTAGTAAGAGCCTCACAGAGGAAAGAGATCAGTTCTAATCTGATCCATCTTTTAGTCTGCCATTCTTAGATACATTTTATGTACATTATGTCATCCACTCACCCTTAACAAACTAAATTAGATATATAGAGTCCGTTAAAATGAAGTTTTTAGTCAAATACGCCTAGGAAATGCTATATATTATGTCTCCATTTGGGAGATTGACAAAGCATCCCAGAAATAATAAATCCTGGGGGGAAAAAAGCCCTTAAAAATATTAGTATTCAGCAATAAAGAAATTTCTTACTCATAGAATAGAAATGTAATTTAAAAATGAACACCTTCTGAAGAGCAACAAAAATTGTAATATAACAGTGAGTAAATCTAATGATATGTAAGGATCTTTATGGAGGAATTTATTAAATGTTGAAGCACACAAAAAATGAAATGAGGAAAATAGATTCATGAATGAAAGTCTCAATAGATAAAAGACATTTTAACCATCTTGCCCGCTCTAAGGGATGCCTGTGTATCTGGTAGAACATTATTTCTGGGTGTATTTGTGAGGGAATTTCTAGAGGAGAATTGTATTTGAATCAGTAGACTGAATAAAGAAGATCCATCCTCATGGTTAGGGCTTCCCGGTGGCTCAGTGGTAAAGAATCCACCTACCAATGCAGGAGGCTTAGATTGGGTCCCTAGGTTGGGAAGATCCCCTGGAGGAAATGGCAGCCCACTCCAATATTCTTGCCTGGAGAATCCCCTATACAAAGGAGCCTGGCAGCCTATGACTCATGGGGTTGCAAAGAGTGAGACATGACTAAGTGACTGAGCATGCACACATCCTCATAATGTGTGTGCGTGTGTGTGTGTGTATACACATGTGCGGAGAGAGAGATGGATAGACAAATACAGATACAGATATTTTAGGGGAAGTGATAAGTCAACAGATACATAGATAAAATACAAGGAGGCTATAAATTAAGGGGTTACAGAGAACAAAACTTGACATAGGAGAAGCTCATCTCCATTCATTTCAATTCAGTAGTTGCTCAGTAGTGTCTGACTCTTTGCGAAACCATGGAATGCAGCATGCCAAGCCTCCCTGTCCATCACCAACTCCCGGAGTTTACTCAAACTCATGTCCTGCTTTTTAATATGCTGTCTAGGTTGGTCATAACTTTCCTTCCAAGGAGCAAGCATTTTTAAATTTCATTGTTGCAGTCACCATCTGCAGTGATTTTGGAGCCCCCAAAAATAAAGTCTGTCACTATTTCCACCTTTTCCCCATCTATTTGCCATGAAGTGATTGGACCAGATGCCATGATCTTAGCTTTCTGAATGTTGAGCTTTAAGCCAACTTTTTCACTCTCCTCTTTCATTTTTGTTAAGAGGCTCTTTAGTTCTTCACTTTCTGCCATAAGGGTGGTGTCATCTGCATATCTGGCCATACCTGCAAGCTGGCCCCTGTAGCTTTTAAATATCTCCACTAGTTTTTGAGCACTGACTTAGGGTCCGGCACAAAATGTTCAAAGTCTGTTTCATCCCTTCCCAGCCTCAGATCTGAAATCAGTCATTTCTCCAGAAAGTCTGTCTCTTTTATTGGAGATTGGTATTTAAACTCCAAGATCTAGGTGCTAGGTGCGCTCACTGCTGAGGTGGTTTTCGGTGCTCACAGTTCAGCTGTAACACAACACAGGTGTTCTTACACAGCATGGCACTCTACAAGATCATGTAGTAAAAACCACGGGGCTATGGGATTGGGGAAGAGCACTAAAAAACTTCATCAGTGACTTGTTTACAGAGTTGAAACAATAAAAATTGTGCACAATTTAACACGTTATATGTTTAAAAAGTATAAATCTTATAATAAACAGGTCTTTTGTTTGTTCAGTCAATAAGTCATGCCCTACTCTTTTGTGACCCCATGGAGTGTAGTCTACCAGGCTCCTCTTTCCATAGGATTCTCCAGGCAAGAATACTGGAGTGGGTTGCCATTCTCTTCTTCAGGGGATCTTCCCAACTCAGTAATCAAGCCCACATCTCCTGCATTGCAGGCAGATTCTTTACCGCTGAGCCACGAGGAAAGCACAATAAATATGGTACTTTACCTTGAAAAAGACCTAAAGTTTGCTTTTGGAAGTGGCCCTGAGAAAGGTTGCAGCTTGTGTTATTGTCAAGTGGTGCAAGAGGGTGTATCCAAAATGGGAGGGAAAGTTGTACTTGTCGGTGTGGATGAGTGATGCTCTTAACCCATAGGACACACGGGTAGCTGGTGGTGGTTTGAAGTGTGTGTGTGCGCACGTGTTGGCTGGGTGCAGCTTTTTGCATTTACCTGGTGTTTTTCAGGTGCAGAATCCCACAAAAACAAACGCAAAATTTGCATTATACTCAAATCTTTCCCTAACATATCTATCTCCTTGGAACAAATATTTTTTCTGGCTTTATTGAGGTACAATTAAAAAATCAGCTGTTGTTTATAGTTAAGGTATAGATGTGATGATTTATTATATGCATATATTATGGAATGATTACCATAACTAAGTTAATTAATACATCCATCACCTTGCTTGCCTAGTTACCTTGTGTGTGTGTATGTGTGTGTGTGTGTATGTGTGTGTGTGTGTGTGTGTGGAGAATGCCATTCACGGTGGCAGTGGTGCTGATAGCCTTAACTCCTGTCTCCTTCATCTCCTATGACAACAGCATTTCCTCCTATTTTCCCTGCTCTCATTCTTCCCTTCCTTTATTAGAATGTAATGGAGCTACAACCAAAACAGGTGGGACAAAAAGGGCATCTTTAAAAATGAGTAGAATTTGGATGGTGGAAGAAGGCATTTTCAGCTAAAAGCATAGCCACAAGGGAGGTACGGGAGTATAAAAGTTCAAGGTGTGACCATGTGGCTGGGGTGTTTCTTTCATGGGAGAAAAAAGGTCTGCGTCACAGGCGTGATCTAGTGTTGCCCTGCCTTCGCCACCTTTGCTCTGTTGACACTGTTCCTTCATGTGTGTGTTACGGCCTGAGTCCTGCCTGTTTCATTGTTTTTGTCTCTGTTTCATTTCTGTCACTGGCTGCAGTTGGAATCACACTCGAGCTTGGCTGCTCTGCTCCAAAGTCAATGTTCAAGAGACAAGGGTTGATGGAAAAAGAGAGATACTTTATTTAGGAAGTAGGCAACCCTGGAGAGATGTTGCACTAGTGTCCCCCAAACCATCTTCAAATTCCCCATTAGGGGGAAAAGGGAAAATCAGGAAGTTTCAGGGGAGTGTGGGCAGGGACTACGTGCAGAACAGCATGGTCAGCTCCAGCAGTCATCCTGAAACTCACGTGATGGTCAGCGTCATCTTGCTTGTTTTAAGTGCAGTTGATCTTTAACTCCATGGTTGGTCTGTGTCCATTTCCTTGAGGCTAGTTCTTGGAAATATGTAAGCCTCAGATTCTGTACTGCTCAATATGGAGCAGCTTATGTCATGGCTACAGTCTGGTCGTCATGAAGTTAGCCTTTTCCCTCTGGTGGTAGTTTTAGTGTCTGCAGAACTCAGGTATTTGCATCAGACCCTCTTATCTATGTCCTTCATGTAGGAACTAAAGATTCTGTGACTCTGTGATATGGCTGATCTACTGTTTAAATTGTCACCAGTTCTCCTGACCCAACTGCTATCTTTTTTTACTACATGTTCACATCCTTCTAATCATTAACTCTTGAAGGCCTGGGAGACTACAGCTTTTCTATATACAAGAGACAGGTGGAGGACATGGGGTGGGGGTCTGTTCCAGGAAGTCTTAAGAACCTGCTCACTTACATTTGTAAGTGCTTAGTACTGTGTTCAGTACCTAGTGCTTGTACCATGAAGATTAACTATTATTCCAGAGAGTGAGTGAATGAAAGTCACTTAGTCTTGTCTGACTCTTTGCAACCCCATGGACTATACAGTCTATGGAATTCTCCAGGCTAGAATCCTGGAGTGGGTAGCCTTTCCCTTCTCCAGGGGATCTTCCCAACCCAGGGAGCAAACCCAGGTCTCCCACATTGTGGCAGATTCTTTACCAGCTGAGCTACAAGGGAAGCCCAAGAATACTGGAGTTTGTAGCCTATCCCTTCTCCAGCCAATCTTCCTGACCTAAGAATCGAACCAGGGTCTCCTGCATTGCAGGCAGATTCTTTACCAACTGAGCTACCAGGGAAGCCTGTTAGTAATGGTATTAATTTCCAGCCTTCCTCTTTTTTGATTGTCTTGGGTCCCCCTGGAACTCTGGACAGAGGATTAGGCTGTAAGGGTCAATTGAAACCAGATTGTTGAGGGCATTGAATGCTCTGCTGGTGAGTCTCAGCTTTAGACAGAGACAATCACAGGATTGTTGAGTGGGAAATGCATTAGAAAATACTGTTAGAAATGCTGTTAGAAAATGGCAGCATGTGGTAACTAATTTAATATAGAAGCATTAAAATTCCGTAAAGTAGCATAAAGATGTATCCTTGATGAAGCAAAAATCAATAGTTGGGAACATTTTTACATAGGTTGTTTCCACAGGGAACTAAGTTTCTGAATCTTTGCTCTAGCAGTCCTTGAAGTGTGATTCTAGGATCTTTGGATTATCTTCCTTTTTCAACTGCCTGTCTGTGTGAGGCTGAGTTTTCTTTATTTGCTTCAACAAGAACAACATAATACGATGGAGTCAACACAGAAGTAGATGTGACCGCCCAGCCAACTCTAAGCCATCTTCTAAGCCAGACATGAAAGAGATCAGCAAAAATGTAAAACAAATGCCACTGTGATCAGTAAGTACTTTTCTTTGTTTGGAAAGTGTTTTTGTCCCCAAAATGTGTTATTTTATGTGAGCAAGTAATGGGATTGTATTGTTATTTTAAAATGAATTCATAATTAAGTATTAACAATGTCTTAGTATTAATTTCTAATATAGTCAGTAGCAATAGATACCAGTCATACAATAAGAGCTCTTTGGGGTCATAAGTGCTTTTTAAGAGCATAATGGGTCCCAAGACCAAAAAGTTTGAGAACCGCTGTTCTACCCTTTCCATTCCCTGTGGTCAATGTTTTTCTAAATTCACCATAAGAATCTGAATTTGGGACTGTCCTGGGAGCTCTCTCACCTGAGGAGTGAAGGAAAGCAGAGCTTTCTAGCTGAGAGTAGGCTCTGTGGTCTAGTAGGTTTGCTCTGTTGAGAGTCACAGGACTCACTGAAGCTCTGAGAAGATCTACAGTCAAAACATCCGGTTAGCTTTATTTAAAAGGATTACTTTTCAAACATAACTGAATCTTTTTTTGTGTTGTTGTAAGTTTTAACATCCTGTGGAACTAGTGTTCTACCAAACACATTTTGGGAAACCCAGTGTTGAGTATGGGATCTTCCCTGGTGTCTCAGACCGTAAAGAATCTGCCTGCAATGCAGGAGACATGGGGTGGATCCCAGGGTCAGGAAGATCCCCTGGAGAAGGAAATGGCAACCCACTCCAGTATTCTTGCTTGGAGAATCCCATGGACAGAGGAGCCTGGCAGGCCACAGTCCATGGGGTCGCAAAGAGTCAGACAGGACTGAGTGACCAACACTTTCACTTTCTTTTTTCAACATTGAGTATAGCCCTTCTCTAGCCAAGGATCTAATGTGAGTCCTGAGCTGACACTGCTGAAGTCAGCCATCAGAGGAGGGGGTCTTTTGGGGGACAGAGTTTCCTAGGGCTTGTGAAGTCCCATCTCATGGTTGTTTTGTCGCCTGCTCGATGATTAAGACTGGACATACATATGACTCATGCAAGAAGTATTAATTACAAGACAGAAATGTGAGGGTTAGGAAGTCCTGTAGATGGATCTGGGCTTCCTCACAGAGAGGGTGATTTTTATAATTTGCTGACTGAGTTCACCTTTTGCAATCAGAGCTTCTATCCCAGGTTAGAGAAACAGACATATCCACTAGCTTATATATGTGTGGATCTATGGCTTTCAGACCAATGATGGCAACAGCCATGTTGAAAGTTACCTTCTTTATTTAAGGTTCTGTACTCACTTTCTCCTACTGAAAAGACCCCTAGGAGTTTTCTCTGGAGAGGTGACGGGAAATACATGGTTCCCCTGGGAAAATATTAGTGACTAAGGAAAACGCCAGTGGGAAGGAAGGTATCCCCAGTTCACCTATGCTAACACTGGCTGTATTTGAAAACGGGCAGGTCCTTTGCTAAATGCTCCCATTGGGTGAAACAAAGGTAAATTTAGCTAAACTGAAGAGATGTGACTTAATGAGACAAACGGTGTCTAGAAGGAAAATGAGCAGGAGGAGGAAGAGGTTTTCCTAGAGAAAAGGAAACAAACAGTTCCAACGAAGTGGTCACGTGTCTTCCCTCTCCTGTCCCCAGGGCTGGCATATAAGAGTCCCCTCTGGCAGAAGGTGACATCTGACCTCCTTGCCCTCCTGACTCTCCCTCCTCACCTCTCCTGAGTCCTCTCTACTGACACCATGGGCTGCTGTGGTTGTGGAAGTTGTGGTGGCTGCGGTGGTGGCTGTGGCAGTGGCTGCGGTGGTGGCTGTGGCAGCTGCAACAGCTGCAGATGCTACCGGGTGGGCTGCTGCACCAGCTGCTGCCCCTGTTGCTATGGCTGCTGTGGGGGCTGCTGCAGCGTCCCCGTGGTCTGCTGCCACTGCCGCACCTGCAGCTGCAACTCGTGTGGCTGCAGCGGTGGGAAGGGCTGTTACCAGCAGAAGTGCAGCTGCCAGAAGCAATGCTGCCACTAGGTGACTGCCCGGCTCCACCCAGGAGCTGCGGAGGACACGTCCTCTCCTACTGGTAAGGCTACTTCACCCTCTTCGGTCCATTTCTTTCCCGTAAAGCCTCCATCACCAGCTTTTCTTCTTCTCCTTCCTGTGCTCCATGCCTTGTCTTTCTGAGATCTTCCTTTGCCCACAAACCACACATCACGGCAGGAAACAAATATACTGCAAAGAACTGATGACAAGATAGCTGGACAAAGCCCAAGTTTGCAGAGAACCCTCATTTACAAATAAACCCTAGGATATTTGATTGTGTTGTTTAATCTTTCAACCCATTCAGGCCCCAATTTGGGTCATTTTGGCATTTCCTGCCTGTGTGGATTCTTTTCCACTGCTGTGTGTGTACACTTGCTGTTTTACGCTGTCTAATAAAATGACTCAATGCCCAAGGAAAACTGTTCACTAGTCACATGTATCATCAGTCCCTTTGTTGGTGTGGTGTCTCCCGCTCCTGCTTGCAGAGCCGTTTATCAGCCGATTATGTGTGTTTATCAGCCCAGCCCCCTCTGATGCTGCCCCGTAATGAGTCTTTTCCTGGGGTCTCTCGGTGCTCAGACTCGCCCAAGGCTTTTCCAGGGTGGGGACTGATGTGGTGGGTCTTGTTTTCTTTTGTAAAATCTAGGAGGTGAAAGATGGGCCCCAGAGGAAGGCAGAACTCACACAGCCCCCCTACTCTGCAGAGCGCAGTGGTTTCTGAAGAGCCTGGGAATTCCTGGCCAGGGTGGCCAGCTGGAGTGCCGAGGATGGTTCTGCAAGGCTCTTGCTCTAGCTGATGTCCTTGGCCTTGCCTCCCACAGCAGTGTATTCTTTCTCTGCTTCTGTCAATTTTGTGCGGTAAACTCACCGGGCCAGCAAATTTGGGAAACTCAGCAGTGGCCACAGGACTGAAAAAGGTCAGTTTTCATTCCAGTCCCAAAGAAAGGCAATGCCAAAGAATGCTCAAACTACCACACAATTGCACTCATCTCACACAATAGCAAAGTAATGCTCAAAATTCTCCAAGCCAGGCTTCAACAATTTGTCAACCGTTGAGCTTCCAGATGTTCAAGCTGGTTTTAGAAAAGGCAGAGGAAACAGAGATCAAATTGCCAACATCTGCTGGATCCTCAAAAAGGTAAGAGGATTCAAGAAAAACATCTATTTCTGCTTTATTGACTATGCCAAAGCCTTTGACTGTGTGGATTACCAAAAACTGGAAAATTCTGAAAGAGATGGGAATACCAGACCACCTAACCTGCCTCTTGAGAAATTTGTATGCAGATCAGGAAGCAACAGTTAGAACTGGACATGGGACAACAGACTGGTTCCAAATAGGAAAAGAAGTATGTCAAGGCTGTATATTGTCACCCTGCTTATTTAACTTATATGCAGAGTACATCATGAGAAACACTGGGCTGGAAGAAGCACAAGCTGGAATCTAGATTGCTGGGAGAAATATCAATAACCTCAGATATGCAGATGACACCACCCTTATGGCAGAAAGTGAAGAGGAACTAAAGAGCCTCTTGATGAAAGTGAAAAAGGAGAGTGAAAAAGTTGGCTTAAAGCTCAATATTCAGAAAAC
Organism: Bos mutus; assembly: GCF_027580195.1. NCBI lineage: Eukaryota > Metazoa > Chordata > Mammalia > Artiodactyla > Bovidae > Bos > Bos mutus. The sequence goes on along the minus strand of NC_091618.1, from coordinate 20,133,865 downwards.
TAACATGATGGCATCTGGTCCCATTACTTCCTGGTAAATAGATGGGGAAACAATGGAAACAGCGAGAGACTTGAGTTTTGGGGGGTCCAAAATCACTGCAGATGGTGACTGCAGCCGTGAAATTAAATGACGCTTGCTCTTTGGAAGAAAAGCTATGACCAACCTAGACAGCATATTAAAAAGGCAGAGACATTACTTTGCTAACAAAGGTCTGTGGTTTTTCCAGTGGTCATGTATGGATGTGAGAGCTGGACTATAAAGAAAGCTGAGCGCCAAAGAATTGATTGTTGGAGAAGACTCTTGAGAGTCCCTTGGACTACAAGGAGATCCAACCAGTCCAATCTAAAGGAAATCAGTCCTGAATATTCACTGAAAGGACTGATGCTGAAGCTGAAACTCCAATACTTTGGCCACCTGATGCGAAGAGCTGACTCGTTTGAAAAGACCCGGATGCTGGGAAAGATTGAGGGCAGGAGGAGAAGGGGACGACAGAGGATGAGATGGTTGGATGGCATCACCGACTCAATGGACATGAGTTTGAGTAAGCTCCAGGAATTGTTGATGGACAGGGAGGCCTGACTTGCTGCAGTCCATGGGGTCACAAAAAGTTGAATACGACTGAGTGACTGGACTTTACTTCTTCTTGTTAGTTTGGAATTGCTTATTACTAGAAGCACATTTCTATGTATCATCTATGTAGCCTGGCACATGACAGAGGTTCCACAAATATTTGTTGATTTGGTTTGCTTTTGCTCAAGTGTTTATCTTTTTATTAAAAAAAAAAAAGACTTTAAAGTTTATTATTATTATTGGCCACGTTGTGAGGCATGTGGGATCTCAGTTTTCTGAACAGGGATCGAAAGAAACTGTGCCCCCTGCATTGGAAGGGCAGAGACTTAGCCCCTCGACCTCCAGGGAAGTCCCTAAAGTGTTTATTGTAAGCAGGAAGTTAATTGATATATATGCTACACAATTGCCTATATTTAGGTCAGCAGCACCTGGCTATTTTTAACTGGTATGCTTACACATCGGGAGCCATGCTTTATGTAGGCATTTGTGTTACTGATTAATGGGTCACAAGTTTGAATGCCCTGTGATTTTCAATGACCTTTGTCATACAAGTTGGCTGAATTGGGTTTGGGATTGTTGTCTGTCCCCACAGAGTGGGGCCAAGCTGATGGCTCTGTATGTAGGTGAATTGAATGTGTTTTGATTATTGCCCAATATTTTTTCTGAGTTTGTGTAAAAAAATTCATGAAAAGCAAATAATCCATTATATGGTGATTGTTTGGAAGTCTAATTTAGTCTTCAGGTAATTATAGGGACTCCTGCATTCTTTTGCAATGCAAGGTGTTGTTAGGATTAAAAATGATGGTGCAGGATCCATGGGTGACCTTGGTGTACTCTGAGTCTTTATTTCTTTAGCCTCTATCTGCCTTTTGTCAATGTATAATCCTTCTATCACCTCTTTGACTCTGTGAAGTGTCCCTGACATACCTTTTTGCCACATCCCTCAGCTTTTGGTCTTTCCTCTAGGACAGTGTGCATACCCTCTTTATATGCACAAAATGGAAAGTCTCTTGAATAACCACACATTTTTATCAGTTCTACTCCCACTATGTCCCTGACACCAGTGACTGTCCAGCTTGAACTTCAGCTTCACTGGTCTGGAGGTGCTGATGTGTCTGGTGAGATTTAGGGAAATGGTGAAGGGAGATTGCCAGGAGCCCCTTGAGATGAAGACTGAGGGGTGTTTAAACAAAAACAAAAGCAAGTAGTGTTATTTTATTTTTTCAATTGGAATATAAATGGTTTACGATGTTGTGTTAGTTCTTCTGTACAACAATGTGAATCACCTATACATATACATATATCCCCTCTCTCTTCAACCTCTATCCCATCTCCACCCCCATCACACCCTCTAGGCTTCACAGAGCACCGAGCTGGGCTTCCTGTGCTTTACACCAGCTTCCACTAGCTAGCTATTTTACACAGCGTAGTGTATATATATCAATCCTAATTTTCCAATTCATCCCACCATCCCCTTCCCCACTGTGTCAGAAAAGCAAGTAAAGTTATTTTAAAGGAAAGAAGTCAGACAGTGAAGCTTGAAAGCTATGACCAACAGACAGCCTATTAAAAAGCAGAGACATCACTTTGTCGACAAAGGTCCATCTAGTCAAAGCAGTGGTTTTTCCAGTCAATTGTCATGTACGGATGTGAGAGTTGGACCATGAAGAAGGCTGAGTGCTAAAAAATTATTGTTTTTGAACTGTGGTGCTAGAGAAGATTCTTGAGAGTCCCTTGAACTGCAAGGAGATCAAACCAGTCAACCCTAAAGGAAATCAGTCCTGAATATTCATAAAGGACTGATGCTGAAGCTGAAGCTGAAGCTTTAATACTTTGGCCACCTGATGTGAAGAGCCGACTCATTAGAAAAGACCCTGAGGCTGGGAAAGACTTAGGGCAAAAGGAGAAGTAAGCAGTGGAGGGTGAGATGTTTGGATGGCATCACTGACTCGATGGACATGAATTTAAGAAAACTCTGGGAGATAGTAAAGGACAGAGGAGCCTGGTGTGCTGTAGTCCATGGGGTTGCAGAGAGTCGGACACCACTTAGTGACTGAACAACAACAGTGAAGCTTGATTTGATGACAACGCCCTAGTTACTGGAGATCTTTTGAGTAGTCCAAGTCATGGAACTATAATAGTTGTTCCCACTATGGACTTGAACCTGACGGTGCAGAGAAAAGGCAGTGAGAACAATTCCCTATGAGTCACGGGGAGTCAGCATTTTGGGACCACATAACAAAATGTGGCAAAAAGTGGGGGCAGGACATTCTTTCCACTGTGGCAGAGTGACATCAGGGCAGGGTGACGTGCCACAGATGTGGCCAGGAGTGTTACCATGGCAGCACGTACAACACAGCCTGGTAGCTGGTGACACTGGTGGCTGCAGTTTAGGAGCTTCATCTGGTACCTGCAGGAGGTCACATCTACCACGTACTTTCATGGTGTTTCCTGCCGAGAGGCCTCAGGGTTTTATCACCACTGGCCTGGGAGACTGTGCAGGGTAGAAAATGAAGCAAAGGAAAGAGCCGGTCCACAGGACAGCTGAGTGTGTTGTGCTCCCGAGCACATGGACACCTGGGTTAGTGGCTGTTGAAGCAGGAGGACTTTGAAGAGGGTGAGGAGACCCACATGGAGCATAAAGGGGGATTCACTTAATTCATCAACCAATTGATCAACACATTCAACAAGTGTTTATCGGCCACTTTACTAAGTGACTAATAACAGGTCTGGTAAAACACTCTTTGCTACACTTACTGGACTCTGTTTTCTCTCCTGTGGTGATGCTCCCCTGGGAAACGTTCCATCCCCAATTTACCGCTCTTTCCTTCCCTCACTTCCCCAGCTTCTGCCCGCTGGACGCCACACTCTATCTGGCCAGGACTGTTGCAAACATCTTTAACTCACTCCCATGTTCAGTTTCATCTTCCCAAGTCCTGGTTTTGCTGTTAGTCACTTTCTTGAAACATGAATTGCATTTTCTGTTATTAAATTGGTTGCCTGGGCCTCTGCCGGGGTCCTAACCCAGGCTTGGATCCCTTGTCTTAGTTGGAGAGGTTCTTTTTCTGCTCAGATTTGCATAGCCAACAGTGAAACTGAAGCTGAGATGGGAAGCTTTATTCAATGGCCAAAGAACGGAGAAATGGGGACACAGTACACATATTGACTTCTCAGCTCCATTCCGGCATAGGCACCATATAAATAGGAAGGTTGAGGTAAAAGGGAGGGAATTGAGTAAAGAGAGGGAGGAATATTCATGACTTATCCAAGAACAGGGGTGTGATTGGGACCCAGAACTCAGGCAACACTACTTTTCAGTTCTTGTGTGGGTTTTTCCCACTGTTGCCATGGCAACTGCCAGCTGTCAGGGCACTGGTAGGAGTGTCATTTAGTTTGTTAATGCATTACAGTGAGTGTGCGTGTGTGTGTTCAGTCACTCAGTCGTGTCCAACTCTTTGTCACCCCATGGACTGTAGCCCACCAGGCTCCTCTGTCCATGGGATTGTCCTGGCAAGAATACTGGCATCGGTTGCCATTTCCTCCTCCAGGGAATCATCCAGACCCAGGACTGAACCCGCATCTCCTGTGTCTTCTGCATTGGCAGGCAAATTCTTTACCACTGAACCACATACGAAGTCACTCGGAGCGTTGAATGATTCCCAAGGTCCACTGGAAGTCTGGTCTTCCACCATCTTGAGCTTAATTAGTTCAAGCCAGTTGTTTTTTACTTTTTGAAGCTTCCTGTTTTTATCATTGAGCCTGAAACCCATTTAAGAACAGCTTGTTTCCATTCAGGGGCGGGGCAACAGCTTTGGTAATGTTCTTACCGACTTCCACACTTCCAATGAGTCTTCACTGTGGTACCCAAGGATCTCTCCCTTTTGACTGTACTTTGTCCCCAGATTCTGTTCTCACTGTTCTTAGCCTTCTGGGCCTCTCCCAAGTCCTATCCTGCAGGTCCCACCCATAGACCTATAGCAGCTGCTGCCTGACCACCGCTCACACTTTCCTGTCTCCAGTCTTTACCAAAGCTCTTACGTAGAAGGCCTTTCACGTGACAGTCCTCCTAGTCATCCCAGTTCTCCTTCTCTCACACACTTAGAATCAACAAACTCCAGACCTCTAAGAACATCTATTTACAAGGTTACTCTAGTTCTGGTCCCATTGCATCGAGATTTCTTTATATGCATTTTTTACAAGACAAAGAGCTTGTGGATTCATCTTGTTATGTTTTCATGGGCTTCCCTGGTGGCTAAGTCAGGAAAAATCTGCCTGCAATGCAGGACACCTGAGTTTGATCCCTAGGTTGGGAAGATCCCCTAAAGAAGAAAATGGCAACCCACTCTAGTGTCCTTGCCTGGAGAATCCCATGGACAGAGGAGCCTGGTGGGCTACAGTCCATAGGGTTGCAAGAGTTGGACATGACTTTCAGACTAAACCACCACCAAAAGTTCTCATAGTGCCATGCAGAGCCACTTCCTTGGATGAGAAGTAACTCAACAACTATTTATTAAGCTGATTACACTGCCTTCCTCTCAGTTTATATGAAGGGAAAGTATTAAGATGCATTAAAACAGAAGTTCACGTGCCCTTTTAATAAAAATAAACAAATCCAGAAGATTAGAGAGTTGGAAAGAACTGTATACTAGCTGAAGGCATGAAAGAAATGCTTGTTCATCCTGTGTTTTCTGGTATAGTTCTTTAAGTAATTTTACAATTCTGTCTTTACTCTGTTACAGGAAAGAAAAACTACCAATATAACTACATTATAAAACGTCAGCCAAAAAATATCAGCAGAAATAAACTGGGTGTTTTACACGGGGGTTATCCTGAAAATATAATGACTAATGTCAGGTGAGTGTAGTCAGGGTTTAGTGGTTTTGTGTTTAGAGCACTCAACCAACTTGATTAACTTTCTGGCTTTCTAAGGAGTATACAGAAGGCATTTTAAAGACTTCTTAAAGTAACTAAAAACTAACTTGAAGAGAGCCTATGCTAAAGACCCAAATCATAACATTATTCCAGGATAATTACAAATTCCTCCCTCAGGGTCCCAAAGAGGGCTGAAGGGGCACCTGGGCTTTCCTCGGCTGTTTGCTGCTTGGACAGGCTGAAGGTGACCCATCAGTTCAGTTCAATTGCTCAGTCATGTCTACTCTTTGTGACCCCATGGACTGCAGGATGCCAGGCATTTCTGTCCATCACCAACTCCTGGAGCTTACTCAAACTCATGTTCATCGAGTCAGCGATGCCATCCAACCACCTCAGCCTCTGTTGTCCCCTTCTTCTGCCTTCAATCTTTCCCAGCATCAGGGTCTTTTCCAATGAGTCAGTTCTTCACATCAGGTGGCCAAAGTATTGGAATTTCAGATTCAGCATCAGTCCTTCAAATGAATATTCAGGACTGATGTCCTTTAGGATGGACTGGTTTGATCTCTTTGCAGTCCAAAGGATTCTCAAGAGTCTTCTCTAAATTCACAATTCACTCACAATTCAAAAGCATCAATTTTTTGGCTCTCAGCTTTCTTTATAGTCCAACTCTCACATCCATACATGACTACTGGTAAAACCATAGCTTTGACTAGGTGGACCTTTGTTGGCAAAGTAATGTCTTTGCTTTTTAATATGCTGTTTAGATTGGTAATAGCTTTTCTTTCAAGAAACAAGTGTCTTAATTTCATGGCTGCAGTCAATATCAGCAGTGATTTTTGAGCCCCCAAAATTAAACTCTGTCACTGTTTGTATTGTTTCCCCAGCTATTTGCTATGAAGTGATGGGACTAGATGTCATGATCTTAGTTTTCTGAATGTTGAGTTTTAAGCCAACTTTTTCACTCTCCTCTTTCACTTTCATCAAGAGGCTCTTTAGTTCTTCTTCACTTTCTGCCATAAGGGTGGTGTCATCTGCATATCTGAGGTTATTGCTATTTCTCCTGGCAATCTTGATTTCAGCTTGTGCTTCATCCAGCCCAGCATTTCTCATGATGTACTCTGCATATAAGTTAAATAAGCAGGGTGACAATATACAGCCTTGATGTACTCCTTTCCCAATTTGGAACCAGTCTGTTCCATGTCCAGTTCTAACTGTTGTTTCTTGACGTGCATAAAGATTTCTCAGGAGGCAGGTCAGGTGGTCTGGTATTCCCATCTCTTTCAGAATTTTCCACAGTTTATTGTGATCTACACAGTCAAAGGCTTTGGTATAGTCAATAAAGAAGAAGTAGATGTTTTTCTGGAACTCTCTTGCTTTTTCCATGATCCAGCGGATGTTGGCAATTTGATCTCTGGTTCCTCTGCCTTGTCTAAAACCAGCTTGAACATCAGGAAGTTCATGGTTCACATATTGCTGAAGCCTGACTTGGAGAATTTTGAGCATTACTTTACTAGTGTGTGAGATGAGTGCAATTGTGCGGTAGTTTGAGCATTCTTTGGCATTGCCTTTCTCTGGGATTTGAATGAAAACTGACTTTTCCAGTCCTGTGGCCACTGCTGAGTTTTCCAAATTTGCTGGCATGTTGAGTGCAGCATTTTCACAGCATCATCTTTCAGGATTTGAAATAGCTCCACTGGAATTCCATCACCTCCACTAGCTTTGTTCATAGTGATGCTTTCTAAGGCCCACTTGACTTCACATTCTAGGATGTCTGGCTCTAGGTCAGTGATCACACCATCTTGGTTATCTGGGTCATGAAGATCTTTTTTGTATAGTTCTTCTATGTATTCTTGCCACCTCTTCTTAATATCTTCTGCTTCTGTTAAGTCCATACCATTTCTGTCCTTTACTGTGCCCATCTTTGTGTGAAATCTTCCCTTGGTATCTCTAATTTCTTGAAGAGATCTCTAGTCTTTCCTATTCTATTGTTTTCCTCTATTTCTTTGCACTGATCCCAGAGGAAGGCTTTCTTATCTCTCCTTGCTATTCTTTGGAATGCTGCATTCAAGTGGGTATATCTTCCCTTTTCTCCTTTGCCTTTAGCTTCTTTTCTTTTCTCAGTTATTTGTAAGGCCTCCTCAGAAAACTATTTTGCCTTCTTGCATTTCTTTTTCTTGGGGATGGCCTTGATCATTTCTTCCTGTAGAATGTCATGAACGTCCGTCCATAGTTCTTCAGGCACTCTATCAGATCTAATCCCTTGAATCTATTTCTCACTTCCACTGTATAATCATAAGGGATTTGATTTAGGTCATATCTCAGTGCTCTACTGGTTTTCCCTACTTTCTTCCATTTCAGTCTGAATTTGGCAAGAAGGAGTTCATGAGCTGAGCCACAGTCAGCTCCCTGTCTTGTTTTTGCTGACTGTATAGGACGTGTCCATTTTTGCTGCCAAAAATATAATATATGATTTTGATATTGACCATCTGGTGATGTCCATGTGTAAAGTCTTCCCTTGTGTTGTTGGAAGAGGATGTTTGCTATGACCAGTGTGTTCTCTTGGCAAAACTCTGTTAGCCTTTGCCCTGCTTCATTTTATACTCCAAGGCCAAATTCGTCTGTTACTCCAGGTATCTCTTAACTTCCTACTTTTGCATTGCAGTCCCCTATAATGAAAAGGACATCTTTTTTGGGGTGCTAGTTCTAGGTCTTGTAGGTCTTCATAGAACCGTTCAGTTTCAGCTTCTTCAGCATTACTGGTCGGGACATAGACTTGGGTTACTGTGATAGTGAATGGTTTGCCTTGGAAATGAACAGAGATCGTTCTGTCATTTTTGAGACTGCATCCAAGTACTGCACTTCAGACTTTTTTGTTGACTCTGATGGCTACTCTTTTTCTTCTAAGATTCCTGCCCACAGTAGTAGATATAATGGTCATCTGAGTTAAACTCACCCATTCCAATCCATTTTAGTTCACTGATTCCTAAAATGTTGATGTTCACTCTTGCCATCTCCTGTTTGACCACTTCCAATTTACCTGGATTCGTGGACCTAACATTCCAGTTTCCTATACAATATTGCTCTTTACAGCATTGGACTTTACTTCCATCACCAGTTACATCCACATCTGGGTGTTGTTTTTGCTTTGGCTCTGTCTCTTCATTCTTTCTGGAGTTATTTCTCCACTGATCTCCAGTAGCGTATGCATATGGGGCACCTAGTCACCTGGGGAGTTCATCTTCCAGTGTCCTATCTTTTTGCCTTTTCATACGGTCCATGGCAAGAATACTAAAGTGGCTTGCCATTCCCTTCTCCAGTGGACCACATTTTTTCAGAACTCTCCACCATGACCCATCTGTTTTGGGTGGACCTACACGGCATGGGTCATAGTTTCATTGAGTTAGACAAGGCTGTGGTCCCTGTGATCAGTTTGGTTAGTTTTCTGTCATTGTGGTTTTCATTCTGTCTGCCCTTTGATGGATAAGGATGAGAGGCTTATGGAAGCTTCCTGATGGGAGAGACTGAGGGGGAAACTGGGTCTTGTTCTTGTAGTCTGGATCTGGGTCTTGTAGTATCAGAGTTTACTACAAGATGGTAGAGTGGAAAGATGTGCCCTCATCTCCTCTTGTGAGGACTCCAAAATTACAACTCGCTGCTGAACAACCATCAACAGGAGAATGTTGGATCCCACCAAAAAAAGATACCTCATATCCAAGGGCAAAGGAGGAGCCCCAGCAAGACGGTAGGAAGGGCAAAATCACATTTAGAATCAAACCCCATACCCAGCAGAGATGCTCAGATGGCTCAAACAAACCTTATGTACACTAGGACCCAGAGACCCCACAGAGACTGAGTTGGAACTGTGTTTGAGTGTCTCCTGCAGAGGTATGGGTCAGCAGTGGTGGGGCAGGGCCATGCTCAGTAAATCTTTAATCCAATTTTCTGTTGATGGCTGGGGCTGTCTTCCCTCCCAGTTGTTTGACCTGAGGCCAAACTATGGTGGAGGTAATGAAGATAATGGAGACTTCCTCCAAAAGGTCCCATGCAGACACTGCTGCACTCAGTGCCCCCAAACCTGCAGCAGGCCACTGCTGACCCATGCCTGCACCAGAGACTCCTGGACACTCATGGGCATGTCTGGGTCAGTCTCTTGTGGGGTCACTGCTCCTTTCTCCTGGGTCCTGGTGCACACAAGGTTTTGTTTGTGCCCTCCAAGGGTCTGTTTCCCCAGGTCTGTGTAAGTTCTGGAAGCTCTATGGTGGGGTTAGTGGTGACCTCCTCCAAGAGAGCTTATGCCATACCCAGGTCTGCTGCACCCAGAGCCTCTGCCCCTATGGCAGGCAGATTGTAATTTTGGAGTTCTCACAGGAGGAAATGAGCACACGTCCTTCTATTCTGCCAGCTTGTAGTAAACTCTGATACTAATACACAAGTAACTGATTGAAGCCCAGCACTACAGAAGTAGTTACATGTTCTTTGGAGTCAAAAAGGTACAGTCACTGGATAAGGAAACTTTTTAGTCCTCTGGGTGTATGTGAAGGCAACTGAAGAGCCCATGGGTTCAAGTTTCATTTGCTGCAAAAAATATTTTCTTCCTTGACTGCAGAGTTCTCTGAGGGTGACCCATAGGAGTATTTTAATCTTCTGAGAATGGCTAATAGAACCTGACCTGCAGACTCCAGTGATTACCTCTAACAGGAAAGAGTGGTCTGTGCAGTGACAGCCATGTGAAAGCAATGATTTCAAGTAAGTATTCCACGTGGATGGTCTCTGACTACCCCAGCAACACAGAGATGTGAGAAACCTGTTTTTTGATTTGTCCTTCTTTTTATTTATCTGTTTATTTTTAATTGAAGGATAATTGTTTCACAATGTTGTATTGGCTTCTGTCATGCATCAACATGTATCAGCCATGTGTGTTACTCAGTCAGTTGTGTCTGACCCTTTGCCATGGACTGTAACTCACCAGGCTCCTCTGTCCATGGGATTCTCCAGGCAAGAATACTGGAGTGGGTTTCCATGCCCTTCTCCAGGGATCTTCCCAACCCAGGGATCGAACCCAGGTCTCCCACATTGCCAGCAGATTCTTTACCATCTGAGCCACCAGGGAATAGACTGAAACATGTCCCCTCCATTGTGAACCTCCCTCCCCTCCAGCCTGTCACAAAGTACTGGGTTGAGAACCCTGCATCATGCAGCGAATTCCCACTGGCTATCTGTTCCAAACACAGTAAAGCATATGTTTCCATGCTACTCTCTCAACTTGTCCAACCCTCTTCTGCCGTGTCCGCAAGTCTGTTCTGTGTCTGCGTCTCTGTTGCTGCTTGTCCTTTTTGAACAGGCTGATGATAGCAGAAGTGTCCTTAAATTTGGCAGGTGACCTGGGAATGTTCTTCTTAGGATGTGCTTCTATCATCTGACACAACTGAAAGCATGCCCTGGAGTAACCCCTGATAACACAGGACCATTCTCTTCTGAATCGGAGTCCTAACCTGCGTTAGAGGGTGAGGGATTATCCCAGGATGAAATAATGTGACCGGGGATACCATTTCCCTTTTGAGTTCAAAATGTTCCCCTAAAACAATGTTTTCCCAACCTGGTAATCGGGAATGAAGGGTCTCTGTCCTGGGCTGACAGGCTGAGAGATGTAAAAGCAGCCAAGAGAATTCTGGTCCATTCAGACCTTTACAATTCCCTAAACAGAAAAGGGGGTTAATAGTTGTTTCCTGTTCTATTTTTAAAGATGGCTTTAAAAAGAGAAGCCAAAGCTAAATTTAGCAAGTTTTTTAAGTGAGAAGGATCCACTAAGGAAGTGCACAAGGCCATGTGAGATTCCACTGTGGGTATCTGCATCAACAACAGGGAAGTGACCTCGAGGCTTAGGTCACTTATCTCCCCAGAGATGGTATTTAAGGGGCCCCTGGTGGAGGCAGGCATCAGACCTTCCTCACCTCCTGAGTCTCCCTCCTCACCTCTCCTCTCTCCTCAGAGTCCCCTCTACCGACACCATGGGCTGCTGTGGTTGTGGAAGTTGTGGTGGCTGCGGTGGTGGCTGCGGTGGTGGCTGCGGTGGTGGTTGTGGTGGTGGCTGTGGTGGTGGCTGTGGCAGTTGCAACAGCTGCAGATGCTACCGGGTGGGCTGCTGCACCAGCTGCTGCCCCTGCTCCTATGGCTGCTGCGGTGGCTGCTGCAGCGTCCCCGTGGTCTGCTGCCACCGCCACACCTGCAGCTGCAACTCGTGTGGCTGCGGCGGTGGGAAGGGCTGTTGCCAGCAGAAGAGCTGCTGCCAGAAGCAATGCTGCTACTAGGTGACCAGCTCAGTCTCTGTTCTGGATGTCTCTCTACCCTGTTCACCTGCCCTACCTGACATCACCTGGGATTCTAGGACTTACCTTCCTGGGCTGCAACTTTGCTCCTGGATTTGGATTCCTGTCTCTTCTGCTTTGCGTATTTTTAGTTTCTCTCTCTGAAAAGTTCCCAATCGATTAGCAAACATCCAAAATAAAGGCCCAAGTACAGCCTGACTCCTAAAGAAGAGTCGACATCACTGAGCTCCATCAAATAGGATCACAATTCCCAATATCCTTAGATGAACATTTAGTTCTCAGTTATGTGCTCTTATTGCTGTACCTTTTCTATCACATATTCCTGTTTATCAACAACTGTTTTCTAAATTTCCTAATAAAATAATTCAATTTATCATGTAGAAGTTTCTCTTTGCCTTTGTTTTGGTTTAATTATATTTTACCTCCTAGAAGATCTCAATCTCTTAAAAGTCTCTTGGTGGAGGGGCAGTGACCGCGGAGCCAGGAAGGACCATGAGAACAGTTTTTCTGTCTCCACTGTCTATGAACTCCAGTTTCAATACAAGCAGAACAAACATACTTGAAAGTGCGGCTTTGTTCACAATTTGAATTCAGTTTTGAGGTAACAGATTTATTTACAGATGGATGTTTCCCTAGTGTATTAAAAGTCCTGTATTATTCACAAAGAACCAGTTTAAACAAAGTTTCCATAAATACATCTACTACCAAACTATGGATGACTACATTGCCTTAAGATTTCCATCCACTGGGGCCATTTACTCTTTGCTTAGAGGGCAGAGCTCCACCCCTGCAGTGCGGGCCTTTTCATTTTTTTCCCCATATAAATTCAGGCAGCAGTGTACAGTTAGAATTTTGCTGTTATTAGTTTAGCTTCCCCTGGTGGCTCAGTGCTAAAGAATATGGCTGCCACTGCAGGGTCACAGGTTCGAACCCTGGGTTGGGAATAAATCCCCTGGAGAAGGAAATGGCAGCCCACTCCAGTATTCTTGCCTGGGAAATCCCATGGACAGAGGAGCCTGGCGGGGCTGTAGTCCATGGAGTTGCAAGGAGTGGGGTCATGACTTAGTGACTAAAACAAACAGAACAACTACAAAAATCAATACCATCAGGTTGTGCTAAATAAGTTGGCACTGGTAGATGTGATATTTGTGTTATGTTTGTTCTCTTGCACCAGCCTTTGGCCCCACTGGTGCTTTTGAAGTAACTGTTGCTTGCTTTTCTGTTTATGTTAATTGGGTTGCCCAAAAAGTAAGATCGTACAAAAAACGTGAACAAACTTTTTGACCAACCAAATAATTTACCCTCATTTGAGGTTTATTGTTAAGACTTAGGGTTTCTTTCTAATTTGTATCAGATCTTAATAGCTTAAGATAAAATTTATGCTTTTGTGTATTTATTTCTGTTTCTTAGACTCTTAAGCCTATTGGGACTTTGAGCCGTCATCTAATCTGTGTCCCTTTCCCAGACTGTTGGAAGTCCTTTCCTGTTGGAAAATCATTATGTGGGTAAGATCTACCTCTTTCATTCCTAGAGGAAACTAGACCTTAGTTAATCCTCGATAATCGTCATTCATTTTGAAGACGCAAGTTGAAATACAAGTGATGTTTTATGATTCAAACCATGATAGTATTTAGAAGGATTTGAATATTTCAGAAGAGTTTGCTTTCTGTTGACAAATGTTCATTGAAAGGCTCCTAGGTATAAAGATAGGTCTAAAGAGATGATGCCAGGTCAAAGATGGAGCAGACTCTGCCTTAGAATGTTTGTGGGGGATGACTGTGCACACAAATAATTCTAATCCTAAGGCTAAGTGTGATGCCTGGGCTTGTAGATGTTTCCATCAGAGGTAGGAAGACCATTCTTACAAACACCCAGAATGGGTTCATTGCACTGAACTGTGTGGCTTCTTGTTCCATGTGACCTTTTCAGTGTATGTTTTCTCCATCACACGTGGTCCAGTTTGGACAAGAGCCAGAGAGTGGCAGAGGCTGTTGTCCCTAGATGGGGTGGTCAGCATCATTGTTTTTGCATAAGTTTCCTCATTCCTTTGCTACAGGCATGAGTTTCTCAGATGGACCAAGTACTGAGAAGAAAGTGATGGGTCACAATGTAAGAAAGAAAATCTTTTCTGTAGCTCAGTTGAGCTCAGCAAATCTTTTCATTTTTCAATCTGATATTATTTGCACTTAATTTGCAAATTCCTGTAGGCCCTGCTTATCTGTTTCCCACAGTAAGGCATACAGACTGTTTATGCCAATAATTTAGATAACCTAGTGAAGATCCAAATTCTCAGTAGGATTATAGAAAGCAAACCATTCACCAACTGAGTTATGGTGTAGAATGTGTGAACTCAGAGTGCTCCTCCTACACTCTCCAACCCCCATCACACCCTCCCCCAACCCTGTCCATGCATAGAGTCTGTTCATGGCAGTTTCATGTGATGGGAATTAGTGTGGACCATGTTCAGAAGGAGGCAGAGAGCAGAGCATGTCAAGGAAAGCCAGGAACCAGGCTGCATACCTGGACCACATCATGGATGCAACAGCAGCATGTTTCTTTCATTTAAACATCAAGAATGGTTCATTACACAGGTTCACCTAAGTCACAGCATCTCTTTAGACCTACAGCTCAACACTCACAGAAACACACGTGGTTGATACTCATCACACATTACCGAGAGAGTGGATTTGTTTGCAAGGGCTGCCATAACAAAGTAGAACAAACTGGGCGGCTCAAACAGGAGTTTGTTTTCTCACAGTTATGGAGGCTGCAAGTCCAAGATCAAATTCAAGTTCCTCGGCTGCAAGTCCAAGATCCAGATGTCAGCAGGTTAAATTTCTTCTGCAGCCTCTCTCCTTGGTTGCAGATGGCTTCCATCTTGCCTATCCTTCCCTCTGGGCATGTCTGTGTCCTTACTTCCTCTTCTTAGAAGGGCACCCGCCGCATTTGTTTAGGACCCGCTTTAATGATCTTCTTTTAACTTAATTACCTCCTTAAATATTTTATCTCTACATATAGTCAGGTTCGGAGGTACAAAGGGTTAGGACTTCAACATATTGATTTGAGCATGAGTGGGGGACACAGTTCAACTCATAACAAAAGAGCAACACAACCTAGAGATGTCATATCACATGTCCTTCATTCTTGTGATTTTGCTTGTGACCTATATTTGCTTCGCTTTTTGTTTCTCTGTAGCCTTTATGGATGTACACATATCTTCTTTTCTATATCAAACTGCCACCTATCTAACTGAAGGAATCATGTCTTCTGGGTATCCCCCGTAAGACCCAGCTCCATGCCTGGCAAATAAATGTTCAGTAACTGTCAGTGGTTGACTGGCCACCTGGGTCCCTTTCTCACAAATCAGTGTCAATGATGAATGTGACATCTCTTTCACCCTGACAGCCTCGTGTCTTTTATTCACAGTGACTGAAAGCAAATGCATATGTCTAATGAGAGGGACAAGGGACCAACAGCCTAAAAAGGGTTCCATCTTCCATGGGAGGAGTGGCCGTATCTCCAGAATTTGTCTGCTCAACCTTTCTTTGTGGGAAAACTGCCCCAAGGATCCCCAGTGAGGAAAAGTTGGGTAAGAAGGATGGATGGGGCTTCTCTCTTGACCGCTCCCTCCTAGCTGGGAATAGCCATGTGATGATTGTGGTTCTAAGAGTGGAGTGTGGGACCAGAAGGACGAATCAGAGGGTGGAGGTCCCGGGGGATAAATCCTTGAGGCTGAGATTAACTAAGGGGAGGTGGGTAACCAGAGAGCACTAGAGGATCAGGGCTCTTGGAGGTGGGGAAAAAAAAACGAAAGCACAGTCAGGTGGCTGCCAAAACCTACCTCGTCAACTTAGAGTTGGGGAGACACACACTCTCGTCAAATGCTATCTTCTGAATTTCAAGGAGCCGAGAAGGAAGACCTCCTTTGGAAGTCTTACCTGACATGGTTACTTCACCCATGTCTCCTTAGGTTATTTAGTTCCATTTGGTCAGTTCAACCTGTTTAAACATCTGCCTTGTGTCAGGCTCTGTATAGAGGGACAAGAAAACACCGCAAGTGAACCTCGTGGGTTTGGTGCCAGAATGTCCTTCTGAGAGACATTTCCTAGGTGCTTGGCTTCCCTCAGGCTTTACTCTCCTGTCCAACCCTGCTGGGAACTCCCAACTGACCATGATGGATTAAACAGCTGGAGTCCACAGAAAAGGGCCAAGGAAGGGTATGGGAGAGTGACAGAAGGGGTGTTTGGGGACACGTTTTATCCTGTATATGGACTCTTCAGGGAACGGGGTGCTTGAAAGCTGCCCTTTTTGATTGTTTGGATTCCAGTGCTCACAGTCTCACGTTATAACCGAGGGCTGATCTTGTTGTGTTCAGAGGCTAGTCTCAGACATCCGTGGTGCTGGTCTTGGCTAGAGCTGAACTTCGTGGTCCGGCCCTGGGAGGTCTGAGCTGGAGGATATGGATGGTCAGGAGGGAGATGCCCTCGTTGGCAAGTGCAGGTGAACTGCAGAGCTAGTGGCAAAGGAGCATGTGGGGCCCAGCACCTCCATTTATGTTGCTTTTTGCAGTTGTTGCTGTTGTTAATTGTTTAATTGCTAAGTCATGTCCAACTCCTTGAGACCCCGTGGAGCGTAGCCCGCCAGACTCCTCTGTCCATGGGATTTCCCAGGCAAGAATACTGGAGTGGGTGGCCATTTTCTTCTTAGTAATGAGGCATGACAATTATAATCAAAATGCAGGAGAAGGAAACTCTATGAAGAGGCGAAGAGTGATCATCATAAACATGAGCCTAAAGGTGACCAAGCTCCTGAGTGACCCCATGACCATGCAGGATCTGTCCAAATATTTACTGATGCACTAAGACTTCTGCTGCTAAGACTCTATCCAGGGAGAGATTTGGGAGCATCTAGTGGACTACATTGAACTGCTAACACTGAGGATGTGCCCCTAATCCCCTGCTTCTTTATAAACCCACACACATTACTCATTCACTAACTACATCTATGACAAAAAATGTATCTAGTTTTTGATTCGTTGCTGCCTTTACTTATGTAACATCTGCCTTGTCTATTGGGATCAAAACACATTTCTCCTGATAGACTCTTGAGAGACTTGAAAGAGAAAAGAGATGAGTCTTGCTCTAATGCAAATCCAGGTCTCCTGTATTGCAGGCAGAATCTTTACCCTCTGAGCCACCAGGGAAGCCACAGCTAACACTAATGCAATTTACTAAAACAGTGGCTTTGTGTATACAGGGATGTCAATGCAATGGTGAAAATAAGACACAAATAAACACAAAGTTAGAGGCATTTCGAGAATGTGGAACATCGACTATCTTGACTCAGTTTTGTTGAGAACATGATTTGAACAGCAATTGACACAGAAGGGGGCTTCTCAGGTGGCAAATCCATCTACCAATGCATGAGACCCAGGTTTTATCCCTAAGTTGGGAAGATCCCCTGGAGTAGGAAATGGCAACCCACTCCAGTATTTTTGCTTGACAAATCCCATGGACCAAGGAGCCTGTCAGCTACAGTCCATGGGGTCTCAAGGAGTCAGACACGACCGAGTGAATGAATGCACACACACACACACATCCCACACACACAAAACAGAGAAGACTACACATTTATTATTTTGGCTGGTGTTTATTAAATGCAGGCAGGAAAACAGAAACTCCAGAAATGTGAGATTTCCATGGACTGATGATAAGGATCCAGCCATGTTTGTGACTTGAAAGTCAAAGAGGAGCAGACAGAAAGACAGGGGTAGTCTTACCTAGAACACGGCTCCCTGGAGCACCTTCCCAGAAGCCAGACTGGGAGCCTAGTGGCAACATAGCTTCTGGCAGCTGCACTTCTGCTGACAGCAGCATTTCTGCTGGCAACAGCCCTTCCCACCGCCGCAGCCACACGAGTTGCAGCTGCAGGTGCGGCGGTGGCAGCAGACCACGGGGACGCTGCAGCAGCCCCCACAGCAGCCATAGCAGCAGGGGCAGCAGCTGGTGCAGCAGCCCACCCGGTAGCATCTGCATCTGTTGCAGCTGCCACAGCCACCACCGCAGCCACCACCACAGCCACCTCCACAGCCACCGCCACAGCCACCACCGCAGCCACCACCGCAGCCACCACAACTTCCACAACCACAGCAGCCCATGGTGTCAGTAGAGAGGACTCAGGAGAGGTGAGGAGGGAGACTCAGGAGGTAAGGGAGGTCGAATGTCAGCTTCTGCTGGAGGGGACCCTTATATACCAACTCTGGGGACAGGAGAGGGAAGACACATGACCACTTCCTTGTTACTATTTGTCTGGATTTACATGGAAGACTGCATCGTCTTTTATTTACTTCCCTTTTAGATATCTTTGTCTTTACCATATTTTCAATGTTTTTTTTTCTTTTGTATAACTATATTCCAATGCAATTTGAAAAGGCTTAAATGTTCCAGGGAAGCATGCTGAGAACCCAGCTGTCAACAGGAATGGGCAGACTTCTCTATCATCCCGCAATACCAGGGACTATCACTGTGAGTGTGAGTGCTGGGCGGGGTTGTCTGCAGCCCACACCTGCCATTGGACAGCCCCCAGGCCAGGTGACCTGTGAGCTTCCAAGGGGGTCGGGACAGTGAAGCTTGAGGTACAATCCCTGACCTCAAAGAGTTTGCAATATAGTGACATTAGAAGCTGGGGATGTGAAAATGGCCACAAATTCCAAACAAGGCCAGATGTTGTGATCAGGCTTCATGACCAGTGGGAACTGCTGAGGCTCGAAGTTTTCATTCCCCACCTCTTCATTTGAAGTGTACCTTTGTGATTTGTCTTCTCACAGCCAGGCCGTAATGATTCTTTTAAAAACAAATATTGGGTTGGCCAAAAAGTTCGTTTGGGTTTTCTGTACCCCCTCATGAAGAAACCCAGACGAACTTTTTGGCCAGCCCAACAGATCCTCTGAAGAGTCTGCATACTGATCATGTATTCTTGGCATGTGTAGCTTTGGATGAGGGACTGATTTTGTCTTTGATGATATGACATCAGTTGATGTCTGAGAGAAGCACCCCTGTGCTAAGTAGCTGACTTAGATGATTCTGAGAGCAGGGTGGATACCCAAGGAGTACAGGTACAGAGGCCAGAGAAGTAGGGGAAGAATGGAGTCTGTGGCAATGAGGTGAAGCATGTAGCTGTGGATCCTGGGGGGATGTGAGCACTGGGGACCAAAACAGAGGCTGTAAAAATATAAGGAAGGAAAAATGAGAGTGCCAGTGGCCTTTTCATCACATAAGCTGATGTAGGAGCATCTCTCGCCATCACTGAGTCCAGAGACCTTGGTGGGCACGTTTGCCGGCTGACTGTCTCCCGGAGCTTCTCTGGCAACAGGCTTGCTGCTCAGAGTCCACATTGTCAATTTGGTGAGACTGTTCTTCGGCAATCTGAGTGAAAGGAGATGCTGTGGCCCCAGGACTGATAGGTGGTGTTATCAATGAGCACAGCTGTTTCTGTATGTGGGCTGAAGAGCATTCCAACTGCTCAGGGGGTGCTTCATCGGGGGTGAGGGGGGCAGAGGAGCAGACAGAGATAGGTGAACAGATGTGAGAGCTTTCAAAGGGGCAAAAGTAAACTGAATTTCGTGAAAGACTAGATATGGGCTGAGAGAAAGGAAAGACTCCAAGATGACTTTAAAAATTTTATTTAGTCATTTCTTTATGATGGTGCTGGGTCTCTGTTGCTGTGCACAGGCTTTCTGTGGTTGCAACAGGCAGGGACCGTCTTCTTTGCGGTGCGTGGGCTCCTCATGGCAGTGGACTCTCTAGGCACAGGCTGGGCACGCGGGCTGTGGTTGCAACAGGCAGGGACCTGGGCTCTTCTTGGCTCAGTAGTGGGCTCCTCATGGCAGTGGACTCTCTAGTTGTGGCTCACAGGCTGTAGGGCACGCGGGCTCAGTAGTTGTGGCTCACAGGCCGTAGGGCACTCGGGCTCAGTAGTTGTGGCTCACAGGCCGTAGGGCACGCGGGCTCAGTAGTTGTGGCTCATGGGTTTAGTTGCCCTGGGGCATGTGGGATCTTCCCAGGCTAGGGATCAAACCCATGTCTCTTGCTTTGGCAGGCGGCCTCTCAACCACTGGACCACCAGGGAAGGGCCAAAGGCAATTTTTTAAATGGATTGCCAACTGGATGGGTCAGGAACTGTGGAGAAATTTACATTTTGGGGGGATGGGGAGTCAGGGAAGATTATGAATTGAGTCTGGGACAAGTGACACTGGAGGTGCCTCTGAGATGCCTGCAGGGAGAAGGTGGACTGCAAGTTGGCTAAGTGTGGAATCTGAAGAAGATTCCAAGCTGGATGTGTGCATCTGAGGAACAAATCCAGGCATATACATGGGGAAATGGAAACGATGGGTGTGGATATGAGCATTCAGGGAGATAGTGTAGAGTGAGAGAGGAGAGCATGAATCAAGGCCTCTAGTAGACGACTTTTGAGGTTACAAAAAGGAAAGACGTTAATTTCATTCAAAAACAATTTTTGGAAATAGAGCTGTGAACATGTAGCTTCATAAGAACTAAAATGGCCAACGTAATGAGGCCGAAAGTACACAGTACTAACAAAGGGGAAATGTTTGAAAGAGAATGGCTTGTTCAATGTGGGCATTCATGTTGACTTACCTGCCTCTCAAAATTTCTGTGAAAGCAGGGGGATTTCAACTGACTCTTTGGAGAGAAAACCATTAAGGAGAAACAGAACAGGAGCTCGTAGCAATCCAGGGCCTTCTTACTTCAGAATCTTAGACTCAACTGTGCTTCTGCAAAGATCCCCTCCAACAGGTTAGCGCCTCTTGGCTTGTTTCTAAAATGACTTTAAAGAGGAAAGCTAAAATTAGCAAATGTGTTGGGTTAAACGTAGTCCATAAGCATGTGAACAAGGAAGAAGCCTAGACAACCCTATTTGGAAGCTGCAATGGCAGCAAGGAGGAAGTGACCACTGGTCATGAGTCCTGGGTCACTCCCTCTCCCGTCTCCCAAGATGGTATATAAAGGCCTCGCCAGCAGAAAGCGGCATCAGACCTCCCTGCCCTCCTGAGTCTCCCTCCTCACCTCTCCTGAGTCCTCTCTACTGACACCATGGGCTGCTGTGGTTGTGGAAGTTGTGGTGGCTGCAGTGGTGGCTGCGGCGGTGGCTGCGGTGGTGGCTGTGGCGGTGGCTGTGGTGGTGGCTGTGGTGGTGGCTGCAGCAGCTGCAGCAGCTGCAGATGCTACCGGGTGGGCTGCTGCACCAGCTGCTGCCCCTGCTGCTATGGCTGCTGTGGGGGCTGCTGCAGCGTCCCCGTGGTCTGCTGCCACCGCCGCACCTGCAGCTGCAACTCGTGTGGCTGCGGCGGTGGGAAGGGCTGTTGCCAGCAGAAATGCTGCTGCCAGCAGAAGTGCAGCTGCAAGAAGCAATGCTGCCACTAGGCGGGCTGCTCTTCGGGTGCTGCTGGTACCCATTCTGTTAGTAAAGCTTCCCTCCTTCTCACCCATTTTTCCTCTACACTATGGTCCTGGACCCTCTTCCTGGCTTTCTTTGGTACCACAAATCCCACCATCTGGAAAGTTTCCCACCAAAAGGAAGCATCTAATGGAAAAATTCTGTGTGCAGCCCAGCCCCTGAGTGATTGTGCACATCAGTAAACTCAGCTGAAGGAAATCTTGATTCCTAATGTTTGGTTTGATGGATATGAATACATCCAGCTGAATACCACCATTCAGCTCATTCCTTGATCTACTTTTCCCTGCTTGCAGGCATGGTTTTCTTTTTTCCCTTTCTTGTTCTTAGTTATCCCATAATGTTGTCCAAATTTCGTAATAAAATAAAAACTAGATACTCATAAGAAAGCAGTCTTTTTGTTTTCATTGTGTTCTGAATCCTGGTTTGTCTGTTCTGAAACTTCAGAGACTTTATCTTGAACAAAGCCTTTAACTCCCTCGCAGTGGCAGCATCGCAAGCAAAGGTCATATAAGAAGCTCTGCCAGGTCCAGGGGGACCAACCTCTCTTCCCAGTGAAGCATCCCTTTGCCTCCGTGACCCCTCCCTCCCTTACATCCCCGTGTGTTGACTCCTTTGTTTTATTGATGCACCGCAACGTGGCCCATCAGCAGCTGCTCTGAAAGCCAAGCATGGCCACTCTCTTCAGGACCCAAACGCAGAATTCAGTGGTGGGAATAAGACTATCTGAGCTTTGGATGAATTCTGTTACTGATATATTCAATCTTTTTCTTTGCCTCTTCCTGTTCTTCGTGTGTGATGCTTTCTTTTCTCATTTTTTTTTCAGCACACTGCAACATTCAATAAAAACACACTGAAATATTTAAAAATAAAACACATTAAATTGCCACAAACTCTCCCAATGCCTCTATCTTCTCAATTATCTTTAGCAAAAGTAATAAGTGAAATGAAGGAAAGGAAAGATGGAAGGCCATCAAGGGGAAAGGAAGCTTTCACTGCTTAAATTTCATTAAAAGCAACAGGGTAACTGCTTTTTTCCCCTTCCCTTTTCTATTCCTTTTTTCTCTCTCCTCCCCCTTTACCTGCTTTTCCTTTTCTTTTTTTCTTTTTCTGATTATTTTCTGTGGTCTACAGCCATATCAACCTGAATGCGCCCAATCATGTCTGATTATTTTCTACAACTTTTTCCAGTTGTTGAGATTTTGCTGTTTTATTAGCAGTAGAGATGGGAGGCTGAGGAGATCTGGATCACAATAGTTCAGTCTTTTCACTTTGATGCAACCTCTATGTTCAAAAAAGTGGAAAAAATCCAGTGTGGATAACAGAAAAATAAAACAAGTTAACAGTAAAGCTGGGCTCAAAATCAAGACAAATATCTCTGTGGAAGAGACTCAGAATGGAAATGCAGAATACGAGGTTGCATGTGTTGGGTTCTGGGCCTGTCAGTGGTCTAAACGGAGAGTGGGGATGTATCTCACTTGATATGGGGGACCAGAGTCAGGCTTACTTTTGAGGTTAAGTGCCGGATCCTCTTGGATCTTAAAAAATAATTTACTGCTCTTGGTTGCCTGGGGCTATGGCTTCTAAACTGCTTCACCAGAGACACTGGTTTTGATGCTTTTGAACTGTGGTATTGGAGAAGACTCTTGAGAGTCCCTTGGACTGCAAGGAGATCCAACCAGTCCTTCCTAAAGGAAATCAGTCTTGAATATTCATTGGAAGGACTGATGCTGAAGCTGAAACTCCAATATTTTGGCCACCTGATGTGAAGGACTGACTCAATGGAAAAGACCCTGATGCTGGGAAAGATTGAAGGTGGGAGAAGGGGATGGCAGAGGATGAGATGGTTGGAGGGCATCACTGACTCTATGGACGTAAGTTTGAGCAAGCTCTGGGAGTTGGTGATGGACAGGGAAGCCTGGAATGCTGCAGTCCATGGGGTCACAAAGAGTCGGACACGACTAAGCGACTGAACAACAATCTTGCTCAAGAATCACCTATGCTATCCTGCAACTACTATGGGATGGGGCAGGAAAGATAACTATTAATACAAAACTGCTAGACAGGAAGACGCAAAAATAGTGGGGCATTGAGGCGAGAAGAGAAATAGATGAAAATAATACCAAAAACACCTCCCTGCAAACAAGTTTCAAAAGCTCTTAATAGTGGGAGCCTCTAAGATGGTGCCCATGATTCCTGCCTCGGGTTTACTCATGAAATCACCTCTGTTGAATATTGGCTGGTCTAATGGCTCATGATTGCAAGTTTATATCTTTAAAAATAAGAACTTACTAAAGCATAACCACTCGCTTCCCAGGTGGCGCTAGTGGTAAAGAACCTGCCTGCCAATGCAGGAGACGTGAGACATGGGTTTGATCCCTGAGTCAGGAAGAACCCCTGGAGGAGAACGTGGCAACTCACTCCAGTATTCTTGCCTGTGAATCTCATGGACAGAGGAGCCTGGAGGGCTACAGTCCACGGGGTTGCAAAGAGTTGAACACGACTGACCCAACTTAGCACACATGCAAAGCCTAACCACCAACTACTATCACACCTAAAAATATGAATAATTCTTTAATATCTCTAGTCAGCATTCAGAATGTCCTGATTATCTCATATTTTTAGTTTCTTGGTATGAAACAGGATTCAAACAAGATTCACACATGGCGACTGATAGGTCTCCTAAAATACTATCCTAAAAGAAAAAATACCTCTTTTTCTTTTCCCCTCAAATTCCATTTGTTGAGTGGAACAACAAATGGAATTCCATTTGTTGAAAAAAGCCATACTTTCCCAGATTCTGGTGTTTTTGAGTGATATCCTTGGATGTCATTTAATGACTCCTTCTATTTCCTCTCTTTTCTGTAAATTGGTAGTTCAATCTAGGAGCACGTTTATTATTTGCATTTATTTCTTACTACTCATTTCCTATTTTTTCATGCTCCTTAATTTTCCCATTCCTTTCTTGAGTTCTTTAGTGTTAACATTTCCCATATGTTTTATCCCTCCCTTCTGTTTATAAATTATGTAATTTATCTCTAAGTTTTTGGTAGTTGCACTGGACATATTAATTCTTGAATAAATAAAGCAGGGATGTATAAGAATGATGGTGGTGGGAGTTGTCTGCCCTGGTATAGGTAGTAAGGGGGAGAATTGTCTGCAGAGAATTTAAAAGCAATAATAAAACTAATTAAAACTCTGTCTACATTTTATTATTACCACTAATCAGCAATTTCCAACAATGATGCTGATAAACAAATGCCTCCCTGCCACATGGTCTGCTTCCCAACTCCCTGCTCGCATGCAATCCTGCTACTGCTGCTGCTGCTAAGTCACTTCGGTCGTGTCCGTCTCTGTGCGACCCCATAGACGGCAGCCCACTAGGCTCACCCATCCCTGGGATTCTCCAGGCAAGAACACTGGAGTGGGTTGCCATTTCCTTCTCCAGTGCATGAACGTGAAAAGTGAAAGTGAAGTCGCTCAGTCACGTCCGACTCTTAGCGACCCCATGGACTGCAGCCCACCAGGCTCCTCCATCCGTGGGATTTTCCAGGCAAGAGCACTGGAGTGGGGTGCCATTGCCTTCTCCCGAATGCAATCCTAGCAGCGTCTAGTCAGTGTAGTTTTTGCCCTCCTTCAGAACAATACAAAAATCTGTAATTTTGGACATTCTTTGACTAATATATTGTTGGTCAGTATTTCGTCATCTTTTAGAAGAACAGAGTCAGTGTTTTCTTTTGTTAACCTCCTTTTTTGCATTCCTTCTTTTGGGATTCTCTTCCTTTGGGATAATTTGCCTTCTTCCTCAATGGCATCCTGTAGAAGTTGCTTTCAGGAAAAGGTCTGTTGATGATAGTACAGTCACTCCATTTCTGTTTGTCTGAATATGTCTTTATTTCCCACTCATTTTTGAAATGTAGTTTCTCCTTGCATATAATTGAAGGCTGGCAATTATTTCCTCTAACACTTCAGAGCCATTGTTTTTCTGGCTTCCATTATGTGCCACTGAAAGATCAGCTGTTAAACTAATTGTCATTTCTTTGTAGCAGAAGTTCTCATTTCTCTGCTTGTCTTTCCCTTGGTTTTCTGCAGTTTATCCCAGGGACGGGGGAGCCTGGTGGGCTGCCGTCTCTGGGGTCGCACAGAATCGGACACGACTGAAGCGACTTAGCAGCAGCAGCAGCAGCATCCATGTGCTTAGATATGAATCTGTTTTCACTTATTTTGTGTGTGTGTGTGTGTGATTTTGGGGGCTTCCCTAAAGTAACTACTTCTGATTACTTTCAGAAGTAATCAAAGGCATGAGAATACATAACTTTGATCACTTCTGAAAAATTCTTCAATAATTTTAAAATCTTCCTCACTTTATCACCTCTATTAGGAACTCCAAAGAGAGATTTGTTAAACATTCTCACTTTAATCTCTATGTGTGTTAATTCCTCCATTTCTATCTCTCATAAAAAAGTGCTACATTCTAAGTGATATTTTTCCAGTTCTATAATTTCCTTTTATATATGTCTACACTGCTCTTAACATGTTTATTAAATTTTAAATTTTGATTAATTCTATTTCCCCCTTTGTTTCATAATCATTTTTTATGAATCAGTTCTCTCTTTTGCTATTATTTCCTTCTGTGTAAAAACATACTACATATTTTATATTTTAATGCTGATAATTACTCTAAAATCTTTGTTGGTCTGATTATGCTGTTTGTTATTTCAGTTGACTTGCTTATGATATTTTATATCCTTATGTGATTTTGGATTTGTTATCATAAACTCTTATCTGGTAGAATTTTATCTGTGGCAATTTTTTGATTCTTGTTTTGACGGACACTTCCTTTGCTTTTAATACATATATGTACATAGGCCATTGCCACTGAGTACCAATTTACACTGACTTCTCTGCTTTAAAAAAAAAAAATTAGGTTGTAGGAATTGGGCTCCAGATTTAGGAGTACTAGGTTATGAAGACAAATTCCTAGAGTAAATTCCTCCAACTCTATCCAAATTAATCTTTTCTGTTAGGTCCCCCCAACTCCATTTTATTCTATTTCAGCACTTACTGAAGGTGCAGCCTTTTGGGGATGCCTCTGAAACACAAACTCCACTGAATCAGCAGATGCCTTGAGCACATGACAGACTCACTGCTTCCTTATCTGGTTTCCTGTCTTGCTTTGGCCTCTGAGAATTTTTCTTACTTATCACCAGTTCAGATTTTTATTTTAAAAAGTTAAAATTATATCCACAAGTTTTAGGTGTTTTGTAGTGTAAGGATTTTTCCGATATCTACTCTATTATTGCCTTAATGGAAGTAAGCCTTTCTTATTTTAACATTTTTTAAAAATGGCTTTTTAAAAAAGCATTTGTTGAAATTGTTTAAATTCTCTTATCCTTCAGGTTCAATCCCTCAATCCTATTCCCCTGAATAACTGCAATGAGGCCATCTCCATGAGAACAGAAAGATAAGAAAAAAATTGTCCTAATGATCAGGAACCAAACTTATCGAAAATCCATATATATTGTCATTTTTTTTGATATTGAAAATCTGGCTTTCAACTTCAGCTATACTTTGAGTTGGCCCCAAAATAACTGCTGCTGCGATTCATGGGGTCGCAAAATAACGTATGAAGTAGTGAAGCCTGAGGCTGAGCAACTGCATACATCACAGGTTTGAATGAATGGGTATGAGGGTGAAAACACTTGTCTGAATTATCTGGACGTTTTGCAAATATTATGTGCTTTAAATACATCTGAAAATTTTCAGTTTTGGTGTATGTGAGGCTGCCCCAAATTTGAACACATCCTTGTTTCATGCACTTAAAATAACAGCATTGCTGCTCTACTTTCTGTGAGATAATCTCTCTGTTTACAGTGACCTTTCCTTTATTAAGCCCTTGGAAGTTACAACTAAAAAGCCATTTTCATGATTCTAATTTTTATTTAATTTAGGGTAGACGAAAGCACCAGTTACCCGAGCTAGATAACCTAATGGACAGTATAATCAGGATCCATCTGGCTGGTCCTAGGGTAGCTGAGTGCAATGGCTTCCTGCCAGGATAGATAGAAAAGATCACTTTGCATTTCCCAGTGAGGACAGGGAGGACAGAGCAGCACAGCAGCTGTGGTTTTCCTGACATTAAGGGGCCATCCTGTGGTCATGTATGGATGTGAGAGTTGGACTGTGAAGAAGGCTGAGCGCCGAAGAATTGATGCTTTTGAACTGTGGTGTTGGAGAAGACTCTTGAGAGTCCCTTGGACTGCAAGGAGATCCAACCAGTCCATTCTGAAGGAGATCAGCCCTGGGATTTCTTTGGAAGGAATGATGCTAAAGCTGAAACTCCAGTACTTTGGCCACCTCATGCGAAGAGTTGACTCATTGGAAAAGACTCTGCTGCTGGGAGGGATTGAGGGCAGGAGGAGAAGGGGACGCCAGAGGATGAGATGGCTGGATGGCATCACTGACTCGATGGACGTGAGTCTGAGTGAACTCCGGGAGTTGGTGATGTACAGGGAGGCCTGGTGTGCTGCGATTCATGGGGTCGCAAAGAGTCGGAAATGACTGAGCGACTGATCTGATCTGTTCTGATCTGCACTACTGGTCTTCCCCTTTTCTTTTTAATCTGTACTTTCCAAACTTGGTGGTGATGGGGTTCAGGACATGCTACCCCCAAATACGGCATCTTGACATACTAAATATCTTTTAATAGAAATTGGAGACACTGCACATGCAGGAAAGACTGACTCTCCCCTGGAGCAGGTCATAAGACACTCATGTGAGAGATGCCCTCCCTCCACTCAAGGGCAAGGAGACTCCTTACCTCCAAGAGACGCAGAGAGGAATGTGAATGACCAGGCCTTGCTAAGTTCCCCTTGGTTTACTACTCTTAGCTCATATCCTTTCTGTCTTATCACATTTTTTCATGACTCTCCACTCTTCATCAAACCTAAGATAAAGGCACACAGGTTTAACTGTTTCTCTGGGTCTTCATTTCCTTATGAAGGCTCTGGTGTCATGTAAAACTTATGGCAAATAAATTTGTACGCTTTTCTCTTGTTAATCTGTCTTTTGCTACAGAGACTCAGCTGAGAACCAAAGGAGGTAGGAAGGAAAAATAATTTTCTAAAACTACACAGTTGCTTTTTTGTAGCTCAAGTCTCTGGACCATCCAGGGCAGAGAACCATGAAGGCAGTGAGATTCATATATGGATCATATATGAATCTTTTTTTTTA
Source organism: Bos mutus (assembly GCF_027580195.1). Classification (NCBI taxonomy): domain Eukaryota; kingdom Metazoa; phylum Chordata; class Mammalia; order Artiodactyla; family Bovidae; genus Bos; species Bos mutus. Next base: position 20,105,393 of record NC_091618.1, on the reverse strand, counting down.
CTGTCAACTCCCTTGATCAAGAAGAAATGAACGTTCACCCGATCTGTTTCCCATTCAGAGGAGTATCTTTGCAAGGTGGAGGGTAGCAGGGTACGTGTGTGTGTTTGTGTGTGTGTGAGAGAGATGGTAACAGGCAACCAGTCTGTCAATAGCTGGGTCTTTGGTGTGATACTACTAAAGTGTTATTACTTCATTTGCCTAAGTAATGAGTTATTTTAAGAAATTAACTTTTATTGAGAGGTTGTGTGATTATTCACTCTCCAACAACACTTGCCCCCAGCCCATATTTTAGATTTAGAAATTTCATCTGTTTTTTTAAAAACGAGAGTCCCCCAGAAAATTATCTTATATCATTGGTATACAACAATATATTCTTATGCTTTCAGTAAAGATAGTTTATAGTGGCATTCCTTGCCTAACTGGCTGTATATTTAAAGATATTGAGTTACTCCTTAGCTTTTTCTAGATGAGGTAAAAGGATTTTTTTAAGCTTTTCTCATGGGCCTTCCCCACATCTAGCCTTTCATTAATCTTCAAAAATGTGTTTGAAATCTCTTTTTAAGCTATGCATAGCTTTTCTAAATTGTGAAATTCATAAATAGCTTATGTTGTGATAATGGTTTGAGAAATGCTGAGAAGATAGAAGAATTACTTTAGGATGTTTCAATGCAATCTTCTATCTGATGAATCTCTGTGTCATGTGAAAATGCTGACATGGTATTTTCTGTTTTTTTGGCTCCAATCTTTTAAAATGGCATTACATTGAAGAGCTCATGGGATATCATAAGTGTATAATCAATGATAAATGAATGTTTATGATGGAGATTGAAGAGTTATTAATCAATGTGTCTCTCTAGTCTTGTCACTTAGAAGTTTAATTCAAGTACATTTAATTAGATTCCTACCAAAAATCAATTTTGAAGAAGTATGCTTTTCAAAACCAGGAGCTTGCAATAACACATTTTTGTCTAGGGAAATATTTTATTGAAATAAGATTTGTTTTCTGTTATGCCTTTGGACTGTGTGGGGGTTTTTTTTTTTTTTTTTTTGCTTACTCTGCTCTGGCACTTGGGTAAAGTCCTTCCTTTGGGAGCTGAGTTTTAAAGTAACTTTCAAGGAAAGGATCTCAATGAAAGTTGCTCTAGCATAGAGGATGTTGACGTAAACTAGAGGAGAATATATTACAGGAATACAAAGGAAGATTTTGGAGACGTTTCTAAAAATCTAAATTTCCCTTAGTTGAGAAGTTAAAAAGATTAAAAATCTTGAATTATCAGGAGAAATAAGGTGAACCCTGACTTTTTCCACCCAATTTAATTTTTTCCTGAGTCTCTGATGCCTGCGTGAACTCCTCAGAAAGGGCAACATAATTTGCCAACAAAGCAGGCATTTCAATTGAGTTATACAAAATAGCAGCAGAAGGAGGATAGAGAGATTGATGGGTTAATTTCCATCTCAAGTTCTATTTTGCCTACTTCAGTCATAGGGATGCATTCATTTCAAATTACGACACAATGGGTTTGTGAAAAAATAAAGGAAATATCTGGAGACGATTAATGTAAAAGTCCTTAGAAAAAGTAAGTGCATTCTAGCGGTGTGACTAATATGAATATTCAGTTAGGAAATCAGAGAGAAGCACCGTGTATTGAGTACATTGTGGGCCAGGAATCACGTGTTTAAAGGCTGACATTTTTACTGCAGAACTTCATGAAGTAGATGTTACATTTTTCATTTTCTTGATGAGAAAACTGAGACATTAAAAAAGATGAGGAATTGGTGGGGAGAATAGATGAAACAAGATTGGCCATAAAATGATCATGATTGAAGTTGGGTGAGGTCCCACCACGTTGTCTATTCTATTAAAATGTATTTGAAATTTTCCACAATGAGGAGCTTTTTAAAACTTACTAACAAACTTGGCACCCCACTCCAGTACTCTTGCCTGGAAAATCCCATGGATGGAGGAGCCTGGTAGGCTGCAGTCCATGGGGTCGCTAAGTCGGGCACAACTGAGGGACTTCACTTTCACTTTTCACTTTCATGCATTGGAGAAGGAAATGGCAGCCCACTCCAGTGTTCTTGCCTGGAGAATCCCAGGGATGGGGGAGCCTGGTGGGCTGCCGTCTATCGGGTTGCACAGAGTCGGACATGACTGAAGCAACTTAGCAGCAGTAGCCGCAACAAACTTGAAGATTCAAATCTGTATTTTTCTCATTTTAAGCTTGTATTCTCTCCGTCACACACTGAATAATTTCTGAAAAATAGGGGAGCAAATTTCCAGCTGGATAATAAATTGGGAATTCAAAAATAATTTTAGAAAGTAAAAACTGCTTGCTTTATTATCTCAAATATTATTGAATCCTTATGAACCTTACTTTTAATATTTACTAAATAAAGATATCCTTCCTTCTATTGAATAAGTAGGGGATTAAAATAAATTTTTAAAAATATTCTGATGTTATTTTATTTAATTGTGCTTTATGAATTGATTTTATCTTTTTGTTTCCAAAGTGGCTCAATATTCTAAATGTTTTGAAATAAACATTTATAGAGATATGTAAGGCTGACCATTTTGTTCATGAGATTGGGTAGGTTTACAGAGTTTGTGAACTAAGCTTTAGTAAGAATGAACTTTAACCAAGACAAGGAACAACCTTTGTAAGTAATGGAAAGAAGTAAAAAGGAAAAAACAAGTAACAAGGAAAAAACTCAATAAGTAATGAGATCCACTTAAACTGGCATGACTTTATGGCTCTATTTTTCTAATTCTTTCACCTGTTGAATAAAAAGTTCATCTATTTAATGAAAAAGATTCTTAAGAAACAGAATGCATCTTAAGTCCATTATATTTCTATTTCTCAGTACAGAATTATTCCATCTGAAGATACTATGAGACATGAAAGACACCAGAAACAAAAGGTTCTATAATATGTGATTCCATTTCTAGGACATTTTTTTTTTTAAAGGCTGACTTTTATTCAAAAGGACAAACTTGCTGACTGCTACCCCCTCATCTAGAGTATTTTTTTTTTCTTTTTTAAAAATTTTTTTGGCCTTTCCACGTGGCATGTGGAATCTTAGTTCTCTGACCAGGGATAGAACCCACACCTCCTGTGTTGGAAGGTTGGTGTCTTAACCCCTGGACAGTCAGAGAAGTCCCTCAATAAACCTGATTTTTAAAAAAATATGTATTTTAAAAGATATGCTTCTGTGTCAGTGTGGACACAGAAGCAATGCACTTACCTGAATGTTGGCTGGAAGCCCAGGTCCCTGATTTTCAACCATGGCCATGTCAGGATGGTCTGGGTCAGCAAAGCAATGAAGGCATGACCTTCAACACTAGAGAGCAGGGTTCCATGCTGAGATTAAAAACAATCTGAAATCTCACATGGTACAAATGCAAGAGTTTTGAAAGAGCACATATGTGGGCTTTTAAATACAGAGTGGTGAATGGTATTGCTTTGCTCAGAAGCCCAGGCTTTTGTTGACAGTTGCTTGTTAAGAACTCTTCTAGCAGAGAAGAAGGAAAGGATAAATGGGATAGTGAAATGTTGTATTTTAACATTCCATGGGATGTGATAGATTACAATAAGAATTTAAAACTAGTTAACTTGTTCTAAAATTAAGCCAAGTGTTCCACTGCTCTAAAACTAAAGAACATGAACATTATGTGATGTAGCTGAGGTTCGGCTGTCACTTTTTAAAGACTTTTTTAGTTTTTCAATTTTTATTGAGGCATAATTGATTTACTAAATTGTATTAGTTTCATATTACAGCAAAGTGAATCTTTTGTACAAGTACATATACCCACTCTTTCAAAGATGCTTTCCGCATATGGGCCATTACAGTGTATTTGTTGTTTAGTCGCTAAGTCATCTCTGATTCTTTGCAACCCCATGGACTGTAGCCCTCCAGGCTCCTCTGTCCATGGGATTTTGCAGGCAAGAATACTGGAGTGGGTTACCATTTCTTTCTCCAGAGGATCTTCCCAACCCAGGGATTGAAACCACATCTCCTGCATTGGCAGGTGAATTCTTTACATCTAAGCCACCAGGGAAGCCCCTTACAGAGCATTAGTGGCTTTTTAAATGAGCCATATCAGTGAGTGAAAATACAGGTCAACTGATAAACATTTACTTTTTTGGAGACTGTTCATTGGATCACTGATTGTCTAAATTAGCAGTTTCAGAGTCTAAAGGTGAATTTTTTTCTCTGGAAAACTCACAAATTATTTCCTTTCACAGATGATACAATCTGGCAATTGTATTGGCTTTTAAATTTAGTTAGACAAGACTAGCGTATATAAGGAGAAGGCAATGGCACCCCACTCCAGTACTCTTGCCTGGAAAATTCCATGGGCGGAGGAGCCTGGTAGGCTGCAGTCCATGGGGTCTCGAAGAGTCGGACATGACTCAGCGACTTCACTTTCACTTTTCACTTTCATGTATTGGAGAAGGAAATGGCAACCCACTCCAGTGTTCTTGCCTGGAGAATCCCAGGGACAGGGGAGCCTGGTGGGCTGCCATCTATGGGGTTGCACGGAGTCGGACAGACTGAAGCAACCTAGCAGCAGCAGTAGCAGCAGCGTATATGAATTAAATTTCTTCCAGGTAATGCAGCTCAAACATTTGTAACTTGAATCTGTTTAAAAATATAAAACCAAACGAAAAGTTTTAACTATTTTTATATCGCCTCCCAAATTCTCACACTGAAAAACAAATATAAGCATTTACAAATTATGTGATTTGGTGAAAATGCATTACTTCAGTGCAAAGAATTACCAACTAAACATAAGTAAAACCATAAATAATCAGAGGTCCCACAAAGAAAACAGAGCAGGTGGTCCAAATGGGCCTTAAAATTCCAGGTATTTCTTGTTCAGCTAAAGTTTTTTTCCCTTGACCAAATACTACACTAGATTGATGTTTCGAAACCTAGATTAAATCAAATGGCAGATTCCCATTTAGAATGTAAATTATTCCAGGCTAGAATCTTGATTTCACTTGTACAGATGCTTAAACAGCTTGTCAGTGACGACTTGGTTTTCGATAAGACCTATACACATAGTGAATTCGGAAGAAAACACAATTTTGAGGGCAGGCTGAGTGTGGCATTGACTCCTAAGATTTCTCAGTCTAAACCCAGAGATTACTTTTCCAGATACCTGAAATTGCATGTATAATCATATTATCTAAGACCTTATTTCAAAATTCCTGCTGGGTCATTTCTCAATGGCACCTGCTTATTCACCATAAAGCTACCATGCAGAGTACCTGGTCCCAGCTAATAAGTTCTTAGAATAGTATTCATGTTCTTCTGTTAGGCATTTAGCACTTAATACAAGTGAGTCTTTGGGATAGTCTATACTTTAAAAGGTAGAGTCACCTTGAATTGTTATTTGGTTATGTCCCATTATGGAATCATGAGATTGGCATTTACCAATTTACCCTGTAGCTTCAAGGAAAGTAATAGGAACACTAATTTGTGCTTATATGAAAATAGAATGTTTAAAAATTCAATAGCCCACATTTTTATTTTTTAATGTTGTATTTGTTCTTTTTTTTTTTCTCTAGAAATGCTAGTCAAGTACTCACTATGGAGCAAGAACTAGGGTAAACACCAGGTATATAATCATGCATAAGCTTGACTCTACCCTCACAGGGCTCACACTGTATCAGAGAATAAGTAATTGGTACTAGATAACTGCTTGGGTGGACTCCGGGAGTTGATGATGGACAGGGAGGCCTGGTGTGCTGCGGTTCATGGGGTCGCAGAGTCTGACACGACTGAGCAACTAAACTGGACTGACTAAACTGAACTGATCTGCTTTGTCTAATATTGAATGAAATTTATCAGTTTTTGTATTGTGAAAAGGAAATAGGAAGTAAATATGTTTTTATAGAAGAAACACAATTATTTTATGTGAACTTCTTATATTACATGATGGTTGAAAACGTGGTCAATGACTTTCAGACTTTCTTCCAAACCTGAACACTAACCCTTTGCATTAGAGATATACTTAATACCCTACACTTGTTAAGTTCATTTTAAAATTTGCTTAGAAGTTAGAATAACCATTAGATGTGAGTGTAGTTGCAGAGATTGGATCTTGAAGAGCTGTGATCATTGCCATGTTCATTGGAGCACTATTCACAACAACCAAGATATGGGAACCACCTACATGTCCATTGAAGGATTAATGGATAAAGAATATGAGGTATATACATACAATGGAATATTAGTCAGCCTTTCAAAAGAGAAATTCTGCAATATAGGACAACATGGATGAACCTTTATGACATTACACCACAGTCACAGCAGGACAAATGCTGCCTGATTCCATTATTCTGATATATTCCATTATATCAAACTCATAGAAGCAAAGAATGGTGGTTTCCAAGGGCTGGGTAGAGAGGAAAATGAAGAACTGTATATTTAAACTGGGGATTTAAACTGTATATTTAAATGAGGAACTGTAATATAAATATGTATATTTCAGTAATGCAACATGAATAAAGTTCTAGAGAGCAGATGCACAACACTGTACTTATGGGTAACCATACTGTATTGTATACTGAAAAATCTGTGAAGAGGACAGACTTCATGTTAAGTGTTCTTACCAGAAAAATGGGGGAGCTCTATGAAAGAAAAAAAATCAGTAAAACTATTCTGTCAAATAAATAAATAGAATACCAAAATGATAAAAAATCAAAACCTGAAAATGTATGTCCCTGTTTATTAACTGTGAGAACTGAATTTTCTTGCCTAATTAACAATAAGACCCAAGAGAAAGTTGGTTAAAAATAGAAATATAATTCCATCGTCTCTTATGTGAAGCATTATATATAAATAATGCAAAATGCTATGCAGAGAAACTGGAAGAATAAAGAAAGAAATGTATTTTGTTGCTTCAGATTTACATGGTTAAATAAAGAAATGATAAATACCTAAGCTGCTAGTTATAAGAAGCTTGTGACTTGAATATCAAAGACCAGCGGAGCACACCCAAATATTAGCTGTGGACGGTTGAGAAAAAGAGCACCTGCATCAGCTGCAGAGAGAGTCCCAAAGCCCACCCTCCCAGAAGATTTCAGCTGACACTCACATGGCCCACTGCCCTCTGCCCCCGAAGAGAGAGGAAACCACAGTCATCCCGTTATTCTCTGCATGATAAAGTAGTGCACCATTTTGCCAAAATCCAAACTGTATAAGCACTGAAGCGTTTCTAGGCTATGGTACAGAAGGTTGACTTGTGAACTTTGAATGAAAAATCACTTGATCCAACTCTGCAAACTGCACATAGCTTTTTTCTCTTAACATTTGAAATAGACCACCTAAATTTTGGTCTCCATAAAGCAAAGACTGAAAAGGACCCATAGAGGCCATTTTTTCTCCCCTCTTCTCTTCTCTTTGCTAGACGTTAAACTCAGGCTAGAAATCTGGTGTCAAAAGCAAATCCAGACGTCTCCAGGGAGAGCCTTATTAATGAGAAAGACTACCGGAATTGGGAGAAGTGCTGCGATTATTGGAATCTGCAAGTGTCTTAAAATCAATCTGTAAGATTGTCTTAAAATCAATCTATATTTTCAAAGATAATCCTTGCTATTGGCAAGCAGAGGCAAGCAGAACTTTGGAGGGAAGCTGGACAAGCCAGGGGAAGTGACCAGTGGAGTCTGACAGGAAGGCCCCGCTGTGGCCAGCCAATTCCCGGGAGAAGCTGATAAGGAGGGGCAGGCAGTGGCAGAGGGTTTGGGCACGGTCCACATTTTTTTGTCCTTGCTCAGGGTTGTGGGCATGCAGGGTGTAGGGACCTGCAGGAAAGAGAGGAGCTGGATTAAAGTTTGGTCAAGAAAAAGCAATAGGTAAGAAATGGACAGTTACAACGTGATCCGGTGAGGTGCCAAGTCTTTCAACCTAAATGTCAGCTCACCCCAGCCCACCCTTCCTTCAAGCCATGTTGTGATGCTCTATCAAGTACGACCTCTCTCTTTGCCCTTGGTTCTATTTTTCTCTATCTCCTCTGAAATATCATTTAAAATATTTCTTCAAGATCCCCGACAGATACCAAACTTCTCTTCCAGAATTCTCTCTACACACTTCTTCCCACTTGTGTGTGTGTTCATCCTCTTCTTTATTTGTTCACTTCTCATTCATTCACTTATTTACCCACCAAGAATTTTTGAGCTTCTCTGTGGGAAATTGTGGTGCTAAACTATGGACCCTGGCTCTTTTTTAAAAAAAAAAAATTATTTTTTATTGGAGGATAATTGCTTTACAATGTTTTGTTGGTTTCTGCTGTACAACAATGGGAATCGGCCATAACTACACATATATCCCCTCCCTCCTGTGCTTTCCTCCCACCCGCTGGATCTTTGCAGGGCTGACTCTTGAAAATCATATAGCTTACTGGGAAAATGAGACAAATTTGTAGTTTTTAAAGAAATCTATTATAGTTGATTTACAATGTTGTGTTAATTTCTGCTGTACAGCAAAATGACTCAGTTATACATATATAAATTACTTTTCATATTCTTTTCTATTATGGTTTATTACAGGATATTGAATATAGTTCCCTGTGCTATATGATAAAGGACTTTGTCATTTATCCAATCTATATATAATAGTCTGCATCTACTAATTTCAAACTTCCAGTCTATCCCTCCCCCACCTCTTCTCCCTTGTGGCAACCACAAGTCTGTTCTTTATGACTGTGTGTCTGTTTCTGTTTCATAGATAACATGTCACATTTCCAATTGTAATGTTGCATGTATGCTAAGTCGCTTCAGTCATATCTCACACTGTGAGACCCCAGGGACTGTAGCCTGCCAGGTTCCTCTGTCCATGGGATTTTCCAGGCAAGAATACTGGAGTGGGTTGCCATTTCCTTCTCCAGGGATCTTCCCCACCCACCCAGGGATTCAACCCATGTCTCTTAAGTTTTCTGCATTGGCTGGCAGATTCTTTACCATTAGTGCCACCTGCAAAGCCCCATATAAGTGATACCATGTAGTAATAAATTTGTAGTTTTAATAGTTTGTGATAAAGATTGTAAAAATTCTGACCCTGACTCAAATGGAACCTAACCCTAACCAAATGGTTATCACCAGGGTTGTTTTTGCCTCCAGGGGAAAGATGGCCATATTTGAAGACATTTTTTGTTGTCATGACAGGATGAGGGAGTTGCTAGTGGGATTTAGTGGGCTGGAGACTGGAGAATCTGCTGAACATCCTACAACACACAGGACAGGATCCCCTCCCTACACCCCCACCCCATGACAAAGAATTATCCCCTCTCAAAATGTCAGTAGTGTGAGGATGAGAAACCCTGACCCAAGCCCTCGCCCAACTAATGGAGTGCTTGGAAGCACATGTGGCCACAGGACACCTCCTTAGGAGAGTGCTGTTTTATAATATACATTATACAGATGTCTTTCCAGTGTGTTCCCACGATGTGCTGGGAGCTAAGTAGTCAATTGTCAAATTTCTTACTACTCTCAGCTTGCTTTCTTCAAGTGTTAGTCGTTCAGTCATGTCTGACTTGGCAACTCCATGGACTGGAGCCCGCCAGGCTCCACTGTCCGAGGGATTCTCTAGGCAAGAATACTGGAGTTGGTTGTCATTCCCTTCTCCAGGGAGTCTTCCTGACTCAGGGATCAAACCTGGGTCTCCTGCATTGCGGGTGATTCTTACCATCTGAGACACCAGGGAAGGCTTTCTTTCTTAAAGATGTGGTTTAATTTACATGCTTCTTTAAGTCAGCAACCCAATCCTACTTCACTTAGTTTTGCCTAAAAATTTGACACTAAGTAAGGTCTTCCCTATCACCAAGAGACTATAAAGACTGTTTGTGTTTAATGGGCTTGTATAGAATACATTTTATGAGAATTTTATCTTTTGTACACATGGCCTAAGTAAGGGTACATTACCTGGAGAGAAGACGATTTTTTTCCCTGCTTCTCCCCAGGACCAAGTACTTACAGAGGAAATACGTGGAGGAGAACCAACCAGAACAGTTTTCTAGGAGTCAAAATAGAATTTCCAGAAAGGGAAATGAGAAGAATATGAGCTCAACAATGGGCCCTAAAATGCTCAATAAATAAGTGGGTGTGGAACACCCCAACTTCAAAAACAATTATCTTCAAAGTCTTATTTGATATGAAGGCTTTGTTTCTTCAGGAAGGTCCGTGCGCATTGTTGGGCTAATTTCAAAGCTGGCTTTGGGTTCTTCCCAGACTCTAGGATATTAACTCCTGCATCAGCCCACCTTCCCTCTCTCTCTGCATGCTACTCCTTCTGGAAAAGTGTTTCAAATTTCACAATATGTTCTAGGAACAAGGAAGGGTGTGTGGATACACATCTAAAACCACCAAAGACCGTAGCTTCTCAGCTGGGAGGGAAGTTTTACTAAAACAAAATGCTCAGGAGGGGTGGAAGGTAATATCCCCTCCAGTAACAGAAGCTGGAGGCCCTCCACCCCCTAGAGACCTTCCCAAGGCTTCTCCAGGCCACTTGGTCTCCCTGGCTTTTTTCTACTGGACAAGACGCAATGTCAGAAATCTGTCTGTAGTAAATAAGGATGAAACAGACATGTATCAGACAGCTCAAGGAAAAGCTGTAAACACTCAGGTTCACCATGTCCTCTTGAAGGGCCTGGGCCTTTCTAGAATGCTGTTTGTCCTCTGCTGTCATTTTCACCAAAAATCAAGGATTAAAGTTCATTTGCTAAAGTCAACTGTGTCCTTGTTCTTACTAATGACAACTGAGTGAAAGTATTATATGAATGAAAGGCTGGTGAGACAAGTATATGGGATAACACAATAGCTTGGTTGTGGAGAGGAGACTGGATGGAAGTTTATTAGAATCCAGGCTGGATTCACTTTTATTCTAGCATATATCAGGATATGGTAGGGAAGGGGATCGCTGGGTGTGGAAAATAGTGTTAATAGAGGGCAAAAACTTCGGCAAATCCCTAAATGTACAGTGAGGGAAAGATTATTTCAGTTGTCTCAACTGGGAATCTTTGAAATGATAAGATAGATCCTAGGGCAGTAACTTCCAAACTTCTTGGACTATAGTCTGAGAAAGAAATATATTTTACATGTTTGTACATACGCATGTGTAAGCTGAATTGTCACAATACAGAATTCATCATGACAAGTTGATAGGCTCTAGTCTATTCTATTCTGGTTAGAAATCCCCTAACTTGATTTCAAGATCTGTATGTTGTAAAGTGCCAGATAGTATGTATTTCAGGCTTGTGGGCCACATATCTTCCTTTGTTTTTACTTGGCTATTAGATGGAATCTATTTATTTTCACAACCCTTGTCATATATTCTTTGTTCTCCCTTACAGTGTTTTATTATTTTGATTAATTAATCCGTGTCAGGTCTTACTTGCGGCATGCAAGATCTTCACTGTAGGCTCTTTGTTTGCAAAGCGCAGGCTTCCCTAGCTGCGGCATAGAGGCTCCGTAGTTGCCGCGCTCAGTAGTTGTGGGATCTCAGTTCCCTGACCAGGGATCGAACTTGCGTCCCTTGAATTGAAGGGAGAATTCTCAACCATTGGACCACTAGGGAGGTGCCCCTGCCTACAATGTTTTAAAGGTGTAAAAACTGTTAGCTATGGTAGCCCATTGGCCATGATTTGCCACCTCATATTAATGGTTTGCAAATCACAGATTAAAGACTAGAGCTACTAAAAGGCTAAAGAGAGTTTTGATAGTTTGACCTTGAACCATCTAACTTGCCATGGCCAAACTGTGTTTGACCAGTGGGATACCAATTTGCAGCCCCTGTTTTTAGAGATGACTGAAACTCGTGTATAGCTTCATCAAAACATTTTGTTATATTCCTTGTCTCTTTTACATTTTGTGGCAAAACTCTTTTATTTTTCAAAGTAGCTGGTATTCACTGTTGAAATCACTACAAGATTATCCAAGAATACAATTTGAAAGAATACATTTCTTGCACATTGATTGTTGTTCAGTCACTCAGTCGTGTCCAACTCTTCACGACCCCATGGACTGCAGCATGCCAGACTTCCCTGTCCTTTACCATCTCTTGGAGTTTGTTCAAACTCGTGTTCATTGAGTTAGTGATGCCATCTAATCATCTCATCTTCTGTTGTCCCCTTCTCCTCCTGCCTTCAATCTTTTCCAGCATCAGGGTCTTTTCCAATGAATCAGTTCTTCACATCAGGTGGCCAAAGTATTGGAGCTTGAGCTTCAGCATAAGTCTTTCCAATGAATATTCAGGATTGATTTCCTTTAGGATTGAATGGTTTGATCTCCTTGCTGCCCAAGGGACTCTTAAGAGTCTTCTCCAGCACCACAATTCAAAGACATTAATTCTTTGGCGCTCAGCCTTTTTTATTGTCCAGCTCTCACATCTATACATGACTACTGGAAAAACCATAGCTTTGACTATGTGGACCTCCCAGAGTTCCATAATATATAACGGAGCAGTAGAAGCCCTTGCAAACTGTGGGGGTAAGTATAGTTTATCTTTGGGGGTATGTATAGGATAATTATATAGGATAACTATACATATCCCCAAAGATAAACTATACTTATACCCACAGTTTGTAAGGGCTTCTATTGCTCCATATTGTATCATGGAACTCTGGGATGGTGCCTTGTAATCTCACAGGATTTGAACATAATTCAAAACCTGGTTAAAACCTGCTATGGAGAAAGTGCACCAGATTGGGACCAGTAAAAATGATGAGTAAAGGAGTAACACTCATTCAAGTCTCAGAACTACTGTGGACACACTCAGAGCTATATTTAATGGCTTTGGGTCAGTTACCTGGCCACCATCGGGGTTCCTTAAATCAGTGAATACTTTTCCCACTGCTTTGTGATCTTTTTGATGTTCCTCTGGGACAGCATCCTTTCCTGTGTTGACTAAATAATATAGTCACAACCTGGAAGTAGTTATTCTATTTGGTGAGAGTGTTTAGGACTCTGGGCCTGGGAGGTAGCATCTCAGTAGCTCTGAAGAAACTGTTCCAAGGAGGCAGGAGGGAAATCAGGCTGTACATAAGTTTGCAACAAAGGGAGCAGGCAGTCTGAACATCAAAGATCAGGTATCAAGTTAGGGACTTTAGCACTGTATGTATGGGAAGATGCAAGCCTCTGGGCTCACCGTTTTCATTCCTTTCATAGGCACCTCAGCTCTCTGGGCCCAATCCTGTTTCCTTGTTCACCTTGCTTCTTGCATTCCCCTAGCTCCTCAGCAAGGTGGCAGCATGCGCTGGATCTCAGTTTTGGGAGCCCTCATTCACACTTGGAGGCCAGAAATCACTGATGGCTGTGACATTTCTTGTTTATTGATACGGCAGGGGGTATTTTCATTTCACACCTGGTGGCTATGGAAGAGCATCTTTGCTGGATTTTGCATGAAAAAACATGCTCTTCTTAGGCATGGGTAGGAAAAGTGAGAAGAGGAAGGCCACGGAGACAGAGGCCAAGGATATGATGTTGAGGTAAAAGTAGGACAGGCTGGCCAGGAATACCAAGAGCTGGGCCAGCACGGAGGCCGCTGTGTAGGCCACCAGTGTGACACTCTTGCAGTAGCCGCTCACCTTCTGGTAGTGCTCCAGGCTGACCACGCTGTAAATGTAGGCATAGTAGGCCACCTCGGTGGCAGTGACCATCCCATAGAGGAATTCCAGCACTTGCATGGTCCTGACTCCTTGGCCAAACAAGAGCAGCAGCCAGCAAATGATGAAGCTAATGCCCTGGAGGATGACTGGCTTGTAATGGACATAGTAAGTGAGGAAAAACACCGGGAGCAGCAATGCTAGATAAGAGTGTATTCAAAGTGAAAGACCCCTCCACTTAAAAAAAAGATTCAAAGTGAAAGATGTCTTTTGTGATCTACAAGATTAAATGGACAGGATGTGAGGGAAAAGTTCCAGGAAGAGAAATGCATCATGACATTAGCATATGGCATGTATCAATCTGAGGACACATTGGTTGGCCTCTGACCAAGGGGGTCCATTTTGATACTTTACATGCTTTTCTGATAGTAGAATGAAAAACAAAAGACAACTGAAATTTGAGGAAACAAACTACAAAGATAATAGATGTTTCTAACATGTGGATTCGTTCCTCCAAGTGTAAGGAAAGATTGCTTGTCGTTGTTAAGTGCTTCTTACATTTTAACACGTGATTTGATCTGCATAAGCTATGGAGGCTGGGAAAGAGGTCACAATGCATACATTCATTCATCTCTCACACCGCGTGGTAGTTCCTGGGCAATTCTTGCTCAGGTACTGCTGCCTGTGAACACTTAGTCATTTATTCTTCTTCAAAGTCAGAACCACGAGGGTAAAAAGGATGTTTCAGTCCTGGAAGAACCTGAGCATCTTCACTTTTGATCTACATCAGTGTAAATGCCCAGATCAAACTGAGATACCATCATAGTAATCAGGCAACTATAAAACAAATGATATTTCAAGACTGAGAGTCAAAGAAAGAAATGTACTGGTGTATCTTGCTCTTCCACATTCTTGGCCTTATTTCACTTGGCTGTGATGGAGGAGCCATGAGAGATTGCTCAGTCAGCCGTTTGCTTAAGTCAATTTGGGTCACAGTTTCCCAAGGAACGCTGGCTGTATCAGCAAAATTACCTGAGCCCATAAGTAACACGTGATTATTTCAGTTTCCGTAAGAGGAAGGTATAGTGGACAGAAGACGACATGAGGAGGTTGGCATAGACTCTCTCGAATTCTAATGTCTCCCAAACAACTGAACTAAACCCACTGATTTACTGAGCCTGAGAATGTCCTTTGTTTTGACACAATCTGTGTGTCCTCACTTCTTGAGTTCCCCAGGTAAGTTCCATCAGTTGCTCAGTTGTGTCCAACTCTTTGCAACCCTATGGACTGCAGCCACTAGGCCTCCCTGTCCATCACCAGCTCCTGGAGTTTACTCAAACTTATGTCCAACCATCTCATCTTCTGTCATCCACTTCTCCTCCCGTCTTCAACATTTCCCAGCATCAGGGTCTTTTACAGTGAGTCAGTTCTTCTCATCAGGTAGCCAAAGTATTGGAGTTTCAGCTTCAGCATCAGTCCTTCCAATGAATGTTCAGGACTGATTTCCTTATCCAACACCACAGTTCAAAAGCATCAATTCTTCGGCACTCAACTTTGTTTTTTATAGTCTAACTCTCACATCCATACATGACTACTGGAAAAACCCTACCTTTGAGTATACGGACCTTTGTTTGCAAAGCAATGTCTCTGCTTTTTAATATGGTGTTTAGGTTCCCCAGTAGACTTTTTATCTAAGTGTTCTTTTTTTTTTTTTTAAAGATATAGGTTACTTTTTTTTTCTTTGCTACATTGGGTCTTTGTTGTTGCATGGGCTTTTTCTAGTTGCCATGAGCAGGGCTACTCTCTCAGAGTGATATGCGGGCTTCTCATTGCGGTAGCTTCTCTTCTTGCAGAGCGTGGGCTCTGGGGTGAGAGGTCTCAGTAGTTGTGGCTCCTGGGTTCTAGAGCATGGGCTCAGTAGCTGCGGTGCACAGGCTCTAGTTGCTCTGAGGCATGTGGGATCTTCCTGTACCAGGGATTGAACACGCATCTCCTGCACTGGCAGGCAGATTCCTATCTACTCTACCACTGCTGCTGCTGCTGCTAAGTCACTTCAGTCGTGTCCGACTCTGTGTGACCCCATAGACGGCAGCCCACTAGGCTCCTCTGTCCCTGGGATTCTCCAGGCAAGAACACTGGAGTGGGTTGCCATTTCCTTCTCCAATGCATGAAAGTGAAAAGTGAAAGGGAAGTCCCTCAGTCGTTCCCGACTCTTAGCAACCCCAAGGACTGCAGCCTACCAGGCTCCTCCATCCATGAGATTTTCCAGGCAAGAGTACTGGAGTGGGGTGCCATTGTCTTCTCCACTCTACCACTACTGAAGCCCTATCTAAGCATTCTTAAAGTTTGGTAGAAGGTATTCTTGCTCTTCCTGGCCTTTAGGGATAATTACCAACCTGGGAAAAGCTACATTCTAAATCTGCTTTTTATGACAATCTGGAATCTAAATCTAGCCCAGCAATAGCTCCCAGCTACCCCTAAATTTGCACTTACTGGCATTCAAGTTTGACTTGTGTTTAGGGCGAGGAAAAAATGGTGGATTGGTTTAGGGGGCAAAGTTCCCTTGGTGTGGGCCTGAGGGGGATGTGGATGGGCAAGGCAAGGAAGAAAGGGAGATAAAATTGTCATGCTCCATTTGCTGAATAACCAGGCTGTAAATCAGATGTTAGTGACAGTTTTTTTTTTTTTTTTTCTCTGAAAAAAGTGAACTGATACTACTCCTTATCTGATCTTTTTATTGCCCAATGGCTTAAAGCAGTGGTTCTCAAATTTTAGCAAATTTTAGATTAATCACGAGGAATGGCTAAAAACAGACATTTGGGGTGGAGGGTCGGAGAGAGGTTCAACAAGGAGGGGACATATGTGTATTTATGGCTAATCATATTGATGTATGGCAGAAACCAACACAGCATTGTAAAATAATTATTGTTCAGTTTTCAAAAGGCAGACATTCAGATTTAGCAGATCTTGAGTCGGGCTTGAGAATTTATATTTCTAACAAGAACAGGGTTCTGGAGTCAAATAGGTCCAAATCCTTCTCTGCTACTTATATCCATGTGACCTTCAACAAGTTTCTGGACCTCTTCGTACAGATTGCTTGTGTGTAAAATGAGGTTGATAATAACTACCTTATATAATGAGGATTACACACATTAGTCGGAGAAGGCAATGGCAAGCCACTCCAGTACTCTTGCCTAGAAAACCCCATGGATGGAGGAGCCTGGTGGGCTGCAGTCCATGGGGTCGCTACGAGTTGGACACGACTGAGCGACTTCACTTTCACTTTTCACTTTCACCCAATGGAGAAGGAAATGGCAACCCACTCCAGTGTTCTTGCCTGGAGAATCCCAGGGATGGCGGAGCCTGGTGGGCTGCTGTCTATGGGGTCGCACAGAGTTGGACACAACTGAAGCGATTTAGCAGCAGCAGCAGCAGCAGCACACACATTAGTAATCCTCTAATTGTTAGAACAAGGCCAGTTGCTAAGCATGAGCATGCAATCTGTAATATTGATGGCCTGAAAGGTACTAATGTATGGACACGCAGTTCTGCTCCTTAACCTGGGAGCTCCTTGGGAGCAGAGATTCATCTTTGTCACCCAGAGTCTAGCACAGGATCCGACACATTGAAGGTCTCCTGGAAGTGCTGTACAGCTATTGAACCAAATAGGGTTTTCTAACTGGCCAGAAAAAATCAAAATTCTAAGAGCAAGATGCTTTCCAAGTGTTCAGTTATTTAAAGGCGTTCTCTGGAGTGGGAACTGCACGCCATTTGATTTTCAAGATGTGTAGGTTACTCTTGGAGCAGTTTTGGAATAAGGAAAAGAGGATTTCCTGATGGGAAGAACATGGGCTTTTGGCTGAGCAAATTAAAATCTAGATTGTGACCCTGGATAAGTTTCCTATTCTGTTGAGACCTCAATATTGTCTTAACCTGCACAGTGGTAGTAATGTCCATCATACAAGTGTAGTTGTGTGGAAATTTCTTGGTATGATGCCTGTCATTGTTGCAGGTATATAACATGGGCTAGATTCCCGCCTCTAGCTAGAGAATCCACACCCAACTTTTGTGGGAATGAACAGGGAAAATACTAGACAGTGGTGGGGTTTGGCACCATTGAGCTAGTTTCTGTTGGAGTATGACATGCTTAACCTGCAGGGAGGTTCTAGAACCTGAGACAATTAGGTGTTAAGTGAATACACTTAGTACTTTAGATTGTTTTTACACAGATCAGTCCTGCTAGCAGTCAAGGGAAACATCCAAGGGAGATTTCTACTCAACAGGAAATAACCCCCTAAAGAGTGACATATTAAGTAACTGTATAATTCATAAAAATTCATAATTTCTCACTGTCATACCCATTGAAGTTTTTGAAAGTGTTTTTGAGAGACTAGTAATACTTGGGATACTACTAACAAAATGCAGAGTAGAATCAGTTTCTAACAGAGGTCACATCGAGGAAATCTCAAATCATCTTTCTGAATCCATGCCTCAGGTGTTGGCAGGGATGAAATATCATCATTTCTAAGACCAGTGACTTTGGTTTCAAAGAGATCATGTCTTAGGTTTTTATGTTAAAAATGACTTCTCATTCCACCCATAATGTTGGCAGCCAGTTTGTAAAGCAGAATATTGGACTCAAAATGGGTGGATTGGTTTGGCTAGACTATGAAATCTATTACCACCAGAAGGAAAAGACTCAGCAACAAGTGATTGATTACATGGAGAAATGGGCTTCCCGGGTCGTGCAGTGGTAAAGAATCCTCCTGCCAATGCAGGAGACAAGAGTTTGATCCTTGGGTCAGGAAGATCCCCTCAAGAAGGAAATGGCAACCCACTCTAGTGTTCTTGCCTGGGAAATCCCATGGACAGAGGAGCCTGGCTGGCTACAGTCCATAGGGTCATAAGAGAATTGGACATGACTTAGCGACTGAACAAAAACCACACAGGGAAATAGTGCAGCAAATTCCCTCATATGGGAGATTTTCAATGCTCCAATTAGGACAGGCTCCAATTTTGTCCCCTGCTGTTATTACTGCAAAAAGACAATATGTTTTTTATTTTTTTTAAATTTACTTAAATTTAAAAAAACTTTTTTTCTTAACCTTTTTATTTTATATTGAAGTATAGCCAATTAAACAATCCTGCAATAGTTTCAGGTGAACAGCGAAGCGACCCGCCATCCATATACATGTTTCTATTTCATCTATGGATGTTCTGCCTGGACAGCGCCTTTGAACTGAATGATTTTTCCTTATGGTCTATGGAAAACTGATGACTTCCAAGGAAGAATTTTGAAAGCATGAGGGTACAATAGTCCTCCTAACATGTGGTCTCTGCTAACATTGAAGGGAGAAGAAAAAAAAAACAAACTCAACCTGAAAGATGAAACACTCCTTTCTTAGAGCTTTTTTTTTCCCCCCCTAAGGCATTTTCTTTAAATTTTAAAAATTAGGGGTGGAGTTGTACCTTCAAAAAAATAGGAATACTGAATTTACCATCCAAGACTGTCTTCAGTTCAGTTCAGTTCAGTCTCTCAGTCATGTCCGACTCTTTGTGACCCCATGAATCGCAGAACGCCAGGCCTCCCTGTCCATCACCAACTCCCGGAGTTCACTCAAACTCATGTCCATCGAGTCGGTGATGCCATCCAGCCATCTCATCCTCTGTCGTCCCCTTCTCCTCCTGTCCCCAATCCCTCCCAGCATCAGGGTCTTTTTCAATGAGTCAACTCTTCGCATGAGGTGGCCCAAGTATTGGAGTTTCAGCTTTAGCATCAGTCCTTCCAATGAACACCCAGGGCTGATTTCCTTTAGGATGGACTGGTTGGATCTGCTTGCAGTCCAAGGGACTCTTAAGAGTCTTCTCCAACATCACAGTTCAAAAGCATCAATTCTTTGGCACTCAGCTTTCTTCACAGTCCAACTCTCACATCCATACATGACCATAGGAAAAACCATAGCCTTGACTAGACGGACCTTTGTTGGCAAAGTAATGTCTCTGCTTTTGAATATGCTATCTAGGTTGGTCATAACTTTCCTTCCAAGAAGTAAGCGTCTTTTAATTTCATGGCTGCAATCACCATCTTTGGTGATTTTGGAGCCGAAAAAAATAAAGTCTGACCCTGTTTCCACTGTTTCCCCATCTATTTCCCATGAAGTGATGGGACCGGATGCCATGATCTTAGTTTTCTGAATGTTGAGCTTTAAGCCAACTTTTTCACTCTCCTCTTTCACTTTCATCAAGAGGCTTTTTATTTCCTCTTCACTTTCTGCCATAAGGGTGGTATCATCTGCATATCTGAGGTTATTGATATTTCTCCTGGCAATCTTGATTCCAGCTTGTGCTTCTTCCAGCCCAGCGTTTCTCATGATGTACTCTGATCTTCATGACCCAGATAATCATGATGGTGTGATCACTCACCTAGAGCCAGACATCCTAGAATGTGAAGTCAAGTGGGCCTTAGAAAGCATCACTACAAACAAAGTTAGTGGAGGTGATGGAATTCCAATTGAGCTATTTCATATCCTAAAAGATGATGCTGTGAAAATGCTGCACTCAATATGCCAGCAAATTTGGAAAACTCAGCAGTGGCCACAGGACTGGAAAAGACCAGTTTTCATTCCAATCCCAAAGAAGGGCAATGCCAAAGAATGCTCAAACTACCGCACAATTGCACTCATCTCACATACTAGTAAAGTAATGCTCAAAATTCTCCAAGTCAGGCTTCAGCAATACGTGAACCATGAACTTCCAGATGTTCAAACTGGTTTTAGAAAAGGCAGAGGAACCAGAGATCAAGTTGCCAACATCTGCTGGATCATGGAAAAAGTAAGAGAGTTCCAGAGAAACATCTATTTCTGCTTTATTGACTATGCCAAAGCCTTTGACTGTGTGGATCACAATAAACTGTGGAAAATTCTGAAAGAGATGGGAATACCAGACCACCTGACCTGCCTCTTGAGAAACCTATATGCAGGTCAGGAAGCAACAGTTAGACCTGGACATGGAACAACAGGCTGGTTTCAAATAGGAAAAAGGAGTATGTCAAGATTGCCTTAGTAGGGCAAATTTTAATACTTGAAGCAGGTGATAATTTTTAGTTAAATTTTAACACATTGCTTCAAAGGTTACTGGTAGTCAGTTGAAATGTTACTAAACAGATGCTCTGATTTGCTTCTGATGATGTTAAAATCCAAGTTTCTATCCTTCCTGGGAAACTTGGGTGCATTGAAAGTAGTGGGCTTCTGTTTCAGGACCCTGGTCTTTCCCGGTCCCATTTTAGTTCTGGAGTCCTGGCTGTTTGCGGAGCTGGCTCACTCCATGAGTGGGTGGGCATTAAATAAATAGCCCAGTTATTATGTGATGTGGGCTATCAGATATATACTTTTTTTCTGTTGTAGTTAATCATAGTTGGCTGACCTTACTCAAATTCTTTAGTCTTTTTGAGTCCCATTGATTTAGAAGATAAAAATTCATTATCTATTTTATTGTTTGTGAGGAGTTATTGCTGTTTTGTCCTAAGTTGTGTCCAATGCTTTTGCGACCCCATGGACTGTAGCTCTCCAGTCTCCTCCATCCATTGGATTTCTCAGGTAAGAATACTGGAGTGGGTTGCCATTTCCTTTTCCAAGGGATCTTCCCAACCCAGGGATTGAACCTGTGTCTCCTGCACTGGCAGGAGGATTCTTTACCACTAAGCCACCAGAGAAGCTGTTTTTGTGTGAGGAGTAAATGAGGTCAACAGGAGCAGACTCAGGGCAGTGCCTACACAATGAATACCAGGGTCTTTCCCTTGCCTTTCTTTTGGAATTCGATCTAGTTTCAGTGACTCAGGAAATCACAAGGTCCAATGAGTTGCTAATAGGTGAATGCTCATAATATCAGACCCAGCTAATCTGAATTGTTGATCATTAGTACAAAATGTAAAATTAATCTTAAGACAATAAGGAGATATTTAAAAAGTAAATTTATAGTTTAAGTAAGGTCACGAGGAAAACTATTTCTTGAAGGAATTACCTTGTCTGAAAACCCCTTAAAAATATTAATTTACATAAAAAATTAAGTAATACTATTTGCCTTTTAATCAAAATTTTATGGTCTTTCACTACAAGAACACTAGGTCAGTTTACTTAGGTTCTGCTCAAAATGCATGTTGTCCATACACATACCTCTCCACTTAGATGTTAAATTAATTTTTTTTTTTTTTTTTGCTTCTCCACTCAGCAGGTGATAATCTTAGTTCCCCAACAAAGAATTGAACCCATGCCCTTTGCAGTGGGAGCAAAGAGTCTTAACCATTGGACTTCCAGGAAAGTCCCCATTCAGATGTCTTTCTAGTTCATTTAGGTTCTTCTCCAAATAGTCTAAATTAATGAACATTTACTATATGTACTTTTTAAAGAATTGAAAGGAAATGATCTCTATATTCCAGCTCATCATGACTCAGCGTTAAAAATGATTTTATCCAGATTACTAAGTCAATATTCCATAACAACGTTCTCTGTCTGGACCCTGATTTGCCTTCTTAAAACCCGTAGTGTTGGTTATTACACACTGACTATGCAGCCTCATCATTTTTTAATGGTGATTAGACAGATTTTCTTAACTCATCTTGCTATTTTGATGCTATGAGCTAGGTGGAGGGCCTCATTTCAATAGTATGTTTCCCAGGTGCCCAGGAAATCACAGGACTAATGAACTGTTGATACAGTTCCCAGTTTTGGTCCTGGGAAGTGGAGTGCTGCTGTAACAAATACCTAAAAATGTGGAACCAGATACTGGGTAGAAGCTAGAAAAGGTTTGAAGTACTTGATAGAAAAAACTTAGAATGCCTTGAGGAGACTGTTGGTACAAATGTGGAGATTAAAGGAACTTCTGTTGAGGGCTCAGAAAGAAGAAAGAGTAGCTATAGAGAAAGTGTCTACTGTCTTAGAGGAAACATATATCACCATGAACAGGACACTGGTAGAAATACAGATGGTAAAGATGCTTCTGGCAAGATCTCAGATGGAAAGGACCATATTATCAGACGCTGAAGGAGATGTGATCTTTGTTATACAATGACAGAGAACATGTCTGAATTCTTTCTATTGTTGAGAGGAAAGTAGAATTTGTAAATAAAGAACTTGGATATTTTGCTTGGAGATTTCCAAGCAGTGTGGAAGGTGTAGCTTGGCTTCTTCATACTGTTTACAGTAAAATGTGAATGTAAAAAGATAAATTGAGGAAGGAACTGACAGGCAAAAATGAATCAGCACTTGATCTGAAAGATTTTCAGGCTACCCAGACAGCGTACTTTATAGAACTGAAAGTGTGCCTGCAAAATCATTTATTAATGCTAAAGAGATTCAGAGAAGGCGATGGCACCCCACTCCAGTACTCTTGCCTGGAAAACCCCTGGATGGAGGAGCCTGGAAGGCTGCAGCCCATGGGGTCGCTGAGGGTCAGACACAACTGAGCGACTTCACTTTTACTTTTCACTTTCATGCATTGGAGAAGGAAATGGCATCCCACTCCAGTACTCTTGCCTGGAGAATCCCAGGGACGGGGGAGCCTGGTGGGCTGTCATCTATGGGGTCGCACAGAGTCGAACATGACTGAAGTGACTTAGCAGCAAAGAAATTAAGTATTTAGCTAATGGATCTAAGGGCTTCCCTGGTAGCTCAGTCGATAAAGAATCTGTCTGCAATGCAGGAAACCCAGGTTTGATCCTTGGGTTGGGAAGATCCCTTGGAGAAGGAAATGGCAACCCACTCCAGTATTCTTGCCTGGGAGTCCCCATAGACAGAGGAGCCTGGTAGGCTGCAGTCCACAGGGTCTCAAAGAGTTGGGCACAACTGAGCGACTAACAGTGGATCTAATCTCAGCCGGAGCTAGGAATAGAGATGGGGTTATCCAGGGGCTTCCCTGGTGGCTCAGAGGTTAAAGTGTCTGCCTCCAATACCGGAGACCTGGGTTTGATCCCTGGGCTGGGAAGATCCCCTGGAGAAGGAAATGGCAACCCAATCCAGTACTCTTGCCTGGAGAATCCCATGAACGGAGAAGCCTGGTAGGCCACAGTCCATGGGGTCGCAAAGAGTCCGGACACAACTGAGTGACTTCACTCACTTCACTATCCAGTAGAGCTCTAAGGAGGACAGTCTTGTCTGATGACTTAGGACTCTGGAAGTTACATGGGAGACTGACAAGGTTTTTGAGAATATACCAGCAAAAACACTACCAGCCTGGGATAAAAGGGACAGAGACAGCATGAAATGAAGAAACAATGACTCTTAGGACAGAACCAAAATACAGAAGCTTGTGATGATGGGATCTCCTTGAACCAAGGGGCTGAGGCTCTCATCCTATCATGCCCAGGGGACAGAGCATCAGGCCACAGAGGATTATTCCCAGGCTTTGAAATCTAATGAAACTTTCCCTGCTAGTTTTTTAGACTTGCCTGGGACCTATTATCTCCTTTTCCATTCCAATTTCTCCTGTTTGGAAAGAACATGTCTATTCTATGCCTGGATAATGTATTTAGTAAGCAGACAACTTATTCTCTGATTTCACAGTTTCTCAGATGGAGAATTTTACCCCAAGATAAATCACACTGGTACTGATTTAGATGATCTAGATAATGAAATTTGGGATTAAAACTTTGAATTGATGATATTGAGATTAATTTTGGACTTTGAGTTGATACTGGAATGTTTAAGACATTTGAGAATGTTGGGAATGAGGTGAATATATTTTGCATATGGGGAAGGACATGAATTTGGGGAGAGGGCAGAGGGTAGACTGTTAAGGGTTAAACTGTGTCCTCCCCTAAAATGTCCTGAGGTCTTACTCCCAGGACCTCAGGATGGGATTTATTTGGAAATAGGATTATTGCAGGAGGCCTAGGTTCAATCCCTGTGTTGGGAAGATCCCTTGGAGAAGGGAAAGGCTACCCGTTACATTATTCTGGCCTCAAGAATTCCATGGACTATATAGTCCATGAGATCGCAAAGAGTCGGACATGACTGAATGACTTTCACTTTCAGGATTATTGCAGATATAATTAGTTAAGATGAGGTCATACTGGTGGAGGGTGGTTCCTTCCTCCATTATGACTGAAATGTTTTTAAGAAGAAGAGACACAAAGGCACACAGGGAGAAGATGGCCATGTGATAACAAAGGCAAAGATGGGAGTAATGTATCTACAAGACAAGGATCACCAGGGACTGAGAGCAAACACCAGAAGCTAATAGTCACCAGGAATCATCTTCCACTATAGGCTTCAGGGACAGAGAATGGTCCTACTGACATACTGCTGGATTTAGAATCCTCAGAACTGTGAGACAATACATTTTTATTGCTTTAAACCACATTTTGTGATACTTTATTACAGCTGCTCTAGGAAATTGATGTAGACTCTGAAATATTTACTCTGAGTTTTAGATAATTTGGACAAAATGTAGATGCATTTCACATTTAAAGATTTTCATTAGATATAGTCTATCTGGATTTCCATGTGTCCATACTTTTATTATCATTAAACGTAAGTAGGACAGGTGAGTCTTCATTTGCACACGGAGTAAAATTTTCCAGCTTGTTTTCACAGCTACTCATAAGTATCGTTAGCTAGGTAATAAACACTGGTTATACCCCGTATGGTGGCTGTTTGAAAACTTAAGCGTTCTCATAAGAGTGAAAGGTTAGTTTTTTTAAATGTAATGTTATATATTGCAGAAGTAATAAAGGGTTGCCTCACCCTTTTGGGTGACCTGTCTTTTTAAGCAAATTGTAAATTTCAAGTAAAAAATTTGTAAATTTGGTTATAGCTTAAGCATTACTTGTAAATTTATTTTGTACTGATTTTCCACTTGAGATGGGTGTTTATAACTATTGCTCTCCTTTTGACTGACACCTTCTTTATCAAGCTGTCAAGTTTTGGAAACAAGTGTGCCATGTAGCAGCAGCATGGTGACAATGGAGGTGTGTCTTATCTAGGAGGCTGGTGCTCCCAGGACATTTCATGAATTCATGTTTTCAGCCAACAGAGCCCTCATCCATTCTAAGAGTTCAGGCAGCCTCTGGGGAAGGAAGGAAGAAAGCCATTTATTTTTCTTGTAGTGAAATTGATTTAGTTCATTTATGCATATTTATCGGTTTCCCTGGTCATGAATATTGTATAATTTCATGAAGGCTGACCAGAAGAAAACAAAACTTATGCTAGAAATATCATCCTCTATTCATCTTATCATAGGTCAGCTTTATACCGTTTTCACCACTGCTTCAAAGTGGAACGCCTGTTTTTTTTTTTTTTTAGAATGGGTGTTCATAATGGGTCGATCAGGTCCATTCTAGAATGTTCTTTTGTTATTCACAGCAGTGCTACACCAATTTGGCTCCAGTGGTTTGTTGGAATGGATGTAACATCCTGTTGGAATGGATGAAAACTGCTTACCAAAGGCTAAGTATAGAATCTCTTCTCTTTATGAACTTTTGGGTTTTTGACAGACTGTTCCCAAGTTCATTTTTTTCTTAATTGAAGGCAATACAGTTTAAAAAATTTCTGCTCCACCTGGGGGTGGGTGATAGATTAAAAAAAAAAAAAAATTTAACCCAGGCTGGGTTGTGATTTTACTCCTCATCCGGAGGGTGTGTTTAAGCACTGAGTTTTGGGTTCCTCCCCCATAAACTGATTCAATGGGTCTTGGAGAGGGAGATACAGGTTCATACTGAAAATTTTAATTTCTAACAAGTCCCCAGGTGATGCTGATGCTGCTGGTTGGAGACCTCACTTGGAGAGTCACTGCTTAGCAAATAGCTGACTTGGTCAACTCTTAGGGCTGAAAGTTGCAAAAGTCTTCTAATCTTTGAAGATTAGACACTAGAGGGCGGTATCACCACAGCACACACACTGAATTGGGCCTACTGATTTCCATCTGTTGCTGCAGCCCAGGCATCTTTGATTTTACCTGTTTTGTTTATTGATGTTTCACATTGGAGTGTATGTATAAGAAAGATTCTGATGCTAAAAATAAGTGTAAAAGCTGCACTCCTTTTTAAAGTCATAGAACCGGGGCTCTGGGCATATGTGTGCAAGATTTTATGTTCCATTCTGTTCAGTTCAGTTCATTCACTCAGTCTTGTCCGATTCTTTGCGACCCCATGGACTGCAGCATGCCAGGCTTTCCTGTCCATCACCAACTGCCAGAACGTGCTCAAACTCATGTCCCATGGAGTCGGTGATGCCATCCAACCACCTCATCCTCTGTCGTTCCCTTTTCCTGCCTTCAATTTTTCCCAGCCTCAGTGCCTTTTCAAACGAGTTAGTTCTTCTCATTAGGTGGCCAAAGTATTGGAGCTTCAGCTTCAGCATAAGTCCTTCCAATAAATATTCAGGACTGATTTCCTTTAGGATCGACTGGTTTGATCTCCTTGCAGTCCAAGGGACTCTCAAGTCTTCTCCAACACCACAGTTCAAAAGCATCAATTCTTTGGTGCTCAGCCTTCTTTATAGTCCGACTCTCACATCCATACCTGACTGCTGGAAAAACCATAGCTTTAACCATACAGACCTTTGTCGGCAAAGTAACGTCTCTGCTTTTTAATATGTCCCATTTTTTCAGACAAATTTATTTAAATTTTTAAAAAAATTTAAATTGATTTGCAGTGTTGTGTTTTACAGCAAAGTGAAACAGTTATACATATATCCACTCTTTTTAATATTTTTTCCCATATAGATTTTTTTCCCAACTCTACTCATTACAGAGTATTGAGCAGAGTTCCCTGTGCTATACAGTATGTTCTTGTTAGTTATCTAGTTCATATATAGTAGTATATATATGTCAGTCCTAATCTCCTGACTCATCCCCCCCAATTCCTTTTCCCCCTGGTAACCATAAGTTTGTTCTCTATGTTTGTGACTCTATTTCTGTTTTGTAAATAAGTTCATTTGCACAATTTTTTCAAGATTCCACATATAAGCGATTATCATGTGATATTTAATTCAGGCAACTTTAGAATTGAAAGATGAATTAGCTCTTTGAGACTCATGTTTCTAAGGGTGTTTTCAATTTTGAGCTTTTGAACCAAAGGTCAATTAATAATGGAGATAAGGTTTTGAGACCAAGTAAGTTGGAAGACATTGGGTTAAGTTATACAGGTTCCTTTACTGGAACGTTCCTCAGGGCCTTTATTTGTCCACTTCAAACAGCTAGGAAGAGGATGTAGAATGCAGGATGACTGTGAGTATTTTGGACAGGAGACAAGGATCTGGTCCTAATCCTTCATCTGTCCTGTAAAGAATCAGAGACCAGAAAGTAAAATGGTGGTTGGACAGTGATAGGATCTCCTCCTTGACTA
Organism: Bos mutus; assembly: GCF_027580195.1. Taxonomy (NCBI): domain Eukaryota; kingdom Metazoa; phylum Chordata; class Mammalia; order Artiodactyla; family Bovidae; genus Bos; species Bos mutus. The sequence goes on along the minus strand of NC_091618.1, from coordinate 20,077,452 downwards.
CAGCCCAGGGCACATTCCATGTGATAGCTTACGGTGATAGCTTATGGTATCAGATTCATGATCTCCAAAGAAGATTTAACTTCAGGACCAGGGACCAGGCTTGGATCACTCAAGAGCTTCTGTGTCAGTTCAGTTCAGTTGCTCAGTCATGTTGGCCTCTTTGTGACCCCATGAACCGCAGCATTCCAGGCCTCCCTGTCCATCACCAACCCCCGGAGTCCACCCAAACCCATGTCCATCGAGTCGGTGATGCCATCCAACCATCTCATCCTCTGTCGTCCCCTTCTCCTCCTGCCCCCAATCCCTCCCAGCATCAGGGTCTTTTCAAATGAATCAGCTCTTTGCATCAGGTGGCCAAAGTATTGGAGTTTCAGTTTTGACATCAGTCCTTCCAATGAGCTTTTGTGTAGCAGAGTTTTATTAAAGTATTAAAAGGGACAGAGAAAGCCTCTGACATAGACATCAGGAGGGGGAGGACAGAGAGTGTACCCCTCGCTAGTGTTAGCAAGGAAGTTATGTACTTTTAAAATTAATTATTACAATAAATCAAAAGAATGACTCAAGGTTGTTAAATTTTTACCAGATCCAGTCCCACAATTTACATTTTAGGGTAACAGGCTTAGAACTTAAGAATAGAAAAATCCTACCAGACCCATTCCCATAATATGCATTTTGAAATATCAGGATTAGTCAGAAGGTTTTCAGGAAGGAGAAACTGTCCTCAAGCAGGATACATTGTTGTTATATAATCCAGAGTTTAAACTGAGTTGTTTGTTGTGTAATCATCAGTTCTGGGTTTAAAGAAAAAACCGTTTTATGTGACTAAGACTAAGGAATGTGGTGGTGGTTTCATTGCTAAGTTGTATCTGAATGTAGAAAAAAGAAAAGATGTTTGTCCTTTCCTCCTCCTTGAGAATTTCAGACACCTATCTCCTCCTTAAGAGCCCCAAGCCCCTTTCTCCTCCTCGGGGACCCTGGACTAACCTGCCTAGGAAGTGACTCTTTCACATGGATCAAACACTACAGGACTGCACGCAGTGATACACCCAGACTGGTGTATCACTTCGGGGCTTTGGACCTTCAGTTCCACCTGTTGGAGCATTTTTCCTCCGGTTACCTGCAGGCCATGCCCCATCACTTGGTACAGATTGTGCTCAAATGCTCTTTATCAGAGAGGACTTCTCAGACCCACTCTGTTCAATATGGCCCTTCTGATATCATCCTCTATTTCCCTGCCTTGCTTTGTTACCATCTGTTATATATTAATATGCTTAATCACTTATATTTGTTTCTTCCCTCTAAAATAGAAGGCTTCCCTGGTGGCTCAGATGGTAAAACGTCTGCCTACAATGCAGGAGATTCAAGTTCAATCCCTGGGTTGGGAAGATCTCCTGGAGAAGGAAATGGCAACCCATTCCAGTACTCTTGCCTGGAAAATCCCATGGATGGAGGAGCCTAGTAGGCTATAGTCCATGTGGTCGAAAAGAGTCGGACACGACTGAGAGATTTCACTTTCACTTTCTAAAATAGAAGAGGCATAATGGAAGGGATTACTTATTTACTTTTTTATGTATTTATTTATTTTTTGATGTGGCCCATCATCAAAGTTTTTATTGAATTGTTACAATATTGCTTCTTTTTTATGTTTTGCTTTTTTGGCCTCAAGGCGTGTGGGGTATTAATCATTGACCAGGGATCAAACCCATGACCCCTGCACTGGAAGGTTGAGTCTTAACCACTGGGCCACCAAGGAAGTCCCCAGGAGAGATTTTTAAAATCTAAGTGTAGTTGGTTTACGATATTGTTCATTAATAATTTCAGGTATACAGCAAAGTGATTCAGTTTATACATATATGCGTGCGTGCATGCTAAATTGCTTCAGTCCTGTCTGTCTCTTTGCGACCCCGTGGACTGTAGCCTGCCAGGCTCCTCTGTCCATGGAGATTTTCCAGGCAAAAATACTGGAGTGGGTTGCTATGTGCTCCTCCAGGGAATCTTCCTGATCCAGGGATCAAACCCGCATCTCTTCGGTCTCCCGCACTGGCAGTTGTGTTCTTTGCTACTAGTGCCACATGAGAAGCCCTACACACACACATATATACACACACATCTATATAATATATATATTCCTTTTCAGATTCTTTTACGTTGTAGGTTATTATAAAATACTGAGTATTGTTCCCTGTATAGTAAATCCTTGTTTACAGAAGGAATTTTATCCATCTTGGTGTCTGCTATATTGCTGGTACTAAGTAGATGTTCATTAACCTATTTCTGCATAGATTAATTAATGGTACGCAAGTATATAAGATTCATTATTGTATCAGTTAGGGTTCAGAGAAACAGAACAATAGGACAATATTGTTAGCATATAAGAATATTAAATGTTAAATATGTTTAGATGGTAAAAACTGGAGTGCCTTACGAAATAGTTCCAATAGGACCTAGATAACATGAACACTCTTAGAATTTATAACATTTCCACTTGCATTTCTGGCATTAAAAGTACACTATCTGACACTGTGCAGTAATTGTTTAAGTTTAATGTGATTTTTATTTTTATATACTTTGCTTATGTTAGAGAATATTCTTACAGACTTCAGGAAGTTTGAATTTAAATATTGTTAAGGTAATGGGTATTTATGTTTATGGAAAGGGCTCTTTGAGAAGGCAGTCTGCACTGGGTTTTATGCAATTAAGACATAACATTATAAACCAGTGTTACCTCACCAAAATTAAAAGAAAATTTAAAAAATGAAAACAATAAGATACAATCAGGGAAGCTGGCAGAAGGAAATAATTAAAAGCAGAGATTAACAAGTATAAAAAATAAAATTATAAAAGATAAGAACCCCATTGTGACTTAATGGGTTTCCTTATTAGATAATGTGTTCAAGAAAATCTGCACCAAAAGTTTTAATGAATGTATAGTGGTTTAGTCACTAAGTCGTGTCCGTCTCTTGCAACTCCTCCTAGGCTCCTCTGTTAATGGGATTCTCCAGGCAAGAATACTGGAATGGGTTGCCATTTCCTTCTCCAGGGTAACTTCCTGACTCAGGAATCAAACCCAGGTCTCCTACCTTGCAGGAAGATTCTTTGAATATATCGGTTCAGTTCAGTCACTTAGTCGTGTCCGACTCTTTGTGACCCCATGGACTGCAGCACGCCAGGCCTCCCTGTCCATCACCAACTCCCGGAGTTTACTCAAACTCATGCCCACTGAGTCGGTGATGCCATCCAACCATCTCATCCTCTGTTGTCCCCTTCTCCTGCCTTCAATCTTTTCCAGCATCAGGGTCTTTTCCAGTGAGTCAGTTCTTCACATCAGGTGGCCAAAGGATTGGAGTTTCAGCTTCAGCATCAGTCTTTAAAATGAATATTTAGGACTGATTTCCTTAGAATGGACTGGTTGGATTTCCTTGCTGTCCATGGGACTCCCAAGAGTCTTCTCCAACACCACAGTTCAAAAGCATTAATTCTTCAGTACTCAGCTTTCTTTATAGACCAACTCTCCCATCCATACATGATTACTGGAAAAACCCTAGCTTTGACTAGGCAGACCTTTGTTAGCAAAGTAGTGAGTAAGTGTAAGTGTAAAGTTGCTCAGTCGTGTCTGACTCTTTGTGACCCCATGGACTGTAGCCCGACAGGCTTCCCTGTCCATGAAATTTTTCAGGCAAGAGTACTGGAGTGGGTTGCCATTTCCTTCTCCAGGGGATCTTCCCGACCCAGGGATCAAACCTGGGTCTCCCACATTGCAGGCAGATGCTTTACCATTTGAGCCACCATGGAAGCCCCCCGCTGGCAAAGTAATGTCTCTGCTTTTTAATATGCTGTCTAGGTTGGTCAAAATTTTTCTTCCAAGGAGCAAGCATCTTTCAATTTCATGGCTGGTTGGCCAAAAAGTTCATCTAGGTTTTTGTAAGATGTTTCGAGAAAACCTGAACAAACTTTTTGGCCAACCCAATAGCTTTCTTAAAAAAAAAAAAGAGAGAGAAGATAATTGCCTTGGAGAAAACTGGCCACTGTAAAAAATTCCCCTCTCCAAACGTCACAGGAATGCCTCTGATCGACACACTGATCTACAACCATAATGGGAAACGAATCCAGGCAAACACCTTCCCAGACTTCTTCCTTGCAGGAGGGAGGGGGCCCTGGAAGGTGGTGGTGGTGGTAAAGGGTGAGGTTGAGTTCCCAACAAAGAAGCCCAGGATCTTTCAAAGTTGTTTTTGAGGTTAATTGACTTACAGTGATAAGGTCCACCTTCCCCACCAGCCATGCTTAAGTCTCTGAGGGTTTTCTCTTTTCTCCTTGAATCACAAGGCCCCTCCCTCTCTTCCTGTGCTGAATGAGGTTATAGGGTAATAGGAGTGAGGAGTAGAGCTGTGTGTGTGTGTGTGTGTGTGGGCAGTCGGGGTGGAGGGCGGAGCTTCAAAATAAAAGAAAGCCTGAAAATAGATTTGATGTGTTAAATAACTCACATGTTAAATACCCGGCTTCTATTATCAGCTAGAGTAATCCTGTATACATGAGAGATGAAAGTCTATGGATAAATACTTTCACACTAACTTGCTAGTGACAATCAGTTAGTCCTCAGGTAATTTCACTTTAAAAAGAGGGTAGAAATAAGGCTTGTCATGAAACATGGTACTCCCCAGAAAAAGAATGTGGGTGGAGAGGACGAGAGCCTCCTCACAGAGATGGTGGTGATGAATCGGAAAAGGTGCTAGGATCAAGGAGAAATGCAGGCAGGTGATCTTTAGGAGGAAGGGAGATGGAAGTTATTTTGCCCAGTTAATAAGGAGACCAATAATGCTGCCAGGATTTTTCAGGTTCTTGAATTCAAATACTAGCTTCATCATTCTCTAGGGGTGCTTTTAACATATGTTAACTGGTATTATTCTTGCTTCTTACTGTTGTGTCCAGACAACTATCCCCAACTCCTTGGGAGAACATTAACATGTTCATTTTCTGGAAACTCGCTTAACTTGACCACCTTCTCCAAGTTGCTGGTATTTGTTGACTTCTTGATCTTTTTCCTTGGTCATCAACCTCTTTGGCATCAAGTCTTCATCCCAAGTCCTGCTGTTATCGTGCAAGTTCTTCAACAGCCACATGAAAGGCATCTTGTCTTTCTGGTTCCCCAGACTTCTTTAGTTCTAAAGACATTTTTTTTTTTTTTTTTTTGCATTCTACCTCAGTCACCCACTCTCAAGACCACACCCTGCTGCTGCTGCTGCTGCTGCTAAGTCGCTTCAGTCGTGTCTGACTCTGTGCGACCCCATAGACAGCAGCCCACCAGGCTCCCCTGTCCCTGGGATTCTCCAGGCAAGAACACTGGAGTGGGTTGCCATTTCCTTCTCCAGTGCATGAAAGTGGAAAGTGAAAGTGAAGTCGCTCAGTCATGTCCGACTCTTAGGGACCCCATGGACTGCAGCCTACCAGGCTCCTCCGTCCATGGGATTTTCCAGGCAAGAGTAATGGAGTGGCCATACCCTATTACCCCTCTAATAAGGAATTTAGTCATCTGACTCTGACTACAGGCATCTCCTCTTGCTTATTACTGGATGAACTACTCTCACTGGTGCTGGAGAAGACTCTTGAGAGTGCCTTGGACAGCAAGATCAAACCAGTCAATCTTAAAGGAAATCAACCCTGAATATTCATTGGAAGGACTGATGCTGAAGCTGAAGCTCCAATACTTTGGCCACCTGATGTGAAGTGCCAACTCATTAGAAAAGACTCATGCTGGGAATTGAAGGCAGCAGGAGAAGGGGACAGCAGAGAATGAGATGGTTGGATGGCATCACCAACTTGATGGACATGAGTTTGAGTAAGCTCTGGGAGTTGGTGATGGACAGGAAAGCCTGGTGTGCTGCAGTCCATGGAGTCGCAAAGAGTCGGACATGACTGAGCGACTGAACAACACAACTTCCACTTCACACTTCATCAAGATACCTCTGTTCCCCTTCCTTCCAATCTCCCAAGCTTCTCCTTTCTTTCCCTTTTTATTTCTGTAATAATCATACCAATGCCCTAAACTCTCTTGCCTGTAAATGCTTTGATCACACCTGTGTGGAAAAACTGGGATTTTTACAGAGCCAATTTTTTAGTCTGTGATTTTACATTCATTATTGTGTCTATTGTATTAGGAGCTGAGTTCTCCCTTAGTCTGTGAGCTCCATGCCATCACGAAGTAAGTGTGTTTTTGTTGATTGCAAGTCTATCCCCAGTGTCTAGAAAAGGATCTGGTGGAGTATGGGCTTAATAAATATTTTTTTAATGAATGGAAAATCTACAGAGCCCCAGTTGCCTCATTTTTTTGAATTAGGGAGCATAATACAGACTTTAGACTAAGACTGTGAAAGTTAAATGATATCTGTGCAGGTAAGGAACCCAACACAGAATCTGGCGTGAAGTTACTGCTCAATATTGTCTTGGTTCCAGTTTTTCCTTCTTCCCCTGTCTTTTCTTCCATTTTATAACTAGCAACTATTTACTTGCCTGCATGAGTGTGTGGGTGTTCGTGGTCCAGATACTGGTCTTGGCAGATGAAAACAGTGAGTAGTGGTCTAGGGAGAGGTGGAGGCTTGTTGTCGACTTCTGGGGAGGTTCTTTCTTCACAGCCACTGTGCCCAAAGCAGGTGCTTCTGTCAGGGGTAAGTGACAGGCAGATCATCTGCTCAGAACAACTGGAGACCTTTGTTCTTGGGAGGACGGGTGGAGAGGCCAGAGTCCAGGATTGCAGAGAACGGAGGTTTTCAGGAATCAGAGGATGCCTTGGGAAGAAGCAATTTTATTGGCCTCGACCTTCAACCTCAACTATGAGATCTGTCGGTGAGGCTTTTGAGTCCGGAATCCTGCCTCTCAAATGTTCAGATGTGGGCACTCCTCCAGCTCCACCTTTATTCCAATGTGTGGGTGGCTGTCCCAACTGACGTATTTACATGCTGACCTTATCCTTTGATCTGTTCACATGCACACGCAGGTGATTTACCAAGACTGTAATGAGTAACTTTTAGGATTATATTCACTTGGGGAACTTGGGAAAAATATAAATGTCCTGGTCTCATCTCTCCAGCTTCTGACTGGATAGGTCAGGTTCAAAGCCCAAGAATCTGCATGCTCACAAAGCACTGTTCTTACTGATGGAGAGTGGTCACAGTTCGTAGCAGCAGACCAGGGGACCCTGCATTTCATCCTCTCCATTGGTCTAGGTCTCCCAAAGGCAACCTCCTGAGGTATATACCACAGTGACATTCACAAAGGTGGGAGGTGAATTTATTACACCTTACTTAGGGCTTTCCCCGTCTCTCACGAAGATCCTGGCGTGCCCTACCAAGAGGAGGTACTAAAATTTCCTATGTGCAATTTTCAGCTTCTATTCTGTGATTCTTCTGTTTCTGATGTGCCCCACCCCCAAGCTGAGGACCAGTCTGGAGTCCCTGCCTGGATAGATTTCCCAGAAAGGACCACCTGAGAGTCAGACCTCCATGCTGTCCTGGGTTAGTGCTGCACGGAGTGAAGAGACAGGGCTTCACTGTCGAAAAGAGACAGGCATATGAATAGCTGACATTCGTCAGCCCACAGAAGACTTCTACCTCCCTCACACCTCCTGGAAGTTCCTGGAAGTGAAACTGAACTGGTCTTCTTCTAACACCTCTTTAATTTTAATTTTGTTGTTGTTCAGTTGCTAAGCTGCATCTGACTCTTTGCAACCCCATGGACTGTAGCCTGCCAAGCTCCTTTGTCCATGGGATTTTTCAGCCAAGAATACTGGAGTGGGTTGCCATTTCCTACTCCAGGGCATCTTCCTGGTCCAGGGATTGAAGCTACATCTCTTATAACACCTGCATTGGCAGGCAGAGTCTTTACCACTGAACCACCAGGGAAGTCCCTTTAATTTTTTAAAAATATTTTTGTTTATTTGCTGTGTTGGGTCTTTTTAAAAGTAATTTTTAAATTTTATTTATTTATTTCTGGCTGTGTTGGGTCTTCGTTGTTGCATGGGCTTTTCTCTAGTTGTGGCAAGTGAGGGCTGCTCTTATTTCTCATTGGGGTGGCTTATCTTGTTGTGCTGCATAGGCTCCAGGGTGAGAGGGCTTTAGGAGTTGCGGTTCCCAGGATCTAGGGCACAGGTTCAATATGTGGCACACGGGCTCAGTTGCTCCGAAGCACGTGGGATCTTCCTGGATCAGGGATTGAACCCATGTCTCCTGCGTTGGCAGGTGGTTTTTTTTTTTACTACTGAGTCATCAGGGAAGCCCCTGCCCCTTTAACTTTAATAACTGCCTATAAATATGGTTTCTAGCAACATAGTTCAGTCTGGTTGTTCCTGTCTGTCCACATTTCCTGAGATTCTGGGTGTTTAGCTTGTCCTCCAAGCATGCAGCTCTTCAGTAAAACCAAATCATTTCTGGGACTTCCCTGGTGGTCCAGTGGGTAAGAATTCATCTGCCAATGTAGGGTACAGGGGTCTAATCCCTGATCCGTGAAGATTCCACAGATCTAGAGCCCGTGCTCCGCCACAAGAGAAGCCACCTCAGTGAGAAGCCCACACACAGCAATGAAGACACAACACAACCAAAAATAAATTAATTAATTAATTTAAAAAAGAAACAAATCAAATTCTGGGAGTTTCTTGGTGGTCCAGTGGTTAGGACTCCGCGCTTTCAGTGCTGTGGGTCAGGGTTCAATCCCTGAGCAGAGAGGTAAGAACCTGCAAGCCACATGGTGCAGACAAAAACACAAAAACAAAAAATGCTTTCAACAAGCTTATGAAAGTAACATTTCTGGCAGCTGCCATATTTTACTTAATTCCTATTTGGGCAGATATTAATAGCACTTGTTTTCCATGCTTTGTTTCTAATCCTTTGAAAAGTTTGTAAAGTAGATATTATTTCCACCATGTGGATGAGAAAGCAGAAATTCAGGGATAGATAATGAGGCTTGCCCAGGGTCATGGAGTTTAGAATCCAGTTCTGTAAGGATGCAAAGCCTAAACTCTTTTTTTTTTTCCCTACCTACTGGGTTAGGACGTGATTATCATCTCATTTCTTTCTCTCATTCCTTTCAGGTTAACCCACAAGCTTGTTTACTTCCTCTGTTCTTACAGGCTACTCCCAAAGATTGAACCTGTGTGGTATTTGACTTAAGATTGTCTTCTCAAATAAGTGTCCTTAAATGGTCATGTACCATCCTAATTGATAAGAAGTGGAGGATGAGTTCTTGAAATCAGTTCAGAGCACATTTACAGAAGCTCTTCTTTGAATAGTTTAAGCACCGCATCCCCCAAAGCGATCCTTTATGATTTAACGCTGGTGACCTCTACTAGTTGTCAGGCTTTTAGTGATAAGATGTTTAATTTCCCATCTGGAAAGGTTCCTAGATTGAAAGTTTGGGTGAAAGGTAAGGAGCATGTACACCAAGACTTATGCTTGTGTCCATGAGATATCAGGACACAGGAAGGGGGAAGACCCTTTCTTTTTCTATCCCCCAGGACCTGTTCCAGTCTGCTGCTGATGCCACTAACAAGAGTTTTGGAGGTTGTGACAAAGATGTTTTGCCTTTATTATTGCACCTAATGGCTTATAATTTTGAGTACATATTGCACACCCTCTCCAACCTATGGAAAATCACAAGGTCAATGATGTTTAAATGACTCTTTAACTCATGAGGAGTGGAAATAAGAATTCATACAAATTGTCTATTTTGCTATTCTAAGTTTTTTACTTCCCTCTGGAATGAATAATTTTATGTACTATATTTTATCCTACTAAGATCAAGCGAGAGAGGTTTCATTTGGTGAAACCAATGTCTGAAGCAAAAACAAGAAAGATGTCTTTCATCAGCAGCGCCTTCCAGCAGATAAACCAAGATCGTCTGGGTTTACCTTTGTGATCTTGAAAGGAAAAGAAGGCTTTACACAAAGAGGGGGTGTTAGCCAAAAGAAAACCCGGAATTAACAAGGTGCATGTGGAGCTCTGTACTGTGTTCCTTTTGGAACACAAAGGCCAGCCACAAACAGTCATAATCTCAGATATTCCATCTATAAGGCAGATGGGATAACACCTGCCACAAGTCTTTATTGAGCAATAAAGCAAGTCATGGCATGCTGCCATCCTTAGCAAACAGGAAGAACCACGTCAGAGTTTCATTATCACAGATTAACGAAATCTTCACCTTTGCATTGTCCTTGTATTAAAAATAAATCACTGTTATTATATCAGCAACTTCTTGAAGAATTTAAGTTTCTGGATTTTCCCAGCACCTAGTTTATATATATATAAATATATATACATGTGAAAGTGGAAGTTGCTCAGTCATGTCTGACTCTCTGCGACCCCATGTACTATACAGTCCATGGAATTCTCCAGGCCAGAATACTGGAGTGGGTAGCCATTCCCTTCTCCAGGGGATCTTTCCAACCCAGCGATCAAATCCAGGTCTCCCACATTGCAGGCAGATTCTTTACCAGGTGAGCTACTAGAGAAGCCTATATATACATACATATATACGAATGTATATATTTAATTGGAGGAAAATTGCTCTCCAGTAGTATTGTGTTGGTTTCTGCCATACAACGTGAATCAGCCATAATTATACATATATCCCCTCCCTCTTGAGCCTGCCTCCCCTCCCCCGACTCCACCCCTCCAGGTCTTCACAGAACACCAGGCTGGGCTCCCTGGGTTATATAGCAACTTCCCACTAGCTATCTATTTTACGCATGAGAGTGTATATATGTCAATGCTACTTTCTCCATTCATTCCACTCTCCTTCCTCCACTGTGTCCACAAGTCAGTTCTTTACAAATGCGTCTCCATTCCTTCCCTGCAAATAGGTTCATCAGTACCGTTTTTCTCAATTTCCTGTACATGCATCAGTATACGATGAACTCCGTATAACCTTGTTTACAGAGTGAAGTGAGCACCTGGTTTTGTTAGTGACCAGAAGAACCATCTCATTCTTACTCTTTCACAGGCTTTGTATTTAAATCTTATGCCAGAAGGCTTCTTTAAAGTCACAGTTTTCTTCCTGGAACACTTAATTGGGTTGAATTTTTAAAAGTCTGCATGCTTGTCCTTTTTCCCCAAGACATTTCATTAATTCCCATCTTGAAGGTTGGTTACATTATTTCCCTATTATTTTCTTTGATAAAGTTTCCCTTTCCAGGGTCTCAAGAGTATTTTGGTCTTTTAGGATTAAAATGCAGACATCTGTCTCCTTTCATTGCAATCAATAATCAGCATGCCCCTCCATTTTTCCTGCTATATCTCTTCCAACCCGTTCTTGAACCACCTCCTTTAAAACATACACGCTGGCTCCAGGCCAACACCCTTCTGACTGTTTGTGGGTGTAGCTCAGTGCTAGACGTTTGCCAGTCAACACTGTGGATTTTATGTAATGACCCTGAAGCCCATAGACATTTGTAGGTCAGGTCAGTTGTCCTTATACAGCCATCTGGAGGGGATTGGTTTCAGGACTCCCTCGGGTACCAAAAGCCATAGATGCTCAAGTCCCTATATAAAATGGCATAGTTTTTGTTTATAACTTACACACACCCTCTTGTGTGCTTTAAATCATCTTTAGAGTACCTATATATCTAAAATAATGTACATATTATGTAAATAGTTGCCAAGAAGTGGCAAACTCAAGTTTTGCTTTTAGGAAATTTTGGAATTTTTTTCTTTGAATATTTTTGCTCTGAGGTTGATTGAATCCTCAGATGTGAAACCCTCAGAATCAACCGTAATCATTTCGAAAGATCTGGAAGAGAAATGACATTCAAGGAGAAAGCAAAAAGGAACAACAATGTTTCCCAAGATTCCAGTTTGCGCAAAGTAGAAGGGGACAGGGCTTCCCTGGTGGCGCGGTGGTAAAGAATCCACTTGCCAAGGCTGGAGATACAGGAGACGCAGGTTTGATCCTTGGGTCAGGAAGATACCCTGGAGAAGGAAATGGTAACTTGGTCCAGTATTCTTGCCTGAAAAAAATCCCATGGACAGAGAAGCCTGGTGGGCTACAGTCCGTGAGGTTGCAAGGAGTCGGACACGACTGAGCAACAGAGCACAGAAGAGAATAGAGCATGGGATGTATATCCTCATAGATACACTTAAGAATTTGCTTTGGGCGGTTTTAGCCTTCCCTTGCCCTTCAAGATTCATCCCTCGTCTTTTCTAGATCATCCTGGGAGATAAACCCAAACACAGTACCTTAAGCCTCCCTCCTGCGTTCCCTCCCAGCCGTTTAGGTCATCACACTAAATGCTCGGCTGGGCTCCCTGTGTTATTTAGCAACTTGCCACCATCTCTTTTACATATGATGGTGTATATGTGTCAGTGCTGCTTTCTCAATACCTTCCCCACTGTGCCCACAGGTCTGTTCTCTCCTAAGTTCATCGGTACCATTTCTCTAGATTCCACATATATGCGTTAAGATACTTGTTTTTCTCTTTCTGACTTGTTGTCCAGTCGCTCAGTCATGTCCGACTCTCTGCGACCCCATGGACTGCAGCATGCCAGGCCTCCCTGTCCTTCAAGTAGGTGATGCCATCCAACCGGTTTTTCTAACTTCACTCAGTATAAGAGGCTCTAAGTTCATCCACCTCACTACAACTGGCTCAAATTTGTTCCTGTTTTGGCTAAGTAATATTTCATTGTATAAATGTACCACAACTTCTTTATCCATTCATCTGTCGATGGACATCTAGGTTGCTTCCATGTCCTGGCTATACTTACTATTTTTCTGTACTTGTCCCCAGAAACAAACTCTGGCTATAAAGTTATAGATCGGGGGTTGAGGGTAGGGTCTACCAATATTGGATACCTGGAAATGGAAATTTAAGGATTTAGCTGAATTTCATATACAGTCAAATAAAATAAATTTCTTAAATTTATTCCTAGTGTTAAAGCAGGGAATATCCTTCATCCATTTAGATAAAACTATCATATGATGTTTTAATCTGGGCCAAGATCTAATCTGGTCCAAGATCTAATTTGGTCCAGATGGAGCAGAAGCACATGCTAAGGGAAGAAAAAAGACTGTTTAATTTCTATTTCTCTGCTGAAAATAGGAAAATGGAGGTTTTTTTTTTTTTTTTTTTTTAAGCCTTCTAATTAATGCAGGACTAGAACAATGCCTGGTTCATATCAAGCACTTCATTAATTGTTGCTGTGGTTTACTTGCTCAGTCATGTCCAACTCTTTGTGACCCCATAGACTGAAGCCTGCCAGGCTCCTCTGTCTATGGGATTTTCCAGGTGAGAATACTGGAGTGGGATCTTCTCCAGGGGATCTTCCCAACCCAGGGATCAAATCTTCATTTCCTGCATTGGGAGGCAGATTCTTTACCACTGAGCCACCAGGGAAGCCCACTCCATTAATTAATAGTACATAAAATGTTTTACTTCTGAAGGGACCTCCTCCAGGACAATTCAGTATTTTCAGCCTCATACAGACTGTCTCTTTTCAAGACCTTTATTTTTCCTAGTAGTTCAGTAACCGTAGTTTCCGAAACCCAAGCTACTGCTCTGCTAGGTAATTACTCAGTATCCTGAGATACTTGAAATTTCTACTTAGAAAAATGCTAATGATGTGATCTCTGAATCAAAACTCGGGCAACTCAAGGAAACTTATATACCTGAACATCTCACGTTTAGAAAAATAATTATTAACAGTAATACTAGCCAAGACTTACCCTGCCCTGTGTCCTGAGCCCTGTGGGTAAGTGACATGTATGTCTTAACCCATTTAATCCTCACAACACTCTTGCAACCTAACACCATTCTTGTTCCCATTTTGTAGGTGAGAACACTGAGGTGCAGACAAGTGTCCTCAAGTCATGCAGTACATGGATGTGGGAAGCTGGGCAGTTTGACTGCACAAACACAAACCTCCCTGAAACTGCATCAGAATACCATGTCAAATCACCCGATTGCCCTCTCTGTTGTCGAGGAAAATGGGAGGTTGGAGCAGTTTCCTTTTCTCATTTCTGTCTGTTTTGACTACTTTCTGGATGAGTTCTGATTTCTTCTTCTCCTGCTCCCAGTACTTCTGGCCTCCCAGTTTCTGAGACAGCCCCAGAGTTACCACCTTCCACTGCTAAAATGTCAGGGTCTGGACACTGAAGCCTACACCTTGCTGAAGCCAGCTTCTTTTGTAAAGTCACACAAAATTCCATTCTTGGATCTAGTTCTTCTTGGAAATAAGGAAAAAAAAATCATAAACCAAGATTTCTCCTAGACTGATGTGATCAAAGAAACCAAATTCAGAATGTTTTTAGAATGTTGTGCTCAGTGACCTGAAGTTCTAGGCGCATAGATTTAGAAAAGATTCCCAGGATAGCCTCCAGCCCAAAGTCACTGCTGGCAGGATACTCCCCTCCCCACTAGCCTGTCCCACCTCAGGTGATGTTTTTCCAGCCTCTGCAGAAGTAAAGTGACACAGAATGGTGGTCTTAGAATATTGTTTTTATCTTGCTGTTTTACTTTTCTGTTGAATATGAGGTATGTTGATACATAGGGAAGACTGTGCATCAGTGGAAAACTAGACATTATCTAGATTCTAGAGACATTATCTAGATTCCAGTGACCTGATTCTAGCCTTTTACGGCCAGGTGGGCTATTTCACAGAGGTGAACATTGTAGATAACTGAAAGAGACAGAAAATAATTCTTATCTGTAAACTTGCAAATGAATGCTGTCCAATACAGGGGATATCCTTCTTCCCTGTGATAAAAAAATGTGAAAGGAAGTTTCTTTGGGGTACAGTTCTCGGTTGACAGTTATCTTCTACTGTCTTCTGACTTTCATTGTATTGAGACAATGAGTGTTAATAATTGATTTAGTAATTGTTTCTGCCTTTGATTTAGTCATTGTCAAAAGACATGAATTTTCAACTGTGTGTCTAGAGGCTGTCATGATCTGCTCTGAGCAATACACATCTCCTCACCTAAGTCAACCTGCCACACCTTGGTGAACACTTACAAGACAATAGGGAGGTTTAGATATAGTCTGCGGTTGTGGTAATGGAATAAAGCTAAATGACGCATACTGGAGTCAAAGCTGTTCCCTGGCCCCAGTCAGGACCCAGTGGTCCTTCCCCGATGACACAGCCCCAGCCTGACTCTCTCTGGCAGCGGTGAACGTGCAGGGCCTCTGGGGCCCAGGCCTCCCAGCCGCCTGCCACCTTCCTTTGGATATATTCACTTCTGTTACCTGTATGCCTCTTCCTCAGGCCCTGTGACCCTGCATATCTGCCAGAAGTGCCTCTTCTGTGACAAGTTTCTCAACTAGAGCAACATATTTCACCTTCGTCAAGGACTAAATACAGGCAGAGTGCAAACCAAAATGCTAGAACCAGAACCATTTTTTTTCCTTCTCAGAAAAGGCTATTCTTTTGCTATTTCTTCCTCCTTATTTCTGTTATTTGTCTATGAGTTCCGTTTCTGTTGTTGTTTCTGAGTCATTCCATGTACAAAGCAAAACATTAAAAATTTTTCTCCATAAGGTGTACTTATCAGTCACAAAATCCTACATCTTTACCAAGCAAACCTATGTTTCAATTCAAAAAAGTAATAACCTCTTTATTGAGATACCAAATAAAATTTTCTGTTGAAAAAATACTCAATTTTTCTTGTGTGTTTGTTCCTTTGATTAATGAATGTACATTTTGTAAACCTTGCATATTGCCCAAAATGTAAAAACACTGAAATGGTTATACAGAAATAATTGAAAAATTCTAGCTCATTATTCATCCATGCTAATTTATTTCCCAAGAAGTTAAATGCTTTTCTGGAAAATTAATATTTTAACTTGAGGGTGAAAACATCAAAAAACATGATGAGATGACAACTCCTTCGGGTTCCCATTACCCCACAGCAGGGAAAGATTATTATCAGCTTTTTCTAATCTTTCCAGAAAAGTTGTATGTGTATCTAAGCCAATGTAGTTATTTTTCTCCTTACTTTCACATGAATGATGAGCTATTGCATTCATTACTATTTTGTCATTTCACTTTTCTTCACTTAACAATAATTTATCATTATTTACTAAATAGTAATAATATATTTAGAGCCCTTTATCACAATGAAAAGATATTCCTCCTTTTTTCAATCTAGTTAATATTATTACAGGTGAATATACTGGTGTCCCATAATACACTTCCAAGCCCTTTATCACAATGAAAAGATATTCCTCCTTTTTTAATCTAGTTAATATTATTACAAGTGAATATACTGGTGTCTCATAATACACTTCCCTTCTCCCCTTTTAATGAAGTTTAAATAGCTTCCAATCCTTTGTGCCTTGAAACTTTGCTCTAATGAAATACATTTACACAAGTCAGTTCCCAGGCATGCAAGTATATCAGTAATACATATTTCTATCAGACAAATCTATAGGTGGAAAGATATACACATTTGTAATTTTGAAAATCCTCAATTTTCCTTCCTAGCCATGAAGACAATGTACACTCTCACCAAGAATCTTCAAGACTGCCATTGACCCATTCCCAGAGAACAAATTCTATTATCACACATTTAGATTACTTTCTACTCTGAAAGTGAAGTCGCTCAGTCGTGTCCAACTCTTTGCGACCCCATGGACTGTATCAGGCTCCTCCGTCCATGGGATTTTCCAGGCAAGAGTGCTGGAATGGATTGCCATTTTGGAGCTTCACTGTACTTTTAATATGCATTTCTCTTATGAGTTAATTTAAGCATTTTTTTCATATGTCTGAGTCATTCATATTTTTCTTTCTCTGAATTCCCTGTTCACATTCTTCACCCATTTTTTCCTCAGGTTTTTGACTTATCAATTCGTATTGGTTCTATATAAATTAGGAAAAGTAGCTTTGATGAATTGCAATATTTGTTCTAGATTATCAGCTGTCTTTTGGCTTTGCTTATATTGCTTTACTTTCCATGCCTAAGGTTAGTTTTATGCTGTCAATTCACTTTTTTATGACTTCCAGATTTTCTGTTACTTTAGAAAGGTTTAAAGTTATAAAGTAAGTTTTACATGTTTTCTTCCGGTAATTTTGCAGTTTCATTTTTCATATTTGCCTATTGATACATAAATACATTCATTACATATTGATAGTTATTCTAGTCCAACTTAGTTTTACCTTTGAAAAGAATAATTTCAATATTATTAAATATTCATGTTTCTTCTTGTATGAAATGCTATTTTTATAATAAATTCTCATATGAATTAGGCACTAATTCAAACTGTCTCTTCATGCTGATTATGTTACTATAGTTAAGATTTTAGAGCTAGATTTTATTCTTTGCACATAATTTAATCTCATTTTCCACTTAAAAAACCATTCTATTGGTTCTTCTTTAATTTCCAAATAAATTTAGAATCACCTATACTAGTTAAAAAAGGTATTTTTTCCCTCTAGGATAGGATTTACCATATAAATTATTTAGGAAGCCTAATGCCTTTATATGTATTTTTCTTATTAGTCAAGAACAAGGTAGGTGACTCCATATGTTTAGGTATTGTTAAGTAATTTTCAAAAGTGTTTACAGGCATATTCTATATGTCTTACACATTTATTGAATTGTTAGATTAATGTAATCTTAGGTATTTTATTTTTATTCTACTATAAATGTGGCCTTTTACTCACATGTGTCTTCTAAATGGTTGTTGTATCACAAAAACTCTTGATTTCTATACACCTACTTTCTCTACTACTATTTGTTTTTATTTGAGTCTCTTGGATGCATATCTATAGCCTCTGGAATTGCGACAGTCTTTCCTCCTTTTCAATTTTTTTTGTTTTACGGCATGCTGCATGGCTTGTGGGATCTTAGTTCCCAGATCAGGGGTCAAACCTGGGCCCTCGGCAGTGAAAGTGCAGAGACCTAACCACCAGACGCCCAGGGAATTCCCCTTCTTTCCAATTTTTGACTTTTCGTTATCTCACTGTGTTGACTAACATCTTCACTACAATAACCAAGAAGGACAACAGTGGTCATTCTTTCCTTCTTTTTGATATAATTATGTATTAGCTTTCTCCACTAAGCAAGTATATTGATTTTTGGACTGAATTTTAATTTTTCATCCAGTGACTGAATTTGGAGATTTGGAGAAAAGTCTATTGGAAAGACAAATATTGAATCAGCATTCTTTATTCCCAGTGGCAGATTGTTCAATGGGACTGTTGTTGAAGTTTCAAAGGACATGCAAACTCAAGACATTTTTCAGCACAATTCATCAAAAAATGAGAAAGGCTCTTTTTTTGCACACATCTGTTTTATTTAGCACAATTTCTCCAATCTAAAAATTAGATTTTCTTATTTACAGATACTTCTAGAAATCCCTAAAATGTCTATTTAGGTTTTTCTGTTTTAGGCAGACATCACACTGACATGATATTAAAACACCTCTCTGGAGTCAAGACAGTGAGTGATAAGTGATAGTTGCTCAGTTGTGTCCGAATCTTTGTGACCCCATGGACTGCAGCCTACCAGGCTCCTCTGTCCATGGGATTCTCCAGGCAAGAATACTGGAGTGGGTTGCCATTTCCGTCTTCAGGAGTCATGACAGGAGTAAGTTTATTGCCTCTCCTGGGACCACTGGAAATTGGCATGAATGTCATTCTGTGGCCACACAGGAGTGTCTGAAGCTACTCCTGAGGTAGAGGTTCAACAACAAAGCTCAGCAGAGCACAAAGTGAGAAGTCATCTTGAAAAAAATTAAGTGGTGATATTAACAGATAATAGCTAGCAAATAATACTGTGTTCTCAGGAGAGAAAAGGAGCCCTTACAAATGGGACCAAGTCTTACAATTTTCTCAAGGAACTGTATGTTTTAAAGAAATATATTTAATGGAAGAAGGACAACGGTTCATGTGACAAAAAATGTCCACTGTGTTGCCTATTTTGGTAAAATAAAACAAATATCTAATAAAGGAACAAGGTCACTTCAGTTAGTATTTTTGTTCACAGCTGGGGAACATCAACTTAAGGATGACTGGGTTTTTTTCATGGTTTGTTTCCACACCATGTGCGTATCCTTGTAAGCGATCAAAACCAGAATTTTCCAGTCATGGCTATTCACTGGAGTTCCCCGACATGGGCTGTTGAATTGAGATGATAGCCCTGGTCAGCTGCATCTAGGTCAGTTGGGCACATAGGTATCTAGTCCAAAGCTGACCTTTCCTGGTTTTGAAAATGTTCGTTGGAATCTAGACCTGTGAAGGGTGTTAAGATACGACACTCAGTATATATGTGAGTGTGACCAGCAGAGTCCTTGCTCAGAGGCTGCAGTGGTCGACAGAGGTTAGAGCTTTGCTCATTAGACGTTCTTTGGTTCCTCTGGGTGTGGCCTATATTGGTTCTGACTTGTAACAGCAGAGTTCTGTACTCTCTTTCGGCATGCGGCTGAGTAGATAATGTATATGCTTCTCATTAGGAAAATGCCAGCAATGGCTGCAAAGTAACTTCCATAAACTAAAAACTAGAGAAAAACAAATAGAGTGAATTAGACACACATGAAATATGACTGTCCTTAATAATACACAGCGATGCTTGTGTATTCACTTGATTTACTTGGATTATGGGGTTACTGAGACTTAGGGTCTTAATACAGATCTTTTAGATTTGCATAAAACTTCCTTCTCCCCTTTTAGAAGAACCAGGTGTGAAAGGATAAGCTATGCAGTAACTAAGAGTGTGGGCTCTACAGTCAAGATTGCTTGGGTTAAATTCTAGCAGATACCACTAATGGTAAAAAACAAACACACTAAATCCCACTGATGTATGTGTCCATTTTTGGAGAACAGTGCATATATAGTGTCTCCAGGAATGGATTATAAACACAGGTTATTTTTCACCTGCCTTATCCCCTTTATTTCGGAACCATATGTAAAACGTGATGCTGTTCTAATTTCAAGTCTCTCAGTGCTAAAGGGAAAAGGGAAGTAGACTCGGTAAGCATGTGCTCCTCCCCAGTGGCATCTTAGTAAACCTGGGCCCTAGACCACAGGAGGAGGAGGAGGCATAAGGGGGACACAATGGTAAGCGCCACTTGATGGGGCTTTAGGAGCCAAAGCGAATGCTAACCTATAATGATTACTGCTCAAACTCTGCTTGATTTTACAGTTGGCAATTAAAGGAATGGCTTATTTTAAAATTTGCCTAGCCAAGGAATTCAAGACATTAAATACTGGCAGTGGTTAGGCTGAACAAAGCCCTTTCATTCTACGTTCCCCCAATTACATGAATAGGTAAGTGGAAGTATTGCAACATACCTGAATGCTGATTGGAAGCCCCAGTCCTCCCTGATCTACTACGATTACAGTTATAATAGTCTGAATCACCAGGGCAATGAAGGTGTTGATTCCAAACACCAGGGCATAGCGTTCCACACTCAGATTAACAGCGATCTGAAACCTGTCATTCAACACATAATAACTTTTAAAACATGAACATACATGGGATTCTTATCTTTAAAAGACAGAGACTGAAGAGAAAGTGTCTTACTAACAACACTTTTGGTCTAAATCTCCTCCAGTATAGACAAACAGGTAGAGCAGAGAAAAAACATATACATACTTAAAGGCTGAATTAAAATGTAGTTACAGGAAATACGGCAAAATTGCTCCTATCCAATTTAATACTTTCGGAAATTAAACCTAAATGTTCTAGTTCTCATAACTTGAGAATATGGCAGGCTATCTGATCTTAGATACTGTTTCACAGTGTATTTTTTATGAAAATCAGCAGTATCCGACCTAAGGAATTTTTGGGTCAGCTATTCATTTTATTGTTGACTCTATCGGCAGTTTTAAAGTTTTGTAGGTGAACTGTTCTTTGGAAGATCCAAACCATGACTGGTGGTATAACTGAGTGAATCTATAACTAACTTCTTTTTTTTTTTTAATAACTATATAAATTTTGAAGTCTTATTACAAAACACTTCTGAAAGGCTGGCAAATATATGATATTTGCAGTTCTTCCTTGGAATGAAGGTAAAAGGCTTTGGGTTCTGAATAGTCCTGAAATGAAAAGAAATAATGTCATTCTACCTTAACAAAATACATTAAAAAAACCTCAAGACACATGAGTTTGATACATTAACCTGATTCCGTTCAGTGGAAAAAAAAAAAAAAAGAGCATGCCACAAATTTCATCTCTTTCCTATGTTTCATGATCTTTTCTCAGGGTCTTTATATTTCTGTGTTTTGTCAATTACTTATCAAGCATTTTTCACAGATTAAAACCTAAAATTTCATACTACTTCTTTCATGTGTTTGAAATTCAAATGTTTCTTATCTCTTTCAGTGAAACCAAATCATATTTCCTACACTCAACTTTCTCTGCACTTAAATATGGAACCAAATTCTTTTAATCATTAAAAAAATCACTGGGATTTATAGTTTCCCGTGATTTTTGCATTTACTTTTTTTTCAGTAGCCAACTTGTTATGACGGGCTGAGAATATTTTGTTTCATACAAAAGTATATGCCTGGAATTGCTTTAGCAACCAAGCGAAATTAGAGACGAAATCTCAATCACAAATCAAATTCCATCATACTATGCAAACCGGAAAATTGCTTGAAATAAAAATTATAAATGACACTGTGACATGCCTTTGGTTTATGAACTTACAAAACATTTTTCCTTGCTGACTAATATCAGCAATATTCGATGGATAAACAATTGAATGAAAAGATGGCTTAACTGTGCCTAATTTAGTATGAAGTAGTCAACATTTACTATTGCATTGATTAAAATCCTTCCAAAGTTCTCAATGGAATTATAGGAATACAGAAAAGAGAACATGGTATTGTTTCAGGAGTGAGAAGAAATGCTAAGTAATACTTACACTGCTATGGTGATAAGGAGCATGTAGACAGTCTTGAATATCAAATAGCCAGTGTAGCACGCCCATATGTTGGTCGTGTAATGCATGAGAAACAGAGAGCCTGCATTGACAACTGAGAAGATGGCCAGAGCCAACTCTCCCAGAAGATCCCAGTTGACTTTCACATAACCCACCGCAAAGGCAGCCAGGGCCCCTACAGAAGAAACATTAAGGAAGATCCAACACATCCAGTGAAATGTTAACATGCTGTCTTAAGAATTCAGGTTTCAGGCAATTCTGAAAGAGGAATATATTACTTACACAATTTGTGAAAATAATGTGACCCGCCTAAATGGGGATTTATCCACTTCTCAAGCATGTTTTCCCTTGGCTACTCTTTAATTTCTATTCTTTCAAACATTTAGTTGTCACATTTTAAATTAGCATCAACTATATGCCAAACACTGTTCTATGCATCAGAAAGGTTCCAGAGGGACCAGAAAGGTTCCTAATCATCAGAGTGGGGAAAAAAGATACATAAACTCAGTTGCTTAATATAACAAGCTCAGGGCAGGGATAGATAAAGATGAAACAATTGTTCTGGCAGTACACTTAGCCTGTTCATATATGCCTTTCTTTGTTGTTTTTCTCAGCAGTATGTTACAGATATATTGCACTGGGTAGTAAGTTTTAGTCATTAGTACTAATCTTCATCTTTCTTCTAATCTCCATCCCAGTGTCTTCAAGATTTGGCTTAATCTACTTCAGGTTTGAGGTGAACAAGTTACAGAATTTAAGAGATTGAGTAATTGACAGAAATTAGGGTTAGTAATTATAGTTCTCTTTAAGGAAGTGAGAGGTATTTATGTTTTGAATTACTGAGATTTGACTAACTTTTCCATATGTGATGTAGGCAAGAACCATTACTACAAAAGAAATAAAATTACTTTTCTTCTCAGAACTTGAAATGTGGAATAAATAATTTCAGTGAACCAATTCCAAGACTGCCCTGGTTTCTAGGAGTTTAAATGTAAGTCTTCTTAAAAGGGAAACAATAGTACAATGGATGCCACATGAAGTTTCTGAAATTTTTTTGTAAAGGAGGTTGTGGAAATCTCCTACTTCCTAGAAAATATCTTCAAAGTCTTAGCTGAATTTAAGTTTCTGTTAACCAGGATATAAATATTTATTGCAGAGTGAACTTCAAAGGCAGACTTCTGATATTAGAATCTTGACTCTCAAATACCTTCCACTTCTGATTTCAATCTCGTAAGAAAGCTAATTTTGGAAATGTGTGGTGTAGAACCTGGAATTGGTTAAAGACCGGGACTAGCTAAATCAAATTCTTTATTAACAAAAACCCTTCCAGTGAAAATTTGGAAGTCTTACTATTTCAGTTCATTTTCTAAGATAACAGAACACCTTGTTTATATATTAATACACAATGTCCATTTTCTTTTTGATATTAAAAACAATCCTGAAAGAAAAGAGGGCACTATTAACACTTTTCTTGATGAGGAAACGGAATTTTAGGAATCTGGTTAGAATGTAATCACTTGGTGTTGAATCCTGAACTCTTGAGTTTCCTGTAACACATTAAACAGAAATGTCGTGTCTTTTTCCCCCATTGCCTTCTATTTCTGAAAATGGTTAATATGCCTTCTGAACAGACTTAATTTACCACTGTGGAGAATTCAGCAACTGGAGAAATGAATTTAGTTTGCAGGGGTGGAGGGGGTGGGGATTGGGCAAGAAAGGAAGATAGATCAATGTTTACTTACCTCCAAAGGTTGCAATAGCTTCTACTGCTCCATTATATACTGAACTCTGGGACGGTGCTTTGTAATCCCACAGGACTTGAACATAGTTCAAAACCTGGTTATAACCTGCTGTGGAAAAAGCCCACCATAGGGACCAGTAAAAAAGATGTTTTGAGGAGTAACACTGCTTCAAATCTTGTAACCACTGCACAAAAACTCTCAGAGCTACATTTCCTGGCTTTGGGTTGGTCACCTGGTCATCATCTGGGTTCCCTGAATCAGTGAACACTACTTTTCCCACTGGTTTGTGATTCTTTTGAGGTTCCTCTGAGACAGCGTCCGTTCCTGGTGGCTTTGGAAGGGCTTCTTGGCTGGGTTTTGCATGAAAAAACATGCTCTTCTTAGGCATGGGTAGGAAAAGTGAGAAGAGGAAGGCCACGGAGACAGAGGCCAAGGATATGACGTTGAGGTAAAAGTAGGACAGGCCGGCCAGGGATACCAAGAGCTGGGCCAGCACGGAGGCTGCCGTGTAGGCCACCAGCGTGACACTCCTGCAGTAGCCGCTCACCTTCTGGTAGTGCTCCGGGTTGACCACGCTGTAAATGTAGGCATAGTATGCCACCTCAGTGGCGGTGACCATCCCATAGAAGAATTCCAGCACCTGCATGGTCCTGACTCCTTGGCCAAACAAGAGCAGCAGCCAGCAAATGATGAAGCTAATGCCCTGGAGGATGATGACTGGCTTGTAGCGGACATAATCCGTGAGGACAAAGACTGGAAGCAGTAGTGCCAGGTAAGAGTAGGTCCACACGGGGAAGATCTCATTTGTGAGCTGCAGAGGTGGAAAATGGATTCTGTGACCACGAAGCACTGGGAAGTGAGGAGGGTTACCTTTCTCAGACTTGTGTATTACTAAAGTGTTGATCCATGTGGCTTGCCCAATATAAAACTTTGTATCTAATCAGATAGGGTGCCGTGCTTAGTCGCTCAGTCGTGTCTGACTCTTTGTGACCCCCATGGACTGTAGCTCGCCAGGTTCCTCTGTCTGTGGGGAGTTTCCAGACAAGAATACTGGAGAAGGGACCCACACCCTTCTTCAGGAGATCTTCCCAACCCAGGGATTGAACCCAGGTCTCCTGCATTGCAGGCAGATTCTTTACCATCTGAGCCAGCAGGGAAGCCCTGATTAGACAGGTATCTTCATATGACGAGAAAACAGAATAGAACACTGATTTTCAAGGAAACCCTAGGAAAGGACAACTCCCCCACCCCCTCAAAAACCCACTTTATACATCTACATGCATTTCAATACAAGAATATATCAGCTTCACGTGCACTCGGAACTTTGTGGGTTAGTTGCCAAGTCATGTCTGACTCTTTCAAGACCCTATGGACTGTAGTCCACCAGGCTCTTCTTATCCATGGGATTTCTGAGGCAAGAATAGTGGAATGGGTTGCCATGTCCTTCTCCAGGGGATCTTCCCGACCCAGGGATCGAACCTGCATCTTCTGTGTTGGCAAGTAGTTTCTTTTCCACTGAGCCACCAGGGAAGCCCAATGTGAACTACACTAACTGTATACACACTAGAGTCCAGGCATAGCTCATTTTATTGTGTTTTGCAGATACTGTGCTTTTTACTTTTTGTTCTTTTTATTCATTTATTTTTTACAAATTAAAGGTTTGTGGCAACCTGCATTGGGCAAGACTATTGGTGCCATTTTTCCAGCAGCATTTGCTCATTTTATTTAGTTTAGTTTGGTCATATTTTGGTAGTTCTTTCAATATTTAAAGCTTTTCCATTGTTATTATGTTTGTTATGGAATCTATGATCAATGATCCTTGATGTTACTATTGTAATTGTTTTGGCATTTTTTTAGCAATAAAATATTTTTCAATTAAGGTATATACTATTTTGTGGCATAATGCTATTGCATATTTAATAGTCTTTGAGCGAAAGTCATGCTCAGCTGAGACCATTACTTGCTCAGTCATGTCCAACTCTGCAACCCCATGGTCTGTAGCCCACCAGGTTCTTCTGTCCATGGAATTATCCAGTAAGAATACTAGAGTGGGTAATCATTCCCTTCTCCAGGGGATCTTCCTGACCCAGGGATCAGACCCAGGGATCGAACCCAGGTCTCCTGAATTGCAGGAGGATTCTCCACTGTCTGAGCCACCAGGGATTAGTATGGTATAAACATAACTGTTTTACGCACTTGGAAATAAAAAAAATTCATGTGACTCACTTTATTGCATTGTTTGCTTTCCTGTGTCTGTAACCAAGTAATGTCTCTGAGATATGCCTGCAAACTAGTTAAAAATTGTTCAACAGACTTGTGGGCTTTTCAGGCTATTAAAAAAAATACTATCCTTGTCTTGCCTGAAGATTAACAACACTTCATAAAGCAGCTACAGCGTTAGAAGAATTCAGCAACCTTTATCTTTGTGTTGATTCACTATCATGGCAAAAAAATAGCCCGTGCAAGTCTGAATGAACACACACAGGAAGACAGCAAAGAGTAAATCACCCGGCAGAATTAAGATGTGGGAACAGTAACGCATTTTGTCTCCTTCCTGGACAAATTGTATGGGCTTCCAACCCCGTTTCTCTTCAGTTCTGTTGATTTATCTGTTTACTCAATTCTCGGTCTCAGCATAATATGAGTTATCTCGTGGATTTAGTCAGAAATGCAGGGGACCTCACTGTTCATTCATGGAAAGCACTGAGGAAGTTGTTGGTCTTTGGGGCATGGTAGGTACAGGTGTAGGTCAGCCACAGCAGCCTCTCTTCTGTGCCCCTCTGCTTCCTCCAGCAACCTCAATGGGTTCCCGTGTCAGTGACAAGAGGGGAAGTTCAGTGATTTGAAAGGCTAGTGGGACTGGGCTGCACCTTTGCAGTCTAGCTAGTCCACAGCAGCTCCCTGGTGGCTCATACAGTAAAGAATCTGCCTGCAATGTGGGAGACCTGGGTCAGCAAGATTCCCTGGAGAAGGGCATGGCAACCCACTCCAGTACTCTTGCCAGAGAATTCCACGGACAGAGGAGCCTGGCAGGCTACAGTCCATTGGACTGCAAAGAGTCGGCCATCACTGAGCGACTAACACTTTTTCACTGGTCCATAATGGTTGCAGAAGTAGAGGCTTGGGGTTCGCTGGCCGATTCTGGACCGCTGTCTGTGGTCTGCTTTGTCTTAACAGTCACGTTCCTGTCTCGGAAACTCTGAAACAGACCTGCCCCTAAGTGATTTACAGTGCAGCAGAATAAACTTGCCCTTCTGTCCTTATTGCTTCATCACCAAATAAAACAGCATCAATGACCCTTTCAAGTGAAGCCTCACAGTCTGCAGTGTCTTTTTAGCTAGGACTGGAGACTACAGAACTAGCCTAGGGTAATTCTTCAACTGGGTCAGGGCACTTCCTTGTTATAAAAAAAAAAAAAAAAAAAAGCGGTGGACCTTTTGAATTAGAGAATTGGGACTTCCGGGGAAGATAAAGCTGGGAGATAAACTGTTAATGTCTCATCTTCTGATAAACAGTTTTTCAAAATTAAGTGTCCTAAGGAAAGGCTTCACTGGTGGCTCAGATAGTGAAGAATCTGCCTGCAATGCAGGAGACCTGGGTTCAATCCCTGGGTAGGGAAGATCCCCTGGAGAAGGGAATGGCAACCTACTCCAGTATTCTTGCTTGGAGAATTCCATGGACAGAGAAGCTGGGTGGGCTACAGTCCATGGGGTGGCAAAGAGTTGGACACGACTGAGTAACTAACACTCTCAACACTTTCAAAGAAATGCTACAATTAAAAAAAATATATTCTGCTTATACCCCAGCAAATTAAAAGTTTATTAGGACTAGATCCTGTGCCTGGCAGTGATTGTATTTTAGGATAAGTGTAACAGAATCAATGAGACTTGACATGTTCCCATGCATTAAGTCTAATGTTAGAACTCTGTAAAAGTGAAAATATTTATTATACATGTGATGTGTTTAGGTTTCCCATCTTTGCAAGTGTGAGGAGCGAAGAGTGGTTTGAACAGTTCTATAAAATAACAAATACCATGAAAATGGGATTCACTGAGGTCAGTATATTAATCTTATTTCCAGTTGAATGACACCCTGACTCTATGTCCTTGTGTAAGTCCTGTAAGATTAAACAACATTAAGGTTCGTATGGATATTAACTCACCTCTGCACTGGTCAGGTTTTTATCTGGTCCAGATAAATACACCATAAGAAAGGGTTCTGAGGGTCTCATCATGGAGAAAAATCCAAACAGGCAGAGGATCACAGTGGGATAAATCCAAGACTGGCTCTCTGAAGTCTGGAAACAACTCATGGCTGATCAAGTGAAAACAAAACCAAAATGAACTGAGGTTTATTCTTTCTGGCATTCTGGATATCATGAAGAGCTGATTTCTAAATGTTTTATGAGAGGACAAAGTTTCCTCTATCTCAAGCTGACCTGAAAAGGTGAGTGATTAACTGCTTTCAAATATTTCTTACGGAAGCCAGTCAACCCTACTTTATCAACAAACTTCTTACTCATTATTGCTGGGAGTAGAGGCCCACTTCATTAGTGCTCTCCATCATAATCCTGGTAATAAGTAGCTACTAATAAAGGGTAAGGGCACGGCAACCCACTCCAGTATTCTTGCCTGGAGAATCCCATGGACAGAGGAGCCTGGTGGGCTACAGTCCACAGGTTTAGAAAGAGTCAGACACAACTGAAGTGACTTAGCATGCAATAAAGGGTAAGGGCTTCCCCAGAGGCTCAGTGGTAAAGAATACTTATGTAATGCAAGAGGTGTGGGTTTGATCCCTGGGTCAGGAAGCTCTCCTGAAGGAGGGCATAGTAACCCACACCAGTATTCTTGCTGAGAGAATCCCACGGGCAGAGACACCTGGCAGGCTGCGGTCCATGGGGTCCCAAAGAGTTGGACATGACTGAAGCGAATGAACACGCACACAATAAATGGTAAACAATGGGCCAATGGACATGTGAAAGTAAGTAAAACATCAGCTAGTGAATCTCTGGTGTACAGGCATACCCCAGAGATACTGCGAGTCTTTCAGACCACCACAGCAAAGCAAATATTACAATAAAGTGAGTCACACACTTTTTGGTTTCCCATTGCATATAAAATTGTGTTTACATTGCACTGTAGTCTATTATCTCTGCAAGACCATTATGTCTAACAAAGCACTGTGCATAACTTCATTAAAAAATACTTCATTGCCAAAAAATGCTAACCACCATTACAGCCTTCTGTGAATCGTAATAATCTTTCTGCCACACTACCATCCAAGATCACTAGTCACAGGTCACCATGAAAAACATTATAAAAATGAAAAAGTCTGAAATATTGTGAGAATTACCAAAAGGTGACACAGAGACAGCTCAGTTCAGTTCAGTCACTCAGTCGCGTCTGACTCTTTGTGATCCCATGAACTGCAGGATGCCAGGCCTCTCTGTCCATCACCAACTCCCAGAGTCTACCCAAACCCATGTCCATTGAGTCCGTGATGCCATCCAACCATCTCATCCTCTGTCGTCCCCTTCTCTTTCTGCCCTCAAGCTTTCCCAGCATCCAGGTCTTTTCCAAAGAGTCAGTTCTTCACATCAAGTGGCCAAAGCACTGGAGTTTCAGCTTCAATATCAGTCCTTCCAATGAACACCCAGGACTGATCTCTTTTAGGATGGATTGGTTGTATCTGCTTGCAGTCCAAGGGATTCTTAAGAGTCTTCTCCAACACCACAGTTCTAAAGCATCAGTTCTTCGGCACTGAGCTTTCTTTATAGTCCAACTCTCACATCCATACATGACTACTGGAAAAACCATAGCCTTGACTAGATGGACCTTTGTTGACAAAGTAATGTCTCTGCTTTTTAATATGCTGTCTAGGTTGGTCATAACTTTCCTTTCAAGGAGTAAGCATCTTTTAATTTCATGGCTGCAGTCACCATCTTTGGTGATTTTGGAGCCCCCAAAAATAAAATCTGACCCTGTTTCCACTGTTTCCCCATCTATTTTCCATGAAGTGATGGGACCAGATGCCATAATCTTAGTTCTCTGAATGTTGAGCTTTAAGCCAACTTTTCACTCTCCTCTTTGACTTTCATCAAGAGGCTCTTTAGTTCTTCTTCACTTTCTGCCATAAGGGTGGTGTCATTGGCATATCTGAGGTTATTGATATTTCTCCCGGCAATCTTGATTCCAGCTTGTGCTTCCTCCAGCCCAGTGTTTCTCATGATGTACTCTGCACATAAGTTAAATAAGCAGGGTGACAATATATAGCCTTGACATACTCCTTTTCCTATTTGGAACCAGTCTGTTGTTCCATGTCCAGTTCTAACTGTTGCTTCCTGACCTGCATACAGGTTTCTCAAGAGGCAGATCAGATGGTCTGGTATGTCCATCTCCTTCAGAATTTTCCACAGTTTATTGTGACCCACACAGTCAAAGGCTTTGGCATAGTCAAGAAAGCAGAAATAGATGTTTTTCTGGAACTCTTTTGCTTTTCTGATGATCCAGAGAATGTTGGCAATTTGATCTCTGGTTCCTCTGCCTTTTCTAAAACCAGCTTGAACATGTGGAAGTTCACGGTTCACATATTGCTGAAGCCTGGCTTGGAGAATTTTGAGCATTTCTTTACTAGCGTGTGAGATGAGTGCAACTGTGGGGTAGTTTGGACACAGAGACAGGAAGCGAGCAAATGATGTTGGGGAAAACGCTGTGGATAGACTTGCTCGAGGCAGGGTTGCCACAAATCTTCCATTTGTAAAAACGCAGAATCTTCAAAGCGTAAGTAAGTGCAATAAAAGGAAGTCAGTCTGTGCAAGACCCTAGGAGGTCAAACCTAGAACAGAGACTGACTTGGTCCAAGTTTCTATAATCTGCCTAGTACACTTTGCACAGAAACTTCTGACTCTGAAATCTTACTTAATATGCTGAAGGTATTTATTTACCCAATTTCTCTCCATCAGACTCTTTCCTTGCTTAGTATTGTGCTTGACACAAAACAGACATCCACATTATTTTTATGTGTCTATGATCTGGGAATTAGTAACTCTTCGGTTAAAAAATTGAGCTGGTAAAGCTCTGACTTGCCATCATTTTCTTGTTTCCCTTCTTTTCCATCTTGGTGTAACTCTGTGTTGTGAAAAGAATGCAGCATGTCTCAGACTGTTCTTCCCCTTTTTTTTATGATGGGCCCCATCTCATCTCTAAGTCTGCAGTTTCACACCACTCAAGGGGGCAGGTAGCTTACTGATCATTCATACAAGTTCATACTTCTTTTGCCAGCTCACCAATAACATTGCTTGAAATTCAAATTTCAGACAAAAACTCCGGTGAAGGATCTCATCCGCCAATGCTCAGAAAAACAAGAACAAAGCCTTTATTTTACGGCAGCCACATTTGAGAACATCTTGCTTTTTCATGTGGATTACAATGAGCTCATGCCTTCATAATTTTGCATCAAATTTTCCCCTGTAAAGGGGACATGTGTTTTGGTGGTCTTGGACATGGTTAAGTTCTCCAACACAATTCACAGGAAAGATACTAACCTGCTGTGAGCCTGAAGTGTTTCCTCTGCACTCACCCTCTCTGTCTGCCTGCCACTGGGGCACTCTAGGACTCTTGGCTGCTAATGTCTGGCTGTTCTACCCCCACAGTCCTTACTCCTCACATCCTTCCTTCCTCCCACCCCTCGCCCCCTTTTCCAGGTCATCTTGTCAAGCACTTGCCTCATTGCATAGCCCTTCCCTATTCTGGCCACTTACTATGCCTGTGAACTTGATTAGCATCAGAATAACTGGGGGTTTGGTGAAAATATGACTTCCTGGACTCCAGCCCTTAAGTGTGTGTGATTCATTCAGTAAGTCTAGTGAGGCCCATGAACCTACATTTATAGGTGCTGAGTGATGCTGATGCCAGAGCCCCAAGGACCCCTGGTTCCTTATCCATGCACTGGGCCGAGCTGCTCCATGCCACAGGGTTGGGAAGGAAGTGGGCAGAAATCAACTAGGGAGAGTTCCCAAACCTACACATAGACCTATTACCCTGAAGTTCTTTGCTGGTCCTCTAAGCCCTGGAATGTAGGAGACAGGTGGAAGACAGTCTGATGTTTCAGATAAGACTCTCAAACCCTGCCCCACCCACTAATCCCTTGATCAGATCAGATCTTTGTTAGACATAATGGTCTTGCAGAGATAATAGACTACAGTGCAATGTAAACACAATTTTATATGCAATGGGAAACCAAAAAGTGTGTGACTCACTTTATTGTAATATTTGCTTTGCTGTGGTGGTCTGAAAGACTTGCAGTATCTCTGGGGTATGCCTGTACACCAGAGACTCACTAGCTGATGTTTTACTTACTTTCACATGTCCATTGGCCCATTGTTTACCATTTATTGTGTGCGTGTTCATTCACTTCAGTCGTGTCGGACTCTTTGCGACCCCATGAATCGCAGCACGCCAGGCCTCCCTGTCCATCACCAACTCCTGGAGTTCACTCAGACTCACGTCCATCGAGTCATTGATGCCATCCAGCCATCTCACCCTCTGTCGTCCCCTTCTCCTCTTGCCCCCAATCCCTCCCAGCAGCAGAGTCTTTTCCAATGAGTCAACTCTTCGCATGAGGTGGCCAAAGTACTGGAGTTTCAGCTTTAGCATCATTCCTTCCAAAGAAATCCCAGGGCTGATCTCCTTCAGAATGGACTGGTTGGATCTCTTTGCAGTCCAAGGGACTCTCAAGAGTCTTCTCCAACACCACAGTTCAAAAGCATCAATTCTTCGGCGCTCAGCCTTCTTCACAGTCCAACTCTCACATCCATACATGACCACAGGAAAAACCATAGCCTGGACTAGATGAACCTTTATTGGCAAAGTAATGTCTCTGCTTTTGAATATGCTATCTAGGTTGGTTATAACGTTCCTTCCAAGGAGTAAGCGTCTTTTAACTTCATGGCTGCAGTCACCATCTGCAGTGATTTTGGAGCCCAGAAAAATAAAGTCTGACACTGTTTCCACTGTTTGCCCATCTATTTTCCATGAAGTGGTGGGACCAGATGCCATGATCTTCGTTTTCTGAATGTTGAGCTTTAAGCCAACTTTTGCACTCTCGACTTTCACCTTCATCAAGAGGCTTTTTAGTTTCTCTTCACTTTCTGCCATAAGGGTGGTGTCATCTGCATATCTGAGGTTATTGATATTTCTCCCAGCAACCTTGATTCCAGTTTGTGTTTCTTCCAGTCCAGCGTTTCTCATGATGTACTCTGCATATAAGTTAAATAAGCAGGGTGACAATATACAGCCTTGATGTACTCCTTTTCCTATTTGGAACCAGTCTGTTGTTCCATGTCCAGTTCTAACTGTTGCTTCCTGACCTGCATACAAATTTCTCAAGAGGCAGACCAGGTGGTCTGGTATTCCCATTCCTTTCAGAATTTTCCACAGTTTATTGTGATCCACACAGTCAAAGGCTTTGGCATAGTCAATAAAGCAGAAATAGATGTTTTTCTGGAACTCTCTTGCTTTTTCCATGATCCAGCGGATGTTGGCAATTTGATCTCTGGTTCCTCTGCCTTTTCTAAAACCAGCGTGAACATCAGGAAGTTCACGGTTCACATATTGCTGAAGCCTGGCTTGGAGAATTTTAAGCATTACTTTACTAGCATGTGAGATGAGTGCAATTGTGTGGTAGTTTGAGCATTCTTTGGCATTGCCTTTCTTTGGGATTGGAATGAAAACTGACCTTTTCCAGTCCTGTGGCCACTGCTGAGTTTTCCAAATTTGCTGGCATATTGAGTGCAGCACTTTCACAGCATCATCCTTCAGGATTTGGAATAGCTCAACTGGAATTCTATCACCTCCACTAGCTTTGTTCGTAATGATGCTTTCTAAGGCCCACTTGACTTCACATTCCAGGATGTCTGGCTCTAGGTCAGTGACCACACCATCGTGATTATCTGGGTCGTGAAGATCTTTTTTGTACAGTTCTTCTGTGTATTCTTGCCATCTCTTCTTAATATCTTCTGCTTCTGTTAGGTCCATACCATTTCTGTCCTTTATCGAGCCCATCTTTGCATGAAATGTTCCTTTGGTACCTCTGATTTTCTTGAAGAGATCTCTAGTCTTTCCCATTCTGTTGTTTTCCTCTATTTCTTTGCATTGATCGCTGAAGAAGGCTTTCTTATCTCTTCTTGCTATTCTTTGGAACTCTGCATTCAGATGTTTATATCTTTCCTTTTCTCCTTTGCTTTTCACTTCTCTTCTTTTCACAGCTATTTGTAAGGCCTCCCCAG
Source organism: Bos mutus (assembly GCF_027580195.1). Classification (NCBI taxonomy): domain Eukaryota; kingdom Metazoa; phylum Chordata; class Mammalia; order Artiodactyla; family Bovidae; genus Bos; species Bos mutus. The sequence continues at coordinate 20,043,569 of NC_091618.1, read as the reverse complement.
ACAGCCATTTTGCTTTTTTGCATTTCTTTTCCATGGGGATGGTCTTGATCCCTGTCTCCTGTACAATGTCAGAAACCTCATTCCATAGCTCATCAGGCACTCTATCTATCAGATCTAGGCCCTTAAATCTATTTCTCACTTCCACTGTATAATCGTAAGGGATTTGATTTAGGTCATACCTGAATGGTCTAGTGGTTTTCTCTACTTTCTTCAATTTAAGTCTGAATTTGACAATAAGGAGTTCATGGTCTGAGCCACAGTCAGCTCCTGGTCTTGTTTTTGCTGACTATATAGAGCTTCTCCATCTTTGGCTGCAAAGAATATAATCAATCTGATTTCAGTGTTGACCACCTGGTGATGTCCATGTATAGAGTCTTCTCTTGTGTTGTTGGAACAAGGTGTTTGCTATGACCAGTGCATTTTCTTGGCAAAACTCTATTAGTCTTTGCCCTGCTTCATTCTGTATTCCAAGGCCAAATTTGGACCAACCCCACGCCGTGGCTGCATGGGCACAGGAGGGCCTAGAGGAGCTATCCCACGTTGAAGGTCAGGAAGGGCAGTGGTGAGGAGATACCCCTCATCTAAGGTAAGGAGCATTGGCTGCGCTTTGCTGGAGCAGCCCTGAAGCGATACCCCATGCCCAAGGTAAGAGAAACCCAAGTAAGATGGTAGGTGTTGCAAGAGGGCATCAGAGGGCAAACACACTGAAACCATACTCACAGAAAACTAGTCAATCTAATCACACTAGGACCACAGCCTTGTCTAACTCAATGAAACTAAGCCATGCCCATGGGGCAACCCAAGACGGGCGGGTCATGGTGGAGAGATCTGACAGAATGTGGTCTACTGGAGAAGGGAATGGCAAACCACTTCAGTATTCTTGGCTTGAGAACCCCATGAACAGTATGAAAAGGCAAAATGATAGGATACTGAAAGAGAAACTCCCCAGGTCAGTAGGTGCCCAATATGCTACTGGAGATCAGTGGAGAAATAACTCCAGAAAGAATGAAGGGATGGAGCCAAAGCAAAAACAATACCCAGCTGTGGATATGACTGGTGATAGAAGCAAGGTCCAATGCTGTAAAGAGCAATATTGCATAGGAACCTGGAATGTCAGGTCCATGAATCAAGGGAAATTGGAAGTGGTCAAACAAGAGATGGCACGAGTGAATGTCGACATTCTAGGAATCAGCGAACTCAAATGGACTGGAATGGGTGAATTTAACTCAGATGACCATTATATCTACTACTGCGGGCAGGAATCCCTCAGAAGAAATGGAGTGGCCATCATGGTCAACAAAAGAGTCCGAAATGCAGTACCTGGATGCAATCTCAAAAACGAAAGAATGATCTCTGTTTGTTTCCAAGGCAAACCATTCAATATCACAGTAATCCAAGTCTATGCCCCAACCAGTAATGCTGAAGAAGCTGAAGTTGAACGGTTCTATGAAGACCTACAAGAATTGATGCTTTCGAATTGTGGTGCTGAAGAAGACTCTTGAGAGGCCCTTGGACTGCAAGGAGATCAAACCAGTCAATCCTAAAGGAAATCAACACTGAATATTCACTGGAAGGACTCATGCTGAAGCTGAAGCTACAATACTTTGGCCACCTGATGCAGAGAGCCAACTCACTGGAAAAGACTTAGATGCTGGGAAAGATTGAAGGCAAAGGAGAAGAGGGCAGCAGAGGATGAGATTTTTAGATAGCATCACCAATTCACTGGACACGAATTTGAGCAAACTCCAGGAGATAGTGAAGGACAGGAAAGCCTGGCATGCTGCCATCCATGGGGTTGCAGAGTCAGACATAACTTAGTGACTGAACAACAACTGGCTCCTTTAGTTGCCACAGCTATTAATATATATATATACCCACATATTTTATTATATGTTATATATTTTAATGTATATATTTAAATAACAATGTAAACATATTATATATTTTATCAAATTGTGTATTTATATGATATATTTATAATATAAAATTGTAATTTATGTATTATACATTTTATATATATATAAAATATATACATGGCCCCCAATTGCTCAGACACAGAAACTGAGCCTCCCCAAAGCTCATGGGCACTCAACTATAAAAGGCTAAAGCTGAATTCAGGGTTGGGTTTGTTGGTTCCAAGGTTATATCTTCCTTTTCTCTGATGGGTAATGCTTCCTACTTCCATGGCACCATTTCCACCACCTCCTCATTTCCTTGCCAGCTACCCTGGAAAGCGCTATTGATATGAGCTCTAGGATTCCAACCAAACCACCTGGTTATCACCCAAATCCTCGCTCTCCTCCTGGAGAAACCTGAGGCTACTGGTCTCACAATGATTGGAAGTTTTTGGTCACTATATTTTTATCTTATTGACATGCTACTATTTACTGTCATCATGGCTATGACTATGATAATCAAGTTACTTATGCAATTTCTTTGTACAATTTTTACATCTGGAAAATTATTTTTTTAAACCGAAGTACAGTCACTTTAAAATATTGTGTGTTTTAAGTGTACAGCAAAGTGATTCAGTTATATATATATATTTCCTTTTTCAGATTATTTTGCATTATAGATTATTAGAAGATACTGAATATAGCTCCCTGTGGTATACAGTAAATCCCTATTGCTTATCTATTTTATGTATAGTAGTTTTTATCTGTTAATCCCATACTCCTAGTTTGTCCCTCCCTACTTGCCTTTCTCCTTTGGTGACCAGAAGCTTGTTTTCTATGTCTGAGTCTGTTTCTATTTTGTATACACATTCATTTGTATAAATTTTTGGATTCCACATGCAAGTGGTATCATGTAGCATGTTTTAGTCTGACTTATTTCACCAAGCATAATACTGTCCATTCATGTTGCTGCAGATGGTAGTATTTCTATGGGTAATATTCCATTGCACATATGCACACCACATCTTCTTAATTCAATTGTCTGTTGATGGGTACTTGGGCTGCTACCATGTCTTAGCTATTATAAAGAGTGCCACTCTAAACACTGGGATGCATGTGTCATTTTGAATTAGTATTTTTATTTTTTTCTGGATTATATACCCAGGAATGAAATTGCTGGATCATACAGTAATTCTATTTTTAGTTTTAAAGGATTCTCCATATTGTTTTCCTCAGTGGCTGCCAATTATTTCAATTTTTTTCTGAAAATTTTATGAATTAGATAAAGGAGGTGGTATTGTCCTTGTTTTATATGTAATGAAACCAAGGGCCAGAGACAAGATTTGCACTGGTTTTCATGTTTAACCAACATCGAAACCTGGACTTGGACTCAGTTTTTCTAATTACAAGGTCAATAATCTTTCCTTTCATACTGTGTTGAGACTGCTTGGCTATATCCTCAGAATTCCAATTCCAATTTATTTTAGAACTGTGTCTTTCAGATGGTCAGTGTCAAAAAATTCTAGTGGGTTGTCAATAGAATTAAAAAAAATGTTTCATAAAAAACACTAAGTATCAAAGTGCACTGCAGAGTATGCCTGTTTCTTCCAAAACTTTAGTTTGGATTATCAGTTCATCAATACAGTTGATCCTTGAACCACAGGGGGTTAGGGATGCCATCTTTTCACACAGTTGAAAATCAGAGTAGAAGTTATAGTTGGCTTTCTGTGGTCCACTGTTCTACTCTATTCACGATTCTGGATCCATGGATACAACCGAACAGACTGTATTCTACTGTAGTACTTACCACTGAAAAAAGTCTATGACCAAGCACACCTATGCAGCACAAAACCATGTTGTTCAAGGGTTAACTTTATGACCAGGACTTTACATTACATTACTGCATATAGCCACTTGGTTAGATGTTGCAGAGGAAAGAAGAGAACTAAATATCTAATCACATCCCTCATAATAAACTCACCTGTTTATGTCATCATAGAACACCTGTTCTGTCTGGGATGCCCACAGACTTCATGGCAATGCACCATCCTGATAAAGCTGTTCTCTTGCTACTTTATCCATTTATCATTCCATTTGGACTCCACACAAAATTCTCCTCCTCCTAAAGAGTATTTTAAACTTCCCTTTGCTTCAGTGAATCTAACCTGAGGATATGAATCACATTGATTTTCTGAGTTGGCAGTTTTGAAAGAATATGCTTATCTTTCCCCTTTCTGTGTTTTCCAAATATGACAACCCTTTCAAAAGTTGTTCCTGTGGCAGCAATTCTCACATATTACTTCCATGCTCCATCACCATTTTTAAAAAGGTATAAAAACACTGCAGCAGGCAATAGGATGAAAGAGGGGGAAAAAAGGAAAAAAAAAGATGGTCTCCAAACAAAATTCAGCCTATCAGGCTACCATGACTTGAAATCTACAATGAAGATGCTGCAAGTAACAAGGGAGGCTGAATGAATCAACAGAGATTTGGAGCCTGGGAGTGCTCCTAGGAGGGTGAGCTCCTGCTGACAGGTGAGCTGAGCACTGAACTTTAGCCTCTGGTCACTGCTGAGCCACGGTGGCCCCTGGCAGGTGGCAGTCTCCTGGCTCAGCCTGCCCCACAGACCAGATCTAGTTGTGCCATCTGTACACACAGGCAGCATATCACACAGGCCCTGGGCGTACACTGCCACGTGCACCACTGGGGTGACCAGCCAGCCCTTGGGCCCTTGAACAAGCCCCCAAACCACCACCACCTTTTCGACTGGAAGTGACTCTCCTAAACTACTCTGGGACCTACATGTTCTTTTCTCTTTTTGCTGGCAGGCAGATAATGATTATTTTTCATTAAAATCCACAGCCATCTCACCAGGGTCCCTTCATATTCTACTCTTAAGTCTCCAGCATCTCTCAGTCGCTCATTTGGATCTAGGTCTCAGTTCAGTCAGTTCAGTTGATCAGTTGTGTCCGACTCTGTGACCCCATGAATTGCAGCATGCCAGGCCTCCCTGTCCATCACCAACTCCCAGAGTTCACTCAAACTTCACAACCAAGATAATCACGATGGTATGATCACTCACCTAGAGCCAGACATCCTGGAATGTGAAGTCAAGTGGGCCTTAGAAAGCATCACTATGAACAAAGCTAGTGGAGGTGATGGAATTCCAGTGGAGCTATTTCAAATCCTGAAAGATGATGCTGTGAAAGTGCTGCACTCAATATGCCAGCAAATTTGGAAAACTCAGCAGTGGCCACAGGACTGGAAAAGGTCAGTTTTCATTCCAATCCCAAAGAAAGACAATGCCAAAGAATGCTCAAACTACCGCACAATTGCACTCATCTCACATGCTAGTAAAGTAATGCTCAAAATTCTCCAAGCCAGGCTTCAGCAATACGTGAACCGTGAACTTCCAGATGCTTTAGAAAAGGCAGAGGAACCAGAGATCAAATTGCCAACATCCGCTGGATCATGGAAAAAGCAAGAGAGTTCCAGAAAAACATCTATTTCTGCTTTAGTGACTATGCCAAAGCCTTTGACTGTGTGGATCACAATAAACTGTGGAAAATTCTGAAAGAGATGGGAACACCAGACCACCTGACCTGCCTCTTGAGAAACCTGTATGCAGGTCAGGAGGCAACAGTTAGAACTGGACATGGATCTAGGTCTCGAAGGTCCCATATTTTTACTGCTGCTTCCCTTTCTCAGGGTATGTGGGGGCGGTAACCTTCTTAACATAATCTCTTTACTGGCATGTCTTATCTGACTTCACTTTGAGGTGCTCATAAGTTTTTATTTATTTCCTGAAGAAAAAAAAAATGAAGATTTACTTGTCTTTCAACTATGAACAGTTGGGCTGGGTGTTTCCATCTGCCTTGGAAAAATTTCTTTCTATGCAATCTCTTGCATGTTTTTAGTGTCTTGGTATAGAGTTCAGTTTTTCCTCTTCTCTTTTATTCCAAGAATTGCTGTGTTATTGACTTTTTCCATTTCTACTGTTATTTAACCATATCCTTAAATCTTTCTAACTGCTTTCAAGCAAACATTCTTTTTCATATGAATGTGCATAGCTTTAGTAATAATCTTAGGTATTTCCTGGATTTTATAATATCATCTCTGAAACTCTCAATTTTCTTATATGGACTGCAAAAGAAGTTCATTTGTCATTATAATTCTACAATGTGGGGAAAATGAAACTTTTTTAAATGGAAAGCAAACAAAAAAATTGACTCCTTTTCAAGGAGTTGCAAGGTTAACCCAGAACTCACATTTCTTGGTTCTTAAAGTCCAGACCCTCCACTTTGCTGTATGTACTTCAGTTAGTCTTCACTTGTAGACTCATTGTGTGGAACAAACCTTTTCCACATTTGTTCACACAAAAATTTTTCATGTATTATTCCTATATGCCACAGGGAAACATACTGGGCCTATGACAACTTCATCTAAATTTTAGGCATGGGCAGTGTCCTATTTCCTAATCCAAAGGCTGTGTATATGCATAAAAACTCTTATGACCATAGGTATTTCTAAATATATATTTTCATTTGCATAGGAAGGCAGCTATTAAAAAGCAAGAACTGGGCTTTCTGGTTCTTTGAGGTCTGGGTAGATTTCCTAGCTAAAAATCTTAGTTGATTAGATTCCTCCACCCACTCCCAGAAGATGGAATTCTGCTCAGAGCCAGTTTTCAGAGCTGTGGGGCTCCCTGAGGCAGGGGTCTCGGTGACCTGATCAAAGACCTACAAATCTGGTTTTGCAGAAGTTTCCCAGAACATTTATCTAGAGTACAAGGGATGGGTCAGCACCAAGCAATCATTTTATCATATCCTCTTCCATGCTTGTTTAGAAGATGCTGCCAGAACTAGCTGAGATGCTGGTAATTTAGAGGGAAACTATCTAGAAGCCCCAGTCTCTACCCCATTCCCATCCACCCCTCCTTACTAATTGTTCCATTCACCTTTGAGAGGGTGCTTGACAAGACAACCAGCATCTGAGAAGGGGACTGGCCTAATTTTCACATTATTCTCCAGAATCTCACACCTATCTCAAACAACACAGCATGAGACTGGTAATTCAAAGGGATCATGCATCACACAGCCTCTAAATTCCAAAGGGGCTGGGCAGCTGGGAAGTAGATGACATTTGCAAATGGCTTCACTCCCCAACGGAGAAGGCAATGGCACCCCACTCCAGTACTTTTGCCTGGAAAATCCCAGGGACAGAGGAGCCTGATAGGCTGCAGTCCATGGGGTCGCTAAGAGTCGGGCACGACTGAGCGACTTCACTTTTACTTCACTCCCCAAGGCCCAAAGCCTTTGTGAAAATAGAGTTAGGGCCAATATTTGTTACATTTTCCAAAAAACTCAAGCTCCCCTTTTAGATTTTTCAACCCTGCCACACCAAGCCCCTCACCAGACAGACGCAAACCAAAAATTTAATCACTGAAAAGTGAAACATCTGCGTTTTGCTGATAGAGTATAACAACTAATTATGCCTTTTAATCTATTTACTACTAAAACAGAAGAGAATATAATTTTGAGTAAAACATCCAAATCCAAGTCTGCTTAAGCAAGGCAAGCTGATGCTGGAGGAAGGCCTGGGGAAATGACTCCAGGGAATTGCTTAAGTACTATTGCTCTGTTGCAAAATCAAGGTTGGAGAGTGGTTTCACCAGTTTCTACTGAGAGACTGACTGCATTTTAGCTGTGACTTCATCTTATTTAAAATGCATTAATACTTATCACTACTTCATTCCATACAGAAAAACTAATTTCACATAACAGACTCTAGTACCAGAGAGTACCATTTAGAAGAAAACAGATCTTTATGACCAGGGCTGGTAAATATTTCATTGCAATGACAACAAGGACTAAACTTAAAACAAAAAGAAAGATAAATGGAATTTCATTAAAAAACCATATTTGCTCTTTAAGAGATACCATTTAGAAACCAGAAAGGAAAATCACAGAAAATGCTTCATAACCACTAGAAGGTCTGAATACAAAAACACTAGCTTACCAAATGTTCACAAAGATTTAGTGCAACTGGGTTGAGACAGGTGCTTGGGACAAAGTGAAATGGTACCAATTCTTTGGAAAACCTTTTGGCAATCCATATAAGAAAGTTCATGTGATTCATAATAGTAAAAAAAAAAAGGGAAGCAACTGAAATGTCCATTAAAAGGTGAATGAATAACCAATACTGTATATTTAAGCAACTAATACTGATTTTAATCAGCAATAGAAAAGAATGATTTGCAAAAATTTGGGTGAATATGGAAAACATTATGCTGTTCTAAAGAACCAAGACTCAAAGCCATACAGTTTCATTAATACATATAAAGCCCTAAGACAAGCACTACTAATCTGTAGTGATAGAAATTAGGTCAGTAGTTGCATGGGGTAGGAGATGGGGGTGGGGACTAACTGCAGTAGAACAAGGGAACTTTCTGGAGTGATGAAAAAGCTCTACATCTTTTTTTTTTTCCTTTCTTTTAAAAAAATTATTATTATTATTTTTTTTACTGTAGTGGTGATTATAAACTTAGATTTGTCAGAATCTATTTGCACTTTATGTATATTATACACCTCAATAAAGGTAATTTTTAAAAAAGGAGTGAATCATTAATACATGGACTAAAACAAGTAAATCTCAAATATTATGCTGCCTAAAAAGAATCCAGACACACAAAAACATCCTTATATGATACACCACTGATTAAAATTAGAAGGAGGGGCAGGACGTGGCAACTGTCTGTAAAGGCACAAGAGAGAACTTTCTGGGGATAATGAAATATCCTAAGTTCTGATATGCTAGTGTTACATACATGTATGCAATTATAGACACTCAAGCTAAAAATCTATACTTTGTATATTGCATGTACATTATACTTCAATTAACAGAAACATATCCCTTACCTTCCACCACCCCTTCACCCCCCATCAGAGCATTTTACTGTGTATGACTCTCCAAAGCCCTGGAACTTTCCTACTGCTGCAACTACTAAGGTTTTCCCAAATTCTACATTGGAGCAGGCCCTCAATTTAATCTGAAAATAGAACAGCATCTTTGAAATTGGGTCTGTCCTAGAATATTAGAATGGAAACAGGGCTCATAAATCAAACTCAGGACAGGCCAACAAACTTTGCAAGTCTGACCACATATAACATCCTAAAAAATAATACAGATAGAGTCAGAATTACCTGTTCCTTCTGTGCCCTGAACTTATTTCTTCCTAGAACCTAGTCCAATTTCCTGCCTTCAGATCCAACTTTGGCTCCCTCCTGCCAGCAGCCGCTGTGAGTCCCTATCACAATGTCCCTTCCTTTCATTGGAGTCTCAAGTCCCCCTCCTTCAGAACTGAGTTGTCAGGAGCAATGGCTTTATATGCACCAAACCACACCTCCTTCTAATGCTTTCGTATCTTGGAACCCACCCTCTTCCGAAGCCACCCTCTTTGGAATGCTGTTGAATAAGATCGAGATTCAGATTTTTCTAAAACACAGATGATTGAAAGTGAAAGTTACTTGCACAGCTGTATCTGACTCTTTGTGACCCCATGAACTGTATGTAGCCTGCCAGCTCCTCTGTCCATGAAATTCCCCAGGCAAGAATACTGGCGTGGGTTGCTATTCCCTTCTGCAACAGATGATTAGGGAGGTAAACATATCAAAACACTTTCTTCTCAGTAATATTACTGAAGTAATCTAGTTTCTCCAGAATTTTGTCGAAGTGACTTAGAATCGCAGGAAACTATGAAGTAGCCCTATTACCCATCAGCCACTCATAATCCTTCAGGTATCTCCCTCCTCCCAAACAAATCAAACCCAAAACCATGGACTCCTCACTGAAATGAAGCATCCACACTTCAAAAAGTAATTAGGTCCAGATATTCAATATGCTTCCCAGGTGGCTCAGATGGTAAAGAATCCTCTTGTCAATGCAGGAGACTCAGGTCCCATTCCTGGGTCGGGAAGATCCCCTGGAAAAGGAAACGGCAACCCACTCCAGTATTCTTGCCTTGGAAATCCCATGGACAAAGGAGCCTGGCAGATTACGGTCCATGGGGTCCCAAAGAATTGGACACGACTTAGCGACTGAACAACAACAATAAGATTCAATATTCAGGCTGAGGTAGTTCTGCTTTTGGTCAAAACCATAGCAAGAGTAGATACAAGTGACCTTTAAAATACACGCTTCAGGCGTGCGGTTGGGAACGCGGAGCCGACGGAGTCTATTCAACGGGGTTCCGGACCGGGCTATGGAGCAGGTAAATGAGCTCAAAGAGAGGGGCAACAAGGCCCTGAGTGCCGGCAACATTGACGATGCGCTGCAGTGCTACTCCGAAGCCATTAAGTTAGACCCCCAGAACCACGTGCTCTACAGCAATCGCTCCGCGGCCTATGCCAAGAAGGGAGACTACCAGAAGGCTTACGAGGACGGCTGCAAGACCGTTGACCTGAAGCCTGACTGGGGCAAGGGCTATTCACGAAAAGCAGCGGCTCTTGAATTCTTAAACCGATTTGAAGAAGCCAAGCAAACCTATGAAGAGGGTTTAAAACATGAAGCAAACAATCCTCAGCTCAAAGAAGGTTTACAGAATATGGAGGCCCGGCTGGCAGAAAGGAAATTCATGAACCCTTTCAACATGCCTAATCTGTACCAGAAGTTGGAGAGTGATCCCAGGACCAAGACTCTGCTCGCAGATCCTACCTACCGGGAACTGATCGAGCAGCTGCGGAACAAGCCGTCCGACCTGGGCATGAAACTGCAAGATCCCCGGATCATGACTACTCTTAGCGTCCTGCTCGGAGTTGATCTGGGCAGTATGGATGAAGAGGAGGAAGTTGCAACACCTCCACCACCACCTCCTCCCAAAAAGGAGACAAAACCAGAGCCAATGGAAGAAGATCTTCCAGAGAATAAGAAGCAGGCGCTGAGAGAAAAAGAGCTGGGGAATGAAGCCTACAAGAAGAAGGACTTTGACACGGCCTTGAAGCACTACGACAAAGCCAAAGACCTGGATCCCACCAACATGACGTACATAACCAACCAAGCAGCCGCGTACTTCGAAAAGGGTGACTATGGTCAATGCCGGGAGCTTTGTGAGAAGGCCATTGAAGTGGGGCGAGAAAACTGAGAAGACTACCGACAGATTGCCAAAGCTTATGCACGAATTGGCAACTCTTACTTCAAAGAAGAAAAGTACAAGGATGCCATCCATTTCTATAACAAGTCTCTGGCAGAGCACCGAACCCCAGATGTGCTCAAGAAATGCCAGCAGGCAGAGAAAATCTTGAAGAAGCAAGAGCGGCTGGCCTACATAAACCCTGACCTGGCCTTGGAGGAGAAGAACAAAGGCAATGAGTGTTTTCAGAAAGGGGACTACCCCCAGGCCATGAAGCACTACACGGAAGCCATCAAACGGAACCCCAAAGACGCCAAGCTGTACAGCAACCGAGCTGCCTGCTACACCAAGCTCCTGGAGTTCCAGCTGGCGCTCAAGGACTGTGAGGAGTGCATCCAGCTGGAGCCAACCTTCATCAAGGGTTATACCCGGAAAGCAGCTGCCCTGGAGGCGATGAAGGATTACACGAAAGCCATGGATGTCTACCAGAAAGCACTCGACCTGGACTCTAACTGCAAGGAGGCCGCAGATGGTTACCAGCGCTGCATGATGGCCCAGTATAACCGACACGACAGCCCCGAGGATGTGAAGCGGCGGGCCACGGCCGACCCGGAGGTGCAGCAAATGAGTGACCCGGCCATGCGGCTCATCCTGGAACAGATGCAGAAGGACCCCCAGGCGCTCAGCGAACACTTAAAGAACCCTGTGATAGCACAGAAGATCCAGAAGCTGATGGATGTGGGTCTGATAGCCATCCGGTGATGACTTGCGCATCATCCCCTTCCCTTCGCCCTCATGTGGAAAGAGGAGCTGGGACCGCGGCACGCAGCATGGAGCAGAAGGAAGAGAAGGGGCGACAAGCGAACAGCGTATCTATATATTTATACAGACCTACATGAAGATTCAGAGACTTACACTCGCGCATTCGTGCAGCTGCTGCCTCTGGGCCCTCCCAGCACACGCATGGTCCTTCCCCTGCCCCCCAGTCGCTGTCTCGGCTGCTCTCCCATAGTTGGTTATTTTTTATTTGGGGCAGTGGGCTTGTATGGGGAGGGGAGGGTGTTCTTCCCAACCTCAGGTCCCAACTGTCTTCATTCACATTGTTAACTCCACGTCCTCTTCTCCAATAAAACAAGCCAGTCAGGCGTGGTTATAAAAAAAAATAAAATAAAATAAAATAAAATACATGCTTCAAGTCTTATTTTATCATATTTGGCATCACTTTTTTTTTTTAATTTGCACGAAACATTTGTTGATAAATTGATCATCCCCTCTCAGATTGTTTATTCTCTGTGTGTCTATGGTTAGATAAATCTGGTGTCTGATGTAGCTGGATGGATATTCCTATTTAACCATTCCTATTTAAACTGGTGGAAGACTTTGATAGAAGTCAACCATCACATCCTGTCACTGAAATGCAGTGTGGTAACTAGTCAAAAATACGGAGTGGGTGGAAGTGGAGGGGAAAGTGGTGTTTCAAGGAAAACCTAGGCATTGTTTGAGCTATTTTACAACTCTGTAGTAACTCGGGCTTCCCTGATGGCTCAGGGGTTTAAGAATCCACCTGCCAATGCAGGAGACATGGGTTCTTTCCCTGGGTTGGGGAGATCCCCTGGAGAAGGAAAAGGCAACCCACTCCAGGATTTCTGCCTGAGAAATCTCATGGACAGAGTAGCCTGGTGGGCTACAGTCCATGGGGTCACCAAGAGTCAGACATGACTGAGCGACTGAGCCCTGAATTGTAATAACTCACAGGCAATGTGAAAGAACTCTTGTCTGTAGACATGAAAATGAGTTCTATCCAAGGAAGACATAGCCTTTTGCCCCTCTCTTCCATGGAAAACCAGTTTTACCTCCATTTCAACATTCCTGACCTATAAATGTACCAATTTCAGGGATTCTTCTTTGATCTGGTTCTAACAGCTTTAAGTGGAGTGGAGTTGCTCAGTCGTGTCTGACTCTTTGTGACCCCATGGACTGTAGCCTACCAGGCTCCTCTGTCCATGGGATTTTCCAGGCAATAGTACTGGAGTGGGGTGCCATTTCTTTCTCCAGGGGACCTTTCCGACCCAGGGATTGAATCCGGGTCCCAGTTTCCTTATTAATGAGTTAATAAAATCTTTATTGCATGCATTTATTTTATATCTGTATGAGTCATGACTATTTCTTTCTGAAAATTATCTTTTAATACTTGTTAAGTAACCTACCTTTCCGAGCCACCTCTTAAAATGTAGATAATCACATCTACCGCATTAGGTTGCCTCAGGAGCTGCTCCATCTGGTTCTTGGCCCCTATGAGGGAATCAGTCCACCTCCCTTCACGTTGCCCTCATACAGGCAGGCATTGCAAATCCAACCAGAATGAACACAGCTGGGCCTGCATAGTTCAGAGACAGTAATTTCCAGAAACACACACAGTAGTTCATTTCACCTAAACTGCTAAGGTTGTATACGTGTCTCTGAGTGTGTGCACGCTTGGTTGCTCTGTTGTGTCTGACTCTCTGTGGCCCCATGGACTGTAGCCCACCATGCTCCTCTGTCCATGGGATTTTCCAGGCAAGAATACTGGAGTGGGTTGCCATTTCCTACTCCAGCAGATTGCCATTTCCTACTCCGGGATGGAACCCATTATCTCTTTTGTCTCCCACTAGCTTCCTTGGTGGCTTAGACAGTAAAGAATCCACCTGCAATGTAGGAGACCTGGGTTTAATACCTGGGTTGGGAAGATGACCTGAAGGAGGACATGGCAATCCACTCCAGTATTCTTGTCTGGAGAATCCCCATGGACAGAGGAACCTGGCAGGCTGCAGTTCATGGGGTCACAAAGAGTGGGACATGACTGAGAGACTAAGCACAGCACCACCTGGGAAGAGAGCCAAATCAATTCACCTTTAAATATTTACGCTTGAATTGCATTTACCATTACCCAAACTTGAGACACCACTGTTGGCCGATAACCAATAATGACTGAAAGAAACTAGTATTTTTGTCCATTTCAGCTACCACTAAGATAGTCTGAAGAAAAACATACCAGCATACTTCCCAGCTACCATGGGTTCAGTTCCAGACCACCCCAATAAAGCAAATATTGCAATAAGGAGAGTCACTGGAGCTTTTTCCTTTCCCAGGACATGTAAAAATTTATGTTTACACTATATTGTAGCCTATTAAGAATGCAATAGCATTATGTCTAAAAAAACCCATGTTCATACCTTGATTTAAAAATACTTCAGTAAGAAAAATGTTAACCATCATGTGAGCCTTCAGCAAATAGTGGGAGTAACAGCAAAACTCACAGACCACCGTAACAAATACAATAATAATTTAAAGTCAGAAATACTGCAAAAATTACCAAAAGGGACAGACACAGAAGGGAGCAAATGCTGCTGGAACTATTGTGCGGATAGACTTGCTCGCAGAGGTGAGGTTGCCCAAACCTTCAGTTTGTATATAAAACTCAATAAAGGGAAGTACGTCTGTATCTGGAAGTTATGTTTACGGCTCTTTAAAATATATATCTTAATGAAATACATCTTCTACCTCAGGAGACTCTGATGTCTGCAGACGGAAAACTCTTCTGTGTATTTTTATAAATATTATTTCCATTACCCTTGAAAAATTTTAAGCACTCCACAAGCTCAAAGTTTTTGCATATTTACCGCGGCAACAAGGTCTTGATGAGTCATTGTTATACACGTTATTTGATGAATGGTATCCTTTCCAGAGTATCATTGTAAGGTACACGTTGCGTTATTTGTTAACTTCAATCACAGTCGTCTCAACAGGATCCCAGATCTCCTAACTTCAAAGTTTCCGTTCTTTCCCTCACTAGGACCTCTTCGACATTCTTGGATGAGGATTCAGAATTGTGCTTTAAGATTTCTTTACAGTTAAAAATCTGTGACCATGGATGTAACCATGGGGAATGCTGGCCCTGTATCAGAATTCTGGTTTTATGTAATCTGTTTTTTCCAGATGGTTGAGAGTAACAATTGTAGCCAAATCTACTTGCGCGCGTCTCAGCACTGTGTTTGGCAGGGCTGAGGATCCCAGGAGCCGCAGCAGGAAGGAGCTGGCATTCCGCCAAGGGCTGGGGGTGGGGGGCGGGGGTGGCGTGTAACCCAGGCCAGTCTGAACCCGCCCGCGGCAGCGCAGGTGCCCGCCCCCTCACGCTCCCAGCGGTGGGGGAGGGGAGACAAGGCTGCCGAAGGATGAAGGTATCTGTTTCATCAATTAATTTACCTCCCAGAGACATCCTTACCTACAGCAGGGGATTTCTGCTCACCAACTCGCTCACAGCCTGGGTTATCAAGTTCGGGGGACCAGCAACCTCGCCAGTCCGGTCCAGTGAACCAGGATCTAAAGGTAGCGCGGGGCCGTGGGCGAGGCGGGGTGGTGGGCGGGGCCGGGACCGGGCTGGAGCGGGGCCATGGGCGGGGCGGAGGCGGAGCCGGCCCTACTAGGAGTCGGAAACCCCGCTCCAACGTTTTTCGAGTGCTCTTCACAAGCTTCCAGAACCTTTAAACTGGAGGCGGGAATCCGCGGTTTGTGGGCAAACACCTCTGTATGCAGAAAGACTAACTGAAAGTAGTGTATCCATACTCGCTTGATACCCAGTGTGACAGCGCAAGAGACACTGGGAGCAGTGCCAATCATCTGCTTTTAAATATGACATTTCGTGTAAATTTGCAAGGAGATCAAGCTAGTCAATCTGGAAGGAAATCAACCCTAAATAGTCAGTGGGAGGACTGATGCTGAACCTGACGCTCCAATACTTTGGCCACCTGATGTGAATAAGCAACTCATTGGAAAAGACCCTCATGCCAGGAAAGATTGAAGGCAAAGGAGAAGAGGGCGACAGAGGATGAGATGGTTAGATAGCATCATCCACTCAATGGACATGAATTTGAGCAAACTCTGGGAGATAGTGAAACACAGGGAAGGCTGGTATGCTGCATTTCATGGGGTCTCAAAGAGTCGGACACCACTGAACAACATCATAAATCCATTTATTCTGGAAGCTTATGAGAGAGATTCAGCCATGATCCAGTTTTGCAAATAAGATGATCGAGGAAATAAGACTGTTAAATATAGAAGCCTAGATTTTTGTCAGGTTATCTTTGTCAGGTTGTGTTTATAATCACTGGTTCTGTTTCTGCTTTTTAATTGGAGGATAATTGCTTTGTATGGATGAGAGAGTTGGACTATAAAGAAAGCTGAGCACCAAAGAATTGATGCTTTTGAACTGTGGTGTTGGAGAAGACTCTTGAGAGTCTCTTGGACAGCAAGGAGATCCAACCAGTCCATCCTAAAGGAAATCAGTCCTGAATATTCATTGGAAGGACTGATTCTGAAGCTGAAACTCCAATACTTCGGCCACCTGATGTGAAGAACTGACTCATTGGAAAAGACCCTGATGCTGGGAAATATCGAAGATGGGAGGAGAAGGGGACGACAGAGGATGAGATGGTTGGATGGCATCACCGACTCAATGGACATGAGTTTGAGTAAACTCCGGGAGTTGGTGATGGACAGGGAGGCCTGGTGTGCCACAGTCCATGTGGTCGCAAAGAGTCAGACATGACTGAACTGAACTGCCATACAGTAGCCATAAGTATACATATGTCCCCTCTCTCTTGAGTCTTGATTTTGGTTTTAAAGGTGGTGGGTGGAGTGGTTTTCTGGTGCTTTGGAATTTTCTAAAACAAATAGTTCATTTATTAAATACTGTTTATGAAGCATAGTGTGAGTATTGTGTAGTGTGAAAGTTGCTCAGTCATATCTGACTCTTTGCAACTCCATGGACTACACAGTCCATGGAATTCTCCAGGCCAGAGTACTAGAGTAGGTAGCCTTTCCCTTCTCCAGTGGATCTTCCCAACCGAGGGATCAAACTCAGGTCTCCTGCATTGCAGGTAGTTCTTTACCAGCTGAGCCACAAGGGAAGCCCAAGAATACTGAAGTGGGTAGCCTATCCCTTCTCCAGTGGATCTTCCTGACCCAGAAATTGAACCAGGGTCTCCTGCATTGCAGGTGGATTCTTTACCAACTAAGCTATCAGGGAAGTCCAGATTTTTTAAAAAAGCATTATGAAATTCTCATTGGTAAATGGATTAAAAAAAAATTATTTTCTGTATCTGCTGGTGCCAGCCGGCAAAGTCGATCAGGTCTCAAGAACGTGCACAGCGGGGCTAAGAAAGAAACTAAAGCAAGAGACTACAACAAAGATGGGGTCGAGAGGTTCAGACACGTCTCCACGAAGGGACGCAGTCTGACACCAACTTTATTCAGCATCTCATATTTATACAGAAGAGCGTGAGAAAGACAAGACAGTTGACATTTTTTCTTGGTTGGCCTATACATCTTACAAACAGTCACAAGAAATCTTGAGAGCATGGGAATGGCTCCCTGTTATTATTTCTTACACCAGATAACATTTCTCTGTGCGTGAAAAGTTTGCACAGAATTCCAGGTGCCTGCAGTAAATAAGCGCCTAATCTCTGGGGTGGCGGGACAGAGAGCTATGTTTGCAAGCAAACCCTCAAGGACTGAGGCAGCTCCCAGAGCTGTGTCCTTTGGACAAAGGACCCCATTCTCACGGGCAGCTCCCCGCATCTCCCCCTTTCTTTTTATATAGGCGCACGCTTATGTTCTTTTAACCGCAGACCATTTCCATAGATGGAAGCCTTTATCATCCATAGATCATCAATCAGTTTTTTAATTAAACAAGGTGCAAGAAATAAAACAGTTAAAATTATTAAGAATAGTCCTCCTATGGCTGCTCTCAAGTACCAAATACTATTGACAGTAGGTACATGTCGAAAAAGTTCTTTAACAAAAGACTCAGCTCTTTTTGCAACATCCAAATCAGGTCTGGGTGCATTTTCAATGTTCATTATTTCCTGATGTAGATGCAGCAAATCTAAGGAAATATTTTCATTATGCCAAATACCTTCTAAATGAGCTTTCACCTTATCCCAAGCAGTTATACTACCATTATATTTTTTGGGAGTAACACAGATCCATCGAAAATCAGCATGACATTGTACTTGTAATCTCAACTTTATACTTTGAACCTCTTTACCTAAAAATTTTACAACATCATAAAGGGCATTCAATCGATCTTCTAGCTTTTTGTCAATATCTTTCTGAGTCCCCAGGGCAACGGATGTATTTTGTGCCAGATTATTAACAAAAGTTGCAGTTTGCACTGATTGTGCCAAGGACAGGCCTGCAGTAATCGAGGAAGCAATAAGAGTTACCAAAGCTACAAATCCCAGAATTATTAACCCTATTCCCCTGTGATAATGCATTAAAGCATCCTCTACTTCTCTCCAAAGTTTAAGTTCCCTTTCATCATACCAAGACCCATTAATCTTTACAGGAACCATAACAAAAGCAGGCTGTCTTAAGACTAGAACCCTAGTTTGATTAGTAATTCCCCTAACACAGTTAGTTAAGGTACAATTGTTACAAGTTACATTATAATTTCGTAACCCAGGTTGTATTTTTACAGATCCTACTAGTAAAGCATAAGGGTGAGGCACACATGTACGAGGGTATCTCATGGTGAGATTCCACAAATAACCGTGTCTCACTTTCGATCCCACCTGAAGGTAGGAACCCTCACATCCAAGGGCGGCAGCTAGTTTCCAGATTTCTGTCTGGAACACTTTAGAGCCGCCCAAGTTCCAAACACGAGATGCAAAGTTTCTATTATCTTGAGCTCCAGGGTTTCGGGCCGAGTCTGGAGACCAGTCTCACAATGACTCATTTGTCCCAAATATGTTATAAACTGTGGCAGTTCCATCTCGACACAGTTTCCATGGTGCAGCAGTGACTCTTCCCTTTGTTCCAAATCGCAGAAAGGAATATCTAAAGGACCAGTTTTATTATGACATTGAGGAATTCCAGACTCTTTCGTTATTCCAGGAATATACAGGCTCCAACCATTGTCATAATCAGCATATCCGGACTCCCCAACAAAAGACATCCTGTTGAATTAAAATATCTAGACAGACAAATAGGTAAGCGATCAAACACTCTATGATAAGAGAAATTAACTTGATTAGGAATAATATGTTTATCTGAAAAACCACCCAAAGCCACAGTATCATTAGTGTATATGAGAATAGACTGACCCTCCCAGCCCACCGGTTGGAGAAGGGGAGGGTCGGGAAAATAAGCCCAGTAAGCACTTGAATATTCTTCAGAATGTGCAGTATTAATCTGATTTAAGATAAATAATAAGGTTATCAGGAAGCTTAAAGGCGATATCGGATCGCCCTGCACAGCAACACGATTCTGTGCCTCTCGCATCAATGCCTGAAGTTGTTGCCGAGATGGTAATTCATCATGTTCTTGAATTGTCGATCTTCTCATCTGGTTTGCTAGAGATTGTCTCCGCCGTGCGTACCAACCTTTCCGGCAGCCAGCGCGGTGCTTCGGCATCCTGTGGGAAAACACAAACATGCCCTCGTCCCCAAATTAGTACAAGATCTGGTCCATACCATTTTCCCACAAGTGGGTCTTTCCAAAAGACTTTAGGTCTTATTGTTTGCGCAACAAAGTTCCAAAATCGCTGTGCTGCTGAACGGTCACTTATATCCAATTGTAAAAAATTTAAAACAAATAAAGCATGGTTTAGAGAGTTGGAGGGGGTATTAGGATAAAATTCCCCCTTCTTTAGTTTTTGCAATTGATGTTTGAGAGTTTGATGTGTCCGTTCAATGATTTTTTGACCTTGAGGATTATAAGGGATACCTGTTTTATGTGAGATAGACAATTGTATACAAAATAATTGAAAATTTTTTCCAGTGTATCTTGGACCATTGTCTGTTTTTATGGTTTTAGGGGTTCTCATAACAGCAAAACATTTAATGTAATGAGCTATACAATGTTTGTTAGCTTTTCGGATTGTAGAGAGGCATGTAAAAAGCCGGAGAAGGTGTCAATGGTAACATGAACAAATTTTTGTTTACCAAATTTAGGAATATGGGTAACATCTATTTGCCATATATCGTTTGGCAACAATCTTCGAGGATTAACTCCATAATGGGGGACGCTAAAAAATTGAGGACATGTTTGACATTGTTTAACAATCTGTCTGGCAGCTTTTTGAGTAATGTCAAATTGAAGTCTTGAGCTATTGCTGTTTTGATGGTGTAAGCTGTGAGAAGTTTTTGTCATTTGTTCCAATGAAGGAAATATCATATGTGTAGCTTCGTCAGCCAAAGCATTGTCTTGTGCTAAAGGTCTAGGAAGCCCAGAGTGAGCACGAATATGACCGAAATAGCATTTATTAACTCTGGAACAAATTAAATGTTGTATATCACGAAAAAGAGTTTGGATAGTAGAATTTAGGGTACCAATAAATGGAACAGTCTCAATAGTGTTTAAGGCTCTTATGATATATTGACTGTCAGAATATAAATTAAATGGAGCAGAAATTTGCAACAGAGCCTGAAAAACGGCAAATAGTTCTACTTCTTGAGCAGACTTATAATTAGTACACCAGGTGGTAGTATTGTCTTGTATAATCAAACTAGCTATTTTATTAGAAGAGCCATCAGTAAATACAGTTAGGGGTCGGCAAGGGGCTGAGAAACAACAATTTTTGGAAAGAGAAATTGGTGATAGTGAGCAAATTGTAAAATTTTATCTGAGGGATAATGATTATCAAGTCTACTAAAACCAGCTAAGGCAATAACCCAATTGTTGCTAAACTGAAACAGCCAGTCCTGCTGAATTTTAGAAAATGGAACACATATAAAATGTGGGTCTCTTTTTAGATATATAGTGGATTCTGACCGCCCAAGAGCTATTAGGGCAGCAACCAAATCATAATAGGGGGTTAGTACCCGAGAGGAAGAGGCAGGCAAGTGAAGCCATCTTAAAGGCAATCCTTGGAATAAGACTGCTGTAGGAGCATGTTTAGTAGGAAGAATATATAAACCCCATTCTTGAGTATAGTCGCAATAAGTAGCTTGTTGTTTAGACAGGGCCTGTTCAAACTTTATCTAAGGCTTGTCTTCTCTCCAGAGTCGGAGTTCGGGGGGAAGTTGGATCAGGATCACCTTTCAGAATATCAAAAAGAGGCTTTATTTTCCCTGTAGTTAGCTTCAAGTAAGGTCTTATCTAATTAACATCTCTTAACAGTTTTTGGAAATCATTCCAGGTAACCAGGTTATCTTTACGAATCTCTATCTTTTGAGCTCGAAACCATTTTTTTTCCCAGAAAAAACCCCAAATAAGAATGGGGGGGGGGAAGCACTGCACCTTTTCTGTTGCGATAATCAAACCACAATCCTGTAATGTAGTTTGCATATAAGCAAATGTTGTTAATAGCAACTCTTCATCTTGAAATGTCAAAAGAATATCATCTGTATAATGAATAATATATATTTGGGAGTACAAGGACCTAGTGGTTTTTAAAGCTTGAGTAACAAATTTCTGACAGAGAGTAGGACTATTAGCCATTCCCTGAGGTAAAACTTGCCACTGATATCTTTTCATAGGTTCTTTATAATTTGTAGAAGGGACACTAAAAGCAAATCTTTGACAGTCATTAGTGGCAAGGGGAATAGTATAAAAGCAGTCTTTTAAGTCAATAATAATTTTGTAAGTATTTTTTGGAATGGCCATGGGGGTAGGCAACCCCGGCTGAAGGGGGCCCGTCAATTCCATTGTTTCATTAACCTTTTGTAAATCTTGTAATAGCCTCCATTTACCTGTTTTCTTTTTAATGACAAAAATAGGTGAATTCCAAGGTGAATTTGAGGGGGTAATATGGCCAAGAGCAAGCTGTTCTTGCACAAGCTGATTGGCGGCCGTGATCTTTTTTACTGATAGGGGCCACTGATCAACCCATACTGGATCGTCAGACTTTCATTTTATCGGATCAGCATGGATTGCAGGACAATCAATGACCCCTCCTAAAAACATCTTATACCTTTTTTATCATTTTTAACTGCAGGGATCAGGGGTTGTAAAGGCCCTTGTGAATTTATCCCCAAACCCTGATGGGGTAAAAGGCCTTGGTCTAACAATTGATTACTAATCTTTTTATCTGGACTATAAAGATATACCCCCATATTCATCATAACATCTCAGTAAATAAGCGCCTAATCTCTGGGGTGGCGGGACAGAGAGCTGTGTTTGCAAGCAAACCCTCAAGGACTGAGGCAGCTCCCAGAGCTGTGTCCTTCGGACAAAGGACCCCGTTCTCACGGGCAGCTCCCCTCATGTATCTGTTGCTGAAACAGAAAACTCTCCCCAAAGATGAACAGTGCTTGGTTCTGAAGGCTAGTAGTGAGAAGTGGCATTGATTAAAGGTCTCCCCAGGTGTCTTGGGTCACTATCCTATAGGTTTGGATTTTCTATTCTCATCCTCCTGTGATTTTTTTAAGAAGTCTGCCTATAAGTTAGCAAGATGCTCCTAGGAAGTGGCAAAGAATAAGTTGTAGGGCCCTCCCAGGGAAAGCTGAAGTTTTCTTAGAGGTGAGGGTATCATGTTTTCCTCTAAATGATTTCCTGAGAGACCACTTCGCTTTGGACCCTGAGAAGTTTATTGCCGCATTCCTCGGATAGCTCTTAGCCATAGTCTAAGTCAGAGAGAGATGACGAGGAATCCATTTGTTCCCAGAAATGTGAACGTATTTGCTGTGGAGATGACGTGGGGATTCTGGTCTGGATGATCCGGTGATGGGAGGGGTGTGGAGGAGGGCATAGATGACAAGGGATGAGCCATACGTTAACAGTTGTTTTCTTGGGTGATGGTTCTTAGGCGTTTCTTGTACTATTCTCCGCCTTTGTGTATGTTTGACATTTTCCATGATTAAACACTTTTTGAAAAATCATCTCTTCATTACAAAACTATTTATTGAGTATATACAACTGTGGTGTTGGAGAAGACTCTTGAGAGTCCCTTGGACTGCAAGGAGATCCAACCAGTCCATTCTAAAGGAGATCAGTCCTGGGTGTTCTTTGGAAGGAATGATGCTAAAGCTGAAACTCCAGTACTTTGGCCACCTCATGCGAAGAGTTGACTCATTGGAAAAGACTCTGATGCTGGGAGGGATTGAGGGCAGGAGGAGAAGGGGATGACAGAGGATGAGATGGCTGGATGGTATCACCGACTCAGTGGACATGAGTTTGAGTGAACTCCAGGAGTTGGTGATGGACAGGGAGGCCTGGCATGCTGAAATTCATGGAATCGCAAAGAGTTGGACATGAGCGACTGAGCTGAACTGGACTCGTACCAGGGACTATCCTAGGTGCCAGAAATAGGTCAGTGAACAAAAGAGTGAGAATCTTTGCTTTGTACATTCTTGTTGGGTGCGGGGTGAGGCGGAGGGAATGACAAAGAGTAAGCATGGTAAATTTATGGGTTATATGGTATGTTAGGAAGTGTTGAGTACCATGGGAAAGAAAAAATAGTAGAGGCCAGATGAGGGCATAGAACGATGGAGAAGAAGATGAAGGCTTGGGCCTTGGGTACCAATGTTGGGAATGGAGCTACAGAGGAGGCTGAAGAGGAAGGAGAAAGGAAAAAGGAGGGGGGGGTTGTTATTAGGGAGGAGGAACTGGTCAGCTGGGAGGCTGGGTGAAAAGCCTTGTGAAAAGTATCAACTATTTCCTTGATTGGCTTATCCAGGAAATGAATTGAGTGTCTCTTACATTGGTACTCAGCACAGGGGCTGCTATGTACCCCCAAAATCTATTTGGATTGCTGATGTAGGATCCATCCTGGAGAAAAGTGACCAAAGAAAACTGAAATAGAAAGCTATATTGTAATTGACTCTCCGTTTTCCTCTGAGATGTCTACTCCTTGTGGGCAAAGGATTGTTTAGTCTCAGACCTCTAGTACTTGGCTGAATATCTAGCCTAATACAGCCCATGCTTGCTGAATGAGAGTAAGAAACACATGGAACGAGGGAGTGAAGCTCTGACCTCTGAAGACTGGTGCAGTCAACTCTTAAAGCCAGAACTCAGTTGCAGACACAGATGTCACAACAGCATCTGTAGGAGAGCCTAGGAACTTCCTCAAAGATATTGACAACCAAAGGTTGGGGACTTCCCCCAAATTCCTATCTTTATTATAAACCCAGATATAGGATAGTAGAGAACTAATCATCCATTAACTGAAACTTATCCCAATCTTTGGGTATCACCTTTTGTCTTTTGTGCTCTTGGATCACCCATGGGCAGGTATCTATCTCATAGTCCAGAGAGACATATCAGAATAAAGATCACTTTTAATTAAGAAAAAGTTCCTTTTTTTTTTTTTTTAACAATACTGAAACAGGGGAAAAATTAGTAAATGGACAATAGAATAGAACAAAAAGTCCATCAAATGTAATGTTTTCTAAAAAAATGAATTATTACCATCATTATTTTATTTTGTCATATTTATAATATAAATAGATTTTTGACATGAGTGGCTGTGTTCCCAAGCACTAATGTTGATAATATATGGTCATCTTTCATCTTTTTTTTTCCCCAAGTGGAGACA
This sequence comes from Bos mutus, assembly GCF_027580195.1. NCBI lineage: Eukaryota > Metazoa > Chordata > Mammalia > Artiodactyla > Bovidae > Bos > Bos mutus. The sequence continues at coordinate 20,019,034 of NC_091618.1, read as the reverse complement.
AAAAATACAAAGGTGACAGAGAATAGATACCTCCGTATGCTGAGTTCTGAAGATACAGGGAGAAGAAATTAATGTCATCATGATACCACACTAACAGGAAAGAACAAGCCCTGAAACCTGAGAGTAAAGGGGCAGAACCATCAGTTACAAGGCAGCCAGGTACCTGGGACAGGAGGAAGTGGGCAGGAGGGATGGAGGGAAAAAGAAAAATCAAAGTATTAGTCACTCACTTGTGTCCAACTCTTTGTGACCCAACCCCATGGACACCACCCCATGGAGCCCACCAGGCTCCTCTGTCAAAGGAATTCTCCAGGCAAGAATACAGGAGTGGGTTGCCATTCCTTTCTCCAGGGGATCTTCCTGACCCAGAGACTGAACCTGGGTCTGTTGCATTGCAGGCAGATTCTTTACCATCAGAGCCACCAGGGAAGTCCGAGGAGAAGTCTTACCAAACGCTGTGAGCTGTGCTCCCAACATCTCTTACCCTGGGAGGCAGAGCCCACCAGCCACTCAGTGGCAGCATTGCTTCTGGCAGCAGCTCTTCTGCTGGCAACAGCCCTTCCCACCGCCACAGCCACACGAGTTGCAGCTGCAGGTACGGCGGTGGCAGCAGACCACGGGGACGCTGCAGCAGCCCCCACAGCAGCCATAGCAGCAGGGGCAGCAGCTGGTGCAGCAGCCCACCCGGTAGCATCTGCAGCTGTTGCAGCTGCCACAGCCACCACCACAGCCACCACCACAGCCACTGCCACAGCCACCACCGCAGCCACCACCACAGCCACTGCCACAGCCACCACTGCAGCCACCACAACTTCCACAACCACAGCAGCCCATGGTGAGGACTTGGACTCAGGAGAGGTGAGGAGGGAGACTCAGGAAGGGAGGGAGGTCTGACGCCCTTTGTCTCAGGGGCCCTCCCTTAAATACCATCTTCAGGGCTTAACATAGAGCAAGTGACCACTTCCTTTGTTATGGTTTCCACCAGCTTCCTCTGGAGAGTTTCACCAGACCTCGAGGCTATTTCCTTGTGAAACATCGCTGACCTCATCCAACTGCTTATTTTAGCATTGACCCCTTCCTCGGGTTATGCTTCTAATAAAACAGCATGCTTCTAAAATGTTAAATTTTGTTTTCGTCTAGCAGTTTTTAAGTGCAAGTCTAACCCTCCCGTGAGTTTCATTTGATGAAAACTTGCCTGTTTCCTGGGCATTGGGATCACTCGCTCAGCATCTAGTGAAGTTCTTTTCCTCAGTTTCAGAGGGAAATCCTCCTGTTTGCAGACATTCTTTGCTGAACCCCAGACAAAGTGGAATTCCACGTGTGGAAGCAAAGCACCCTAATTTGCCTCTCCTTGTAGGTCATGAGGTTCTGCAGCTAAAAAGTCAAAGAATTTTCTCATTTATTTGCAGATTCACTTTTGTCCTTATTTTGAAAGTACCTGAACTATGGGCAAGTTGCTTGGCAGGGGGATGGCTATGGGGTAGGAGGTTTTGTGATGATGGGTTTCAAAATGAATATCCCATGCTGGTTTATCTCTGTCTCTTTTCTCCAATCAATACTCAGGGTAAGGGCCAAAGAAACCAAGAACCCCAACCACCAACTGAGTTCATGTCCCCAGAAAACCACAGTCTCTCTGTGAATCAGTTTCCTTAGTTTAGGTTAAATCATGTTTATTTTTTTGAACTAGACTGTATTTTTAAGAGTAGTTTTAGATATAGGTTCATAGTAAAATTGTTTTAGTAATTGTTTAGTAAAATTGTTTGAGAGATTTCCCATATGCTCCCTGCCCCCTACACCTACAGTCATCAACATCCCACACCAGAGAGCTACAGTTTTTGCAACCTTGAACCTACGCTGGAAAGTCATTATCACCCAAGGTTCATAATTTATGTTAGGGTTGAATTCTGGTCTTGTATATCCTATGAGTTTCAATAAGTATTGGGTTGCCCAAAAGTTCATTTGGATTCTTCCATTACATCTTATGGAAAAGTCCAAACAAACTTATTGGCAAACTCAATATAATGACAGGTAGCCACCATCATAGTATCATACAGAGCAAACTGCTCTAAAGAAAAGAGCTCTAAAAAATGCTCTACCTGTTTATCCCTCCTTCCCCACTAAACCCTGCCTCCAGTTTTACCTTTTCCAGAAAGTCTTCTAGTTGGAATAATTTGTCCCATATATATTTGTGTTGCCAGGTCTGAAAAAAATCACACATTTATCATGACTACCAGTTAATGAGGTTCGTGTAAATATAAGAAACTTTGCATACCATGTTAGCTTTTATCCTTAGCTTTCTTAGAAGAAAGGGACTAACCACATGTCAGGTACTTTATTGTGTTTATTCTCAGCATAGTCCTTCAAGGTAGATTCATTAGCAGTTCTGGTTCAGAGGGGTCCAAGGATTTGCTCAGGGTAACATTTGGGGTCTGAGTGGGGTTCCAACTCAATTCTGCCTCACTCTGCACACAGCAAAGGGTCTACCATGACTCTTCGATTCTAAGATCTGCTTTGTTTCTTCAGAACCTACTGCTGAGACTATTGGGCTAACTTTTTGCTTTCAATTATGACTTTGAGAAAAAGTCAAGAGAGAGAGTTCCAGAAAAACATTTATTTCTGCTTTATTGACTATGCCAAAGCCTTTGACTGTGTGGATCACAATAAACTGTGGAAAATTCTGAAAGAGATGGTAATACCAAACCACCTGACCTGCCTCTTGAGAAACCTGTATGCAGGTCAGGAAGCAACAGTTAGAACTGGACATGGAACAACAGACTGGTTCCAAATAGGAAAAGGAGTTCGTCAAGGCTGTATATTATCACCCTGCTTATTTAACTTATATGCAGAGTACATCGAGAGAAACATTGGGCTGGAAGAAGCACAGCTGGAATCAAGATTGCCGGGAGAAATATCAATAACCTGATATGCAGATGACACCACTCTTATGGCAGAAAGTGAAGAGGAACTAAAAAGCCTCTTGATGAAAGTGAAAGTGGGGAGAAAAAGTTGGCTTAAAGCTCAACATTCAGAAAACGAAGATCATGGCATCTGGTCCCATCACTTCATGGGAAATAGATGGGGAAACAGTGGAAACAGCGTCAGACTTAATTTTTTTGGCCTCCAAAATCACTGCAGATGGTGACTGCAGCAATGAAATTAAAAGACACTTACTCCTTGGAAGGAAAGTTATGACCAACCTAGATAGCATATTGAAAAGCAGGGATATTACTTTGCCAACAAAGGTCCATCTAGTCAAGGCTATGGTTTTTCCTGTGGTCATGTATGGATGTGAGAGTTGGACTGTGAAGAAGGCTGAGCACCGAAGAATTGATGCTTTTGAAATGTGGTGTTGGAGAAGACTCTTGAGAGTCCCTTGGACTGCAAGGAGATCCAACCAGTCCATTCTGAAGGAGATCAGCCCTGGGTATTCTCTGGAAGGAATGATGGCTAAAGCTGAAACTCCGGTACTTTGGCCACCTCATGTGAAGAGTTGACTCATTGGAAAAGACTGATGCTGGGAGGGATTGGGGGCAGGAGGAGAAGGGGACGACAGAGTATGAGATGGCTGGATGGCATCACTGACATGATGGATGTGAGTCTGAGTGAACTCCGGGAGTTGGTGATGGACAGGGAGGCCTGGCGTGCTGCGATTCATGGGGTCGCAAAGAGTCGGACACGACTGAGCGACTGAACTGAACTGATGACTTTGAGATCCAACATCAGTGGCAGTGATTACAATGATTTCCTATTATATTTAAGATATTTTTATAGAACAATGGTTAGTCAGTACTATGTTCCTCTGCAGAGAAGCCCACAATGGATCACATATTCTCAGTGACCCATCACTTCTCAAGAAGCACTTATGTCTCACTGCCACTCAGGTACCCTCTGCAAATGCCACCATAGATTGCAAAGCCTGGAGGAATGGGGATTAAGCTTGCTTTCACAGTCAAGCTTAATTCCTTTGTTACATTTTTATACTTGAGAAGATACTATGATCAATCATTTTAAGAAATCATCTTTTAAGAAGGAAATCTCACCATCTCTATTTTCCTCACTTGTGGACTCTGGGAAGATTTCTGGTCTTATTCAAAACTCAGCTGAAGCATCTTCTGCCCAGAGATCAACATTCACTTCTTTTGAACTTTCTCTATTTCTTTCTTGATGTCTTCACATTAACAGATAATAACCCTTTGTGTTCTTGACCAGATTGTGAACTTTTCAAAGTCTGATATCATATTGTATTTATATTTTCATCCTTGTATCAGGAACACAGAAGTGAAACGATAAAGGGCCAGTTGAAGAGTAATGAGGAAGTTGCAATGGATTGAATGTTTCTGTTCCCCCAAAATTCATATCCTGAAATCCTAACCCCAATGTGGTATTAATAGGAGGCCTTTGGGAAGTGATTAGGTCATGAGGATGGAGCTCTCATGAATGAGATTAGAGCCCTTTTAAAAGGGACCACTGAGATCTCTCTCACCCTCTTTCTACCATGTAAGGATACAACTGGAAGCTGGGTGTCTGCAACCTAGAAGAGAGTTCTCACCAGAACCTCACACTGCTGGCCCTCTGATCTCAGACTTCCAGTCTCCAGAACAATGAGAAATAAATTCCTACTGTTAATAAGCCACTCTGGTATTTGGTTATAGTGGCTCAAACTGAGATGATGTTAAATCCAGGTTAAACTTGGGTTAAAGTTAAACTTTAATTTGGGTTAAAGGACCACCATGGAGGCTTCCAAACAGAAGCCAAGAAGAAGGCCATGGCAGGCTACCTAGCCTATAGGCGATATAAATTGGGGTGGGGGGATGAGCTGTGGGAGAAGCATGGAGCTGAGTGTGTCCATTGCATTCATTCTCCCAGTTCTGTTTTTATGCCCCTTTTCCTTATCGTCTTTCTCTTCTCCACAACCTAGGTCTTTTGGAAGCCCTTTGAGTTCCCTGGGGTACCCAATATTATAGAAAAGACCGTCTCCCCAGGCCCCTTCCTCAGGTCTCCTGTCTTTTCAGTAATGTCTGTGGCAGCCAGGAGTCAGCAGGCAAACCCCACTTCCAACAGTTGCCCTTCCCCTCACCAAGCATCGCTTGTGTTTCTTGGTGTTCCGTTTTTCACTTCCTGCAGGGGTGCGAGATAAAATGTTGGCTTACAATTGACTAGCAAGACCGTGTGAACGTCGTCTGGCATTTTTGCTTGTGTGTGTGTGTCTTTCTACTCCACTTTTAGAAAGGGAAGGCAGGATTTTGTTTTGTTGGCATCAGTAGAATTTCCTATGGTGTTCTTACTGTTACTGCCTGCCTTGTGACATTTAGCACAAAAGAAGCTACATGAAAATGCAGATCAATTTACTCTAGCAAGCATTTTCTGAGCATTTCTGCTCGTAAGTACGGCAGCAGGGAGAAGTAAGAGTGGATGAGGCCTCTCCTGTCCTCTTTCACCAGCCAGCTCAGGGGCTTAGCCCCTTCAGAATCACATGTCCAGGGGCTTCTCCCAAGAAGAGGAAAGAAGAATTTTACCCCAAATCCTTTTGCAGATTTCATGGGGCTGTTTCTAAACTTGCATTGTTGTCCAGAACAGCTTGGCATGGATTATCCCTATTACATTTCTGTGTGTGCTCAGTTGCTAAGTCACATCCAACTCTTGTGACCCCATAGACTGTAGCCTGCCAGGTTCTTCTGTTCATGGAAAATTCCATGAATACCAGAGTGGGTTGCCATTTCCTACTTCAGGGGATCTTCCCAACCCAGGGATTGAACCTGCATCTCTTGCACTGGCAGGCCGATTCTTTACCACTGGATCCATTCACATTTCTATAGGGCACTAGATTTCAATGGGAGGCAATTTTGCACCCCCCCCCACCCACCCACCCAGGGCACTTGACAATATTTGGAGACATCTTTGGTTGTCAGAATTGAGGAAGAAGTTGTCATAACTAGTGGGTTGAGGCCAGAGATACTGCTCCACATTCCGCATAGGACTCCCTTCGCAGCAAGGAAACCTCTGACTCAAAACGTCAGTAGTGCCGAGTCTGAGATAGTGTTTTATCTCTCCAAAGCATCTCCCCATCTAGTATTTCGCAACAATATAATTGCCTGAGACTTGCTTGAAAGAAAACTGTCCTTCAGTTAGTTAATAAAGGTGGGCAGAGTTCTTGGTGTGGACCAAGTTCTGTGCTGGGAGATGTAAGTGGAAATTTTGTGTGACTATTTGATCTGTGATTTAGAATAGGAAGTAAGACTGGGTAATAGGGTCACGTGAAATGTGCCACAGGGAAGGTGTCAGTCAATTACCAGGATATCTTGAATATTATTAACAAAATATATGTATGTACACAGTTAAAATAATTCTAAGTTGCCCTCTCTCATCCCACCTCACCCTCTAGGCCACTCTGCAAAGGCAATATTGCCATCTTGCCAATCATTTCTGCTAGGAGCTGCCCCCACCCCCACATTTCTTTTCTATTTTTAAAAACTATTTATTTATATGAGTGTGCTTGGTCTTAATTGCATCACATGGGATCTTTGATCTTCACTGAAGCATGTGGGACCTGGACCAAGAATTGAACCCTGGACCCCTGCATTGGGAGTGTGAAGTCCTAGCCACTGGACCACCAGGGAAACCCTCATATTTCTTATTAATTCCTTGAATGACTGTTTCTTGGTAGCCATTGTTAGTTTTGTTAAAATGAGGATTGAACTCTTTTATGTCACTCCTAATGTATTAATATTTATGTCACTATTTTTAGTAAAATCTGTAACTGATGATAAAATTTTACAATATAAATATGACTCATCACAGAATAAAAATTATATACTGTGATTATATTCCTTTTTTTCTGGATGGGCTTCCTTGATAGTTGAGTTGTGACTCAGCTGGTAAAGAATCAGCCTGCAATGTGGGAGACCTGGGTTTGATCCTTGGGTTGAGAAGATCCCCTGGAGAAGGGAAAAGCTGCCCACTCCAGTATTCTGTGGCCTGGAGAATTCCATGGACTATATAGTCCATGGGGTCGCAAAGAGTCAGACACATCTGAGTGACTTTCACTTTTCTGGAGTATTTTCCTTTTTATTTTTAATTTTTTTGGTTTTTGTATTGTTTCTCTTCATCTCTCTGCCACTGTGGGCCATATGATTTTGCATATAAGATTTTCCTCTTAGATATCAATCAATAAAAACTCTTCAAGCACCCAAATTCATTTTTCATTTTAGTATCAATAAAAATTCTTCAAGCACCTAAATTCATTTTTCCTTCTAGCTAGGAAATGCTTTCTTATTTTATGTATGTGTATATGTATGTATTTGTTTTTTGATGTGGATCAATTTTTAAGTCTTTATTGACTTTGTTACATATTGCTTCTGTTTGATTTTTGTTGTTGCTGTTGTTTTTGCCAAAGGCACCTGTAACTTCAGCTCCTTGACCAGGAATTAGACATTCACCCCTTGTACTGGAAGGCGAAGTCCTAACAACTAGACTACCAGGGAAGTCCAAGCTTTCTTATTTTAATCGCAATAGGAATTTTTACAGGAAAAAGTCATTGAAAAAGTTTATTCATAAGCCAGCACACAAAGTGAAACCTACTACATAATGGAACACAGTGGCCATCCTTAAACCATGTGGTGAGGACCTTCCAGTCCCCAGTAAAGAGGCTCTGGTGAGGGGACTGGGGCTGCTATTGAACTTGGCAATGACTTTTGAGGCTGAGACCGCTTTAATTTCTCCAGTCTTTGGAAAGAGGACTTCTGGGCCGTACACAGAAATAGCCTCCTGATAGTGTTTATTTGCTGTTCAAATGTCATTTCAAGCACAACATGTTGTGTTAGGTGAGACTTCTTTGTGTGCCCATGACCGATCATAGCACCCCCTTTTCCAGAGTTCCCAGGGGCCCTCACTGGAATGTTTAGGGTGTTTGACTTAGAAAAATAAACATCATCTAGTAAATCTTGCTGACATTCCTAAAAAGGGTACTAATTAATATATTATGATGTTCTTCCATGACTACAGAGCCAAATAGCAACAGGGAAGTGGTCATGTGTCTTCCCTCTCCTCTTCCCAGAGCTGGTATATAAGGGTCCCCTCCAGCAGAAGCTGACATTCGACCTCCCTCACCTCCTGAGTCTCCTTCCTCACCTCTCCTGAGTCCTCTCTACTGACACCATGGGCTGCTGTGGTTGTGGAAGTTGTGGTGGCTGCGGTGGTGGCTGTGGTGGTGGCTGCGGCGGTGGCTGTGGAGGTGGCTGCGGTGGTGGCTGTGGCAGCTGCAACAGCTGCAGATGCTACCGGGTGGGCTGCTGCACCAGCTGCTGCCCCTGCTGCTATGGCTGCTGTGGGGGCTGCTGCAGCGTCCCCGTGGTCTGCTGCCACCGCCGCACCTGCAGCTGCAACTCGTGTGGCTGCGGCGGTGGGAAGGGCTGTTGCCAGCAGAAATGCTGCTGCCAGCAGAAGTGCAGCTGCCAGAAGCAATGCTGCCACTAGGCTGCCAGTCTGGCCTCTGGGAAGGTGCTGCTGGTAACTGTCTCGTTGGTAAGATTTTCTTTCTTTCTGCCAGTCCTCCCTGATTTGAATGTCATATAGGTGACTTGAGATGAATTCTCATGCTGAGGAATTTAATTCATATCCTCTGGTCACTGGGATTCTGCCTCCAAATGAAAAACACCCACACAGTCTTTCTCCATCCATCACCAAAGTATGAGCCCCACAAAATGGAGTGATGATTTTTAATGCTATGCTTTCTCGAAATTTTACTGTTGAAATGTTTGTTTTATCTCTTTCTCCTTCTCTCTGTGGTTTCTGCATTCTCTGTCTCTGCTACTATTTTCTGATTCTGTAAACCGTAGACAGTTCTTTTCCTAATAAACCACAAAACTGGCATTCAAAAATGTGTCAATATCTCCTCTTTTTTCATTGTTTGAATGTGTCTCATGCAAAGATGCAACTAAACCCACTGAAGTGAGTAAGACCCCCTGATGTTTTCTGAGATAGATTTAAAGTAATTAATGAATAATCTGTCCCTAATAGGTTTTCACATGATGGTAAAAATTTGGTGGTTGTGGTTCATATATACAGTGGAATGTTACTCAGCCATAAAAAGGAGTGAATTTGAATCCATTGTAATGAGGTGGATGAACCTAGAGCCTGTTATAAAGAGGGAGGTAAGTTAGAAAGAGAAAAATATTGTATATTAGCACATATATATGGAATCTGGAAAAATGGTTTTGATAAACCCATTTGCAGGGCAAAAACAGAGACGCCGATGTAGAGAATGGATATGTGAACACAGTGGGGGAAGGAGAGAGTGGGACGAGTTGAGAGAGTAGCCCTGACATATATACACGACCATGTGTAAAATAGAGAGCTGGTGAGAAGCTGCTGTTAGCACAGAGAGCTCAATTTGGTGCTCTGTGACCACCTAGAGGGGTGGGATGGGGATGGGGTGGGATGGGGAGCTGGGAGAGAGGCTCAACAGAGAGAGGATATATGTATACATAGAGCTGAGTCACTTGACTGTACAGCAGAAACCATCACAACATTGTAAAGCAATTATATTCCAATAATAAATTTAAAAAAATTTGTGGCTTCAACTCTCCTCTTACGTAAGTGAGAAAAGGATTCTAGGAACACCATATCAATGAACTCATATGACATAACTTTCTCTCTACCCCTAGATAACCTTCTAACAGATTTTGATCTCAGTGTCTACCGCCAGATGAAATTCGATGCCTAAAGCAATGTGTATTTGTTTAGGTCTTGGTTATCTTAGTTTATTTGTGTAGGTCTTATTTGTTTAACATCTGACTACAATTTAGTGAGATTTTAAAATTTCATTACCAGTACTAGTCAACTTTCTTTCGGAAGATTATGATTATAAAATACTGGTCTGGTCATGAGTGAATAAATCTATTAGTAAGAGAAGGCAATGGCACCCCACTCCAGTACTCTTGCCTGGAAAATCCCATGGACGGAGGAGCCTGGTGGGCTGCCATCTATGGGGTCGCACAGAGTCAGACACAGCTAAAGTGACTTAGCAGCAGCAGCAGCAGCAGTGAGTTACTGAAACACTACCCACTTTGATTATATTCTATCATAAGTGAACATTGTAGGAACATAAAAATGAAGAGGTTACAACAAGTACTTTCAATCACATCTCTCACAGTGCCTTGAAGGTGAAACCACTTAGAGTGTACGATGTTGATAAACCCACCCTCGGAATGCAGTGCCCTTAGGATTTTCTACCTAAATCTGTTCCCTGGTCAAAGCAAGAGATGAAGAAAGGGGCAGGTCACTGCATCAGTGGTCAGGCAGTTGCTGAGAAGGTGACTTATTCCTTCTGGACTTTGCTGGGACCACAGAGGTCCTGCCCTCTGTGTCTTTCCCACTCCCCTGGGCAGTGCTCACAGGGGGTGGATACTTTAGAAGTGTTGCATTGAAAAGAACTTCAGAAGACACTGGTTCTGGGTGCAAGGTTACAGCACACACGCAAAAACAATGACACGCGCTTCTCTGGTGACTCAGCGGTAAAGAACCCATCTGCCAGTGCAGGAGACGTGGGTTTGATCCTTGGGTCAGGAAGATCCCCGGGAGAAGGAAATGGCAACCCACTCTGGTATTCTTGCCTGGGAAATCCCATGGACAGAAGAGCCTGGCAGGCTACAGTCCATGGGGGTCGCAAAGAGTTGGGCACAACTTAGCAATTAAACAACAGCAACAATAACAACAACAACAGGGGTGCGTCTAGGAAGAGGCTGTGGGAGGATTTAACAAGGCTCAGGGAAAAACAGGCCCTTCCCACCCGGCCCAGTCTGTGTTCAGATGTCCCTAGACAATGAGGAGTGATCCTGCTTACTGGGGGGTTATTACTCGTTACTATTTGCCAGCCTTCACATTAATAAGTGCATCAAAGGTTAATAATATAAATAAGTGAATTTGCTTCAGCCTATACCTGGTGATCACTAACTTTGCCAAACATTGTGCATGTTGCAGTGGATTATATAAAAATAAGCAAAAGCTGGAAGCCAGCCTGCATTAATGGAGGGGACATAGATCTGAGTGATGCAGTCTTTACTTGTGAGGGTAATGGCAAGATCAAACATATGCACCCGTAACATAATATTTTATAGATACATCATATCCCTCCATTTTACATATATATATTGAGTGCCCACAATGCACTAGGCACCGTTCTATCACTGAGAATACTCCAATGAACAAAAGAGATAAAAATTCTTGCCCTCAGGAATTTTTTTTCTTTTTACACAACTGATGCTGTATATACTTCATTGTCTTCAGATTGTTCCTGCAATTAGAAACTTACATACCATGGTGATTTTTATAACTGTAATATGGATATGGATATGTAATATGGATAATGGAGTTGTAATAGTAAATACACCTTAAATATGGATACACACATTGACATCCACAAGTATAAAGGTCATACTGTCTAAAAGCTCTGTCCAGACACTGTCTTTGCAGGGTACTGAATTCCTGATGGATCTTTGAGGGCTTGCATGTGTCCCATTGCTTATAGATATTTCCAGAGAGCTTATGTAGGAACAACACAATGCAAATTTTGAAGAAGTATCACAGAGCATTAGAAAATATTAACACATTTTTCTACAAAGAATGAGTGTTTATTAAATGTTGCAAAGGATGAAACAAATAATTAACTTGGAGATATGTACAATTTACTTTATAATTGAAATAATATAATTAAATTAATTACTTTATAATTAAAAAGTTCAGGAAGATAAATTGTACAGAAATATATATTATATATGTGAAACTTCAGATCTAATGGACAACTCAGTATTAGTCTTGGGCTGATCTTGCTGTGTTGCATGCATGCCAATGGTGTGGTTATCTAAATGACCAGCCCAGGCAGCCAAGTATCTCTGGCAAAGGGTGCAGGAAGTCAAATGATAATGTCTATAGCAATTTGATTAAAAGCTGACAACTTCCCTAATTTTTTCCCCTTCTTCTAACTTAGGACGAGTCAGAGAAAGTCAAGTATGTCTAACCCATCACATAGGACACCCTACTTCTAGTTAGCCACTTTACAACAGCTTCTTTACAACAACAGCCTCCAATCCGGGTCCACATGGATCCTCCCCTTTTTCTACCATAAAACTTTCCCACTCCTCTGTTTGCCTTTGAGTCTCTGTCGTAACACAGTGAGGGTGGCTTACAACAAAGAGTTACCTTTGCCATAGTAACTCTGAATAAATAACCTTTAGCCATTTTCTTTGATTGATCTTCATTTATTTCCATAAGACTTAGGCATTCCACTCATAAATGTGTGTAAGTTCTTGCATATGTCTCCAGGAGATATATACAAGAATGTTCATAGCAGCATTGTCAAAAATAGCAAAACTTGGAAACAATGGAACTTCCCGTTATCCGGAGAGGATATGAACAAATAAATTGAAGCATATTCATAGAAAAAATGCATATAGTTGTAAGCAATCCATGACCAAAGAAAATCAAAGGAATTATGTGCACAGGCATTAGGGTAGGGACTTGCCTGGGTGTGGGGTTACAGGGGGTGGGTTGGGGTGGTGAGGAGCCTTATAGTTAGGCTATCTTGTTAAGATCCTAGCTTGATAAATTATTAAAATGCTTGGGAAAATAAATAAGAAAAACTATGCTTAGGGTGTATTATGAACCAAAGAGATTACAGTCCATCATTTTCTGGGCCTCTGAAGTCCTTTAAAAAGAACAAAGCAAATGAAAATGTGATGCAAAAGAAAAGAAATAGAGCAGAGTACAAGAGGTTTGAATAGCAGAGAGGATGGGTGGGATTTCAATTTTGTATTGGGCAGTCCAAATAGGATTCAAAGAGAAAGTGCCATTTGAGGAAAGGAAGAAAGTGATGGAGGAATGAACTGGCCAGTTAATTGGACAAGAGCATTGTGAATGGTGGGAAGGGGGCAGTGAGAGCGCAGGTCAATGAGGATGCTGAGCATAGGGAGTTCAGCAAGGTGATGGGGACTGTGTTTCATGGGTGTCATTATAGATAATTGTAAACTTCAGCTTTGACCGTGACTGGAGCTGGCAACCTGGGAAGAGCGTGATTTTAGAAAAGAGATCACCTGCCTTTCATTGTAAAAGGATGACTCAACAGCACATAGAGAATTGACTTCGGAGGGGCTGGAATAGAAACTGCGCCATCTTGAGGAAGTTCTTGCTGGACGGAGGTGGTGAGTGGATTATGAGTGCTTTGGGCTCTGGTAATGTCTGCTGGACTTGCTGATAAACCCAGTGCCTGTGTGTGAGGGAAACAGGAGTCCAGGGGGCATCAGTGTCTTTTCAGTCAGTTCAGTTCAGTCGCTCAGTTGTGTCTGACTCTTTGTGACCCCATGAATCGCAGCACACCAGGCCTCCCTGTCCATCACCAACTCCCGGAGTTCACTCAGACTCACGTCCATCGAGTCAGTGATGGCATCCAGCCATCTCATCCTCTGTCGTCCCCTTCTCCTCCTGCCCCCAATCCCTCCCAGCATCAGAGTCTTTTCCAATGAGTCAGCTCTTCGCATGAAGTGGCCAAAGTACTGGAGTTTCAGCTTCAGCATCATTCCTTCCAAAGAAATCCCAGGGCTGATCACCTTCAGAATGGACTAGTTGGATCTCCTTGCAGTCCAAGGGACTCTCAAGAGTCTTCTCCAACACCACAGTTCAAAAGCATCAATTCTTCGGCGCTCAGCCTTCTTCACAGTCCAACTCTCACATCCATACATGACCACAGGTCTTTTAGGCCAGTGCAAAAGGATGAGATTGCTGTTAAGTGAGGGTAACCAGGAAGGGATGTTTGTGACAAATGCATCTTTTTGAGGAAGATCAAGAGTTCAGTTTCAAACATGAAAAGCTTAAGTTATCAACTGTCTTCCATCCTATGATTATGCCCCTTGGTAATACTTTGGAGAGAGCAGCAAAGGTTTCATAGGAAAATTGAAAGCCGTGTCTGGCTTCAACATGGCGACTTCAAGCTACCTTCAGGTTACTGCTCCTTTGATTTGGGTCCACCAGTGAAAGTGAAAGTTGCTCAGTCATGTCCGACTCTTTGCGACCCCATGGACTGTAGCCTGCCAGGCTCCTCTGTTCATGGAATTCTCCAGGCCAGAATACTGGAGTGGGTAGCCTTTCCCTTCTCTAGGGGATCTTCCCAACTCAGGGATTGAACCCAGGTCTCCCGCATGGCAGGCTGATTCTTTACCAGCTGAGCTACCAGGGTCCACCACTAGATAAGCATTTATCCTGATCTTGCAGAGGCAGATAGCGAGGTTCATTCAGGGAACAGCTGTTTGATGGGTATTTTAGCTGTGTTTGTAGAGAACTGTGTGGGCCACCCTATTTCTTTTCTTGGTGTGGGGAGTGTGTGTGAGTTCACACTCTTGTTCAAGCCCATATTTGCAAATGGTTTGGAGCAGTCATTTCAAAGGAAAGATGTTCCAGGTCACCCTTAGAGAGGAAGGGAAGGACCATGAACATGAAGAAGACAGAGTTGGGCACTTTTTAACAGAGACATAATATTTATGTCCCATACACTGTTGTTGTTGTTCAGTCGCTCAGTTGTGTCCGATTCTTCATGACCCCATGGACTGTAACATGCCAGGCCTCCCTGGCCCTAACCATCTCCCGGCGTTTGCCCAAGTTCATGTTCATTGCATCGGTGATGCTGTCCAGCCATCTTATCCTCTGACACCCTTTTCTCCTTCTGCCTTCAATCTTTCCCAGCATTAGGGACTTTTCCAATGAGTTGTCTGTGTGCATCAGATGACCAAAATACTGGAGCTTCAGCATCAGTCCTTCCAGTGAATATTCAGGGTTGATTTCCCTTAAGATTGACTGATTTGATCTCCTTGCTGCCCAAGGGACTTTCAAGAGTCTTCTCCAGCACCACAGTATGAAGCCATCCATTCTTTGGAATTCTGCCTTCTTTACTATCCAGCTCTCACAACCATATGTGTCCACTGGGAAGACTATAGCCTTGACTATATGGACCCAGGTCTCCCGCATTGCAGGTGGATTCTTTACCATATGAGCCTCCAGACAAGTCCAGGAATACTGGAGTGGGTAGCCTATCCCTTCTCCAGGGGAATTTCCTGAGCCAGAAATTGAACTGGGGTCTCCTGTATTGCGATCCACACAGTCAAAGGCTTTGGCATAGTCAATAAAGCAGAAATAGATGTTTTTCTGGAACTCTCTTGCTTTTTCCATGATCCATGGAAAAACTCTCTTGCTTTTTCCATGATTGGATGTTGGCAATTTGATCTCTGGTTCCTCTGCCTTTTCTAAAACCAGCTTGAACATCAGGAAGTTCATGGTTCACATATTGCTGAAGCCCGGCTTGGAGAATTTGGGCATTACTTTACTAGCGTGTGAGATGAGTGCAATTGTGCAGTAGTTTGAGCATTCTTTGGCATTGCCTTTCTTTGGGATTGGAATCAAAACTGACCTTTTCCAGTCTTGTGGCCACTGCTGAGTTTTCCAAATTTGCTGGCATATTGAGTGCAGCACTTTCACAGCATCATCTTTCAGGATTTGGAATAGCTCAACTGGAATTCTATCACCTCCACTAGCTTTGTTCGTAGTGATGCTTTCTAAGGCCCACTTGATTTCACATTCCAGGATGTCTGGCTCTAGGTCAGTGATCACACCATTGTGATTATCTGGGTCATGAAGATCTTTTTTGTACAGTTCTTCTGTGTATTCTTGCCGTCTCTTCTTAATATCTTCTGCTTCTGTTAAGTCCATACCATTTCTGTCCTTTATCGAGCCCATCTTTGCATGAAATGTTCCTTTGGTATCTCTGATTTTCTTGAAGAGATCTCTAGTCTTTCCCATTCTGTTGTTTTCCTCTATTTCTTTGCATTGATCGCTGAAGAAGGCTTTCTTATCTCTTCTTGCTATTCTTTGGAACTCTGCATTCAGATGTTTATATCTTTCCTTTTCTCCTTTGCTTTTCGCTTCTCTTCTTTTCACAGCTATTTGTAAGGCCTCCCCAGACAGCCATTTTGCTTTTTTTGCATTTCTTTTCCATGGGGATGGTCTTGATCCCTGTCTCCTGTACAATGTCACGAACCTCATTCCATAGTTCATCAGGCACTCTATCTATCATATCTAGGCCCTTAAATCTATTTCTCACTTCCACTGTATAATCGTAAGGGATTTGATTTAGGTCCTACCTGAATGGTCTAGTGGTTTTCCCTACTTTCTTCAGTTTAAGTCTGAATTTGGCAATAAAGAGTTCATGGTCTGAGCCACAGTCAGCTCCTGGTCTTGTTTTTGCTGACTGTATAGAGCTTCTCCATCTTTGGCTGCAAAGAATATAATCAATCTGATTTCGGTGTTGACCATCTGGTGATGTCCATGTATAGAGTCTTCTCTTGTGTTGTTGGAAGCTCAGGAAGCAACAGTTAGAACTGGACACGGAACAATAGACTGGTTCCAAATAGGAAAAGGAGTACGTCAAGGCTGTATATTGTCACTCTGTTTATTTAACTTATATGCAGAGTACATCATGAGAAATGCTGGACTGGAAGAAACACAAGCTGGAATCAAGATTGCCAGGAGAAATATCAATAACCTCAGATATGCAGATGACACCACACTTATGGCAGAAAGTGAAGAGGAACTCAAAAGCCTCTTGATGAAAGTGAAAGTGGATAGTGAAAAAGTTGGCTTAAAGCTCAACATTCAGAAAATGAAGATCACGGCATCTGGTCCCATCATTTCATGGGAAATAGATGGGGAAACAGTGAAAACAGTGTCAGACTTTATTTTTGGAGGCTCCAAAATCACTGCAGATGGTGACTGCAGCCATGAAATTAAAAGATGCTTACTCCTTGGAAGGAAAGTTATGTCCAACCTAGATAGCATATTCAAAAGCAGAGACATTACTTTGCCAACAAAGGTCCATCTAGTCAAGGCTATGGTTTTTCCTGTGGTCATGTATGGATGTGAGAGTTGGACTGTGAAGAAGGCTGAGTGCCAAAGAATTGATGCTTTTGAACCGTGGTGTTGGAGAAGACTCTTGAGAGTCCCTTGGACTGCAAGGAGATCCAACCAGTCCATTCTGAAGGAGATCAGCCCTGGGATTTCTTTGGAAGAAGTGATGCTAAGGCTGAAACTCCAGTACTTTGGCCACCTCATGCGAAGAGTTGACTCATTGGAAAAGACTCTGATGCTGGGAGGGATTGGGGGCAAGAGGAGGAGGGGACGACAGAGGATGAGATGGCTGGATGGCATCACTGACTCAATGGACGTGAGTCTGAGTGAACTCCGGGAGTTGGTGATGGACAGGGAGGCCTGGCGTGCTGTGATTCATGGGGTCGCAAAGAGTTGGACACGACTGAGCGACTGATCTGATCTGATCTGATCTCCTGTATTGCAGGCAGATTCTTTACCAGCTGAGTTACCCAGGAAGCCCATCCCAGACATATGACACTTGAAATACTCCAGGTATCAGGTGGTACAGATGTTGGTTTATTGAGTTCTGAAGTAATTGTCCTGCTGTGAACTCTGGGTTTGGAGGCAAGACCACATCTGTGTGGGTGAAAATAAAGTGGGATTTACCCTGAAGGGAGCAGGTTTTCTCATAGTCCCTGCCTAAACCTGGGGTAGATTTAAGAATAAGATCAGGGCGAGGCCCCACTCAGGGTGGGCCAATTTTCCTTTCATTGGAGTCTAATTGTGGTTTGTGCCTGAATTCCAAGGGGAGCAGAGGTGCCTGAGGGCATTTCTGTGGGAGGAGGGGAGCTGGCTGGTGCTCCCTCCAGACACCAGTAGTGGAATGGAGGGGGTCACAGAGGCATCCAGGGGTAAAGAGCATGGCTGAATTGGTATGTTTTTAAATCCCTTTCTGTTGTCTTTGTACCTTAAGTAGAGACTAGCTTGGTTGTCATCTGGAGTCTGAAAGGTTGTGGGGAATTAAAAGAAGACCCTGCTCCACCTCTGGGACAGAGGAGGGGAGGTGGGTATGGATGATGTAAAAGTGGTGAATGCCAGAAGGGCACCCTCAGCCCAGCCGAGCAAGGATCCACAAGAGTTGGTCAGAAGCAGCAAAGAGGGTCTGTGGTGAGGAGGTTGAAAGTGGAGGAATGTGGGTGGGTGCCATGAGGAGGGACAGCTGAGTAGGTGACCTGGCACCCTAGGGATCTCTTACGACAAGTGGAGGTGGGAATGTGCAGAGGTGTAGGGCAGCCTGGCAGTGACTACCAGAGGGATGCGATTCCAACACAAAATGGGGCGGATCCAGCCATTACCCCACATGACACAACCATGGCTGTGGAGGCTGATGGAAATGTGACCCTGCTCTAATTAGAGGCCTGAACATTAGGGTGGCTAAAGCATGTTGCTACAGTTTGTCCTTGTTTGGAATATGCTGTGGGCTATTTTACAGGGAACTTCAGCTTTGTACACATGCAAGTACAGATAGGATGAGTCTGAGAGTCAAAGGTGCTTGATGCTCATCTAGGAACTATTGTAATAGTTGTAGATAGCACAGTTTATTTGGCCAAATGCCTATGAGTGAACTTTAAAAAACTTATTTATCTAATTTATTTGTCTGCGCTGGGTCTTAGCAGTGGCATGCGAACTCATAGTTGAGGCATGTGGGATCTAGTTCCCTGACCAGGAATGGAACTTGGGCTCCCTGAATTAAGGGCTCGAAGGCTTAGCCACTGGACAACCAGGGAAGTCTCCATATAAGTGAACTTTTAATGTTGTCATGAATGTCCAAACACAACACTCCCCACATGGGGTCAGATTCCCAGGGTTCAATTCTCAGCTTTAATGCTCACCCATTTGTGCAATAACTTCACCTTTCTGGTCTCCTATTCCTAAAATGAAAATGAATGTTGCTCAGCTGTGTCCAGCTCTTTGCAACCCCATGGACAGTAGCTGCCAGGCTCCTCTGTCCACAGATTTCTCCAGGTCAGAATACTGCAGTGGGTAGTTGTTCCCTTTTCCAGAGGATCTTCCCAACCCAGGGATCGAACCCAGGTCTCCTGCATTGCAGGTCTGTTCTTTAGCGTCTGAACCAATAGAAACGATAATAATAATATTAATATCTGATCCATATGGTTATTATGCAGATTAAAAGAGTCAATCCCCAGCGCAAAATAAGCACTCCATAAATGTTAACTATATATTACATCTTTTCTTTCTTCTGATTATTTCCTTTGAACAAATTCCTAGGGATGGTATTACTATATCAAAGATTATCTATGTTTTGCATAGTGATGAAAGTTAACTGAATAACCCTCTATAGAATGTACATCAGTTATTCTCACCCACTTTGTATGATGCTTGCTTTATACTCTGCAACCAACACCAGATAGTATTAACGCAATGTTTTGTTACTATAGCAGATGAAAAGATCAATACTTTTCTTGATTATTAGTGAGGTTGAGCATCTTTTTCTAATTGTACACTATTTGTTGATCTTTGTATTTTTAAACTGTTTATTGTAAAGAAACTTTAAGCATGTCATGAACTCCCAACTATCCAACTTCAACAGTAATACTGTTGCAGATTTCTAAATGCATAATGATAATTTAATCATACAGTCCTCACTCTGTCCTGAATGTGTTTGGAGACAAGCCTCTCTTATCTGGGTGTGTCTCCTTAGGAATCTGAGAGATTGTTGTAGGTCTATTTCTGTGACTACAGAAGATCTTTTGGATAGCACCTATTGGAATTTAAAAACATGCAGGAAATAAGGTAAGTGTGAATCGTTTAATGACACCTATTGTTATTGTTGTTTAGTCTCTAAGTCATGTCCGACCGTTTGCAACCCCATGGACTGCAATCTACCAGGCTTCCCTGTGCATGGGATTTCCCAGGCAAGAATACTGGAGTGGGTTGCCATTTCCTTTTCCAGAGGATCTTCCTGACCAGGGATTGAACCCATGTCTCCTGCATTGGCAGGTGAATTCTTTCCCACTGAACCACCAGGAAAGGCCAATGACATCTATAGATTGGGCTGATTTTGTACATAAGAATCCATGGACTCCCCCCCAAATTATTTTGCCCACTAGGAATCTGGAGACATTGAAGTCTTTGGTCAGTTGAAAATCAGACACTTGCATCCAACACAGCAGGAAGGGAGCCACTACCAGGCTTTCTTTGCCTCTGTTTTCCCTGGAATCCCTCAGCCCCAGTACCGAGGAAGTTGTGGTTGGACATCCAGCGAGGCCAGCAAAGAGGAAGAACTCAGAGCAGTGCTCCCCCTGGCTCAGTGCTCCCCAGGGCACTAATACTGCTCAGCTGTGATGTCACAGGATGCTGCAATGGTGGCAGTGCCATCATAGGTGTACCATGTAAAGCCTGCAGGGAGCCATCGTATCAGGTCCTCTTCCTGAAACCTCCCTGCATGGGTGCTAAGTACTTTGAGTCATGTCCAGCTCTTTGCCATGGTATGGACTGTAGTCTGCCAGGCTCCTTTGTCCAAAGGAATCTCCAGGCAAGAATACTGGAATTGATTGCCGTGCCCTCCTCAAGGGTATGTTCCCAACCCAGGGATGGAACCCACATCGCTTTACATCTCCTGCACTGGCCAGCAGGTTCTTTACCACTAGCGTCACCTGGGAAGCCCCAAACCTCCCTAGTCCCCTTTGTTCCCCCACAGATACTCGGACAACACCTCACGTATACATCATGGTTAACACATTTCTCTTGATTGTATATTATAATTTTTTAGATAAATTTCAGTTTACATAATTGATCTTGTACACTGTAGCTTGCTTTATGAACATTTAATAGATATGAAATCATTCCTTCTCAGTTCATGGAGATCTATTTCCTTTTTTTGACAACTGGGCAGGATTCTGTTGTATAAAGAGAAATTGAATGTGATTTCAGGGCTTTCTTGGTGGCTCAGATGGTAAAGAATCTGCCTGCAATGCAGGAGGCATGATTTCTATTCCTGGGTTAGGAAGATCCCCTGAGAAAGGGAATGGCTCATTTCAGTTCAGCTCAGTCATGTCCGACGTTTTGCGACCCCATGTACTGCAGCACACCAGGCTTCCCTGTCCATCACCAACTCCTGGAGCATGCTCAACCTCATGTCCATCAAGTTGGTGATGCCATCCACCCATCTCATCCTCTGTCATCCCCTTCTCCTCCCACCTTCAATCTTTCCCAGCATCAGGGTCTTTTCCAGTAGGTCAGTTCTTCACGTCAGGTGGCCAAAGTATTGGAACTTCAGCTTCAGCATCAGTCCTTCCAATGAATATTCAGGACTGATTTCCTTTAGGATTGATTGGTTTGATTTGCTGTCCAAGGGACTCTCAAGAGTCTTCTCCAACGCCACAGTTCAAAAGCATCGATTAGTCAGTGCTCAGTTTTCCTTGGGATGAGGAGCCTGGTGGGCTGCCATCTATGGGGTCACACAGAGTTGGACACGACTGAAGCAACTTAGCAGTAGCAGCAGCAGCAGCTTTCTTTATAGTCAAACTCTCACATCCATACATGACTACTGGAAAAACCATAGCCTTGACTAGACAGATTTTTGTTGGCAAAGTAATGTCTCTGCTTTTTAATATGCTGTCTAGGTTGGTCATAGCTTTTCTTCCAAGGAGCAAGTGTCTTTTAATTTCATGGCTGTAGTCAGTATCTACAGTGATTTTGGAGCCCAAGGAAATAAAGTCTGCCACTGTTTCCATTGTTTCCCCATCTATTTGCCATGAAATGATGGGACCAGATGCCATGATCTTAGTTTTTTGAATGTTGAGTTTTAAGCCAGCTTTTTCACTCTCCTTTTTCACTTTCATCAAGAGGCTCCTCAGTTTCTCTTCATTTTCTGCCATAAGGGTGGTATCATGGCTGCCCACTCCAGTATTCTTGTCTGGAGAATTCCATGGATGGACAGAGGAGCCTGGAAGGCTGCAGTCTGTGGGGTCAAAAGAGTTGGACACAACTGAACAACTAACACATACATACACATACACACAGGGGAAGATAGTGTTTTTCTAGTCTTTCTGTGTGATGCTGGAGAAAGGTCTTAAGAGCCCCTTGGACAGCAAGGAGATCAAGCCAGTCAATCCTAAAGAAAATCAACCCTGAATATTCACTGGAAGGACTGATGCTGAAACTCCAATACTTTTGCCGCTTGATTCAAAGAGCTGACTCATCGGAAAAGACCCTGATGCTGGGAAAGTATGGGGGCAGGAGGAGATGGGGGTGACAGATGAGATGGTTGGATAGCATCACCCACTCAATGGACATGAGTTTTAATAAACTCTGGGAGATGGTAAAGAAAAGGGAAGCCTGCTGTGCTGCAGTCCACAGGGTCCCAAAGAATTGCACACAACTGAGTGACTGAACAACAAAGTCTTTAAGTTCAATGCCATGAGTTCAACCAAGTGGGACCCTCCTAGGGCAGACACCTCCCCTATATCCTCTGCTGTCACTCTTCTCCGAATACTTAGATAGTAATATCTGATGCATATTTTCTAAGTTTTTTTTTAGAAACTTCCACCAAATGGAAGAAATTAGCTACTTGATGATCACGAGCACATGTCCTGCAGAACTTCTGGTGCCTAAGGGTTGATATATTAACCCCTGTAACACCACCCTGTTCCCTCACCATCAACCAGTCAGAGCACTATGCATGAGCTGATCATAGACCCTGTGACCTTCTCCCTTACTTGGCTTTTTAAAAGGCTTTGCTGAAATCCTTTGGTGAGTTTGGGGTTTCTGGGCATGAGCCACCCATTCTCCTTGTGAGGTGCCTTATAGTAAACACTGTACTTTCCCTCACCACCACCTGGGGTCAATAGATTGGCTTTATGTGTGGGTAGCAGACTCAAGTTTGATTTGGTAACGTAAATAGCCTTGTAAAGAGTATGCTTTTGTCCAAGACATGAAATTTCTGAATTAAAAGACATGTACTTAAAAAAATGAAAGTTCAGACTGCTTAAGTGCTGTCCCAAGAAATAGTATTATCAGCATTCTTACAGATATTGTAGAGGAGTGACTGTTTTTCCGTGTGCATTCCAATCTGTTACTCGTTTTCAAAAGTAGCTTATGGGAACCTTGAAAACACTGTTTAAAAGACCATTGAAAGGTGAGTTTCTTAAGTTTGTCTATTCACGCTTCCTTTTAATTTTAATTAAAAAAATTTTTATTTAGAGGATAATTGCTTTACAATATTGTGTTAGTTTCTGCCATACACCAACATGAATCAGCCATAGGTATACATATGTCTTTTCCCTTTTGAACATCTTCCCTCCCACCTCCCTCCTCATCCCACCCCTCTAGGTTGTCACAGAGCACTGTGTTTGATCTTCCTGAGATATATAGTAAATTCCCACTGGTTGTCTGTTTTGCATATGATAATGTATATGTTTCAGTGCTACTCTTTCAATTCATTCTTTTTTTAATGCAAATTGATGGTGGTGAAGCTGGTGACTGTGGTCGGGATGGTGATGATGGCTGTGATGGTTGTTGGATGAGTGTGATCTTCTGTGGAAAATTCATTTTTTCAAAAGAGATGGCAGAGTTCACCTAAAAGCTTCATAATTCCAAAATCTGATTTGCTCACAGTAAATGTGAAAATATAGTTCTAAACTGAGAAGCAGTATTGTGTTTTGTTATAGAGGATATTTAGATTGTAATTAGATACAGAGTTGGCTAAAAAATCTGTGGAAATTAATCTTTTGTGACTAAACAAGGATTTTAAATTTAATTGAGGAAATCTACTTGTCAAAAAGACACTCTTAACAAATCAAATTTAAATTGCCTGTGAAATCCATACTTTCATGAAATTGTTTTGCCCGAGAAGGAAATATGCATGGATCACAATGGCAGAAATTCTGACAGCCAAGATAAACTTTGTCCAGCTTTGTGTGTTTTTGGCTCTTATTGTCAGTTCATTTAAGATATCCTTGAAAAAATAATCAGGTCACAAAATAGATGAGAAACAGACAAATCACTTAAAATTTTAATGTTTATTAATGTAGGTCTTCCATCAAAGTAGTTTGTGCTCACAATCAATTCAAGCGAGCAAGGGAGGTCTCTTTCCTCATTATTCAACATTACCTCTCCATCTTCCCTCAGAGGTTACCACCAAGTAAGAAGATCTCATGAGTCAATATTTTGAGGATGATTTAGTTTATTTTATTTGACATTTAGAAGATGGCAATGTAATAACTAGAAATATAAAGCAAGCATTGCAAAATCAGGAATCCGTTGTGCTTAGAGATGGCAAAGGCAAAACTTGGTGGACATAAACAATGAACACCTGCTACAGGTCAAAATATTGAGGATCTCAATCCTACTAGTCTGAGATCAGGGCTATGGGCTGCTATCAGATGCTTAGAGGTGCTCACAGCTTTGAATTTAATTATTCCCGTGGGTTTAAACACTTTAAAGGTATGAAGACTTGAACTGCTCAAAGCAAAAAGAGAAGATACTAAAACAGTCCCAACACAGAGTCTAAATCCTACACAGCAGGGTAACAGATCTGGGAGAAGCAGACAAGATTGAATTGAGAGAAGTTGGTCTCAACAACCACCATACCGTCAGCATCTGCTAAGTGCTACTGCTACTGATGAACAGCAGCTCCATCTTTTCCCACTGGATGTCATTGTATAAGATGTCCTGCCATCACTCTCAAGAAATGAAGAATCACTGAAGCCTCAAAGTATGATATACACAACCAAAGAGAAAATTCCTAAGAAGCTCAAGTGGCAGAGTAGAGACAGTGCAGAGTAGACAGATGGATGGAGGTAGTGCTCCCACTGCCTGTGCTGTGGGAGCAAGCAGATGCCCAGCAGCACCTTCAGACCAGCTCACCTAGTGGCAGCATTGCTTCTGGCAGCTGCACTTCTGCTGACAACAGCTCTTCTGCTGACAACAGCTCTTCTGCTGGCAACAGCCCTTCCCACCACCGCAGCCACACGAGTTGCAGCTGCAGGTGCGGCGGTGGCAGCAGACCACGGGGACGCTGCAGCAGCCCCCGCAGCAGCCATAGCAGCAGGGGCAGCAGCTGGTGCAGCAGCCCACCCGGTAGCATCTGCAGCTGTTGCAGCTGCCACAGCCACCACCGCAGCCACCGCCGCAGCCACCTCCACAGCCACTGCCACAGCCACCACCACAGCCACCGCCACAGCCACCACAACTTCCACAACCACAGCAGCCCATGGTGTTAGTAGAGAGGACTCAGAAGAGGTGAGGAGGGAGACTCAGGAGATGTGGGAGGTTGGATGTCGCCTTCTGCTGGGGGAGACCCTTATATACTGACACCTTTTCCTGTTTTTTGGCCCAGTTTCCCTGGAAGAGTCTCACAAGACTTTTTGTTTACTTCCTTGAATACCCGTGCCATGATAACTTGCTATTTTTAGAATAGCAGCCTCATAACTTTGAGTTTTCTGTTGGGAATGAAGTACTTGTGTATCAGATCTTTAGTTTAGAAATGGAAAAGTGATGGCCAAGGTGCAGGGAAAAAGCAGCCTCAGGGGCTTCAGAATGTTGCCTGTGTGTCAGAAATGACCAGCCTAGAGATCACATGAGTGAAGAGTTGAAGAGCTCCCACGAGTGCCCCAGAGTTTTTCCACGACGCTGGGCAACAGAAATGGGGAGCTGGGAGAGACTGCTCAATGGTGAGAAGTAAATCAAAGGAGGAGGGCATGTTAAGATTTCCTTCTCTAGCTTTCAAAAGGTAGACTTAACAAAGAGATGCCAGTTGTCAATCCAGGGATACCAATGTCCTGGGAGAAGCACGGACCTGCCCAAGCCCAGGTGTCTCTGATACAGAAGCTGCAGTGTAAGTCCCAAGAAAGACTGGCAGTGAGCTCTTTGGAGTTCCTGGACTAGCTGGGCAGGCCTCAATTCTCAACACAGTCAAGCAAGGGGGACTACTGTTTATACCTGCAAGCTACTTGGGGTGAAAGAAGGAAACTATACCCGCAGAGCCAGCTGGATGGACACCAGTCACTTCAGATAAACATTCCCCTGGGCCATTTTTGGACTGAACCGATGGGCTGGCCCCACGTCTCAAACCCAGAGAGGCATGGGAAAAGGCCAGCCACTGGATGAAATCTCTCTTATTTTTGTTTACCCAATTATTTAACAGACAAATGACAAGGAGGAACTTCCTCCTAGCAGATGTTAGGTGTGGGCTACACAAAATTATTGTTTTAGCATCTGACATCACACAAGTTTTCTTTTTTTGGCAGGGGCAGGGTAATCTTTAATGAACAGTCAATTTTTATAAAATAAGGACCTCAGGGAGCCAGAGAAAGCATAGCTGTGCTTTTTTTTTTTTTAAACATAATCACAATAGTAAAAGATGTTTTATCAGTTTTCACAATCAATAGCCAGACCCCCAAAAAAAAGATAATTATAATTACAAGCCATAATGGGAACATGATTAACAACAATATAAAATAATTACATACAGTTTGGTGGCGGGGAGGCTGCCGAGCAGAGTGATGTGGTAAGTGGGAGTACATATGTGCGTATGTTTTCATCCACCCAGCCAGTCTATGTTTTTTGGTTGGTGAATTTAGTCCATTTACATTTAAGCTAATTATTGATATACATGATCCTATCACTGTTTTCTTAATTGTTTGGGGTTTATTTTCTGTATTTTTTTGGCTTTATTTCTGTCTTTTCCTTCTCTTGTTTCCTGCCTAGAGAAGTTCCTTTAGCATTTATTGTAAAGCTGGTTTGGTGGTGCTAAATTCTCTTAACTTTTGCTTGTCTGGAGAGCTTTTCATTTCTCCTTCAAATCTGAAGGAGAGTCTTGCTGGATAGAGTATTCTTGGTTGTAGGTTCTTCCCTTTCATCACTTTAAATATATCATGCTATTCCCTTCTGGCTTGTAGAATTTCTGTTGAGAAATCAGCTGATAGCCTGACGAGAGATTCTTTGTATGTTGTCGTTTTTCCCTTGTTGTTTTTAGTATTTTATCTCTGTCTTTAATTTTTGCCAGTTTGATTACTATGTGTCTTGGTGTGTTCCTCCTTGGGTTTGTCTTTCGTGGGACTCTCTGTGCTTCCTGGACTTGGTTGACTATTTCCTTTCCCATGCTCAGGAAGTTTTCAGCTATTATCTCTTCAAATATTTTCTCAGGTCCTTTCTCTCTCTCTTCTTCCTCCTGGGACTCCTATAATGTGAATGTTGGTGCTTTTAATGTTGCCCCAGAGGTCTCTTAGGCAGTCTGCATTTCTTTTCATTCTTTTTTCTATATTCTGCTCTGGGGCTGTGGTTTACACCATTCTGTCCTTCAGGTCATTTATCCATTCTGCCTCAATTATTCTGCTATCCATTCCTTCTAGCGTATTATTCATCTCTGTTTGTTGGTTCTTTATTTAGTTCTTCTAAGTCTTTGGTAAGCAATTTTGTTTTTAAATTTTTAAAATTTATTTATTTAGGCTTACGGGGTCTTCATTGCTGCACGAGGGCTTTCTCTAGTTTTGGGGGGCGGGTACTCTCTAGTTGTGGTGTGCAGGCTTTTCACTGCAGTGGCTTCTTTTGCTGTGGAGTTGGGGCTCTAGGACACACAGGCTTTGGTAGTTGTGCTTCCCAGGCTCTAGAGCACAGGCTCAATAGTTGTGGCACAAGGGCTTAGTTGCTTCACAACATGTGGGATCTTCCCAGACCAGGGATTGAACCCGTGTCTCCTGCATTGGCAGGTGAATTCTTTACCAGTGAGCCACCTGGGAACTTTGCCTAACTTTACAGCTTCTCTGTAGAGAGGATGAAAAGTTTTAATAAGAAGCTGTTTTTATTATTGCAGTGAACCTAACTGCAGAGAAGGAAATGGCACCCCACTCCAGTACTCTTGCCTGGAAAATCCCATGGACGGAGGAGCCTGGTAGGCTGCAGCCCATGGGGTTGCTAAGATTCGGACTTGACTGAGCGATTTCACTTTCACTTTTCACTTTCATGCATTGGGGAAGGAAATGGCAACCCACTCCAGTGTTCTTGCCTGGAGAATCCCAGGGACGGGGAGCCTGGTGGGCTGCTGTCTATGGGGTCGCACAGAGTCAGACACGACTGAAGTGACTTAGCAGCAGCAGGTCTTTGGTAAACATTTCTTGCATCTTCTCAGTCTTTGCCTCCATTCTTTTTCTGAGATCCAGAATCATCTTCACTATATTACTCTGAATTCTTTTTCTGGAAGGTTGCTTATCTCCACTTCATTTAGTTGTTTTTCTGGAGTTTTATCTTGTTTAGGACATAACATTCTGCTTTTTCATCATGATTAACTTTCTGTAATATGGTTTTTGTTTTAGCTGCTGTGAGACTATGCTTCTTCTTCTGTCTGCTTTCTGATGGATGGGGCTAAGAATCTTGTGTAAGTTTGTTGATGGGAGAGACTGGTGATGGGAAAAACTGGGTCTTGCTCTGGTGTGCAGGGCCTTGCTCAGTAAAGTTTTAATCCAATTATCTGCTGATGGGTGGGGGTTCCACTCCCTCCCTTGTAGTTGTTTGGCCTGAGGTGACCCAGCCCTGGGGTCTATGGGCTCTATGGTAGAGTTAATGGTGAACTCCGAGAGAGTTTACACCAAGGAGGACCTTCCTGGCCTTATAATGCCTGTGCCCTGGTCCCTGTGGTAGCCCCTGCTGACCCATGCCTCCACAGGAGGCCCTCCAACACTAACAGGTAGTTTTGGTTCAGTCTCCTGTGGGTTAGCTGTTCCTTTCCTCTGGGTCTTGGTGCATGCAAAATTTTGTTTGTGCCCTTGAAGACTGGAGTCTCTATTTTCCCCAGTCCTCTGGAAGTTCTATAATCAAATCCCACTGGCTTTAAGATTAGATTCCCTGGGGATTCCCAGTTCCTTTGTCAGATCCCCAGGCTGGAAAGCCTGATGTGGGGTTCAGAACTATCAGAACAGTGTGAGAACTCCTTTGGTATTATTGTTCTCCAGTTTGTGGGTCACTCACATGGAGGATATGGGATTTGATTTGATTGTGATTGTGCTCCTGCTACTGTCTCGCTGCAGCTCCTTCTTTGTCTTTGGACATGGGGTGTTTTTATTTGATGGGTTCCAGTGCCCTCCTGTTGATGGTTGTTCAACAGCTAGTTGCAATTTTGGTGTTCTTGGAGGAGGAGAGGAGTGTGTGTCTTTCTACTCTGTTAAATTGGACTGGAAACCATACCTGCGTTTTAAGGTGAGATGTTAAGGATGCTCTTTCTGTTTGGGGTCTGGTTTTTCACTTATTCTTCCAAGAGGTTTTTGTAACTTAGTGGATAAGCAGTGAATCTCAGCAGATAGAAAAACAATCTTTTTTCCTAATCTGTGGTAACTAAGAAGCATATGTTAAAAAATGGGACTTTTACCTGACTCCAGATGCAAACTGTCACGGTTATAAAAAATGAGGATAGTTCTTAAATATTTCAGGCATTTAATACAACAGCTGGCTGTTGAATATGTACAATGGGTCAGGCACTATTCTAGTCCCTGGGGCAAAACATACATACACGTGTAAGTTCTTAGGAGCGCAAAGCTGTTCGAAGTGTGTTCTAATCCAAATATAGCTTTAAGAGACAGGTAATGGTTAAAATAGCAATAGTAACTGGACACAGTCTCAACAAGGAAGGATGTCAGAGTCTTGTGAGGTATCTTAGAGGAAGTGGGATGAACAACAAGGCACAACCTGTATATTCTTGGCTCAGCTCCTGAAGATGGTATATAAGGGTCCCCCTAGAAGAAGGTGACATTCAACCTCCCTCACATCCTGAGACTCCCTCCTCACCTCTCCTGAATCCAAGTCCTCTCTACTGACACCATGGGCTGCTGTGGTTGTGGAAGTTGTGGTGGCTGCGGCGGTGGCTGCGGTGGTGGCTGCGGCGGTGGCTGCGGTGGTGGCTGCGGTGGTGGCTGTGGCGGCTGCAACAGCTGCAGATGCTACCGGGTGGGCTGCTGCACCAGCTGCTGCCCCTGCTGCTATGGCTGCTGTGGGGGCTGCTGCAGCGTCCCCGTGGTCTGCTGCCACCGCCGCACCTGCAGCTGCAACTCGTGTGGCTGCGGTGGTGGGAAGGGCTGTTGCCAGCAGAAGAGCTGTTGTCAGCAGAAGTGCAGCTGCCAGAAGCAATGCTGCCACTAGGTGAGCTGGTCTGAAGGTGCTGCTGGGCATCTGCTTGTTCCCACTGCTGAGACTGCTCTCCATCCATCCATCTGTACTGTGCTCTCTCTTTGGCACCTGGGCTTTATGGTACTTCCCTCTGGTTCTCATGCTCTGACTTTAAGTATCTTTTTCCATTTTTTAATATAGTCACACATGGATATTTTATTCAAAGTTATCCAAGAAAAATGATGGAGGGCATTTTGCCTACTAAGCTCAGCAAAATGAGGTAATGATTCTCACTTTTTTTGTGAAATTCTTTTCTGTCTTTGCCTTGTCTTCTTGTTTTTACCATAAATATCTGTCCTTCCTGTGGCCATAGAGTTTTTTTAATAGATTATGTCCTAAAAATGTCTTAATAAAATACAAAAATAAATTCTGAACCTTTGCTCTTATTTTATCTTTAGAGATATTCTTATTAAACTGGTATTAATTATAGTTTCCCATGGCTTGGGGCTGTCAAGGATACATGAATAATTATGCCCTGGTGTGGTTTACAATCTTATTTACTCTACAATCCAGCCATACACAAATAACCATGAACACAAAACAGAATAACAATAAACATACCAGGAGACCATGACGTCATGTGTCATGGCAGGAGGGACTCCTCATTGTTGAGTGAGAAACGGGTGTAACAAGTAGAGTGACTTCAAGAAAGAGATGACATTTCGAGCTGTTTTGCAGAATTAGTAAGACTGTGACAAGTGGAGATAGTTGGAGGCAGACATT
Source organism: Bos mutus (assembly GCF_027580195.1). Lineage (NCBI taxonomy): Eukaryota > Metazoa > Chordata > Mammalia > Artiodactyla > Bovidae > Bos > Bos mutus. The sequence continues at coordinate 19,988,230 of NC_091618.1, read as the reverse complement.
CTAGAAGGAGGGCAAACAAGTGATGGATGGAAAAGTTCAAAGCACATATGGAAACTAGCAAGCCATGTGTTTGACCTAAGTACGAGCATATAAATATAAATAGTTAGAAATAAGCACTGAAAAGACGCTAAATCTATCATTTACAATGACAGCAATGACCAGCACACACATTGCCCTTAAAATCCAGGCACTTTTCTAACAACGCACCTGTTTTGAAAGAAGCACTATTACAATGCCCTCTGCACAGAGAAGTTAAATGACTTGCTTGAGCACACAGCTGCAGCTGGTGGAGCTCTGACATGCAGCAATGCTGTTGCCAGTGAAGGTTTTCAAGAAGGAACTTGGTGCAGCCACCTGCACAGTTAATGGTTTATGGGGAGAACTGAAGTTACATCACGTTCCTGGGACAAGCAATAGGAACTGAAACAGTGGCAGAGTCGCGTATTTGTGGGCAAATACAAAACCCAGCAAGTGTCTCTGATGTTGTGATTACAGAATAGGCAAGGTGGGACCACAGTGATCGCTGTGGACTGAATTGTATCCCCCAAGCTCATGTTGTTGTTGTTGTTGTTCAGTTTCTCAGTGGTGCCCGACTCTTTGTGACCCAGGGGACTGCAGCACACTGGGCTTCCCTGTCCTTCTCTGTCTCCTGGAGTTTGCTCAAACTCATGTCCATTGAGTCGGTGATGCCATCCAACCTACTGATCCTCTTTCACCCTCTTTTCCTCCTGCCCTCAATCTTTCCCAGCATAACGATCTTTTCCAATGAGTCAGCTCTTTGCATCAGTTGGTCAAAGTATTGGAGCTTCAGCATCAGTCCTTCCAGTGAATATTCAGAGTTGGTTTCCCTTAGAATTGACTGGTTGATCTCCATGCTGTCCATGGGACACTCGAGAATCTTCTCTAACACCACAATTGGAAAACATCAATTCTTTGGTGCTCAACCTTCTTTATGGTCCATTCTCACATCTACACATGACTACTGGAAAAACCATAGCTTTGACTAGATGGACCTTTGTCAGTAAAATGATATCTCTGTTTTTTAATATGTTATCTAGGTTTGTCACAGCTTTTCTTCTAAGGAGCAGGTGTCTTTTAATTTCATGGCTGCAGTCACCATCTGCAGTGATTTTGGAGCTCAAGAAAATAAAATCTGTTACTGTTTCCACTTTTTCCCCATCTATTTGCCATGAAGTGATGGGACCAGAAGCCATAGTCTTAGTTTTTTGAATGCTGAGTTTCAAGTTAGCCTTTTCACTCTCCTCTTTCACCTTCATCAAGAGGCTCTTTAGTTCCTCTTTGCTTCCTGCCATTAGGGTGGTATCATCTGCATATCTGTGGTTGTAGATATTTCTCCTGGAACTCTTGATTCCAGCCTGTGATTCATCCAGCCTGGCATTTTTCATGATGTATTCTGCATAGAAGTTAAATAAACAAGGTGAAAATATACAGACTCCCTTGCAGACTCCCTTTCCAATTTTGAAACAATCAGTAGTTCCATGTAAGGCTCTAACTGTTGCTTCTTGCCCTGCATACAGGTTTCTCAGCAGACAGGTAAGGTAGTCTGGGATTTCCATCTTGTGAAGAATTTTCCACAGTATGTTGTAATCCATACAGTCAAAAGCTTTAGTGTAGTCAATGAAGCAGAAGTAGATGTTTTTCTGGAATTCTTATGTTTTTTTTCTGTGACTTTCACTTTTCACTTTCATGCATTGGAGAAGGAAATGGCAACACACTCCAGTGTTCTTGCCTGGAGAATCACAGCCCGGGTGGGCTGCTGTCTATGGGGTCACACAGAATTGGACATGACTGAAGTGACTTAGCAGCAGCAGCAGCAATGGATGTTGGCAATTTGATCTCTGGTTCCTCTGCCTTTTCTAAACTCAGTTTGTACATCTGAAATTTTTTGGTTCATGTACTGTTGAAGCCTATCTTGAAGGATTTTGAGCATTACCTCACTAGCATGTGAAATGAGCACAATTGTATGGTAGTTTGAAGATTCTTTGGCATTGCATTTCATTGGGATTATAATGAAGATGATTTCCATTTTCCAGTTTTATCTGTCTCCAAGGGAAACAGAGACTCTTGGAAGACACAAACAAAACCTTGTGTGATCAGGACCCAGGGAAAAGGACCAGTGACCACACAGGAGACTGAGCTAGACCTGCCTGTGAGTGTTTCAGGGTCTCCTGCAAAGCTGTGGTCGGCAGTGGCCTGCTGCAGGGACAGGAGCACTGGCAGCAGTAGTCCTGAGAGGCGTGTTGGTATAAGGCCTTTTGCAGATGCCAGTAACCCTATCACAGAGTCATAGACTCCAAGACTGGGTCAGTTCAGTTCAGTTCAGCTCAGTGATTCAGTCGTGTCCGACTCTTTGCAACTCCATGGACTGCAGCACACCAGGCCTCCCTGTCCATCATCAACTCCCAGAGTTTACTCAAACTCATGTCCATTGAGTTGGTGATGCCCTCCAACTATCTCATTCTCTGTCATCCCCTTCTCTCACCTTCAATCTTTCCCAGCATCAGGGTCTTTTCCAATGAGTCAGTTCTTTGCATCAGGTGGCCAAAGTACTGGAGTTTCAGCTTCAGCATCAGTCCTTCCAATGAATATTTGGGACTGATTTCCTTTAAGATGGAATGGTTGGATCTCCTTGTTGTCCAAAGGACTCTCAAGAGTCTTCTCCAACACCACAGTTCAAAAGCATCAATTTTTTGAAGCTCAGCTTTCTTTATAGTCCAACTCTCACATACATACATGACTACTGGAAACACCTTAGCTTTGACTAGATGGACCTTTGTTGGCAAAGTAATGTCTCTGCTTTTTAATATGCTGTCTAGGTTGATCATAACTTTTCTTCCAAGGAGCAAGTGTCTTTTAATTTCATGGCTGCAGTCACCATCTGCAGTAATTTTGGAGCCCCTCAAAATAAAATCTCTCACTGTTTCCATTGTTTCCCCATCTATTTGCCATGAAGTGATGGGACCAGATACCATAATCTTAGTTTTCTGAATGTTGAGCTTTAAGCCAACTTTTTACTCTACTCTTTCACTTTCATCAAGAGGCTCTTTAGTTCTTCTTTGCTTTCTGCCATAAGAGGGGTGTCATCTGCATATCTAAGGTTATTGATATTTCTCCCAACAATCTTGATTCCAGTTTGTGCTTCATCCAGCCCAGAGTTTCTCATGATGTGTTCTGCCTATAAGTTAAATAAGCAGGGTGACAATTTGCAGCCTTGATGTACTCCTTTCCTGATTTGAAAGACTGGGTCACCTCAGGCCAAAAAACTAACTGAGGGAGCACAGCCCTACCCATCAGCAGACAATTGGATTAAAGATTTCCTGAGTATGGTCCTGCCCACCAAAGCAAGACCCAGTTCTCCCCATAGCTAGCCCCTCCCATCAGTAAGCTTGCATAAACCTCTTATCCTTATCCATCAGAGGGCAGACAGAAGAAGCAAGAACTATAAACCCACAGCCTCAAGAACACAATCACAGAAAGCTGAACTCACATGCTGAAGTCCCAACCCCCATATTTGGAGATGGGGTCTTTGGGAGTTAATTACATTTAGAGGAGGTCCTGGAGGTGTGGGTCTCAGGCTGGGATTAGTGCTCTTACAAGAAGAGGAAGAGACACCAGAGCCGTTTGTCTGCCACTTGAAGACACAGTGAGAAGATGGTTTTCTACAAACTGGAAGAAAGCTCCCACCAGAACCCGACCAGACTGGCACCCTGCCCTCAGACTTTCTGCCTCCAAAACTGTGAGAAAATAAATCGGCTGTGTAAGCCACCCAGTCTATGGTATTCTGCCGCCACAGCTGATGACTGCCAGAGTGGTGGAACAGCATAGCATGGCCTCTATTCTTCTTTCTGAGCGGTCTGGAATACTGTACAAGGGAGCCCATTTTAAAATTTATATTAAATATAGGAAACAACTAGGCAAGAGACTGACAATTTCCTTTAAGGTTGTTGGTTTCACTCTGTAAGACAGAGAGGTAAACAGAGTTGATAGCAACCTATTAATAAAAGAGCAGTCCAATAAATTAAATTTAAATTCTCTCATAATTCTGGTCCTATTTATAGTGTATTTCTCTATTCCTGTGGTGTGAGTATTCTGAGAAGAAGCAGGTATACTTAATTTGCTATATTGGCTAAACTAGGTTTAGCCAAATAGCTAGGTTTAAAAAAAAAACAAACAAGCATTGTTTTGGTCTACTTATCCAATGGTGAGCTTTTGCCTTCATTTCTAGAAGGAATATCAGATTCAGATTGCAGACCCCAAATATAGTTTGTATAGATCACAGAGCTTGGCATGTACCATAGTTTGCAAATAAATACTGTTAGAATGGGTGGATGTTATGTATATTATATGTATATACAATATATATACTCATATGTATATTATATATTTATATAATATATGTCCTCAGGTCTCCTGCATTGCTGGCAGATTCTTTACAGTCTGAGCCACTGGGGAAGCCCATATAATGTGTGCTGTGCTGTGCTTAGTTACTTAGTCATGTCTGACTCTGCGACCCCATAGACTGTAGCCCACTAGGCTCCTCTGTCCCTGGGGATTCTCCAGGCAAGAATACTGGAGTGGGTTACCATTTCCTTCTCCAGGGGATCTTCCCAACCCAGGGATCGAACATGGGTCTCCCGCACTGCAGGCGGATTCTTTACCATCTGAACCACCAGGGAACCCCCATACGAGATATATATATATCTATATCTATATCTATATATATATATCTTGTATAGATAAATAAATATATATATCTATAGATAAATATATATAGGCTACCCACTCCAGTATTCTTGGGCTTCCCTGGTGGCTCAGCTGGCAAAGAATCTGCCTGCAGTGCAAGAGACCTGGGTTTGATCCCTGTGTTGGGAAGATCCCTTGGAGAAGGGAAAGGCTACCCACTCCAGTATTCTGGCCTGGAGAATTCTATGGACTACAGTCCATGGGGTTGCAGAGTTGGACACGACTGAGGGACTTTCACTTTCATATATATATATATATACACATGTATGTATATATATGCATATATGTGTGTATGTGTGTGTGTGCACTCAGTTGCTCAGTTGTGTCCAACTCTTTGTGACCCACCCCATGGACTATAGCCAGGCTACTCTGACCATGGGCTATCCCAGGCAAGAATACTGGAGTGAGTTGCTGTTTCCTACAACAGAGGATCTTAACAACTCAGGGGTTGAACCCTTGTCTCCTGCATCTCCTGCATTGGCAGGCAGATTCTTTACCACTGTGCCACCTGGGAAGCCCATAAACTTCTATATTGTTTGAATTTTTCCAAGCAAGGTGTTGTGTGATCAGAAGACAGAAAGGTTTGCTGGGGGGCAGCAATGAGTAGAGCATGGGGGTGCCTGGTTTAAGGTTAGTGATGAGACAAAAAGGGTACCTCCTGCAGAGAGCTCTTTTCTGCAAAAGGCTTTTCCCGCCAAAAGCTGCTTATACCGAGAGTCTGATTTCCTAATTGCTCAAGTACCAATGTCTTCAAGATCCTCCCAAGTCTTTTTTCTGAACTGAATTTTTTCAATTCTCCTCTATCAGTCTATATTTGCATTAACTCATACACTATCTTCCACCATTTCTGATGTCAAGAATTCAGTGGTTGTTTTTCCACCTGGAATATGCTTTCTGCCATCCCCAAATCTATAAGGTCAATTCCTAGTGCTGTCTCTGCCTTTCATGATGTGCTGGGATTCAAGGCATCACTTTTGTCTCTTGTCCGTAGCCTTTTGCTTGGCCTGCTCTTTAGGCACTTGCTATATCCTGCTGCAGATTTCAATGGTGCCCTCCCTCATCAAAAATTTACATGTTGAAATCCTAACCTCCAGGGCCTCAGAATGTGACCTGACTTAGAAACAGGGTCATTGCAGACATAATTAGTTGAGGTGAGGTCATACCGGAGTAGGGTGAACCCCTAATTGAGTAGGACTGAGGTCTTTATAAGAAAACAGCCATGGGAGAACACCATGTGATAACAAGGGCAGCTTCCAGCCAAGAAAATCAGTCCTGAATATTCACTGGAAGGACTGATGCTGAAGCTGAAACTCCGATACTTTGGCCACCTGATGTGAAGAACTGACTCATTTGAAAAGACCCTGATGCTGGGAAAGATTGAAGGCAAGAGAAGGGGACGACAGAGGATGAGCTGGTTGGATGGCATCACCGACTCAATGGACATGAATTTGAGTAAGTTCCGGGAGTTGGTGATGGACAGGGAGGCCTGGTGTGCACAGTCTGTGGGGTTGCAAAGAGTCCGACTGAGCAACTGAACTGAACTGAACTGAACTGCCATACAGTAGGCATAAGTATACATATGTCCCCTCTCTCTTGAACCTTGATTTTGTTTTTAAAGGTGGTGGGTGGAGTGGTTTTCTGGTGCTTTGAGAATTTTCTAAAACAAATAGTTCATTTATTAAATACTCTTTATGAAGCATAGTGTGAATAGTGTATAGTGTGAAAGTTGCTCAGTCGTATTCGACTCTTTGCGACCCCATGGAATATACAGTCCATGGAATTCTCCCGGCCAGAATACTGGAGTGGGTAGCCTTTCCCTTCTCCAGTGGATCTTCCCAACCCAGGGATCGAACCCAGGTCTTCCTCTGACCTCTGGAAGTGTGAAAAAATACATATCTGTTGTTTTCACTCACCCAATTTGTGGAACTTTGTTACAGAAATCTTAGGAAATTAACACAGGGTTAAGTATCCTGCATTTGAGTGGCACATAAAGACCTGCTATTGGTTTCTTCCATTTGGTTCTACATCTGGCACTTTTCTGAGCTCTCTTACTAGATGTAATGATTTATCAGTTGGTTCTATTAATATTTCTAAGTATCCCGGTCTTGTTTCTAACAGTAACTAGAATATAGCCAAAGTCTTTTCATTAAATATAATATTTTTTGTAAGTTACCTGGAAATTTCCAGGTAGTAACTGATATTCTTTATATTCTCAAAGACCAAAAACAGGTTTCAAATTTTATAAGAATTTTTCTGTATAAGTTAAGATAGTTTTCTAAATTTTCTCCTTCAGCATAGTGAATTAGCGAATTTTATAAGTGAATTGTTTCTACACATTCCTTTTCTGGCAAGATCTTTAATTTGGAATCCATATGACATTTGTCTCAAAAAATAATAAAGGTAGTTTTCATTCTTTTTTTTAAATTTTATAACACAGATTCATAAGAAAGGAATTAAGTATTTTAAAGAATTTGTTAAGTTTATCTAAGAGGGTTTTGAAAATGTATGTATTTGTTTAACCTTTTCAAAAAGTCAGAAGTAAATGAAAAAGTGAAAAACTTGATTGCCAGTAGAAGGCAAGAGGGAACAGAAGTCGCACTTTTCTCAGTGTACCTTGTTTTGTACATTTGACTCTGGAAGCAAGTGAATATTTTACATAATTATTCAACACAATTCACATTTGAAAATCTATAAAAATGGAAAATAAAATGAAACAGAGGTGCTTCAATGTGAACTGAGTAGGCAGTATAACCAAAAAGGAATCATTTCAAGCAACTTAAAAGCACAATAATTTGACTTGTACGTCTCTAGTGAAATATACGCTAAGGACAAATGAACTACAAAAGCGGACGAAAGAACTAAAAAGAAAGCAGACAAAACTGGCGTTTGGTGACCCAATATTTGGTGGTTGTTTGCTATTGTCAGACTGAGACTGTTGAGCACTTATGTTGTTGTTAACTGGTAAACCAGATTTTGGTATAGAAGGAAGAGGATACGGATGTGAGCTAAGTTGGTAAAGCCTCTGTAGTCTTGATTTTGAATGAGAACTATTTATATGAGCTAATGATGTATTTGGAGAAGGCAATGGCACCCCACTCCAGTACTCTTGCCTGCAAAATCCCATGGACAGAGGAGCTTGGTAGGGTGCAGTCCATGGGGTTGCTAAGAGTCGGACTCGACTGAGTGACTTCACTTTCACTTTTCACTTTCATGCATTGGAGAAGGAAATGGCAACCCCTCCAGTGTTCTTGCCTGGAGAATCCCAGGGATGGGGGAGCCTGGTAGGCTGCCATCTATGGGGTCGCACAGAGTCGGACAGGACTGAAGGGACTTAGCAGCAGCAGTAGCAATGATGTATTTAAATTTTCCTATTCTGTCTGCTGAGAAGATCTGGAAAGCACTGCTTAGCCTACTAGCAATGACTACTCCTAGGGCGTAGACTGTGGTCCCTAAATACCATTTACTTCATAAAAAGCTGTTGAGACAACTTAGAAACCAACTTAGAGAAGTTCCCACTGGCCAAATATAAGACAGTTTGAGTATCACTAAAAATGTTATAGTGATGAATTGCAATATTATGTTAAATGGAAAATTTAGCTAGGCATAAAATTATGGATTCAAAGAGTTTTTATTTAAAAAATTTAAAACATTACTTTATTGTATTTTTGGTACCAGTGTTGCTATTTAAAAATATGATGTCACTTTCCTTGTTCTGTGTGTGGTGTGCGTGTGTGTGTGCTGTGACCATTTCTGTTCCACAATAATGAAGGTCTTAGTCAATGCTATGCTCCTCTAGTAGCTCAGATGGTAAAGCATCTGTGCGCAATGCAGGAGACCCGGTTCAGTCCCTGAGCTGGGAAGATCCCCTGGAGAAGGAAATGGCAACCCACTCCAGAATTCTTGCCTGGAGAATTCCATGGACAGAGGAGCCTGGTGGGCTATAGCCCAGGGGGTTGCAAAGAGACCCAACTGAGTGACTAACACACACACATTCAATTCTACTAATGCAGGAAAAAAAAAATGTGAGAGAGATAAGGATCAAAATGGAAAAGTCAAAGCATCATTATTTGTAGGTGATATAATTGTGTCTCTAGCAATCACAGTGAACCTCCAATCCCTGAATAAGATGGAAATGCTCCTGGAAAGTGACATAAAAAATCAGTAATGTTTTATACATTAACAACAACTAACAAAAATGTAATAAGGGTAGGACATGCAGGCACGTGCAGTTGCTCAGTCATGTCTGACTTTTTGTGACCCCACAGATCGTAGCCCTCTGTCCATGGAATTTTTATGCAAAAATACTGGAATGGGCTGACATTTCCTACTACAGGGGATCTTCTCAACCCAGGGATTGAACTTACTCGTGTCTCTTGCATCTCCTGCACTGGCAGGAGGATTCTTTACCACCTGAGAAGCCCGGGGTAAGGACATGTTTTACTATTCTAACAAAAGCTATAAGCATCTAGGAATAAATTTAGAGAAAATGTGGAATACAGTCTTTGAGAAAAAAATAACAAAATATTTAAAGGGCATAAAGGAAAATCTGAACTAATGAAGGCATATGCAAGGATCACAGATGGAAAGAGGATAGTTTTGTCAGGATTTCTGTTTTCTTTCAAATAAATATATCAGTTTAATGTAATTCCAAAACAAAACTTGAAAAGATTTTTAAAGGTAAATATAAAACCCAACCAAATATATTTTTAAAGTGCCTAGAACCCAACAGAAATAAAGCAAATAAACTATACAAATGGAGCATTTACAAAAAAGAAATTAAAATAAAATAATTTCCAATCTTAAGGAAATTCAAGTTAAAACTATAATGATATGCCATAACCTCTCAGATTAGGGAGTGTACATGTGGGTGGGAGAGAAAGGAGATATTCCAGTTAGTAAAGATTCAAGGAAACAGTAGCTATCATACACTGTTGGAAGTATAAACTGATAACACCCCATTTTGGAAAGCAACTTGGCAGTAGCTTTTCGCTTCTGCATACAGTCCAAATCAGCAATTAAATTTTTAAGTTCATGTTTCAAAATAACTTCTAAGTCATATAAGAAAATATGTACAGAGGTATTTATTGCAGCATTATGTACAATGGCACAATTTAAATGAAAAATTCCTAAATCAATAAATTCCAGTAGTCATGTATAGATGTGAGAATTGGATGTAAAGAAGGCTCAGTGCTTCAAACTGTGGTGTTGGAGAAGACTCTTGAGAGTCCCTTGGACTGCAAGGAGATCCAACCAGTCCATCCTAAAGGAAATCAACCCTGAGTATTCATTGGAAAGACTGATGCTGAAGCAAAAACTCCAATACTTTGGCCACCTGATGCAAAGAACTGATTCATTGGAAAAGACCCTGATTCTGGGAAAGATTGAGGGCAGGAGAAGGGATGAGACAGAGGATGAGATGGTTGGATGGCATCACCGACTCAATGGACATGAGTCTGAGCAAACTCGGGGAGATAGTGAAGGACGGGGAAGCCTGGCATGCTCAGTTCATGGGGTCACAAAGAGTCGCACTCAACTGAGTGCTGGAACAACAACAATATTTTCATACTATAGATTATGATATAACAGTTATAAATACAGATTATATATTAAATTATATCCTGACAAGTCTATCATAAGTTGAAGATAACAAAAATTGGAATACATTTAATGCCCCTAATTTACTGAACATCATAGCTTACCTGGTTTACCTTAAACATGCTCCTAACTCTTAGCCTACAGCTGGGCAAACACAAACCTATTGTATAATAAAGTGTTGACTATCCCATGTAATGTTTTTGAACTATGGTGTTGGAGAAGACTCTTGAGAGTCCCTTGGACTGCAAGGAGATCTGACCAGTCCATCCTAAAGGAGATCAGTCCTGAATATTCATTGGAAGGACTGATTCTGAAGCTGAAACTCCAATACTTTGGCCACTTGATGCAAAGAACTGACTCTGGAAAAGACCCTGATGCTCGGAAAGATTGAAGGTGGGAGGAGAAGGGGACGACAGAGGATGAGATGGTTGGATGGCATCACTGACTCAGTGGACATGAGTTTGAGTAAACTCTGGGAGTTGGTGATGGACAGGGAGGCCTAGCGTGCTGCAGTCCCTGGGGTTGCAGAGTCAGACATAACTGAGCAACTGAATTGAACTGAACTAATCGCATGTAGTTGATTGACTACTGTACTGAACATGGAAAAACAGAATGGTTGTATGTATGGCTGACTGGGAGCTAGGGCTGGATATCACACAAGTGCATTGAAGGAAAAAAGCATAGTTCAAAATTAAAATACAATTTCTACTGTAGGCATATTGCTTTCACACCATCCTAAAGTCAGAAAATTATAAATCAAACCATCATAAGTTGGGTACCACCTGTGGTCAACTGAGTCAACAAGGATATTGATCTCAGAAACAATGAATAAATGAAACAAGATGTAGCATTATACAATTTACATAAATTTAAATAGCATCAAGACCTTCCTCAATATTACTATACATTGATATGGATACATATACACACTATAACATTATTTCAAAAAAGATCTTTAAAAATGAGAAAGAGAGCACCTTTATGATTGTCCCTGGGGACCATGATGGAATCAGTTAGTCTGGTTTATTGAGACAGGGCTACAGTCTAGTGCCCCTGCGTGCAAAAGTCATCTTCTGAATAAACTTCTAAAAACTTTGCAAAAGTACATACTTTAAACATTAAGGATGCAATGTTAAATGGGTTTCATAACTCTCACTGCCTGACTTTGATGGAAGGAAGTCTCAAGTCAACTTTTTATCATTTCTAGTGGTGAGTAGCACTGAATAATGTATATTTCTCAGTATTAATCTCTCCTTGTAGCTTTGATTTACACACCTGTATTTTTCCCTTTGCCATTACCTTTTCAACTCTTTATCTTCTGTGTGTTTTTTGAAAGCCATCTCAAGTCCTCTGTGAAATAAAGTGGAACATAAATAAGCAAAAAAGAAAATAAGCAAAAGCCATCTGCACTCCAGCCAAGAAAAGGTTTGTTTGTTTTTTTTTGCTGTTACTGCTGATCCACCCTGAGTTTTTGTTTTTGTTTTTTTCCTGCAGGAAAAGCACATACTTTATGAAAAACCTTTCTATATGCCCATTTCCCTCAAACTTCCACCTATTTTGTTTTGATGCATGGTGAAAAAATGGATCCAATAATTCAAGACAGTAAATTGTGTATAATGCCAGAGAGAAGTAGGCGAGGTGAGACTGGAAGAGATGACTGCACCAGTAATGATCTCCTCTCATTTCCAGAGGTAGATCTTCATACTCACACCTTTGTTTGTGGACATTCAGATGTGTTGTGTTGTCGATGGTCTATGTCAATTATTCTTCAACGTAGATGTTTTCTCCACGTACTGTAGAACTGTTCTTCTCTTGCACCACTTTGCCATCCCTCAAGGTCATGCTTGCCAACAAAGACTTTGAGAAAAATAGTTTGACTGAATTCCCCCCAAGAGACACCATTCATAGCCTCTAGTTTTGAAATCTAGTTGGAGGTTTAACCATCTGCCTCTTGTCTTCCCACCCTATGACCTGTCTCAAAAATACAAATTACAACTTTGTAATATTTTCTCATATTGTCTGTGTAAGTGCTGCTTTTGGAGCTATTGATCCCAAATTTCAAGATCTTTTATTAAGACCTCATAGCATCCTTTTTTTTGGTATGAGACTCACTCCTGACTTTACCCTATAATTTCTTTCCTAGTTATTCCTTCATTCTCATTTCTATACTTGAAAAAAAAAAATCTTGTGGAATAAAGTGGCACTTGACTAATAAAAAGACATTGTGTTAGAAAAATATATACTTTAAAATTTCAACGTGGACAAAAATAACTTTTCTGGTAGTTTTTTTGGTAATAAAACATAAAGTTTTGTTACTTTAGAAAAAACAGTTTATTCCTTGTATATCTTCACAACTACATTGTCCATGTATATTCTCCATTCATGGGACAACTTTCTTTTTGCTGGACATTTTTTTGACTAAGACTGTAATAACAGGTCTTCCCTAGGGTGGCTCAGTGGTAAAGAACCCACCTGCCAATGCAGGAGACACAGGTTCCATCCCTAGGTCAGGAAGATCCCCTGGAGAAGGAAATGGCAACCCGCAAAGAGCTGGACACAACTTAGCGAATTAGCAATGACAATGATATTTAGAAAAGCAGGAATCAAGAGCTAAGATCAATGTTGCATAATGATCTCATCTGTATGATTAAGGTCTAAGTAAAATAAAGATGAACAAATGGGAAAGGAGTAAAGGAGCTCCTTACATTTAGCAAATCATACAGACCGTCGGCTTTCTGGAGTGTAAGACATGGATGCCTCCGTGTGCGTAAGTATGTGCTTGGTTGTTGGACTATATCCCAGTGATGCTAATTTATGAGGGGCAGTTGGCTGGCATCCAGAACATCGATTTTGAAAGGCTGGCCTGAGCAATTGGTGAAGATTATGGTTGGTCTTGGGTTTTCACCTGCCCCCATTTCATGCCTGAGGTTAGTGGGGGTGTCGAGAGGGAGGCTTATGTTTTCATCTGTGTCCAGTGACTCACATCTTCCCTTTCTTTTCCAAAACCTGCACCCAGGAACCATTTGATAGCAGAACTCAGTTACTAAAAGCTGTGTGGATCCATGAAAGGTGACAGGTCCAGGTATGTTTTCAGGTCACATTTTACTTTAAGCTGGGAACAGTTTGCTTTTGAAGGAACATCAGCTACAGTTACTCTCTGGGGCTGGAGCACTTTTGTGATGGTCTGCACACAAGTTCTGACCTAGAGAAAAAAGCTGGCTGCAGAGACAGCACAAAAGACTATTCATTTGCTGGAATGACAATTATGCAAAATAAGGGTGAATGGCACACTTAGTCATCCAATCTTTCAGCATGCAGCACAGGAGAGTAAAATGCACCAGACCAGGAAAGGCTGAAGTTTCATAATTGGCTGTAAAACATCAGAAAATAGCTTCATAAATAATTGACACAGTTGATAGCTACTATTCTCTGTTTTCAAAAGAACGTAAGGCATTTTACTGAATATGTGTGAATACTTGTTTCTGTGTGCATTGAAAACCAGACTTCGGGACTTCCCTGGTGGTCCAGTGGTTAAGACTTCCCTTTCCAATCCAGAGGGTAAGGGTCCGATCCCTGGTGGGGAGAGCTAAGATCCTACATGCCTTGTGGCTAAAAAAAAAAACCAAAAAAACCCCATAAAACAGAAGTAATATTGTAACAAATTCAATAAAGACTTTAAAAATGTCTTTATTTTTAAAATAAAAAAAAATTTTAAAAACATTAACAAAGAGCATAGAAGAGCCTTTGTTTTCTTCTCTTGCATTAGCCCCTTGCATCCTACCTATTTCTAGGTGAACTTACTGCAGTGGGATTGGCATGGCACAAACGCAGGTGTGTGGACAGTATCTTAGATAAAATGTCACATACGTTACTTAGATAAAGGCAAGTCATGAGTAAATATGATATCCTCCCCTCACCCCGTAGTTTTTGAGTTTACCTGCCAGTTCTGAGGGCAGAGAATGAAAAAAGTTCAGAAAGACAAACCTGGGCATTGGGAACATGGAGTCTTAGCCACTGATCTGTCAGGGAAGTTCCTCTCTGGCTTCTTTAATTCATTTCCCACTTTGAAATGTGTTAAGAGATTACAGTAAAGAGTCACTTTTTTTTCTTTTTCAATATGAATTGTCATATTTTTCTGGATAACTGTAATTCTGTAGTGAAATGGACCACAAGGCAATCCAGCTTTTCAGAGGGTCTGTTTATCCACCCCTCTAATTCAGCGTATGTTAATTTTATGTTGCAGTAGTAGATTGTCCAATCTAGAATGGGACAAAATGAAAAAATTAAAGTGCCTCCAGGTTCTAGAGTCGGACAGGGCTGGCCTGTCTACATCTCCACCTGCTTGCTCTCAGGTCTCTTGTCTTCACTTGGCCTCTTTCTTCCTCGAAAGGGGAGTCAAAAGAAACTCGTGGTTGCCTAGAGTTGGCCCAGAACCCTGGTGGGCCTTCATAAACTGGGCTGAGGTGGTTAGACTTTACCCTCTGGGCATCGGTGAACCAGATAAGACTTTGAAGCAGGGGAGTGGTGTGATTAGAGCTGCTCTCAAGTCCCCTGTGATGAGGAAATAAAAAAATTACAAAGTGTTTGACCAAGCAGCTTATGGAGGGTAGAGGGAAGGAGGGGAGGGGAGAGGGGATAATTACCTGGAAAATTTGCAAATAACTTAGAAAATGTGAAACTCCCAGGATAGAATTAAGTGGCTCTTGTGAAATGGACTCTCTCCTATTCATGTTTAAACACGAAACATTAATCTCAGCCTCCTGGGAGGGGCAGACACCTCAACAGAAAATTAAGATTCAACAGGTACTTATTACTGAGCATTTAGCATGGGATTTCTGAGCACTTTCCACATATTAGCTCATATAATCCACACGAGGATTTGATGAAGCAGATTCTGTTTTAGGTCCATCTTTCAGAAAAGAAAAGAAAAAGAAAAAATGAGATACAGAGGCGCATTTGTTGATTTATCCAGGGAGTCATTTAACTGGTAGTGGTTGGCCGAGCTTGTGGTTGCATTTAGGTCGCTTGGCCCCTGACGCTGAAGCTGAAACTCCAATATGCGAAGAATTGACTCATTGGAAAAGACCCTGATGCTGGGAAAGATTAAAGGCTGGAGAAGGGGACAACAGAGGATTAGACAGTTGGATAGCATCACCGACTCAGTGGACATGAGTTTGAGTCAGCTCCGGGAGTTGGCGATGGGCAGGGAGGCCTGGCGTGCTGCAGTCCATGGGGTCGCAAAGAGTCGGCCACGACTGAGACTGAACTGAACTGGCCCCTAAGAGGCTCTCAAACGCAGCCCTGTGCTGCCACCTGATGGTTACAGTCGGGCAGTGCAACAGTAGAGGTGTGTCCCGGGGGGGTCCACGTGGGGACGTCAGAGCAGGCTCCCTGGAGGACGTGACCTTGAAGCAGAAATGAGGGTGGTTGGGCTGGAAAGCATTCCAGGCAGAGAGAACAGCGCGCTGCAAGGCACAAAGGCTACAGTCACCGCGCCGTTCGTGGGGAATATGACCAATCTGCCCGTCTTGCCGTTTTCTTTTGGGAGAAAATCCTCGTGTATTTTTAGAACGGGAAAATGAAACAGGCCCTCACACCGGGCCTCAGAACTTCCTGACAAGGTTGGGGTATTGCGGTCACACGTGCACAGAAGGCTGTTTTGGAAAACGTGCAGGTGATCGTGGAGAGAAAGAGCCCTGTCTTCTTGCTGCAGAGTTTCATCAGGTGGAAAACCACGGATGCAAAGGGATGGGACTCAACCTTCCTCCCCAGACTTCCCATCCCACCCCCAACCCCCACCCTCACCCCGTCTTTTGTCTCAGACGCTCCTCAGCCCCGGTGACACACGCTCCATTTCTCCTGATCCCTCGGAGGAGTGTAGAGTGCGGTGGGCTACCGCGGGGCTGCCAGAGATGACCTCGCCTTGAGTCCATGTGCTGTCAATCATGAAAACTCCAAGAGGTTATTTCAGGCCAACACGTTTGCACACATGGATGGGTAGCCTTGTAAGAGTTCTTGGGGGAGGCAGGAAAAGTGGGTGCTCTGGGTGGATTTAGATGAAGGAGGTCTTTTTTAGAGCCAAAGGGTCAGTTCCAGGTGACTTGTGAGAATGACCAGTTCATCCTTTACTGTATCATCCCCAGCATTTTTGGCTCTTGCATCTGGACAAAAGGAGGACTGTCATAAATTTCTTCTTTTTTATGCTTAAAAATTTTTTTTATTTGAAGAACAATTGCTTTACAGTGTTGTCAGTTTCTGCTGTACAATGTGAATCAGCTATAAGTGTACATATATCCCGTCCCTCTTAAGCCTCCTTCCTCCCCATGCCACCCTCCCTTTTAGGTCATCACAGAGCACTGAACTGAGCTCCCTGTGTTGTACAGCAGCTTCCTGCTAGCTATAACCACAGATTTCTTACGAAAAACACTGTTATGGGCTGAATTGTGTCTCCCCTACAAAATTCATATATTCATGTCCTAACCCCAATACCTGAGAACATGGCTATGCTTGGAGATAGAACCTCTAAAAAGATAATTACGGTTAAATGAAGCCATTGAGGTGGACCCTACTCTAGTATGACTCCTGTCCTAAGAAGAGGTTAGAACACAGACACACCAAGAGGAAAGACCATGTAAAGACATTGTAGGGAACTTCCCTGGTGGTCCAGTGGTTAAGAATCCACCTGCCAATGCAGGGGACATGGGTTCGATCCCTGGTCTGGTAGGACCCCACATGCCATGGAGCAGCTAAGCTCATGTGCCACAACTACTGAAGCCTCGCTGCTTTGCGATAAGAGAAGCCACCTCAGTGAAAACCCCAAGCACTGCAACGAAAGAGTGGTTTCCATCTGCTGCAACTAGAGAAAGCCATTGAGCAGCAATGAAGACCCAGGACAGCAAAAAATTAATTAATTAAAAATAAAAAGACTGCAGGGAGGGGGCGTCTACAACCTCCAGGGAGAAGTCTCTGAAGACATCAATCATGCTGGCACCTTGAGCTTGGACATCCAGCCTCCAGAAATATGAGACAGTAGATTTTTGTTCTTGAAGTCACCTGGTGTGTGATACTCTGTTATGGGAGCGCAAAATCAATATAGGCATCTTTGTGAAATGATAACCCCCAGTGATGGTGAGTGAATAATGTGAGTGGTTTCTCTGTTAGACTCCAGGTCATCTAATGCTTAAGATAATATCCTGTTGACAGGGTAGCTTAGGGAAGTTTGCTGCCATTAACCTGTTTTGTGTTCATATCAGGGCCTCATCTGGAGTTTGCAAGAGTAGGTGATTCAGAGCAAGGGTTGGAGACTCATGGCTGAGGCCCAAATCTGACCTGCCACCTGCTTTTATTAAGCCCATGAGCTAAGACCAGTTTTTACATGTCTAATTGGTTGGGGAAAAAAATCAAGGGAAAGTAGCATTTTATAATGTGAGAGTTTTACAAAATTTACATTTAAGTGCCATCAGGTTTCACTGGAATCCAGTCCTGCCCATTCATGTGCTTGTCCGTGGACTCTCGTGTTATAAGGACAGAGTCAAGCAGTTGTGACATACACTCGATGGCCTGCAAAGTCTAAAATTTACTATCTGGGGCTTCACAGTTAAGGTTTGCCCTGATTTGAGCACAGTATCAGTCAGTGACTGGAAGATGGCTTTTTCTGGGATGGTTCTCGTCTTTCACAGACCACATGGCTTCAGGACAGGGGTGGAAGTGGGGCTTGAGTGAGACAGGCTGGAGGAGTTGGCAGGAGCTGGACCACAAAGGGCTTGGAGCCACGTGAAGACTTTTGTCTTCATCCAAATAGTGGTGGGAAGCCACGACTGTACATTTATATGACTCCACCATGCCAACGAGACCAGGTGCTTATAAATCACTTATTAAACTGACCTAAGAGGAGCAAAATCCTTTTTTTAATCATCTGACTTTTGGATAGACTCTTTTTTGTCCATGCCATGCAGCTTGTGGGATCTTAGTTCCCTGATCAGGGATTGAACCCAGGCCCTTGGCAGCGTAAGCACCGAGTCCTAACCACTGGACTGCCAAGATTGGAATTCCCAAGACATTGGAATTCCCAACCATTGGAATTCCCAAGACAAATTCTTGACAAGAGATGAATTCTTCTCCACTGCTGGTGCTGTGAACTGCCGGAAAACAGACTGCAGTTCTAAGAATAATGCTGCCAACCCACCGTGGTGAGTGGGTGCATGGAGGGGGAAGGATCACTTCCTCAGGATTCCTGTGAGCCCCTCACTCTGTCCAGCATCTTTTGTCCTCAACCTCAGCCCAGGTAGAGATATACCCCCCCGCAGACCCCTAAAATTCCATGGTGTTATCTGGGTGACAGTAGCCTGTTCTCCTTTGTTGATAACCCCAGACTGACTATTGAGAACAATTAAAAAAATATATTTTTATTTTGTATTGGAGCATAACTGAAACTAGCAATGTGATAGTTTCAGGTGAACAGTAAAGGGACTCAGCCATCCATACACATGTTTCCATTCTCCCCCAAACTCCCCTCCCATCCAGGCTGCCACATAACATTGAGCAGAGTTCCCTGTGCTACACAGTAGGACCTTCTTGGTTATCCGTTTTAAATTGAGCAGTGTGTACATGTCCCTCTAAAACTCCCTAACTATCCCTTCTCCTCATCATTCCCCCCCGGCAACCATAAGTTCTGAGAATTATCTTGTTAAGAATCATTAAATATGTGTATGTATATACACATAAATATGTGTATCTATGGGCTTCCTCGGTAGCTCAGCTGGTAAAGAATCCGCCTGTAATGCAGGAGACCCCGGTTCAATTCTTGGGTCAGGAAGTTCCTCTGGAGAAGGGAGAGGCTACCCACTCCAATATTCTTGCCTGGAGAATCCCAATGGACAGAGGAGCCTGGCCAGCTACAGTCCATGGGGTCACAAAGAGTTAAACACGACTGAGGAACTAAGCACAGCACAGCAGCACATGTGTATCTATATACAGGTATATATGTTATGTATATACACATATTTCATAGTTCTTAAGAAAAAATACACACACGCAGAGGACACACACACACACACACAGAAGGAGCTGAAGGACAGAGAGAACACTGCCTTATATTCATAGACTTCTTGCATTGAAAGCTTGCCTGAGATCTAATACATTACTTTCTTTCCTTGGGGCAAAGCCAATGTTGAAAAAGAGTCTCCAAATTTGGGTACCAGTTTTAGGTAGAAAAACTGCAGGTTAAAGCCTAAAAGAAAATGTGAGTCGCTCAGTCATGTCCGACTCTTTGCAACCGCACCAGGCTCCTCTGTCCGTGGAATTCTCCAGGCAAGAATACTGGAGAAGGCTGACGCAATTAGACATGAAGGTCCTTTCAAGAGAAAGCCACTCTGTGTGCCTGATGCAATGAAAGGCTGAGCAGGACAGCACGGTAAAGCACAGCGAGCTCTCTCTTATTAGAAATAAGCTTTGTGGTTTCAGAATGCTGCTTGGCCCAGTTTCTCCACTGGTTTTGAAAAATGACAATGTTTGCTTATCCTGGGGGTGGCGTGTGAACTGTTGTTTAAATGTTATAATAATAAGATAAAAGGTAAGTGTGTGGAACAAAATGCAGATTGCTGAGTCAGTGATGATACACATTGTCATCATATATCGAAAATTTTCATCCTCTCACACTCCTCCCCACCAGTTACAAGACATTAATCTTTATTGTCTTCAGATACAACAGGGGAAGCCTCAAAAGAGCTTTCATACGAAATGGGGAAATGGAAAGAGTGATGAAGTCTCCCTGATTGATTCGTAGTGAAGGTGGTTTAGTTGCCAGCGGAGCACAGCTCAGGCACGCCGTCAGCTTCCACCAGGTCTGTAGCATCTGGCAGCTCCGTGGGCACCAGCTCCTTGGCTGTACTGTGTGGCGGGCACGGGCTGCACATCTCCTGGGTCAAGGGCACCTTTGGGCTCCAGGGTCTCAGGTCCAGGCTGGAGGCAGTGAAGGGTATGCCCACCCATTTTCTGCAAGAGAGGGAAGGGAGAATCATGGGTGGAAGCAGGGACAAGGGTGCTCAGTTGCTCAGTCGTGTCCGACTCTTGCGACCCCATGGACTCTAGCCCGCCAGACTCTTCTGTCCATGGGATTTCTCAGGCAAGAATACTGGAGTGGGTTGCCATTTACTTTTCCAGAGGATTTTCCTGACCCAGGGATCGAATCTGTGTCTTTTGCACTGCAGGCGGATGCTTTACCAACTGAGCCACCAGGGAAGCCCTCACTGGTGGATTATTCTGTAACAAATTTCTTGAACAATTGTCGACTTTCTTCATAGTTACTTCTCAGCTTTTTCTATTTAATAAATAGTAGGATAAAGAGGTCAGACGAACTCTCCTGCCACTGACCAACACTCAGCTGGCTACACTTTCGCTTTCTTCGTAACGGGAGTGTTTTGTTTTCCATGGCTAAGGGGATGGCTGGGGTTTGAAGCCAGGGTGCCCAGGGAGATCAGAGAGTGGGCTGGAAGTGACAGCCTGGTTAAATATGTGTTTAGTTTCTTAGTTGTGTCCAGCTCTTTGCAACCCCATGGACTGTAGCTTGTCAGGCTCTTCTGTCCATGGGATTTTCCAGGCCAGAATAGTGCAGTGTGGGTTGCCATTACCTTCTTTAGGGAATCTTCCCAATCCAGGGATTGAACCTGGGTCTTTTGCATTGCAGGGAGAGTCTTTACCATCCGAGCCACCAGCAAAGCCCATTGGTTAAATATAGACTCTCCCTTGCCTTAAAGCATCAAGACCAGACTGGCTCACTCACAGGGGAGACTGTCTGATAATTGTCTTTCAAAAAAAAGTTGTGGAATCATAAAACGGGGAGTAGTGCAATTTTGTGACACTCTTTTTCTGCTAAATTCATAGGAAGATTCACTCTTGGTGAATACTATTGATATTTTTAATTTGCTCATTAGCACCTAAAGGGAATGGCTTGGGAATTGTTCCTATTTGGTTTATTGTTTATCAATAATAATATACTCTGGGCTCATTTACTAATTTGGAAATTCTTTAGGCCCTGAAACTTTCTTAGGGCACATAGAAAAAAAAGTGTGAGCAGTATGTCCTGGAGGTTGTGCAAACATGTGGAATTCCCTCTGTGTCTTGTTCCTCCTCTGTTAGTTCCTGCATGATGAAAGTGTGTTTCTATTTCTGTATCTTCAGGTGAAAGCAATCTAAATGTCCATCAAGTGATGAATGGACAAAGAAAACGTGAAATATACGCATATATGTGCATTTTATATATCATAATGGAATACTGCTGCTGCTGCTAAGTCGCTTCAGTCGTGTCCGACTCTGTGCGACCCCAGAGACGGCAGCCCACCAGGCACCCCCGTCCCTGGGATTCTCCAGGCAAGAACACTGGAGTGGGTTGCCATTTCCTTTTCCAATGCATGAAAGGGAAAAGTGAAAGTGAAGTCGCTCAGTCATGTCCGACTCTTCGAGACCCCATGGTCTGCAGCCTACCAGGCTCCTCCATCCGTGGGATTTTCCAGGCAAGAGCACTGGAGTGGGGTGCCATTGCCTTCTCCGAATGGAATACTACTCAGCCATAAAAAAGAATGAAATTTTGTCATTTTTGGCAACATGAATGGACCCAAGGAGTATTAGGCTTAGTGAAATGAATCATACAGGAAAGGACAAGTACTTTTTGTTTTCACTTATATGTGCAATCTAAAAAATAAAAAAACTAATGTAGCAAAACAGAAATAGGCACAGAAATACAGAGAACAAACTGCTAAGTCACTTCAGTCGTGTCCGACTCTGTGCAACCCCATTGACGGTGGCCCACCAGGCTCCCCCGTCCCTGGGATTCTCCAGGCAAGAACACTGGAGTGGGTTGCCATTTCCTTTTCCAATGCATGAAAGGGAAAAGTGAAAGTGAAGTCGCTCAGTCATGTCCGACTCTTCGAGACCCCATGGTCTGCAGCCTACCAGGCTCCTCTGTCCATGGGATTTTCCAGGCAAGAATACTGGAGTGGGGTGCCATTGCCTTCTCCAGAGAACAAACTAGTGTTACCGATAGGGAGTGGTGTGGAGTGAAGGGTAAGATGAGAGAAGGGGATTAAGAAATGCAGACTCCTGTGATTAGAATAAACAGGGTACAAGGACATATTGGGTTGGCTGAAAAGTTCATTCGGGTTTTTCCATAAGTGGTAACAGAAAAACCCGAATGAACTTTTTGGCCAACCAATATTTTGCACAGGGAACATAGCCAATATGTTATAGTAACTTTACATGGAGTATGAGCCATCAAAATATTGACTCGCCATGTTGTACATCTGAAACTAATATAATATTGCAACTCAACTCTATTTCAGTTGAAAAAGAAAACATACCTTGGCTCACCGTTTGGAGGTTAATTGCTTTTAGCACGCATGTTTGCACAAGTTTTGCTATTGTAGCAAATAACCACTTGGCTTCAAACAGCACACATGGATTCTCTTACAGTTCTGGAAGCCAGAGGTCTGAAATCAGCTTCCCTGGATGCCCATGAAGGTGTGAGCAGGAGAGGGTTTTCCAGAAGTCTCTGGGGGGAGGACCCACTTCCCTGTCTTTGCTATTGATGGTTTCTGGAGGTCTCGTGGATTCCTTAACTTGTAACCCCTCTTTGAATCACTGCAGCCTCTTGCTTCCACTGTCACATCGCTTTCTTCTCCCTCTGCAGTCAAATCTCCCTCTGCCTCCCTTTTTCTTTTTTAAGATTTTGTATGTGTGTGTTTGTGTGGACCATTTTTTAAAGTCTTTATTGAATTTGTCTCAGTAATGCTTCTGTTTTATGTTTTTAGGTTTTTCTGGCCGTGAGGCATGTGGGATCTTAGCTCTCTGACCAGGGATCGAAACTGTGCCCCCTGCATTGGAAGGCAAAGTCCTAACCACTGGATTACCAGGGAAGTCCCATCCTCCCTTTTATAAGGACCCCTATGCAAGGAGATACAACCAGTCCATTCTAAAGGAGATCAGTCTTGGGTGTTCTTTGGAAGGAATGATGCTAAAGCTGAAACTCCAGTACTTTGGCCACCTCGTGTGAAGAGTTGACTCATTGGAAAAGACTCTGATGCTGGAGGGATTGGGGGCAGGAGGAGGAGGGGACGACAGAGGATGAGATGGCTGGATGAGTGAACTCCGGGAGTTGGTGACGGACAGGGAGGCCTGGTGTGCTGCAATTCATCGGGTCTCAAAGAGTCAGACACGACTGAGCGACTGAACTGAACTGACTGATGCTTACATGCAGGGCCTGGCCTGATTTCTGGGATAAATTTCCCATCTCAAAACCTTTAATCAAATCTGCAAAGTCCATTTTGCCATGAAAAGTTACAGGTTCTAGGCACTAGGACCTGAACATCGTTGGGGCCAGTATTCAGCCAACCACATCACCTTTTCAAACTGGATGACTCTGAGGATCTTGTTTATTACAGGGGGAAACCTTGAAAGATCTGAAAGTATTTGCAAAATATAAAGCTGACAAGGCTACCTCAAAAGCAAATGTGGTAGCTTTAAGAAGTGTTATTTGGTCAAAGAAAATTCTTTAGGAATTCAACCTGCTAGCAAACAAAATGTTTGTTTGCTGAGAAATACATTTTACTTGAGTAGCGGCTCTTTATTACAATTCGCACTTTGTGAATAATTACTGTTGACACTGTCGTGATGACTTCTGATAATTTCACCCAGCCTTGTCAGATAGGTGTTTTCCTTAGAGTTTCCTCATTTCTGGAACTTCTTTTTCAAACTGATCATGAGTCTATGGAACTTTGGGCTGTGTCAAAGAACACAGGACCTTGTTTTGCTCACAAGAACTTGTGCAGGGAGCACACATCAAATGAAGAGAAAGGCTGCTGGATTTTGGAGGAGTTTTAATTTCCTCTGCATCAGAAACAGTCCTAGAGAATGTGCTGGAATGCTTGAGGAAGGTAGACACATCCTGCCTGACACAGCTAACGCTCCTGCCCGCCCCAATGAAGACAGAAGGTCCAACGTGCCACAGTGAAAGCCCAGCACAGCCAAATAAATACGTAAATATTTAAAAAATAAATTTAAGAAATAGGTGAAGGTAGTTATTCCAGGACTGATATGAATGGCAGTAGGTAGGGGTGTACTCCAACCAGATGACTAGTTCAGGGCCGGTCACTTGCCTTCTTTAACCCTGGGCTCCTCACTATTTGTTGTTGTTCAGTCACTCAGTCGTGTCCAACTCTTTGCGACCCCATGGACTGCAGCACGCCAGGCTTCCCTGTCCTTCACTATCTCCCTGAGTTTGCTCAAACTCTGGGGCTTCCCTGGTGGTGATAGTGGTAAAGAACCAGCCTGTCAGTGCAGGAGGTGTAAGAGACACAGGTTTGATGCCTGGGTCGGGAAGCTCTCCTGGAGAAGGAAATGGCAACCCCCTGCAGTTTTCTTGCCTGGAGAATACTATGGACAGAGGAGCCTGGTGGGCCACAATCCATGGGGTCACAGAGTCAGACACGACTGAAGGGACTTAGCACCCATGCATACCCATTGAGTCAATGATGCCATCCAACTGTCTCACCCTCTGTCGCCCCTTCTCCTCTTACCCTAAATCTTTCCCAGCATCAGAGTCTTTTCCAATAAGCTGGCTCTTCACATCAGGTGGCCAAAGTAGTAGAGCCTTAGCTTCAGCATCAGTACTCTGAAGAGTCTTCTCTAGCACCACAATTCAAAAGCATTAATTCTTTGGCGCTCAGACTTTTTTATGGTCCAACTCTCACATTCATACATGACCACTTGAAAAACCACTAAAAGCAAAGTGGTTTGCTAGGCTCTCTGTAGGTCTCCTTCTTCCTTTCCCATGCTGGAATTCTTTTAAGTCTATTCTTAAATGTTTCTCCTCTGTGTGAGGTCTTCCGGGTCATTATGGAGGTTCTCCCCTTGGGACTCAGCTCCGTGAGATCCTCAAAGCAATGAGGATGACACTTGAACACAAACCAAAGAAAAGAAAGAGAGGGTTTGAAAGCTGTAGGAAGTCATATTTATTCGCTCTGTAGCCTATGGGATGA
Organism: Bos mutus; assembly: GCF_027580195.1. Classification (NCBI taxonomy): domain Eukaryota; kingdom Metazoa; phylum Chordata; class Mammalia; order Artiodactyla; family Bovidae; genus Bos; species Bos mutus. The sequence continues at coordinate 19,962,842 of NC_091618.1, read as the reverse complement.
AAAGGGATGATTATGACATACTATATGAATGAAATTCGTGCCCATCAGTGGCCGGTCCAGCCTTGTAAACCATACAGCTTACACTATTGGCAGAACACTCAACTCTTGTTCACTAACCACACGCCATAAGGCAGGCATACATGGTGTAAGCCAGTGATTGCTTTGTTCTTTGGGTTCTAACTCAAACATTCTGGCATTCTCTAAGGTCTGCTATCTCCCCCAGGGTTTCTGACAGTCTCAGGGATCTGTGTCCAGCCAAAGTGCCACCTTTCTATCCTTCCCCTACTTTATCATTATAAATCATCACCAGGGTTCTGTTGATTTATTTACATTGAAACTTTTTTTTTTTAAGTTTTAGATTCATAGCAAAATTGAGAGGAAGGAGCAGAAATTTCACATGTACTGCCTCTCCAGCCCCACTCAGGTTTCCCCACCATCAACATTCTGCAGCAGATGGCACATTTGTGACAAGTGACAAACCTACATCGACATACGAAAATTACATAATCACTCAAGTTCAGAGTTTACACTATTTGTTCTGTGGGTTTGGACAAGTGTATAATGAAATTAATCCATTATTATGGCATCATATTTTCACTGCCCTAAAAACTCTCTAGGCTCTGTCTTTTCATCCCTCTCCCTTCCCCACCCCCAGCTCCTGACAACTACTAATCTCTTTACTGCCTTCATAGTATTGCTTTTTCCAAATGTCATATCATTAGAATCATACTTTTATGACCTTTTCCTATTGGCATCTTTCACTTAGGAATATACATTTTAATTTCCTCCATGTTTTTTCCATGGCTTGACAACTCATTTCTTTTTCACACTGAATGATATTCATCACACGGATGTTTCAAAGTTTATTTGTCCATTTACCTGTTGAATGACTTTTGACTAGCTTCCAAGTTTTGCAGTTATGAATAAAGTGGCTATAAATGTCCACGTGCAGGTGTTTGTGTGAACATGAGTTTTCATGTCCTTTGGATAAATACCAAGGAGTACAACTCCTGGATTGTATGGCAGGAATATGTTTAGTTTTGTAAGAAACTGCCAAACTGTCTTGCAAAGTGGCTGTAAGTTTTCCTATTCCCCCCAGCTAGTATCTCATTGTTATTTTAATTTGCACTTCTCTAATGACCTACTATGTGGAGCATCTTTTCATATGCTTATTTGCCTTCTGTATATCTTCTTTGGTGGGGTATCTGTCAATGTCTTTTGTCCATTAAATTTTTTTTTCTAAACGTATTTAAAAATTTTTTGTATATTTTGGGTAACAATTCTTTATCACAAATCTTCTTGCAAATATTTTCTCCCAGTCTAGGGCCTCCTTTCTCATTCTCTTGCCCTTGTCTTTTGTGGAGAAGTTTTAAGTTTTAAAGTCCAATTTATAAAAATTTGATGGATTGTAAAAAAAGTTGCCATGCACAAGATTTTCTCCAGTGTTACCTTCTAAGAGTTTTATGGTATTATGTTCATTTCTATTGATTTTTAATGCAAAGCACTTTCTCTTTTGTGTCTTTGTTTTTGCTTGTGATGAATTTACCCATTGGTCATGACATTTTGCTCACAAAAAGAGTTCTCTTTCTGAGAGTGTTTCTAGCAACAGAGATGACAATTATGGCATATTTATTCTCTGCATGATTAATAGTATTCATGAGTGAGAGGGTAAAGTGTTGCCCAAGGTGAGAGAATTTTGAGCTCAAACTGGAATGTAATCTTGCTTGGAAAGCATCACTTGTTTTCTGAGCAACTAATACAAAAATAAATAGAAATTTATTATATAGTGATTAAACAGTTCCTTTTCAATAACAGATAATTATCATCTCTCGGCTTCCCTGGTGGCTCAGATGGTGAAGAATCTTCCTGCAATGTGGGAGATCCAGGTTCAGTCCCTGGGTGGGAAGATCTCCTGGAGAAGGGAACGGCAGCCCACTTCAGTATTCTTGCCTGGAGAATTCCATGGACAGAGGAGCCTGGCGGCTATAGTCCGTGGGGTTGCATAGAGTTGGACACGACTGAGCAACTAACACTTATTTACTTACTTATCATCTCTGAACTTCCGAGGTGGCACTAGTGGTAAAGAATCCACCTGCCAAGGCAGGAGATGCAAGAAGCATGGGTTGGATCCCTGGATCAGGAAGATCCCCTGGAGTAGGAAATGGCAACCCACTCCAGTATTCTTGCCTGGGAAATCCCACGGACAGAGGAGCCTGCCAGGCTATTGTCTATGCTAAGCTCACAACTGAGCATGCACACGGTTAGTTCAATTGCTCAGTTGTGTGTGACTCTTTGGGACCCCATGGACTACAGCACATCACGCTTCCCTGTCCATCACCATCTCCCAGAGCTTGCTCAAACTCGTGTCCATCAAGCTGGTGATGCCATCCAGCCCTCTCATCCTCTGTCATCACCTTTTCCTCCTGCCTTCAGTCTTTCCCAGCATCAGGGTCTTTTCCAATGAGTCAGTTCTTTGCATCAGGTGGCCAAAGTATTAGAGCTTCAGCTTCAGCATCAGATTGAGCATCATTCAGATTCAGCCTGAGCAAGCACATACATCATCTCTAATTTCTCCTTTGGCCTTCTTCTTGTGGTTATGAATCCCTTTCCTTTTAATGTAATCATGAGTAAATTGACCCTTTATCCATATTTGAACACTTAATTTTTTTTTCCCCCCAAAGTTAGATGAAGAGAGAGTGAGGGGTAGGTGAAAGAACAACAGCTTTAGAGTTAGAAGACCTGGGCTGCAGTCTTGGTTTGTCACTTATTAGATAACTCACCCTGGAAAATTACTCAGTTGATCTGGACCCTCCATTTCTTTATCTGAAACATGAGTGGCTCTACGAGGTGACTCTCAAGTTTCTACAAAAATATCACTGAACTCTAAGTAGGTCATTCTTTATAGCAGATTTTTCCACATTTCTGTTGCCCCTAGAAAGTCTAAATCTAGGTAAACCAGTTTAAAAGAAAGACCAAGAATAGAGGAAATGAGTCTATTGTTTTCCATTTCCTAATTATTAAGATCAAAATTCTGGTAAAATCTTTCAGAATTTCCATTAATCATGAAAAGGGCACTGGGCCTCTCTGCTGTCTCTGTCATTAATTGAAAATCTTTCATTTCTCTTCCACCTGGAATTATAGGAGTTTTCTGTGTTCTTAACCTTCTTGCTGGTTTGGTTATCACAGGGTCACCCATCAACCCTGATTTCCAAGAAATACTGTCTTCACATTTTACTCCTGGCGTGCTGGTGTTTCACCTGCTCGGATAGAAACTGGAGAAAAATTCTCTCCCACACCTTGAAAACTCTTGTGAAAAATGATACTAACCACAAAGGCCTTCCTTGAAATGAAAAGAAAACTGTTGACATTTTTATGTTTTGGTTCAAACTTTTTCTTCCTGCATTGGTGCTGACAGGTACAATCCCGAGATACATGATTCATTTTCTCGTTGCTGTTCTTTGCTTTACCTCACTTCAAACAAGACATTTGTTCAAGAAGGAAAAAAAAAAAATACCTCTATCAGTTCATGGTTTCGACCTAGAAGATGAGAATTTTTTTTTCTGGAAGAAGGTCTAGGAAATTGCCTTATCAAGGGTAAGAATTCCAGGGGTACATTTTGAAGGGAGCCTGCTTCTCCCCACTTCAGAGTTTTAGTGACTTAACCAAAAAGGAAGTGCTGATTTCTTCAAGCCCTGAGCAAGTACGAAGGCAAGAAAGGGTTCTCTTTGCTCTCAGATGAGCCGAGCATTTGGAACTCCTCTTTTTTTTAAAGTGTTATTAAGATTTAATTCACATACCATTTAAAGGTACAATGTAAAATTCAATGTTTTAAAAATATATTTGGATGTGAGAGTTGGACCATAAAGAAGGGTGAGCACTGAAGAATTGATGCTTTTGAACTGTGGTGTCGGAGAAGACTTTTGAGAGTCCCTTGGACTGCAAAGAGATCAAACCAGTCAATCCTAAAGGAAATCAACCCTAAATATTTATTGGAAAGACTGATGCTGAAGTTGAAGCTCTAATACTTTGGCCACCTGATGAGAAGAGCTGACTTATTGGAAAAGACCCTGATGCTGGAAAAGATTGAAGGCAAAAGGAGAAGGGGATGGCAGAGGATGAGATGGTTAGATAGCATCACCAACTGAATGGACATGAGTTTGAGCAAACTCCAGGAGAAAGTGAAGGACAGGGAAGCCTAGCAAGCACGCTACAGTCCATGGGGTTGAAAGAGCTGGACGTGACTTAGTGACTGAGTGACAACAATAGCAAAGATATATTCACAGCACTGTGCGACCATCATTAAAATCTCATTTTAGAATATTTTAATCTTTTCCCCCCAAAAGAAACCCACAGCCTTTGGCAGTCACTCTTCCTCTTCCTCCGTCTCTATCTCCTGGCAACCATCCATTTGCTTTCTATCCCAAAGGATTTGCCACTTTTGGATATTGCCTACAAATGGACTCATCCATGGTAAGGTCTTCTGTGTCTGGCTTCTTTCACTCACTGTAAAGTTTTTGAGGTTCATCCCTGTTGTAGGATATCTCAGTACTTCACTGTATCATTTTTTTTTGCTGTTAAATATACCATTGTATGGATATATCCCATTTTATTTTTGGTGATTGACTCCATAAAAAGGGGAGGAGAAAGCTGGCAAAGATTTCACACCGAGGACAGCGTGGCCTGGTAGACAGGAAAAAAGGTATAGCTACCTCTTTGAAAGAACTGGGGTTTCCATACAGTATGCATTTCCTAAAGCAGAAATGATGCTTCTTCTGTGTATCATGTTCTGCGCCCATCTGGCTCTCCTCTGCACTCCAGGCTGAGACTCCTGGACCCCCGCATACTGGCACAGCATTGCTCCACTTTAAGGACCTATTTTCAATCTTGGGGCTGGAGAATTAATTTAAGAAACATTGCCTCATTATTTCCCAAGAAACGTTTTGATGTTCCAAAAGCTAACAAGAGATGACCTGTTAAAAAACAAAAAAGGCATTCTGAGATCAAATATACTGGAAATGCCTTCCCTTCCCTTTCTGAAGATTTGAAATGAAGCTGAGTATATGACTGTCTCTGCAGTAACGGCAGTAAAGTATTTGCTTAACTTTGCTTAGCCCAGGGCGACAGGCAAGATTACCAATCACCATCTCCAAGGACAGTGCGGTCCACAGAAAAGTGTGGAAGATGTGTCCTTCAGGGACCACTGGGACCACTGTCCCAGCCTGACCGTGAGCCACAGCTGTGATCATGGAGCTTCTGCCCTGATTGCTGGGACTCTGCTTCCCTGATGGCTCAGCAGGTAAAGAATTCACCTGCAATGCAGGAGACATGGGAGATGCAGGTTTGATCCCTGGGTCAAGAGGATCCCTGGAGGAGGAAAATGGCAACCCAGTCCAGTATTCTTGCCTGAAAAATCCCATGGACAGAGGAGCTTGGCATGCTAAAGTCCGTGGGGTCACAGAGAGTTGGAAATGACTGAGTGACTGACGCATGCAAGCCATATCTCAGGACTCAGGCCTCCGCCCCTGTCTTATTCTACGTTTTTCTGCTCTTATCAGTTCACTCAGGGACCCCAACCCTGCCCTGAAAACTCAGCCCAGGGACTGTGGTTCTGTTAGCTCCTGATCAGTTTCCCTGTTGTCCTTTGCATCCTTACTGGGTAAGTCCATTCGTGGATTGCTTGGGATACTGCAGTTTCTTTCATTTTTTGCATCCCAACAACACATTCTTCTGCCTGGATGATCTATAATTTGCGCAGACCCCAATTTCTGTCCCTCCCTGGGTCCTGGCCCCAGCCACCCAGGCCCCCTCACACAGGAGTTTAGATTTCCCAAGGCACCATGTTTGCCATATGGCAGTGCCCTTTGGAGTATCTCCCACAAGGTAGACACATGAGGTCTTTTTCTGAAATTGCAGCAGGATAGCATCATTGTGCTCATCCTGTCTTGGGGTTTGATTCTGTACCACGTCTTTGCTGAAGGGCCATGAGCTTTAGAGTCTGACAGACTCAGGTTTTGTTCTTGGCTCTGGCACTTAATGGTCCTGGGACCTTGTGCGGGATACGAATTTCTCTGCATTCCAGTTTTCTCATCTGTAAAAGAGAGGTTCACATGCCGACCTCATATGGTTGTTGTAAGGACTGGTTTTGAATTGATCTAGAAATCATTATTGTTAACAAGAACCCCATGATTCTGGCATGAGAATATCATTTCGAGGGAGACCAGAAGAAATAATAGATATGAAATCTCCTAGCAGAGAATTTATGTATGTTGTGAGTTAATATTTGGAAATCACTAAGAATAAGACCCAGTAAACAAGGTGTCTAAGTGCTATGTAAGTGATAAAAGAAGAGATTTCTCTTTCTTCTTTCTTGTATATAGTAAGGACCTTGAGTCATTGGCTTAGGGAAGAAATTGGAAAATCACCTATATGGCGAGGCTCATCATACCAGGATTTGGGGTGATGGCTCACTTTAATCAGATTCCATCGTGGTAACACTGGACCACAGAGGACAACCAGAACCCCAAATAGCGTGGGGGGCTGGAACTGTGCTGGCCGAGAGGTGAAATTCAAATATACTTTAAAAAGGTTTTTCTTTAGCTGGAGTATAGCTGCTTTACAATGTTGTGTTAGTCTCTACTGTACAGCAAAATGAATCAGTTATATGTATACATATATTCCACCTTTTTTGGATTTCTTTCTCATTTAGGTCACCACAGAGCATTAAGTGGAGTTCCTTGGGGTATACAGTTGCTGTTGTTCAGTTGCTAAGTTAAGTCCAACTCTTTGTGACCCTAAGGACCGCAGCACATCAGGCTTCCTTGTCCTTCACTATATCCTGGCGCTTGCTCAAACTCATGTCCATTAAGTGGGTGATGCCATCTAGCCATCTCATCCTCTGTCGTCCCCTTCTCCTCCTACACCCAATCCCTCCCAGCATCAGAGTCTTTTCCAATGAGTCAACTCTTCGCATGAGGTGGCCAAATTTTACTGGAGTTTCAGCTTTAGCATCAGTCCTTCCAGTGAACTCCCAGGACTGATCTCCTTTAGAATGGACTGGTTGGATCTCCTTGCAGTCCAAGGGACTCTCAAGAGTCTTCTCCAATACCACAGTTCAAAAGCATCAATTCTTCGGCGCTCAGCTTTCTTCACAGTCCAACTCTCACATCCATACATGACACTGGAAAAACCATAGCCTTGACTAGACGAACCTTTGTTGGCAAAGTAATGTCTCTGCTTTTGAATATGTTATCTAGGTTGGTCACAACTTTCCTTCCAAGGGGTAAGTGTCTTTTAATTTCATGGCTGCAATCACCATCTGCAGTGATTTTGGAGCCCCCCAAAATAAAGTCAGACACTGTTTCCCCATCTATTTCCCATGAAGTGATGGGACCGGATGCCATGATCTTCGTTTTCTGAATGTTGAGCTTTAAGCCAACTTTTTCACTCTCCTTTTTCACCTTCATCAAGAGGGTTTTTAGTTCCTCTTCACTTTCTGCCATAAGGGTGGTGTCATCTGCATATCAAGTTATTGATATTTCTCCCGGCAATCTTGATTCCAGCTCGTGCTTCTTCCAGCCCAGCGTTTCTCATGATGTACTCTGCATATAAGTTAAATAAGCAGGGTGGAAATATACAACATATTACCGATTCCCAAACCAAGTAGCAATTTCCTACATACTGCCCCTCATCTCAGGTGCCATCTCAAAGGCCCCTGACTTTCTTACCAGGATACCCCTCTTGCCCTCCTTTGTCCACTCAACTTCAAGCCCAGTATCACAGCCCCTCCCCCTTCACCTGCCTCCTGTCCCCAGCTTCACTTTCCCAGATCCCCAGGACACCAGGGAGAGAGAATCCCCAGCACTTAAGGACAAGTGTGTTCTGACTGTGTCTGCACTTTCCCGAACTTGGAATTCATGGTGGCTTCTAAAGAATAAAATGAGAAACTAGCCATCAATTTCTCCTTTTTGTCTCTCCTAGGGGAGTTGCAACTGGGAGGCAGAGAGGTGTGGCCCAGTTGATTGGACCGTTTCAGTGGATCATTTCCTACTGGAAAGAAAATGAGGGTATCAAGGTGCTGAACGGAGAGTCTCTGTCTTGCCTGTGGAGGCCCCTGAACTACACAACCCGCAGAAACTGCTGTCAGCTTTCTGCAACAAAGCTGTCTTTGCAGATGTCATATTTCAGTGAGGGGTTGGGAGACTGCTGATGAGTCCAGAAATAGTTTCTACATCCTGATCCATGGAGCCAGTAGGCAAATCTTCAGTTGTGTTCCATTTAAGGTGTCCACAACTTTGGTCTTTATTTACCTTTTTTTTTTTTTTTTTTCCTTTCTGTAGAAGCACAATTCTTTTCAGAGCAGGTGGTAGTTGCCTTATCTAAACTGTTTGTGTATTATTTGTCTTAGGCATCTAGCCAGGAAAACTACTTCCATATAATATACCCACTGGAGAAGGAAATGAAAACTCCTTCCAGTATTCTGGCCTGGGAAATCCCATGGACAGTCGGAGCCTAGTGGGCTGCTGTCCATGGGGTCACAAGGGTCAGACACAACTTAGTGGCTGCACCAATGTACCCACACGTTCCTGGTGTTCTGGCTAAGAAAGCGTTGGTACATAAAGTTAGAAAAATAGCGATTTGAGTAAGAAACGAGCATGTGTGTATCTTGAAGTTGGTGGTGCACTTTGGCTTAAGAAAAAACTTCTCCTGACCCTAAAGCTAATTCATTTTTAAGATTTTGTCAAACTCTTTGCTGTGTGGTTGGCTTATTTGTTGAGTTGAGTGAATAAATTCTGTAGTATTATCATTATAAAAACAGAACTAAACTTCCTAGACCTGTAATTTTAATTTGCAGCAGATAATTGAAAATAGAAAACTGATTTTTTCCTATTTAAAGGAGAACTGTCACATAAGAGAAGACTAATTGCCTAACTATAGGGTAAAATAAGAACCAACAGGTAGAAAGAGATTTTACTCAATGTAAGAAGCAGCCACTCAGCAATGAAATGGGCTGTAAGTGAAGTGGTGAACTACTCATGGCTACAGATGTTCTCGGAGAGGGTTTGGGAAAGGTTAGGTCCTCCTTCCCACTCTGTGATAGTATGTTTCTAATATTGTTACTATCATGCCAAGTAATCTTAGTGACCAGGGAAATTATTGTGCTCCTTCTGTATTCCTCTCTTACAAAGAATTACTAATGCACAATTACTTACGATAATTATTTATATATAAGACCAATTCTTCTTGATATTACATTATTTTTGACATTAGAAAAGTGAAAATGCTTGGTAGAATTTTCCAGGGGCGGTGGGGGAGGGAGCGGGCATGAAGTCACAACACTGAAATTTTACTGTGGATTTGAACATTCTATCATTTTCCTTCCAAATCAGTTTTGCATTTCTAATTTGAAGCTCTGAATTGATAAAGATAGATGACAGGAATGAAGTAGGTCCATATTCTTTATGTTTCCCAATAGGTATGAGTTTTTCTTTTAGGGAATTAAAAAAAAAAGGAAACAAAAACATAAAAAAACACCACCACCAGGATAAACTGGGCTCTGGTCCCAGCCCCAGGAAACTACCTGCTTAGCCAGGAAGAATGGGGAAATCTAGAGATAAAGGCCCCGGGAACAGCATATCAGGTTTTCTAAGGAGGGGGAATTGCATTTAGCAGGATTATCTGAATGAAGATAAGGGAAAGGAGGGTGGCTCCCAGGCTAGGAAATTACCAACTCGAATCATATGAGTCTGTAATTCTGCCCAAGGAAACCACTAAGAGCCCATTTTGTGCTGCAGAAAATCCTTTGGGGAAGTTGACAGTCCTTTGCATGGCGGGCTCAGGGAAACGAATTTAAACAAATAAACACAGATATTTTTTTCCCCCAGAGAAAATTTTTTAAAATTGCAGAAATGCTCCAAGGCAGCGATTCTTCAACTCTTTGGAGTTGAAAGGGAAAGTGCTAGTTGCTCAGTCATGTCTGACTCTTTGCGACCCCATGGACTGTAGCCTTTGTTCATGGACTTCTCTAGGCTAAGAATACTGGAGTGGTTTGCCATCCCTGAGAGAACCCTTAAAGTCTCTGATGAAAGCTGTGACCTGTCTCCTCAGAAACATGCACTTATGTCCATAAACCCAACATTTTTTTTTTTAGACAATTTTTTTGAGCAGTTATAGGTTCACAGCCAAATTGAGAGAAAGGTAGAGAGATTTTCCATATATTCCCTGCCCTTACAAATACAACAAAATGGTGATTTGCTATAACTGAAGAACCCATATGGACATGTCATTATCACTCCAAGTTCATAGTTCATGCTAGGATCTACTCTTGGTGTTATACACTCTATGTGCTTTGATAAATGTATAATGACATGTATCCATCATGACAGCATCGCACAGAGGATTTCCACTGCCCCTAAAATCCTCTGTGCTTCACCTGTTCATCTCTCCCAACACCTAAAACCCTTGTCAACTACTGTCTTTTTTTTTTTTTTTTATAGTTTACCTTTTCCAGAGCATCATATACTTGGAATTATATAGTAAATACTATATAATTTTCCATATTGGCTTCATTCACTTAGCAATACATTTGTTCCTCTAGGTCTTTTCTGTGGCTTGATAGTTCATTTCTTTTTAGCACTATCACAGTTGACCCTACATATCCTTGGGTTCAGCATCTGTGAACTCAACTAGCTGGTAGATGGAAAATATTCAGGAAAAAGTTCCAGAAATTTCCAAAAGTAAAATTTGAATTTGCTGCAAATCAGCAACTATTTACAGAGCCACTTATATTGCATTAGGCATTATAAATAATCTAGAGATGATTTAAAGTGTATGAGAGGATGTATGTAGATTATAAACGAATAGTGCAGTAATTTAAATGTGGGACTTGAGCATCTAGGAACTTTGATATTCATGATGGGCCCTGGAATTAATCCTCCATGGACACTGAGATAAGAATGTATTCCATTGTCTGGATATTGCTATTGTCATTGTTCATTGTGTCCGATTCTTTGTGACCCCATGGACAGCAGCACACTAGACTTCCCTGTCCTTCACCATCTCCCAGAGTTTACTCATACTCATGGAGTCACTGATGCCATCAGACCATCTTGTCCTCTGTCATCCCCTTCTTCTCCTGTCTTCAATCTTTCCCAGCATCAGGATCTTTTCTAATGAGTCAGCTCTTTGCATCAGGTGGCCAAAGTATTGGATCTTCAGTTTAAGCATTAGTCTTTTCAATGAATATTCAGTGTTGGTTTCCTTTAGGATTGGCTAGTTTGATCTCCTTGCAGTCCAAGGGACTCTCAAGAGTCTTCTCCGACACTACCATGAAAGATTGGGAAATGGTATAAGGAAACAGAGAGAAGCAAGGTTGTTAAGGTGGAAAATAAAGCAGAATGTTGAAGAAGCTTGGATTTCAGAATAAGGTAGATCAGTACTGAAATTCTCATTCTACTGCAGAATTCTAGCCATGCAAACTTGGGCAAGGGTGACTTAGTGCACTTGATAGTAAGGTGTGCTGTGATAATCCTCATCTTTCTCCTTTTATGGTCAGTATAGAAGAGGCAGGTGATGGAGAAGCAGCATGAACTGTATGTCTGGACTGATCTGGGTTCAAATCCCAGCTTTGATGTCATTAGTTGGGTAACAAGGAACAAGTTACTCAATTCCCTAAATCTCGTGTCTCTAAGAGAGGTATAGAAATACTGTACCCCTAAAATGATGCTTATGTAAATAAACTGTTTTCTAGAGAACATTCAACAATTAATAGTCATTGTTATGATGAAGGAGACTAATTTAAATATTAATGGAAGTACATCTTGAGAGGAAATGGAAGATTTACAAAGAACCTAATGCCAAATTGTAAAAATTGAAGAGATATTAATTTTAATTTTTCCTTACCCTAAAATTTCAAACTCGGGGCTGCTTCTCCCAAATCTCTTTACTTCACTCTATTTCTGTAACCCTTCTATACTCATTCATTTTTTTCCCCTCATTTATGACTTCTCTTAAGATCTAGCTCCTACAAGAGATCTTCCCTAGTTTTTCAAAAAATGGCCCCATAGGGAAGATAAACTGGTCCACGTCTTCTTTTCCTCTCCTTGGGAATCAACCGAACAGAACAACAGACAAGTTTCTCCATATCATTATCATAATATTCTTAACAATTTTATTGGAATATAATTGCTTTGCAATGTTATGCTAGTTTCTGCTGTACAATGAAGTGAATCAGCTATACGTATACATTTATTCCCTGCTTCTTGAGCTTCCCTCCCACCCTCCAGCTCCCCATCCCACCCACCTACATCATCACAGAACATCAAGTGAAGCTCCCTGTGCTATACAGCAGCTTCCCACTACCTCTCTATTTCACACATGGTAGTGCATAATGGCACCCCACTCCAGTACTCTTGCTTGGGAAATCCCATGGACGGAGGAGCCTGGTGGGCTGTGGTCCATGGGGTTGCAAAGAGTTGGACATGACTGAGCAACTTCACTTTCACTTTTCACTTGCATGCATTGGAGAAGGAAATGGCAACCCACTCCAGTGTTCTTGCCTGCAGAATCCCAGGGATGGGGGAGCCTGGTGGGCTGCCGTCTCTGGGGTCGCACAGAGTCGGACACGACTGAAGCGACTTAGCAGCAGCAACAGCAGTGCATATATGTTCAATACTACTCTTTCAGTTTGTCCCACCCTCTCTTCCCCCAACCTCCACTCCATGCCTGTGATGGGCTGACAAGGCATAAGAAAAGTACCATATTAATGCCGACATGTGAGTTCTTAGAACTGAGGACAGGGCAGCTGTGATGGCAGATAGAGAAATGAGTTGGAAGCAAAGTGTGTAAGAGAATTAGTGGCTAATAGAAATGGGGAATGAGAAGTGGGAGTAACCAATGGTGACTTGGATTGGTTGAGTCACCTGGCACATGTTCTTGAACACTTGGCCTCCATCAGGTGCTGTACAGAAAAAGACTAGTACAGGTTCTTATGTGATATGAAAAGCCAAATCTTATGGGGATTCAGAGTGAAGAACCTTTTCATCCAATTGTGGAAACTGCCCTGGAAAAGTAGCCTTTGACTGAGGTCTTGAATGATAAATAGGACATGGACATCTAACAACAGTGATGGACCGGGTCGGGGTAGAGATCATATAAGGAGTTATTCCAGAAATGAGGCTGATACACAGTAGAAAGGCCCTTAAGTCAATATGTCCTTACTGAAGAGGTGACTCATTGGAAAAGACCCTGATGCTGGGAAAGACTGAGGGCAGGAGATGAGGGGGGCAACAGAGGATGAGATGATTGGATGGCATCGCCAACTCAATGGACATGAGTTTGAGCAAGCTCTGGGAGATGGTGAAGGACAGGGAAGCCTGGTGTGCGTCAGTCCATGGGGTCCCAAAGAGCTAGACACAACTTAGGGTCTGAACAACAGCAATGTTGCTGAGTGATAGACAAGACCAGAAGGACTCTTAGGTTTTTAAGAACTTCTTATGATGATAGTGTTGTATGCTGGGAAGTGTGGGCAGAGCTCCAGCAAGCAAGGACCTCCCACCTTCTGAGGGTCTCCCTCAAGCCTGCAGATATGTATGTTGAGTGTTGCCCACTCTGGTTGCTGTCCCCTTCATAGTGGGTTGGGGCCCTGAAGGCCTGGCTCCAAGAAGGGTGTGACAACTCCCAGGGACAAACACAGTCAATCCCTTTGCCCTCCAGTTTTTACTCTGTCTTTTGTCTTTTCCTATGTCCTCTTGATCACAGCCTTGGTGTTGGTTCTAAGAAGTGCATCTTGAATCCCTTATTAGAGTTTGTGAGCCTCGTTCTTATGGTCCTGGAGAAGGTGATCAGGTAGTTCAAGTGTGATCTTGCTAAGCTGCTCTTAGTCACTCCTGGGAGCTGGATTTGGTTCAAATTCTAAAGCTCTGACTGTGACTTGACACTGATAGATTACTTTCTACTCCCACAGTCAAGTCTCTTCTTGGCATACAGGAAATGGTAAATATGTCACAAGTCAGGCAAAACTAAAAAGATCAGCAATCTTTAAATTTCAGGTATTGAAGGCCAGGAGGAAGCCATGGAGTCCTTGCCAGACCTCCTGGCGGAATGGCCCACGTGTTGGGGGAAATTGTCAGGTGGTGTCATGTGGTGGGTGGACTGAAAACTCTTTTGGAATGATAGGATGGGAGTGTGGCGTGGCTTGCTTTTTCCTTTTTTTAATTTGAGAAGATGCACACAAGGAATTTTCACAGGTGCCCAGAGGTGATCTTTCCACATTTAGGAAATTTCAAGGTTTTTTTTGCACCAATATAGAGTATGTTTTATTTTTAAATGAAGAACTTCCATTTCCTCCTTTTGGGTAAAGTGTCACATATTAGATTCCCATATCCCACCTTAGTTTTAATAGCATCACCCTCAGTTCTCTAAGGACAGAGTAGTTATTAAATATCATTATTTCCTTGAGAATGCTCATTGAAGTAGGTTTTCAAAAGGTTGTTTGTTATCTAAACAATACAGTTCCTTTAATACCATACTTCTTTCTTCTTTCTCTTTACCTTTCTTCTCCTTCTCCCCCTCCTTTTCCTCTTTTTTCTCTTCCCCCTTCCCTCACTTTATCTCCCCTTTACTCCAGGATTCAAATTTCACTTTTCATACTCCCTGTGTCTCTGGAAAATTTACTTTATATTGCTTTGTATATTTCACTTGTTAAGTGAGAATAATGCTAGTCATTCCTATATATGTGAGAGATACATATATAAGATATATATAAGACATATACAGGCTTTCATCTTATAATGTTACTGTAATGACTGTTGTTGTTTAGTTGCCAAGTCATGTCTGAATCTTTTGAGATTCTGCAGACGTAGCCCCCCAAGGCTCCTCTGTCCATGAGATTTCCCAGGCAAGAATACTGGAGTGAGTTGCTATTTTCTCTTCCAAGGGATATTTTCAACCCAGGAATCAAACCCATGTCTACTGCATTGGCAGACAGATTCTTTACTGCAGAGCCACCAGGGAAGCTCAAACATTCATATTAGCTGTAATTACATTGAATGGATTTCAAAATAAATATTGAATAGATGAAACATAAGCCCATTTTGACCTTTGTTATACTGTTTTAAAAAGTCATGTATTTTTATTCAGCAAACAATGTGTTAGAATAACTATGAGCACATAATCTTCAGAATCTGTGACAGTCCTGGTAACATTCACAAGGGCTTTTCTCTCTTGTCCTTCCTCAGAATAAAGCCCAATACATAAGGCCTCCCCCTTTAGATTTGAACATAGAAGAGAAATACAGACTTAAAAGTTGCTTTGCTGTTACATGTAAAGTCAAGAAGAAAGAGAAAAGGAATAGTGACAAAAATTTTAAACAGGTATGGGTTACATAGAACCTAGTCTTCATTTACAAAAGGATTTCAAGCAATCCCAGGAATTAGACAAAATTTAAATCAACCAAAAAGATAAAACGGAATGCTCATTTGAAAGGGGAATTGATGATACTTCAAATATGCTGCAAGTATATCTAACATGTCCACCATTTGAGAAAAAATAAGAACTCTATTGCCTTGCTCTCTTAGGTAAACTAACAGTTTGGCAAGAATTAATTTTCTGCTATTACAGAGTCAGTGCTATAGTTCAGTTAGTCGCTCAGTCGTGTCCAACTCTTTGCGACCCCATGAACTGCAGCACGCCAGGCCTCCCTGTCCATCACCATCTCCCGGAGTCCACCCAAACCCATGTCCATTGAGTCGATGATGCCATCCAACCATCTCAGCCTCTGTCGTCCCCTTCTCCCCCTGCCCTCAATATTTCCCAGCATCAGAGTCTTTTCAAATGAGTCAGCTCTTGGCATGAGGTGGCCAAAGTATTGGAGTTTCAGCTTCAACATCAGTCCTTCCAATGAACACCCAGGACTGATCTCCTTTAGGATGGACTGGTTGGATCTCCTTGCTATAAGGAAACAACAACAACAACAACAAAAAACAACCCAACCAATAATAATTTGCATTTGATTCATACCCTACATGGTACAAAGGGCTTTCATCTAGATTCCCTGATCAATCCTCTCAACAATACTTGGGTGAATATTTATCCCCACTTTTAAAATTCAGAAACTGAGGCTAAAATTTAGTGGTGCCAGAGGGCTAGTTTGTGCCAGAGGGCTAGTTTGTGACTCAGCCGCCACTCAGGTGCCACCAGGCCTTAGTCTTGACTTCTGGCCCAAGGCTCTTTCCTCTAGCCAACCTGACCACATGGCAGTTGCCCAACAAATACTCGTGGGCACTTACGTGCTTCCCTGAGATGGTTCTTCTTTCACATTACCATTCAGTGTTGACTTCTTACTTGTGTATCTGGCATGGTTGGAATTCCTGAAAGATAGGGTTTTTCCAGTGTATTTTGTTGCTATCAATTATAGGAAGCATAACATTCAGTACCCTCTTCTCTGCTCTTCCTTCAGCAAAAGCTTTCATTAGATTTAGCTTTCCAGATTCTCTGAATAATTCCCTACATCCATGTAATTATTCTCTTATGTATGTTATTTATTGTGACATTCAGCAAGGATAAGAATTCCTTGGAGCTGGAGTGAGGAAGAACATTATATCTGAATGAGTAGCTTAGTTGTTCTTGCTTTAAAGTGAAAGCTCTCTCATTGATAATGGCTAAAGTTACGTCCCCATGCTACCGACTTAATATAACTTCCAAAATTCTGTGGAAGAATCAAGTAATGTATTTTCTATTGGGGGTAGAGGAGGAAAGAATAAAAATAGACGTTTTTAATAAATAAGTAAAAGAGTCAACATATTTTCTAGGATTAACTAAACAAATTATACTCGAATACCATTATTTGGTGCAGAAAATGAGAAGGAGAAAAAGAGATGTAGAAAGACAGGGCAAACTAGATCTTACATTTTATACATTAAAAATGATAAAAAGGGGAGGATGAGAAAAGGAGAAAAAAAAAAGGAAGAAGAAGAGACAAAATAAGCTAAAATCTTGAAAGAAAAATGAAGCTATATTAAAATAAAATAAATTGAGAGTAAGAAACGAATGAGAGAGATCCACATGAAGATGCTTCACATTCTACTCAGGATCCTTAATGTTTTAAGTTCCTGTTTTTAAGTTGTCTTTCTAAAGTGATTATGTGTCTCTGTCAATTAGCAACACATAGTTTTGGGTGGAAAATTCTCCAGTGGTTTTCATGATGATATACATCATTTCTTAAAATCACATAGCTTTTCTTAACTTTTTTTATTCCCCCAATGGTCCTATACATCATCCATCTTGGTTAAAAGTAATCAGCTGCACTGGACTCATTTCTCGCAGAAAGTTCTTGGCTAGAAAACGTAGTCTGTATGAGATACATGTTTGAACGAGTCTGACAGTTTTCACTTGTGCTTTTCTACAGAGAGGATGTGGTAGTCCTCAAGGAGGGTGGAAATATTTTGGAAAATTCTTAAATTCAATCAATGTGAAGGGTATATCCTTCTGGTTGACCATCATAAAATTGTTTTGGACTTGTTTTAGAGACGCTGTACTGATAGTTATTTCGGGATAGGCCAGAGTTTGTACCAGTACCTTTACCACCACTCACAAGCCCCTTTACAGATGATGGGCTGGAGTTAAGGTCTGTGGGACAGAGGCAAATCAAGGAGTCTTTTCAGTAATGAGTCCAGAGCTTTGACCTTATCGGCGTCATTTCCTGGTGAGCTACCATAGCACTCCACCCATTGAAACATCTTTGAATCAAGTCAATGATTCATTTTATCTTTCCTAACTGATACATAAACCCCAAGATGATTGGTAGCTCTTGACTTGAGCTGGAGGGCATGGTGGTGCATTCCAGTTGCTTATCTTGTTCCATCACTGGGTTCCCTCCCAATGGGCACCCGTGGGCCCTGAAGGAATGTACCATAAAGGGAAATGTATGTAGTTAAGAGTGACAGGGTATCTTAGGAGTTGCCTAACCTTTTGTGAGAGGAAAGATGATCAGGATGGTGTGGTGTTACATAATCAATAAAAATAACAAGATTCAGAATAGATGCTTGCTTAGGGTCAGGCCATGGTGAAACTCAAGCATGTATTTGTAAGTCTACGGGTTAACTAGTTTATTATAAGCTAGTTAAATCATGAGACTATGCAGAACTGATGGAAACAGAGTAGAATGGTGGTTAACATAACATAACAGGGTTGTAGACTGGGGAGATGTTGGGCAGTGAGTACAAATGCTCACTGAAGGTGGTAAGTTTTGGAGATTTAGTGCACAGATTTGTGATGATAGTCAGTAATACTGCACTGTATACTTCAAAGTTGCTAAGAGAGAAATCTTGTATGTCCTCACCATAAAAAAAACAATCATAAGGCTATACTACTACAAGAGGTTATAGCCATTTCTTTTTATTTATGGAAATAAAGCTGCTAATTAATAAGATCTATAAAAGAATTTTCCTGTATCATTGAATAGTATATTCCTTCCAAAAGAGAATTCAGAGAGTGGGTATTTGTACAGTACTTATTTTCTGACAGAGATGCTAAGACCCAGAGAACACAATAGCTTGCCCAATCACACAGTGAATTACTGGTATGGTTAATCAGTTATTCTTGAGCCCTAACCAACAAGGTAACCTATTTCTGGAACTGTCTTATGGGCACTTTCCACCTTAGTTAATAAAACAACTTCACTACTAAATTTGGAAAAAGCTACTGGCCCATGAAAACTATTTGTAGTTAGCTTTCACTTATTTTATGTTGCAAAATCTAACACAAAATATAGCATATTATTGATATCTCTTGATATAATATATTGTTTCTAGGACTATCCATTAAGTTGGGGGGACAGTAAAAATTTTGTAAGGCTTGCTGTGATATTTTCATAAAAGCCTGGTATTCTAAGAAATAAGATCATTCTTTTATCTTCTAACAGAAATTCTTTACTAGAAAATATTAAAACTCTGAACAAAGGTAGGCTTTTAAAATCATATTTCTAAGTTAAGTACTGCTGCTGCTGCTGCTAAGTCACTTCAGTCGTGTCCAACTCTGTGTGACCCCATAGACGGCAACCCACCAGGCTCCCCTGTCCCTGGGATTCTCCAGGCAAGAACACTGGAGTGGGTTGCCATTTCCTTCTTCAATGCATGAAAGTGAAAAGTGAAAGTGAAGTCACTGAGTCTTGTCCGACTCTTAGCGACCCCATGGACTGCGGCCCACCAGGCTCCTCTGCCCATGGGATTTTCCAGGCAAGAGTGCTGGAGTGGGGTTCCATTGCCTTCTCTGGTTAAGTACTGTATATACTGTGAAATAAGGTTCTTTCTATATGTGATTTTGGGAATAGTTTATTCTTCTCTGATTATAAAATATTTGTTTACTGTAAAAATTGATATAGAAACAATATGAAAATAAGTGGGGAGAGTCCCCCACTACGGAAGATCATTTCTGTTTCCATTTTGGCGATTTTCTTTCCAATTTGTTTATTTTGAAAAGCATGGATATGAACATACAGAATTTCCCATAATGTGTTAACAGAACATTTACAGTGTTGTATCCTACAACTTTATGATAATGTCATTGAGATTTTCCCTTTGATAAAATGATTCAAAATTGTTTAAATGGCAACATATCATTCAATACTCTGGATATCCTACAATTATTTTAGTCACTACTCTATTATTAACTGTTTGGGTATTTTCTTTCCTGTTCTCTATAACGCTGATCAGTCATGTGTGTAATTTTCTCAAGCATTTCTGATTATATTCTTGATAGATATGGATTGCCTTAAATGAAAAATTAGGTTTAGTCATTTCTAGAAAAGCTCCAGAACATAAACAAATGAATAGCTGAATGATCCCTAGCAGGAGTACAGCAAACCTACCTCAGATTGGAATGTTTAAACATCACATATTAGAACTTGGAGCCCGTCACATGCTGGCCTTTTAGCTGATGGTGTTCATATAGACCAGGCGAAAATTGCTGGCTCAAATGTGAAACCATCTTCTCTGAAGGAACCTGTGGCCTAGGTCCCTACCCGTGCCTTGACCCAGCAGCATTCCTCAGCAAATTATTCTCTGCCTCATTAGGTTATTATAGCTGGCTCCTTCATGTTAGCTTTGACAGGCATGCAGGGGAATTTTCAAATTTACAATAGGGAGCTACCAAGATTTCATCATCAGAGCAATAACTCAATTACCTATTTAAAACCTTTGATCTGTTAAATAAATACACGTAGTACTTAGAGGCTCCTTCGGAAAGTACAGGACTGCCCTCCTCCCTCCCATTGGCTCTCTTCTTCCGGTTCTTCGATTTCCCTGGCAAAATATTTACTTAAGAGTTCAGGGTGTGGTATGTACATTTCACAGGGCATTTTGCCCTTGTGCCAGAAAAAATTAAAAAGTACCCAACAATTAAGGTGACAGAGGCTAGGACTTATCACAGTAGTTGATAGTGTGCTGGCATTTGCTACATTTTAGACTCTTACTTCATAAAAAGTCTTAAGTAAATACATCTATTTCTGGATATTGTGAAATGTACAGGGATCTGGGTTTACCCGATCAGAGATTTCTGGTAGGTAGCTTTGCAATCTCACATCTATTGATATTAAGTATGTACACTTTTTAAAGACCCTGAAATTGCATTTTGTGCACCTACTTTAAGAGAGTAATTAAGAATATGTGCAAAAATTCATGTAGTTTGTCCTTCATAGTGCTGTTTATAAAAACTGAAAAACTAGAAACAGCCTAAGGAATTCAAGCAAGGATGATTACGCAATGGGAAACCACACAATAATTTAAAATGACAGCATAGAGAGTACATTTGTTTTGATGTATGGCAAAACCAATACAATATTGTAAAGTAATCAGCCTCCAATTAAAATAAATAAATTTAAATTAAAAAAATATGAATGGATGATTTATCCATATTCTTAAATGAAAAGGATAAGTTTTGGAAAATATGAGCACTCTGATTAAATTTATGTTAAATATGTGGATACTCTAATAGAATTAAGTCTAGAAGTTTACACAGTTTTTTTTAAAACCATTGAAATCTTCTGGATGGTGAATACATGACTAATCTTTACATTTCTCTTTTGACTTGTTTATATCTTTTTTATTTAAACAGATTATATGGTGTTGTTATATTTTTAAGTGCACAAATATCTTTAAAGCTCTATTTTTTTTTTTCTGCATTATGTCCTACAGACTTTCTTCATCCTTAAGAGAAGAAAAGACACTAGAAGACTTATGTATTCAGCTTGACATACACACTTTATGATAATTTATTATTTTTTTTGGCAAGGAAAAGACTAAATATTAAACCATTAAAACAATCCAGGAGCAGATATGACTCCAGAGTCTATAGATAAATATGATGCTCTCATCATTGCTTCCCTCATCTCACAGCAGCCATTCCTAATACACAATGAAACTTTTCTCAATGTCCTGTACTTAGCCTCAAAATCATTCTTAGCGTAAAAGTTCATAAAATGTTAGGTTGTTTGTCTCACCAGGAAGTTATCATACTAAAATCAGTCATAACACTGTTGAATAATATTTATTGGATTTTCCACTGAATATTGTTAAAAGGGAACTCTATAAAACCAAGAAACATTAGCATCTCATCAGTGAAAATCCTTTAATGAAAATATGACCTATGCTTTAGAATGATAAACAAAAGAAGTGAAACCTAATTTTAGCAGGATGAAATTTAAAATAAATGTTGCAAATGTAGAAGATTAAGACTATTTTTGACGTACAACATGCCAATCATTGTACATGGTTCAAGAATCTAAACCTAGAAAATTTAGATGTCTTCTCATTGCTCTATACCCATACACATCCAGCGTGAGCACTGAATACTTTGGTATCTTGTATGGTATTTATCTAATTTCTTAGGAGATTTCAATCTCATGATGTTTTGTGTTGCCTTTTTGCTCTTTTTCAACCTGGATTTCAAGGCACACATCTTGTCTTGAACCAGCCAGTCTTGGAGACTCTATTAGTAATTAAGCAAAGAAAGGTAGCACCAGTTTTATAGTATCAGTACTATAATTTGGAAAGTTCATATTTCCTAAAAGACTTGAAGATAAAAATGGCATTAAGTTGTCTCTGTAGATGAGATTTTTTTATTTCAAAGAAAAATTTAGTCATGGGCTGTTGACTGGATTGATGATGCAATCTAGTTTGAAGTAACAATGGAGATTCATTGGCTTCCAGATTTATAGTGGGGAACTCCTGCTAAAATCTCCTGAGCCCTCATTTACTTTGAGAATTGTCTCCTTCATGATGAAAGATTTCTTGAAAGGCAGCCAAATTCCCAACTTCTTCACTCAGAAGAAGCAAAATACAGACTATCAGAAAATCAAAAGAATTTTAAAGAGATGAATCTGGAATAACCAGTGTTATACCATCTAGTAACAACAAACTTAGGCTTCCCTGATAGCTCAGCTTGTGAAGAATCTGCCTGCAATGCAGGAGACTCCAGTTCAATTCCTGGGTAGAGAAGACCCCTGGAGAAGGGATAGGCTACCTGCTCCAGTATTCTTGGGCTTCCCTGGTGGCTCAGATGGTAAAGAATCTGCCTGCAATGTGGGAGACCTGGGTTCGAACCCTGGGTTGGGAAGATCGCCTGGAGAAGGGCATGGCAACCTCTCCAGTATTCTTGCCTGGAGAATCCCCACGGACAGAAGAGCCTGGCGGGTTACAGTCTACGGGGTTGCAAACAGTTGGACATGACTGAGTGACTAAGCATAGCACAGCAGCAACAAACTTTCAAAAAATGAAACTATAATTGGTTTGCAGTATTGCATTAACTTCAGATATACAGCAAAGTGGTATATATATTTGTATACATATATTTTTTCAGATTTTTTTCCATTATAGATTATTACAAGATGCTGAATATGGTTCACTGTGCTATACAGTAAATCCTTGATGTTTATCTATTTTATATATAGTGGTGTATCTGTTAGTCCCATATTCCTAATTTATCCCTCCCCTACCATTCCCCTTTGGTAACCATGAATTTGTTTTCTAAGTCTAATGACAGACTTTTTGATCACAAGAACATTGAATTCAAAAATTAATGTGATGTTGAGCATCTTTTCATGTGTTTGTTAGCCATTTGTATGTCTTCTTTGGAGAAATGTCTATTTAGTTCTTTGGCCCATTTTTTTATTGGATCATTTATTTTTCTGGAGTTGAGCTGTAGGAGTTGCTTGTATATTTTTGAGATTAGTTGTTTGTCAGTTGCTTATTTGCTATTATTTTCTCCCATTCTGAAGGCTGCCTTTTCACCTTGAAGCAATAAATGCTGGAGAGGGTGTGGAGAAAAGGGAACCCTCTTACACTGTTGGTGGGAATGCAAACTAGTACAGCCACTATGGAGAACAGTGTGGAGATTCCTTAAAAAACTGGAAATAGAACTGCCTTATGATCCAGCAATCCCACTGCTGGGCATACACACTGAGGAAACCAGAAGGGAAAGAGACACGTGTACCCCAATGTTCATCGCAGCACTGTTTATAATAGCCAGGACAGGGAAGCAACCTAGATGCCCATCAGCAGATGAATGGATAAGAAAGCTGTGGTACATATACACAATGGAGTATTACTCAGCCATTAAAAAGAATACACTTGAATCAGTTCTAATGAGGTGGATGAAACTGGAGCCTATTATACAGAGTGAAGTAAGCCAGAAAGAAAAACACCAATACAGTATACTAATGCATATATGTGGAATTTAGAAAGATGGTAACAATAACCCTGTATACGAGACAGCAAAAGAGACACTGATGTATAGAACAGTCTTATGGACTCTGTGGGAGAGGGAGAGGGTGGGAAGATTTGGGAGAATGGCATTGAAACATGTATAATATCATGTATGAAACGAGTCACCAGTCCAGGTTCGATGCATGATACTGGATGCTTGGGGTTGGTGCACTGGGACGAACCAGAGGGATGGTATGGGGAGGGAGGAGGGAGGAGGGTTCAGGATGGGGAACACATGTATACCTATGGTGGATTCATTTCGATATTTGGCAAAACTAATACAATATTGTAAAGTTTAAAAATAAAATTAAAAAAAAAAGAAAATTAATGTGAAAGTAAGAGAAATTGTATTTAAAAGTGCCTTAAAATAATGTGGCTTACTTTCACACATATAGGAGAAGTTTTTCTAAGTATCTGAAGCACTTTTCCTCCAGGCAGTAGCATATCCTCTCCTATTTGAGTTTTTGTGGTTTCCGTTTCTTGAGGATATGTCATATTTCTTTTTGACCAGGGAAAAGCATTAAGCAATGACTCACATTTTGGAAAAACTGGGATTTCAAAAGACAGTGTTGGATTACATAAAACATTTCCCTCTCAAATGTCCATCATGGCTTTAAATTTTTTTTCTGAGATACGTAGCATTCTATGTAACATTAACAGTGAAGGTTCTGTTATACATACTAGTGGCAAAAATGTTTCATTAAACAACCTATGCCCCAAACCCATGTTGAAAGTCAGGTGTCTTGTTTGTTTGAAATTTCATTAAATTAAATATAATCTAATGTTAAAAATGTCTAAATAGTCTCTAAGGTGGCTTTATATTCAGTTCCAGACAGTTATTGATTTTATATCAGTTGTAACCAATTAAGTCCTCAAAACCAAGGTTGGCTTCAGCTATGCCTGAGTCCAGGTGAGACTGTCATATGTGGGGGAAAGAAGCTTCTCCATTTGGATGTCCATTGAGCATTATAGACAGGACAGAAATCCTGGTTCTTTTCTTTCCTCAATAATCCACTCTGCTCTCACTGCTCTCTGATTAAATTGCACTACCACTCCCTTAGTTATTCAAGACAAAACACTTGGAATCATTCCTACTTTTTCTTTCACATTCACTATCCAAATATATATATAAAATAACTCTTCTTTTTATCTTTATATTCCCAATTTAACTACTCTGACCATCTCTACCATGTCCACCCTGCTATTAACAAACTTCCTCACTGCTTTCCTTGCTTCTATCCTGTTCTCATTTTAATATTTATTTTTATTTTTTTATTTACTTGACTGCACTGGGTCTTAGTTGCAGCATGTGGGATCTAGCTCCCTAACCAGGGACTGAACCCCAGGCCCTCTGCATTGGGAGTGCAGAGTCTTAGCCAATGGATCACAAGGGAAGACCTGTTCTCCTTTTAAAATCTTAAACTGTTTCCCTACAGAAATTTATCCAATGGCATCCTATCCTGTCCCATTTGGGCTTCCCAGGGGTAACAAATTCACCTGCCAAGGCAAGAGACGCGAGTTGGATGTCTGGATTGGGAAGATCCCCTGAAGGAGGAAATGGCAACCCACTCCAGTATTCTTGCCTAGAAAATCCCATGGACAGAGGAACTTGGTGGGCCACAGTTCATGGTGTTGCAAAGAGTCAGACATAACTGAGTGACTGAGCATGTGTGGACCCCCATTCCAGTTAGAACAATCAAGCAAACTCCTGACCAAGACCAACAGAGTCTTCTTACCTGAGCTCTCTCCTGGCTGCCTCTCTGTCCTCATTCCATACCACCCTGCCCCTCACTCCCTCTCCTCCAGCACACGGGCCTTGCTGTCCCTCAAGCTTCCCAAGCAGTTCCCTGTCTTGGGGATGTTGCCCTTGTTGTTCCCTGCACTTTGGGTGCTCTTTGCCCAGATACCTACAGAGCTCTCTCCTTGACTTCATTCAGTCTCTGCTCACTGTCTCCCCCAAAGGTTCTTTCCAGATGGCCTCACCTAAATGGCACTCAAGACCTTTCCTGATCACCTCACTCAAATGGCACTCATGAACAGTCTTTTTCATCACCCCACTTTACTTTTCTTCAAAACACTTACAATACCTAATATTAAATTACTTACCTGTTGATGTCTTTCTTATCTGTCTTATCTACTACAATCCAAGTTGCACGTGGGTAGAGACTGTTTTGTTTACTATGCTATCCTCGGTGCCATGAACAGTCTCTAGTACAAATGAGGTGCACAAATACCCTTGTTGAATGAATGAACTCCTCTTCTCCTGGGTGAACAATAGGGCCCATGTCAATGAGGCACCCTCTCTGGATCTTTCCCTGGAGGGGTAATCATTCATGTTCTTTACCCTTCACCCCTTACTTTTCCTTTTATGTGAATAGAAGTATAATCAATCTTAAATATTCATTGGAAGGACTGATGCTGAAGCTGAAGCGCCAATACTTTGGCCACCTGATGCAATAGTCAACTCATCATGAAAGACCCTGCTGCTGGAAAGGATTGAAAGCAGAAGAAGGGGTGACAGAGGATGAGATGGTTAAATAGCATCACAGACTCAATGGACATGAATTTGAGCAAACTCCAGGAGATAGTGGAGGACAGAGGAGCCTGGCATATTGCAGTCCATGGGGTCACAAAGAGTCGGACAGGACTGAGTGACTGAACAACAAAAAAGTATTTGTGTGTGTGTTTGTGTGTGTGTGTGAATGCAGGCGTGTATATGTTTTAAAAAGCAAGACCAAGCAGAGATGATTTTACACAGCAGGAAGGTGGCCATAGCATTTTCACAAATCAGAATTCCATTTAGAATTCAGTGGGAAAGATTCATTCTCTCTCATAGTGGCATAGCAGAGAAAATTTTTTCTAGATGTCTGCAAAGAATGTTTCCATTTTCCCAATGTCAAAAACAAGCACCAATGGTCCATCTGCTGAGCCCTCCATAGACTTTGTGATGTTACCGCCCTAGTATCAACAAGCTTCCTCACTGCCCTCTCTTACGCTCTTCTTTTAAAGTTTTTATAATATTTGCTATTAAGTGAAGGGGAAGAGTGACTTCCTGGTTGGTCAAACAGTTGAGAAGGAGGGCCCATCTGCTGGGACCTCCATAGACTTTGGGATGTTACTGCCCTAGTATCAACAAGCTTCCTCACTGCCCTCTCTTATGCTCTTCTTTTAAAGTTTTTATAATATTTGCTATTAAGTGAAGGGGAAGAGTGACTTCCTAGTTGGTCAAAACAGTTGAGCAGAAGATACTGAAGGTTGTCAATAGGGTGATGAACCTGCTCTTAATGTGATTTTGGTACCCTTGAGAGGAAGCAAGTCTTCATTGTCAGGTGTACTGGCTACAAAGAAGGAAACCCTCAATCTGCCAACTTTGAAAGGACCAGAGGCTATGTAGCCCAAGATGACAGCAAGATGGAGACTTTGACAGTAAGAGAAAACTTAGAATTTTCAGTGGCCATTTGACAAGTATGGAGCAGTCAAGCAAAAACAAAAAACAAAACAAAAAAAACCCCAGCATACTAACAAAATCATTCAAGACCTTGACATAAGCCAAGTCAGGGACTCAAAGGTGGGAAGCCAGAAAATTTAAGGGAGTGTCTGGAGGAGAGAGAAAGAAAACCAGCATTAGAATGGAGGGGATTTCAGATCCAATGGTCCTGTGTATGGTTAGCCCTCCATGGACTTGTTGTTCAGTTGCTTGGTCATGTCCGACTCTTTGAGACCCCATGGATGGCAATATGCTCAGATCCCTGTTCTTCACTGTCTCCTGGAGTTTGCTCAAACTTATGTCCATTAAGTCAATGATGCCATCCAAACATCTCATCCTCTGTCATCCCCTTCTCCTCCTGCCTTCAATCTTTCCCAGTATCAGGGTCTTTTCCGGTGAATCAGTTCTTCTAATCAGGTGGCCAAAGTATCAGAGCTTCAGCTTCAGCATTAGTCCTTCCAGTGAATATTCAGGATTGACTTCCTTTAGGATTGGCTGGTCTGATCTTCTTGTGGTCCAAGGGATTCTCAAGAGTCTTCTCCAGCACCACAATTCAAAAGCATCTATTCTTCAGCACCCAGCCTTCTTTATGGTCCAACTCTCACATCTGTACTTGACTACTGGAAAAATTATAGCTCTGACTATACAGACATGTGTCGGTATCATGGGCTTGGATGCTGGCATCTCAAATGCAATTCTTCTCCTGGAGAAGATGTCAAGACAGGGAAGGAACATTGTCTTCTCCATTCATCAGACTCATGACTCCACCTTCAAACTATTTGATAGCCTTACCTTGTTGGCTCTGGGAAGGTGAGGTTTTATGGTTATGCACAGGAAACTTTGGCACCATCTACGTCCACTGGTTATGACTGAGTCCTGTAATAGCTCTGCTGATTTCTTCCCGTATGTCGTTAATGACACTCCTCTGCTGTGACCACCCAGAAACTGAGGAGATGGAAACCTGACAGTATTGAAGAGCCTCCCATAAGGATAAACAAAGCAAGGAAGAGTGAGCCAAATTTTATTCCTCTTCCTACGGAGAAACTAAATCTGAACTGGAGGGTCTCTCAGTAGGTCAGAAAAGGAATACACACTTTTCACATATAAAACATATACGACTTTGGTCATAGACTGGGGTGGGTGTCCAAACTCAAAAATCTATTTGGCAGCCCTCAAGCTCCATTTCTGTTATCGTAAGACTGGTTACAGGGGTCTTTATTTTGGTCTAAACAACAACCCTGCAGAAATTCAGAATGAAGCTGACTTCCAGTTTTACCAGACCTACAAACCAGTGCTTTAACAATCTCTCAGTGGTATCTCTTTTGGTTCTTGAAAAAAAAAAAAAAAAACCTCAAACAATTAATGCATTTTTTGATTATGTGGCTGTGCTTCTATGGGAGCTCAGATGGTAAAGAATCGGCCTGCAATGAAGGAGACTCAGGTTCAACCCCTGAGTCAGGGAGATCCCCTGGAGAAGGGAATGGCAATACACTCCAGTATTCTTGCTTGGAGAATTCCATGGACAGAGGAGCCTGGTGGGCTTACAGCCCACGGGGTCTCAATTAGTCAGACATGACTGAGCGACTAAACAATGACAACAGCCAGTGGCTATCAGAGAGTAACGTCATATATATATGTATTTTGAAAACTGATATCTGACCTACTCCCTGTAAAAATGTTATGAAGAATCATATTGACAGGTGTCTTGTATTTAATGTAGAGACTGAAAACTTCTTTATCATGGTGTTTCTTCTCATGATGTTTGCACTGACCTAGGACCTCGGCTCTGGCTCACACTGCAGGTCACAGTGGCATCTTTTGGTAATTCCTCTCTTGACTATTTCTTTAGTGGTAATGATGACATTTTCAGGCTTATTTGTGAGCCTCAGAAATATTAGGCTTTGGTTTTCCTAGATCCAACATATAAGTATTCCTCAGTATGACTACACAGCCTTGAAACATAATGAATTTATGACAAAGCTTTTGTCTTAGGATCAGTGGGACATGAGGAAGCAAGACACGTGCATATTCAGTATGTTCTGGAAAATATTTTTTACAAAACCGAGCTGTCCTCCTGGGTTCTAGGTGGAAATCATCTGGCCTTAGCATGTACAATAGTTATTTTCTTTATAATTGCTTGCTTCAAATTGGTATTCCTAGGAAAGCTTTCTTAAACCATTGTAGCAAGTTATCTCTGAAATCTACAGTCACATTCTTTCAGCTTACCTTTGATTTCAGCCCCAGGGGTAGTAGAGTGAACTGAGATCATATCACTTGGACAGTAACTTACCTGGAGGATGCTATGCTTGTCTTTCTGCTCCAAAACTTTCTCAGGGCTGAGAGAGAATGCTGGACTAACCTCCTCACTTCTGTGTGTGTGTGCGTGTGTGTTTGTGCTTAGTCATGTCCAGCTCTTTTCTACCTCATGGACTGTAGCCCACCAGGCTCCTCTGTCCACGAAATTTTCCAGGCAAAAATACAGGCTTGGGTTGCCATTTACTACTCCAGGGGACCTTTGCGACCCAGGGATTGAACCATGTCTCTCGCATCTCCCGTATTTGCAGGTGGATTCTTTACCACCAGCACCACCTGGGAAGTTCAAGCAGAGCTTGAAACTATAAGGGGTTGAATGCCCCCCGGACACTCTTGAGATAATGAGGCATGTGAGCTGGCTGACAAATGTCAGTCTGCCACTCTTCAGGGGGATAACTCTGTAAGACATGTCTTTGCTTCTCTGGAGGTTCTAGTGTAACAGATCTCCCAATGCCCACAGAAAGACCTTGAAATCCTTTCCTTGCTTCATCTCCCTGCCTGACTCTTGTTTCCTGGGATTATGTCTCAAATAAGTTATCTATACTTGAAACCCTGCTTTCAGGGGAGTCCAAACTTAGATGCCAAGAAGCAAGATGCTTGATTTGTTTCAAGCTGTCATTGTGGATATTTGCATTGTTGCCACCCTCCATTGAAGCTGGGGCTTGTTATTTTTTTTGTTCACCATCTCTGTAATGCTTCAGTGTTTGGTGTACATGATTAATCCTGTACAGAAACTACAATTCGTGTCACTATCTAAAGAAAACAGAAGTATAAGTTGATGATATATAATTCCACCCATTTGATAATCAGATGATAAAACTTTGAGGAGGAAATGCAGAACAATCTCTGACCTGGGGAGGAGGATCTGAATTCTAGATCCGGTCATCATAGTTCAATGTTGATGAAGTCAAACCACTCTCTGGCTTCCATGTCCTTATCTTTAAGATATTGAGCTGGATGGTCACCACCCTTCTATATCTTAGAAATTCTACAATTTGGTACTATCCAGAAACCGTGGTAAGAAGCATGTTTGTTCCTTGAAGCTCAGCCAGGACCCACTTGTGTGGAAGCCAGAGAGTTCAGGGCCATCTAATTCCTTGTCTTTGCATCACGTACACACGTGTAAGGAAACAGACATCATGTTCTCTGTTAAGACACCCAGAACATAGTAGTGATCAATACAGCTATTTTTTGAAAAATGTGCTTTAATTGTGGTAAAAGTCCCATAATATAAAGCATATTACTTTAATCATGTTTAATTGTGCAGTTCAGTGGCACTAAGTACCTTCACACTTAGTACAACTTTCATTATCATCCATCTTGAGACTCAATGTTTCACCTTCCTAAACTGAAACTCTGTCCCCATTAAACACTAATTCCCCACCCGCTCCTACCCCTGCACCCCTCAGCCCCGGGCATCTACCAATGTACTTTCTGACTAAATGATTTTAACTCTTTCAGGTATCTCAAAGGCTTCCCCTGTGGCTCCCCAGCTGGTAAAGAATCCGCCTGCAATGAGGGAGACCTGGATTTGATCCCTGGGTTGGGAAGATCCCCTGGAGAAGAGAAAGGCTACCCACTCCAGTATTCTGGCCTGCAGAATTCTCCTAGAAGTGGAATCAAAGGTGCAGAATTTGCACCTAATGTATATTGGAATGCCAATCAACGCTGTTTTAAAAGGAACTTGTATCATCATCCAAAAAACTTTACATGGAATCCCTATCAGGAAGAGAATAGTTTTTGATGGTTACTCTGTTAAGTCAGTGTGGCATGTCTTGTGTTCATCATAGAAACGGAAGGGGAGTTAAGTCATTTTT
Organism: Bos mutus; assembly: GCF_027580195.1. NCBI lineage: Eukaryota > Metazoa > Chordata > Mammalia > Artiodactyla > Bovidae > Bos > Bos mutus. The sequence continues at coordinate 19,931,472 of NC_091618.1, read as the reverse complement.
AAGTGACCATATTTTGTTAATTTCTATGAAAATATTTCATATAATATGAAGATGGCACTTACCGTATTGCTAGATTTTATAGTTATTTGTGTTTTCATTTTCTTATAAGCTCCCTTGAATGCCATTGTCATGCTCTGGTCAGTCGTATGAGCCACTCTGTACCTTCCATGTAAAACACGTGTCAAATTTTTTTTCTGGGGGAAAAAAAAGCAAGACACTGAGACTCTACTACATGAAGGAATTAAGACTTATCAGGAATGCCTGACATATTTGAAAATACAGCCAGAACCTGAATTCCAGTGTGATATAGGTTTCTAATAAATTAGGTTTGAAATAATTTTCTTATGTTAACCTCATTAGCATGTTCATCAAATGAGCAAAAAATTAGTTGAAGGTCATATTTTTAAAAAGGTTTTAAGTGACAAATATGAAATGACACATCTATGAAAAGAAAGAAAGGGTACCTGTGGGCTGGGGTGAGTGGGTGGGAGAATTTTTTTTGTTGCATTATGAAATTTATTGAGATATAATTCACATACCATAAAATTCACCCTTTTAAAGTGCACAATTTAATGTGTTTTAGCATAGTCACAGGATTATAGAAGTCATCACCATTTTTAGATTAAAAAAATAAGGAAACGTCATAACCATTAGCAGTCACTCTTCCTTCCCCTCCCTTTCCCCTAAGCCCTCAGTCTACCTTCAACTATCAGTATTTGACTTCCTGTATCTGTAGGTTTGCTGGTTTTGAACATTTTATATAGATGGACTCGTATAGTATGTGGCCTTTTGTGTTTTTTTTTTTCACTTGTTTAAATGTTTCCAAGGTTCATCCATATTATATCATCCACTAGTACTTTTTTCATTTTTATTGCCAAACAACATTCTATTGTACACATTCACTACATTTTTGTATTTATGTTATCTGTTCATCAGTTGATGGCATTTGTATTATTTCCACTTTTGGGCTATTATGAATAATGCTGCCATGACATTCATATAAGTTTCTGTGTGGAGATAAATTTCTCTTGAGTGTATACCTAAAAGTGAAATTGCTGGGTCATATGACAATTCCACAGTCAACCATTTGAGGCACTGTCAAAATGTTTTTCAAAGTGGCTGCACCGTATTTTACTCCCATCAATAATACATGAGGATTGCAACTTCTCCACATTGTTTTTGATGATATCCATCCCTGTGGGTGTGAAGTGGTATGTTATTGTGATTTTGATCTACGTTTATCTAATGACTAATGATGTTAAACATCTTTCCATGTGCTTTCTGACCACGTACATATCTTAGGAGAAATGTTTACTTATGTATTTTGTCCATTTTTAAATTGGATTATTTATCTTTACATTAGGAGATGGGGTGACAGAGGATGAGATGGTTAGATGGCATCTTCAGCACAATGGACATGAGTTTGAGCACATTCCAGGAGACAGTGAAGGACAGAGAAGCCTGGTGTGCTGCAGTTCATGAGGTCACAAAGAGTTGAGCATGACTTAGCAACTGAACAACAAAAATGTTTACATTATCGAGTTGTAGGGGTTCTTCATATATTCTGTATACAAGCATTAAGTCCCTTATCAGATGTATAATTTGTAAGTATTCCCTTCCTTTCTGTTGATGGTTTTTTTTCACATTTTTATAGTTCTGTTTGAAGCATGAAAGTTTATAGTTTTGATAGAATCCAGTTTGATTTTGTTGCTTGAGCTTTTGGTCTTGTATCTGAAAAATCATTACCCAACCCAAGGTCATGAAGATTTACTTCCATGTTTTTTTCTAAGAGGGTCAGAATTTAAACTCTTATATTTAGGTATATGATCCTTTTTAAGTTAATTTTTGTGTATGGTGTGAGGTAATACCATTAACATTACTAAGATAATTTTTTTGCAGGTGGATATCTAGTTGTCCCAGCACCATTTGCTGAAAAGACTATTCTTTCTCCCACTGAATGGTCTTGGTACCACAATAAATAATCAATTGACCATAGATACTAAGGTTTATATCTGGACTCTCAATTTAATTTCATTGATGTATTTCTCTACATTTAAGCCAGTATCACCTGTGTTGATTAGGTTTATAGTAAATTATGTAATAGGGAGGCTCTTTGGGATCCTTTGCAACCCCATATGAATTTGAGTACCATCTTTTTCCACTTCTGAAAAGAAGTCAGCTGGGAATAGAGATGCAGATATAGAGAACCGACTTGTGGATACAGCAGGGGAAGGAGAAAGTAAAGAAACGAAAGAAAGTGAAGTCTCTTAGTCGTGTCCAACTCTTTGCAACCCCATGGACTGTAGCCTTCCAGGCTCCTCAGTCCATGGAATTTTCCAGGCAAGAGTACTGGGGTGGGTTGCCATTTCCTTCTCCAGGGCATCTTCCTGACCCAGGGATAAAACCCAGGTCTCCTGCATTGCAGGTAGACGCTTTACCGTCTGATCCACCAGGGAAGCATAGGGGAAGGAAAGGGTGGAACAACTGAAAGAGTAGCATGGAAACGTATACATTAACCATATGTAAAATAGATGGCCAGTGGGAATTTAGGATGCAGGGAGCTCAACCCAGAGGGGTGGGATAGGGAAGAAGATGGGAGGGAGGCTCAAGAAGGAGGGGACATATATATACCTATGGCTGATTCATGTTGATGTATGGCAGGAACCAACACAACATTGTAAAATAATTATCCTTCAATTAAAAAGAAATTTATATATATATAAAGAATTCAGCTGGAAGTTTGCTGGGACTTGTGTTGAATCTGTAGATTAGTTTAGAGAGTAGTGACATCTTAACAAGGATCTTCCAACCCATGACATGGGAGGCCTTTCCATTTATTTAGAAGTCTTTAATGTTTTTAATAATGTTTTGTAATTTTAAGTTACTTTTCACTTCTTTGGTCAAATGTATACCTAAGTATTTTATTCTTTTATACTACTATAAGAGTATTTTCTTAATTCTATGTTCAAGTGGCTTATTGATATATAGAAATACAATTGCTTTTATGTAAATTGATCTTGAATCTTGCCACCTTGTTGAATTTATTAGTTGTAATAGTTTTTTAGTAGGTTCTTTAGATCTTCTGTATACAAGATTATCTCATTTGCAAATTAAGATAGTTACTACTTCTTTTCCAATCTGGGTGCCTTTGCCTTTTTCTTGACCAGTTATCCTGACTAGAACATCTAGTACAACAGTGAATAGAAGTGGTGAGAATGGGCACTCCTGTCATGGTTTTGCTGTCAAGAGGAAAGCGTTCAGTCTTTCAACATTAAGTATGAACAAGCTGTGGGATTTTCATAGCTGACCATTCCTAGTTTGTTGAGTTTTTAATTATGATTGGGTGTTGGGTTTTGTCAAATGCTTTTCACATGGTTTTTGTTTTTCATTCTGTTACTATTATATATTACATTTCCTGGGTTATGGTGCATGATCCTTTTTATATGTTGTTAGATACAGTGTACTAGTATTTTGTTGAGGACTTTTGTGTCTGTATTCATAAGAGATATTAGTCTGTAGTTTTTTTTCTTGTAATGTCTCTGTCTTATTTTGATATCAGTACAGTACTGTCCTCATAGAGTGAGTTAGAAATTGTCTTCTTCTCACGTACTTTTTAAAAAAAGTTTGTAAAGGATTGGTTTTAATTTTTTTTTAATATTTGATAGAATTATCCAGTGAAGCCATCTGTGTCCAGACTTTTCCTTGTGGAAATATATCTAGTTACCAGTTTGATTGCTTGTTGCATATTCAAACTTTCTACATCTACTTGAGTCAGGTTCATGATTTGTGTCTTTCTAGTAATTTGTTTCTTTCATCTATTTTATCGAATGAATTGACATACAGTTGTTCACAATTCCCTTATAGTCTTTTTCATTTCTTAAAGTCGGTAGTGGTGTCTCTTCTTTCATTTCTGTATTTAGCAGTTTGTCTTCTCTTCACTCTACCCTTCCCTTTTGTTTCTTGATTAGTCTAATTAACACTGATTAATTTTGTTGATTTTCTCTAAGAACCCACTTTTGAATCCTTTGATTTCCTCTACTATTTTGTTTTTCTCGATTTCATTTATCCCTGCTCTAAATTCCTTTCTAATCAGTGCTTTTCCGGCACCATACAAGTTTTGGTATGTTGTATTTTCATTTTATTTCCTGTCAAAATATTTTCTACTTTCTTTATTGACCTCTTCTTTCACACATCCGTCATTTAGACACGTATTATATAATATGTGTTTAGACATAGCCGTGAATTTCCCAAATTTTCTTCCATTGTTGAATTCTGATTCCCTTGTGGTTTGAAAACATATTTTGTATGGTTTCAATCCCTTTAAGCTTACTGACTCGTGTTCTCTGCCTTAGCCCATGATTATGGAAGAATGTTCCTTGTGCACTTCAGAAAAATGCCTCTTCCATGGTTGTTGGCTAGAGTATTCTGCTGAAGTCTGTTAGGCTTAGTTGGCTTATACTGTTGTTCAAATCTTCTGTTTTCCTGTGCATTTTATGTCTAGTTTTTCTATTCATGATTGAAAATGTGGTATTGAAATATCTGACTTTTATGGTTGAGTTGTTTATTCTTCCCTTCAGTTCTGTTTATTTTTGCTGTGTGTATTTCAGGGTGTTGCTGCTAGCTGTACTGCTGTTCAGCCCCTAAGTCTTGTCTGACTCTGTGACCCCATCAACTGTAGCACATCAGGCTTCCTTGTCCTACAATATCTTCCAGAGTTTGTTCCATTGAGTCAGTGATGCCATCCAAACATCTCATCCTCTGTCACCCCACTGTAAATAGTGCTGCAATGAACACTGGGGTACATGTGCCTTTTCCTGTTTTGGTTTCCTCAGGGTATACGCCAAGTAGTGGGATTGCTGGGCCATGTGGTAGTTCTACTGCATTTTTTGAGGAATCTCCGTATTGTCTTCCACAGTGGCTGTATCAATTTACATTCCCAGCAACAGTGCAGGAAGGTTCCATTTTTTCCACACCCTCTCCAGCATTGTTTATGGATTTTTTGATGATGGCCATTCTGACCAGTGTAAGATGATAACTCATTGTAGTTTTGACTTGCATTTCTTTAATGATGAGCCATGTTGAGCATCTTTTCATATGTTTATTAGCCATCTGTATGTCTTCTTTGGAGAAATGTCTGTTTAGGTCTTTTGCCCACTTTTTGATTGGGTTGTTTGTTTTTCTGGTATTGAGTTGTAATGAGTTGCTTGTAGGTTTTGCAAATTAATCTTTTGTCAGATGTTTCATTTGCTATTATTTTGTCCCATTCTGAGGGTTGTCTTCTCACCTTGTTTATAGTTTTCTTTGCTGTGCAAAAGCTTTTAAGTTTGACTGGGTCCCCCTTGTTTATTTTTGTTTTTATCTCTGTTACTCTGGGAGGTGGGCCGTAGAGGATCTTGCTGTGGCTTGTGTTATTTCTTTATAGTCATACCCTTCCTACAAACCAATTGCCTAGTTTACAATGATATTCTTCCTAGTGGAGAGTTCTTATATTGTCATAAGTTAGATATTCATACCACATTATCTTTATCATTGTAATTTGACCTTTGTTTTGTTGATTATTCACCACTGATAGGCTCCCCCACTTTTTTTTTTTTCCTTCTGAGGCTTTGTATTGAGTTATGTAACTACATTGGCATGAAGAGTTAAGGGAAGAGGGGAGCTCACTTTCTGAGCTGCAGTATTGATTAGAGTCACATTAATGTAGATGTAGAGGAGTGAACCTGAAACTAAATGAAGTCGAAGCTTGAGTCTTCCTTAAGAGCTGGTATTTTCCACTTCTGGTGGCTCAGCAGTAAAGCATGTCAGGGCGGGAGGTGTGGGTTTGATCCTTGGGTCGGGAAGATCCCCTGAGAAGGGAATAAAAACCCACTCTAAGATTCCTACCTGGGAAATGTCATGGACTGAGGAGCCTGGTGGGCTGCAATCCATGGGGTTGCAAAGAGTTGGACACAACTTAGAGACCAAACAACAACAGCAAATTTTCCACCAAAACTGGAAACACTAATATGAATTGTTGTATTACCAGCTCTGAATAGTCGCCTAGAAATTCAAAAGCTTTGGTGACAGCTGAGCACCAATGATGACACCATAAATGCCTTGGTGTCCCACCTTGTCCTCTCCTTCCCCAGTTGCCTCTGGAAAGCTCACAGAGTGTAGCAGTAGGAATTCTGGAATGTTCCTAAGTGGGGCTGACCTTTGTACCACTGTTAATCCTTGTCCTCTCTTCCCAGAGACAAGAGATTAAGTTAAAACAGATACCTCTTCTGGGACACAGGGCAAAGCTACTTTTCCTTCTTTGCAAATTTACAGGATTTTCCCCTTCTCAGCCTTCCCTCCCCCTCCATCCTGACCTTCACACCTTCCTGACTTTAGGGAAAGGCAGGAAGTTTTCCCTGTGGTTTTCCTTTGTGACAACATACTGGGGCGAGGTAATCAATGGGGAAAACCCCACGTGAGAACACGCCTTCTATGTACATTCCCAACATTTGCTATAAGTAGGGCCATCCCAGGCCCAGGCTGCTATCAAACATCACAGCACTTCAGAGGCACTCGGTACCCAGCACTGAGACATCTGTCCCTCGAGTTGAAAATGATGTGCAGCAGCAAGAATTTGCTCCTGGCTGCTTTGATGTCAGTGCTATTGCTCCACCTCTGCAGCAAGTCAGAAGGTAAGTGTCGCTCTTTCTGCCAGCTCAGGAGTAAGAACTCTTCATTTTCCTCTAAGCCTTGAGCTCATCTGGGGGTGTCCTAGGGGAATGGAAGCCTGTTAGAAAATCTTCTAAAGGAAGTGATGGGGATTGTCATCTCACTGGCTATGAAGAGGGAACAGTTACCGCTGCCTATCAGGCTTTTTTCTTTGCTGTGAATCTCAGCAGATTTTTTTCAGAATGGGCTCTTAGAGACCACTGAGATCCAGAGAAAGGCCAAAGTGTTATTTCTGGGAGTGATGTAAATTGTGTAACAATATCAATGAATGGGGTCACTTTGAAACGTAAGCAACACTCTCATTTCCCCAACTTTCTCACCTCTCAACTAAATAGCTTTGCCAAAGTTCAAAACTCATCTTTCAGGGGTGGATTATGACACCTGACTTCATCCTTGCAAGGCCTTGGGACATCACTTGCCAGCTCTGTGGCTATGATTATCCCTTACAGCAGATTATAATTTAACTTGGAGGAGTGTCCAGGAATTGCTTTATTGCTATAAGAGGACATCACTTTTATCAATAGATGCATTCCTGAAAATACAAGTGTTGAACTTTTATGAACAAAATTTAAAATTCTCATTAACTAATATTACCGTTTCAAAAGTCTTTAATTGTAGCGCATATTAGCAGCTCCTATAAGCCGCATTTTCCTTTGTACCTTCTTGTCTTTTCCCTCCTCTCAATGTTCAGTAGCCAAGATAATAGATTAAAAATCTGCCAATTTCTTTTCTGAATTTAAAAGACTATATATAAGGGTTTCTTCCAGTGGGAGGTATCATATTCTTGAGTGATTATAGTGAACTGAAATAAAACACTGTTAGTGTGTTTTTCTTACTAGAGCTGTTCTTTGGTGAAAAGTCATATGCTTCTATATTGTATTATTGAACCAAAATTTCCCAGCACACAAACTAATTTTTTTAGGGCAACTGAAAGCTATGTTAAATTGGGTCTCAAAGACATTGGAACTGTTCCCTTAAATAGTTAATTTGCCATATAAATCGGGTTCTAGGTTTTCCACAACTTCAAGTAGTTCTGTAATACCTACCACTGAATAAATTAATTCATGTGGACTCAATACCTTTCATTTCTTTTTAGCAGCAAGCAACTTTGACTGCTGTCTCCGATATACAGAACGAATACTTCACCCCAGTATTCTTGTGGGCTTCACACAGCAGCTGGCCAATGAAGCCTGTGACATCAATGCAGTTGTGTAAGTTACTAAGGGATTCTAATTCATTTGTATCAGGAATACATGAGAATTTCAGGTAGAAAAAGCTGTGCCTTTTTGGAATTTCATTCAGAAATTACTGATGCGGCAAAGATAACTTTGTTTTAGGAGTACATATATCTTCAAAGTTCACTTTAAATAGAACTGAAATAAGGCAGAAGCTTAGTTTAAAAAACATGAACATAGTTGAGGGCAAAATCACTTTTGAAGATACATTTATAAACTAAGATACTATCTTAGGAAAAGAGGGAAGACATAAACTTTGAAATGTGCATCTTCTGCCAGAAAGTGGTTGTAGCTCTAAGTAAAAACTCAGAGTAGTTATACCACCGCATATAATATTCTTGATGTATCTAAGATGTTATATTTGAAATGATGTGAGTTATTGATCATATATACCCAAATGTCATGTAACCACCACCAACAAAATTAGATAATTCTGGGACTTTATCTTCTTATTAGAGCACAATCATTCATTAAATTGCAGAGAAAGTTAGGGAGAATCATTTTCATTTCTTGCATCAAGCTTTATCAGAAGCTTTATTTTTTCATTTCGTTTCACCTCTGAAACAAATGACTTGTTTAGGATGTAGAGCGATCAATTGGAATATGAAATTTCTATTGTATGTTCTGTGAAAAAAAATTAAAACTTCTTGAAACATAAATCAAATTGTCTGATTTTTGTTATTTTTTCAGCTTTTACACCAGGAAAAAATTAGCTGTGTGTGCAGATCCAAAGAAGAAGTGGGTGAAACAAGTTGTGCATATGCTCAGGTAAGGAACCTTTACAGTCCATCAACCTTGCTCCAGATGTTTGGAGTTAGTGCTGTTAGAGTGGTGGATCACAGGCTTGCTGGAAGGCTTTAGCCTAAGTGCTATGGCAATTTTAAAGGGTAATTTGAATGGGGCCAGTTGGCACTAGTGGTAAGGCATTCACCTTCCAATGCAGGAGACACAAGTAGATGGGGGTTCGATCCCTGGGTCAGGAAGATCACTGGGAGGAGGAGATGGCAACCCACTCCAGTATTCCCATCTGGAAAATCCCATGGACAGAGGAGCCTGATGGGCTACAGCCCAGGGGGTCACAGAGTCAAATATGACTCAGGGACCGAGCACATGAAAACAAAACTTTTTTTCAACTCCTTACAGGTCATTTTAATTTCTTTTTTCACATGGTGTGTTAGACCCCTCTATGCATTCAATCCTTGTTGCAAAGATGCCTCCTGTGTATTTAACTGACAGACTACATGACATTCATTTGTTAAAAGCTAAAAAGTAAACAATTCAAAAGAGGTTCATGGCTCTGATTTCATGGATGATAACAGAGTGACATTTTATCCATGGACAGAATCATTTCACACCAGGGTGTCAGACACTCACTATGAAGACACAGTGCTTACATTCTGCTTCTGTCCTTGGCTAGCTGGCTTATGTTGGGCAGGGTCATCCTCTCTGAACCTTGATTTCCTCATAGTGCCTCTGAGCTGCTTGGTATCCTGAAATGAGACTATGGAGTGTGGGTCAATCTGTAGGCATGAAACACATTCCCACCTGCCTGTCACCCTATAGGCATGAAACACATTCCCACCTGCCTGTCACCCTATCTTTGCTTATCTTTTTCTTTTTCTCTTTACAGTCAAAGAGTCAAAAGGATGTAAAAATGGATGCTCCCTGGAATGGAATTGGGCAGAGCCCAAGAATGAAAGGAACCTGGCTGAGTTGACAGCTTCACTTATCCCTTGTTGAGGGCTCAAAGCTTATCTGATTTGTGTCTCATTGGACTTGTCCAATTAGTGAAGTTGATTCATATTGCATCATAGTTTGCTTTGTTAAGCATCATGTTATATTCTATTTTATGTTATTTATATGTGTGTTTTGTGTGTGTGTTTTGCTATTTAATACTAGTTTTCCATAAGCTATTTGATTTAGAATGAGGTATAAACTTATGCTTGAAGGAATAAGATACATGGATTTTCTTGAGCAGAAGGCTATTTTAAAAAGACATTTAACACTCTAGTTTGTATATCTTTGTTTCCTAAATTGCTGTAATTACTTTGCAAAAGACAAAAATGATGAGAAGAATAAAAGTTGAAAATAAAAGAACTAAACATTGTTTGTTGATTGAGTTAAATAACATTGAGAGGTATATTAAAAATATTTAAAGGTTTAGTAAATATGAAAATGCTCTGTGGTGTTTTTCTTTTAATTAAATAAAAAATTTAAAATTTACTTTCGGCTGTGATGCGGCCTCCTTGCTGCACGAGGGGTTTTCTCTAGTTGTGGTGTTCTTCTCATTGTGGTGGCTTCTCTTGCTTTAGAGCATGGGCTCTAGAGTGCAGATTCAGTAGTTGTGGAACACCAGCTTAGGTGCCCCATGGCATGTAGGATCTTCCTGGACCAGAGAGTGAACCCACGTCCTCTGCATTGGCAGCTGGATTCTTAACCACTGGACCACCAGGGAAGTCCTACTCTGAAACTTGTATTCCCCATTTACTTCTTTGCCTATTTGTTCTATTTTTGGAGGAGGAAATGACAACCCATTCCAGTATTCTTGCCTGGGAAATCCCATGGACAGAGGAGCCTGGCGGGCTACAGTCCATGGGGTAGCAAAGAGTTGAATACGACTGAGTGACTAAGCATGCTGGGTTGTTCTCTTTGTCTTTATCTCTTGTGGTCCTGGACTTCATTTGATATGAATTATAATGGAAAGATTTTTTGATTGTTTTTTAAAATTCAAAGTCATTTAAACCATAATTTAGAAAGATTCCATATCTGTGACATAGTTCAATGTTTCTTGATATAAAATTTTTCAAAATAAAAAAAAATGCCCATTTATTTTGTGACTGCAGAGACACAGTGATCATTTAGAAACCACTGAGTCCATCCTTCTGTCACCAGCAGGGTCTAAGGAATGGGCATCTCAGCAGAGGTTTCACTACTTCACAAGTCCTCCCGAGTCACCTTTAAGCACTTGCCAAAAAAATCACTCTACAGTGGGTTTTGAAAAACTCATTGCCTCATTAACCAGAGGAGAGACAATGAGAGTGTGAAACCTAGCAAGAACTCAGAAATAAGACAGAAAGACCCTGGACTAGGGTAGTTACTGTCACAACAGTCATTCACTTAAGCTCACAGAGTGCCTGACACAGCACTCTGGCTGGACAGTCAGCTTCAGATTCCAAAGGCCACAGAGGATTAGTGCAGGCAGGCATGCTGATGATAGGATTTAAAATCCAGACACACATCCATAAAACGGGCAATGGCAGGTCACTGGGTATAGAGCCAAAAGCTGTGACTCAATAGGCTCTGAAGGCAGCTCTGTGCCCACGGTTCCAACACTGACTCATCAGGGAAAGTGTGCTCAGTTTTCTGTGTGTATTCATCCAACATGGGTTAGTACTATTATGAGCCAGGCACTGAGCCAAGTGAAGCTGGAGACACTAAGAGATTAAATTAGGACTTGGTGCGCTCTCTTCTAGACAATTAGGGCCAAGCAGTGTGGGAAGAGGGAGGGGACCACTAAAAAAGCAGCTATTACAGCACAGGGTGGTAAGCATCTGGGTAAAGGAAGTTGTGGGAGGCTGTAGGGCATTATTAATGAGGGTTTCCAGAAGAAAGAAAGTGCAGTTGAACCATATTAAATGGACTTGCCTGGTGGCTCAGACAGTAAAGAAACTGCCTGAAATGTGGGAGACCCAAGTTCGATCCTGGGTAGGGAAGATCCCCTGGAGAAGGAACTAGCAACCCACTCCAGTATTCTTGCCGGGAGAACCCCATGGACAAAGGAGTCTGGCAGGCTACAGTCCATAGAGTCACAAAGAATTGGACATGCTTTAGTGACTGAACAACAGCAATAGGAAGGGCCAGTAGGAGACAGCAATTGGAAAAGGGGCAGCAGGGGGTGTTTGGAAATACCTGGGGGCATATTTTAGTTGTCGTAGTGTCTGAAGGTGGGTACTAAGGCACTCAGTGGGCAGGAGACAGGAATGCTACACCCATCGAATTTCACGGGATAGTCTGACACAATGAAGATAGGAAGTTTCTCACCCAAGTGCCAATTATGCCATAAATTGAGCAACACTAGACAAAGCGGGACATATGCAAAGAGAGGGTATGGGATGGAATAGCTGCAGATTAAGCCAAACTGTTATATCCAGTGGCTCAGTGATAAAGAATCCGCCTGCCAAGCAGGAGATGCAGGTTCGATCCCTGCATCAGGAAGATCCCCTGGAGAAGGAAATGGCAACCCTCTCGAATATTCTTGACTGGAGAATTCTATGGACAGAGGAGCCTAGTGGGTTACACAGTTCATGGAGTTGCAAAGAGTCAGACATGACTGAGCGAATGAGCCCACAATTCCCTAATATCACCAAATATTCAGTCAACATTCTAATTTCCCAGTTGGTTTCCCCAAAAAGGTTATTTTATTTGTTTATTTATTTCAGTTTGATATGTTTGAATGAAGCTCCACATAAGGTACACACACTGCATTTATATGATTTCTTTTTAATTTTAGTCTGTTTCTTTCCACTACCACCCTTCTCATTTTCCATTGCAATTTATGTTTTGAAGAAACCAGGAGGTTTTTTTTTTCTGAGTTTCCCTTCGTTTGTTTCTTTTGTTGATCACATTCCTGTGGTGTAACTTAATATGTCCCCTGACTCTTAGTTGGAAATAGAGGCCGATTTGGTGAGCGGGCCAAAACCACTTGATAAGTGGCACCGTGTCACACAATTATAACGTTGCCTAAACTGATGTCAGTAACAGGAATGAAAGAGGAGATGGTGGATTTGGGCCAAATTCTTCAAGGGTAGTGAAGAACTGATGAAGACCTTCAATTGATAGCCAGAAGGGAGGGAAACAGATGGTCTAATGACACACATATACTTCAAAGAATGGGGAGGAACGTAGGAGTGAAGAAGTGCCATCATGGAAGCACAAAAATGCTGGTCTCTGGCTGCTCCTGGTCCTGTGGACATCTTGAGAAAACCATTAAAAAAAAAACCACAGGGAGAGTGTTGTATTTGCGATGGACTCAGATTTCAACCCAGGCAAGGAGATAGGAGAATGAAAGATGGAAAGACAGGAAAGAATTGTCAGGGAAGGCCAGAGGGACATCCTGGAGATGAGTTGGAGGCACACATTAGTATTCACAGGAAAGCATGAGAAATATGGGAAAGGACATACGGATGCAAGGAGTTGGGTTTGGATTTGGGTAGTAATCATGCCATTAATAAAATCTAGATAGTAAGCAACAAGTGATGTGTTAATACCATTTGCTAAGATCATTGATGTATTATCTCATTTAAAGTGAGTAGGTACAATTTTAATGCCCATTTTGGGTATAAAGAAACTGAGGGTCAGTGGAGTTAAGGACCTTACCTAAGATCATGCAGTCCTTAGAGATATAATGGAATTAGCCGGTGTCAAGTTTTTGATCAGGTGACTGGTGTTTCTGGGTCATTTAGGCAGCACATGTGGTGTCTAATGTTTTTTGATGTCAGTTCTTTTGTTGTTTTTTTTTTTCATCTTTTTCAGTTCAGTTCAGCCACTCAGGCATGTCCAACTTTTTGCGATCCCATGAACTGCAGCATGCCAGACTTCCCTGTCCATCACCAACTCCCAGAGCTTACTTGAACTCATGTCCATTGAGTCGGTGATGCCATCCAACCATCTCATCCTCTGTCGTCCCCTTCTCCCCCTGCCTTCAGTCTTTCCCAGCATCGGGATTTTTTCCAGTGAGTCAGTTCTTCACATCAGGTGGCCAAAGTATTGGAGTTTCAGCCTCAGCATCAGTCCTTCCAATGAATATTCAGGACTGATTTTCCTTAGGATGGGCTGGTTGGATCTCCTTGCTGACCAAGGGACTCTCAAGAGTCTTCTCCAACACCACAGTTCAAAAACATCAATTCTTGAGTGCTCAGCTTTCGTTATAGTCCAACTCTCACATCCATACATGACTTCCGAAAAACCAAAGCTTTTACTGGACGGACCTTTGTTGGCAAAGTAATAGCTCTGCTTTTTAATATGCTGTCTATGTTGGTCATAGCTTTTCTTCTGAGGAGCAAGCATCTTTTAATTTCATGGCTGCAGTCACTATCTGCAGTTATTTTGGAGCCCAAAAATATGAAGTCTGTCACTCTTTCGATTGTTTCCCCATCTATTTGCCATGAAGTGATGGGGCCAGATGCCATGATCTTCGTTTTCTGAATGTTGAGTTTTAAGCTAGCTTTTTCACACTCCTCTTTCACTTTCATCAAGAGGCTCTTTAGTTCTTCTTCACTCTTTGCCATAAGGGTGGTAATCATCTACATATCTGAGGTTTTTGATATTTCTCCCAGCAATCTTGATTCCAACTTGTGCTTCACCCAGCCTGGCATTTTGCATGATGTACTTTGCATAGAAGTTAAATAAGCAGGATAATAATATACAGGATTGACATACTCCTTTCCTGATTTAGAACCAGTCTGTTCCCTCCCTGTCCAGTTCTAACTGTTGCTTTTTGACCTGCATACAGGTTTCTCAGGAGGCAGGTCAGGTGGTCTGGTATTCCCATCTCTTGAAGAAATTTCCACATTTTGTTGTGATCCACACAGTCAAAGGCTTTAGCCTAGTCAATAAAGCAGAAGTCGGTGTTTTTCTGGAACTCTCTTGCTTTTTCGATGATTCAATGGATGTTGGCAATTTGATCTCTGGTTCCTCTGCCTTTTCTAAATTCATCTTGAACATCTGAAAGTTCACAGTTCACATACTGTTGAAGCCTGGCTTGGAGAATTTTGAACATTACTTTAATTTTGAGCATAACATTATCAATGTTTTAGAACATAGAACATTTTAGACTTTCTTACTTTGGTATCAAAAAGACTTCAATACTTGCTTCTTCAAGGAGTAAATCCCAATTGTGATGTTGCTACCTTATTCCCCAGCAGTGTGACACATATCACAGTCCTTTTTTTCCTCATTAAATCATGGTTTATTTAGTGAAAGTTAGGTTCTCCACCCATTCATTCATTCATTCAGTGGACAGCTATTTATTGAGCATCTACTATGAGTCAGGCATAGTTCTGGTCACTGAGGATGAACAGGATGCCATCCTTACTTGAATGTAACTTACAGAAGGAGAGACAGGAAACAAACATATAACCAAGTAAATGTGTAATATGAAAGAAGAATAAAGTCAGGTAAAGGAATAGAGATTGGAGATGAGGATAGAGAACTTCTCCATACCTGTGAAGAACCTGCATTAATTTACTTTCTCTCTGAAGCAATGCCCATGTCTTCCCCTTGGCTGAGCAAGAAATCTAGATAAAGTAAGAAAGACAAACATGATCAAACCTCCCTAAGAATATAGTCTTAATTTTCTGAGATACAATAAGATCCAGGAAGGACTGTTGTACCAATCCCTGGCTTACTCTGACTTTTTCTGACTGAAAAGATATGTCATGAATTAAAATTACTCAGACTGTGACCTATTCCTCATTGGATTGACTTTTTCACCAAGTGTCAAGACTCCAACTGAGGACTAACATAAGGTACTTAACTATATCCTTAATTTGGTGGTTTAATTAGCACAAACCAACATTTTTATCCACAGACTTTGGTGATTTTGCAAATTTGTTTTCTTTCTATGGTTCTAACTCAACTGAAACAAGGTTATGAATGAAGCTGGTACAATAATGTGGTTATAAAAAAGGTTGCCCATGCTCTGGCATGGTACAACACACTCTCCATTCCTCAAATTATTAGAATCCAGGCATTTTTAACTATCAGTGATCACAGGTTTGAAAGGCTTACCATAGAAAACTTTTTCCACTTTTTTTGTCCCTGCTTCTTTCCTTCTTCACTTCTGTATCAGTTATCTTAACAGGCATATATTAAGTTTAAACTCACCTAAATTCCAGGTGACATGGAAAGTTCTGGATTTAAATTCATTTGGAGTCAGGCCATAATGAGCTTCATGTTTCAGAGGTCCAAATCTGAGGAAGAAAAGAACTTCTGGATTCCTGAGGGATGAAGTCTAGAGGCTGACCCAGGAAGACAGAGGATCCAAGGCGAAGGGGCTTTTATGGGCTGAAATGTTTCACCCATCCCCCAAACTCTCATGTTGAAGTCTTGATCTCTAGTGCCTCAGATGTGACTGTACATTGAGACAGGGTCTTTAAGGAGGTAATGACAATGAACTAAGTCACAGGGATGGGCCTTAATCCAATACAACTGGTGTTGTTGTAGGGAGGGGACATTTAGACAGACATGCACAGAAGAGGGCTTCCCAAGTGGCTCAGTGGTAAAGAATCTGATTGCCAATGCAGGAGACGTGGGTTCGATCCCTGGGTTGGGAAGATCCCCTGGAGAAGGACATGGCAACCCACTCCAGTAATTCTTGCATTAGAAATCTCATGGACAGAGGAGCCTGCAGGCTACAGTCCATGGGGTCACAAAAGAGTCAGACATGATTTAGTGACTGAACAAAACAACAAATGCACAGAGGAAAGACCATGTGAAGACACCGCGTGATGATGGGCATCTACAAGCCAAGGAAAGAGGCCTCAGAAGAAACCAATATTGCTGGCACCTTGATCTTGGATTTCCAGCGTCCAGAACTGTGAGAAAATTAATTTATACTGTTCAAGGCTCTCAGCTTGTGATATCTGTTCCGGCAGCCCTGGAAGATGGATGCAGGGGTCAAGGAGAGGGAAGTTGATCCTGAGTCTTTTGGGAGTTGTCACAGGTGTTCATAAATCACTCTTAGCATGGTCCATACAAACCATATTTTTGCACAAAATCTGTTTCTTAGGTGACATCTTCTGCCACAGAAGTTTTCTGACGTCTATCTTAGCCATGTTATTGGGATGGAACTTGTGAGGAAAAGAGCTGGCAAAGCATAATTAATGATGGTCTCATCCAACCTGAGGGGCTTCCCTGGAGGCTCAGTAGTAAAGAATCCACCTGCCAATGCAGGAGACATGGGTTCAATCCCTGGGTTGGAAAGATCCCCTGGAGAAGGAAATGGCAACCCACTCCAGTATTCTTGCCTGGGAAATCCCGTGGACAGAGGAGCCTGGTAGGCTACAGCCCATGGGCTCACAAAGAGCTGAACATGACTTAGCAACTGAACAACAATATCCAACCTGAACTACCTGGTAATGAACCACCTTCCCATCTCAAGGCAGAAGCTGACACACATGTTCTTCCCTGAAAGCAGGAAGGTTACCATTGAGTTCCCCAACTCTGCCCCCAACAACAAAAGAGGCAGGAAGCTCTTTTTCTCTCTGTGTTACAGACCCCAACTGCCTGCCCTTGGTTCAATACATGTCAGGTGGTGGCTCCAGGTACAAAGGTCAGGTGGCATGTGTCTCCTTTAGTAAACCAAATCTTAGGCAATTGAGGTGAATGCCTTGAGCTTCTTTCTTCACCCCATGGGACTCCCTGCATTCAGCACATCCGGTGCAGTTTCCTCTGGCCCAGATTTCATTTGATGCCAAGATTCCACTTCCTCAGTTTCCACCCTCAGGGTTCCTGCCCACCTCTTTCAGCATCACCACCCTATTTATTCACTCTGACTTTGTCTGGACTTGAACGACCCACCCCTCCTCTCTGCTCCACTGTGAAAACCGGCTCACAACCTTTAAATGTGAAACCTGCCTGCAAATGAGTCAGCCCAGATGGAAGTGTCAGCTGGGGTAAAGGATGTTTTTCCCTTTTACAATCTGGGGGCAGGGAGTAGAAATATTGTCTCCCTTCAAAGTAGAACCGTGACAACAAAAACCCTGAATTTCACGTTTTAACCTATGATTGAGGAAGAGGTTTTTTTGTTTTTGTTTGTTTTTTAAACCCATAAAAGCACTGTGTATTAGAAATGCTATGGAAGTTAAGGGAACACATGGGTTCTGCCTGGGACTTGCAGAAGGCATCTGAGATCAGAAAACACAGGAGCTAAGGGTGTGAGCACATGTTTCAGGTGGGGATAGAGACATATGTGCACAAACACCCACATGCTTGTGTGTGTGTGTGTGTGTGTGCGCGCACGTGCATGCGCCTATTGCAGAAATGACTGGAGCTGAGGGTGGAAAAGGAAGTAGTCACTTTAAGAAAGTGACATTATCCCTGAGACAATGAGAAATCAGTAAAGGGATTCTAGCAAAGAGTGGTGAGGTCAGACTGGGCTCACACCTCTGAGGATGGCTATTTCTCTTCTTGCCACTACTCACATTTCCTTACATCTGCTTTGCTTTGCTTTTAAGTCTCACCCAGTCCTCTAATTTTTTTAACTTTTATCTTTTCTTTTCATCGATCATCAGGTTCTAATTCTTCTCCAGTCAGCCTAAACCCCATGATAGGTGATCAGAACACTTCTCCTGCTGACATCCTTGTCCTTTTGCTTCCTTGTGTCACATCCAGGCTATAAAACTCCACGTGGGGTTAAGTTCAGTGCTCCATCTCCTTAATTTGCAGACGGCTAAGTCCTGGTGGCAGAGTTCCACCCTCTGTGTTCAATGCTATTGCAAATTCATGGTCTTCCAAGTCAGCTGGGCTTTCACTATGGCTGTCAAAGCAAAAATTGCCCTGGACAAAGTTAAATAAGCAAAGATGATTTTGTTCAAGGCTATTGCAATAGGGAAGAGAGAGGGCAGAACTAAAGTCTGGATCCAGCTCCACTGAAACAAAGGGCAAGAGGGTATTTAAGGACTGTGTTAGGCTACTATAGTCCATCTGTGTTTGCTAATTGACTTTACCTAGAAAATGTATTACAAAGCAGAGATATCTCTTTGCCGACAAAGTCTGTATAGTCAAAGCTGTGTTTTTTCCAATAGTCATGTACAGATGTGAGAATTGGACCATAAAGAAGGCTGAGCATGGAAGAATTGATGTTTTTGAACTGTAGTGCTGGAGAAGACTCTTGAGAGTCCCTTGGACAGCAGGGAGACCCAACCAGTCAATCCTAAAGGAAATCAATCCAGAATATTCTCTGGAAGGACTGATGCTGAAGCTCCAATACTTTGGCCACCTGATGTTAAGAGCGGACTCATTGGAAAAGACCCTGTTGCTGGGAATGATTAACAGCAGGAGGAGAGGGGATGACAGAGGATGAGCTGGTTGGATGTCATCACTGAGTAAATGGACATGAGTTTGAGCAAGCTCTGGGAGATTGTGAAGGATAGGGAAGCCTGGTGTGCTGCAGTCCATGGGGTCTCAAAGAGTCAGACACAACTGAGTGACTGAACAACAACTCCCAAAAGTAAGCTTTCTGGTACCTTCATGACATAAAACAGTTTTGTAACCTGGAACAAGATGCCCACTGAAGTTAGGCTTCATCCTTCCACAGAGGCTGGGAGATAGGGATAGTCATTGATGATTATATTTCACAGAAATGGTTCCTAGGTGCTTGAGAAAGACATTCCTGAGTTGTAAAACTGGCAAAACGCTTTTAAAAATGATTTACATTTCAAAGATCAAAGAAAGAATTAACAATGACAAGTTCTCTATAGTAGATGCTCTAAGAAAATGGAGATCAGGAGCCTAGAGGGAAGAAGACACAGGTCTAAAATTTGGTCAGACTCAGGGAGAAGTGGTAAGGCCCTCTTCGGTCACTGCCAAGTGCCCCCCTTTTAGGCAAACTCAGCAGCTTCTCCTTGGCATGGGCTCAAGGCTGGGGCTTGTTTTGGAGCTGCCACAGGGCATGCTTTCTCACTGCCCTCACCTCTTTCCTGTGGCTCTCATCACCTAAGAGGTTTTCCAGCCTCTAATCTCTTCCCGTTTGAACATGCCTTGTGTATCGTTGCCACATCCTCAAAATTTGATTTTTAACATTCTGTGGTTTATAAAGAGCTCCTGGGTTCCTCCTGTCAAGTCCCCAGACTGGGAAGCAAGGCTCTCCATGATCCAGTCCCTTCCTGCCTCTTTGGGAGCTTGTGTTCTACATACTGCAGGCACATTGACTTCCTTTCCTTTTGGCTGTGGCAAACTTGGCCATTTTCTCTTTTCACATCTTTCTCTACGCTTCATTTAGATTGCTGCCTTCATCCCCATCTAGAAGAAGACCCAGTTCACGTTCTTCCTCCTTCATGGACCATTTCCAGATCAGTCTAGTCCAAGCTATGCCCTCATCCCTCTGATCTTTAGCACGCTGAGTCTCCCCCAGTGGTGGAGCATGCATTTTGTTCTCCCATGAATTGTGCCTACCACATGTGCTCCATCTCTGTACAGTGTTGGGCTCTCCTTTAGGAAAAAAGTGTCACACTGCTTCTACCTCTTTGAATTTCTTGCAGTGCCTAATACAGAGCTTTGCACCCAGAAGCTACTCTTCAGATAACTTTGAATGGTTAGGATCAATATCAAACTCTGAGATTCTGGGACTTCCCTGGTGATCCAGTGGCTAAGACTCCATGCTCCCAATGCAATGTTTGATCCCCAGGCCTAGATCCCACGTGCCACAACTTAAAAGAACCCAAATGCAGCAACTAAGACTAGGCACAGCCAAATAAATAAGTAAATAAAATAAAATATAGCTCTTGAGATCTTGATACCCTGTTTATCACATGCAGAATCTTTATGAAGTTGCTAACCATGAACAGAGCCAGATAAGTCTCATGTTATTGTTTGCTAATGTAAATTCTTTACCTTAAAGGTCAGATCAGGTGATTTCTGTGGTATTTAACTATATCATTTAGTCATTCAGATTTATAATTTTCAGATAACAATGTAGTTTATACCCAAAAGAGAGGTGAGCTACTGAAAGGAATTTGGGTGGAGCTGTGGTTTACCTCTTTCATCAACTGAAAGCAATATTCAGTGAAACTACCAGAGTCAGAATCTTGGAGTGGTTGTACTTCCATTTCCAATTGTTTCTCAGGCTCTCAAAGGTGATGTTCGAAGAGACATTGCCCATCTGACTTGGCTTTACAGTTTAAATTCATTGTATGCATAACCATAATCTCTGGTCTCTTTCAAAATTACAGATGTTTGTTATTTTTTGTTATTTTGTTTTGCTCTTTCTCATCCATCTTTAGTCAACTTTTCAACTATGTATGTTAGAGTTGGAGCCACAGAAGGGATGAAATTAATGACCATCTCAGGTAACACCTCAGTGACAAATAAGGAATGAATAAGTAGGGAAGCAAACATAAACTGGCATTTATTTGAAAAGAATCGTGAATACTATGTTAAATACATTCCTCTTTGCTCAGCCAACAACTGAGTGAAAGACCAAGCTCAGGATTTCTGGAGTCACTTTTTTTTCAGTCATTAGTTTTAAGTTGTGCCTCCCACTCTAGGTCCCTGTTTAAAACAGTTATCTTTAAGATTACTTCTAATCTTGTATCTTGTGATTCCATGATCCTGAGAGATACTGCTTTGAGATCCTGTTCTGAAATATTAGCAGTATCTAGAATGTGCTTTAAGCTGATAAAAATATTCTTAAAGAGCTTTATAGTATGCCAGATTATTAAAGTTTAGTATACATTCTGCAAAGTGAAATGTGGAATTTTAAAGCCACAAGTTAGCTTGGGTATTTCCTTTATTGCACACTTTTGGAAGAAGTTATTTCATTCTTTCTGTGAAGTGGCTTTTCTCAATAGTTTCTGCCAGGTTGAGAAATTATTGCAGACTATAATGTAATCTATAGGAGAGGGAGATTGGGAAATATCAAAATATCAGCATTGAGATTCTTGCATCACTTGGCAGATTGGGTCTCGTGATGTCTACAAGCCTTTCCATCTTAAAATCCTACGTACCTGTCCATGGATTTCAATGTTATGAATGTTGCATCATAATCACTTGGGGAGATTTAAAAAATATAACCTAGGATCCACCTAGGGAAATGTTTATCCTGTAGTTTTGGGTGGAGTCAGATAGTTATTTTTTTCTCAAGTGTTCAAGGTGGTTTGCTGTTCCAGATTTTGGAAACCCTGCCCAAGGGTAAGTTTCAGTTAAAATCTCTTATTTTTTTAAGATGCTTGTTTCTCAGACTCATGCAATTTTATCAGTCAGAGTTCAGTGTGGACAATGAAAACCACTCTAGGCATTTAAAAAAAAAGACTTTAAAATGAGAAGTTGGGTCTTAGAAAATTATTGGAAGGGCTCATAGAATGGGTTCAAAGTTAGATGGCCCTCCAGGAATAATTCTAGAACTGCACAGAACTGACCCACCATGGGAGCTATGCTAAGATCAAGATTATTGACGGAAATTACCAACTGGCAGTGGTAGCTCTGTGGCCTCCACTTTGGCCACTTCTGAACTATCCAGAAACGGGAAAAGGGGAGTCTGGAGCTGCAGCCCAAGGATCTGAAAGCCTCATCAAGAGGTTCTAGTGACTCATTATCCCTTGAAGCTAGAGATGGACCTGGAGTGCTAGCAAAGAAACCTCATGTATTCCTCATGGCTTTGCCAGATAGCAAAAACCAGAAAGAAGGCATGTAAATATGGCCTTGCCTTATTTCTACATCCCAAATCTTGAACAAATATATCCAGGAGGCAGATCCCATCACATCCAGCTCCCTAGCAGAACAGGAGTTTGAAAAATGTTGCTTTCACTTTCCAGCCTCTCCAATCAGAAGAAGGAAGAAAGGGCAGTGGTTGAATCAGTCATCTCGTCTCCACGGTAGGAGAACAAAAGAACTTTTGATATAAAGGGTGTTTCTGTAAAGCGGAACAAAGTCATTTGTCTGATTGTTGTGGGGAATACAAATAGGAGTCTGTCAGCAGGCATGCAAACTTAGGATTTGATTCTAAACCACTGAAGGATAAATAATATGACCCGATCTTTTCTGAAAGCTCAATTTGGCTGCAGGGCATAAGATGGATCAGGGTCGACCAGTAGTGGAAGCCAAGTACACTTGTGTTACTCACTGCAAATAGAACCACAGTTTTGTTTATACCTTCCAATAATATTTCATATAGTTTGGTTTGATACTGTTATTTTTATTTTTTTTTTAATTTTTATTTTTGGCAACATGTAGGATCTTAGTTCCCTGGCCAATATGGAACTCATGCCTTCTTCATTGGAAGCACAGAGTCTTAACCACTAATCTGCCAGGGAAACTACTGATAACTGTCATCTTAAAATTACACTCTAAGTTTTAAAAGATTATTTTCTTCATTACCATTCATTTCTTTTGTTAACATTTTTTACTATAAAAACTTTCAAACATACAGAGAAGTTGAAAGACTAGTATAATGAACACCATGTACCTAGCAATTAGTTTCGACACCCATAAACATTTTGTTATGTTGTTCTTTTGTGTTCTCTATCTCCCTCTCTCCGAATTATTTTGATAAATTATTCAAAGTAGTTTGCCAGCAAAATGTTACTTGGCCCCAAGAATTCAGCAACAATCTCCTAAAACAATGAAATTCTCTCCCATAATGAATAGGTCAATATGATAGCTAATAAAACAATCATTTGCTAATATGTCTAGTCCCTAAATCACATTATATGTCCTCAAATTGTGTTCCATTTTAATTTCTGTGCTCAAATTAATTTCTGACAAAAGTTTGCACATTACGGTTCTTGACTGATAGCTTTTCTAGTAGAGAAACTGAGCTCGACCCCCCTCTTGCTTCTTTTCATCTTATTGACTGAACTATTGTTTTATCAAATTGTACATTCTGAATTTGACGATTGTTTCTTTTAACTTGTTCTCCGTCTCCTGTATTTCCATTAGACTGGAATTTATATCTATAAGTTGATTAGATTCAGATGAAATGTTTCTGAGGTAACTTCAAAGTTGAGGTTTAAATTTTATGCTTCCCTTCACCAAGCACACAACGCCAGTTTGTTCCATTATTAGTGATGCTAATTTGGTTGCTTGGCTAAGACGATGACATACATCTCTCCTATTTACCTTCAGCAATGTGAACAATCTGTAGGGTAATACTATGACATCATGCCAATATTCCCAGTATAATTTACATGGTAGTTTTATATCCACTGAAGATCTTACATGAATCTATTGTTACTTTTGTGGTTGAAAATACCTTATTCTTTGGACTGTAGCCTGCTAGGCTTTTCTGTCCAGTGAATTCTCCAGGCAAGAACACTGGAGTGGGTTGCCATGCCCTCTTCCAGGGGCTCTTCCTGACCAAGGTATCAAACCTGGGTCTCCTGCATTGCAGGCAAATTCTATGCCGTCCGAGTGACCAGGGAAGTATCTCCTCTTTCAATATTATTGCTGGAATTCTGCTGTAAAAAGCTTTCTCCCAGTATCTGGCTTGCTGTATAGTTCTTCCCCCAAAGTCACTGCTTTTCAGAGGAAGGATTTGATATAATCAGCACTGCCAATGATGACAAATGTCTCCTTTTTCCTTTTTGAGCAGTGGTATGGACTTTTATTTACTCAGTGTGTCACAAGCGCTTTTTGTGGAGCCCACAGTGTCCTAAAATTTGGCACATGCCAGTCCATTTGTGAGCAGTTCTTGCTTTCTGTAACAAGGTGTCCCAGGCTCATCTTGCTCTTTCTTTACCTCAGGCTTGGAATTAGATATTTCTCCAAGAAGCCACAGTTACGTCTGGGGGTGGGGTGGGGTGGGGGCAAAAATGGTACATACAAACCAAGATCTGCAATATATAAGGTATTGATTATAACTAAATGCACTGCTTCTAATACCTTCCAGGGAAGAAGAGCTGGGAAATGCATTTCTAAAGATGTGTGAGTCCATATTGATGTTTTCAATTAAAATGTAATATTACTGAGTTTTTACTCAGCCTCTCGGATTTTAGTTTTAATCTCTTATCTTCACACTATCTAGGATGTGCACCATCAAAGCCCCTGCCCCCGTGCTCTTTCTGTTCTGCAAAGTCTCTGCCATTTGATCATGTTTTTTCCTCTTTAGTGATGACATTCTCTTCTTGCAAAAAGTTGCTTATTCTTGACATTTAAATAATAGCATGGCTGACCAGGTGGGCAAATGTTTTAAACCTCTTTTTTGTTCCATTGATTCAAAACTTTAATTCACTAAGAAGAATTCATTCGTCAATTAGGAAAGAATTTGATGAGGTTTGTAGAGGCTGATAGCTAGACAGATTGAAGTGTGGACCATCTCTCTTTTTTCATATCTCAAACATCACTTTTTTAGAGTGTTAAAACAATCTACAAAATTTCTTTAATGGCAAATATTATCTTTTCCTATCATGTTTTGAGGAATTTCTTCTTCAAGGGAATGGCTTCTCTGATAGGCATGCATGTAACATTCAATTTGAAGAACACTTTTAATTGACACTATCCAAAAGAGGAAGTATTAAAAATGAAAAAAAAAGAACTTTATAGATGAGAATTTTAAACCCACTTAGCACGGAGGCTCTAACCAAGGGACATTTGTAGACTGTTAACTCATACACTCAGTTAACATTTGAATTAAGGGAAACATTTGTTTGTAGGTGGGGAAATTTTTATTAGCAATACTTCACTGGCATTAAAAAAATCCTTGAACATGAGTTTATAAGTGTCAGTTATTTTATGTTTTGTAACTTTATTCCATATCACTTTTACTACCACTCTCGTAAATGATTCCAGAGAAGTATAAAGACCAATGTAAGGTCTGTCCAAAACTTTATTTTTTCACTTCTTTTAATGTAAGGAAATCAATCTATAGGGACTTCCCAGGCAGTCCAAGGGTTAAGACTCCCAGCTTCCACACAGGGGTGTGGGCTCCATTCCTGGTTAGGGAACTAAGATCCCTCAGGCCAGAAGGCATAGCCCCAGAAAATGAATCTGAAAGACTGTCATTTTAGAAAAATTTACTAGTGGGCATGTATTAATACACTGTGGTGGGAGTTAAAGGGGCAGGGGCTCCCTGAGATAGGTAGGGATGCACTGCCTGTATCCTGCCTCCAGAGGCAGGAGAATTCCACAAAGATTCCTAGTGCATTCAAGTCTCTTGAATCCAGAACTGTTTTGTGAGACAGAGATGGAAAATCCCCTTCTGATCTCAGGAATGGAAGATTCAGTGGGCATCCTTCATCCCCATCTTAGGGTTGAAGTCTGGCCGGGTGATGGACTGCAGTCTCCCTCACTCTGCTCCATACAAACTTTGCCCCATAGTCCAGCAGGACTAGTGGACTAAATCTTTTTCCACATTAAAGAAATTTTCAGAGTAGATGCCCACTTATGGTTGACCACAGTCCTCCCAAAGTAGATCCTTGGAAAGTTTTCAGACATGGAATAAATCTGTATGATTCATAAACAGAAGGGAATTTTAGGAATTAACAAGTTCTTGGGAGCATCTTTTGAAAACCAGTCAGCTGGGTAGCTCCGGGCATACAAAGATGAAAATGCCCATTCCTGCCCATTGGATGAGTCAAATTTGGCAAGGCTGTGGAGCAAAAGGAATTCCCATAGACTGGTGAGTGGGAATGGAAATTGTTACCACCTCTTTGGGAAACAGTTTGGCAATTTTTTACAAAGCACAGACATAAGCACATGCTGTGACTCAGCAATGCTGCCCCATTCATACCCTGGAGGCATGTGTGCACACGTATGCCTAGAGTCTTGCCCAAGAATATTCTCAGCAGCACTGATAATAGTAGCTCCAAACTGGTTCATCAACTTTAGAGTGGATAAGTAAACTGTGGAATATCGTGTGCAGTGGAGATCTAAATGCAACAGTAGCCTAGAATTTTCTTTTAAAATTTCATGTTGTATTGGAGTAAAGGTGGTTTACAATGTTGTGTGAATTTCAGGTGTACAGCAAAATGACTCAGTTATACATACACATATATCTATTCTTTTTCAGATTCTTTTCCCATTTAGGTTATTATAGAATATTGGGTAAAGTTCCCTGTAGGGAACAGTAGGTCCTTATTGATTACCTATTTTAAATATGGTAGTCTGTATCTGTTAATCCCAAACTTTCTAGTTTATCACCCTCCCCACCTTTTCCTTTTGGAAGCTGTAAATTTGTTTTCTAACTGTGTCTGTTTCTGCTTTGTAAATAAGCTCACTCGTATTATTATTTTTTTTTTAAGATTCCACATGAAACTGCATCATATGATATTTGTCTTAGTCTAACTTACTTCACTTGATATGATAATCAAGGTCCGTCCATGTTGCTGCAAATGGCATTGTTTCATTCTTTTTTATGGAATAACCTGGACCCAAACATAGCACTGAATGAAATAAAAAGCACAAGAGAGAGCAATATATAAGATCTATCTACAGATGATCCCATTTTTATAAAACTCAAAAACAGGAAAATAATTAAACTTCATTGTATAAGAAAGCATACAAAAGTAGTAAAACTAAAAAAAAAAAAAAAAAAAAAAAAGAGAAGGTAATTAGCACACAGGCAAAGAGAATAAGGAGAATGTGACCAAAACAGGATACTGTGGGGTTTTGGGTAATGCTAACCTGGGTGGAGGTTCTATGAATTTTTCTTTTTAAATTTTTGGCCGCACCCAAAGCATGTGGGACCCTAGTTCCCCAACCAGGGATCAAACTCATGCCCCCTGCATGGGAAAGCAAAGTCTTATCCCCTGGGCCACCAGGGAAGCGCCTGAATTATTAAAAATAATTGTTCAGGACACTGTATGTTTGTTTTGTGCATCCCTTTCGTATGTTGTTATATGTGACTTTTTAAAGGTTAAATTCATATTTGATTACTGAAATTCAAGTTATGACCAACCTAGACAGCATATTAAAAAGCAGAGACATTACTTTGTCAACAAAGGTCCATCTAGTCAAACCTATGGTTTTTCCAGTGATCATGTATGGATGTGAGAGTTGGACCATAAAGAAAGCTGAGCGCTGAAGAACTGATGCTTTTGAACTGTGGTGTTGGAGAAGACTCTTGAGAATTCCTTAGATGGAAAGGAGATCCAACCAGTCCATCTTATAGGAAATCAGTCCTGACTGTTTATTGGAAGGACTGATGCTGAAGCTGAAACTCGGATACTCTGGGCACCTGATGTGATGAACTGACTCATTTGAAAAGACCCTGATGCTGGGAAAGATTGAAGGCAGGAGGAGAAGGGGATGACAGAGGATGAGATGGTTGGATGGCATCACCAACTCGATGGACATGAGTTTGAGTAAGCTCCAGGAGTTGGTGATCGACAGGGAAGCCTGGCGTGCTGCAGTCCATGGGGTCGCAAAGAGTTGGACACAACTGAGCAACTGAACTAAACTGAACCAAAATTCAAATGGCTGAATTTTGATTGATCAGGAGGTAAACCCATGAAGTGATAGAAGCATAGAAGACATGTGACTGACTGGTCTAGGAAGGTCAGATGGAAGGTGACAGAAACATCTTCAATAAATGGTGGAGGTTAAGCATAAAAAGCAGGAAAGCGTTTTAGGCTGAGGTAAGACTGGCTCAGGAGAGTGAGCATGTGGTCTTGGTGGCCAGATGCCAGGTTTCCACGTGAAGCTGTGAGGAATGGGCTGGTGAGGCAGGTCTCAGAGGCCAGAAGTCTTGTTCATGTCTAGATTTACTGGAGGTTTTTTTTTTGTTTGTTTTTCCCCCAAACTTTAAACTTTGTATTTTGTACTGGGGTATAGCCAAATAACGATGTTGTGGTAGTTTCAGATGAACAGTGAAGGACCTCAGCCATACATTTACATGTATCTATTCTCCCCCAAACTCCCCTCCCATCCAGGCTGCCATACACATTGAGCAGAGTTCTACGTGCTGTGCAATGGGTCTCTGTTGGCTGTCCATTGTAAATATAGCAGTGTGTACATGTCCTTCCCAAACTCCCTAACTATTCCTTCTCCCCGGGGCAACCACAAGTTCGTTTTCTAAGTCTGTGAATTTCTTTCTGTTTTGTAAGTAAGTTCATTTGTATCATTTCTTTCTAGATTCCACATATAAGGGGTGTCATAGGGTGTTTCTCCTTCTCTGCCTGACTTACTTCACTCAGCATGACATTCTCTAGGTCCGTCCATGTTGCTGCAAATGGCATTATTTCATTCTTTTTAATGGCTGAGTAACATTCCACTGTATATAGGTACCACATCTTCCTTATCCATTCCTCTGTTGACGGACATCTCGGTGGCCTCCAAGTCTTGGCCACTGCAAACAGGGCTGCAATGGACACCTGGGTGCGTGTATCCTTTTGGAACATGTTTTTCTCTGGATATACGCCTAGGAGCAGGACTGCAGGGAAAGCTCCACTTCTAGTCTTTTAAGGAACCTCCATACTGTTCTCCATAGTGGCCGCACCAATCCACATTTTCACCAACAGGAGGCCCCCCACCCTCCCTGCACACCTTCTCCAGCAGTTGTTGTTTGTGAATTTTTTTGATGATAGCTGTTCTGACCAATATGAGGCAACATCTCACCTATATTTCCCAATAACCAGTGATACTGAACATCTTCTCATGTGTCTACTGGCCATCTGTGTGCTCTCATTGGAGAAATGTCTATTCAAGTCTTCTGCCCATTTTTTGAGTGGGTTGTTTGTTTTGATGCTGGTGTTTTAAAATGAGGACATTTTTGCTAGGAAGCAAAAATAGGAAGACCCTTAAGAAAAGCGGAGAAAACTAAGGAAAACTTAGAAAACTGAAGCATAGACAGAAAGGAGAAGAGAGTATAGGGGATGAGTTAGGAGGGAGATAGAGAGGAAAGATATTAAAGACATGAAATCTAAAAACATAGGCAAGAGCGAGAGTGAAAAAAGGGAAGAAGGAGACAGAGCAGATCTAAGACATTGAATTGTGAAGACCATTTCCCTCTCAGGTGAAGGAAGGGAAAAATAAACGAAAGAAATTAGGAAAAAAATTTTAATTTTTCAATGCCATTCTCCCAAATCATCCCACCCTCTCCCTCTCCCACAGAGTCCAAAAGACTATTCTATACATGCATTGAAACATGTATAATATCATATAAGAAACAAATCGCCAGTCCAGGTTTGATGCAGGATACTGGATGCTTGGGGCTGGTGCACTGAGATGACCCAGAGGGATGGGATGGGGAGGGAGGAGGGAGGGGGGTTCAGGATGGGGAACACGTGTACACCTGTGGTGGATTCATGTTGATGTATGGCAAAACCAATACAATATTATAAAGTAAAAAAAAATTTAATTTTTGTTTATTAAAGTTTTATATTGGCATATAGCTAATTAACAATGTTGTGATAGTTTCAGAAGCACAGCAGAGCGACTCAACTATACATGTACATGTATCCATTCTCCCCCAAACTCCACCACCCAAGCTGCCACATACCCTTGAGTTGAGTTCCCTGTGCTATACAGGAGGTCCTTGCTGGTTGTGGTGTGTACATGTCCATCCCCAACTCCCTCAAACAGAGTTTTAACAGAAGAAAAGAGAGAAATTGATCAGAAATGTCTAATGGGAATGTGAAAGGTAAAAGTTTGCAAGGCAAAAATAAAATGAGGCTTATTTTTAGAAGAACAAACATTTATAGAAAACCAAGGAGGCTCAAATTTCAAAGATCGACAAAACCAAGTAGTGGAAAAACCTTTACAAAAGAAACCAGAATGGCATAAGAGAAAAACCCTAATACTTTAATCATTTAAATGATAAGGGGAATAACAAGGTGAAAGGAGCAGAAAAAAAAAAAATTTGTGTTATGAGGCAGGTGAAGTTATAGATGAAGAAAAAGGGCAAAAACTGTTCAGTTGTCTAAATTTCAGGACTCTTTGCATCTTACTCTACTAAAAGTAAAAGAATAATGGAGGGAAAGTTGAAAAACACCACAAAGCCATCCATTTTGAGTCACTCCAACTCATTAAAACAGGGGAAAACCAACCATTGCAGGAAGGAATGGGAACCTGGTGAAAGTTGGGAGGAGGATGGGAAAATAAAAGTAGAGAGATGTCAAAATCATGAGTTTACTTTTCCTTGGGGGTGTGACACTCCCTCAACTGGAAAGTCAAGTTCCACTCAAGCTAAGGGAGCAGCTAGGAACTGACTTCATGAAAGCCTTCCTCCCCTCTGGGGTAATTTGTGCCTTTCATGATTTAACTCAGACTACCACATCATGACCTAGTTGAAAACTGGGTCAGACCATTTTTTCCTTCAACGGAAGCTTAAAAACCACCCTTCTTTAAACAAATTCATATTTTGAACTGTATTCTATGTTCAGTTTCTTTTCATCTTTTTGGAGATGTTAACAAAAGTTGCTTGAGCCAGTTGAAGACCTGGTCTCTAAATGTATAAAGATCTGAAAAGAAATCTGGGATTTTACAAGATAGTAGGACACTTACTCACAGCCCCTCCTTGGATAGCCCTGGGTATTAATTTATGTTACACTTAGCTCATCTTTTGGCCCCAAATTTTCTGAGCAATTACAGAGGTCTATTAATTCCATTTTGGCTCAGAGATTTATATGAGGTGCTGAAGGAAGACAGTGTGGAAGAAGTTGAAAAGTGCAGAGTGAGTCATAAATGAAGCTGCAGAAATAGGTTAGGGACAGGGATTCCTAGGCAACATAACTATGTTTGAGAGGATTATAAAAAGAGTAGTACTATGCACAGATTAGCATTTGGGTGCAGATCAGAAAGGAGCTAGAGTGGCTGCAAAGTGATGTGGAAGAAATTTTCCTGAAGGTAGAGCTAGTAATATGCTGTTCACCAGTGAGCAGACTTTCATCCTGGCCTGGACCATAAATGCCCCTTTGAGAATGCTTGTCTATGCTCTTTTCCCTATCTGGCTGGTTGGAATGGATATGATCCCCAAGAAGTTTGCCAGATAAGATAGAGGATACCAGTTAATTTTGAATTTCAGATAAGCAACATACTTCTTTAGTATTATTATGTCTTATGCAAAATTTGAAGCATATTGATACTAAAAGTATTATGTGCCATTTATCTGATATTCAAAATTACCTAGAGAATTCCATTGACTGTATAGCCTATGGGGTTGCAAAGTCAGACGAGACTGAGCAACTTTCACTTTCTTTCATAGGCTAAATCTGACAATTGGGTCATCAAGGAAGTCTAGGAAGCCAAAAGTAGTAGAAGATATAGTTAAAAGATGAATTTCCATTTGCATGGAATACCTTTTTCCATCCCCTGACTTTCAGTCCGTATGTGTCTCTAGGTCTGAAGTGGGTCTTCTGTAGACAGTATATAAATGGGTCTTGGTTTGTACCCATTCAGACAGTCAGTGTCTTTGGGATGGAGTATTTAATCCATTTACATTAAAGGTAATTATCAACATATACATATTCCTACTACCATTTTCTTAACTGTTCTGGGTTTGTTTTTGTAGGTCTTTTTCTTCTCATTTGTTTTCCTTCTAGAGAAGTTCCTTGATTAAAATAGTATGTTTTGTTTATATTATGTGACTTTTACCATACCAAAAAATGCTTTTAAAAGTTTAAAAAATAAATATAGAGTTCCAGGGGGAAAAGCTGGAAAGAGTCTGGTTCTCTGAATCAAAGGCTGCATGATGACTACACAGGAGGACTGCCTAGATTTTCGGACTTCCGACCTCCAGAACCATAAGAGAGAAAAAATCATGTTTTAAGCCAGGAAGGTCGTGGTAAATTGTTACAATGACCATAGGGAGAAAACACATGATCTAATACTCTGGAATTACTGAACCTCTTTTCATCTCTTTTCTTTCTTTTTCTCTTTCTTTGTGTATTCCAGATACACAAAGAATGTCAGAGCTGAAAAGGACATTGGAGGGCATAAAAAACAATTTGCTTGTTTTCAGAGGAAGAAACTGAGGACAAAATCATCATTTAATTCACTTGCAGAGTAACTCACAGCAGTTTTCCCCCTCCATGCTACCTATGCAGTCTCTTCTATTTCACTTCATTTTTCTCCCCCTCGTCTAATTATCTCCTCTTCCCAATTTCTTCTAGTCTTTCTTTCCTTTTCTCCTTCAGTTATCCAAGCTCCATCCATCCATCCAACACTTTTTTCCCTGCTTTGTTCATTATTTCAGAGAAGCATATTTTCAAATTCATGAATCCCTGCTTCCTCCCAGTAGTCATTTTGATGTGTTACTAATTATAGATCCATTTGAGCAAAGAAACTTCTTTTTAAAAAATGCAGTATCTTAAGGGGTGGATGGGATGAATTGTGAGATTGGGGTTGGCATATATACACTATTGATACTGTATATAAAAATTGACAACTAATGTGAGTCTACTGTAAAGCACAGGGAACTCTGCTCAATACTCTGTGGTGACATAAATAGGAAGGAAATCCAAAAAAGAGAGAATATATGTAAACATGTAGCTTATCCCCTTTGCTATACAGCAGAAAGTAATACACTGTAAAGCAACTATACTCAAATAAAAATTTATTAAGAATGTATATCTTTGCCCAGTTTTCATATGCAAGAACCATCTGTGGCACTTTTTAAGATGCAATTATTTGGGGGAAACTCGTGTGTGTATGCATATATTCATATATTGCTTAATATGTGTGTAATATACTTTGTCTATTTGCATACTGTTTAAATATAGAGAGTCCATGACTTAACAATGGCTTGACTTAAGGTTTTTTTGACTTTATGATGGTGTGATATACACTTATTAGAGACTGTACTTCAAAGTGAATTTTGATTTTTTCCTGGGCTAGTGAAATGTGTGTGGTACAACCCTCTCTTATGATGTTTGGCAGAAGCAGTGACCTCAGCTCCCCATCAACCATACAGTCATGAGGGGAAACAACCAACAGATGTACAGCCTCTCTGGATCCAGACTACCGGTCTGCTTTTCCCTGTCAGTGTGGGTTCCATAAACTACACGAGATAGTCAATACTTTTTTATAAAATGGACTTTGTGCTGGACAGTTTTGCCCAGTTGTAGGCTATTGTCCGGAGAAGGCAATGGCAACTCACTCCAGTACTCTTGCCTGGAAAATCCCATGGGTGGAGGAGCCTGGTAGGCTGGGGTCCATGGGGTCATGAAGAGTCGGACACGACTGAGCGATTTCACTTTCACTTTTCACTTTCATGCATTGGAGAAGGAAATGGCAACCCACTCCAGTGTTCTTGCCTGGAGAATCCCAGGGACGGGGGAACCTGGTGGGCTGCCATCCATGGGGTCGCACAGAGTCAGACACGACTGAAGTGACTTAGCAGCAGCAGCAGCAGGCTATTGTCAGTGTTTTGAGCTTGTTTAAGATAGGCAAGGCTAAGCTGTGATGTTCAGTAGGCTAGGTGTATTAATAAAAGCATTTGGACTTCTGTTATTTTAACTTACCATAGGTTTATTGGGACATAACTCCCTCATAAGTTGAGGACAATTTGTACTTTGAAAAGCATTTTCAATAGGCTGCCTTTTTTCCAGACTTTGGAGTTTCAGGGATCAGTTTTAAAAAATTTTTATTGGAGTATAACTGATTTGTTATGTGTTAGTTTCAGATGGACAGCAAAGTGAATCAGTTATACATGTACATATGCTCAGTCGCTCATTCATGTCCGACTTTTTGCGGCCCCGTGGACTGTAGCCTGTCAGGCTCCTCTGTCCATGAGATTTCCCAGGGAAGAATACTGGGGTGGGTCGCCATTTCCTTCTCCAGGGGATCTTCCCAACCCAGGGATCAAAGGTGCATCTCCTGCATTGGCAGGTGGGTTCTTTACCACTAGTGCCACTTGGGAAGCCCATACTTATACAGATACCGACTTTTATTTTTAAGATTCTTTCCCATATAGGTCTTTACAGAGTACTGAACATAGTTCCCTGTGGTCCACAGTAGTTGCTTATTAGCTATCTATTTACATGTAGCCACATATATATGTCAACCCCAATCTTCTGATTTACCCCTCACATAGATCAGTTTTAAAAAAGAAGTGAGGCATTCACAATGAAGGGAGGTTGATGAACAGAGTTACCAATCCTTTATTTTTCAAGGCAAAGTCATCAAAAACAAATAGATGAACAAATACACCATGAATTTATTAAAGGAAGGATGCTTCCACACCATAAGTATGGGAAGAACAATTTCAGAATACTGGGAAATCCATCTTAAGAAGCATAGGAAGTAAAGTTCTGTTGATACCTAAAATTTTAAAAAAATAATATATTAAATAATTTGGATAGATAAAAATAAATAGCAACATGACAGTTTTTCTTACTTTATTTGAGTGCACTTTGTTTTATACAAGCTTGTCAATTTGCACATCTATTTTTGGGGTGGTGTGACATGAAGTGACAATATCCTACTTCTTCCTGGATTTAATCTTTATCAGTTATTGTTGAAAATCTGTTCTCACATGCATATATTGATGGAAATAGATGCAACTTTCTTAAGGCTATTTTACTCAATCTAAAGTATTCAGGAAAATTATAAAGAAGGGACTTCATGGCTCCAGTCATTTCTCCTGTCTTTCTTATTCTCAGTGACAGAAGCTGCTTTAGTTGGTGATTTTTCTGATCGAGAAGGAAAGAGCCAGAGGTTGCAGAGCTCCTTGCCTTCCTGGCAGCACTTCCCCCAGGGCTGGTTCCCCTTGAGGGGAGCTGAGCTTGAGCACCTGGGACCAGATGAGAGGAGTCTGGACTGGGGAACACATTGTTCCTGACAGGTACTATATCTCAGACTACTTTTAGGGGAGCAAACTTTTCATCATCACCTTTGGAACAGTGATGAAAATTTGCTGGCCAATGGTTTCCCAAAGGACATTGGAATCACCCACATAGCTTTAGAAATATAGAGGTACTTGGTCTCACTTCAGAACTGTGGGATCAGAGTCCCGTGGAGATCAAGGAGATCCAACAAGTCCATCCTAAATGAAGTCATCCCTAAATATTCACTGATTTTGAAGGACTGATGCTGAAGCTGAAGCGCCAATACTTTGGCCACCTGATGCCAAGAGTCGACTTATTGGAAAAGGCCCTGATGCTGGGAAAGATTGAGGGCAGGAAGAGAATGGGATGACAGAGGATGAGATGGTTGGATGGCATTGACTCGATGGGCATGAATTTGAGCAAACTCCAGGGGATAGTGAAGGACAAGGGAGCCTGGTGTGCTGCAGTCCATGGGTAGTAAAGAATCAGACACTGCTTAGTGACTGAACAACAATAACAATAGGCATGTATCCACACAAGTGATCTTAAGGCAGAGTCATCAGGAAGAAAGGACTGGACAGTGGGGTTTCAAGGTGGTCTGAAAGGACACTTACAGCCAGCTTCCACTGGGCTCTCTTGTAGAAGATGGATTTGATTTGCTGGGTCCAGTCTCAAAGGCTGAACTGGTAGTGGATGCCAGCTGAGAATTTATCCTATTAGAAGAAAGTTCTCCCTAACTGCCCTGAGAAACGTTTATTATTAGAAAGAACCAAGATAGGCTGAACAATGGCCAGGGTTGGGGTGGGGAAGGGGTTAGTACCTGTCAATATCTTTGCAATTGACTTTCTGTGATTCTGTGATGATTCCCATCCTCATTCAGTCATTGAACAGGGCTTATTGTCCTTGTACTAGGCACAAGGAATACAGTGGTAAACAAAGACTTGGCAAGCAGAGAGGAAAGAAAAACAAACAGCTTCATTCCTATACTTATGATCACTTGCTCTAAAAACCTGAATTGGAATTCAGATTATTTAGCAGTGTGTTTATATCTTATTTTAGACTTACCATTTATTATATTTTATATTTTAGACATTATCTCTCTTGGTTTGTTCATATGCCCTATATTTTCCTCTGCTTTGTCTATTTTTAATGCCTCTTTTCCTCCCCCATAACCATCTGTCTTTTTCTCTCTTTTATCCCTTATTTTCTCCTTTACTTCTTCCTGTCCTCATTAATAAATAGGTGGAATTAATACATTTATTAAATAATATCTAAGTACTATACACATAGAGGTATATACCTAAATGTCAATTCATCCTTTTACCATTCCTGGCTATGTCAGAAGCATCAAATGAATATAGTCTGGGGAAAAAAAAAAAGTTGACATGCAACTCTCTTTAGGCTCCTGAAATACTTTAATAAAAGAGAAAATAAATTTCTTCTCTCCTCCAAACCAGTTCGCAAAGGTGAACTTCCGCCCCTCACCTTGGGTCTGGAAAGTACTGAACAGTTTATAACAGAAAATGCATCACATATTGCATATCTTGTTACTTGATAGTGAATAGCTTTCTTGTTCTGCTCTGGATTATCAGAGACCAGATATTGACAGAACAATAGCCTCAGCAAGACAGGCAGCTCTGAGAGGTAACTTCACTTTGTTGTTTCAAAAGTGGTGGTTTCCACTGTGAAGAAACACAGGTAGAATTTTTATTCTTTTCACCTCTGCAGGTTCAAGCCATGGGTGAATTCTGAGAACAAGCAATTCAAACAGTTCTGCTTTAGCATGAAAGTCAAGAGCATGTAACAACATATTTTAGGAACTTTAACTTGGAAAGTACTAAAATAAAAAAAAAAAACGCTCTGAGCAATTGCTAAGTATTAAATGGCACTTCCTGTTCCATGAGAGAACTAAGTTCTACCATCTGAAAACTATGTAACTACGAGTGATGTGGTCCAATGTTTTAATGCGATATTGGCCCTACATCCTAGTGGGGACTTTTGTCCAGATAAGCTTCTACTTCTAAAAAGAAATCAGATCTTAGCTGGAGAGATATTTCCCCTGGTTTTATGCCCAGTTAGATAATATCATAATTGCTTTTCCTTCCTGCAGTATTGCACATTTTTCACTCGTATCTGGGGAAAAGATATGACCAGTTGCCAAACTAGTAAACAGATCTGTCAATTGTTAGGAGATGAGGAACCAACCTTTAGTGATGTGTGCCAGGTACTATACTAGGTGATTTACACGCACGATCTCTCATTTCTCACGGTAATTTTCCCAGAGAGAGATTATCATTATACCCATGGGATGTTGAGAAGGTCAGGAGATTGCTCACATTCTCATAGCATTTGGTAGCAGAGAAGGGATTCAAACTCCCATCTTTCTGACTCTAACTTCTCTGAACTTTCTATTGTAGCTGAGAACATAGGCCAGACCTGGGTTTAAGCACTTCTTCCCCCATTTTTTTTTTTTTTAAACAGAGGGCTCAAGTGGCAAGGTCACGTGGGAAACCTGAGCTAGAAGGATGTCTGGGAAGTGTAGTCATGGGTGTCTCAGCCCTCAGCTTGCAACAAAGCCTGATACAATCAACACAAGGGGCTTGGAAAGCACTTGCTGCAATCAATACCCAGTTCTTGCCAGCGACACCTTTGACTACTGGACACCCAAGAATTTCCTTCTTCCCTCAGAAACTCTTGGATCATAACAACAGCAACAAAAAAAGCACCCATTATTGCAATGAAAGCTTTGCTTATGCCAATAAAAATACAATTTCCCAACCAAAACAGAGACCCCAAATGTCTTCAGTTGCAGCACTCCCCTCTGGGCATCCACATTTCCCCATTTAGTTTAATCATAGTCTTGATTGTTATATTGTAACATGTGGAGAAAATTAAGCCCTATGTAAAGTAGGAGAGAAAAAGGAGATAAAAAGTAAAAATACAACTTAAAATGGAGAGAAGGAATATGTTAAGTACAACAGTGTTCATTTCTGCACCACTTTTTTTGGGTTTATTTCTTGTATCTTTGTTACTCCACCACCCATTCCGTGTTGGCTTTGTCTTCAGCCAGCCCATCATCAGGTTAGGCTTCTTTGTTCAGAGTATAACCCAAACCTTCACTCCTAAAGGGTTTGAATCTTAGGAAGGTCCTTGTTACATTGGTTCTCACAGTCTTCCATTGATTTTTATCACTTGACAGGGCATGAAATGGGGTCCCCACAGAATTTCTTGGTTTGAGGAATATTTTTCCATTGTTTTCATAATTTAACGGGAATTTTGTTTCCCCTTGATAACCAACCTACTCTCCCCAGTGAATGTGGCTACCCTCTTTTCTTACTAGTTTATCTAGGGACACAGGGGCCTGAAATGGCTGAAGGGCAGCTCTTAGTTCTGGGAATATGGTTGTGTCTAATTTAATAATTTTGTTCCCAGAACTCAGACTTCTAAGCTAGCAAAACCACACACTTGAAAAGTGTGATAATCAGACTTTTGCAGGTGAATTATTAGGTGGAATATTGAGAGATGCTGCTCTAACGTCCCATCCTTTGTATGCCAGAACAGTGGATTCTGTGGGAAAGTCAGCACCCTTTATGGTTGCCGGTTCAGGACAGACAAGGAAATCAGGAACAAATCCCTCAAGCTAACCAAGTATTGCTTTCCCCCTGACCTGGAACTAAGTTCTCTGTCGGCCAGTTGCTTCCAGGTGGTGAGGCTGGTATAAGAGCAGGGAGTCCTCTGGCCATTTTAATTCTTGAGCAGGTACTTGGTGCTGTGCTCAGTAGCAACATTGTTTGAAGATCACTACGATGCATGATTTAGTCTGTTCATGCTGCTGTAACAAAATACCACTGACTGGGCAGCTTATAATCAACAGAAATTTATGTCTTACAGAGCTGGAGCCTGGAAGTCTGAGACTAGGCACCAGCATGGTTGAATGAGGGCCCTCTTCCAGCTTATAGCTATGTCCTCATGTTGGAGAAAGTGTGAAGGCAGGAGAAGGGGATGACAGAGGATAAGATGGTTAAATGGCCTCACCAACTCAATGCACATGAGTTTGAGCAAACTTCAAGAGACAGTGAAGGACAAGGAAGTCTGGCGTGCTGCAGTCCATGTGGTCACAAAGAGCTGGACCCAACTGAGCATCTGAACAACAACAACACATGGAAAAGGGGGCCTGGGAGCTCTCTATTTTTTATTTTTATATAGTTTTTAAATTTTTATTGGAGGATAATTGCTTTACAATGCTTTGTTAGTTTCTGCTGTATGACAATGTGAAACAGCTATACATGGACCTCCTTCCTCTTGAGCCTTCCTCCCACCCCCATCCCACCCCTCTCTGACTTCTTCGTAAAGAGAATTAATCTCATTCATAAGGGCTCACTCTCATGACCTAATCACCTCCCAAAGTTCCCACTGTGTAATATCACACCTGGCATTAAGATTTCAACAAATGCATTTTGAAGGGGACACACATAGTCAAACTACGGAAATGCATGAGGCAGGTTGTCCAGCAGGAGGGAGCATGGTTGGGCAGAAAGGGAAATTCTTATCCAGCATCAGCGTTTTTTTCCACTGAGGGCAACTTTCTGTCCTGTCCATCCTACCAGTAAGGAAAAACAGAACTGAGTGAGCTGAGCTGTCAGCTCTGCCAGAGTGGCCAGGTAAGAGTTTCAGGAACAAAAGTATTATCAGCTGATTAATTATGAGAAAAAAGACCACGGAAAGTTTGGGAAGTCTTT
Source organism: Bos mutus (assembly GCF_027580195.1). Lineage (NCBI taxonomy): Eukaryota > Metazoa > Chordata > Mammalia > Artiodactyla > Bovidae > Bos > Bos mutus. The sequence goes on along the minus strand of NC_091618.1, from coordinate 19,891,377 downwards.
GAAGAGGAGCTGGTTTGGGAAAATGATGCCATTACGTAAATTGAGTTGGAAATGATGGCAACGTGGAAGTGAAACACCAGAAAGAGAGAAATAGATCAGAAAGGCCGGAGGAAGCCAAAGAAGTTTTGAGAAGGAAGTGCCAGTGAGGTCAGAGAAAGAGAAGGGGGGAAAGATGTGGAAACTCACCTATGCCAGATCAGCTGAGAGTCAGATACATTTTCCCAGAATTACCCACCTATTAGTGCTGCTCTGAGATGCTGGGGAGGGGATGTAAGGCCTGAGAAAAAAGAACAACAGTGAAACAGAGCAGCACCCTACGGTCCTTTCCCCACCATGTCCTCTGTCTGCCTTTTGTCTGTGGAATTTAGCCAAAGAATAAGTTTAATCAGAGTACTGAGAACAAGCAGGAACAAAGGAAAACAGTCCAGGGAGACCAAATAGTAATTATGTAGTCATTAAGCAAAGTCAAGTACTTTTAGTTCTTCACCAAGGGCTATAGACAATCAGTTCAGTTCAGTTCAGTTGCTCAGTCCTATCCGACTCTTTGCAACCCCATGGACTGCAGCACACCAGGCTTCCCTGTGCATCACAAACTCCTGGAGCTTTCTCAAACTCATGTTCATCTAGTCAGTGATGCCATCCAACCATCTCATCCTCTGTCATCCCCTTCTCCTCCTGCTTTCAATCTTTCCCAACATCAGGGTCTTTTCCAGTGAGTCAGTTCTTCACATCAGGTGGCCAAAGTATTGGAGTTTCAGCTTCAGCATCAGTCCTTCCAATGAATATTCAGGACTGATATCATTTAGAATGGACTGGTTGGATCTCCTTGCAGTCCAAGGGACTCTCAAAAGTCTTATCCAACATCACAGTTCAAAAGCATCAATTCTTCGGTGCTCAGCTTTCTTTATAGTCCAACTCTCACATCCATATATGACTACTGGAAAAACCATAGCTTTGACTAGACAAATCTTTGTTGGCAAAGTAATGTCTCTGCTTTTTAATATGCTATCTAGGTTGGTCATAGCTTTTCTTCTGAGGAGCAAGCATCTTTTAATTTCATGTCTGCAGTCACCATCTGCAGTGACTTTGAAGCCCAAGAAAATAAAGTCATCCATTGGGACTGAATTCCATGATCTTAGGTTTTTGAATGTTGAGTTTTAAGCCAGCTTTTTCACTCTCATCTTTCACTTTCATCAAGAGGCTTTTTAGTTCTTTTTCACTTTCTGCCAGAAGAGATATGGCTCAGAATATGGACATAGACAATATTCTGAGCCATATCCTGTGAGCCATTTTACAAATACTGAAACCCCCCACCAGGTGGAAGAAGTTAACTACATGATGACCAGGCTGTAGGCATGACATAAGCTGCCACAATTCTGAGAACTGGCCTCAAGGAAATGGGAACAAACCAGCCCTGGGATTAAAGATTAACTGTACCTAAAACAATCAAGATGACTCCGGGCAGAATACTGACAACCAGTTTTAAGATGACGGTCAGAGCTGACTGTGCTGTGTCTGCAGGTAGCCTCCTCCCTCAGCCTATAAAAACTCTTGCCCACAGATTGTCAGCCTTCAGACAGACATCTGCCCTCCACCCTGGTTGCTGGTATCCAAAATGAAGCAAACTTTCCTTTCCATCAACCTGACCTCTTGGGTAGCTTTTGAGCCATGAACAGCTGAACCCCACTTTAAGTTATAATAGAAATGAGAGCAATGATAATAGCACCATAGAGTTCCAAAGTTTTTATTTTTGTATATACTCTGATGGAAAACAAAACAACATAAGAGAAGATGGATTCTCTTCCTGTTTTAAAATATTACTTTTTATCAACTATGCATTCACTTCAGTAGGCACAGGTAAAGTCAAAAATCCTGGCTGAGAGGTAGCCTAGCCCTCATGGTCTTGGAGTTTTTTAGATATGATACAGTGAGCCCTGCAGGGACCATAGGTCTTGCGTTGGCACAGACTCAGCTCAGGAAAGAAGTATTATGAGCAGTTCTTCATTTGTGGTGAATGTGTTACTACATTCTTAAAAAAGAGAGAGAGAGACAGGAGAAAATAGAAATTTAGGATTTTTTTTAAATTAAAATTTTAGACTAAAAGGCAAGAAAAAAAGTTGGTTAAGTAAAAGCACTATTTAAAAAGGCCATAAACAGGGAGAAAGAAGTTCAAACTATCTTAACATTTTAGAATCTCAGTTTCTTACCTGTAAAATGGGGATCATTTCCATCATGGAGCTTTTGTGAAGATTAAATCAAGTAATAATTTGTGCAATGCACTTAACCCAGTGCCTGGCACAAAGTGGGCACACATCAAGTGTTAACTATTATTGCTGCCATTGCTAGCATATTTACTTAACATTGCATAGCATTATCTCACATGTTTTGATTTCTTATAGCTATGCCATCTATGGGGTTTCCCAGGTGGCACAGTCATAAAAACTTCACCTGCCAATGCAGGATGGATTGCTGGGTTGGGAGTGGGAAGATCCGTGGAGAAGGAAATGGCAACCCACTCCAGTATTCTTGCCTGGAATATTCCATGGATAGAGGAGCCTGGCGGACCATGGTCCATGAGATCGCAAAGAGTCAGACACAACTGAGCACATACACATGCCACCTATATTTATCATTATTATTTTATTATACATTCAAAAATTGATCTTTCTTGTCACTCTCAAATATATTAAGTGACGATTAAGAATACAGCAGTAACTTATTAGGAGAGTTAAGTGCAATAGAAAACAAAAACAAACGTGTACTGCACCAATTTTGAATGTTCTTTCAAAACAAAAACACTTTCAAATGAAAAAGCCTCAACAAATAAATACAAAATTATAAAAAGATAAGAGAAATAATAATCTGTCTTCTGAACTTTTCTGGTAATTCCAGAGAGTGACTTTTAAAGATAGTTTTCGAGAAGGCAGAAGAAAGATGCGTTCTTGGCACACAGCTTACACTTTTTTGTTGAACCCTGGCTCTGGACTTGGAAAGGAAACAAGTGTAACTGCTCATCTATACCATATGTACACTGCTGCCCCCTGCCGCCAATGGCTTGCTTAGCAGCTAAGTAACAAGATCATTTAAAAAAAATCCCTCAAAGAGATTTTGTATGTATGTATTCCAGAGTGAGGTAATTCAGTTATAGAGACAGATAACTGTATCATGGTAAGGTTTAAAGAGAAAAAATTAGGTGCCTACAAATTGAAAGGGGTACACACTGCAATGCATATATTTACATCATTTAGGCAGAAGGAGAAGAGGGTGACAGAAGATGAGATGTTTGCATGGCATCACTGAGTCAATGGACAAAAACCTGGGCAAACTCTGGGTGATGGTGAGGGACAGGGAGACCTGGCGTGCTGCAGTCCACGGGGTCACAAAGAGTCGGACACAACTTGGGGACTGAACAGCAACAACAATCTCTACAAGAATCCCACGGGTGGGTACTATTAAATTATTGTCCGCACTGTAAGTAGAGGAAACTGAAGTTTGAAAACGTACTCAGATAGGAGGTGGCAGAACTGCCATTCAGCCTTCACCTCCTCTGACTCCTCTTTGAACCTTTTCTAAGTCAAATCTCCCTGAAGAGAATATTAAACCAACTATGTTCATCGAAAGTATGACCCTTGGCAAGTCTAACCAAACGGCTTGATGTGCTATTTCCCCCCACTTTCTTTTGCATTGAAAAGGAGCTTGCAAGCAAATGCACTTCAGCAGACTACACACCAAGTAGGGAGGTTTAGAGGAGTCAAGGCTACGAGCCTTGGGCAGCTTGTAAGTATCAGCCATCCTCTCCGCACAAATGGAGGGCTGCCCTGGCTGATGGGTTCTGCAGACAGCCTGGGCAGCCTATGAAGACCTGGCAGCAAGGATGAGTTGGGGGGGAACTGGTCTGTGCTTCTCTTGGGTCAGCCAGCTGTGTGAGTGTCTCCTTGAAGCCTGGCCCTGGAAGTCCAGGAGGAGTGAAGAGATACCTTGGTAATCCTCTAACCCATAGGTGACATCTTTTCTTAAAAAATATTTTTAATTTTATTTTTGGCCATGGTGAGTCTTCATTGTTGTACATGGGGATTTTCTAGTTGTGGTGAGCAGGGGCTACTCTCTAGTTGCAATGTGAGGGCTTCTCATTCTGGTGGCTTCTCTCGTTGCAGAGTACAGACTCTAGGTTCCCAGGCTTCTGTAGTTGCAGTGTGTGGGCTCAGTAATTGTGGTGCCTGGGTTTAGCTGCTCCATGGCATATAGGATATTCCCATACCAGAGATCGAACCCATGTCCCCTGAATTGCAAGGTGGATTCTTAACCATTGGACCACCAGGAAGCCGTGACATATTTTTATAATTTGCCCAAAGGCATGCCTTTGGCTGGTGGTGGCACTAAAAAACCCCTGATGGATGTGTTTACCTGCTTGCTCATTATTCACAAGACAAAGAGGGACCTTTTTCTCAGGCAGGCAGAGGGCATGGGCAAACTGATCTTAAACCAATCCCATCCCCTAGGCCCAGCACCACAATCAAAAGCATATTTAGGAAACAATCCTTTCATCTGGGTAAAGAAAGAAGGATGGAGAGTTTATTATGGTGAGTAGTGGAAGGGTAGGGGAGAGCATCTTTGGAGTTTGGGGATCCAAGCAGAATGAAGAAAGATACCAGCTTTCTGAGATGATATTTGGAATTCAACAAACCTCCCAAAGGAGCTTTCATGAATCAAAGGAATGGATGGAAATCAGGTAGAAATGGCCTCTCAATGTAAACTGGAGAGAGCCCCCTAGATTCTCCAGATCAATCTGGTGAATTTAGATAACTGCGTTTGCTGGACTCCCTGGTAAGGCATGGAAATTAGCAAGGAGCTAAGGGCTTTTTAGGTGGCACCATGGTAAGGAACCTGCCTGCCAATGCAGGAGACATAAGAGATATGGGTTTGATCTCTGGGTTGGGAAGATTCCCTGGAGGAGGGCATGGCAACCCACTCCAGTATTCTTGCCTGGAGAATCCCAGGGAGAGAGGAGCTTGGTGGGCTACAGTCCATAGGGTCTCAAAAGGGTCAGAAATGACTGAAGTGACTTAGCGTGCGTGCATGCGCACACGTGCACACACGCACGCGTACACACACACACGCACGCACGCACACACACACACACACACACAGAGCGCCTCCTAGGTCTCTCTCCTAGAGGAAGCAATAAGAGGTGATGTTTAGTGGAGTGTCCAGCTGGGACCGAAAGCAGGACATGGTTACATCTCGGTAATTGACTACAACAAGCTGGGAGGGAGTACTCTGACAAGCAGGGGGAGGGTTATACATGCGAGCAGGAGCCGGAAGCCAAGGATAACCAAGACTGAGAATTTTAGACCTTTCCTCCATCAATTTGTAAGAAGTGGCTATGTTGTAAGACTCCTCAGGAATTTAGAATACACTCCATTGGAGACTCCTCTGGAGGTCCAATGGTTAAGAGTTCGCCTTCCAATCCAGGGGGTACAGGTTAGAATCCCTCTTCAGGGAGCTAGGATCCCACAGGTCTCAGGGCCAAAACCCCCAAACATGAAAACCAGAAGCAATATTGCAACAAATTCAATAGAAAGGCTTTAAAAATGGCCCACATTAAAAAAATATATATATATATATATTAAAAAAACTCTGTTGGAGGAAGAAAAAAACAACAGTTCTGAGGGTAATGTGGTTTTAAACATGAAATGACCGAAGAATCAGTGGTTTCTTATGAGTTTGCTTGAGAGTGGCAGATGCAGCTTTCCAAATGCGGGCTTGAGGCAGGACTTGCCTGGAGGTAATAATTCAGAAACTGTGATGTGAAACCCATGCCTCCCACTTACTGTTGAATTGAAATAAGCCTGTGCAGAAGGTGATACAGCCTGGTAAGACTTTAGAACAGGTGAAGTGGGACGCTTATCAGGTGGAAGGAATGACAAGAATAAAGTCCCAGAGCGTGAATAACTAAGTCGTGGTATGCTGAAGCTGCATGGAATGAAAGAGAGTGATTTACAGATGAGTAACCAAGGGTTGGCATGTGACAAATGACTTTCTTAAAGGTCGCTAATGAGAAGGCCAAGGTTGGAACTTCTGTCTTCCAACTAGTGACGCACCGTGGTTCTCCTTTCCACATGCATTCTCTTATAAAAACACATGAGCAGCACAGAATCACAGAATCGTGGCATCAAAAGGGAAACTAGACCTCTCTTATCTAGCCCTGTTCTTGGCCAATTTAGCACTGCATACTGCGATAATCTTGGCATCTGGGCAAACTGCCTCAGCTAGAACACTTCCTGTGATGGGAAATTCTCAGCACCTTTTCAGGCATTACTGGACACACTGGCACAAAATTGTTTATTTTGAGCTGAACTCTGCCTCCGGGTATCTGGCTCTCTTTACCCTGCCCTGTCTCTGCACATAATCAGCTCCTTCCTCTTGCCAATGCATCCTCCAAACTCTTGAGCATCGAGAATCAATGGAAGACCTACTGTGTACCAGGCATGGAAAGTAGCATCAGGCCCACCCCAGATATCCTTGTTCATGTTCCAAACATTTTCAGGTCCTTTTATAATATCTTGTTGTTCTTTTCTGGACTATCACTAGACTTGATCAAGCATAGAACCCTCTCCATACTTCTAAATCCTCACCAGCCATTTCCTTAAAAAGACAAATCTATTTGGATCTACGGAGAAAGTAGTTATTTCTTAAGAAATGTAAGCTAGTTTTAATATTTATACTAATTGCTCAGCCGCTCAGTTGTATCCAACTCTTTGAAGTTCTATGGACTGTAAGCTGCCAGACTCCTCTGTCCATGGGATTTTCCAGGAAAGAATTCTGGAGCAGGTTGCCATTTCCTCCTTCTGGAGATCTTCCAGACCCAGGGATTGGACTCCTGTCTCCCGCATCTCCTGCATTGGCAGGTGGATACTTTACCACTGAGCCACCTGTTAGAATAATGCAAAATGTCATAAGTAGTAAAGCATACCTATTGTTAAATATCATACAAAAGACTCCAAATTGAATGTAAGTGATTGCCAGAGTCATTTTTTATCTAGACGATCAGTTTCAATAGGAACAATATGGACACATTCTTTCCCCAATTTGAAACACACAATCATAGGATAATAAATGCTTATTGTTATCATTATCATCCTTGATAGTTACAGAATGTTTCTGAATGAGCCAGACTCAGCAAGAACAACTCTGTTATTCAGAACCTGTGATCATTCCTGTCATTCCAGTGAGGAAACTGAAGCCATAGGGATTATGGACCATGCCCAAGAGCACACAGCTGGTAGATGGCGGAACGAGGCTTCCAGTCAAGCAGTGCACGCTAAGGAATCACCACTAGCTGCAAAGCTTCGTTAATCGGCCCTGCTGGTATGCCTGCACGTCTCAGTAGTAGCCCATCTGTGAACGTCAGTGTGGTCTCACCTAGAGATGTGCCCCTCTCCATAAATGCAATAATTTCAAACCCATTTGAGGTCTGAATCTTCCTATGAATGAGTCCCCTGAAGTACTTTTTTTCAGAATTAGATCCCTTTGTAATTGGAACATGCCTGGAACTCACAGATCCTCAATACACACTGATTGAATGATAAACTTAGCAGACCTCGGCCCCAGCAGTTTCCTGGTCTTAGGAAAGAGCAGATGCTTTGATAGTCTTCAGTGGGATGGAGGCTGGCTTGGGAAAAAAGTAAAAAGGGATGTGTCATCAGTGTGTCCGTACTCTGATGCAGTTCCTTGCTTGGGGGTCTGCTGGGGCGGACTGCTATTAACTGGGCTGCACAGCTGACCTCTACTATCAGGCTCTGATCTTCTGAAGGGATTGTCTTTCTCTCCAGAAGGGAACTGCACTTCTCTTTTTAACCTACCACTCTCAATGAGGACTAGTCATGTAGTTTTTCACTGATGCCATGACTCTCCAAGATAAACGCAGTCAAAAGGGAAACACCAAGCCCCACTGTAGCGGGAACCCTTCCTGCCCCATCTGTCTCTCATCAGTGCTGAATCTGGATCCCCCAGACTGTCTCCTGCCTCCCTCCCTTCATCCTTTTCCCCCTCTCCCATCTGTATAGATTGCCCTGCTCCCCGCCTTCCTTCCCAGGGGACTTCTTCTCCAGCCCTCTGTATGATGTCCACTGGTCCCTCTCAGAGTCTTGGAGCATCTGAAACCCAAGTATGCAAAGCATTCCCTCTCTTCCCATGTTGTTTCTGGGTCTTATTCACATCTTCTGAGCAACCAGTTTACTGTCCCTGACAATCAGGGAACATGGTTTGGAATACAAAACAGGCCTGATGGCAGGGGGAGGATGTCCAATTTCACTCAGACCTGGCTGAGCCTACTACACTAGTGCAATGGCTTTCAGACTTCATCATTCATCAGCATCACCAGGAAAGCTAATCTAAACACAAACTGCTGGGCCTCACCACTAGGACTTCTGATTCTGTAGGTGGTGTCAGGTAGGGCAAAAACGTGCATTTCTAACAGGTTCCCAGGTAATGCTGATGCTGCCACTGGTCCAGGGACATACTGTGAGAACTGAATTTCAGGGTGGCTTCAATGCGTTGGACTGAAGTGGTTTGCGGCAATAAAATTATTATCATTAACTTTTCAGTTTCTGATAGTTCAAGGCAGCTGTCAGTGGGAAGAAACCCAGAGTTGAATATTACATTTATATGTACAAATCCGTATGTGTGGCGATTGGTGATCTAGAGGGTCAATGGTCAGATCAGCACAGAATGCCATGAATTGATAAAAAGTGTTCTACAACTTTTCATTGTTATTTTTCAGTTGCCAAGTCCTTTGCAACCCTAGGGACAACAGCCCTCCAGGTTCTTTTGTCTGTCCATGGGGTTCTCCAGGCAAGAATACTGGAGTGGGTTGCCATTTCCTTCTCCAAGGGATCTTCCTGGATCAGGGATCAAACCTGAATCTCCTGCACTGGCAGGCGGATTCTTTACCACCAAGCATCAGAGAAGCCCACAACTTTTAGGGAGGCCTCTAAAGCATTGGAGAAGGACATGGCAACCCACTCCAGCATTCTTGCCTAGAGAATCCCAGGGACAGTGGAGCCTGGTGGGCTGCCCTATATGGGCTTGCACAGAGTCGGACACGACTGAACGACTTAGCAGCAGCAGCAGCAGCTAAAGCCCTGTTAGAGTCTTAGGAGGTTCTCTGTATACTGAGATGAGCACTCATCATCATCACCAGGACAATGTAGGGGTTTAATTTTGTAAATTTCTGTATATCATTCACAACCAATGGCTCTGATCTAGAGGTGACTTTTAGGATTGACTGGTTTGATCTCCTTGAAGTCTAAGGAACTCTCAAGAGTCTTCTCCAGCACCACAGTTCAAAAGCATCAATTCTTCCATGCTCAGCTTTCTCTATGGTCCAGCTCTCACATCCATACATGACTACTGGAAAAACCATAGCTTTGGCTACACAGATGTCTGTCAGCAAAGTGATGTCTCTGCTTTTTAATACCTTTTCTAGGACTCAGACTTTATTTTGGGGGGCTCCAAAATCACTGCAGATGGTGATTGCAGCCAAGAAATTAAAAGATGCTTACTCCTTGGAAGGAAAGTTATGACCAACCTAGATAGCATATTCAAAAGCAGAGACATTGCCAACAAAGGTCCGTCTAGTCAAGGCTATGGTTTTTCCAGTGGTCATGTATGGATGTAAAAGTTGGACTGTGAAGAAAGCTGAGCGCCTAAGAATTGATGCTTTTGAACTGTGGTGTTGGAGAAGACTCTTGAGAGTCCCTTGGACTGCAAGGAGATCCAACCAGTCCATTCTAAAGGAGATCAGCCCTGGGTGTTCTTTGGAAGGAATGATGCTAAAGCTGAAACTCCAGTACTCTGGCCACTTCATACAAAGAGTTGACTCATTGGAAAAGACTCTGATGCTGGGAGGGATTGCGAGCAGGAGGAAAAGGGGACGACAGAGGATGAGATGGCTGGATGGCATCACCGACTCAATGGACGTGAGTTGAGTGAACTCCAGGAGTTGGTGATGGACAGGGAGGCCTGGCCTGCTGCAATTCATGGGGTCGCAAAGAGTCGGACACGACCGAGCGACTGAACTGAACTGAGGACTGTGAGTTAGAGAATCCCAGGGACGGGGGAGCCTGGTGGGCTGCCGTCTATGGGGTCGCACAGAGTCGGACACGACTGAAGTGACTTAGCAGCAGTAGCAGTGGCACAGCGACCCAATATGTAGGCGATCACGCTGAGGTCATTTTTCTTTTGTTGGGGCAGGGACACGAGGGGCCAGGAATGGTAACCGCGAGCGGGAGTTTACTCCCACCCTCCGGATTAGAAAGCCAGCGGATTAAAGCTTGTGTGGTCCAGGCTGCAATTGAGGCCCGTGGTCCTCGGCCGCGCCTCGCCCCTTGTGAGATCACCCTGACTGAAGACACCAGGGGAGCTCGTCCACCCACCCCATACACCTGCACCGAGAGGTGCAGATTCGGGCCAAGGCGGCGCGGGCGGGAGTGTTCTCTCTGCGCAGCACCCTGGACCCCCTATCCCGCCCCGGGAACCCCCAGGCAGATGCGGGCGGCGGAGGGGGCAGGGTGCGCTCTGCGCCCGCGCATCTCCGGAACCTCCCAGCCAATCCCCAGACGCCTGAGAGGCAGGATGAGCCCCAACAGCTAGAACTCCAAGCCCCGCGACCCAGGAGCTGGCAGTGGCCCCCGCGCATGCGCGCCGAAGCTGTCCGCTGTTTGGACGTTTCCATGGCGACCAAGTCGGTTGGCTGGTCGTCCCCTAGCGAGAAAATGAAGCTCAAGAGCCTCCTGCTCCGGTATTACCCGCCAGGTACGGGCCGGACCCCCTCTGCTTTCACGTGCAGGTCTGCACCGGGAGGGTCTGGGGCAGAGGAAAAGTGCTGGGGCCCGAGCGGTGGTGTCCAGAGCGGGTGATCCCTAGGGAAGCCTGGTGTTTCCTAACTTGCGCTCTTCGCTGCTTCGGATGCTGTACTCGGGTTCGCAAAACTTAAAAAAAAAAAAAGACTTTTTTTTTTTTTTTTAAAGAAAGTCCTTAATCTTTTAAATGGCTGAGTTGTAATGCTTTCTGGTTACTTAGGAACGAAGTGGAAGGGGAGGGAGAGGGGGCGATTAGTGATGTTGTGGAATATTGTTTATGAAAGGGAAGACGCTGATAAAGGTCACATTGTTTTTTATTTTAAAGGCACCAGAATGATCAAGTGAAGGTTTGTTGAGTATGGGAAGAAAAACGCATACTTAAAAAGCATATTACCTTAGTGACCGAATTCCAGACTGCACATATCAATCCACTGACACATTTACTGAAGCTCTACCTGTTGGCTCAGATGGTAAAGAATCTGCCTGCAATGTGGGCGACCTGGGTTTGATTCCTGGGTTGGGAAGATTCCCTGGAGAAGGGAATGGCAACTCACTCCAGTATTCTTGCCTGGAGAATTCCATGGCAGGCTCTTGTAGGTGGGGTGGCAAGGAGTCGGACGGGACTGAATGACTAAGGCTTTCATTTTACTGTGGACACTTTGTGCTCTTGCAACATGGGGCTTTAAAAAGTTCCAGTGAGCTCAGGAACTATGAAATAAACCCAGAGAATGCTAGAATGCTCTAGTTTTAGAGTAGGGCGTTGCTTCTTGGTCTTTTGGCTAAAATCAAGTGTAGAGTAGGACACTCTTGCCTATCCCTCTTGACCTTTAGAGGATAAGTGAAGTCCACTGGTCATACAGATTGACAAGGATAGAAATAGGAGCAGAATTCTTGGCGTCTAATTTGGAACTCACATTGAAACTAAAAATATAAAGTAAAAAGTCCTCAAAACTTGCCACAAGGCAGTAGAAGACAAAATCCACTTGCTCAATGAAAAGTCTGAACAAAAACTATCTTTAAGATGTCAAATGGGGGGCGATATCACTTTGGACTGGTTTGATTTAGTATAACTTTGGGAGGGGTGGGACTTGAAGAATTTAGCACTGAATATCTCACTGTTCACAGTAATGCATCCAACTGCTTACTCACAGTCTCCCTGAAGATGTCTAATAGGCACAGACCTCATGGGTCATTTTCTCCAGTCCCCTCCTCGTTATGTAGCTCTTTCAGGCTGGGCCCAGTCCATCGATGGCATCACCACCCCATCCACTTTTTCTGGCAGAAACCTCAGCCATCCTTTGTTTCTCTCTTGTGATTCGCTGACCCTCTCTGCACTCCCACACCCAGTTCATTAACAAATGCTGTCAGCTCTACTTTCAAAGTATTTTGTGAGTCTGTCACATTCTTCTCATTTCCTTGGCACGAGTTCCTTGACCCCACACACTTTGCTGCTTTCACCTCTATCCCTATCTCCATCCCACCCGCCAGCGCTTCTTCTTCCTTCATCCCTGGGCTTGTCAACTGGATTCCTGGTTTAACTCCATCCTCCACAGTCTGTATGTCACTAACAGCCAGTGGAATCTGGACTCAGCATCTCCAATAGTTTTTCATTATATTCAAAATAAGATCCATACTCTGTAGGATTTAGCTTACACTCACTACACTTCAGATTTCTTTAAATGCTCTTCCAAGACTTCATGGAGGGCATTTCACTCATCAGTCTCTCTTTCTGGACTCAGACGTCCCTAGACTTTGGCCACTTTTCTTCATTTGGTCTTGATCAGTGTCACCTACTCAGAGACCTTCCATTATCACTATTCAAAGAAGCACTTCCCCTCATTGATCTTACTCTCAGCCATTTTGTTTTATTGTCTTTTATTATATTAATCAAAGTACATTTATTGTCTGTGCTTTGAATGACTCCCTCTTTCCCATAAAATGTAAGCTCCATGAGAACTGAGACCTCGTCTCTTCTTCAGCTGTAAAAGAGACTCTGGCTTATAGGAGGCCCTCAGTGTTTATGGAGTGAGTTTATTAGTAAATGAATGTGTATCATAAATGAGGTTGATCCAGACATAGAACTTGTGATTTTAAAATAAATGTTTAAAAACTCAGGAGATCTTCCTTCTGCCTCCCTGCATGAGTGCAACTTTGACATGAAGCTATTAGCAAGTTTGTAGTAAGGACACTCAGTTTTTTTTCCCTCTTAAGTTTCCAATTAAAATTAATTAAAAGAATAACTGGATATCAGCATGTGAAAATGTGGAACTTAAGGATGTTTGGTTTTGATTTGTTAAGGCGTTAGTCAGGTGGTGGTAATAACACTTATCCCATACGTCTACTGACTCCCTTTAGCTAGTCTTTCAAATCTCTCTTGGGAGTGAACCTCCTTGAAAAGAATGTTGTCCCCAATTTCTCTTCTCCCTTTTGTCTTGAACTCACTCCTATCATGGTTTCACCCTCACTGATCCACTGAAACTGTTCAAGATCCTCAATGACCACCTCCAATAATGCTGAATCCACTGGCCACATCTCATCTCAGTCTTTGTCTTTTTTGACCGGGCAGCAGCACTTGATCCATTGGCTCACTCTGCCCTCCTGTGACTTTCAGGACACACGTTCCATGTTTTCTTCTGCCTCATTGTCACTCCTTGGTCTATCTTGTTCACTTGTCCTCTTTTTCTGATCTTAATGTTGGAGTGTCCCTGAGTTTTGTCCTTGGACTTCTCCCCCTCCGTCCATGGTCATGCTCAGTCATGTTGGACTCTTTGTGACTCTTTGGACTGTACCCCACCAGGCTCTTCTGTCCATGGAATTTCCCAGGCAAGTATACTGGAGTGGGTGGCATTTCCTCCTCCAGGGACACCTTCTCAGCCTAGAGATTGAACCCACATCTCCTGTGTCTCCTGCATTGCAGGTAGATTCTTTATCTGCTGAGCCATCGGGGACTTCTCTAACTCTATTCATTTGCTGGACGGTCTCATCTATTCTCAAGGCTTAAAAATCATCCTGAGTAGTCCTAAGTACCTGACTGCCTGCCTGGTTCTTCATTCAGATGTCCAACATAACATCTCACATGGGGCCTCTGATGGTCCACCTCCTGTCAGTCAATGGAAGCTCCATTCTTCCACTTACTTCTGCCAAAACCGTAGACTTGTCTTTTTCTCCTTTCTAGCTCACTCCCTGTTTGGTCCAGGGACAAACTCTGCCAGTTCACCTCCAAAATATATACAGAGTTCAACAACTTCTCTTCAGAATCATGGCCACCATTCTTTTTATTGCTAGAGGCTCTATACTTGCCCCGCTTCTGTGGAGGTGAGTCTGTTAAAGCAAAAATCTGATTACGTCACCATTCTTCTCCAGCCCTTCAGTGGCTTTCATTTCTTTTAAAATGGAAGGGCCATGATGCCCAAGACCATATAGGATCCACCCGCTTTGGCCTCTCTGACTTCACTCCCTCTCCAGCAACACTTCTCTGCTTTGTGTTCCTCGGGTGGGCGAGGCATGCCCCCAGTCAGGGTCTCTGCAGTTGCTGGTTTTTTGCTTGGAATAATCTTCCCCTGGATATTGTTACTTTTAGCTTTTTTTTTTTTTTTTTTTTTTTAAATAAAACATAAGTAAAGTGAATAAAGTAAAGTCCCCTCCTTCCTAGAATTTGCAACTTCTCCTCATGGTATTTCAGAACCCTCTTCCTTGCTTTGTCTTTTCTTAGCATTATCTCAATTCAACCAAAATAAATTTTACTTTTTTATCTTGCTTAGTCTCCCCGACTAGAATATCAACTTCATGAGGGCAAGGACTTTGCTAATTTCACTTACAATGGTATCTGTAGCTCCTAAAGTAGAACCTCTAAATGAGCCTCTAGTAGAGCTGGGTGCATAAATGAGTGCTCACATATTTGTTAATAAATGAACGGTTTAAATGAGATGATGTGGGTTAAGCAGAATGTGTAGAATCCACCTTGAAATGTGAGTGGGTCAGACTCTAAATCCAGAATTCTAAAAGCAAGTAAACTCAAGTAAAAGCTTTAGACTTATGGTTGTGACTATTGCCTTAATGATTATCTTATAATAAATAAGATCATCTCACTTAGCATGTTAGATACTTAAATTCTGATCTTTGGAAAGCCACATGATATTGCAAGTTTCCAAGGTACTACTGAATAGCAGGTGGGTGTTAAATAACATTATCAAATAGGAAAAGTATGGCTCACCACTGAATAATTTCCATGTTATCTTTATCCCTTCTGTGCATAAAGCAATTATGTTTCACCTCCTAATCTTTTAATTTCAGTCCTCCCACCCTCTTTTGAATAGCATATAGGTCAGGAGCATTCTTTTGTTGGCATCCACTGAATAATTCCTCTCCCTAACCTAGATTCCCGAAGACTAAAGGAACGTAGCAGTAATGTGGGTAATCAAACTTGGGGCTTTCCCTATTTTTTATTCTTCAGAATCTCGTTGCTTTGTGAAGAGTAGGTGTTGAATACATGCTTTTCAGTTGACTCAGGTATGACAATCTTTGTCATTTATTTATTGCATGTGGGCCCCTTGTTCTTTGGCCAGAAGAAGGATCTAAATAAGTGGCAGGGTGAACTGGTTGGTATTTTGTGCACTTTAAAGGTTTCTGTTGATTGAATATGAGCTGGGTAAGCAATACTATTTTACCTTTTGAAGTTTGGCCTTTTGGTACATTGCAGATTTGGGGAGGGGTGGTCATCTTCTTACCCAAGTGTTTTGGAAATCACACATTACCTATGGTTCAGCCAGGAGAAGATCAAGAATATTAAGATACTGTGTGAAACAGTCTCTGACGAACAACATGTATTCCTGGAAGCATCTTTATCTATTTTCTGCTTATACTTTTCATTGCACACGTCACAGCCTCTTGCTTGTATTGGAGTTCAGTGAGCATACTGCCTTAATGTCTTGTCACAGTGAAGCAGTCATATAAATGTACACGTTTCAGATTTTGCACTCTATTTTCTGGATTCATTTTTACAGAAACCCAACTAATTTTTAGTAGTTGGCATACAAATGTTTAACGTTTTTCATCTTATTAAGAATAAGATAGTTGTGAATAAGGAAAACAATTTTGCTAATTTGCTTGCTAGATTTTGAAAATGCACCTATTTAGGAAAATGGATTATGCTGTGTGGGCTCTGAAGTGCTAAGTTCTTTCCAACCTTTCTTTGAGTTATGAGTGATTATATTACTTAATGTTACATTATTTATTTACTCAATTATTTATTGAATATATGCATATGTTTTATGTTGAAAAATTTCAAAAATGGAAAAAAAAGAAAAAATTGTATCTAAGTAGGTTAACTTTTGGCCTAGGCTGTCATCATAAGTGTTTTATAATATATTTGTTTATTTTTTAGGAATTATGTTGGAATATGAAAAAAGTGGACAATTAAAGACCAAATCCATAGACTTGCTTGATCTTGATCCCAGGTAAGGTAGCTATATAATGCAGCATGTATTTCATATCCAAAATCATTATTGGGAAACCCTGACATAGGATGGTGTGTAGACAAGCTCGTAAAACTACAGACAATACATTACTAAAAAAATTGTTCTGGGTGTATTATTTCCTGTTTGTTTCAGTGAGTTTTATATTAGTGTCTTGCTGAATGGGCTTCTGGGGTGGCTCAGCGGTAAATGTAATGTAAATGCAAATGCTTGCAATGTAGGAGACACAGGAGATGTGGGTTTGATCCTTGCAATGTAGGAGACACAGGAGATGTGGGTTTGATCCCCGGGTTGGGACGATCCCCTGGAGGAGGGAATAAAAATCACCCCAGTATTCTTGTCTGGGAAATCCCATGAGCAGAGGAGCTTGGCGGACTACAGTCCATGGGGTCCCCAAAAGTTGAACATGACTGAAGTGACCAAACATGGCTCTTGCTGAATGAGGAGGGCATGGGAAAAGGATTATCAGTCTGTCCTTTTCTTCTTCCCAAACCAACCTTATTTAAAAAAATAAACCTTTTGGTTTGAAAATCTGTTTTGATTCATAACATTTGTTGAAAATCTTTCCAAGAGGCATTATTATCTTTTGAATTCTTATGCAGGTCTAACTCTGTTGACCCCTGAGTTTTTCAAAGTCATCGTCAGGAACCATCTCTGATTCATTTCCATTCCAAATATTCACTCTTATTCTAAAAGACTGTATTGCTTGAGAGCTGGCACCATATCTTGGACATTCCCTGAGCCTAACTTTTGGCAAGTAATCAATGTTAATTGAATAAAGGGTCTCCTAGTTCAGTGCCTTGCACAAACCTGGAGCTCAGGACATGTTTATTTATGAAAAGGAGGATGCCTATTAGACTATGCATTTCTAATGCATATGCTGAGACAGAAGTAGGCGAGTACAAGGTTGCTGGGAGGTGACCCCAGGACAGATCAGAGAATTAGGCAGGGTTGGGCAGAAGGGGAAATGGCCAGACTCAAGGGCAGAAGTGGCCAGGCTCTTGTGTGGCGCTCTTGCTTAGCCAGGGGCTGAAGGCTGCAAAGAAGAGCAAGTCCTTGGCTCAAACTCTGATGTGAATCCTGAAGGAGCTGCAACTGGAGGCCGTCGGCCTCTCCCACAGCAGCCTGGTCCATGAATCCTTTCTCGATTTGGGGATGTGTTTTGCAAAATGACCCTATTCTGGATGTTTTGTGGTATACAGACATTATTATTTGTCTTGAATTAATATTCTGAACTAGCAAAATTTACTAGAATTGCTGCAGATTATTTGAATGCTGGAGAAACTTGCATCTGTATTTTTCACACTGGTTCTCTTTCAGGGAGATAATGTTATAGCATTAAGAAATTAATAATCATGATAGTTCTTTGAATGTTTTAGTGAGGTACTTTCTCTTTCCCCCAAAATACAGCAAATTAAAACTTTCTGAACCTCAGTTTCTTCATCCCCGAAATAATTATGAAAAGCACTAAATTTTAGAGGGTTGTTATAGGATTACATGGGAGATCATAGGTAACAAGGTAAGTAAAGTAGGATTGGGCAACTTTAATATATTTTTTTAAAAAAAAAGAGAGAAACAGGAAAAAAAAAAATAAAAGAGCTCTTGTTTAGAAGCAGCACTTGGCCTTCTTAGATGAGCAAATCAGAATCTTTGCACACCTTCCTCGAGCGAAGTCTCAGGTAATGGAAAGGCATTGAAGAGAACCCAGGCAGCTTTCATCCGTGCCAAGATGCTCTTTATTGATTTCTGTGATTTTTCTTTGCCCTGGAAATCTCTTGGTGAACATGATGATGCTGTTGACAATTTATAAATCTTGAACTTCATAAAGCAATGCAATCTTTCATGTAGTGAATGTATATGCAATTTCTGACATAGAAAAAAGTAATTTTTTATTTTTTGATGAATTTCAGTACAGATGTTAGTGCATTAGTAGAAGAGATACAGAAAGCAGAACCTCTCATCACGGCTTCACGATCAGACCAGGTCAAACTTTTAATACAGAGATTACAAAATAAACTCGGACAGCACAGCAACCACAAATTCTATCTGTTTAAGGTAATGCACGTTTAAAGATACTAAGTAGAAGAACTTTAATGAATTACTTAATTCTGATAGTCTGAAATAAAATATAAATCATGTTTTCTTTCAGGTCCCCCACATTTTTGCTAAGACTAAATCTTAAATGTTTGTTGAATGAATGAATAAAATTCAAAAATTGGTTTCTTGACAGGTTCAATAAATATTTGCATTAGTAACTTTAACTTTGCTTTATAATGATAAGTCTAAAGAATAATCATTAAAGTAGCTCTAAGTTATTGAATAATTAAAATTTTTTTCCAGTTGGAGTAATATTAAGATGTATTTCATGGTGTATCAACATTTCAAATTTTTTGCTTCCATATGAACTAAACTATATTTCAGTAAATTATTTATTGATATGGGTTGTATAATAATTTTAATTCCATAAAGATATGCTTATTTTCATCTATAATCTTGGCAACTAAATTAAAATAAATGTCATTTATTACTTCAATAACAGCTTTCATTTTTCTTTATTATTTAACAACATTTAATGCTTTATTCTAGAAATGATTTATATTACACTGATTTTATTTCGTATGACTTATATATACTTGTTATTTATATACTCAGCATATTTTGTCTGATGTGAAGTATTCAACAATTTTCTGTATTCCTTCTTTCAACTTAGTGAAAGATGGTCATTCTTGTAATAATTCTTTTTCCAGCAGGTGGCACTATTTTACTTCAAATATGTGCTCTATAACTTAGATGGCCTTGTAATTTATCTTTCAAAGGGAATATTTTGATAGTGAAGGAGGACACTATTAATAGTTACACTCTGGCTGTAGACATAATTAAGACTGTTCCAGTCTGGCCAGTCATCCTACCTAAAAACAGATGGTCCAATTTAAGTATATTCATTCAATAAATGTAAAGCATCCACTATGTGCTAGGCAACGTAGGGATGGGAATATAAATTCCATGACATATCCCGACTCTAAAGAAGCTTTAAGATTCAAAAAGTAATAATTCATTGTTAATCTGTATTTGAAACATCTTTGGTTTATTTCCTATATATACTGTTTATACATATATACAAACCATGTACAATATGTGAAAGAGAATATAGATTAGTGAAAAGACCCTGGTGCTGGGAAAGATTGAGGGCAGGAGGAGAAGAGGGCAACAAAGGATGAGATGGTTGGATGGCAACATTGACTCAATGGACATCAGTTCAAGCAAACGCTGGGAGCTAGTGAAGCACAGGGAAGCCTGGTGTGCTATAGACCATGGGGTCGCAAAGAGTCAGACACAACTGAGCAACAGAACAACAGCTATTTGTATCTCATAGCTATAATCTATCTCAAGGCAAATTGATAGAAAACATAGAGTTGATCATGCTTCTGTAATTATTTGTAACCTCCAGATGTTACTGGTCTTAATAACAGGAAGTCCTATGTATTTTCCTCCTTTGTTCAAATATTGGATACTATCCATTTATTGTGTATAATTAAGATGCATTTGAATGTCTTCATTGGTTGGAAGTTAAAATGAATGAGCTGAATAATTTTGTTCGAGTTTGAAATAAATGGTGTTTTCTTTTATTGAAGGTTCTCAGAGCACATATACTGCCACTGACTAACGTTGCACTTAATAAATCAGGCTCATGGTAAGGTCCTCTGTTTATTAAAAAAAAAATTATTGAATTTATTTTCTTAGAGCAGCTTTAGGTTCACAGCAAAATTGAGCAGAAGGTGCAGAGATTTCCTCTCTATGAATAACTTCTGCCTTGCATCCCCACCCCCCCAGCAGCTTCTGTCACCATCACCATCTCCCACAGAGACCTACATCTGTTGCAACTGTTGAGCTATAATGACCCGTCAGTATCACCGAAAGTTCATAGTACTCATTAGGGTTCGCTCTTGGTTTTGTACATTCCGTGGGCTGGCAAATGTATAACGACATCTATCCAGTGCTATGTTATCACACAGAGCCGTCTCACTGTCCTAAAATCTTCTGTGCACTGCTTATTTATTTCTGTGTGTATGTCTATTTTTTTTTTTTTTAATTTCCAATTTTTAACAACCAAGGGATACCAATATTTTTTAAAGTAAAAATTGCCTACCCATAATGTGAGGAGGGCATGGCAACCCACTCCAGTATTCTTGCCTGGAGAATCCCCATGAACAGAGGAGCCTGGCAGGCTGCAGTCCATGGGGTCTCCAAGACTCGGACATGACTGAGCAACTGAGTGCTGGCACCCATGATATATGCAACATGTTGATTTGATACATATGCATAGTGAAATGTTTAGGATAGTCAAGGATATTAACATCTTATCTCCACAGGGTTACCATTTTTGGTGGGCCTGAAATCTATTCTGTCAGGGTATTCCCAGTATTCATCACAGTATTATTACCTACAGTCATCCTGGGTGTACAGTAGATCTCTAGACTTACTCGTCTTACATAACTGCAACTTTGTACCCTTTGACCAGTGTTTCCTCATTTCTCCCACCTCCCCAGCCCCTGGTAACTACTGTTCTGCTTCTGTGAGTTCAACTCTTTTGTTGCTCTTGTTTAGATTCCACATATAAGTGAGATTATGTGACATTTGTCCTTGGGTGTCTGGCTTATTTCACTTAGCATCATGTCCCTCAGGTTTGTCCATGTAGCAGCAAATGGCAGGATCACCTTCTTTCTCAAAGGTGAATAATATTTCATTGTATCTATCGATCTGCCTATAGATATATATCACATTTTCTTCGCCTGTTCATCCTTTGGCAGATATTCAGGTTATTTCCATATCCCAGTCATAGTGAACAGTGCTACAGTGGACATGGGAGTATAGGCATTTCTACAAGATCCTGATCCCATTTCTTTCAAATATATGCCCAGAAATGGGATATAGTTTTAATTATTTTGGTAACCACCATACTGTGTTCCATAATGGTCATACCAATTTACACTCCCCAAGAAGCTAGGAGGAAAATACCAAGAAGAGAACGAAAAATATACCGCCTTGTTAGCTTTCCTGTTTAGTTGGGTTTAGATAGAAGAATTTGTTTCACCTTTTATAACCACCACTTGACATGAAGACTGGCTTTTCAATGTTGTGCATTTTTTCTGTACTTGGGATTTTTTTCCCCCTAATGGAATATTTAGGAATAATAAAGATACTATGATTTTTAACTCAAGAGAACAATATACTAACAATTCCTGTAGTAGAACAGTAATGTTAAAGGATTGTTAAATGTTAAACAGATATTTAGTGAACACCTCTTAGTGTGCCAGTCACGTTCCAGGGCCTGTCGGTGATGGTGGTAAACCGCGTGGGTAGAAAGATGAATGTTTATGAAAGAAACAATCCAGATCCTCAGGGACTAGCTTTGGGAATGTGACTGATCAGGCTATGCTTTTGGATGAAGTTGAGGTCCTGGAGTTAGCCAGGGCTGCTGGTCTTATGGATCATGAGCAGAGTTTGCATTTTCCTCTAGATTACTAGGAAGCCATTTGAGGAAGTTTAAAAAAGTAAATGCAGTTTCTATGAGGAAAATAGATTTGTAAGAACCATGTGTGAGCCACACCCTAATAGAAGATGGTTTTGTTTAGGCAAGACATGGAGGCAATGGAGCTAGTGAGACATGACCATCCTAAGGATGTATGCTGAGATTGGGCGAATAGAATGATTTACTGATGGATTGTGTGTGGGATGTGACGGAAAGAGGCGTCAAAGACGAAGCCAAGATCTTATGGTCTGACTGACTGGAAGAATGATGTTATTTATTAAGATATATTAGAGTTTCAGAAAAGGTTACCGATTACCAACATTTTTTAGTTATGTAACTATAGTATAAGAATGATTATTGGAAGGGTTACTCTTTATTTAGTAACTCCTTTTTGGGTTTGGTCTACAATTGAAAAGTTTCCAAGTCAAAGGATTTAGATATTGTTCTCAGTTCAACTCTGTTCTGCATACACAATTTCCATTGTAAAAAATGAGATAAACGAGATTATGAGGGCTTCCCTGATAGCTCAGTTGGTAAAGAATCTGCCTGAAATGCAGGAGATCCCAGTTTGATTCCTAGGTTGGGAAGATCCCCTGGAGAAGGGATAGGCTACCCACTCCAGTATTCTGGGCTTCCCTTGTGAATCAGCTGGTAAAGAATCCACCTTCAATTTGGGAGACCTGGGTTCGATCCCTGGTTTGGAAAAATCCCCTGGAGAAGGAAAGTCTACCCACTGCAGTATTCTGACCTGGAGAATTCAATGGACTGTATAGTTCATGGGGTTGCAAAGAGTCAGACATGACTAAGTCACTTTCACTTAACTCTTTGTTTTTCATACACAATTTTCAGTGTAAAAAGCAAGATAAACGAGGTTATAGTTTTGCAGGCAAAAACATGAGGTCTTTACTAACACACTGCTGGTCTCACCTTTGCTGTATTTCCACTGCTTGTGTTAGCTTTATCACAGGAAGCTATGATCGGACATGCAAGCTCTGGGACACTGCCTCTGGAGAGGAGCTTCACACCCTGGAGGGTCACAGGAATGTGGTGTATGCCATAGCGTTCAACAACCCTTATGGGTAAGAAGACATCCACTTGTCCAGTGATTCCTTATTAATCCACTGGTTCTTTTATTCACTGCTCCCTTCATCTAGTGGGGAAGGAAAAGAGGAAGATGAAGAACCAAAAGTTGTTGAGTGTCTGATGTATGCTATAGTATGTGCATGCTAAGTCACTTCAGTCATGTTCGATTCTATGTGACCCCACAGACTGCAGCCAGCCAGGCTCCTCCTTAAGTGGGATTCTCCAGCCAAGAATACTGGAGTGGGTTGCCATGCCCTCCTCCAGGGGATCTTCTCAACCCAGGGATCCAACCCATGTCTCTTATGTCTCTTGCATTGGCAAGCGCGTTCTTTACCACTAGTGCCACCTGGGAAGCCCAACTCAGCCATAAAAAGAAATGAAATTGGGTCATTTGTAGTGATGTTGATGAATCGAGGTCTTCCCAAGTGGCGCTAGTGGTAAAGAACCCGCCTGTCAATGCAGGAGATGGAAAAGACGTGGGTTCGATCCCTGGGTCAGGAAAATCCCTGAGGATGAGCATGGCAACGCACTCCAGTGTTCTTAATTGGACAATCCCATGGACAGAGGAGCCTGGCGGGCTATGGTCCACAGGTTCGCAAAGAGTCAGACACGACTGAAGAGAATTAGGATGTTTGCAGGTTCGGATGAACCTAGAGTCTGTCCTACAGAGTGAGGTAAATCAGAAAGAGAAAAACAAATATTGTATATTAAGGCATATATATGAAATCTAGAAAAATGGTATAAATGAATCTATTTGCAGGGCAGGAATAGAGAATGCAGACATATATGGACACTGCAGGAAGGAGAGGATGCGATGAACTGGGAGAGTAGCATTGACACACATATGTGTATGTGTGTATAAAATAGATAGCTAGTGTATAAAATAGATAACTAGTGTGCTGTATAGCACAGGGAGCTCAGCTCGGTGGCCTGTGGTGACCTAGAAGGGTGGGATGGGGCAGTGGGAGGGAGGCTCAAGAGGGGGGCAATATATGTATACATTTAGCTGATTCACTTCATTGTACAGCAGAAACTAATTCAACTTTGTAAAGCAATTATACTCCAACAATAAAATAAAAAAAAATAAATTTAAATATCTTCTTCAGTGTTCAAAGTAGCTTTGGGAGAGGTATTACTGGCCTCACATAACATAGATAAAATTCAGGCACCCCTCCCAGGATCACACAGTAGTACAGTGGTGAGCTCGAGTTCCCGCTGATGCAGGGCTGACTCTCTGCCCTTGGAAGTTCTCTGACCGGAAGATGAACCCTGACCGGAAGTTCCTGCTGATGTTTCTAGCAATGGACCACAAGAGGATAGCTGTACATGCATGGCATGGTTTGCTTTGTGTAGCAGTTAACTTATAGTCTTATCAGGTATAAAACCATGTATAGTGACATGCTAAATAACAGTACAAAATGCAGCAGAACCATTTTTAAGCTAACTTCTA
Source organism: Bos mutus (assembly GCF_027580195.1). NCBI lineage: Eukaryota > Metazoa > Chordata > Mammalia > Artiodactyla > Bovidae > Bos > Bos mutus. The sequence goes on along the minus strand of NC_091618.1, from coordinate 19,866,978 downwards.
GTTAACCCGTTCAGTAGATCTTACCAAGGTCCTCTATCCTGAATGACACACTACTTATACCTGTAGCTGTTTGAATGCCTGTAGCAACTAGTCTATCCACCAGTACACTTAACTTCTCTTTCCACGGGGGACGTTTTCAGCTTACCAAGAGTTAGTTGTATTTGTCCACAAACCTGCTTGTCGGGGGTTGTGCTTTCAATTTGTAATAATCCAACTTAATTAGATATTGCTTAAGCTAGTGAAATATGATATGTGAAATTAAAGCTGTTATTTCCTATGAAAACACAGATAAGGTAAATATTTGAAAAAATTGTTACTAAATGAAGTTGTAGATGAGACCGTAATAAAAATTAGAGAAGACATTGTAGAAAGGATTCTCTTTTCATTTAGTATTAGAGACCACAGAAAACCATGTCTGGGGACTGAGAACAGAGGAGAGAGCCAAGGCATTAGAGTTAGTCTGGATAATTATAAAGTCTGCAGCTGTACTGAGCACTTATAATTTTCTGTGGGATATGTATTTTGGGCCATAGGACCCCTCACATTTTTGTTTTACAGAGGAAAAGACTGATGGACTTCAGTACATACAACTTAACATATGTATGTTTAAAAAATTAATACATAAAAGAAAAGTGATCACTGTGAGAAAATTTGTAACATATACAACAAAGAGTTGTTACGGAGAACATGTAAAGAACTCCTTTACAAATCAATAGAAACAACACATCGGAAAAATAGTCAAAAATATGAATAGACATACTTAACAACTAGGTAAATATGAATTTTAAAATTATTTTTATGTTTTGGCCATCTGAATGGCAAAAATTAAGAGGTTAATAAATTACACGCCATATTGTTGAAGAGGAACTAAAGAGCCTCTTTGATGAGGGTGAAGGAGAAGAGTGAAAGAGCCAAGCTTAAAACTAAATATTAGAAAAACTAAGACCATGCCATCTGGCCCCATTACTTCATGGCAAATAGAAGGGGACAAAGTGGAAGTTGTAGCATATTTCCTCTTCTTGGACTCTAAAATCACTGCAGACAGTGACTGCAGCCATGAAATCAGAAGATGTTCGCTTCTTGGCGGGAAAGCAATGACAAACCTAGACAGTGTATTGAAAAGCAGAGACATTACTCTGCTGACAAAGGTCCATATAGTCAAGGCTATGGTCTTCCCAGTGGTCATATATGGCTGTGAGAGCTGGACTGTAAAGGAGGCAGAACGCCAAAGAATTGATGCATTCAAACTGTGGTGCTGGAGAAGACTTCTGAAAGTCCCTTGGACAGCAAGGAGAGTAAACCAGTCAATTTTAAGGGAAATCAACCCAGAAAACTCGTTGGAAGGATTGATGCTGAAGCTGAAGCTCAAGTATTTTAATCATCTGATGCAAACAGCTGACTTGCTGAAAAAGCCCCTGAGGCTGGGAAAAATTGAGAGCCGAAGGAGAAGAGAGAATCAGAGGATGTCATGGCTGGATGGCGTCACCGATGATATAGACATGAACTTGGGAAAACTTTGGGAGATGGTGTGGGACAGGGAGGCCAGGCGTGCTGCCATCCATGGGGGTCACAAAGAGTTGGATGGACTAGGCAACTGAATAGCAACATTGTTGAGGATGGGGTAAAATGAACACTTTCCTACACTTTTGAACAGTGAGCTTGCAGTGCAAGTGATGGCCCAACTGTGTGAACTTTTGATGACTTGCTATTAGTACAAAAGACAGACAGGGTTAAGGTTAAAGAAAAGATGTTAGTTTCCTGGTTGAGGGTTGAACAGGCTAATTTACTCTTACTTGTTGGGTGTTGATCAGTAGCCCTGATCCACAATAGGTGTGTGAAGCTTCTTGCTTGAAAGGAACTGAAGTCTTTATTGTATTTCCTCTCCAAATCCTCTTTCTTCTTTAAAGACCTTACAATTGGAATAATACAGGTTTTACTTTCTCAAGGAGACACTTACTATCTAACTTCTCAAAACCTTATCTAGCTACATGTTTAATTGGATTTATATCTTTCCATTTTCCTTCTTTTAAATTTGATATTACTATCTTCAGTATATCTAACAGAATTTTTCCATATTCCTACAACCATATTACACATTATTAATTTCCACTTATTAGTAATTTTCTAAACTAAATCCTTTACCATATTCATTAATGAAAAAATTATTGCAATCTTAAACACAATTTATATTTAAAATGTAGAATATTTAAAATTGAACACATAAAGAGATATTATTCAAAAATTAGAATATTATTTTGTTTTCCACTGCAACAGATACAGGATTGCTTATTATTTTAGCTTATTTAAAATTTTTATTTTACATTGGAGTATAGTTGATTTGCTGGATTGCTTATTATTTTAAAAGTGAAATAAAATTTTTTGTGGGGGTTGGGTGGAGAGGGGCACTTCCCATCCTCAGGACTCCTGAGGGAAAATAAATTACTGAGTAATAAATTACTTATTTATTTTTTAAAATTAATTTTTATTGAAGTATAAAAAGCAAAGTAGATTTCTAAATAGAGATCCATGTATTAATATATTGTCTTAATTCAGTGTATCAAATACTGTGATTGACTTTGTTTTCAAATTCCATATGTATATTTTTTAAATCTTAGTGACAAAATTGCCACTGGGTCCTTTGATAAGACTTGTAAACTATGGAGTGTAGAAACTGGAAAATGTTACCATACCTTTAGGGGTCATACAGCAGAAATAGTGAGTATATTTATTTTATTATATTTTTATGTTGTCATTCCTTTTGTTTTTGCTTTGTTTTACTTTTTTGTTTTTATCTTTTTCAGTAGATCTTATTTTTTAGAGAAGTTGAGGTTGACAGAAAAATTGAGTGGAAAGTGCAAAAATTTCCCATATATTCCTCCACCTCTCCTCCAAAGCATGCCCATTGTCAGCATTCCCACCAGGGCAGCACATATATTGCAAGTGATGAGTTTACATTGGCGCTTCACATAGTTGTTATTTCTTTTTAGGATTCCATTGCAAAAGTAGTTGTTATACCTTTATAACTAATTTAAAAATCTGTTATTTTAAATTTCTCTATATTATATATGATGGTGTTTATATCATTCACAAACTACTCTAGTTTTAATATCTTGCAGATACTGTCAAAGACTCATATCCTGCATTGACTAAAAATAATGAGATAAGTGTATGAGTACAATAGCCAATCTGATGTCTTTTCCATTGACTTGCCTTTAGAGAATTGACTTGATTGAGGATTGGCGAACTTCTTAAAATAGCTTTTAAACTAACTTTTTTATACCATGTAAAATATCTAAGCTGATTGTTTCCTGGATAAAATTAGAACTCAGATTTGCATAAGTGGTTTGATACTCTAAATTGCTTTCACTATTGGGAAGCCCTCATCCTTAATTAATTCTGTGTTAAATGTCTTACAACAATTAGTGAGATCATTTGCACCCTGTGGAACAACTGATAGCTTTGAAAGAGTTTGCTTATTTTAGGAGTAAAATTTATTTATATTCATTCTTCATATTTATTGTATTTTCATCCAACAAGAGCTATGTTCAAGGTACTTTGCTGGGGATGCTGCAGTGAAAAATTATACAGTTTTTTTTTAATGTGTATTGGCTTAGTTGTTCCTCGTAACAACCCTAAGGGGTAGCTATTTCTCCATTTTTCAGTTGAGGATGCTGAGGTATACAGAACTTAAGTAACTCGCACAAGGTCATAAGAAAGACACAATCCTCATTTTCATAGTGTGGCCGTGTTTCCACACTCCCTTGGAATTCTGAAGGTTTTCTTTTTTTTATAGTTCCTAGGAAGACATTCATATTTTGGAATCAATGACATCAACCCAGTGAATATTTGCTAAGTATTGACTGTGTGAAGCTGTGGTCTATGTGTGGGGGGCCAAATTGTAGTTCTTGGCCCCCGAAGATTTTGCAGTTTTCTAGAGGGAGTAGAGGTGTCCATGGTTAAGTTCAAAGATGTATTGTAGGTGGGCTAGAAGTTGGTGTGAAGTTCTCCACTGGTGAGAAGTGGAGTGAAGCTCCACTGGTGTGCCCCAGTGAGAGCACAGAGGGAACAGCCAAGCCTCCTTAGCCAGGAGAGGTATTCAGGGAAGACTCTGCAGAGAAGTGGCAGGTATGTTCGGGCAGAGTGAGCTGCACCAACAAATGCCCAGAGGAGGTGTGTGACCATGGTACGTGCTTGAGAACTCAGTAGGCTGACTGTTCAGAGCAGCACTCCCCCAGCTTCACTGCACAGAAAGTGCTTATATGGAGATACACACACTTGTAAGCACTGCCTGCCCATAGTCAGATGTGATGGGCAGGGATCCCAGGTGTTGCCCAAAGGTGTCAATGACTTGGCATATGTGTTGACCTGCAAAGTTAGATCCCAGTCTTTGTGTGATGGAAGTAGGGGAGGCAGGAGAGGCTACACTGCAGATTTATAGAGGGTCTTAAATGCCGTACTAAGGAATTGGGACTTTATCCTGAAGATATTGCCATACTGTTGAGAGTTTTCACCTGAGAGGGGCATGGTCAGTTTTTGCATTTGGGGAAGATGGTTCTTTTGCCATTGTGAAGGAGACACGGGGGAAGGATAAAATGGGAAGTATGAGCCAGTGGGGATCTGGTAACTATGCAAAGAAAGATATCAAAGCCCTGTCATGAGGAGAATGTGAGAGAAGTCAAGGGGTGGGAGGGGTAGGGCTGGGTTACCAGGGAGATATGAGGCACGAAGGAAGAAAGTATTTAGGATGATTTCCTGATTTCAGACCTGGGCAACTGACAGTGTCATTCACCAAGTCTGTGCATTAGAGAGAAACAGGTTTCTTCATTTGATTTGCATGTCTTAGACAGGGTGATAAAAATCTCCCTGTGTGATGTCCAAAAAGAGGCATCCATTTGGCAGTTGGCTCTTTGGGGCTGAGCTGAGCAGTGAGGGCTGAGTAAAAGACATGGATGTGTGAGTCACTGGCATCTGGGTGGCAGTAGAAACCACCAAACAACTGTAAAGTTTCCAGTGGGAAAGGTAGACTATGAGGAGAAAACTGGCGGGATCCTGGAAGGATGGAGAAGAGAAACTTTAAAAAGATACAACAAAAGAGATAAGAAGTAAGAGGAAAAATGCAGAGCATTATCAAAATAGTCAAGAAGGAAGAAAACATCAGGAACCTCAAGGAGGTTAAGTGAGATGACCAAGACCAACCAAGCTTCTCAACTGGACATTTATCCAGAGTGGTCCCAGTAGAGAAGATGGAAAGCGAGTGCCGGTAGACAATTTTTCCAAGGAATTTGGTTGTAATGGGAAATAATGTTAGTTTAAAAAGGGACAGATATTGTCAAGGGAGAATTTGTTTTCATGTGGGAAGAACTCAAGCATGTTTATAGGCTATTGGGAAGGATCTAGTTTAGAGCGAAAGGAAAGTTGGTGAGATCATCTCTCCGGGAGCGCAGGGAATGCATTTTCTTAAAATGGCAGCAATCTCTCTGAATCTGAGACTTGGGGAGAGGAAAGTGAGGGTCAGGGGAGGAAGTTCCCACCAGACAGGTAAGGTTTTTTCAGGGAAGTGTTAGGAGACAAAGTTATCTGATGAGCAGGAATAAAGATGGGAGTGTAGTCAAGAGTAGGGAATGGTAGAATGTACTGAGTCAGAGGCATGTTGGGCAAAGCAGGGAATGGTACTGAGGTCACATCTGAGGATGGAAGGCACGAATGAGCAACACTAGTTATCTGCCATGCTGCTTTCTTAAACTACCTTGGTTGAGTGATGAGGTAGGGCTGGCAAATGAGTGGATAAATACAAGTAAATAAATCCCAGGCTAATACAAGTTGTTAGGAGATTTGTGAAGGGTGCAGGTGGAAGATGGGGGTAGGAGTTTTGGGCATGCTAGCAAGAGTGATTCTCCAGGTGTCAGTTGACTGGGGCATGATGGACCAGGAGAAAAGAGAGGGGTTTACATGAGATGGAAGTCATCCTGCAGCGGGTAAGGGGTCTGGGCTTGGTGAAGAAGACAAAAAGCAGAAGTACTAGGAAATTGTAACTAGAGATTGGTGTATCAGGAGTGAGTTTCCTAGAGGAGGTGATGCCAAGGTCAGGGTGTAGCCATGGGGGTGATTATAAAAGGAGTCCGGGATCACGGGTCCAGGGGTGTTGGATGAACGGCCCACAGGAAGGGTACTGGGGACTTGGAACTGAGACTGTAAGCCAATAACCAAAGTCTTAAGCAAGTGAGGGGAGTGATTGAGAGGAAGATGGGGGCCAGAGGGGCTTCTCTGATGGCCCACTGCTCTCCCACTGGAGGTGGTATGGGTTCAGACCCTGGATGGGGAACTAAGATCCCACATGCCCCGAGGCCTGGCCAAAAGGTGAAAACAAATAAACAAAATGGAAGGGAGCCAGACAGCATGAATCTCAAAGGAATGGGCTTTGCTTTTGTTCTTGATCTTCTGTGGTCTAGAAGTGACTAAGGGGAACCAGTGCCCCTCCAAGCCTGAGCTGGGTGACGTGGAGAACAGTAGCCTCTGCTCAAGCAGAGAATGCTTCCGGGTCAACCTGCAGACCAATGGCTACTCATATCTGGTATTTTGCCTACTTATCTGTGCAAAGAATTAGGCTGAATTTGCTAAGGGAGTTGCAGTTTCAAGCTTCTGTATAATAGGATTAACAGTCTGAAACTCTTATCTTTCTAAAATCTCTCCCATTTCATGTAATTCAGGTATGTTTATCATTTAATCCTCAAAGCACATTGGTGGCTACTGGAAGCATGGACACGACTGCCAAGCTGTGGGACATTCAGAGTGGAGAGGAAGTTTTCACCTTAACAGTATGTTGCTAATGTTAATAACTTTAAAACCTTTACATTTTCATTAGCTGTTCCTTTGGGTAAGATTTTTACCTGAGTTTTTTTTTTAATTGGTACTTTTATTGCAAAATGAACTCTAAGTTAGAAGATGTTTTTGAGCAATTGGTTTTCAGACTGCAGTAAAAAAGTGTTTCAGTTCGTTTGCTGGCTATTCCCAAAGACTTAAATGGACACACTGGGCTTTGGGCTTTTTAAAAGCCCATAAAAAAGCCTGATGGACTTTTTACTTCAACTAGCTTCAGTCTAAAAAAGGTAGTGGCTATTGCTTAAAACCTATGGTCATCTACCTGGTTAGAAGCAGAGGATGTGGAGGCTGGCACCTTTTGGAAGAGGCAGAACTTGAGGAACCTGCCAGAAAATGTCTTAAAAGAATGACTGTTAACTCCCTTCTTCTCTAACCTCCAGTCCCAGAAGCTTCCTGTATCACAAAGAATGAAGTATAAGGGGCAAGCGGAAGGAGGTGACAAGGTCAAAGGGCACTGCCCAAAGAGTGGATGCTGATGTTGTATCTCGGTGGGGGTCCTGTCTGTCTCCACCACATGTCCATTCAGCACCATCCTTGACGCTACCCTCCACTTCTTCCTGCCCCAGCCAAACGAAAAAGGGTGATTCCCAGTGGCAATAGGTGGGAACAGTTGAATGGGAAATCACGTTATCCTATTCTTCTGAATTATAAATGGATTTAAAAAATAGATTTTAAATCCATTTAAAAAATGGATTTAAAAAACCCATTTTATAGGTGAGCTTTTTCTCAGAAAGTTTAAAAAAGGACTAGAAAAAGAGAGGAAAAACAGTGCTTTTAACTGACAGCAAGAGTTTTTCTTTATTAAATGAATGTCTTGTTCTAGTTACATAAGCATATTTTTCACATCTTCACCTTCGTCAGTTTTGTGCATTGGGCTTCTTCACCACCTCTTCTTTCAGACAAATGCCTAAGAGCATTGGAAGGCATATGTCCTGCTCTGCACACTGTCTGACACCAGGGAATACATTTGTGTGCTCAGAATTTTAATGTTCAGCTCCATTTAATCTTTGTCATTTGGAATCAACCAGAAATTTAATTTGTAAATGAACTTTTTATTATGAAAAAAGTAACTAAGTGAATTTACTGAAATCATTAAGCAAAATGAGGGCCACATCCAAGCAGGATCTACAGCAGAGGGGGGGCCCTTCTTCCCACTGTCTCATACAGTTTGATTCATCCACCCCAGAGGACATCCAGATGAAAGTCAGGCCAAAGGCTAGATATTTATTAATCTATTTCATGTTAATTCACTATAAGAATTTTAGTTTTTAAAACATTAGCTTTATTTCACAAGCTTTTTGTCTTTTGCCCATCACCTTTTATTAGCTCATAAAGCATACAGGGTGTTTTCCTGCTGGCTCAGATGGTAAAGAGTCTGCCTGCTATGCAAGAGACCTGGGTTCAATCTCTGGGTCGGGAAGATCCCTGGAGAAGGGAAGTACAACCCACTCCAGTATTTTTGCCTGGAAAATTCCATGGGCAGAGGAGCCTGAGGACTACAGTCCATGGGGCTGCAAACAGTTGGAGATGACTGAGTAAGACTTAAAAAAAAAAAATTAGCCCATTAAGCATACAGACCTTTTTAGTGTTTCCACAACAGTATGAATGAAGTCTTTTGATTTCCCAACACATATCTTTTTTTTTTTTTTTTTTTTGTAAAACAGCTTCAGTTCAGTTCAGTTCAGCTGCTCAGTCATGTCCAACTCCTTGTGACCCCATGGACTGCAGCACGCCAAGCCTCCCTGTCCATCACCAACTCCCGGAATTTACTCAAACTCACGTCCATCGAGTCGGTGATGCCATTCAATCATCTCATCCTCTGTCATCCCCTTCTCCTCCCACCTGCAGTCTTTCAGGGTCTTTTCAAATGAGTCAGCTTTTCGCATCAGGTGGCCAAAGTATTGGAGTTTCAGCTTCAGCTTCAGTCCTTCCAATGAATATTCAGGATTGATTTCCTTTAGGATGGACTGGTTGGATCTCCTCAATTTTTACTAAATTTGCAGAATTGCACAACCATCACCAAGACACTAGTGTTCGACCATTTCCATTACTCCCCACCCCCCATCCCCCAAAATACCCTTGTGCCCTTGGTTTACAGTTTTTCTTTATTCCCACCCCCCAACTGCTAATCTCTCTTCTCCCTATAGAGCTTTGTCTCTCAATGGCAAGCCACTCCAGTACTCTTGCCTAGAAAATCCCATGGATGGAGGAGCCCGGTGGGCTACAGTCCATGGGGTCGCCACGAGTCGGTCGAGACTGAGCGACTTCCCTTTCACTTTTCACTTGCATGCAAAGGAGAAGGAAATGGCAACCCACTCCAGTGTTCTTGCTTGGAGAATCCCAGGGACGGCAGAGCCTGGTGGGCTGCTGTCTATGGGGTTGCACAGAGTCGGACATGACTGAAGCGACTTAGCAGCAGCAGCAGCAGTGCTTTCTTTTGGACTGTTATGTGATACATGGGTAGAAATTGTTTCATCTATAGGTATGCATGTGGATATGTGCTCTTTTCCTAGGGACACTCAGCTGAAATCATCTCCTTGTCCTTTAACACGTCAGGAAACAGGATCATCACGGGCTCTTTCGATCACACAGTTACAGTGTGGGAGGCTGATACTGGAAGGTATCCTTGATTTTTAAGAATTTCTTTAAAACCTGGATCAGAAGATTAAGAAAACACTTGCTATTGATCAGCTTAATATTAAACCTATTAACTGTGCCTTGGATTTCATAGGAATAGGGCAAATTGGAAGCAAATCAGTTCATTCTTTAATGATATTTTTTTTTATTTTAATTTATTTTTAATTGGAGTATAATTGTCTTACAATATTGTGTTGGCTTCTGCCTTACAACAACATGAATCAGCCATAAGGCTTCCCTGGTGTCTCAGATGGTAAGGAATCTATTGGCAGTGCAGGAGACCTGGGTTCTGTCCCTGGGTTGGCAAGATCCTCTGGAAAAGGGAATGGCAACCCACTCCAGTATTCTTGCCTGGAGAATTCCATGGACAGAGGAGCCTGGCAGGCTAAAATCCATGGGGTCGCAAAGAGTCAGATCTGATGGAGCAGCTAACACTTTCACTTTCATGCATGTATCTCCTTCCTCTTGAGACTCCCTCCCAACCCCCAGCCCATCCCACTCCTCTAGGTCATCACTGAGGACTGAATTGAGCCCCGTGTGTTAATACAGCAACTTCCTACTGGCTATCTATTTTGCATATGGTAATGTATACGTTTCAATGCTACTCTCTCAATTCGTCCCTCTCTCTCCTTCCTCCTGCTGTGTCCAAAATCTTTTCATTATGTCTGCGTCTCTATTCCTGCCCTTCAAATAGATTCATTGATACCATTTTCTAGATTCCACATATACGTATTAATATATAAAATTTGTTTTTCTCTTTCTGACTTACTTGTTATATATGCTTCCTCAGAATTCTGAGCAAATAATGGCAAACAGCAACATAAAGGAGAAAGTTAGCAATAGCCTGGTTATATAGCTATTATTTATTCTATGTATTGTGTAATCAAATTTCAATGGCTTGTCTTTAGGGTCAGCATGGAAATCATGAATAAATAACATCACGGCTAATGATGCAAATTTAATTTAGTCCAAGAACTTCAATTTTCTCCGTAATTATTTTTGGTTCTAGTTGCTAAGAAGTTAACTAAATTAGCTTATTTGTGTTGTAAAACTCCACTCAGTTTTCAGGGATCCCAATTAAGATGCATGCATTGAGAAGGAAGGGTTCTTAGACAACTGATGGATAGTTTCTGAACTACAGAGGGGTCCACCCATCTGGTGTACAATTAGTTCCAGGATTCAGATTATCCATGCCTTTCTGAAGCATTGTCTTAAGTAATGTTGTTATTTTGGGTTGTTTAAATTTTCATTATGTGCTTATGTGAGTCGCTCAGTTGTGTCTGACTCTTTGTGACCCCATGGACTGTAGCCCACCAGGCTCCTCTGTCCATGGGGATTCTCCAGACAAGAACACTGGAGTGGATTGCTATGCCCTTCTCCAGGGGATCTTCCCAACCTAGGGATCGAACCCAGGTCTCCTGCATTGTGGGCAGATTCTTTACCATTTGAGTTAGCCAGCAAGCCTACTTGAGTTTCCCAGGAAACCTACTTAAGCCTAAAATTTTAAGTATGTTTTTGTTGAGATGAAATTAAGAGGCTAGTTGACTCTTTTTGAGCTACAGTTAAGCCATCACAGATATTTTGTGAAAACTGAAATTCACCTTGTACACTGATGGCTTGACATCTTTCTTTGTCCACATATCCTGAATGAATGCATCTTTCACCAGTCTGAACTGTTTCTGTTTTGTAGGAAGGTGTATACCTTAATTGGACATTGTGCTGAGATCAGCAGTGCTGTGTTCAACTGGGATTGCTCTCTGATATTAACTGGCTCTATGGACAAAACCTGCAAGGTAAGCTCGAGAAATACCTTTGCTTTATAACTCTTGTGTCTGGGCTCTGTACTGTGTCAAGTATTCATTGCAGCATTAACACATTTTAAAGGTGCTAGAAAATTAAGATATTAATTTATCCAAAAATTGGTAATTTTAAGTTTCAAATTGATGATCCTACAAGTTTGAAGGATTTATGATGTAAAATAGCTTTGATGATTCAAAGGTATTAAAAGATCTTTTTTATCAGAGAACATTTGCTTTATAGTATTGTGTTAGTTTCTGCTATACAGCCAAGTGAATCACCCACACATATACACGTATCCCTTCTTTTTTGGATTTCCTTCCCATTCAGGTCACCACAGAGCACTGAGTAGAGTTCCTTGTGCTAAAATATCTTTTTTTATGAAGGCACATTATCTTTGTTTAATGTCTCTCTATTCCTTTATTAAGCTTCCATTAGCATAAACTTCAAGAAGTCTCAACATGACATCTCCCTGCCTTTGTGTTTCTGTTCCTAAGAGCTTATGCTCTAGAATTATTATTAGATATATAGATTGTATATTAAATGTATTATAATCTGAGTGTACTTTTTATTTCCTAGCATTGTAGTTTTAGATCAAGCTTTTTATTACTTGATGACCTTCATATGAAAAGAGGTTGCTTCTACTCCATCAGTGAAGCATGCACTTTGAGATTTTTTTTCCTAAAATAGTGACAGATTTGTATTCTGAAGTCTGTCTTTGATCTTCTCTGTGTCAAAAGCTTGCCTTGTTAGATGGTTGGTTGCAGTCTCTGGTTGTAAATCAAAAGAAAATGGACAAAAAGTGAAAATTATACACATGATTTTGGTACAGTTTATTTAATCAGCTGTAAACATGTCATAAAGACTACTGGCCATCTTTGTGTGTTAGAGAGGAAGTCATAGTCTTCATCATTTTTTTTTTAATTGTAGCTATGGGATGCTGTAAATGGAAAATGCGTGGCAACACTAACAGGCCATGATGATGAAATACTAGACAGCTGTTTTGATTACACCGGAAAGCTTATTGCAACTGCCTCAGCCGATGGTAGGTAATCTGCCTGTACATTTAATTTATGGAGGGATTTATGTTTTGTTTAATAAACATAGGTGAGTCTGCATCATAAGTCATCTCCCTGATGACCAGCTATGATAGAAATGACATGTGCCTCATCTCTATGATGCCCACGCATGTCACTACACTGTGTCTGGATCATATTCTTGATATTGCATGCAATGCTGTAGAAGGTTTGTATCACCTCCTTGACACCACATATGATGTTAAACTATATCTCTATCATCTTCTTGATAACTATATATACACATGTACTATATATACTATACTATATATACTAGTACACCTCGGGTCATCTCCCTGATGACCGTGCATTATGCTACCCTATGTTGTTCTCATCAGCTTGACTGTTATCAATGGTGATATAATAAATCTGCATTTTCTCCTTTATGATCACATTTGCTACTCTACCAGAGAAGGCAGTGGCACCCCACTCCAGTACTCTTGCCTGGAAAATCCCATGGGTGGAAGAGCCTGGAAGGCTGCAGTCCATGGGGTCGCTGAGGGTTGGACACGACTGAGCGACTTCACTTTCATGCATTGGAGAAGGAAATGGCAACCCACTTCACTGTTCTTGCCTGGAGAATCCCAGGGACGGGGGAGCCTGGTGGGCTGCCGTCTCTGGGGTCGCACAGAGTCAGACACGACTCAAGTGACTTAGTGGTAGCGGTGCTGCTCTACCATGTCTAGCAAATCTTCATGATGAACATATATAATTCTGTGCTACCCCTCATCTTCTTGAGTACCACTTACGAGTCTACGCTATGCCCATGTCATCTTACTGATAACCACAGTCAGATGCTCTACTGTCTAATCATCTAGACAGCATGTATAGATTTATTCTTTGTCTGCACCATTTTCTTGACAATAACAAATGAAGTTATGCTATATCTACATCCTTTTAAAATAATTATGTATGTTGTTATTGTCGGGCCTTCCCTGTTGTCTCAGTGGTAAAGAACCCACCTGCCAATGCAGGAGATGCGGGTTTGATCCCTGGACCAGGAAGATCCTCTAGAGAAGGAAATGGCAACCTACTCCGGTATCTTGCCTGGGAAATCCCGTGGGCAGAGGAGCCAGGTGGGCTACAGTCCAAGGGGTCACAAAAGTGTTGGACAATAACGAAGTTATGCTATAGCTACGTTCTTTAAAATTATGTATGCCACTATGCTGTCGGTTATCTCATTGATGACACTAGATTGTGCAGTAAGATGTTTGTGTTGTCACCTTGACAACTATACATGATGCAGTGCTGTGTGTGCAAAGTCTGTTTAGCAAGCACACGTGATGCTATATTATCTCTTTGATAACTATATCTCTTTGATAATTCCACATGATGAATGTCTGTGTGCATGTACTCTCCTCAAAAGCTCAGTGTGATGCTTTACCTTGTTTTATCATTTCCTTCACAATCATGTGGAGTGCTGCCCTATTTCGCATCATCTCCTAGACAACTGTGTGTGATGACTCAGTTTGCTTCATATCCATGGAGGCCATGTATGGTGCTGCGACATACCTATGTCATCTATTGATAACCACATATGTTGCTACGCTGTATATGTTATCTCCCTACAGGCCACAGATGACTATGTCTCCACTATCTGCTTGATGGCTTGTGTGATGCTACTGTATGTCTTTTCATCATCTTGAGAAGCACACATCATGCTATACTAAAGCTGTGTTATCTCTATGGTAGCTACACACACAATGCACACCGTGTCTGCATCAACATTCTGACTGCCATTACACTTGAATCGTCTTATTGATGGTCATGGATCATGCTACACTATGTCTGTCTCATCTCCTTGATTCTAAACTGTATCCTTGTGATCTTCTCATCAGTAACCCATGACACTATGCTGTGTCTTGGTCATCTCCCTGATGGACATGTGCGATGCTACACTCTATCTGCATCATCCTTCTGATCACATTTGACCCTAAACTATGTCTGTGCCATGTCCCTCATGATGCCATCATGCTTGATGCCCTCCTATGTCTACATCCTCTCTGTGATAACCACAGGTGACTCTGAATCTGTCACCTGCTGTGAGTGCATGTCCTGCTACTCTACGACTGTGTCATTGCCCTGACAATGTGAGCAAGCTTTCACTCTAAGTCACCTCTGATAGTCATGTATAATGCTACTGCTGCTGCTGCTGCTAAGTCGCTTCAGTCGTGTCCGACTCTGTGCGACCCCACAGACGGCAGCCCACCAGGCCCCACCGTCCCTGGGATTCTCTAGGTAAGAACACTGGAGTGGGTTGCCATTTCCTCCTCCAATGCATGAAAGTGAAAAGTGGAACTGAAGTCGCCCGGTTGTGTCCAACTCTTAGCGACCCCATGGACTGCAGCCTACCAGGCTCCCCGCCCATGGGATTTTCCAGGCAAGAGTACTGGAGTGGGGTGCCATTGCCTTCTCTGGTATGATGCTACACATATGTTTAATTCCCTTCCTGAACATATGTGACTACATCATGCTTGTATAAATCCTTAATAGCTTTTTAAGAAATTCTGGCAAAAATCAAATGCTGTTTCTAGGCTGTTTCTGTTCACTTCTTTGCCTATATTTGCTCCTTGTGACTAGCATACTTTTAAGTAGCTACTTTGTGTTATAATCAGTTGTAGAATTTTGCCTGTGATTCCTTTTTATTACAGTCTTTATTACTGTCTCACTCTTCAAAATTATATTTGCAAACTGTTCTCTTACTCATTAGGACTTTTCAAAGGTGATCCTTTGATCATACACACATTTTTTTTTTGCATCCTGAAATACAAACACCCTGAATCTGGAGAATTTTATTTTTTAAACTAACTACTTATTTTCTCATCTTCTCACAGATCTTGGCTTTTAAAAATAATCCCTTAAAAATAATGAATCTGCCCTTTTCATTTTAAATATCATTCTCATTTATACAAAAGAATCTGTTTATTAAATATACATGGAGTGTCTACTTTGTGCCAGGAATTCTTTAGGAACACAGGATATATCGATGGAAAAAAGAGATGGGCATCTCTTCCCTCCTAGAGCTATGTTTCGAAGGGGGAGACCACAAACAATATCATACATGTGTCTTATATAGAATATTAGATTATATAGAATGTCAGGAGTTGTCAGTGGTATAGGGGAAGAAACAAGCAGGGACAAGTGATCAGGACACTGAGGGATGGACGTGAATAAAATATAAGCTCAATTCTTTTAGTTTTGTCCTTTCTATCATCTGCTGTTTTCTCTAGCAGTGATTCTGTTCTTTCCTTTCTTCAATAGCACATTACTTTCAAAAAACATCTTTCTCTTTTGGTTTGTGTTGTAAACCTCTTTTCATTCTGTCCCTCCTAAGAAGCCTTGATGTTTAGAGCCATTTTTTATTTACCTTTGGTCTTTGCTCCTCATTCGTATCTTAAAATTTGATCTCATTCAAAAGAGTTAGTTGCCTGTGTGGCTACAAGCTGTTTCTTTATATTTATTGCCTCTTTCACCTTCACTGGAGTTACTCTCAAGGCTGAATTTCTTTGATGTCTTATTCATAATTCTATCTTATAAAAAATTGCAATTTCAGGCTATATTATTTTTATGTTTTCTGAAACTTAAAAATACTTTTGCAAAATTTGATGTATTAGTCTATACTGCATCTTTTTGTCTTATTCACAAACTCTTAAAACAAGTAGATCGCTTTCCTTTAAAGCTTTTGAAGTATCCAATGAAGTAGCAACATTATATTTTAATCATATTAATTCTACTATAGCAATTTTTGTCTACTTCCTCTTGAAGTTGTCAGAGAGGAAAGTTAAAAATTAAGATATTTTGCTTCTCTCTAAATGGAAATTAAGTAACCAAAATTCCCTATTTTTGCAAATTTTACCTTGATTTTATACTTTGTGTTGAGACAGCATCCTTCACCTGGCCAGATAAATTTTAATTTTTTTATGGCAACAATTTTATTACTTCTGTTTTTTCTCCTTCTATGCTTATGTAATGACTCTATTCCTTAATTCTAAGGAAATGTTATATCTATCCATCCATCCATCCATTCATCCATTTGTCTATCTATCCTTCATCCATCTACCCATCCATCCATCCATCCATCCATCAATCCATCTACATCTATTTATTGAGTGTTTAATACGAGTTTGGCATTTCTAGGCACTGGATATACAGCAGGCAACAAATCATTCTATTTGCCTTTTCTATTGAAAAGGTTTTCCTAGCACCTATTCTTCATTCTTTGTAAGTAGTGGCTGCTGACCCCTCTCAGAAGGCCTCTTGTGTCTTCTGTAACCTTAGACTCATATTTGGTGTCTGATACAAGTCTTGCTGTTTATTTCTGTAGGTAATCAGAATCATCAAAACTTGTTGTGAGTCCCCATTTCTTCTCCTTAAAATTTGATTCTTTTTGATTTCCTGTCTCTGCACCTCCATCTGTCTTGGAACCTAGTGTCTCTTCTAATAAGCTGGGGCTAGAGAGATGCTTCTTTCCCCGTTCTTCTCCTGTAGTAGGATCAGCTTGCATTTATAGTATTAAGTGTCTGGCTCTCACCACAGGCAAGAAGACAAACTTAGCACAGAGCTTACATGTCAGAGGGATAGATATTTAGATAATTCAAGTCATGTGGTCCAAAGTCCTGCATTTCTGATGAATTTATATATATCTCCACTCCTTTCAAAAAGGAACAGCAAGAATTTTCAGTGCGGCCACAAGAGAATGTGTTACCAAATTGGAAGGCCATGAAGGAGAAATTTCAAAGGTGAGTTGCTTTTCTCCTTTGGAGCAATTTATTTATTTTCAAAAATAAGCATCAAGCTTAATACAAATCGGTCTATTGTTACTGATAGTATCAAGGTTTTGCCCAGTTATCTCATTCTTTGTAGAAATCAGTTACCTGAAGAGTAAGTTTTCAAATGTGTCCTCAAACTCAGTGTAATAAAATGATTTCTAAAACCTTTTACAAAGTATAAAACAGCATTCTCCTCAGCCATGAAAAAGTTTCAATTAGCAAAGGATACTCACTAAAGCTATTCAGAAGCTAGTAAAGTGCTTTTCCTAGTTCTAGTAAACACACCCCTTTTATATTATGCAGAAGAACAGGCTGCACAGCAAATTTCAAGTGTCCTGTAGAACACATGCTATTGAGGAAGTATTTCCTAAAAGTATTTACCACTTAAAAAAGTTAAAAATGACCTATCTTGAAACTTGAAAGCTGTAGTTTAGGATTTCATATGAACTCCTCCCAAAAGCTTATCCATGCAGTATGGCCATCCAGTCAGTGATCTGACGTTTAGAGATGTCCTCAGAAAATTGTAGAGAAGGCTGCGACCCGTGACTCTCACCCCTAGCTCAGCCCAATTCCTTGGTCTCGTGCCTAAGATGAGATTTTCCATTCTTTTTAATCAGCTCAATGGATTCAGGTCTCTGCAGGCTCCCCTGCTATTGGTGGCCCTTGCCCTCCTGCCCATCAGGGTTGGTCTCTTAGACATTGCAGAGCACATCCTCTGCATTAGGCTGGGAGGCCCGGGAGATTGGTAGTATGAGGGCTGAGGGATGTGGCCATGGGAAACAGGCCACAAAGAGAGACTGAGCTATGTTTCTGAGTGTCTGGCGTGGCACACTCAACAAACGCACATGTTTTTGTGTGTGTATGAGTAGAAAGAGTTCTCAGACTCTACATTATTGCATTTTATGCTTGTTAACTGAGATATTACCTATTGAATTGCCATCCAGTAATGGCATTTCTATGGGGTGCCAAGCTAAAGCATTCTTTCATTCATTTTGAGAGCTCCCACTATGCTAGGTAGCATGCTGGGCCCTGGTGACACTGTGATGAAAAAAGCCATAACCTGGGGGCTTGCCCTCATCAAACCAATAGTCACAGAGGAAGTGACCCACATCACCATCTTCTGATGATTTAGGAAAGGTTATAAACACGACCTCCAGAGGAGCTGAGGACTGGCAGTTTTCTCTGCTGCTCACATACCATGTGACAATGCCTGGCCCGTTGGGGCTCTCAAGCCCACATAGATGGAAACTGCTGCACTTTAAGTAGCAACACAGAAAGTCCTCTCCTGTGGACCCTGACATTCTGTGCCACAGATTGAAGGACCATCTCTACACTCGTGATGACAGAAAGTTAGTCTGTAGAGGTGACACCGAGGTTTGGGCGTGAAGATGCCTGACTTGTGTTCTCATCCACACTGGGGCTCTGCCTCTTGGTTTGAGTGGAGAGGTTGGTGTCACCAGCCTTTGCTCCTGAAATGAAAAGAAGCTGGGTGGGGAACACTCCAAGTATAATGGAGCTGTGGTCTTTATCCTTAGACTTGTGTGTGAGGGGTAGGCAATCAGACACCATTGTCTAGATTTTAATTTTCATGTATTAGTCTCTGCAGTCTTTTTCCCACCCTGAAAGAACTGTTCTAGGTAAGAATAAGTACCAGGCTGGGAAGGTGAACAGGTAACTTAGTGATGTCTGCTTTTTACTGATGAAAAATATACTGGGAATCAAATTACACCAACCTGTGATTGCTTCCCCTCAACCCCTTGCTTGCCTGTAGATTTCTTTCAACCCCCAAGGCAACCGCCTTCTCACTGGCAGCTCTGACAAAACAGCTAGAATCTGGGATGCTCAGACTGGTCAGTGCCTCCAGGTTCTTGAGGGACACACGGATGAGATCTTCTCCTGTGCTTTCAACTATAAAGGCGACATAATCATTACAGGTAGGGGAGAAATAGACCTCATCAACTCAGCTTTCCTTTCAATTGGCTGTTAGAGTTTCTGAGCTGAATACCAAAAGGAGCCCACTCCTATTCCCACCCTTCTTCCAGGGTCCCTAGCTCACCTGGGGCCATTATTTAGGTTTAGCTGCTTTGCAGGACCACAGGAATAGGCTCTGCCTGTGACTATAAGGCTTTGTGAATCCTGAATTTCAATTGCCCCAGACAGGGTAAGAATTTAGTAACCTGCCTTACTGTTGACTACATATCCCCAGGCATCATCCATCCAGTGGTTAATATTCAGTTGATGGCAGTAAGTCTTAGTAACTAAAACAAGTCAGGACCTGAGTTCTCCAGAGTGGGATTTACAGCCCATTAGAGATTTATTCTTTGGGCAAAACTGTTTTCTCCTTGGATGTCCCCTTGTAACCCATTAATATGTGGGGAAAAGAGCACATATTGAACATTTTTCCAACCATGAACAATTTATTGTGAGTGAATTATATCAGCAATGTTTCATAAGAACTGGATTAAGAGTAGGTTAGTTGAGATTGTAGAAAAGGGAGAACATGCCAAGAATATGGCATAACGTGAGTAGGTGCTTCTGGAGGAAACCCTGGCAAGGAGCAGGGTGCTAAATGATAGTGTGGGGTGGGGATACCCACAGGGGAATGAATCTGATTAACTCTCAATGATTCTCATTGTGTTGAGAAAATTTTTAAATTGCTTAACTGGTCTAAGGAGTTTAATGTCTCATATGCAAACTTGGCTTCATACGTTGGCTGATTTTCTTTATTTTAATCAGACAACTTCAAAGGTGCTGAGAATAATCTCTGCCTTTGCCCTAAAATTCCAGTCCTTTCTACTAAATTATGGATGATTTCTAAAATTACAGATTACTTTCTTCGGGCCTATGGTTTGTAAGTGTTACGATAATGTTGGTATTCCTAAGACAATACCATAGTAAATAGCATCAAATCCTTTCTCCTGATGATGGAGGATGTGAGTGGTTGTGACAGAGAACACTGAAGTTGGGGCTGCTTTGTCAGAGGACCAACCTTTCCTAATCCACCCTGTTTGTGTTAAGCTGGGCCAGCCCTGCAATACCTCTTTCCTCATCCACAGAAGGCCCTGGATTTAGGGAAGGAATATTAGTAGTTTGTGCCTTGTTTTAATGCTGGCCTTCAAAAGCCCGAGCTCTTTTAAGATATTATTAGTTTATTTAATAGTATTTCCCAAAGCAAACTCCCAGAGATAGTGAAGGAAAAGGAAGCCTGGCATGCTATAGTCAATGGAGTTGCAAAGAGTCAGATATGACTTAGTGACTGAACAATACCAAAAATAAATAAATAAAAGCACCAATATGCTAAATACTGGTCCGCTCGATGACAGCGTTTATGAGAATGGGAAGTGACATGTCTTCCTTGCCATCAGCAGAGCGCTTTGTTTGAATATGAATCTGCCCTGTTTTCCTGGTGGGCCCTGGTGTGGTTAACTGCATGCATTTTCAGTGGACTGCCTGAGGGTTTAGAATCACAAAATGGAAGCAAACTGTCCAAAGTGGTCAGGACACTTTCAAAAAGATGAGATAACTTTGGGTACAATGTATAGTCTGCACAGGCTTTTACAGTCCCCACACTGCTTGTATTGATGACACATGCCTGGCACCTGAGGTGGAAAAAATCAGCAGAGCCCAGCAGTGCTTCATACTGGGGCTGCAATTCCCAGGGCCCAAATGTGGATGGGGTCCCTCGGGAGGAGTGTATCAAGGCTGCTTTGGAAGAGTGTCTATCGCTGTCATGGGGAGCTCAGGAGTTTCACATTTTGACTGATGAGGAGAAAAATCCACTGTAATTTTGAAACAGTCCAAAGTGGAATGTGCTGCTTCTTCATAAACTGATCACTCAAACCTGGAGATGTTCAAAGTCATCATATTTGCCACTTGGTGGCGATGCGTGAAGCAGGACGGGATAAGCAGAGGGGTGGGTGATGTGGTTGCATTCTCAGGTCCTCTGTAATCCTAAAATGCCATGAATCTTACATAGGGGAGTAGACTGTGAATTTGCCCAATTTATGACCAATGGGCAAGAGAAACAAACAGATCCCCTCTCCCCAAACACGTGAATTGCTAACGGGCTCTGCAGCTAGACACCCAGGAGCTAGCACATTGAGCACATTGATCATCCACAACGATGCAGAAAATGTCAGCCTGTAAACACAGAGAGAGTTAAATGAGTAAAACAAGAAAAATAACTTTGTGAAATTTGCTTTATTAGGCAGCAAGGATAATACCTGTAGGATATGGCGGTGATTGAAGAGAATCAGTCAACAAAGAAACTTGCCAACCATGGTGATCAAAGCTGGAGTGTCACACACAGCCAGCAAGCTATTTTGATATTTCAAATGTTTTCTCTTGGTCCACAAATCAACCATGTGTATACTGTCCTTAGTTTCACAGATATGACCATTAAAGTTGATGAAGTTATATCAGTCCTTGATGTCTGATGGAGATGATAGGAGTGAGCATACTGCTTGGCAAATTGGTTATTTCAATTTTCTTGTATTTCTTGATAGCATCACCGTACTGATAAATGAAACCAGAATGATTGAACAATGTGTCTCCTACATTCTACTTTGCAGGCTATTATAATTTCTGTTGAATAAAGTTTCTGGAGAAAATTTCTGTGAATTTGCATGTCTGTATGAGGTATGCTTTCTTTCTTATGATGAGAACTTCAATGATGTACTCTTTCAGCAGCTTTCAATATGCAGTACAGATTTATTAACTATAGGAACCATGATGTACATGACACCCCCATGACTTACTTATTTTATAACTGGAATTTTGTACCTTTTGATCCCCTTCATCCATTTTTGCCTCAGTTCTCTGTATAAGTTCAGTGTTTTTTTGTTTGTTTTAAATTCCACATATAAGTAAGATCACATGACATTTATCTGTCAGACTTATTTCATTTTAGTCTTATGCCCTCAAGGTTCATCTGTGTTGTGGCAAATGACAAGATTTTTCTTTTTTATGGCTGTATAGTGTTCCATTGTGTGTGTGTGTGTGTGTGTTTGTACATGCACGTGCACGTGCATTTTCTTTATCCATTTTTCCATCTTGACTATTGTAAATAATGTTGCAGTGAACATAGGGGTGGATATAGCTTTTTCAGTTAGGGTTTTTGTTTTCTTCAAACATATAATCAGAAGTGGATTGCTGGATTATATTATATTTTTAATTTTTGTGAGAACCCTCCATGCTACTTTCCTTGTTGGCTATACCAATTTACATTCCAACATTTTTTAGGAGGATATGCAAGTTTGGAATGTGATTAGAAGTTTTATTATTTATTTAGCTATTTTACTTTTTTCCAGCTCAAAAAGAAATAGGCAATAGGAATAGAAGCTTTATCTTCCTTCCCTCGTATTCAAGAATACACCTACTCCTCCTTCCTCCAGTGAAAAAGTTGAGAAAGGACACTGAATAAAATATAGGGAAATATAGAAAAACATATATGGAAAATAAAATGGATCTCACTTAGTAGCAAATGTATTCTGATATCATAGTAGACTGGAGTATAAAAAATGCAGACATATTTTTCTCTGAGGAAAAGCTAAACAATATGAATTCAGACTATTGAACTTAAAAAGCTGGTTGTTAAACAATTGAGGTACCAGAGAAATCATCAAACACCAAGCTGATTGATGCTGAAACACTAGACAATGTTTTTAAAAAGGCTTTTCTATGTAAAAGTGCCACAATGCATTTTAGGAATTAATGTTCAACGATAAAGCACAAGATTTATCTTTACAACTGTTATCTGTTACAATGCAGATAGCAGTCCTGATTTTACACTGAGAAAGGTATATCACAGTGAAGTTAAATAATTTACTAAAGACATCAAATATTGGTTAGTGAAGTGGGATTTAGAGCCCAGGGATTACACTCCATTATATTATGTTCTCTGATGCTCCCTGGTAGTCAGGAAAGCCTTCCCTGGCCTTCCCTGATGGTTCAGATGGTAAAGGATCTGCCTGCAATGCAGGAGATGCAGGTTTGATCCCTGGGTCAGGAAGATCCCATGAAGGGAATCGCAGTGCACTCCAGTATTCTTGCCTGGAGAATTCCATGGATAGAGGAGCCTGGCAGGCTACAGACCATGGGGTCACAAAGAATCAGACAGGACTGAGTGATTAACACTTTCACTTTCATATATTATGTTCTTAAGTGAAAAAGTCTTAATTATGACCGAACAGTATCAGATGTACCAGTAGGAAGGTTTGGGGTGAGAATTACCTCTCAGATCATCTGTGGATGCCTCAAGAAGAAAAAAATAAAACTTTAGTGCTGGAAAGGAGTAAATAAGTTTAGAGGTGGAACAGCCAATGAGAGCTTGAATTAGAGAAAACCAGGCCAAAATTTGGGCTTCCCTTATGGCTCAGCTGGTAAAGAATCCACCTGCAATGCGGGAGACCTGGTTTGGATTCCTGGGTTGGGAAGATCCCCTGGGGTGGTAAAGGCTACCCATTCCAGTATTCTGTCCTGGAGAATTCCATGAACTGTATAGTCTATGGGGTTGCAAAGAGTTGGACATAACTCAGTGACTTTTGCTTTCAGGCCAAAATTTAGCTGCTGCTTTGAAAATTCTAAAGAATCAGTGGACCTTGATTTTTCCTTCTAACCCTTTGATAGCTTTGGGAAGGGTGGTGATAAACAGAATATTTTCTGCCATATCAGTAAACAAAGGATATCATAGTCATCAGCAATTGCAGCCATAGCCAATTGTAAGCTGGGGGGCCTAAGGGCACTCAGCAAGGAGAATAGCTGCTATTTAGTAGTCATCATACTGCAGCCACTCTCTGAGGTGAGCCCTGAAGAAACTCTGGATGTGAGAACACAGGATACTGGCCCCAGATACCTGAGGTGCATATCAAAACAATGATTTCAGTGAGTCCAGACTCTTGCCTCTCCCCATGAGTAGAAAAGTGATAAATTCCTTGAGGTTTTTAGTTTTTAAATTAACAATAATCTTTTGTTTTTACTACCTGCTTTTTGTTGGAAAAGTCTTATATTTCCTAGCTTTCAGCTTGCCTCCTTGCAGCAGTTCTCAGAGTTATTTGAGATGCTGCCTCCTGGGCTTGAAGTCCTAAAAATTCCCACCAAATAAGACATAATGCTCAACTTGTATACATATTTTCATATGAATACCTACTTTCAGTCCACAGTGAGAATACTATTTTGTTAAATCATTTAAAAGACTCAGACAATGTGCTGACCCAGGTTCATGTGCCTGACACACGGTGAGGCCAAACAATCTGAAATGTCAGAGTTTGGAGCAGACAAAGTTTTATTGCAGGGACATGAGAGGAGGTGGGTGACTCATGCCCTAAAAAGCCCCGAGCTACTTGACGGGTTTTGGCAAAACATTTTAAAAAGCCAGGTGAAGGGGGAGGCACAGGGTATGTGATCATCTCGTGCACCATTCTCTGATTAGCTGATGATGTGGAAAAGGGTGGTGTCACAGACGTTAACTTTATCAGTCCTTAGGCTCCAGGAGGCTATGTGCTCACAGTCATCAAGCAGTTATATCTTCCATTTGGAGGGTGTTTTCACATCTGCAAAACAACTCAGGAAATATACCTCAGATACTATTACCTATTCAATAGGTACTTTAGAGAGGAGCTAAAGCAGAGGATGAAATTAAAAGACATTTGCCCCTTGGAAGAAAAGCTCTGACAAACCTAGGCAGCATATTGAAAAGCAGAGTTATCATTTTGCCAACAGCATTTAATTTAGTTAAAGCTATGGTTTTTCTAGTAGTCATGTATGAATGTGAGAGTTGGACTGTAAAGAAGGTTGAGCATCCAAGAAATGATGCTTTCAAACAGTGGTGCTGGAGAAGACTCTTGAGAGTTCCTTGGACAGCAGGAGGTTGAACCACTCAATACTAAAGGAAATCAATCCTGAAAATTCACTGGAAGGACTGATACTGAATCCCTAGTATTTTGACCACCTTGATATAAAGAGCCAATTCTTTGGAAAAGACCCTGATGCTGGGAAAAATTGAGGGCAGGAGGAGAAGGTGGTGACAGAGGGAGAGATGTTTGGATGGCATCACCAACTCAATGGACATGAGTTTGAGCAAACTCTGGGAGATAGTGAAGGACAAGGAAGCCTGGCATGCTGCAGTCCATGGGATCACAAAGAGTTGGACACAACTGAGCAACTGAATAACAATAAAGTAGAGGACATGGGAGAAGACCTGTCTCAGGAAGATTCCATAGGGTCCTGCTGCTGTGCAGATGTATGGTCATGGAGATTATTCTACGTCTTACAGACCAAAGTGAAACTCTTGGCCATAAAATGACTTAACCTCCTAAGTTTTATGTTTTGAGGAATTGTTTCTTTATAGAATGCTTGTGATGGCTTTCAGATATCCCATTCTACTTTAAAAAGTGCTTATTAAGATCATAGGGAAAGCAATAATAGACTGCTGGGTGTTGGTCTCAGCCCACTGATCATGATGCTATTGGCTAGCAATGCCTGAAATGCTCACCTGAGCTCCTACTCCTTGTGGTGAGTCCTCATAGACATTTATCCACCTGAAAACAGTGTGGCTGGATTGGCCCTTTGGTTCTTTATATGGTTCTAATAGGGAAGAACAAATCGAACTCCATATTAGATGTTTCTTTTAGTTTAACCTTTGCTCTCTGTTCCTTTTATTTTTTTTTGAGATCCAGCCAGTCCATTCTGAAGGAGATCAGCCCTGGGATTTCTTTGGAAGGAATGATGCTAAAGCTGAAATTCCAGTACTTTGGCCACCTCATGTGAAGAGTTGACTCATTGGAAAAGACTCTGATGCTGGGGGGACTGGGGGCAGGAGGAAAAGGGGATGACAGAGGATGAGATGGCTGGGTGGCATCACTGACTTGATGGACGTGAGTCTGAGCGAACTCCGGGAGTTGGTGATGGACAGGGAGGCCTGGCGTGCTGCGATTCATGGGGTCACAAAGAGTCAGACATGACGGAGTGACTGAAGTGAATTACTAAAAGGACAATGTCTATAGTTAGAAGCAAATATAATGGCACATATCAAGGAACCTTCCCCTTCTGCCTGAATGCTAAACTGATATACCTTTGTTCAGCTCACAGAGAAACATTCTGACACTGTTCACCTGTGAATGGCTGCAGGAAAGAAGAAGGGGAACACATCCCCTCCCAGAGTCTGGTCAAATCAGGAAATATTTGCAAAATTTTGGGGCCTTTCTCTTTACCTCCTGCCCTCCCCCACCTTCTCTTTCCTATAAAAGAAACTAGCATCCAGACCCTGGTAAGACAGTTCTCTAGGACTGTAGTCTTCTGAAGCTCCCGACCTTCCAAATAAAATCTTTCTTCCTTGCCCCAACACCTCATCTCCCAATTTATTGGCCTGTCATGTGGCAAGCAGAATGAGCTTGGACTTGGTAACATGATTGTAAGAGGCATTTCAGCAACAACCATTAGGGAACTTTGAAAAAAACAAGGTTTTATTACACACAAGTCCTGGAGGGTACAAGTCACACCCAAGGTCACACAGGAGGCCAGGTGAAAGAAGAAGTTTCACAGGTTCACACTTTAGTGGTGAATTTAAAACATAGGAGTGGGAATTAGGGCTTGGGAAGAAAAGAATCAGGGTCACTCAAGTGAAGTTATCTGGGTCACCCAGGGCTTTCTAAAAGAGGAGCGTCATAGATGAGGTCACCTGGCTCCTTATCTGATTGTCTAGCTAGTGTATGTGTCATCATAGAGCTGTAAATATGCTCATTTGAAATGGATGTCTTTGAAATGGATGCCTCAGTAGTCAAAAGCTTATTGTCAGCCACTTTCACTACATATCCCCACTTTATTTTCATCTGGAGTATTGTCAGGTACAGTGAAGCGTGTGTGGGGCCTGGAGTCAGATTCTCTACGTATATATTCTGATTCAGACTCTAATTTTTGGACGAGTTATAATACCTTACCACTCTGTCTGAGGTTTCTTATCTGGAAACTGGTGGCAATAAAAGTTCCTGTTTTGAGGATTAGGAATACATGGCACATAACAAGCACGAGGGTAATGTTTTCTGTTATTATTTATGATCAATAACTTAGGAGACCTCTTCTGAAACAAATTGCACTTCATTTATTTATTTATTTTTTTTTCTAATATTATTTTATTTTTAAACTTTACATAATTGTATTAGTTTTGCCAAATATCAAAATGAATCCGCCACAGGTATACATGTGTTCCCCATCCCGAACCCTCCTCCTCCTCCTCCCTCCCATACCATCCCTCTGGGCCATCCCAGTGCACCAGCCCCAAGCATCCAGCATCGTGCATCGAACCTGGATTGGCAACTCGTTTCCTACATGATATTTTACATGTTTCATTGCCATTCTCCCAAATCTTCCCACCCTCTCCCTCTCCCACAGAGTCCATAAGACTGTTCTATACATCAGTGTCTCTTTTGCTGTCTCGTACACCAGGTTATTGTTACCATCTTTCTAAATTCCATATATATGCGTTAGTATACTGTATTTATGTTTTTCCTTCTGGCTTACTTCACTCTGTATAATAGGCTCCAGTTTCATCCACCTCATTAGAAGTGATTCAAATGTATTCTTTTTAATGGCTGAGTAATACTCCATTGTGTATATGTACCACAGCTTTCTTATCCATTCATCTGCTGATGGACATCTAGGTTGCTTCCATGTCTTGGCTATTATAAACATTATATTTGAACACATTTTCCAGGGAAGAACACAGTGTTGTTTTCTCTGAAATAATAGTTGTAATATAACTCATTTAATTTGTTAAAAGCATCTTAGGGAGGATTATAAATCAAATTTTTGTCAATTTAAAATTTAAGTCTTTTATAACTTCCTTTTAAAGGTTTTCTTTCAGAGGAGCTGAGATGTGAGGAGATCATTAATGTAGATGATTATGGTCTAATCTATCCTCATGCATTTAGATTTCATATAGAATTTTATGAGAGTGAACTGTCCTCATAAAAATGAAGTATCTTTTCTAACAACTCATCTCTAAAACTGCAATAGCTCAAGACTTAGCATAATGTCTGATTTAAAGGCAAAATAAATGCTCTTTGAACTAAACAGTGCTTTTTATACACAGAAGTCTTCTATTGCCATTTTAAAAAGGCATCAGTAATCTTTTAAACTACAAAGGAATTTATTATGTTTTCCCATTGCTTCTGGTTCTCTTAAAATAATTTTGGGTTTTGAAATTTGAAGTTAAAAAATTGTGAATATAATGAAAGGCATACTCTTTTTCAAAAAATGATTCATAAGCTAACTCAAAATACCTACAATCGTTTTAGTTATCTTACCAAGATTATCTTAGGTTTTGTTTAATTTAGCTTCTTTGTTATCTCGGTTTGGGCTATAAGTAACAAAATACTTAATTGCCTTAACCAAGGTTAGTTAGTCCCATAGTGAGCTATTCAGTGGCATGGTGACCAAAGGACACGGCCTTTGGGGGCTCCCCCTCTACCATCCTTGTTGGCTTCTGTCCTGTGTGTCTTTCCTAGCTGCCAGATGGGCTGATGCTATTTTCTTAGTTTGTGTGTCTTGCCATCTCTTTTAATTTCATCAAATCCAGAAGAGAGTTTCTTACATCTCTTATTATTTCAACTTGCTGTTCTTAGCAGTTCTATTCATGCTGACAGTGAAATCCTCTCTTACTTCTCCACCTTTATTTCATCTACCCACTGAATCACAGGCACTTTCCTCCAAAAACAAACCCTAGGTCTCCAGTCTTATTACCATTTTAATCTGTAATCTATCATCTCATTACCCCTGCACCAGAAACTGAAAACCAGCGTCTACTTAATTACTTTAGCTTCCTTTAGTTCCATCAGATTATTCCTTTCTAAAATAAACAGAAAAAATCTCCAAATGTTTATAGATTTTACAGTTTACAAGACTTTTGCATACATCAATTCATTTAATGAAGAGGAACAAAGTAGGAATGCTTAGAAACTGAATTTGGAGCTGATAACACATACTTTGGAGAGGGAAGAGGTGGTTTACTCCAAAATCAGTTGGCTGATAGTTGGTTAGACATGGACTCAAATCTTGAAAGGCTGTGTCTTACAAATAGAGAAAAGAAGTTATGAAATATTAATGTGAGGCTTATGTTTTTTGAGAGTGCATTTCATGTGCTGGTGATACACATATCTTTTTCTTTTTTGGTCTGGATTTCTTTCAAATTCCCTGAATAGCTTTTATAAAATTAACTTTATAAAACATGGTGTTGTTTTTCCAAGTAATAAGAGTTTCAGTTTGGCCCTTTATTATACATACAATTATTTAGTGACAGAGTCTCAATTCCTTGTGATCTGGT
Organism: Bos mutus; assembly: GCF_027580195.1. Lineage (NCBI taxonomy): Eukaryota > Metazoa > Chordata > Mammalia > Artiodactyla > Bovidae > Bos > Bos mutus. Next base: position 19,837,504 of record NC_091618.1, on the reverse strand, counting down.
AGTTCTGAATTCACACTTCCCCTGGCAATTATATTGTAACAGATTAGAAATGCTTTTTTCCAGACGTTACAGAAACTAAATGCAAATATTCATAACAGCTTTTGGAAATGTAAAGAGCAAAGGCTGAGATTCTGATTGTTCACACTTAGAGGCTGAAAGGTAGATATGGCAGTGACGTAAGAGGTCCATTTAGCAATAGACAGCTTGTGTGAAGTGGTGAAATCAAGTAATTCATTCTCAATTAGAAGTTTCTGTACTCTGTAAGCAGTAACTACCATAGAGGTAGTCCCCACTTAGTATTCCTGTGGAATGTGAAAGTGTTATTTGCTCGGTCGTGTTTGACGTTTTGCTACTCCATGGACTGACTATAGCCTGCAGGCTCCTCTGTCCATGGGATTCTCCAGGCAAGAATGCTGGAGTGGGTAGCCACTCCCTCCTCCACGGGATCTTCCCGACCCAGGGATGTAACCTTCGTCTCCTGCACTGCAGATGGATTCTGAGCCACCCAAGGACACCTCTATTACTGTGGAGTTCATTTTAAAAATGCATGGTGTCAAAAATCACTCTTTCTGAAACAATGGAAAAAAAGACAAAACCATGAGTGTGTAAAGTTCAGTTCAGTTCAGTCATTCAGTTGTGTCAGACTCTTTGCGACCCCATAGACTGCAGCACGTCAGGCCTCCCTGTCCATCACCAACTCCCGGAGTTTACTCAAACTCATGTCCATTGAGTTGGTGATGCCACCCGACCATCTCATCCTCTGTCACCCCTTTCTCCTCTCGCCCTCAATCTTTCCCAGCATCAGGGTCTTTTCAAATGAGTCAGCTCTTCACATCAGGTGGCCAAATATTGGAGTTTCAGCTTCAACATCAGTCCTTCCAATGAGCATTCAGGACTGATTTCCTTTAGGATGGATTGATTGGATCTCTTTGCAGTCCAAGGGACTCTCAAGAATCTTGTCCAACACCACAGTTCAAAAGCATCAATTCTTCGGCACTCAGCTTTCTTCATAGTCCAACTCTCACATCCATACATGACCACTGGAAAAGCCATAGTCTTGACTAGATGGACCTTTGTTGGCAAAGTAATGTTTCTGCTTTTTAATATGCTGTCTAGGTTGGTCATAAATTTTCCTTTTGTGTTGACTGGTTTGGTTTCCTTGCTGTCCAAGGGACTCTCAAAAGTCTTCTCCAACACCACAGTTCTAATGGTTGTTACCTATTACAATAAATGTAATTTGTTATATCCAAGGTAGTAATTTTTGACTTATGAGTACAGTAAGCTTAGTGGCAGATTATGATCACCTTTTCTCCTTTCCTCATATTACAACACATTTCTCACTTTTATTATGGGTATGGTATATTCATATAGTAAAAAAGAATATAGATTTTGAAAAGTTTCCCCTCATCCTGAGGACAGTTGTACTCACCCTGGAGATTCCTGGGTCCCAGTGAGATTACAGTATGGTTTGTCCTCACTTGATTCACGGTATCATGACCTACTCTCTACTTGGCAAGCTTCAACTTTTGCGTTGTTATTATTCTCAACTTAAAAAATATTGAGATTCCTGAGAAAGGTAAACATCAAGTTACCATATGGCCCATATACCATTTTCACTTCTAAATAAATACCCCCAAAATTGAAAACTGGTACTTAAGGACATGTATGTGCATTTTCATTAAGGCACTATTCCCAATAGCTTAAACGTCCACCAGTGGTGCAGAGATAAACAAGTTGTGATATATATCTATATAGTGGAGTATTACTTAGCCACAAAAATGAATGAAATATTGATAAGGTGAATCTTGAAAATATTATGCTCAGTGGAAGTAAGACCAAAAGCTCACCTCTTGTGTGATTTCCTTTATGTGAAATACCCAAAATAGGTAGATCCATAGAGATAGAATGTAGATTGTTGCTTGCCAAAGACTGGGGGTAGGGTGGGGCACAACTGTTTCATGGGTGTGGTGTTTTCTTTAGGGGTGATGAATATGTTTCATAATTAGAGATGCTTATTGCACAAAACTCTGAATACACCAAGTAGTAATGAATTGCTCAGTTTTAAATGGTTCATGTTACATTTGTATATTTTGGAGATTAAGCCCTGTCTATTGCATCCAGTACTTTGGCCACCTCACGCGAAGAGTTGACTCATTGGAAAAGACTCTGATGCTGGGAGGGATTGGGGGCAGGAGGAGAAGGGGACAACAGAGGATGAGATGGCTGGATGGCATTACTGTCTCAATGGACGTGAGTCTAAGTGAACTCTGGGTGTTGGTGATGGACAGGGAGGCCTGGCATGCTGAGATTCATGGGGTCACAAAGAGTCGGACACGACTGAGTGACTGAACTGACTGACTGATTGCATCATTTGCAAATATTTTCTTCTATTCTGTAGATTTTTTTTTTTTTTTTAATGGTTCCTTTGCTGTGCAAAAGCTTCTAAGTTTGATTAGGTCCCTTTTGTTTATTTTGTTTTTATTTCTTTTGCCTTGGGACACTGACCTAAGAAAACATAGGTACAATTTATGTCAGAGAATGTTTTGCCAATGCTCTCTTCTAGTTTTATGCTGTTTCTCTTTATTCCTCTTGAGTTTCGAGCTTCAGGTTCAGTTACCTGGAACTTAAATATGAGTTTATGACTCTCTGTGGTCATGCAAGATATGAGAACCCCAGAAAAGTTATCTAGAAGCTGTAAATACAGTGAGCACAAAGACTTTTTATTCTATTTTTTGGGAAATGCTGGATGAATCTTTTTGATCAAAAGTTGCCTTTGCTACTACTTTGTTGGGACTGTGAGGTCTAATCAAGTGATCACCACAAGTCGATGTCCTTGTACTTTACTGAGAAATGACAAGCCTGCTTTTCACTGATCTCACTAATGAAAAGTAGAAAACATTGTTTTAAAAGTACGTAAGCTTACTCACTTTTATTCTCTTATCTCAGCAGGTGGCAGTGTTTATCTTTTGGCAAATAAATTCTTTACTTACAGCTACAAATGAAGAGTCTAAAGAGTAAACTTTGTATTCTGGGTTCTTTAAAGCTCAAGCTACATGCAGCTATATAACAATGCTCAGATTGTGGTATGGCTTAAAGCATAGGACCATTTTGGCATATCTGGGGCAAATGACATATCTCATTAAACCTGATGCAGTATAGAGATGTTTTTCCATGTATTTATGAGAACACCACCCACTAAGGTGGATAAGAGATAGTTTTATTTGTTCTCTATAGATCCCTCTATTGGAAACCATGTTCTAATTATTTATTTTATAATGACATAATCTATCAAGTAAACAAACATTCAATTAGGATCAAGAAATACTTGATCAGTTTTTATGTTTTAATAAAATTGATTGTAATTTCATTCGGTCAAGAGCCCAAGAATTGTGGATATTTTGAATGTAATTATTTTAACATAATTGTAAATCGAAAGGGTCAATCTGGTTTGTGTTTGATTTTCAAAGGCAACAAAATTCTGAGACGAAAGGAACAGAGGCTATTTATTAATAAAGGAAGACCATCTGCTGTCACTTTCATTTCAGCAGGAGTTCCAAGTTTCAAAGCAGAGTCAGTTTCATAGAGTAGAAAGATGAAATACAGAGATAATCTCTGATTGACAGGTTCTTTATTAAGGCGGCAGCTTCAGGGTGACTTTCTAACTGGTTTTCAGGTATATCTGGCAGAATTTCACGGGCTACAATGGACAAGAAAGCAGTTTGAAGACATTTTTAAAGAAGGAAGGATTACTCAGTGTCATGGGTGGAGGATTTTCTGTAGAGGCCTTGGGTGCTTTGTGGCCATTAAACTGTCATGAAGGTTCTTATTTGATGGTAGAGGTGGGGCAGCTGCCATGACAGCCGGTTTCTCAAGAGTGACAGTATTTTGGTGATTAAAAATGTAGACTCTGCAATCAAAGAATATTAGAAGGGATAGGGTACCCACTCCAGTATTCTTGGGTTTCCCTTGTGGCTCAGCTGGTAAAGAATTTGCCTGCAATGCGGGAGACCTGGGTTCGATCCCTGGGTTAGGAAGATCCCCTGGAGAAGGGAAAGGCTACCCACTCCAGTATTCTGGCCTGGGGAATGCTATGGACTCTATAGTCCATGGGGTCACAAAAAGTTGGACATGACTGTGTGGTTTTCACTTTCACTGCAATCAAAATATCTGTTTTAATATCCTGCTCAAATACTTCCTTGATGTGGGACCTTGAGATTTCAAACACTCCTTGACTCCATTTTCTCATCTATAAAACGGGACTGATAATAGTGTATGGGGAGTTTGTGAGGATTAAATAAGTTAATAGATACATGAAGAACTTGGAAGGAAAGCTATGACAAGCCTAGACAGCATATTAAAAAGCAGAGACATCTCCTTGCCTACAAAGGTCCATACAGTCAAGGCTATGGTTTTTCCAGTTGTCATGTATGAATGTGAAACTTGGACTGTAAAGAAGGCTGAGTGTTGAAGAATTGATGCTTTCAAATTGTGGTGCTGGAGAAGACTCAAGAGTCCCTTGGACAAGGAGATCAAGCCAGTGAACCCTAAAGGAAATCAACCCTGAATATTCACTGGAAGGACTGATGCTGAGGCTAAAACTCCAATATTTTGGCCACCTGATGTGAAGAGCCACTCATTGGAAAAGATCCTGATGCTGGAAAAGATTGAAGGCAAAAGGAGAAGCAGGTGGCAGAGGATAAGATGGTTGGATAACATCATTGACTCAGTGGACATGAATCTGAGCAAACTCCGGAAGATACTGAAGGACAGCAAAGCTTGGTGTGCTGCAGTCCATGAGGTTGCAAAGAGTCAGACACGACTTATCAACTGAACAACAACAGCAACAGAACTTGATACATCATAAATATTCAATTAATGAGTAGCTAATATTATTTGCATACAAGGCTTCAGTGGCTTGGATTTAAAGGACTTAAGACCAGAGAAAGAATTCACATATTCAAGGCAGATTTTCTCATGAATTTATTATGATTTGGAATATCTCTGCAATAGATATTCAAAACCTCCCAATCTATGTTCTCCTAGGAAACTGATAGGGAGTAAGATAAATGCAGCGAGTATCAGTGTCCATCTCTCATAAATTCTTATGGACTGAGGCATGAGAATAAAGTTTTGGTTCAGATTAATACACATGTAGTGATCATGGCTCTTAATTAGCCCAGTGTTTCAGTATTTTCCTCCTTTTGCAAAGCTGCGACCTTCTAAGTAAAGCCTCATCCAGCCCTCACGGCCACGGGAATCACTACTGAAGAGGAGGAAAATGCTGTTAAGTGAAATTTTAAAATTCTTCTTGAAGTTATCCTCTTGGTTTTTGAGAAAAGATGTTTTTATTAGAAAATTTATCAAATACTTCTTAAAAATATCTTAAAGGTGGCAATATTCCCAAGGTGTTCTGATGTGCCTATTAAAATTCCAGTGATTCCTACATATTGGAGAAATTGACAAATGCCCCTAAATTTGAGTTTTAATTACTCACAGTGTCAATCAAAGACTGATGCTGAAACTCCAATACTTTGGCCACCTGATGCGAAGAGCTGACTCATTGGAAAAGACCCTGATGCTGGGAAAGATTGAGGGCAGAAGGAGAAGGGGATGACAAAGGATGAGATGGTTGGATGGCATCATCAACTCAACGGACATGAGTTTGAGCAAGCTCTGGGAGATGAAGGACAGGGAAGCCTGGCTTGCTGTAGTCCATAGGGTCACAAAGAGTCAGACATGACTTAGCGACTGAACAACAGTGTCAATCAATCAAAGAAGCTAGCACCTCTTCAGTAAGGGTGATCACAGACACACTTTCCTTTGGCACCTCCAGGGCATCGCCGACCTGTAATATTTTGGGTGCAGGCTTACACCACATGTGTAATGATCCCCTTGGAATCTCTTGTGGTGTGGTTCCTGCTTTAGTATTTTTCTTCATCTTATACACCTTATTATTTGCAAGTATTTCTAGGACACACTCTCATCCTTAATTATGGAAAGAGCAATCCAAGGGGGAATGCCTGAATTTCTGCTCCGTATGCATGTGGTTTTCCCCTGTTTTCCCAGAGGAGTGTATATTCCTGGAGTGGAGGATGACACTGGGTTTTTTCCCCCCAGGCAAGAGGAGACTTGTTTTCTAGGTGTGCCTGAGGCTAAAGAACGTGAACAATTCTCTTCTAGAGTAGAAAATCTCCATTGTTAAGTAGAGTAGCAGCTACAGCTATTACCTCTTGGGTTATTACCAGGAATAAACAATTAGGTTGCATCATATAAAATTTTGACAGATTTCGATTTACAAAAATTTTCATGTGGTTCAACCTAATACATTGCTGTATACGTGCAGGTTGAGAGATTTTTTTGCTTCAGGTTTGTCCTCAAACAGATCCTTGATAGTGACCCACAACCATTATTGCATCCTTGTGTCCTCCCCCTGCAGAGATGATGGGGTTCAAACAAAGGCTGATGATACTTTGACCTACATAATCATGGTAGAGAAAACCCACTTAAGATGGCATATGGCAAACAGAATGGACTTGGGAATAAGACCATGTTCAACTGATTATTCTATTCTTATGAGCAAGTAATTTTACCTTTCTGAGTCTGTTTGCTTATCTATAAAATGGAAAGACAATAATAGAATGAAATTAGACAATACACACGGAGAAAAACCAGCCCAAGGCTTGTGGTGTATTTGGTATGTAATGTATGTCCTTGACCTTCAGTTTCTCCTTTGAGAATGGAGTCAGTGCTGACTCCTGTGTTGAAAAAGGGATCTTGCACGAACTGTCCTTGGAGAGAGCAAGGACAGCCTCTCTGCCTTTCTGAAGGTCTTTGCCCACATTTTCACGTAGAGATGTCCCGTGTAAATGTGCTTCTCTCAGCCACTCAGGTTTTGCTGACTCCCTTGGGAAAAACAGGTGGCCTATATTTAGAATAGCTTCAGCTGTTAAGCATTTGAGTGAATGCCTACAAGTGTTAATCAAAAAGTGTTTTAAGCATTGGTTCTATGTAAAGATATTGTTTCAGACAATGTTCTAAATATCTGGAGGATCTGTTTAGATTGGTTTGAAGGAGGAGGATAAAAATAGAAGTATATGAATATATATCTGAAAGCAAGTCTTTTTAGAGGGAATTCAGTTGTTGCAAAATATACATTATAAAATATAGAAATAATTTCAATAAATAAGTCATATTAGGTTTCACCTTCAATATTTAACAGTCCAATGAGGTAAGGAATGTCATGTCAGACATTCATAGAGTTCACTGCATAAAGAAGAAGTACTGATTTCTTATTCTTATATTCCAAGGCATCTATGAGTTGGCCCTAACCTACATTTCTGGCCTAATCTTCCCTGCTACCCTACATCTCAGGCTGAATTGTTTTCTCTCAAAATTTGTATTTTGAAGTCCTAATCCACTTCAGAATGTGATTAGAATGAAATTGTACTTGGAGATAAAATCTCTATAGAGGTGATGAAATAAAGGTCTTTAGGATTGTCCCTCATCCAGTCTGGTGTCCAAAGAGCAAATTTGGATATACAAAGAAACACCAGGGTTGTGGTGCAAAAAGTAAAGACCACACGAGGACACAGCAGGAAGATTTTTGTCTGTAGAGCTGATCTTGGACTTCCAGCCTCCAGAACTGTGAGAAACAATTTTCTGTTGTTGAAAGTATCCAGTCAATGGTGTTTTCTTATGGCAGCCTGAGCAGATGATACACCAGATTAACTAGACTACTCACCAGATCTCATATACCAGACTTTCCTTTCTCTGTGATTTCTCTATTACCTACTCTCTTAACCCATTTGGTCTGTTATAAAAGAATACTATAGAGTCAGTGGCTTGTAAACAACAGAATTTTCTGGTTCACAGATGGCCGATTTTTCTTACTGTGTCCTCACAGGGCAAAAGGGCCAAGGGAGCCCTTTGGGGTTGCTTTTGTAAGGGCACTAATGTCTTGATGAGCGTTCTACCCTCATGATCTAATTACCTTTTAAAGGACTTACCACCTAGTGTCACATCAGGGGTTAATTTTCAAAACATGAATTTTGGGGGAACACAAACATTCAGTCTACAGCATTTACCATAAAATGCTGTGAGTAAATGGGTAAGTAATTTACCATAATGGAGAAGGCAATGGCACCCCACTCCAGTACTCTTGCCTGGAAAATCCCATGGACGGAGGAGCCTGGTAGGCTGCAGTCCATGGGGTCGCAAAAAGTCAGACATGACTGAGTGACTTCCCTTTCACTTTTCACTTTCATGCATTGGAGAAGGAAATGGCAACCCACTCCAGTGTTCTTGCCTGGAGAACCCCAGTGACGGGGGAGCCTGGTGGGCTGCTGTCTATGGGGGTCACACAGAGTCAGACACAACTGAAGTGACTTAGCAGCAGCAGCAGCAGCAATTTACTATAAATAGGTAAGTAAGTTACCCATTTACTTATCCTAAGATTCCTCTTCTTATATCTCTAGCTAGGAATTCCCCCCTCCAATGCTTCGTATATTCCTCAGATACAATTTTTCTCTTGAATTCTCCTCTCCTACCCACCCTTACTCCTCCAAGGTGGAAAAGATCTTCCTCTCAATTCCGTTCATGCATGTCTATTTTATAATTTTAAATCATATTATTCTGGAAAATAAAGACCAGAATTTCCAGAACTTGCTGGAGTTGAAAAAGATCAAGAGACCATGGGACCATTGAGGTAATTTTGGCTTTTTATTAGGATGAAAGAGGCTTATGCCTGATTTTAGACTGAGGAAATGATTCCAGTAAAGAAATAAAGGTTGAAAAATTAAAAGAAAAAAATTTGTATTTTTTGGAACCGTTATTATTTTTTTAATTTAATTTTTGGTTGCACCGCATCTTCATTGCTGCATGCCGGCTTTCTCTAATTATGGCAAATGGAGGCTACGCTTCATTGAGATGTGTGCATTCTCACTGCAATGGGTTCTCTTGTTGTGGAGCACAGGCTCTACGCACACGGGCTCAGGAGTTGTGGCTCTTGGGTTCTAGAGCACAGGCTCAGTAGCACACGGGCACATGGGCTTAGTTGTTCTGTGGCATGTGGAATCTTTCTGGCCAGGGATTGAACCTGTGTCCCCTCCATTGGCAGGCGGATTCTTATCCACTGCACCACTAGGGAAGTCTTGGAACCAGTTATAAAAGATGACAGAGGAGATGGTCAAAGAACAGAGGGAAGAGCTGACAATGAAAGGAGGGCCAGCTCATGTTCTGAGACTGGAAGAGGGATATGAGAAAGAGAATTGTCTTGCTTCTTTCGTGGTTTATTTCAAAACTGGTCAACCACTTGTAAAAGAATGAAACTAGAGCACTTTCTAACACCATACACAAAAATAAACTCAAAATGGATTAAAGATCTAAGCGTAAGACCAGAAACTATAAAACTCCTAGAGGAGAACATAGGCAAAACACTCTCTGACATACATCACAGCAGGATCCTCTATGACCCACCTCCCAGAATATTGGAAATAAAAGCAAAAATAAACAAATGGAACCTAATTAAACTTAAAAGCTTCTGCACAACAAAGGAAACTATAAGCAAGGTGAAAAGACAGCCTTCAGAATGGGAGAAAATAATAGCAAATGAAGCAACAGACAAACAACTAATTTCAAAAATATACAAGCAACTCCTACAGCTCAATTCCAGAAAAATAAATGACCCAATCAAAAAATGGGCCAAAGAACTAAATAGACATTTCTGCAAAGAAGACATATAGATGGCTAACAAACACATGAAAAGATGCTCAACATCACTCATTATCAGAGAAATGCAAATCAAAACCACTATGAGGTACCATTTCATGCCAGTCAGAATGGCTGTGATCCAAAAGTCTACAAGCAATAAATGCTGGAGAGGGTGTGGAGAAAAAGGAACCCTCTTACACTGTTGGTGGGAATGCAAACTAGTACAGCCACTATGGAGAACAGTGTGGAGATTCCTTAAAAACTGGAAATAGAACTGCCTTATGATCCAGCAATCCCACTGCTGGGCATACACACTGAGGAAACCAGAAGGGAAAGAGACACGTGTACCCCAATGTTCATCGCAGCACTGTTTATAATAGCCAGGACATGGAAGCAACCTAGATGTCCATCAGCAGATGAATGGATAAGAAAGCTGTGGTACATATACATAATGGAGTATTACTCAGCCATTAAAAAGAATAATTTGAATCAATTCTAATGAGGTGGATGAAACTGGAGCCTACTATACAGAGTGAAGTAAGCCAGAAAGAAAAACACCAATACAGTATACTAATGCATATATATGGAATTTAGAAAGATGGTGACAATAACCCTGTGTGCGAGACAGCAAAAGAGACACTGATGTATAGAACAGTCTTTTGGACTCTGTGGGAGAGGGAGAGGGTGGAATGATTTGGGAGAATGGCATTGAAATATGTGTAATATCATATATGAAACGAGTCGCCAGTCCAGGTTCGATGCACGATACTGGATGCTTGGGGCTGGTGCACTGGGATGACCCAGAGGGATGGTATGCGGAGGGAGGAGGGAGGAGGGTTCAGGATGGGGAACACATGTATACCTGTGGCAGATTCATTTTGATATATGGCAAAACCAATACAATATTGTAAAGTTAAATAAAATAAAATTTAAAAAAAATCCTTGAGTTTATAAGCTCTTGAGCCATAATTCCTTCACCCGTTATGCTGGATCTGTGACATCAGTGGTTTTTATATTTCATTCAGCCTTAGTGTTTCTATGTCTACAATGGGGTAAAATCATTACTGTCATTAAATGGTTAAATCGGTCACACACATAAAGTACTTAGCACAAAATCTAACCAAAGTGATCATCAATAAAAATAAATCTTATTACTGTTGTCAATGCCTAACCACAAGGGACATGCCTGTAGTTGAACAAACTGGATTGATTGTTCCTTGGAGGAAGAAGACACTCTCATGGGGAACCATGGATCAGTTCAGAAAAAGAATGCTAGAAAGGATTGATTATAAAATATGGGCTTGTATTAGGTTCTTTTGGAAAGTATTAAAGGACTTTTCTCTGGATTAGATGCTGTCAGGAAGTGAGTGTGATTCATCAGTGAAGTTGCTCAGTCATGTCTGTTTGTGATCCCATGGACTGTAACCTGCCAGGATCCTCTGTCCATGGGATTTTCCAGGCAAGAATACTGGATTGTGTTGCCATTTCCTTCTCCAGGGGATCTTCCCAGCCCAGGGATTGAACCCAGGTCTCCTGCACTGCAGGCAGACTCTTTACCATCTGAGCCAGCAGGGAAGCCCCATAAGTGTGATTGGGTATCTTCAAAACTTTTATGCAAGACTAAAGTTGTCATTGGTAAAGGAGTAGCTGCTGCTTATATTAACTAAAAGAGGGGGATGTTTGATTTACTACATTTTTGTGGCTTGAATAATGCTTATATTTTGTTTGTGTTCAGACAAAATAGAGTGGTGTTGTTTTGTCTTGATCCATCCTGTTAGGGAAGTTAAAGTAGTCCTGTTCAGGCTTCAGGAACAAGAAAGCAGAGGAGGCCTCTGATCTTCCTTCTGCCCGGCCTGGACACTACCCTGACCATGTGCCGGCTCCAAGTGCATCTATGGATACCACTAAGTCCAGGTGAACTGTAGATAAGATAGGGAGCGGGTCTTGGAGTTGTTGAGCCCTTGGAGGAGGTCTGGCCAACCAAGCCCAGTGTTTAGCAACATCCTAGGACTGGCAAGATAAACAGCACTGTTAAAAGATTAACCTAAAACCAGAGCTGCAGTTTTCTCACAAACTGCTGATGGTATCAGTTTGCAGCCTGGGATGGTAAGTGGGAACTCCCCAAAATGCAATTATGAAGTCTCACCCACAGAGCAGACGTGCTGCCTGGGACTGTTTCCCGATTGGGACACCAGATTGCTGTTACACGGGACTTCCCAGCGTTATTTGTAGTCTGGATACTAGCCAGCCCCAATTAGGTGATGTATCTGCTGTTCTATTTCTCTCTCTTGTTAATGATTATTCACTGAAAGTAAGAGAGATAATTCTCTATTAGATATTGCTTCTCTTTTCTTCTGCTAAGTCACCTCAGTCGTGTCTGACTCTGTGCGACCCCACAGACAGCAGCCACCAGGCTCCCCCGTCCCTGGGATTCTCCAGGCAAGAATACTGGAGTGGGTTGCCATTTCAGTTAGATAATTCTCTATTAGATATTGGAATTGTTTATTTGTGTATGAGTGATTTGTTTCAGAAACGAATCCTTGGAACCTGAAACAAAAGTTAAAACTTTCAGCAAGGAGAGGGTGTGGAGAAAAGGGAACCCTCTTACACTGTTGGTGGGAATGCAAACTAGTACAGCCACTATGGAGAATGGTGTGGAGATTCCTTAAAAAACTGGAAATAGAACTGTCATACAACCCAGCAATCCCACTGCTGGGCATACACACCGAGGAAACCAGAATTGAAAGAGACACATGTACCCCAATGTTCATCACAGCACTGTTTACAATAGCCAGGACATGGAAGCAACCTATATGTCCATTGGCAGACAAAGGATAAGAAAGCTGTGGTACATATATACAGTGGAATATTACTCAGCTATTAAAAAGAATGCATTTGAATCAGTTCTAATGAGGTGGATGAAACTGGAGTCTATTATACAGAGTGAAGTAAGTCAGGAAGAAAAACACCAATACAGTATATTAACGCATATATATGGAATTTAGAAAGATGGTAATGAGGACCCTATATGCAAGACAGCAAAAGGGTCACAGATGTAAAGAACAGACTTTTGGACTCTGTGGGAGAAGGTGAGTGTGGGATGATTTGAGAGAATAACATTGAAACATGTATATTACCATATGTGAAATAGATCATCAGCCCAGGTTAGATGGATGAGGCAGGGTGCTCAGGGCCAGTGCTCTGGGATGACCCTGAGGGATGGGATGGGGAGGGAGGGTCAGGATGGGGAACACATGTACACTCATGGCTGATTCATGTCAGTGTATGGCAAAAACTACTACAATATTATAAAGTAATTAGCCTCCAATTAAAGTAAAAAAAAAAAAAAAAGAATCCGCCTGCCAATACAGGAGATTCAGGTTCAATACCTGGGTTGGAAGATCCCCTGGAGAAGAAAATGACAACCCACTCTAGTATTCTCAGATAATCTTATGGACAGAAGAGTCTGGTGGGCTATAATCCATGCGGTCACAAGAGTCAGACATGACTTAGTGACTAAACAACAATTAAGGCTCCAGCATTTGAACTTATTGTAACATCATCAAGTAAGCAAATTACAGTTCCTTATTATGCTTCTTTTCTCTTTCTTCTACCTTGTATTCATCAAAATATAGTCACATGTATAAGTTTAAAAAAACTATATATATATAAAATGTATATAATTCCTGTTACAAAAAAAAAAAAAAAACCTTTCAGCAAAACACATCCTGAGCACAGAGTGGCCTTTTCCAATGTTGATGTCCTGTGGAGTTGTTTATGAGAACCGCAAGGCCTGGCTGTATTAGGCAGTAGCAACACCAAGACCTTGCTGATCAGTGCCTAACGACCTTGGTTCCTGTAGGGCATCTGCAGAGAATGAGGCACTTAGAGACTGAGATGAATGTTGATGATCTTTTTTTTGGTAATCACTGAAGAGAATCACAAAGGGATGATGGGAAACACTGAAAGTCAAGGTCAGAGACCACGGATTTGCTGTAGTCACTTGCATTGTGCTTGTGTGATTCTCATCCTTGGTGCTTGGCCACCCAGCACAGGTACGAAGAAGGGACATTCCGACACTGGTCCTGGCCTGGGGTGTTCAGAGAGACCAGGATAAAAGAACAGGAGTTCAAACTTGAGAGTGAAGGTGAGAAGAATTCTGTTGGTTTGCTGTGAGATATGGGCAATGCAATGAATAACGACAGACAATGAAGGAATTAACCACCAAGAGAAAGGGGAAATGGAAAGTCTTTTAGAGGACTTTCTGAGTAGAAATTCTTCTGGGTTTTGAGATGGTCTTTGGCTGGAAAGAATCCAGGATGTTGGAAATGAAGGGGTTGGGAAACACAAAAGCTGAAAGCCTGCAGTGCAAAAGAAACTAAGCAAATAGACTTTAAAGTCTTTCTGGGCCATTTTGGATTTGTCAGAACTTCTGCCTCTATCAAGACAGGATGCAGGCACAGTGACAAGTATCCTGCCACCATGACCCTCACCTTTCCCTCATCTGATAGAGGATATTCTCTCATATCCCATTTTACAATCTGTTCCACTTCACGTGAAGATGATACCTTTTGGCACTGCCTCCATGTTGCGGTTTGCAGCATGGTTTCTGAAGCAGCTTTGTCACTGCCCTGTGTTTCAAATATTTTTATGTTGGACAACTTTATTTTTGCCTCTTCTCCCTAGGGCTCTAGTACAAGTTCAAGGACGGGGAAAATCTAGTAAGCACATACTCACAGTTTTTACAAAACCCGTCTCCTCTATCAGAAACAAATTGTCTTTGGAATAAACCTCAAAGCCCTTGGAAAGCTGACTCTTAGGACCTTAGTCATGCCTGGAATGATTTGCAACCTCAGGAGAGCATCTCACGGCCTCTCAAGCTGCTTCCACTTTCAGAAGAAGGTTTTTCTTCAACTCGAGCTTCTCCAGAGTGTGGTGTGGTGAATGTGTTAGTCGCTTAGCTGTGTCTGAGTCTTTGCAGCTCCATGAATTTTGTATCCTACCAGGCTCCTCTGTCCATGGGATTCTCCAGGCAAGAATACTGGAGTGGGTTGCCATTCCCTTCTCCAGGGGATCTTCCTGACCCAGGGACTGAACCTGGGTCTCCTGCATTGCAGGCAGATACTTTATGGTCTGAGCTACCAGGGAAGCCCTGGTATGATAGATTTCTCTAAATAGGTAATGATTGATTGATTATTGAGCCATGAAATTAAAAGATGCTTACTCCTTGGTAGGAAAGTTATGACCAACCTAAACAGCATATTCAAAAGCAGAGACATTACTTTGCCAACAAAGGTCCGTCTAGTCAAGGCTATGGTTTTTTCAGTGGTCATGTATGGGTGTGAGAGTTGGACTATAAGGAAAGCCGAGTGCTGAAGAATTGATGATTTTGAACTGTGGTGTTGGAGAAGACTCCTGAGAGTCCCTTGGACTGCAAGGAGATCCAACCAGTCCATTCCTAAAGGAGGTCAGTCCTGAGTGTTCATTGGAAGGACTGATGTTGAAGCTGAAACTCTAATACTTTGGCCACCTGATGCGAAGAACTGACTCATTTGAAAAGACCCTGATGCTGGGAAAGATTGAGGGCAGGAGGAGAAGGGGACGACAGAGGATGAGATGGTTGGATGGCATCACCGACTCAATAGACATGGGTTTGGGTAGACTCCAGGAGTTGGTGATAGACAGGGAGGCCTGGCGTGCTACCTTTCATGGCGTCGCAAAGAGTTTACATGACTGAGAGACTGAACTGAACTGAACTGATTGATTAATAGAGTGAATTAAGACTGCTGTGGCTAATTACTTTAATGCTGATTTTCAAATGATGCTTTGTGGGACATTAACTGTTCTTTAGAGGAGGAAGCAAGGGGCTGAGCACACAGAACTGTGTCCTCTGCATGTTTCTTTAACCAGAGGAGCTTCGTTAAAAAACAGGATCACACAGAGAACAGACTTATGGCTGCAAAAGGGGAGGCCAGAGGAGGCAGGGAAGATTTGGGAGTTTGGGATTAGTATTGTATATAGGATAGGTAAACAACAAGGTCTTACTATATAACACAGGACTATATTTAATATCCTGTAACAAACCATAATGGAGAAGGAAATGGCAACCCACTCCAGTATTCTTGCCTGGAGAATTCCATGGACAGAGGAGCCCGGTGGGCTACAGTCCATGGAGTTGCAAGAGTTGGACATGACTTAGCTATTAAATCATCATTATCATCAGTAAACCATAAAGGAAAATAATTTTATAAAACACTTTCTTCCTGATTTTCACCTACAAGTAAAGTATATTTGGAGAAGTGAAGTGCAGTGAAAGTCGTTCAGTTGTGTCCAACTCTTTTTGATCCCATGGACTATACAGGCCATTCTCCAGGCCAGCATACTGGAGTGGGTAGCCGTTCCCTTCTCTAGGGGATCTTCCCAACCGAGGAATTGATCCAGGGTCTCCTGCATTGCAGGTGGATTCTTTACCAACTGAGCTATCAGGGAAGCATTTGGAGAAAGGTTTTATAATCTCTAAGGGAGAGAGAGAGCTCATCAGGTGGAGAATACAGTTCTGCATTTAATCATGAAAGACTGGCCATGATCTATTGCTTTAAACTCACATTGATCTGTTTGCTTACATGATTTCTTTGTGTAGTTCAACTGTAGATCTAATATGCCATACAGCTGATCTCAGTATGCCACATCCAATCTTTACATTTTGCTTCCTCAATCTCAAACCTTCAAAATCAGCTCATTTCACATCTTCCTTAATCTCCATGGGGGGATGTGCTTGTTTCTTGTGTGGAATTTCACAGTATTTACTGAGTTTCCTGGTCCACTCTTTATGTTGCATGTTTATTTCCTCACCATACTGTTCATTCATTCAAGTGTTCATTGATGCCTGTTATGCACCAAACATGTTGTCAGGTTCAGTTCAGTTCAGTCCAGTCACTCAGTTGTGTCTGACTCTTTGCAACCCCATGGACTGCAGCACACCAGGCTTCCCTGTCCATCACCAACTCCCAGAGCTTGCTCAAACTCATGTCCACTGAGTCGGGGATGCCATCCAACCATCTCATCCTCTGTTGTCCCCTTCTTCTCTTGCCTTCAATCTTTTCCAGCATCAGTGTCTTTTCCAGTGAGTCAGTTCTTTGCATCAGGTGGCCAAAGTATTGGAGTTTTATATGTCAGGTACTGAGATTCATAATGAATAACATGGATACCTCTGCCTTCAGGACATACAATTTAATTGGACTTGAGGAGTGTATTTGACTTCTGAGGAGGCTCAGTGGTAAAGAATCCACTTGTCAATGCAGGAGACATAAGAGACGTAGATTTGATCCCTCAGTTGGTAAGATCTCCCGAAGGAGTAAATGGCAACCCACTCCAGTATTCTTGCAAAGAGTTGGACATGACTGAGGAACCAAGCACTCACAAACATGGGGACCATATCAGTCAAAGTTCAACCAGAGAAACAGAATCAGTAGGAGATACATTGTGAGATTCACTACAAGGAATTGGCTTATATGATTGTGGTGAATCTGAAATCCTCAGGACAGGCTATCAGGATGATCAGGGCGAAACACTCAGGCACAAGCTGAAGCTGCTGTTCACAGGTAAAAATTCTTCTGGCAGCAGCAGTTCTGATCTTAGGACTTTAACTGATTGAATCAGGCACATTCAGATTATTTAGCAAATTATTCCATACTTAATGTCAGTTGATTAGACCCATAATCACCACTACAAAGTACCTTCACAGCAACTGCTATGTAGTATATGATTCAATAACTGGGGACTGTAGCCTAGTCAAGCTGACACATAAAACTGACCATCACAGGAAATAACACTAAACAAACCACACAAAAATATCACAATAAGATTCAGAAAAGAGAAGAAAATAATTCTTTTTTTTTTTGTCTAGCTGGAAGCTTAGAGATAAATTTAATGTTTAAAGACTGAACTTTAAGAATTTAATGCAACTATTGAATTAATTGAATGTCAAACTAGGTATCTTTGAAAAATTACAACGACTTCACCCTTCTCTGGACCAATTAAATCAAAACTTCTGGAGATTAGTGCCCTGGAACTTGTGCTTTGAAAATGTTCTGCCAGGCCGGTCTAATATGCAGCTAGAGTTAAGAACAACTGCTCTAAAGAGATTAGATTTTTTAGTGTCCTGGTTTATATGTGTTCTGATATTGAAATTATCTTTTCATCATCTTCAGTTCAGTTCAGCTCCTCAGTTGTGAATGATTCATTGTGACCCCATGGACTGCAGCATGCCAGGCTTCCCTGCCCATCACCAACTCCTGGAACTTACTCAAATTCATGTCTGTTGAGTCGGTGATGCCATCCAACCATCTCATCCTCTGTTGTCCCCTTTTCCTCCTGCCTTCAATCTTTCCCAGCATCAAGGTCTTTTCCAGTGAGTCAGTTCTTCACATCAGGTGGCTAAAGTATTAGAGTTTCAGCTTCAGTATTAGTCCTTTTATGAATATTCAGGATTGATTTCCTTTAGGATTGACTGGTTGGATCTCCTTGCAGTCCAAGGGACTCTCAAGAATCTTCTCCAATACCACAGTTCAAAAGCATCAATTCTTCAGCACTCAGCTTTCTTTGTAGTCCAACTCTCACATCCATACATGACTAATGGAAAAACCATAGCTTTGACTAGACAGACCTTTGTTGGCAAAGTAATGTCTCTACTTTTCAACATGCTGTTTGGGTTTTTCATAGCTTTTCTTCCAAGGAACTACTGTCTTTTAATTTCATGGCTGCAGTCACCATCTGCAGTGATTTTAGAGCCCCCCAAAGTAAAATCTCTCACTGTTTCCACTGTTTCCCCATCTATTTGCCATGAGTGATGGGACCAGGTGCCATGATCTTTATTTTCTGAATATTCACTTTTAAGCCAACAGAAGTTTTCACTCTCCTCTTTCACTTTCATCAAGAGGCTCCTTAGTTCTTCATTTTCTGCCATAAAGGTGGTGTCATCTGCATATCTGAGGTTATTGATATTTCTCCCAGCAATCTTGATTCCAGCTTGTGCTTCATCAAGCCTGGCATTTCACATGATGTACTCTGCATATAAGTTAAATAAGCAGAGTGACAGTATACAGCCTTGATGTACTCCTTTTCCAACCTGGAACCAGTCTGTTGTTCCACGTCCAGTTCTAACTGTTACTTCTTGACCTATATACAGATTTCTCAGGAGGCAAGTCAGGTGGTCTGGTTTTCCCATCTCTTGAAGAATTTTCCACAGTTTGTGGTGATCCACACAATCAAAGGCTTTGGCATAGTCAATAAAGCAGAAGTAGATGTTTTTCTGGAACTCTCTTGCTTTTTTGATGATCCAGCGGATGTTGACAGTTTGATCTCTGGTTCCTCTGCCTTTTCTAAATCCAGCTTGAATATCTGGAAGTTCATGGTTCACATACTTTTGAAGCCCGGCTTGGAGAATTGTGAAGCATTACTTTGCTAGTGTGTGAGATGAGTGCAGTTGTGTGTAGTTTGAATATTTTTTGGCATTGCCTTTCTTTGGGATTGAAATAAAACCTGACCTTTTCCAGTCCTGTGGCCACTGCTTAGTCTTCCAAACTTACTGGCATATTGAGTGCAGCACTTTCACAGCACCATCTTTTAGGATTTGAAAGAGTTCAACTGGAATTCCATCACCTCCACTAGCTTTGTTCATAGTGAAGTTTCCTAAGGCCCACTTGACTTCATGTTCCAGGATGTCTGGCTCTAGGTGAATGATCACACCACCGTGGTTATCTGAGTCATGAAGATCTTTTTTTGTACAGTTTTTCTGTGTATTCTTGCCACCTCTTCTTAATATCTTCTGCTTCTGTTAGGTCCATATCATTTCTGTCCTTTCTTGAGCCCATCTTTGCATGAAATGTTCCCTTGATATCTCTAATTTTCTTGAAAGAGATCTCTAGTCTTTCCCATTCTATTGTTTTCCTCTATTTCTTTGCATTGATCACTGAGGAAGTCTTCTTATCTCTCCTTGCTATTCTTTGGAACTTGGAACCTTTCCTTTTCTCCTTTGCCTTTCATATCTTTTATTTTCTCAGCTATTTGTAAGGCCTCCTCAAAGAACCATATTGCCTTTTTCCATTTCTTTTTCTTGGGGATGGTCTTGATCACTGCCTCCTGCACAAAGTCATGAACCTCCATCCATAGTTCATCAGGCACTCTGTCTACCAGATCTAATCCCTTGAATCTATTTCTCACTTCCACTGTATAATCATAAGGGATTTGCTTTAGGTCATACCTGAATGGTCTGGTGGTTTTCCCTACTTTCTTCAATTTCAGTCTGAATTTGGCAATAAGGAGTTCATGATCTGAACCACAGTCAGTTCCTGGTCTTGTTTTTGCTGACTGTATAAACTTCTCCATCTTTGGCTGCAAAGAATATAATCAATCTGATTTAGGTATTGACCATCTGGTGATGTCCATATACATATGGACAAGAGTCTTCTCTTGTGTTGTTGGAAGAGGGTGTTTTCTATGACCAGTGCATTCTCTTGGCAAAACTCTGTTAGCCCTTGACCTGCTTCGTTTTGTACTCCAAGGCCAAATTTGCCTGTTATTCCAGGTATCTCTTCACTTCCTACTTTTGCTTTCCAGTCCCCTATAATGAAAAGGACATCTTTTGAGGGGTGTTAATTCTAGAAGTTCTTGTATGTCAACTTCAAGAACTAGAAGTTCTTGAAGTAGAACCGTTCAACTTCAGCTTCTTCAGCATTACTGATTGGGGCATAGACTTGGATTACTTTGATATTGAATGGTTTGCCTTGGAAACAAAGACCATTCTGTTGTTTTTGAGATTGCATCCAAGTACTGCATTTTGGACTTTTTTGTTGACTATGATGGCTACTCCATTTCTTCTAAGGGATTCTTGCCCACAGTAGTAGATATAATGGTCATTTGAGTTAAATTCACCCATTCCAGTCCATTTGAGTTTGCTGATTCCTAGAATGTGAATGTTCACTCATGCCATCTCCTTCTGACCATCTTAGAAACTAAAAATACATAAACCAAAAAGAAATAATTATTTTCATTTTAAAATGGGTTCTTCTTAAAGCCACTGAAATGCTTGAAGTCACCTTCCTGGACAGTAAGTCTAATGAAGACAAGTAGGTGGTTCAAACAGTAAAGAATCTGCTTGTAATGCAGGAGACCCAGGTTCGATTCCTGGGTTTGGGAGGATCCCCTGGATAAGGGCATGGCCACCCACTCCAGTATTCTTGCCTGGAGAATTCCATGGACAGAGGAGCCTAGTAGGGTACAGTCCATGAGGTCGCAAAGAGTGGGACATGACTGAGTGACTAACATGTTCACTTTTCACTATCAGTTAGAGTTGATATCAGTGTGCTCCAATTAAATAAAACCCCTAACTTCTCAGGAAGTTAAAAAAAGATTTATTTCTCACTTATTAAGGTCTGCCATGAGTCTAGGTGACTCTCCAGGGCAGCTGTTCCCTCTGGGTGGCTCATTAATAAAATCTAGTCGATATGGTTTCGTATCTCTGCATTGAGCCCAATAACTGGCTCATAGTAAGGACTTGTTAAATATTCTGAGAATTCACATACCACACATTCTTTGTTCTTTGATATGTGTGTGTATTTATGTGTGTGTGTGTGTGTGTGTGTACTGGATTGAATCCTTCTCTGTGGAGAGGTGTTTCTCAGCTCATTAGCTCTCTAAGTGTACCGCTCCGCAGACTCGCAACTTCATATCTGTGGCCCTGAGACATTTGTGATCCCAACCACAATGATAGCACCTGTAAAGGAAAGTTCCCTTGATACCACAGACTACCACTGACCCTCACCTCCTCAGACCCAATAAAAGACAAAGAGAGCTTTCAGATATTACCCAGTTTAAGAAGTCTGTTTGCAATGAACCTAGCTAAACTCTGGAGAATCAGTAATGCAGTTCCCTGGTCAGATTAATGTCGCTATCCAGCACTGTCCCAGCAGTTCCCCAATCTTCACAGCTCTGAAGAATGGAGGCTTCCCTGGGAAAGAGAAGGGAAGACTAGCCCTGAGGTCAAGTCTTTTCTAGACCTGCAAGCTTCTGCACGTCTCAGACCCAATTGTGTGAAATGTCACTTAATAGTATGCTTTGGGGACATCCCTGGTGCTCATTGACTAAGACTCTGTGCTCCCAATGTGGGGGGCCCAGGTTCGGTCCCTGGCTATGGAACTAGATAGATCTTATGTGCCATAACTAAAAATCCTGCGTGCCACAACTAAGAGCTGACACAGCCAAATAAATAAATATTTTAAAAAGTAGTCACCATGTTTTCATTTCAGGATAAGCTCTTTATCTTACTAAACTGCCCATCCTGTATGGGAATGCTGGTGTTGAAGATATGTGTATACTCAACTGAGTATCTGTTACAAAAGACAATTTTCCTAAGCCACATGAATGATTTCCAATATAAAAAAAGCAATCATCTTTGATTTCAGTTTCATTAATTGAGGGCATTTTCAGAGGGTAATTTGAAAATGTGTTTTTCACGTTTTAAAATAGATCGCAATTTTAAACTTACCATGTTGATGCTGTATAATTATTTTTCAGGGCTGCCCAGTGAGCACCAGCATGTGGTACTGGGGAGGTAAATAAAAGCATTCTTGTTCTAGGAAGATTTGTTTTGTGAATTATGCTTTCACAAGTTATTATGAATAAATATGTCTGAACAAGTTAAAGTGGGGATATAGAAGACAATTATATTTATATTTTGGCCTTTGTAAAAAAGTAAAACTTTTTGATTAATTATGCTTACCACTTTGCATCAAAAAGAATCTGAGAATGACCTGCTTTGAGGATATGCAAGGATTATCTTTTCCCTTGGTTATTAAGTAAGAAAAAAATTTATTAGTCAATTATCCCAAGTTTGTTTGCCTCAGCTTTGAAATGGTGTGACCAAATAAGTTATTTGGTATGTCAAGTCACACTCTTGGCCTGGTACATCAGTTTTTTAAAACTGGAGTGAGGAGTAGAGAACTTAATCTCCAATTGCTTTGAATTCTTATGCAATAGTGTTGTTGATTTTCTGAGCATCTCTTGAGCAAATATTCCAGATTTTCTAGCATCACAATCCTAACTGGATAAAGCTGTGTTTGGGATGTGGATATATTTTTAAGTTATTGGTAATAAGGGAAGGAAAAATAAAGATATGTACGTTTGCTTTTAAGTATCTAATATGTAGCAAGTAATTTGTAAAGCCTGTTGCTTTTCATCTTCACAGACTACCTGAATTTAAGAAGGTAAGTAGCTGGCCCCAAACAACCCCACTTGTGATGACAGCAGAGATTTGAACCTGAAAACGTCTGCTTAAAAATCTTGCACATTTTCCAATACACCATACTGCCTAAACTAGTTAAGAATTACCCCCTTCTTAAAAGAAAATTGCTTATTTGGCTGTGCTGGGTCTTAATTGCATATCTTTAGCTGCAGCCTGAGGACCTTAAGTTGCTACATGCAGAATCTACTTTCTTAACGAAGGATTGAACCTGGGCCCCTGCATTGGGAGTGTGGAGTCTTAGCCACTGGACAAGGAAGTCCTTATCCCTTCATTTTGAAATTTAATATATATATGGCCCCTAGATGCTAAAAAAGGCTTCATAGTACTTTATACTACACATCATAAGGTCAACACTCATAGTAATTAGCTGTAAATAATAGTATCACCAACTCAATGGCTATGAATTTGTAAAGCCACTATCAGGAGGCTGTGGAGGACAGAGGAGCCTGGCGAGTTGCAGTCCATGGGATAGCAAAGAGTCGTACACAGCTCAGAGACCAAACAACAACAAACAGCAGTTATTTAAACTCCACTGCATTTTTATATTCATTTGTATCCTGAATGGCTCCCATTTAAAAGCTATCCTAGTTATTTCTAGGAGTCCCTGTAAGTGTTTCTTGCCAGCTGAATTTACTCACAGTGTTTTGTTCTGGACTGCCTTGAATATGCCCTTGAACTTGAGGGGAACCACCCATTCTGCACATCTGCCTGTGTGTGTTAAGTCACATCAGTTGTGTCTGACTCTGTGACCCTATGGACTGTAGTCCGCCAGGCTCCTCTGTCCATGGGATACTCCAGGTGAGAATACTGGATTGGGTTGCCATGCCCTCCTTGCAAATCTGTCTAGTGGGTACCCATTATTGAGGACAAGTCACATGTTGGCTTCCCCAAATTTTCAAAGCTACCAGACCTAATGATGATAAATGACCTTCTGCTTACACCCCTATGCCTCACATAGTTCCCTGTGAAAACACTTCCTTCAACTTTTATCTGCAGACTCACCTACCACAGGGCATGGGGGCAGATGTCGTACTACTCTCTGTTCTCTTCCTCAGTCTAACTCATAAACTTCTCACTTCTTGCAGATTATCTTTACTGAAATAAGAGTACAGTGGGCTGAGAGGCCCACTGTAGCAGGTACCGTTAGACATGCCCCAATTTCTCCAATATCTCTATATATAATATATTACAAAGGAAAGGTTCAAACATGTTTGATTTTAAGCAGCATATTATTTTAAAAAATATACTTGGGATATTCTATCATGAGTTTTAATCTTCCCAACTCCCACTCAATATTCCTAGCCAGCTTTACACATGTATCTTTTTTTTGATTCAAATGTTAACATTTCCATCAGCTGGGAGCTTGTTAAAATGTAGACTTCTAGTCCTCACCCTAGACCTGCTGAATCAGAATCTTCATTCCTGTTGACAGTGCCACCATTTAACAAGGTACCAGGTGGACTGTGTGTGTCTTAAAATTTGAGAACACCGGTCTCTGTTACTCTGCCATTCCCTGAATTTAGGTAATGGTGAGTTGGGTAGTTTAGGCCACACCACCACTGACATAAATAAAAAGGTCGGGATAAAATACAAAGTGAACTTAAGGCAGTCTGGACTGGAAGACTTAGATGTCAGGCAGAGCAGGAAAAGAATTCTCACTCGTGGAAGGTTCACCATCATATGCCTAAAATTATTTATACAATAGTTTTCCAAACAGAATATGCAGGTTGCTATCAAAAATATCAGATGTATAAGGAACCAGGATGACATGAATGAGAACCAACAGAACAATGGACAAGCCCAGCGTGACTTCAGATCTAGGAAGAGGAGTAAGGTGAATCTTCCTGTTACTTTGCTTGTAACAGGGAACCTAGTGGCACAACACATTTTTACTGTGCTATAAAATCCTGTGGGTTAGGAATTTAGACAATATGCAGCAGAGATGATCTGCCCCTGCTCCACGGCATGTGGTTCTTGGTCTGGGTGACCTGAAGGCTACACTCACTGGGACTGACAGCAGGGAGCGTGCACTTGGTTTGATCACCCTGGTAATTTTTGACTAGGCTGATTTTTTATTTGACAGCTGGATTCTCTCATAGTGAGTACTCAAGAGCACCAGGCAGAAACTGCTTGTCAATTAATTATCTAGCCTATCAATGACATGGCATTGCTTTTACTCAGCACTTTTGCGTGAAAATGTCAGATCCATGCTCAGTACAGGACATAGACACTGCCCAATGGTTGTTTTGAAAAAAAAAAAATCACCTTATAAAATTACAAAAAGCTCGATATAAACTAAGGACAACTCTTCTTAGAGTCATGAATTATTGCATTTACTTAAACAAAATTGGTCTGATATGACCTTCAAGGTGCTTTATTGGGCATCTATCATAATTGACTTATAAGGCTACTGGTTACCAGAAAAGAGATGCCCAGGCCTAAGTACATCTTGTTCCACAGAAAGATATCATGGGGATTCTTTAGAGACACATTTAATCAATTTCTTGACCAGTGGGTTTCTATAACAACAATTAAACGGTTTCTAAAAGATTGTCAGAATGATCCTGCCATATTTAGAAAGGAATACATGGCAAGAAACATCAGTTTAATATGTAATACCAAGAATCCATCTGCCCATGCAGAGATGCAAGAGATGTGCATTTGATCCCTGAGTCAGGAAGATCCCCTGGAGAAGGAAATGGTGACCCGCTCCAGCATTCTTGCCTGGGAAATTCCATGGACAGAGGAGCCTGGCAGGCTATAGTCCATGGGATCTCAAAAAGAGTCAGACACAACTGAGCACGTGCACACACACACACCCCCAAATGTTTAATGAACATGTTAGAAAAATGGAAAAGTAAAAACAAACAAACAAGCCCATTTATCCTGATACATCTATTTAGTTAGACTTTAAGAGTCACTCAACCCTTGATTAACACTCTAGGCTCAGTTGTATGTCCACCCCTGAATCAACCACTGGGGCCAATGAGATAGAAAGCAGTGACTGGATTAGCCTAGGTCCTGTGTCAACCCCTGGGGGCTTGGCAGGTATTAGTTTCCCTTTAAGCAAGCAGATACAAGGATGGAAATTAGGAGTCACTGGCATGGGAAAAATTGATGCTAGAAGATCCACTGTCCATGATGGGAGACTGTGTAGTCCAAACAAACAGAAAAAACGGCTTGTGTAAGTTTCTCTGTGATCATGTATTGCTTGTGGGTAATGGCAAGGAACTGTTATGGCTGGAGTAAGTAGTACCTAATATCTCTGCCCACAAAAATACAGGAACCAGGCTATAATTATGTCACACTGAAGGATGATTACATAATTGATTCATTATCAACACTCTTTCAAAATAAAACAGAAATATGTATTTTCATGGAGCTGAGACATGAGACTTGGAAAATATATGGAATAGGCAAGTATAAATGCAGAACTTTTACATAAAATTTCACTAAAGAAAAAAACACTTATGTTCTCCAAGATCTTAGCAACTGTTCTTTAAGCTAAAGTTGACTACCCTCAATTACAGGTTCTATTCATGGGCTCATGAACTTGACACTTGAAGGCTTCCCCTGAGAATCATCTGTCAAAAGTATACTCTGCCCAGCTGAAAACTAGATTTATAAATACTTTAGCCTGTTTCAACTCTGTCTCAGCAGACTTCTATGTCATTTACAAGCAGGCATCAATTGATGTGACCTTTCCAAAGGAGTCAAGGACTCAGGAATCACATTGACACTGTTCCTTGGATAGTGCCTTTTACTTACAAAGCATACTTGTAAATGTAGTCATATCGAATATTTACAACTGTTTAATGAATATATATATATCTGATCATTTTTATTAATATATTTATCTTTTATTAGAGTATAATTGCCTTACAATATTGTGTTAATTTCTGGTGTACAACAACATGAATCACTTATCTGTATACATATATTCTCTCTCTCTTGGACTTTCCTTCTTCCTCCCCCAGTGGCTCCCCTCCCACCATCCCACCCATCTAGGTCATCACAGGGCACTGAACTGAGCTCCCTGTGCTATAAAGTGGATTTCCATTAGCTATCTATTTTATACATAATAGTGCATTTATATCAAACCTAATTTCCCAATTCATCCCCCCCTCCCTTTCTCCGCCTGTGTACACATGTTTGTTCTCGACATTTGCGTTTCTCTCTCTGCCCTGGAACCAGGCTCATTTGTACCATTTTTCTAGATTCCACATACATGTGTTCGTATATATTTGTTTTTCTCTTTCTGATTTGGTTCACTCTCTGTGATACAATATATGATCCAACAATCCCACTATTGGGCATATACCCTGAGAAAACCATAATTCAAAAAGATACATGTACCCCAGTGTTTATTACAGCACTATTTACAATAGCCAGGACATGGAAACAACCTAGATGTCCATTGACAGATGGATAAAGAAGATGAGGTACATATACACAATGGAATATTGTGCAGCCATATAAAGGAATGAAATTGGGTTATTTGTAAGATGAATATATGTTGATACCCATTTTACAGATGAATAAACTGAAGTTCAGAAAGGTTGGTGATTTTCCCAAAGTTATACAGATAGTCAGTGGCAAATGAGTCTCAAGCCTAAACTCCCTTATTCCAAATCCAGCATTCTTTTGGCTGTCGCTTTTTCCTATCATGAATAAAGCAGGCATTATCAGAAGCTTCTCCCTTATGAAAGTATGACTTGAATCACAGAGTATGTATGTTTTAAGCTGATCCACATAACTGGAATTATAGCAATAATTTGCCTATAATCAGCATATTAGGATAATAGAAAATGCAAGTAACATACTTTAAGAACAGGCTTCCCAGGTGAAATTAGTGGTAAAGAACTGCCCTGCCAACGCAGGAGACATAAGAGGTTCGGATTCTCTCCCTGAGCTGGGATGATCCCCTGGAGGAGGGCATGGCAACCCACTCCAGTGTTCTTGCTTGAAGAATCCCATTGGATAGAGGAGCCTGGCAGGCTACAGTCTGTAGGGTCTCACAGAGTCGGACATGACTGAAGATACTTAGCACACATGCACACACTTTAAGAACAAATACATATAAAATACCATACTGCTCAGATGAAGTGTAGTCAAGACCTTCCAAATTTTGTCTCCAACCACTTCCAAATCATAGTTTTCCATTCTCCCATCTGTATTGTTTGTATCCTGTATTGTCTTGGCTTTGATACCATCCTATTGTCTACTTTCTTCCTTTTGCTTAAAATTTTCTTCCCAACATGTCTTCCATTTCTGCTTTTCTAAATCTGATTTGGGATTTGAGGAACAACCACATGGAACTTGAAAGTCTCTATTCCCCAGATAACCCCTCAAGCTATCTCACTATAATTCTGTTCTTGTCCAACAGCATCCCTCTGTCTCAATATGTGTGTGTGTAATAGCAGGAAGGCTGACGGGAAAATCAGTGAAATCTGAAGTCATCTTAGTCAGTTTGGGCTGTTGTACCAGAATCTCATAGCCTGTGGGACTTAAACAATAAACATTTTTTTCCCCACGATTCTGGAGGCTGTAAGTCTGATATCAAGGCACCAACTGATCTTGTGTCTGTTGAGGGAATACTTCCTGTTTGCAGATGGCCATCTTCCTTCTGTATCCTCTTATGGTAGACAGAGAGAGACATGACCTCTTCCACAGCTCTCCTTATAAAGGGCTATGGTTTTTCCAGTGGTCATGTATGGATGTGAAAGTTGGACTGTGGAGAAAGCTGAGCTCTGAAGAATTGATGCTTTTGAACTGTGGTGTTGGAGAAGACTCTTGAGAGTCCCTTGGACTGCAAGGAGATACAACCAGTCCATTCTAAAGGAGATCAGTCCTGGATGTTCTCTGGAAGGACTGATGCTAAAGCTGAAACTCCAATACTTTGGCCACCTCATGCGAAGAGTTGACTCATTGGAAAAGACTCTGATGCTGGGAGGGATTGGGGGCAGGAGGAGAAGGGGACAACAGAGGATGAGATGGCTGGATGGCGTCACTGACTCGATGGACATGAGTTTGGGTGAACTCTGGGAGTTGGTAATAGACAGGGAGGCCTGGTGTGCTGCAATTCATGGGGTCGCAAAGAGTTGGACACAACTGAGCTATTGAACTGAACTGAATTCCATTTAGGAAAAATTCACCCTCGTAACCTAATTAGCTGCCAAAAGCTCTGCTTGCAAACACTATCTCATTGGGGATCAAGGCTTCAACATATGAATTTTGGGAGGACAAATATGCAGCCTGTAGCATTTTGCCTGTAGCTTCCCCCAATTTATGTCCATGAAAAAGACATCTATTCCATCCTAAGAGACCCAGACATCTTAGCTCATTTCAATAGCAAATTTAAAGTCTAAAGTCTCATCTGAATGCCACCTAAATCAGATATGAATGAGACCAGAGGTAAGATTTATCCTGAGGCAAGATTCCTCTCCAGCTGGGAATCTGTGAAACCAGAAAAGTCAAATGGTTCTAAAACACAGTGGTGAATAGGATAGACACTTCTATTCCTGATGTGCTCAGTTGCGTCTGACTCTTTGCGACCCCATGGGTTGTAGCCTGTCAGGCTCCTCTGCCAATGGAACTTTTCAGGCAGGAATACTGGAGTGGGTTGCCATGACCTCCTCTAGGGGATCTTCCTGACCCAGGGATAGTACCTGCATTGGCAGGAGGATTCTTTACCTCTATCGCCACCTAGAGGTATGAAAAAGAAGAACGACACAAATGGTCCCAAGCAAACCCAGTACCTAACAAGGCAATCAATCAATCCTGAATATTCATTGGAAGGACTGATGTTGAAGGTGAAACTACAATACTTTGGCCACCTGATGCGAAGAACTGACTTGTTGGAAAAGACCCTGATGCTGGGAAAGATTGAAGGCAGGAGGAGAAGGGGATGACAGAGGATGAAATGGCTGGATAGCATCACTGACTCAATGGACATGAGTTTGAGTAAATTCCGGGAGTTGGTGATGGACAGGGAGGCCTGGCGTGCTGCAGTCCATGGGGTCACAAAGAGTTGGACATGACTGAGAGACTGAACAGAACTGAATTGAACAAGGCTAACTCCATGAGCCATTAAGGCTCAAGAATAGTCCTTTTTAGCTTGATGCTCTACCTTCTGGACTCAGTGGGTCATGTAACCTGAGCCTCACACTTAGGAAAGACTTGCATTTGGTTTAAGGACTCTGTTGTTGCAATCTGGAAAATCTTAACAATTTTCATTTTGCACTGAAGCTTGCAAATTTTGCAGCTTGTCCTGCTTCCTTGATTTTAATTATTCCAACAAGTTGGCGTGGAAGGGAGGGAGAAGGAAAGAAACAGTCATTTCTTGTTTAACTGGCCAATTTTGAAATCCCCTCTCTCTTGGTTGGCACTACTTCTCTGCCCAAAATTGATTTCTAGAAACAAGACAAGCAAGGCTGCACAGCTGTGTTGCTCAAGCCACTTCAGCCACCCTGCTTTGTTGTCAGCCGCATGACTAGTGGGTCATCAACCTGTGCTCTCCTCTGTCTCGCCCTTGTGGGGAGGGTATTTTTGTTTCCCTTTCCTTGAAATCCCAGGAAGGGGCATTAAGATGAACCAAGATCAACCAGGAAGGTAGGGATTCTGATTTACTTACTTTTGATTGGCTGCCTGTTTGGACAGACAACTTGACGATTTCACTTTCGCACATCTGAGTGGAGAAGAACATTCCAGAGAGAAGACCCAGCTCAGATGAGGGGGAAAGAGGAACAGCTTTGGTGCAGATAAGATTCTTCCTATTCAGTGTCATGCATTTGCCAAAGGTCATTGCAGACATAGGGGTAGGTGACTATTTGAACTATTCTGATGGTGCGCACCCATGGAATTGTCTATTAAATATTGGAAACCAGGTGCAATAAGCTTGGATGTGGCAGGGAAAAGAGAGAAAGAGAGGGGTCATATGAGTGTGGGCCATATGAAGGAAAAGTAAAACTGGAGTTATACTTGTGTCTTCTGTTTTTTTTTTTTTTTTTAATTTTAACCTCTTTATTCTCTTCCTCCTTTTATTTTTTTAACTTTTTATTTTATATTAGAGTATAGCCAATTATTAACAATAGAGGAGGAAATGGAACCCACTCCAGTAGTCTTGCTTGAAAAAATCCCATGGAGAGAGGATACTGGCAGGCTACAGTCCACGGGGTTGCAAAGAGCTGGACACCACTGAGCGTCTGAACACACATAGCCGATAAACAGTGTTGTGATAGTTTCAGGTGGACAGCAAAGGGACTCAGCCATACACATACATGTGTTCATTTCCCCCCAGACTCCCTTCCCATCCAGGCTGCCGTGTAATATTGAGTAGAGTTCCCTGTGCTATACAATAGGTTCTTGTTGGTTATCCATTTTAAATATAGCAGTGTGTCCATGGCCTTCCCAAAGTCCCTAACTTTCCCTTTCCCCAGTCTTTCCCTCTGGCAACCATAAGTTCATTCTCTAAGTCTGTGAGTCTGTATCTGTTTTGTAAATAAATTTATTTATATAATTTCTTTTTAGATTCCGCATATTAAGGGTATTGTATGATATTTCTTCTTGTCTGACTTACTTCACTCAGTATGACAATCTCTAGGTCCATTCATGATGCTGCAAATGGCATTATTTCATTTGTTGTTATGGCTGAGCAATATTCCATTGCATATATGTACCACTGCTTCTTTATATATTATTCTGTTGATGGACATTTACGCTGCTTCCATATTTTGGCAATTGTAAACAGTGTTGCAATGACAACTGGGGAGCCTGTGTCCTTTCAGATCATATTTTTCTCCTGATACATACCCAGAAGTGGGATTATAGGGTCATATGATAGCTTCCCTCCAGGGAAGATGCCTTGGAGGAGGGCATGGTAACCCACCCCAGTATTCTTGCCTGGAGAATCCCCATGGACAGGTGGCACAGAGTTGGACATGACTGAAGCAACTTCTGCTTCTGTTAGGTCCATACCATTTCTGTCCTTTATCGAGCCCATCTTTGCATGAAATGTTCCCTTGGTATCTCTAATTTTCTTGAAGAGATCTCTAGTCTTTCCCATTCTGTTGTTTTCCTCTATTTCTTTGCATTGATCGCTGAGGAAGGCTTTCTTATCTCTCCTTGCTGTTGTTTGGAACTCTGCATTCAGATGCTTATATCTTTTCCTTTTCTCCTTTGCTTTTTGCTTCTCTTCTTTTCACAGCTATTTGTAAGGCCTCCTCAGACAGCCATTTTTGCATTTCTTTTCCATGGGGATGGTCTTGATCTCTGTCTCCTGTACAATGTCATGAACCTCCATCCATAGTTCATCAGGCACTCTGTCTAGCAATACATGAACTGTGAACTTCCAGATTGTTCAAGCTGGTTTTAGAAAAGGCAGAGGAACCAGAGATCAAATTGCCAACATCTGCTGGATCATTGAAAAAGCAAGAGAGTTCCAGAAAAAACATCTATTTCTGCTTTATTGACTATGCCAAAGCCTTTAACTGTGTGGATCACAACAAACTGTGGAAAACTCTGAAAGAGATTGGAATACCAGACCACCTGACCTGCCTCTTGAGAAACCTGTATGGAGGTCAGGAAGCAATAGTTAGAACTGGACATGGAACAACAAACTGGTTCCAAGTAGGGAAAGGAGTACGTCAAGGCTGTATATTGTCACCCTGCTTATTTAACTTCTATGCAGAGTACATCATGAGAAACGCTGGGCTGGAGGAAGCACAGGCTGGAATCAAGATTGCTGAGAGACATATCAATAACCTCAGATATGCAGATGACACCACCCTTATGGCAGAAAGTGAAGAGGAACTAAAAAACCTCTTGATGAAAGTGAAAGAGGAGAGTGAAAAAGTTGACTTAAAGCTCAACATTCAGAAAACGAAGATCATGGCATCTGGTCCCATCACTTCATGGGAAATAGATGGGGAAACAGTGGAAACAGTGTCAGACTTTATTTTTGGGGGCTCCAAAATCACTGCAGATGGTGACTGCAGCCATGAAATTAAAAGATGCTTACTCCTTGGAAGGAAAGTTATAACCAACCTAGATAGCATATTGAAAAGCAGAGACATTACTTTGCCAACAAAGATCCATCTAGTCAAGGCTATGGTTTTTCCAGTGGTCATGTATGGATGTGAGAGTTGGACTGTGAAGAAAGCTGAGGACCAAAGAATTGATGCTTTTGGAGATCCAACCAGTCCATCTTAAAGGAGATCAGTCCTGCATGTTCATTGGAAGGACTGATGCTGAAGCTGAAACTCCAATACTTTGGCCACCTCATGCAAAGAGTGGACTCATTGGAAAAGACCCTGATGCTGGGAGGGATTGGGTCAGGAGGAGAAGGAGACAACAGGGGATAAGATGGCTGGATGGCATCACCGACTTGATGGACATGGGTTTGGGTAAACCCCGGGAGTTGGTGATGGACAGGGAGGCCTGGTGTGCTGCGATTCATGGGGTCGCAAAGAGTCGGACACGACTCAGCGACTGAATTGAACTGAAGTGAAGCGACTTAGCACATGTAGCACATGGTAGTTTTACTTTTAGTTTTTAAAGGAATATTGAAAGCATTCTCAGTAGTGGCTCTACCAATTCATATTCCCACCAGCAGTGCAGAAGTGTTCCCTTCTCTCCACAACTTCTCCAGTGTTTATTGTTTGTGGATTTTTTGATGATGGCCATTCTGACTGGAATCAAGTACTTGTGTCTTCTATTCAGAGAAATATGTTCACCATGATCCACCAAGGCCTTCCAAAACACATGTATCCCATGGGCAGAGCAGTTATTTGGGTTCCTGCTCCAAGAAGCGCATCACCAGTGGGGTGATATTAACCAGAGAAGCAATCATAGTCAACAGAGAATTGTAGTTCAACTTCCAGATAAAACGAGAGACATCTGTCCTGCTTCCTTTCCTTCCCCCACTGCCTAACACTGACCAAGATAGAACCAGAAAAGTTTGGGGAGGAAGAACAAAAACAAAAACAAAACAAACCCAAAAAACCAGCAGCACTGTCCCTTTTCCAAATTCAAGCTCCTTAGGCTGAAGCCTAGCTGGTGCTTAGCAGAAGGGAATAAGAACTTTAAATCGCACACCAGAGCCAGGCTACAAATTGGATTAGACTGGCTGGAGAATTTAGTAATGAAAGAGAACGGAAACTATGGGATCTGCCCTAGATTTATCATAGGACGGCAAAAATATATTTGACAGAACACAGTTGGCCCAGTAGTTGAAGGAACTTAAAAATGCATCACGTTTTGTTTGCCTCATGTAATTTAAGTCATTTAATAAACCATTTGCAGTTTGCAGTTACATTTGCAGTTTGGCTGCCAGAAGTAGCCAGAGAAATGCTTTCCTGTTCACTTTTTCTCAGGAGCTGGAGAAAGATAGATAGAATCTTCTATATAATTTCCTCCCTTTGGCTTGGGAAATTTAGGTCCCAAATTGACTCCTGAACTGATAAGAATTCTGATAAGGGAAGACTGGCTCCAATGGGCTCAGTCTAGCCTGTATCCATCCACGTTCTGGGATGGAATTGGTTTCTCCTACATTACATGGGTTATGTGGAGGAACCTGAATTCCTGTACATCATCAGGTAAGAAGGAGAGATGCTGCTGACTAGGCCACCAAAACTCCCCACTGCGTGGGGCCACCATATGTGATAATCATCTGCCTCCATTTGGTGATGACCCAGTTGCCCTGAGCAGTGTTGACCAATTTCCTTTGGGCTGCTCCATGGCAAGGATCTCCTCCATTCCTCACAGTCAGTGGGAGTCGCTCATGCCCGGATAAGGGAAAGCCGGGTGTGTCACTTCCAGCAGGTAAGTGCTGACCAAAGACCTGTGTGCTCTGGTCAGTTAATCATCCTCACTCTTCTCCCCGTTGACTGGCCTTCAGAGCGGTTGTTCTAACTCCCGGATCCATCATGAGTCAGCCTTGGCATTTGTTTCTTTGAAAACACTCTTCTTTTATTTATTTTTTTTCTTTTTTCTTGCTATCTTCCGGAGTCATGCTCTAAAAACAGAATTAAAAATTCATCTCCCAGTATGTCTCTGTGATGTTCATTCTGCCCATGCTGAAAATTTGGCTGGCACTCACTTCCTCTGTGCTCCGTAGAACAATTCTACTCTTCAGTTCACTAACTTATTTTGAATAGATGAAAGGTATGGCATTATTGGTTGTGAATGTTTAATATAACATTAAAAACAATGACCTATCACACAATATTTTATAAACATTTATGAAAGCATTATGAGAGGAGCCAAATACTTATTATTTTTTTTAATGATTTAAGAAGAAAATTTTATTGTGATTTTAAACTTTTGGGAAACCTCTTGTAACCTGGTGTTTATCCAGGTTGAGTACATCTTTACCTTTTTCAGTTAAGTGAAGTGTTTATCTGGAGGGAGATTATGTGAATGATCTAGAAGTACAATCTCTTTGCATGGGGATATTCTAAATAATGAGTCCCCAGGCCCAAGACCATGAACTGCTACTGGTCCCTGGTCTGTAAGGAAGTGGGCCACCCAGCAGGAGGTGAGTGGCAGGTGAGCAAGGGGAGCTCTGTCTGTACTTACAGTTACTCCCCATCACTTGCCTAAGGTCTGCCTCCTGTCAGATCAGCAGTGACATTAGATTCTCATAATAGCGTGAACCCTACATGAACTCTGCAAGTGAGGGGTCTAGGTCGAGCCCTCATGAGAATCATCGTGAAACCACCCCCAACCCCCTCGTCTGTAGAAAACTGTTTTCCACAAAACCAGTCCCTGGTGCCAAAAAAAGGTCGGGGACCACAGCTCTAAAGAATTAACCCAAACTTTTAGTCGTCATCTCCACTTTCCCAGCCTTAACTGCTGTCGATGTCAAGTAAGTAACACAGAGTTCTGTTCATCTATTCTCTCTCTTTATTCGGGGAGCATGACGGTAGCTGAGAAAAGA
Organism: Bos mutus; assembly: GCF_027580195.1. NCBI lineage: Eukaryota > Metazoa > Chordata > Mammalia > Artiodactyla > Bovidae > Bos > Bos mutus. The sequence goes on along the minus strand of NC_091618.1, from coordinate 19,801,559 downwards.
TGAGATTGAACCAATAAGGATGATTTGTGGTTTGTGACTCTGCTTCTTTTCCTGTCTGCCTTGTATCTCCTTTGGCCTGGCTCACTTCTCATTCCTCTAATTTATACTAATTTAAAACCTTGCAGCAGAAGTTCAGAGTGCAGTCTCTCATCTGTCTGGGGGTAAATCCTGCTCTACCCATTTCTAGGTCTGTGATTATAAGCAAGCTACTTCTTACCATGTTCCAGATTCTTCAATAATGAAGTGATAATAACAATATTAATTCAGAGGGCTGTTGGGGGGATTAAATAAGTTAATACATGTAGAACACTTCACATGTGTCTGGTACATGGATCAAATGCTCAGGAAATCTTAGTTACCATTATTATTTTTCTTATTATTCTTTGAAACCTTGATTAAGTTCCCTTTCACCCGTGAATCTCCACTTTCTCACCTGCAAAACTGGAGCCATAATTTTTTTTTCCATACTCAGATGACTTATATGGACCTGAACGAGGAGCACAGAGGGAGTGGTCATTAATACAGTGCTGGTGAATTAACACCAGGAAGCTTCATACCAGGGCTGTCCTCTGTTTTCAGAATCATCAGAAGTTGATGAGGTTTGAACTTCAGTTAGATGCTAGCAGATGTCGCCGTCTTCCAACCGAAGGGCTTGTCCAAACCTCCAGTGCTGAGTATGGAAAATTAATTTTCTCCCAGGAAGAAACTCATTTATTTTAAAATGTTACTTATTCTTTAGCCAGAGGAATTCTGATGATGACTGTATTGCTCTTGACATTCTAAAAGATGAGGTTCCATACCTCAGACAACAGAGTACTCCAGGAGTCATCAACCCATGCATTCCTGCAGGGCAAGGAAATATACAACCTGATGGGGGTGGGGCAGCAAGAGCTGGAGATAGTTCAGAAAATGTCAGGAGAGAATGTATTGGGATCTTAGCTGAAAGTGGGAAAATACACAATCTGAGAAATGCGGGGGTGAGAGGAAAAACCGCCCAGAGAATAAGGACGTATTGACTTCTTGCAGATTTCTGTTCTTTTTAAAAATTAAAGAAAATGTTTAAATTTTTATTGAAACATAATTGATTTACAGTGTTTGGATTGGGAAGATCCCCTGAAGGAGGAAATGGCAGCCCACTCCAGTATTCTTGCCTGGACAATCCCATGGACAGAGGAGTCTGGTGGGCTGTTCTCCATAGGGTCGCAGAGTCGGACGCGACTGAAGTGACTTAACAAGCACAGTTTCAGGTGTACAGAAAAGTGATTAAGTTATACACATATATATGTATATTATTTTTTATTTTTAAATTAAACAATTTAATTAAAAGTTTTTTGACCACACTGTACAACTTGTGGGATTTTAGTTCCCCAACCAGGGATTGAGCCTTTGTTGTCAGTGGTGAGATAGCAGAGTCCCAACCACTGGACTGCCAGGGAATTCCCTATATAATCTTTTTAGATTCTTTTCCATTATAGGTTTTTACAAGATACTGAGTAGAGTTCTCTGTGCTATACAGCAGGACCTTGTTGCTTACCTATTTTATATATAGTAGTGTCTATATGTTAATTCCAAGCTCCTAATTTATCTCCCCTCTTTTTTAGATTTCTTTCTCATTTAGGTCAATACAGAGCATTAAGTAGAGTTCCCTGTGCTCTGTTGTCAGCTCTCATTTGTCATCTATTTTATATATGGTATCAGTAGTATATATACGTCAATCCCAATCTCCCATTCATCCCACCCCTTCTCCCTTGGCGCCCATACATTTGAGAACACCAGACATTCTGCTAGGTTTCTTTTCTTGGCTTTCTTTCAGGTGAGTTGAATACTAGTTGGATTCTGGGCCTAGGAAGGCATGTGATGGAATATTGAGAAATGTTTAGTCAGATACTAACAGGCTGTTACGGACTTCCTAGCTGGTGCTAGAGGTAAAGAGCCCACCCATGTAGGAGAGCCCCTATGTAGGAGACATAGGAGACTCAGGTTTGATCCCTGGATTGGGAAGATGCCCTGGAAGAGGGCATGGCAACCCGCTCCAGTATTCTTGCCTGGACAGGGGAGCCTGGCTGGCTACATTCCATAGGGTCAGAAAGAGTCAGACATGACTGAAACAACCTCTCACTCACACATGCAACAGGCTATTATGGGCACAAGAAGTTGGTGGTAGTGGTTTAGTTGTGTCTGACTCTTGCGACCCCATAGGCTGTAGCCTGCCAGGCTCCTCTGTCCATGGGGGTTCTCCAGGCAAGAATATTGGACTGGGTTGCCTCCTTTCTTCTCCAGCACAAGTAGTTACGACTTCCTGTTTTTTCAGAGCTGTGTATAGGAGTTCTATTTTAACTGATGCATTTTTGAATTTTTTTTTTATTATGGTAAAAACATGGAATTTACTGTCTTAACCATTGTATTTGGTGCATTTTTAATGACAAGTAATACATTTCATCTGCACTGAGTGGCAGGTGGTTAAAACTGTGATCACTGTTTTCAACAAACCTGGATGAAGGAAAGAAAGTGAAAGTGACGGTTGCTTGGCTGTGTTCGGCTCTTTGCAACCCCATGGACTATACAGTACTTGGAATTCTTCAGGCCAGAATACTTGGGTAGCCTTTTCCTTCTTCAGGGGATCTTCCCAACCCAGGGATTGAACCCAGGTCTCCTGCACTGCAGATGGATTCTTTACCAGCTGAGTCACAAGGGAAGCCCAAGAATACTCTTCCCAACCCTGGAATCAGACCAGGGTCTCCTGCATTGCAGGCAGATTCTTTACCAACTGAGCCATCAGGGAAGCCCTAATGAAGGGCTTTCTAAGTGGCGCTAATGGCCTGTCAATGGAGGAGACATAAGACAATTAAGTTCGATCCCTGGGTTGGGAAGATGCACCAGAGGAGAGCATGGCAACCCACTCTAGCATTCTTGCCTGGAGAATCCCATGGACAGAGGAGCCTGATGGGCTAGAGTCCACTGGGGTCACAAGAGTCAGACTGGACTTAGCACTCACTCAGATGAAAGAACAGATTCTCATGGCATGATTGGGGGAGTAGCATCAGGCCCACAATCCCTAGGATTTGAAGAGAAACTAGAAGTTCTTGGAGTTGAATGGAAACCTCTTTAGGAACCATGAATTATTTTCCAAAGATGATACCAAATGTTGGTATCATCTTTACATTTACCTTTCTCTCTGCCAAATAGCAATTTGTAGAATGTTCTAGTTGGAAGCGTTCTCATATATTGCCTTATCTGCATCCTTTATTTGTTATGTTAAAAAACAAAATGTTTCAGAAACATTTAGTCCTGTGCTGGAGGGCACATACAGCTGGGATTTAAGCTACTGACTTTTCTACTGTATCTTTGCACTTAAGTTTTAGAAGGAGATCCTGATGTCAAACATGAGGAAAGAAGGAAATAAGTGAACTAATCTGATGAAGCTTTATTAGATATTTCTGTGAGTTTCACAAAAAGCCAATATGTGGTCTACTGTCTTTTTCACTAAAAATGTTGCTAGGTGTAAAAAACTGTCCTATTGTTTGAAACAGTAGGCAAGAGTAACCTTCACAAATGGAACATGTGACAATGGAGAAGAATCCGCTGAAACTAGAGGCTCTCCTGGTATCATCCATCTTTATTCTGTCTTAACAAATGGCAATTTGGTTTCTTCTGCTTTCCTCTGAAAGAAGGAAAACAGTGCTTGCTCCTACTTTATCTGTGCCACATGCTACTGTTTGTGACATGATAGGAGAGAAAAATGTTGCATGTGTATAAGTATTTGGACCAGGTGTTCAGTCCAGACGCAACACAATCTGCCGTGAAACAATCTTTGCACCTGGGTTTTGTGGTGCTCAGAGCATCATGGTAGAATCTGGAGTCCTTGCTACATTCTGGACCAGAAACAGGCAGAGCAGAGAGTAAAGTGGCAGATGGGACAGAATTCAACAACGCAGAGGGAATCTCCCAAAGGCAAACAAATAATTGTTGATGTCAACTACAAATTGGTGCTTGCCATTAGCACTTGCCATCTTCCTCAACAAGGATTAAATCATGTGCTGTAGCAGTTGTTGATTTTCAACACCCTCTGAAAGGAGTTCAGGTTGGAGAGCAGAAATAAGGCACTGCTGACTATGCCAAAGCCTTTGACTGTGTGGATCACAATCAACTGTGGAAAATTCTGAAAGAGATGGGAATACTAGGCCACCTGACCTGCCTCTTGAGAAATCTGTATGCAGGTCAGGAAGCAACAGTTAGAACTGGACATGGAACAACAGACTGGTTCCAAATAGGAAAAGGAGTACATGAAGGTTGTATATTGTCACCCTGCTTATTTAACTTCTATGCAGAGTACATCATGAGAAATGCTGGACTGGAAGAAACACAAGCTGGAATCAAGATTGCCGGGAGAAATATCAATAACCTCAGATATGCAGATGACACCACCCTTATGGCAGAAAGTGAAGAGGAACTAAAAAGCCTCTGATGAAAGTGAAAGTGGAGAGTGAAAAGTTGGCTTACAGCTCAACATTCAGAAAATGAAGATCATGGCATCCGGTCCCATCACTTCATGGGAAATAGATGGGGAAACAGTGGAAACAGAGTCAGACTTTATTTTTTGGGGCTCCAAAATCACTGCAGATGGTGACTGCAGCCATGAAATTAAAAGACGCTTACTCCTTGGAAGGAAAGTTATGACCATCCTAGATAGCATATTCAAAAGCAAAGACGTTACTTTGCCAACAAAAGTCCGTCTAGTCAAGGCTATGGTTTTTCCTGTGGTCATATATAGATGTGAGAGTTGGACTGTGAAGAAGGCTGAGTGCCGAAGAATTGATGCTTTTGAACTGTGGTGTTGGAGAAGATTCTTGAGAGTCCCTTGGACTGCAAGGAGATCCAACCAGTCCATTCTGAAGGAGATCAGCCCTGGGATTTCTTTGGAGGGAATGATGCTGAAGCTGAAACTCCAGTACTTTGGCCACCTCATGCGAAGAGTTGACTTATTGGAAAAGCCTCTGATGCTGGCAGGGATTGGGGGTAGGAGGAGAAGGGGACGACAGAGGATGAGATGGCTGGATGGCATCACCAACTCGATGGACGTGAGTGAGTGAACTCTGGGAGTTGGTGATGGACAGGGAGGCCTGGCATGCTGCGATTCATGGGGTCGCAAAGAGTCGGACACGACTGAGTGACTGAACTGAACTGAACTGTGTTTTGGGAAAAACTGGCATAACAAGTCTTCGGATACGGTTAGGAGCTGATTTTATGAGCTCAATTCTTATAGCTCTTCATATATAGAAAAGCACTGAAATCATGGTGACAATTGCTCCTTCTGATGAGCAGAAATCTGTAAAAATATGCACTTGATTGCATGTATTCCCCCCTTTCACCAAAATCACATGTAATACTGACCTGTCCTTCTCATTCTTTGGAGCAGTTTCTCAGAGCTATCTGAGGTGCTATCTCCAGGCTATAGTCCTCCTTTTGCCCCAAAATAAAACTTGACTCCCAACTTTCACATGCATTTTTTTAAGTCGACATTGATAAGTTTTAATGAAAGGCTGTTTTTAAAGACAAAAGCAGAAGAAATAGGAAGGAGATATGAAACTGAGAAGAAGTGAAACTGGATATGGGGCTTTGCAAGGGTATTTTTGAGGGGATTATTTCAGGAAAAGAAAAACTTAGGTGGTCAAAGGATTCTTACATCAGTAACAGTGGATTAGCATTTTGTTCTTTTGTTTGAGCACAGAAAATCTTTACTGATAGGAAGGGAGGATCAAATGAGTCTTCCCTTTGTCTGTCTTGTTCAGACCTAATCTGCACCCAAATGGCCTCTAAGTCTTGCTGATAATATCCTGGATATCACTTAGATTCATCCCAGGACCATGAAGACATTCTCCTTTCTGTGACTGAATGTTCTGATGCAACTAAAATAAAAGGCAAATATTTTTAGAAAGTTTCACTTACGTAAGTAAAAAAGTAATTTTATACAAAGTCTTGAGACATTTAATATGGCAGGTCTCTGGAAAACTAAGGAGAACTTTAGAGTAAAATTGGGTTTCTCAAATTAATGGTTGACCATCACTAGATGTAAATCAAAGCCTCAATTATCCAAGGTCCATTAGCTTTATCAGTTCAATTCAACATCTACCATGGACAAGGCATTGTGCTAGAGATGATGAGCAAGTTCATACATGAGTTAAAGATGGCTCATAGATATTGATGGAGACATAGATATTAAACTTATCATGCTGGAAGGCAGACTGAGATGGTTAACCTCGAAGGCCTTGGTACTCACACATACCTCTTCCTAAAAGAGGTCTGATTTCAGGTCTTGCCCTTGACTGGCTCCTAGGAGCTGAGCTCTGAGTCTTGGATCCATGGAAGCCCCCTTGTTCACAAGGACCCTCCAAATTTCCATTCTTGGTCTCATAAATCATTAGCTGAACTGTTTGTACCCACTACAGTGGGTACAACTAGAGGAATATACTTGTTAACCAAACTTTAGTTAAGTTTCTCGACTTTCTCCAGGCTCCTTAGCTTTGAGCCATCCTTGTTGGCAGGATCCAGTATTTAGTGTCTCCTTAAAGAATCCCTCCTGAGAATAGACTGAGCCCAGCATAGAACATTCTTTCATCTACTGCCCCATCATGACACCTGCACCGGCTCATCTCATTCTCCACACCTGGCTCTTTCTAGTCCTTTTCTCTTTGAAATAAAACCTCTTTTTTTGCCCAGAACACTTGTAGATCTCACAGTTGGAGCTTTCTTACTTTTTAATAGAAATAGTCCCCCTTCCTTCCTATTGTAACAGTCCTTTTCCCCTTCTTGTAGTAATCCTTTCAAATAAAGTCACTCCTTACTAATGCCTAGAGTTTATTTTTATTTGACATTGTCCTCTGGCAGATGGAGAATTCTTTACATAAGCATATCCAAGCCTTTTTATTAGTGAATAAAATAAAATGCTCAGGTATCTCAATACTTTCTTTATATAAATCTAATAATTTTTGAGGTTGAATATGTTTTTATTTATGTGGGCTGGTGTTTATGGTGAGTGTTTTTTTCAAACATAATTAACCTATAGAAAAAGAAAATGTTTTGTTTCATTAGTCTAAATATCTGAATAGTCAGCACACACACACACGCAGTCTCATACATAAATTAACCTCAACGAAATAATTTTGATTGTAAGAGATGCATTATAAATTTTTTACCAAATATGGCTTTGCAGTTGGAAAACATCAGACTGTAATTAAAATACTGATACAACTGTCTAGCTATTTCTACACAATCTTTCCAGTTTTCATACAGGTATTAGGAAAACAGATCTCGTTTTAAAAAATTTTAGATCTTATTTCATTTACTCAAGTTATAAAAATAGCACATACTCACAGCCAGAAGTATGGTACAGTGGTTAAGATTTGCGGTCAGACTGCCTGTGCTCAAATTCTTCATAGTTGTGGGAGCTGGAAAAAATTAGCTCACCTCTTTCAGTCTTATCAGCCCCCACTTTTGCCCCTCATTGTTTTAAGCATTGTACAGATCATTTAGGTTCTCTATATATTAGCTTTCCACTTTTGGAAAATCATCATAAAAATTTCAACTAACAAAACTGTTGAGAATAGTAGATATGTTATCCTTATTTTTAATTACCTGAATAATCTTTTTTTTTTCTTTTGCTATATATCTGCATCACAATACATTCTAATGAGTTCAAAGAGTCCATTTATCTCTAAGACTGAACATTTACCTCTAGCTTACTTGCTTCTAGATTGGCTTAGTCCCAGGTCTGGAGACGCCTGATTGCCTTGTGCCTCTCTCTCTTGTCGCCGAGACTTACTGTAAAGGCCACAGCCCAGTCAGTCCTGGGAGGGTGTGGCGAAAGTGAAAAGTGAAAGTGAAAGTCACTCAGTCTTGTCCAACTCTTTGCGACCCCATGGACTGGACAGTCCATGGAATTCTCCAGGCCAGAACACTGGAGTGGGTAGCCTTTCCCTTCTCCAGGGCATCTTCCCAATGCCTGTTTTTTTGGGTTCCTACTGGGGTTCTCCAGACTAGGGGCTATACAGGGCCTCCTCCTTTAACCTAATGCCTCCTAGAGCCTCAGGCTTTGCCTTTTCAAGGCATTATTTACACCAAAGATCCTCAACCAATGGTGATTTTGCCCTCCAGGATCTACTTTTTTGGTTGTTATAACTGGGAGGAGATAGTCACCGACATCTATAGGTAGAAGTTGGGAGAGGGGGCGCTACTGAACACTCGACAACATGAAGGACAGTATCCCCGCCCCCCTCAACAAAGAATTATCCAGCCTAACCTGAGAGTGGTGCTAAGACTGAGAAGTGCAGATTTATGTAAATACTATGGATCCCAACAATTTAGTCAAAGAATATCTGCTTATTCAAAAATTGAAAGTGGGACAGTGAAGTTGTATAAGAGATAAATCTACCTTCATCCAATCACACTGTGACTACTTTTCCTATGAGGCACTTAAGCTCTGGGAGAAAAAAATGATCAACCAGTTGGCAACAAAAATTTATTGATTAGTTTGCAACTTTAGATACAACATATATTTCATCACATGGTTATAATTCAGTATTTGTGCTTTGTAGGATAAGTAAACATTTGAGCACAACAGAAGTCTACACACAATATTACAATCTTTTGGGGTTGTTTAAAAAATAAACATATCCTTTTCCATCTAGTATCACAAAGAACTTTCACTTTGAGAGGATGGATAAATGTTCAAGTTTGGTATTTGTATCACATGTCAATTAAATATATAACCCAAATATGGACTATTTTTCTATAATAAATGCCTAATGAGTCCTGGAAAGGATTCTGGGGGATGGGTGGTAGGGAGGATGACTTCCAATAAAGTCTGTTGACATTTCAAGAAATTTCAATTTCTTGTCAATGTGGATGACACAGAAAGCTGATATGGATGGAGTGGGACTTTGTTCACATTTAAAATTACTTGACAATCTTAAAAATAGTGTAAAAGCATAGTATTTCAGGAAATCTTTAATAAACACTTTCTTTGATCGAGAAAATAAAAGCCAGTCTAGCTCATTTAGCTGAAAGGGAAAAAGACCTATTAGGGAGAAGTTAAATACCTTTATTTTTCAAAAAAGTAAATCTCTGTTTTTAAAATACTTCAATGTGACAATAGTTTCTTTTTCTGAAATTAAGTGCCAATATCCTTAAATTAGGAAGTATATGATTCTAACTGGATATGTCAAACCCTGCATCCATCATTATAAATGTCATCTGACTAGCAAGTCTGCCATACGGGTACCAACGTGTTTATAATGAAATCATAGGGCTCAAGTGTCAACATACAACTTAAAACAATAATCTCTTCATATTTTATGAACCTCTAAGGCTAACTTGATATATTATTTATGATAGTCTCTTCATAATTTACAATAAAAATGAAAGTTTATATTTTATATAATTTAATATACAAGGAGATTTTCTCTCCAAAGACTCTCTTTAGTAGGAAAGCTTTCCCATAGGGTAAGAGTTCTGTAACCATGTCACTCATGTAATAAACAGATGGAAATAAGACAGTCTTCCACCTTTCTCTCTCTCAGCTGAACACCAAGAGTCTTTTGATTAGCTGGGAACTCAAGACATTGCTGGGGAGATATGAAATATTTATCAGTGGGCTAGAGTGAACAAATGAAATCACCTCTATAGGAAACACTGAGATATCCTTGCATCTCTGTTAATATCCACTGATAATGGTCTAAAACTGAAAAGCTTTTATATCAAAATTTTGGAAATTTCTCACCCATATCTTAACTATTTACCTGGGCTGAAAGACACTTTAATCTGCTCAAAAAAGTAAAATAAAGATTACAGCAGAGTGTATAAAATGATTTTGACCAGTGATGCTGTTTCCAGTTGATTCATGTTGGAGATATTACATGACATTTTATGTTATTAAAAATATGCAAGTGCAACTCTCCTGGAGTTTAGGCCTAGCCTGAAGTTTTCCATTTGGGCCCATTACAATTTCTGTTTCTCCAGCCATTCTAACACAAGCTCTTTTAAACTCCCCTACAGGTTGTGTTAATTTGTACAGACCTATATTTTGCTTTCCTTCAGATTTATTCCATGTGCAGCAGACTTGAGGAGCAGATTTTTTCCTAGCTCGGATAATGTGACGTGATGTTTTGAGAAAGTTTAGAGTGTTTAGAGCAAACCACTGTAATCTAAGCTGGAAAGAAGGAAAGGGATACTCTGCAGGAGACTGCTGCCTTATCCCAGTTCCAAGAGCCAGTCAAAGAGACTCGGGGTCCCATCCCTCCGTTCCTCATGTATCTTGCAGTACTGAACCACTGCATGGAAGATATCCCCCACCTTCCAGGACTTCTGATGGACCAGCCGCACGACATCTAGAAACTAGAGAAAAGCACAGAGTTAGGACTCACATATCACAGAGGATCCTCAAAGTCATCTCATTCAACCATTCTACCAGAGCCAATGGCTCTCCAGGCTATTTTTGAATACCTCTAGTGGCAGGGAACTATATTTCAGGACAGTCTATTTTCTTTGTAGACAGTCCAGATTATTAGAGGGTTCTTTCAACTGAACTGAGATGTTCCTCACAGCAGTTGCCATCCACCAATTTTGAGAGTCTACATGGAATTCTTCTTTCAACATCTTATCTTTTAGGTATTTGAAGAGTTCCCTCAGATCTACCTTTCTCTGGGTTAGACTCTGTCTAATGGTTCTGTATAGCATGGTTCCCAGTCCCCTCTATTAGTGCCATACACAATCTTTCATAGGATGTACCATTTAGGCCAGATAAATTGTATTAAAATTTTGGGTGCTGGAGAAGACTCTTGAGAGTCCCTTGGACAGCAAGGAGATCAAACCAGTGAATCCTAAAGGAAATCAACTCTGAATATTCATTGGAAGGACTGATGTTGAAGCTCCAGGACAATACTTCGGCAACCTGATGTGAAAAGCCAACTCATTGGAAAAGACCCTGATGCTGGGAACGCCTGAGGACAGGAGGAGAAGGGGGCGACAGAGGATGAGATGGTTAGATATCATCATTGACTTAGTGAATATGAATCTGAGCAAACTCCAGGAGATAGTGAATGAAAGGAAAGCCTAGTGTGCTGCAGTTCACGGGCTCACAAAGAGTAGGGCATGACTTTAGTGACTGAACAACAAACTTTTGGGTAGTTTTACTTACTCGTTCCTCATTCCACTTTGAAAAGTTCCCTCCTCTGTCAAGTTTCAAGAGACACTGTCTTTCCATTGGAACAGGAAAAGGAAAGATTGAGGAAACATCCTAGACTCAGCACCTGGCTAATTATATCATTTTCAATTGGCCACAACTTAGAAAGCGTCTGACTGCAGGTTGAGTTGGAGCACTGGAAGATGGGAAAATCATTACAGATGATCCCCTTCATGAAACTGTAGCCTAAAGCTCAGCATGAAGTCCTCTCAAAATCCTTAGTCAGATATGTATAAAGAAAAGTAACAACTATTAAGAGCCAAAACCTGTAGGAAGTACCTTTCAAGCATGTAATCTCATTTAATTCTGTCAACAATGCTGCAAAGCAGGCATTTAAAGATGAAAAATTGTGGGTTTGTGAGCTGAAAAGTTGGCAGTAAGATGGTCTTCTTTTTTTAATGTGGATCATTTTAAAAGTCTTTATCAAATTTGTCATAATATTGCTTCTGTTGTCTACATTTTGTCTTTTTGATCACAAGGTATGTGGGATCTTAGCCCCTTGACCAGAGATGGAACCTACACCCCTGCATTGGAAAGTGAAGTCTTAACCACTGAACCACCAGGGAAGTCCCAGGATGCATGGTCTTCTGACACTGCAGACCAAAGCTCTTTTTGCTACAGTACCCCATGCCTTTTGGTGGTAGGAGAATACGCTAAGTCACTACAGTCGTGTTCGACTCTTTGCGACCCCATGGACTGTAGCCTTGGAGAAGCCAATGGCACCCCACTCCAGTACTCTTGCCTGGAAAATCCCATGGACGGAGGAGTCTGGTAGGCTGCAGTCCATGGGGTCGCTAAGAGTCAGACATGACTGAGCGACTTCACTTTCCCTTTTCACTTTCATGCATTGGAGAAGGAAATGGCAACCCACTCCATTGTCCTTGCCTGGAGAATCCCAGGGATGGGGGAGCCTGGTGGGCTGCCGTCTATGGGTCGCACAGAGTTGGACACTGCTGAAGTGACTTAGCAGGACTGTAGCCTGCCAGGCTCCTCTCTCCATGGGATTTTCCAGGCAAGAAAACTGGAGTGGGTTGCCATTTCCTTCTCTAAAGTAGAATAATGAGACATTAATATTTATTTGGAACATTGGGATAAAGGAAAGGCTGGGACTCTAGTCTCGTTTACTGAGGAAGAAAAATCTATTTCTTAAAAAGATGAGAGATATGCTTTAGTTACTATTTCTTCAATGTTTCCTTCTAGAATTTCTTTGCCCTGCTCATTTCACATTTGCTCAGACTTTGAAGATGAGCCAGAAATTGGAATGCTAATTTTTTCTGATCTTCCCCCGCCCCCTTCAGTTTGAATTTGCTAATTCATTTCAATTACTGAGAAGTTGTTTCCCAGAGAGCTACTATTAAATTACGTTTCTTCTTCCAGCTGCTGTGACAGCACCAGCTATTGCAGTTACAGAAATCAGTGCTTTATTGTACTTATTCGCCTTGTGTTGGCTTAATCAGAATAAAGCAATTTTCTAGGCTGGAAAATAAAATGCTTAACTTTTAATACATGGAAACATAAACATCATCTCAAAGAGTTTTAGGAAGATGCAAAAAGGGAGACCAGTGGGAAGCTGATGGCAACAGTATTATAGACTGTAATCTCCCCGCCAGAGGACACCATCTGAACTACCTCTGGCATTTTTTTTTTTTTTTTTTGGCTTTACCAGGTCTTTGTTGCTGCGTGTGGGCTTTCTCTAGTTGAAGCAAGCAGGGGCTACTCTGTTGTAGTGAGAGGGCTCGTCATTGCAATAGCTTCTCTTGTTGGGGGTCACGGGCTCTAGAGTACAGGCTCAGTAGTTCAGTTCAGTTCAGTCGCTCAGTCGTGTCCGACTCTTTGCGACCCCATGAATCGCAGCACGCCAGACCTCCCTGTCCATCACCAACTCCCAGAGTTCACTCAGACTCATGTCCATCGAATCAGTGATGCCATCCAGCCATCTCATCCTCTGTCGTCCCTTTCTCCTCCTGCTGCCAATCCCTCCCAGCATCACAGTCTTTTCCAATGAGTCAACTCTTCGCCTGAGGTGGCCAAAGTACTGGAGTTTCAGCTTTAGCATCATTCCTTCCAAAGAAATCCCAGGGCTGATCTCCTTCAGAATGGACTGGTTGGATCTTCTTGCAGTCCAAGGGACTCTCAAGAGTCTTCTCCAACACCACAGTTCAAAAGCATCAATTCTTCGGCGCTCAGTCTTCTTCACAGTCCAACTCTCACATCCATACATGACCACTGGAAAAACCATAGCCTTGACTAGATGAACCTTTGTTGGCAAAGTAATGTCTTTGCTTTTGAATATGCTATCTAGGTTGGTCATAACTTTCCTTCCAAGGAGTAAGCGTCTTTTAATTTTGTGGCTGCAGTCACCATCTGCAGCGATTTTGGAGCCCCCCAAAATAAAGTCTGACACTGGCTCAGTAGTTACGGTGTACCAACTTAGTTGCTCTGCAATCTGTGGGATCGGACCCATGTCCCCTGCATTGGCAGGCGGATTCTTAACCACTGAAAGTTAACCAGGGAAGTCCTTAATCACTTAATACTGGTAACATCTTATGGAAAAAACGTGAATGAACTGTTTGGCCAACCCAATATCTTGTTGGAAAATAAGATAAGTCCCTGTACCTACTAGGGACTCAATAAATATTTGCAGAAGGCGGAACACCCAAATGTGAGTCAAATACATCAAATGCATTCAAAACGATCAATAAGACTACTTGAAATATGGAGTGACATCCAGAATCACTGAAGCTGAACCTTGTATAAATATTCATCCTTGAGTTTTACATATTTGCACTTATACCATTAAAAAATTACCAGGCACATCTTGGGGCTGCTTACTCAATAATTCCCTACTGATAGGATGCTCCAAAAAATGAGTCAAGGCTGAGAACCTAAGCAAAGGCAGAGCCTGAACTGGTGCCCTGGTAGTGGGCAAAGAGCAAAGTCAGAGATGGTCATGGGGCAGGTGTTTCATCACCTGTGACTGGGAGTGGGCATGCATGCTGTGAAGGTGGGGTGCCTGGGACCCCTCTTCACTGGTCATTATTACAACAGCCCTGGAAGGTTAGCTCCAATCAGCTCCATCAGGCTCAGTGACAGAATGTCAGACTGTTAGTTGTCCGGTATCCCTCACAAGTCTGTTGAGCTGTCTGTTAGACTCCTGAAATTTTAGAGAACTTAAATCCTTTAGGTTAAGACTTTGCTCAGAACACAAATACCATCAGAAAGAGGAACACTCTAGGTGGTTATTAGTAAATTCATGGAGCTGCATAAAAATAATTTTGTGAGCTGTTACTTGTATGTTGGTGTATATGAAAGATCCCAGGCATGCATGTTTTTCTATTGGACTAGGTGGAAAAAATATGCAGCCTCAGGAAAAAGGGGAGAAAGACTAGGATGTCTTTGCGTGATTTTGTTAATCAGACTTTTCCAGCTCTTACTGGAGAAAGGTGCTCCCAGTGCAGAAAGTTTGAAGATCAAGTTTCTGAGGTCTCACTGAGAGAGGCTCATATTAATAATTCATCGACTTCTCATCAAGATTTTCCTCCAGGGTCATCAGCGGTCTTAGACCAGACTTATCCCTTGAGGGTGTTTTTTCTCTTCTTTAGCATGTTTTATAAAGATGCAGTATAAAGTACACAGAAATAAAAACTTAGTCTCAGCACTTTTTTTTTTCTTTCTGTACACTCTAGTTTTCTGGGCCACCATCTTATTCCCAACTTTAATCTCTGAGTCATTGCTCTGGGAGAGAATGAAAATTACAGAGCAGATGTCAATATTGGCTAAACTCTTCCCAGAAGGCTGTCTGCTTCAGACCTTTCTGGAAGGTATTAGCTGCTTTCCAGTATTAGCTACTTTCCATCTAATTTGGGCCTGCCGAAGCAGGGTCTCCCATTGCGGTCTGTGATGATGACCACTGGATGTTGTGAACTGACCCCAAACTGTCAAAATGTCCTACCAACTAGGCTACTCTATCAGTATTTTGTGAAATGGCCACATGCTAGAATCTGTCTCATGACTTCTAAAGTCAGGTTGATATCCCAATAAATTGGAGAAAGAAATGGCAACCCACTCCAGTATTCCTGCCTGGAGAATCCCCATGGAAAGAAGAGCCTGGTGGGCTACAGTCCATGGGGTTGCAAAGAGTTAGACACAACTGAGCGGCTAAGCACATCCCAATAAAGCAATTTTTAAAAATGATCTGGTCCCACTAAATATAGCATGCTCTTAGTCTATGATGGCTTCTTCTCAGACATTAAGACCTTGAAACATCGGTGGGGTTGATGAGTAAGGAAGGTCTTACATTTTTTCTTTCTTTATTTAAAAAAAACTCTAGACAAAAATGAAGCTAAGATTGTAAATAAACCAGAAAAGGACACTTTCAGTTCATTACTACAGTCTTTAAAAACTGCATTCTATTTAGCAGCTGTCCCTATATCTTTCACTGTGTCTGTCCAGGCTACGGACTCAGTAATCAGCTTTAGGATGTCAGGGAATCTGAGTTTTTCTTTTCAATGTACTGACAAAAATAAAAAATTTTCATTTCCTATCATTGCACAATTAATAACAATTAGTTTCCCTTCCTATGTATCATATTTGCCATTTCCTTGAACAAATGTTTCATTTTAGGAAGCTAGAAGAATTCACATTCCTTGATGGCATGTTGTGACCTGTTGGAAGGAAAGTATCACATGGTAGGGACCTTTTATATTCTCAGGTGCATTTACTTAATTAGATTACTTGTTTATAAAATCATATGGTGGGATCTACGGGTTGTTGTTGTTTAGTTGCTAAGTTGTGTCTGACTCTTGGTGACCCCATGAACTGAAGCCCCTCAGGCACATTTATCTGTGGGATGTTCCAGGCAAGAATATTGAAGTGGGTTGCCATTTCCTTCTCCAGGAGATTTTCCCAATTCAGGGATCGAAAGGAATCTATGGGAGTTGTCGCAAATTGTTTAGATTTTTGGGGAAACACTCAATGCAGATTTCTGAAAGCAGCTACCTTCTTTTGTTCCAAGGCAGTCCATTTCATTAAGCACAAGTGAGCTGGTCTTTATATTGCTCCCGCAACTATGGCCTGTAGGAGTTGAGATTCTCAGCTTTGGCTGTACCCTGGGACTCCCCAGGGATCTTGGGAAAACCCCAAAGCCTGGTTCATCCCAAGAGAAGAGTTTGATTTGATTGGCTCGAGCATCAGGCCATAAAAGCATCCCCTGGGTCATGGGGATGGGGCTCCCAGGATGGAGCTCATGCCCTTCTAAGAAGATGAAGAGATACCAGAGCTGGCTCTCTGCCATGTGACAGCACAGAAAGGAAGCTGTCCCTCATCAGGAAATGCACCTACTGGTACTTTGACCTCAGACTTTCTAGCCTCTAGAACTCTAAGAAATAAATGTCTGCTGTTCAAGCCACTGCCTGTGTTATTTTACTAGAGCAGCTTGAGCTAAGACAATATTTAATTCTTTATTTTTCCTTTGTCAGGTACTGTTTTCAAAACTGAGACTTTAAGTGTAGTATTTTGGGGAAAGTTAACTTAATAGTAAATGACATCAATATTTTCTCTCTCATTGTGTTTCCTCTACTTTGCTTGTGGAAAAGAGTAAGACATTAAAGGAGAAGTGAGTCTTCTGACACTCACTTTCTTAGGAAGGCAGGTATACATCTGTTTCCTCTTAGGACATTCTGTTCTATTCACTGCCCTCAAGAGAAGGATGTAATTCCCCAAATGAGCTTAATGATGAGGAAGGTAACTGATTTACTATGAGGCCAGTCATCAGCTCATTCTAGCTCCCCGATTATTGAATTTAAACAGAAGAAAAAGAGCTGAAGAACAATAATACATTGCCTCCACAAAGCAGAACAATTAATTAATTGATATCCTTTTGAAAAAGAATGGCTTTCATGATTTTTCCCCTTCCATGAATTAAGTAGATTAAATTTAACTGATGTCAAGGTCACTGTGAATTAAATTTATAAACTGTATTTTAGATTTTCAAGTGCTATGATTCTCAGCAATCTTTCCTTTGGAATTTAGCATACTTAAAAGCCACCTCAAATTCTGCCACTCCTTCAAGATATTTCTTATGGAAGTGTTAGTTTCTCAGTCATGTCTGACTCTTCGTGACTCCATGGACTGGAGCCCTCCAGGATCCACCGTCCATGGGATTCTCCAGGCAAGAATACTGCAATGGGTTTCTATGCTCTTCTCCAGGGGATCTTCCCAATCTGAGGATCAAACCTATATCTCTTATTGTTTCTTGCATTGGCAGGTAGCTTCTTTACCACTAGAGCCACCTGGAAAGCCCATTTCTTATGGAAGGGAGTCTCAAACTTTAGTGTTCATCAGAATCATCATACTTGAACAAATATTTTAAAAATGCGTATCTCTAGGCCCCACTCTTAGAAAGGAAGCTCCAAGAAGGGGCCTAAGATGCGAGTTGTAAGTTAGTGTCCTGGGTGACTCTTTGCATTTGGCTCACGGTTTGCAGGGCAGAAAGTACTGTTTCAGTGTGTTTCTCATTTTCCCTTATTCAGAATACGCTCCCATTACACTTCAAGTTTGGTCTTTACAAGCTGAGCCTCCTATGGTTTACCCTCTCCCTGCCCTGGGCCCTTCCTAACCTGGAATATGAACTCCCAAAGGGTAGAACATCTTGCCTCTTTTGTTCCCTGTGTCCCCAGAGCCTAGAACAACTTTGGCATGTTGTACATATTCGATAAACTTTTGATGAATGTCCTGCATGTATGATGTTCAAGTGCACCTAGCATTTTAATAATTAGATGGAACACTAAAAGAGAAAGCCTGAGAATACAGATGTCATTTACTGGAGAGGAGTGACAGGACATTAGGGACCCAGAATGTCTGGAATTCATCTTTTGAATTGAAATAAGACTGCAGGTAGTTATAAGCTGATATTAGGTGTCCTTCCACTCCAAGGCCAAGTTCACAGGCAGTGATGGGACAGATGAGATGCTTCTGTATTCAATCATGACATCTCCCGGAACTTGCTCAAAATCATGTCCATTGAGTCAGTGATGCCATCCAACCATCTCACCCTCTGTCATCCCCTTCTCCTCCCGCCTTCAATCTTCCCCAGCAACAGGGTGTTTTCCAATGTGTCGGCTCTTAGCATGAGGTGGCCAAAGTATTGAAGTTTCAGCTTCAGCATCAGTCCTTCCAATGAATATTCAAGACTGATTTCCTTTAGGATTGACTACTGGTTTGATTTTCTTGCAGTCCAAGGGATTCTCAAGAGTTTTCTCCAACACCACAGGTCAAAAGCATCAATTCTTCCGTGCTCAGCTTTCTTTATGGTCTAACTCTCACATCCATACATGACTATTGGAAAAACCATAGCTTTGACTAGACAGACCTTTGTTGGCAAAGTAATGTCTCTAATTCTTAATACTCTGCCTTGGTTTGTCAAAGATTTTATTCCAAGGAGCAACTGTCTTTTAATATCATGGCTGCAGTCACCATCTGCAGTGATTTTGGAGCACAAGTAAATAAAGTCTCTTGCTGTTTCCATTGTTTCCCCATCTATTTGCTAGGAAGTGATGGGACCGGATGCCATGATCTTAGTTTTTTGAATGTTGAGATTTTAGCTGGAGTTTTCACTCTCCACTTTCACCTTCATCAAAAGCCTCTTTAGTTCTTCTTCACTTTCTGCCGTAAGGGTGGTGTCATGTGCATATCTGAGGTTATTGATATTTCTCCCAGCAATTTTGATTCTGGCTTGTGCTTCGTCCAGCCTGCCATTACTCATGATGGCATTATAAGTTAAATAAGGAGGTGACAATATATAGCCTTGACGTAATCCTTTCCCAATTTGGAATAAGTTTGTTGTTTCACGTCCGGTTCTAACTGGTGCTTCTTGACCTGCATACAGGTTTCTCAGGAGGCAGGTAAGGTGGTCTGGTATTCCCATCTCTCTAAGAACTTTCCACAGTTCCACAGAACTTTCCACAGTTGTGATCCACACAAAGGTTTTTAGCATAGTCAATGAAGCAGAAGTAGATGTTTTTCTGGAATTCTTTTGCTTTTTCTATGATTCAACGGATGTTGACAATTTGCTCTCTGGTTTCTCTGCCTTTTCTAAATCCAGCTTGAACATCTGGAAGTTCCTGGTTCACATACTATTGAAGCCTGGCTTAGAGAATTTTGAGCTTTACTCTGCTAGCATGTGAGATGAGTGGAATTGTGTGGTGTTTGAACATTCTTTGGCATTGCCCTTGTTTGGGATTGGAATGAAAACTGACCTTTTTCAGTCCTGTGGCCACTGCTGAGTTTTCCAAATTTGCTGACATATTGAGTGCAGCACTTTAACAGAATCGTCTTTGGGGATTTGAAATAACTCAGCTGGAATTCCATCACCTCCACTAGCTTTGTTCATAGTGATGCTTCCTAAGGTCCACTTGACTTTTCGCTTCAGGATGTCTGGCTCTAGGTGAGTGATCACACCATCGTGGTTATCTGGGTCATTAAGATCTCTTTTGTATAGTTCTTCTGTGTATTCTTGCCACCTCTTCTTAATATCTTCTGCTTCTGTTAGGTCCATACCATTTCTGTCCTTTACTGTGCCCATCTTTGCATGAAATGTTCCCTTGGTATCTCTAATTTTCTTGAAGAGATCTCTAGTATTTCTCATTCTATTGTTTTCCTCTATTTTTTCGCACTGATCACTGAGGAAGGCTTTCTTATCTCTCCTTGCTGTTCTTTGGAACTCTGCATTCAGATGGGTATATCTGTCCTTTTCTCCTTTGCCTTTTGGTTGCTGAACTTAACAGAGACACTCCTTTCACCTTTTCCAAGCTGATGAGGAGCTAATGAGACACTGCTGCTTTCAAGTGGCACAGCCTCCTTGGTGGGAAGCCATAGTCTCTCTTTCACACCACTTGAAAATGGCCACTTAACTTCCTGACTAATTAAAAAACAGTCAGAATGAGGGCTCCAAATAAAAGACAGGATATCAAAATTCTACATAAGGGTTTGCTTTATTTCACCAGTTCTGTCACAGAACTGGGCACAGGCAGTGCCCTTTTATGGAGAAGCCATTACCTGTAGAGAATTTTAACTGACTCAGAAAAACAAGATGATTCAGTCCTCTAAAATTATATTACTTAGAAAGAAGTCCCTTGAGGTGATGCTAGATAGGAGTGAAATATCATTTAATGTATCTTGACATACTAATGGAACATTTATTTTTATGTTATGAGCAAAGACAGGTATCCCCTTTGATAACTGAAAATCACTGGGGAGAAAGAAATATCATGTCAAAGCATTGTTTACATAATTAAGGTGTTAGCGACATATTCCTTGTCCTTTCATCTAAACAAAAATTTATTAGACATATATTCACATAGAGTGTTACACTGTTTCTTCAAAATGGTGGACTGTATAAAAATCAACGGGATATGAATGTGAGCAAACTCTGGGAGATAGTAGAAGACAGCGGAGCCTAGCATGTTGCACCCCACAGGGTCCCAAAGAGCTGGACCCAGAGCAACTGAACAATAACATAAAAATCTGTTTCATTAAGAAATCATCTAAAATACACCATGCAATGCTTTTATGCAGGAAGAGGCTGGGGATAAAACTAGAAACCAACCTGCCTTTCATTTTTCCAGGAAACCAAGAACTCTGGCTAAAAATGTCTTTGTTCTCTTCCCCCTGGCAGGCGGTCTGGGATTATGTGTGGCAGGAGGGAGGGGGCAACGCGGAAGCACTCTGTCACTGCGCCCTTTGCGCTGGCTGGCTGGATGGTAAGCTGGGAGGAGAATTTATAGTGAACCAGTACAGCAACCCACTCCAGTATTCTTGCCTGGAGAATCCCAGGGACAGGGGAGCCTGGTGGGCTGCCATCTATGGGGTTGCACAGAGTCGGACACAACTGAAGTGACTTAGCAGTAGTATAGTGAACCACTCATCATCTTGAAAATAAAGGTGTGCCAAGTATGGGGTAGCATCGAGATTCAGAGAAGATAGAACTGTAGGCAGTCCTAGGCATAAACAGAAACACGAATCACTGGCTAGAAAGAGAAACCGAAGTGGATGAGTGTATGGAAAATAAACTAAGTCTTCTCAATTTTTCCAGTAGCCAAGTCCATTGTTTGGGGAGGCAGAGACAGAGAGAAAGAGAGAAAGAGAGATGCTATTCTAACTACCATGTACCTAAGCCTGAGACAGAGAGTAAAGGACCTCTCATCTCAGGATGTTTCAAGATGCTAGATTTTGGCAATAAAAATTAAAATGCAGTTACACCTTTTAAGAAAATCTAGATCGTAACTTCAAGGCAATTTAACTTGAGAGAGATAAACTATCGAGAAGTATATGTAGAGATAGTGAGGTTCTAGGACCAGGCTCAGCCATCACTATCTGAGGACTCTCATGGACCAACCTCTCTGAGTCCTTACTTGTTCATCAGTATAAAAGGAATGATAATATCCATTCTGCTCTTCTCACAGGGTTGTTGAGAACCGAGTATAATGAGTATGTGGAAATACTTTATAACAATAAGACATTAAAAAAATGCACAGTGGTAATGATAGGCAGTATCCTAAATTAGCTCCCCAAATTTTCTGCCCTAATCCTCAGTACCATGAGTAGGATGAGATAATTAATGCCCTTATTAGGGCATATCTTAAATGTTATCTTAAATGGAAAACGGGATTCTTCAGTTACTTTTGAGTTAATCAAAAGGGGGACTATCTGGTGAACTTAATCTGTGTAATGTGATTGAATGAACCCATTAAAAGCAGAGTTTTCTCTGGCTAGTGCAGAAGAAGTAATGGAAACTAACAGCATGAGGGCATAAAGGGACCACGTGACAGGAAATTGTACAACTTCTAGAAGCTGAGAGTGGACTTCAGCAAGGAAATGGGACTTCAGTCCTATAACCCCAAGGAACCGAGTCAGGACAACAACCCTAACAAGTGTGGAAGCTTATTTCTCTCTGTGGCTTCCAGATAAGTGCCAAGCCAGGATGGCAAGTTGATTTCTGCCTTGTAAGTCCCTCAGTAGAGAGAATGGAATTCACCCAAACGTCTAACAACAGACAGACCTGGGTGTTGCTGTTTTAAGTTAGTAAATTTGTAACACAGAAATAGAAAACCAATATAGCAACATTATTTTTAATTATTTTAAGAGTATACTTTTAAATTATGGAAATTGAGCTTGAAAACATTGGTGTGCATGATCAATAGTTCAGTCATATCCAGTTCTCTGTGACCCCCTGGACCACAGTCTGTTAGACTTCTCTGTCCAGGCAAGAATACTGGACTGGGTTTCCATTCCCTTCTCCAGGGGACCTTCCTGACCTAGGGATGGAATCCCTGTCTCTTGCATCTCCTGCATCCTTTGCTACTGAAATTTACTACTGAGGTAGGCAGATTCTTTACTACTGAGCCACCTGGGAAGTCATTGGTAGTTGAATTCTTGTTTTAACCTTAATAATTGATATTCTATAATAGTAAGTGATTGGTCTTAGAGAATAGGAATTAGAGTGACAGTTGCTATTAATTTTGATGTTGGCCAAAGATCTATTCCTTAGCTTTATATTTTTGGTAGGTGGAGAATAATAATGAGAAAATCCATCCAATGCAAATATGTTTCATAAGGAATTAAAAATGCCTTCTCTTTGACACCATGCCAGTTTGTTTTAATTATCAGTGTGACCTCACTTTGGTCTAGTATTATCAAATCTTTGCTTTTCTACTTTTAATTTAAATGAACATAGGAAGAGGTCTGTTCAAGAGCAAGGAAACACACCTAAAGAAAACAGACTGAAAATATTCCGTCTCCTCAATTTACTTTCTCATCATCCCCAACTAGTGGAAACAAGCTTCCAGTCAAAGAGTTGCCACGATCACATTTATGCAGGTGGAAGGCTTCAAAGTTCTAATCAAAATTCTAAGGTGAAAAGTCAAGAACAAAAACATTCAAAGGGGCCAACTGAACATTTACTCAGTTTCAAGCAGGGATAAAAACACAAAGCCTTATGATATCGAAGCAGGGGTCAAGGTACCTTTTCGATTCTGTTTTCTTGAGATTTCTTAAAGTAGATGGTGGGGATACCGAGTTCAGATGCAGCTATCCACTGCAGAGTGGCTCGAAGCTCCGTGTCAGGACACTCTGGCTCCAGGTCAAAGTTGATCACCAGCAGGCTCCCCTGGCGGCTGGCTGTTCCAACCGGCGTTCCAGAGGCACGTTCTGAACACAGACATAACCACCTTACTACGCTTTCCATGGGAATATCATAGGCAAATTGCATCTCAAAATTATGGGAAAGTGGCTTACCCTCCATGGTTTCTGCCTGTCCTTTAAGAATCTCCTTTTCTTCTACCAATTCACTTTGGGAGAAAACAACAGTATATGGTTGGTAATGTTTAGGAAGAACAAGCTGTAAATGGAAGATGAAGTGATGGGTCTTATTGATATAAAAGCTCTTGAAATATATTTATGGTTTTTGTGGAGTAAACGAATACTAGAGAAGTACTAACATGGCTATTACATTGGACTGCTGCTAAGTCACTTCAGTCGTGTCCAACTCTGTGCGACCCCATAGACGGCAGCCCACCAGGCTCCCCTGTCCCTGGGATTCTCCAGGCAAGAACATGGAGTGGGTTGCCATTTCCTTCTCCGATGCATGACTACTGGGTCTGAAATAGATATTCTTGCCCCTAAAAAAAAAGCCACATAAACTGCATGGTTTTGGTTGAGATGACTGGTGTGGGAGACTCTGAGAGATGCAATTTTCAATTCTTCTCAACCTTCCTTCTACAAACCCTCACAGGTTTTAATAGTCAAGAAAATATTTAGTAGGTAACTAGATCCGATTGGAGGATTTATCCTTCTTCTGCATTTTATTTGTCATTTAAAGGATCTTGTATTTCCATCTCAAAACTGATTATTTTTCTATACCATGATAGCAACATAAATTTGCATTTTAGTCTGGGAAAATATTTTTCTACATATTATCTGGTTCTTTGACCTGAAATGAGGAAAAACACAATCACAAACTTTAGATCTTAAGTTGTACAACAAAATATCTCAATTAGTTGAAATTTTTCTTTTTTTTTTTCATTTTATTGGGAATTGTTAGCAGGCTGAGGGTTGTTTAGAACTAGAGACTCATAACTGAAGTGAGTTCAGTTCATTCGCTCAGTCATGTCCGACTCTGAAAACTGGAAGTAAGGATCTCATTAAATATAGGCATGTTGAATATCTGAGGTATTTTCATTATAGTGAGTACTTATTAGGGAGCCTTGAAAATAGTGGGAAGCTTTAGTAAATGATTTTAAAATTAGAGTATATGTTCCAGTAGCTGGAAGCAAGTGGCCATATTGGGAAACTCATCATTGTCCCATATTTTTGTCCTGTCTAGAAATTAAACTGTAGGTGCTCTTAAAAATGTGTCTCTTTATGGGGGAGGATTCTTCCTTATATTCTCTGTTACTGCTAAAATCTGGCTAGTAAATTCCATTGTATTCCTAACGCCCAGAGAAAGTACAATTGTTCTTTCACAAACACCTATTTGTTTGTGGAAGAATGGCCAATTTCCCAAAGGGTCTGTATTTTTCGGTAGATCTTTATCCAAGGAACATAAGTGAAATGAGCTACTAGATACAGTTTCTGCTGTTATGAAGCAGCAGGATGCTAATAGGGGTAGTAGAGATGGTCTTGGTTTTCTCTTTCTGTATTCTGTGGGGTCCTAGACTCATACTGGGGAGAAAGACGGACAACTAAACAAATGTTGTCTGAAGGAGAAAAAGAAATTTGCCCCAAAGTAGTTTTGTTTGTTTTGTCTCCTTTCAAAACCAAAACAGACCCAAGATAATGTTTATGTTCATCTCTAGCTGCGAGTTATGGCTGTGTGGCTCAGTGAAGGATGCACTGCAACTTTTAATCACTGAGGAATATTCCCGCAGGCAGAATACTGATTGAATAGTGACATAAAAGTGCTTTCGCTATGGATAATAATAATAAAAAAAAAGAACAGGGAGAAGCTTTAGCCCTATATCTCATTTCTATTTTTCTGAAATTTCAGAAATCTCCAAATAATGTCATAATGGTCAAAACTAGCTTTTGGTTCATTTAATTTTCCAGAACAATCACAAATTCTAGATGAAGTCCTGACCTCATGTTGCACTCCCTTTATATACCGTATTTCATGCCTTACTGATTGTACTTTTTTCCCTTGGTATTTTAGAAAGGCCTCATAATGTGGGGAGCAGGTGATGTATCTCCATCATAGTGCCATTTGGTATTGGATTCATTAATGGCAATAGTCCCAGGTGTCTACAAGAAAAGGAAAAGCCTCTCACACTATATTCTACTGAACAATAGTTTTTGTTGGTTGTCATGGTACATTTTAAATGGGTTTTTGGTTCTCTGTATCCATCTAGGTAAAATGACATATATGTCTGAACACATGGATAAGCTTTATCCAAAACGATTATAGTATAAGGGATAGACTTGAAATATAGAAAGCGGTTGATGGTAGGGTGAGGCTACGGCACGCCTGAGTTCTTACTCCAGTGACATGAAACCACACGTCTCCGGGAACCTTGGTAGGACAGACATGATGAAGCCGGTGGTCGGGCACAACCTGAATGATCAAAATGGATTGCCAGATGGAATCAGAGTAGCGGGCTCACAATCACTGCATCTCAGTGGCTACTTACTTAATCATGGGAGAAGATGGCATGCTTTCCTGATAAATGTCCAGGTCCATAATGCCAAGACTGCTAGTGGCACTACTGTTGCCATTGCTGACAAAGCAAAAGTTTACATATTAATGCCAGTCTCCGCCACCTGGCCACACTGCCGACACCGACGTTCCACCATCCTAAGAGGTCCTTCCTTTGATCCCCAGGAGAATATTGCTTTGTGTCTAGGACCCCTAAATTGAGGTTTATTTCTGACCAAATCAGGAGAAAACACAATAAAAGACTCTTTTGACTCACCACCATCATCCTCATCATCAGTATTTTGTAATTTCTGCAGTGGGCTCAGACTTGGTGGATCACACCTGGTGGGTGACAATCAGCATAACCCCTTTCTTCCTCATTCTAGTAGCAGTGAGGATACTTATCCATCAGCAACAGGCTTCTTGGGTATACCTCCAGAGACTAAGATACTTCTGAGAATGCTGGCTTGGGGGAGATCTTCCTGCTTCTTGGCTTCTTGACAGAAACCAGTAGGGTTTTCCCTTTGCCATTCAGGGGATTTTTCTGAGGCATATTCCATAGGATATGCACTTGTCTCATTTTTTTTTTTTCCCTATGGGGCTACAGAATTTGTAAGTACAAAGTTGGGTAATGTCAAAGTTTTATAGCTCCTTTATCTTAAAATCTTGGAGAAGGAGCCACATCTGATACTTCAGTGTGTTGTAGAGAAGGAGGAATTATATATTGTATCATTTTTGTAGGTTGCACAATTAACATATGGTCTAGTTACTAGCCTGGAATCTATTTACTGAAACACAGAAGAGTTGAGCCCATTTTTAGGTTCTGTCTGTACTTGCACAATGGAATGTATCCAATTTCACCAAACTCACCATGTGTCCTCATACCTTCTCTAATTTCCAATGACTTCTCTTGCAAGTAAGGTTTTCTAAGGATGTGTGCTGGAGTGTTGCGTAATGGAACGGTCTTCCCTCTGGAGTTCTATGAATAAACAACTGAACCCCCTCATTTCAAATTCTTGTCTTGGGTTTCACGTGGGGGTACTGAATGTATTCACTGATTGAAATTTGATGACTCAAACATTACGCTGGAGGTAATTAACTGTATAAACTTATGATAAACCCAAAGATTCAAATTCTCTTTGCTTTTTATCCCTATACTGCAACATTTCCACCAGTGTTTGAAATGTTCGATAAATCATTTAACACTGTGACATTTTCTAAGTCTAAACAGACTGAACTGCAGGAAAAAAAAGAAAAATCTTTCCAGGAGGCATACACTCAGATGCAACTGAAACCACTTTCCAACTGATCTTTCTGGAAAGTCCTTAGACTTGCTGGCCTGGTATCAAATAAGATTTGGGATAGAAACGTGAAGATTGTTTCATTTTCACCTCACAGAGGACTAGTTTTTAGTTTATGTCTCCTGAATGGCTTAGGTTCTCCTAAATCTAATCTCTCTAAGCTCCTGTCTAGCTTTCTAGAGCAACAATACAGAGGGCAGGGCAGGGCAGAAAAAGGGAGGAACAGTAAATCCAAGAAATACAACACAGTGTGAAAACACTTGCCTCATGTAAACCCAGCCTCTCTTGCATCTGAAATACAAATGAACCAGAAAGAATCAAACATACCAGCTGTAATAGCAACTCATTAAAAAAAAACAACAACAACAAACCTCACAGTTGTCACATAATTGAATGCACTAGCTGGAGCCTGCAGAGAAGGGAACACAGATGACTCTCAACCTTGGTCGAGCTAATTGAAGCCATAACTGGATATTAAGAGCTCTCAGCACAAATCATGACAGGCAGGCACTTGGTCCTAGCAGAAGCTTTCCTTTTTGCTCTTATCAGGGATCCTTTGGAGAGAATGATTTAAAATGCATTTCTGGAATCTGCGCTGAGACTTATTTCCCTGGGAAGTCAATTAAAGAGCAGGTACCTCATGGATCGCTCACTGAGCTGCAGGAAGCTGCTTGTGTCGTCTGGGTTGTCCTCCTCGTTGGCGAGCTGGGACCAACTGTCCATGCTCTCCCCACTGCTGCCAGGAGGGCTGGAGAACTCATCCAGGGCTCTGCCTTCTTTTGAGACTTCAGCCTCCGGTACATCTCTGGCATCAAGGGTTTCACTGTAGATGGTAAGACATTACTAAGAGTGTAGGCATAAGACTGAACTTTTCCGGGGAACCTCACTGCCCCTAGTGTATATCCCATATATTATTAAGAGTTTGTATGTGTTTGGGGTAGAGCTGTGGGCACACTAAATATTCTGTAAATTAATGTGTGTGTGTCTGTAAAGTTGCTCAGTTGTGTCCAACTCTTTTGCAACCCCATGGACTGTAGCCTGCCAGGCTCCTCTGTCCATGGGATTTCTCAGGAAAGAATACTAGAGTGGGTTGTCATACCCTCCCTCCAGCGGATCTTCCCAACCTAGGAACTGAACACAGGTCTCCTGCATTGCCGGTCCTTCACTGTCTGAGCCACCAGGGAAACCATAAATGAACATGTTATTGTTAAAACTGCCTAGCTCATAATTAGATGCATACTCTCAATTTAGGTAGCCCTACCTGTTAAGTCCCAAGTGGAAAGATCTGGATAACTACAGTATGGAGATGTGGCAGTTTCTATCACACTCTAGGCAAAAGAGTTGGGCACAACATACTGACTGAAAAACAACTGCTGCTAACACTTGGTGGACTTTCCCGGTGGCTCAGATGGGTAAAGCGTCTGGCTACAATGCGGGAGACCCAGGTTCAATCCCTGGGTCGGGAAGATCCCCTGGAGAAGGAAATGGCAACCCACTCCGGTATTCTTGCCTGGAAAATCCCATGGACGGAGGAGCCTGGTAGGCTACAGTCCATGCGGTCACAAAGAGTCAGACACGACTGAGTGACTTTCTTTCTTTAACACTTGGTGAAAGAGGGTTCTTGACAAGTTTGACTTTCCATTTGTTTGCCCGGCAGTTATACACGCACACATACACAGGTGCTCTAGATTAGGGATCAGACCATTTCTTTGCATCCATTTCCTCAGTCTGTCCCAATTTCCTAGAGCACACTGCAGATGTAGTGAGGTTTGCACCACAGGAGAGGAGGCTCAAAATTAAGACCCTAGGACACATCTGCCTCCTTTTCTTCAGGGAGAGAGGGGAGAGAGAGAGACGGATGGAAGAGAGAGAACTTTGCTCTAGATTATAAATAAATTAAAATCTTCTCTGTGGAGAGCAGTTGGTGTCACCATCCCGGAATATAAACAACCAGCTCTAGGAAAATGAAGCTCTGTATCTCTCTAGAAGTCTCTTAACTTGAGGGTTTGTAATTGATCAACCATCAATCCAGGTGCCAGGGCTCTTGGCTCAGAGAGCTGAATGTACAGAAATGGGGAGAGATTCATGCAAACTTTTCTCCACAGGCTCATTGAAAACTAATAGCATGGACGAGAAGGGCTTTAATGACTGTAAACAAAAAGCAAGAGTGTATTTTTCAGTTGATGATGAAGAATAAGGTAACTCAGTGAGTGGACACTGGAATGCTTTCCTTAGCCATTGTGCACTGGCTGTAGAGAGTATTGAGGGCTTCCAGTGAGGACTGTCCTCAGGTCTGGAATTGTCTTGCCAAGGTTATACCCTTTCCCAGTGAGTACCCCAAGGATGCGATGATACAGAGCTACAAAAACCTACTCATTGGCTCCATTTGCACTAAACCTGACAGACCATCCCGGTTTCAGGGTTTCCTGGAGGCTGTGCTGTGCTTTCAGTTGTAAACACATTTGGGGAGGGGGGACCATCTCCCTCTGTCTAATCTTGTCTTGCCCTGCTCCTATACATGGATGTAGACTTTTCTCTGGAGAGCACTCCAAAAATTATCTGTCTGCAGCTCTCTTCAAGATCTGTTCCTGGGACATACAATTTAAGATACTTGATAAATTTCATTCAGAATTCTTGTGTTAGGTAGGAAGTTAGGCATGAGTAGCAAGGGTGGCCTACCGGAAAAAGTTGCAATCTGATCTCTAAACCTAGACTTGCCCAGGAGAGCACACAGTGGATACACACTAACTGCAGGGGCTTCCCCAAGTAAACTTAGTGAGCTAGAAGCCAATTAAGGGCTCATAAATATTCTATACTGATTATAACAGACTGAATTATCAGAAGGCATGCACAACAGAGCAACTTTCAGTCGACCATGAGCATATGACCATCTGCAGTCCCTTTCTTGATTGCTAGTGGGTACAAGCCCTAAAAGTCTACATAATTTTCCTTAATCTTAGAATGAGTACTGTTATCCTTTTTCCAAAAATGATTGTATTAAAAAAAAAAAAACAAAACACCTCAGTTGGTAAAGAATCCGCCTGCAATGCAGGAGACCCTGGTTCGATTCCTGGGTCCGGAAGATCTACTGGAGAAGGGATAGTCTACTTACTCCAGTATTCTTGGGCTTCCCCTGTGGCTCAACTGGTAAAGAATCCGCCTGCAATGTGGTAGACCTGGGTTCGATCTCTGGGTTGGAAAGATCCCCTGGAGAAGGGAAACGCTACCCACTCCAGTATTCTGGGCTGGAGAATTCTATGGACTCTGTAGTCCATGGGGCCACTAAGAGTCAGACATGACTGAGCGACTTTCACTTCATTTCACTTCAGAGAATTTCAAATGCTTAATTTTGGGAGTGTGATTAAATACCACCTCTGAAATGTGAACATGTCACCTTGGTAATTTCACACAAGATCTCAGATTCCTTCTCACAGCATCTGGACAAGTGCGGTGTTGGGGTGTGGCTGCTTCCAGTGCAATCTGCTGCTAACCTTTGGTGCAAAGAGACCCATATAAACTTGATCTTTCTTTCAAAAATGTTGAGATTTTCTAAATTGAGCAAGGAAAAGGGGTGGGGAGGAATAGATGCAGCCAAAGAAACATTTACTGAATTTAACTAAATTCAAATGAAAGAGAAGTTCATTGATGACAAATGGAAATAATATACATGTTCCGCCAAGTGGAAATGAGCCAAGCGTTGAGCACAAAGGAGAGAGATCCTAAGCCAATTGTTCATTTGGTTAAAAAATAATTTCCTAGACCAATTCCTTACTGAGTTAGGACCTTATATTATTAGCAAAATTCGTTCCAGGACATTTCTTACTAAAGCAGAAGTTAAATCTCAGTGATTGACATTAAACATTCAGGTTAAAAAATGAAGCTGTCAGAATATTTTATTTTATCTCAATTTCACACTCTATTTACTGTAAACTTCATATCCCATGTTACATAACCAGGAATTCAGAATGAATAATGATTATCTAAAATAGTAGTTTTCATTTTCTTTTGAGAGAAATTTATAGCTTTGCTCATTTATTTATGAATAATGCACATATATGTTTTGCAGATGTATGTGTTGGCTTTTTTTCCTACTTCTGATCTTACCGCTCACACACAGTGCTTTAAAGGACCATACTTGATCTGACATCAAATTGAACTGTAGAATTTCTGAGTCAGCAGGGACCTCAGAGACCACCTAGTTCAGAGTTCCTCCAACTTCATTTGCTAGCAAACCATTGTCATAATTTTTTCCATATATGCATTACCCTTTATAATAATAATAAAATTTTTAAATTAGTTTATATAACCAAAATACATTTATTTTAGAAAGAAAATTTGAGTCATTACTATAAATGGAAAGCAGGAATCACTCGCCATAGGTAGACAGTAACAATAATCCTAATGTAAGTGATGGAGTTTGGGTGAAATGATGTATTATGTTGGTTTATTAGCAGTAACAAGTGAACCACTGGTATACGATGGTGATAGTGGGGGAGGCTATGCTTATGTGGGGGTAGAGGACATGGAAAATTCTCTGTTCTATCCACTTTACTGTGAATCTAAAACTGCTCTTAAAAAATTAAGCCTGTTTAAAAAAATGAAAAAATAAGGCTATCAATAAATAGCAATTTTTATTTAACAAAATTTCACTAGGAGATTTGCACAGTAAGAAGTGCAGTGGAAGTCCTTAGGTGGAAGGAAAACACTACTGATTGGAACTTGGATACACAGAAACAAAGAACACCGCAAATAGTAAATAATTTTCAAGATGATAATTGAAACTCAGGCATGCTGATAAGTGCATTAATTTTTTAATGGTCAAAACACTCTAACAAGATTGTCACTTTTGTTTCAGATCCTTCCATTTTCTGCCTCTGAGACTGTCATATGACTATGATTATTAAGTTCAGCCCTAGATTTAAAAGGATGTTTATTACATCACTAGATGGTCAACACCGAAATCAGATTGATTATATTCTTTGCAGCCAAAGATGGAGAAGCTCTATACAGTCAACAAAAACAAGACCAGGAGCTGACTGTGGCTCGGATCAGGAACTCCTTATTGCCAAATTCAGACTGAAATTGAAGAAAGTAGGGAAACCCACTAGACCATTCAGGTATAACCTAAATCAAATCCCTTATGATTATACAGTGGAAGTGAGAAATAGATTTAAGGGACTAGATCTGATAGATAGAGTGCCTGATGAACTGTGGATGGAGGTTCATGACATTGTACAGGAGACAGGGATCAAGACCATCCCCATGGAAAAGAAATGCAAAAAAGCAAAATGGCTGTCTGAGGAGGCCTTACAAATAGCTGTGAAAAGAAGGGAAGCAAAAAGCAAAGGAGAAAAGGAAAGATATAAACATCTGAATGCAGAGTTCCAAACAACAGCAAGGAGAGATAAGAAAGACTTCATCAGCGATCAATGCAAAGAAATAGAGGAAAACAACAGAATGGGAAAGACTAGAGATCTCTTCAAGAAAATTAGAGATACCAAGGGAACATTTCATGCAAAGATGGGCTCGATAAAGGCCAGAAATGGTATGGACTTAACAGAAGCAGAAGATATTCAGAAGAGGTGGCAAGAATACACAGAAGAACTGTACAAAAAAGATCTTCACGACCCAGATAATCATGATGGTGTGATCACTCACCTAGAGCCAGACATCCTGGAATGTGAAGTCAAGTGGGCCTTAGAAAGCATCACTATGAACAAAGCTAGTGGAGGTGATGGAATTCCAGTTGAGCTATTTCAAATCCTGAAAGATGATGCTGTGAAAGTGCTGCACTCAATATGCCAGCAAATTTGGAAAATGCAGCAGTGGCCACAGGACTGGAAAAGGTCAGTTTTTATTCCAATCCCAAAGAAAGGCAATGCCAAAAAATGCTCAAAGTACCGCACAATTGCATTCATTTCACACGCTAGTAAAGTAATGCTCAAAATTCTCCAAGCCGGGCTTCAGTAATACGTGAACCATGAACTTCCAGATGTTCAAGCTGGTTTTAGAAAAGGCAGAGGAACCAGAGACCAAATTGCCAACATCCGCTGGATCATCGAAAAAGCAAGAGAGTTCCAGAAAAACATCTATTTCTGCTTTATTGACTATGCCAAAACCTTTGACTGTGTGGATCACAATACACTGTGGAATATTCTGAAACAGATGGGAATACCAGACCACCTGACCTGCCTCTTGAGAAATTTGTATACAGGTCAGGAAGCAACAGTTAGAACTGGACATGGAACAACAGACTGGTTCCAAATAGGAAAAGGAGTACATCAAGGCTGTATATTGTCACCTTGCTTATTTAACTTATATGCAGAGTACATCATGAGAAACGCTGGGCTGGAGAAAGCACAAGCTGGAATCAAGATTGCTGGGAGAAATATCAATAACCTCAGATATGCAGATGACATCACCATTATGGCAGAAAGAGGAACTAAAAAGCCTCTTGATGAAGGTGAAAGAGGAGAGTGAAAAAGTTGGCTTAAAACTCAACATTCAGAAAACGAAGATCATGGCATCTGGTCCCATCACTTCATGGAAAATAGATGGGGAAAGAGTGGAAACAGTGTCAGACTTTATTTTTGGGGGCTCCAAAATCACTGCAGATGGTGACTGTAGCCATGAAATTAAAAGACGCTAACTCCTTGAAAGGAAAGTTATGACCAACCTACATAGCATATTGAAAAGCAGAGACATTACTTTGCCAACAAAGGTCCGTCTAGTCAAGGCTATGGTTTTTCCAGTGGTCATGTATGGATGTGAGAGTTGGACTGTGAAGAAAGCTGAGCGCCAAAGAATTGATGCTTTTGAACTGTGGTGTTGGAGAAGACTTTTGAGAGTCCCTTGGACTGCGAGGAGATCCAACCAGTCCATTCTGAAGGAGATCAGCCCTGGGATTTCTTTGGAAGGAATGCTGCTAAAGCTGAAACTCCAGTACTTTGGCCACCTCATGAGAAGAGTTGACTCATTGGAAAAGACTGATGCTGGGAGGGATTGAGGGCAGGAGGAGAAGGGGATGACAGAGGATGAGATGGCTACATGGCATCACTGACTCGATGGACGTGAGTCTGAGTGAACTCCGGGAGTTGGTGATGGACAGGGAGGCCTGGCGTGCTGCTATTCATGGGGTTGCAAAGAGTTGGACACGACTGAGCGACTGAACTGAACTGATTAAGTGCATTAATTTTTTAATGGTCAAAACACTCTAACAAGATTGTCACTTTTGTTTCAGATCCTTCCATTTTCTGCCTCTGAGATTGTCATATGATTATGATTATTAAGTTCAGCTCTAGATTTAAAAGGATGTTTATTATACTCAATCTAGGATTTCTAGGTGATTCATCCCGGGACAATTTTTGTCTGTCTAGAACACAAGGATGTTAAAGATTCAGTTCAATTCAATTCTTCATATCATTGGCATCATTTCTCTCTTTTTTCACATTTTGTCTCAAATGCCAACATTCTATCTTAAGAAGCCACTCCCCCCAACTAGTTATTTTCTGTCACATTACTCTTCTTATTTTCCTCTCATCACACTCTAGAGTAATCTTTTTCAAAAGGGTTTTTCCATGCACACTGTCTATTTCTCCCACTGGTGTGCAAGGTAGCCCTCTAGGCTGCTCTGTCCATGGGATTTCCCAGACAAGAATACTGGAGTGGGTAGCCATTTCCTTCTCCAGGGGATCTTCCCGACCCAGGGATTGAACCCAGGTCTCCGGCATTTCAGGCAGATGATTTACTGTTTGAGTCACCAGGGAAGCCCAAGAGCCATGGGTGCAGGCACGAAATCTTTATGTTCTCTTGTGCTTGCAGCTCCAGTGGCAATGTGTATCCCAGATGAGCATGCAAATATTTGTCAGGTGAAAATTTTTTTTCTTGAAGCAAACATAATTGAATACACAATGTATTTCTAAAAAATTATATAAGGTGAGTGCAACATGTGAATGATCAAAATTTTCAGTTTGGTGTTTATACCTTGGTCTCCAATTATCAAAAAGTTAGATAACTGCTTTTCAATAATCTCAGAGAAGGTGGATGAGTTAAGAACACATTGCTGTTCACCAATAGGATAATATTTTCCCAGAAATCAAGAACTGGGCTATCCTAAATCACTTAAGCTCTTTAAAATTGATTTAATTCGGTATGTGGACAAATGAGATGGCCTGAAATACAATAGTAGCAGTAGTGGTGTTAGTTGCTCAGTCGTGTCCGACTCTTTGCGACCCCATGGACTGTGGCCCACCAGGCTCCTCCGTCCATGGAATTGTCCAGGCAAGAATGCTGGAGTGGATTGCCATTCCCTTCTCCAGAGGATCTTCCCAATCCAGGGAAAGAACCTGGGTCTCCTGCATTGCAGGCAGATTCCTTACTGTCTGAGCTACAGTATTTCTATTTGGGTCTGATGGCCATGATGAATTCTGGTTTTACATAACAAAAAAGTAAGAATGTGATTTTTATTTCATTATGTTGAGCTTTTACGAAGCTTTTAGTAAGAATTATGAGAATGTCCCTCAGAGAATAGCCTAATAATATCTTCAGGACATGACACCTCCCCACTTCCAAACAATCTAATGTGTGCCTATGTCATCTCCCTCCCTCTTGTGTATAAGTGGGTAGGAAGTCTTTCACAGGGAATTGAGCTCCATAGTTAGGTATTTTGACACATCAAATCTCCTGATAACAACCCTGAACTTAGAAAATGTGATCTAAGTATGACTAATTTCCCTCTTGCAAATCCTGAGAATTCTCTGGTTTTAATAAAATTCTCACACTGTTTATAACAAGTTTCTCTTGGGAAAAAGATCTTCTGGAATAAAAGCAACCATATACCTTAAGCCCAAACAACAACTATAGAGTAAACATTTATTGAGTGTTTGTAATAGACTAGGTGCTGAGTTAAGAGCCTGTCTACATTTCTTTATGTAAACCTTAAGAATCTTCTGATGATTACTGCCTACAGGTGAGACAGAGTGCCTGAAGAATGATGGATGGAGGTTCGTAACATTGTACAGGAGGCAATGATCAAAACGATCCCCAAGAAAGAGAAATGCAAAAAGGAAAAATGGTTGTCTGAGGAGGCCTAACAAATAGTTGAGAAAAGAAGAGAAGCAAAGGCAAATGAGAAAAGGAAAGATATACCCATCTGAATGCAGAGTTCCAAAGAATAGCAAAGAGAAATGAGAAAGAATTCCTAACTGATCAATGCAAAGAAATAGAGGAAAACAACAGAGTGGGAAAGATTAAAGATCTCTTTAAGGAAATTAGAGATACCAAGGGAACATTTCATGCAAAGATGGCACAATAAAGGACAGAAATGGTATGGACCTAACAGAAGCAGAAGATATTAAGAAGAGGTGGCAAGAATACACAGAAGAACTGCACAGAAAAGATCTTCATGACCCAGATAACCACGAAGGCGTGATCACTCACCTAGAGCCAGACATCCTGGAGTGAGAAGGCAAGGGGGCCTTAGGAAGCATCACTATGAACATAGCTAGTGGAGGTGATGGAATTACAGCTGAGCTATTTCAAATCCTGAAAGATGATGCTGTGAAAGTGCTGCACTCAATATGCCAGCAAATTTGGAAAATCCAGGTGACAGAACTGGAAAAGGTCAGTTTTCATTCCAATCCTAAAGAAAGGCAATGCCAAAGAATGTTCAAACTACTGCCCAATTGCACTTATCTCACACACTAGCAAAGTAATGCTCAAAATTCTCCAAGTTAGGCTTCAACAGTACATGAACTGTGAACTTCTAGATGTTCAAGCTGGATTTAGAAAAAGCAGAAGAACCAGAGATCAAATTGCCAACATCCACTGGATCATAGAAAAAGCAGAGAATTCCAGAAAAACATCTATTTCTGCTTCATTGACTATGCCAAAGTCTTTGACTGTGTGGATCACAATACACTGTGGAAAATTCTTAGAGTTGGGAATACCAGACCACCTTTCCTGCCTCCTGCGAAACCTGTTTGCAAGTCAAAAAGCAACAGAACCAGACATGGAACAACAGACTGGTTCCAAATAGGAAAAGGAGTTCGTTAAGGCTGTATATTGTCACCCTGCTTATTTAATTTATATGCAGGGTACATCATGAGAAATGCTGGGCTGGATGGAGCACAAGCTGGAATTAAGATTGCCAGGAGAAATATCAATAATCTCAGATATGCAGATGATACCACCCTTATGGCAGAAAGTGAAGAAGAACTAAAGAGCTTCTTCATGAAGGTGAAAGAACAGAGTGAAAAAGCTGGCTCAAAACTCAACATTCAAGAAACAAAGATTATGGCATCCAGTCCCCTCAGTTCCTGGGGAAAAGATGGGGAAACAATGGAAACAGTGACAGGCTTTATTTTCTTGGGCTCCAAAATCACTGCAGATTGGTGACTGCAGCCATGAAATTAAAAGATGCTTGCTTCTTGGAAGAAAAGCTATGACAAACCTAGATAGTGTATTAAAAATCAGAGACATTGCCAAGAAAGGTCTGTATAAAAGCTATAGTTTTTCCAGTAGTTATGTGTGGATGTGAGAGTTGGAACATAAAGGAAGCTGAGTGCCGAAGAATTGATGCTTTTGAACTGCAGTGTTGGAGAAGACTCTTGAGAGTCCCTTGGACTGCAAGGAGATCCAACCAGTCCATTCTAAAGGAGATCAGCCCTGGGTGTTCTTTGGAAGGAATGATGCTAAAGTTGAAGCTCCAATACTTTGGCCACCTGATGCGAAGAGCCAACTCATTAGAAAAGTCCCTGATGATGGGAAAGACTGAAGGCAGGAGGAGAAGAGGATGACAGAGAATGAGATGGTTTGACTGTATCATCGACTCAATGGACATGAGTTTGTGCAAGCTCCAGGAGCTGGGGAAGGACAGGGAAACCTGCTGCAGTCCAGGAGGTTGCAAAGAGTCTGACACGACTGAGTGACTGAACAACAGCAGGTGAGTAAGGTCTTTCCTGGTGCCTGAGTGGTGAAGAACTTGTTTGCCAGTGAAGGAGACATGGTTTGATCCCTAGGTTGGGAAGATCCACTGGAGAAGGAAATGGCAACCCATTCCAGTATTTTTGCTGGAAAATCCTAGGGACAGATTCGCCTGGTGGGCTATCATGCCCCTTGCACTGAAAGCACTTAGCCTGTGGTCTACCCCTGGACCACAAGGGAACTTCCTACAATTCTTTATATTGTGCCAAAAAGAAAAATATATTAAATGCTTAGTCTGGATGCTTTGAGAAAAGATTTAGCTCTCGAATTTTGAAGGCTGATGATTCTACCAAGTTTTTTTTCTCTTTCAGTGTTGGAAAATTGAATCAGGAATCCACATTATGAGATAATATGTGTTTGGGTCATTTATTGGGAACACAAACTAATTCAGTTGGAAGCTTTATTCATGCCTATTTCCCAACCTTTTGGAATGTTCTTAGGTTGTACCTATTTTGAGTATCATTTGTGACATTTAACTCAAAATTGTAGAATGCATGGTATCTAATTTCAGTGACCGCCACTATTAGATTTGAGCCTACAAGTATGAACCTTGTTGAACTATTGGTTCAAGAATGCTCCCTAGCTAGATGATCTTCTTTTACTAAGAATCTCAGCTGGAGTTTTCAAGTCAAACCTGAAATCCAAAACAAGTCTTTAATCACAATTAATACCTTGTCATGCATCATATTTCCTGGAGGTGGTGAACACTATGGTAAGATATGGTACTTCTGTAAGATTTTGACAAGTATTGTCGGAGAATTACAATATGTAAGAACTTGTCTTCTTAGTCAGTTCATGTTCTTTTGCTTGTACGTTTTCATGCCTTTGTCCCCTGCATTCTTCTAGGATTTAATCCAACTGGAAAGCTAAACTTTTAGCACTAAGTAGCTAAGAAAGTGCAACTGGAGCACCCACTGCCCATAACTTGTAAAGATGCTTTATAATGATCGTTTGTACCTGAAGATGGATCCATTTGGGGGATTTCTCATTCTTGGTGGGGGTATGGATGTCCTAGGGATTTTCCAGAGCTGACAAAATTTGAAGAAGCCTATGTTCAACTGGTTAATTGCAGCTAAACACTTAAAAATCATAAGCTCTCTGAATGATAGATGTGTATCTCTGAAAAGATAATGCAAGCTATTTCTCAACTTATGTTTCCCAAAGCCAGTAGATTAATTTTTGTCTCTGTTTATTTCTGTAGCTTAGAAAAAAACTTAAAGTATATATCAAATTTTTAAATGCTACAGTGGTTTCATATTCAAGAATCTTATGAATTTGCTACAGAAAATGGGAGTTGTAAAAGGAACTGATATTTCTTTAAGCTGCCTGAGAGAAATAATTACCTTCTCTCAAATTCAAAATGCACTGTCACCTACATTATGATTTTCTGGAAAAAGAACTATTGAAATAACAACATCCCAGTGTTTATTTCTGCACTTATCCTACCGTGATTATGTTGAAGTTTAGTCACTAAGTCGTGTCTGATTCTCTTGCAACCCCATGGTCTGTAGCCTGCCAGGCTTCTCTGACCATGGAATTTTCCAGGCACAAAAACTGGAATGAGCTGCCATTTCCTTCTCCAGGGAATCTTTCCCACCCAGGGATCAAACTGTGTCTCATGGGTTGGCAGGTATTTTTTACCACTTGCACGGAAGCCTGTATTATACTATGAATCTAAAGAGTCAGCACTGTGGGACATGGTGTCCTTGCAAAGATCTTTAGGGTAAGACAAGAAAGAAAAACTCGAGAGAACCTGGGGGAAAATTACACCAAAATATTTAATGTCAGATTCCAATATTAAAACTTATTTAAATTTAGCTTTTTTTTCAAGTGATCAAGTTGATGTGTTTTCTTTTTTGCTTGAAAGTTGCCATGAATTAATTTCAAAAGGTAGCTTACTATGGGAGATTAATTTTAATGGGGAGAATGATATCGCATTTCTTTTATTATACACAGAAACCTAATTTGTTTTAGGAATTAAAAAAAAATTTACTTCTGCCTTTCTATTATATGTATGCTAAGTCACTTCGTGTCTGACTCTTTGCCACCCTCTGGACTGTAGCTCGCTAGGCTCCTCTGTCCATAGGCATGCACATGTCTCCAGGCATGAATACTGGCGTGTGTTGCCATGCCTCCTCCAGGGGATCTTCCCAACGCAGGGTCTGAACCCATATTTCTTATGTCTCCTGCATTGGCAGGAGGGTTCTTTACCACTAGCACCACCTGGGAAAGTGTATATTAACTCAGGGAGGCCAATGACTATCTCAGGAATTCAGTTCCTGCACCAGTAAGTTCCTAAGATTTAGAATAAATAGTGATTAAGGTGCAAAGTGCAGTCCCATGAACCTTCGTTCGTCTAAGAGATCACTCACTCACCTGGGGTTCTGGCAGGCACTCAGGGCAGCGTCTTCACCCTTCCCTGACTCTGGGACCTTTTCTTCTTCCAAACACCTTTCTTTTTCCTCTAGGGGGCTGTGTTCGGAAATAACGTGTTCAGGTTCTCCCACACATTCTTCTCTCTGATCTGTTTCGATCTGGATTAAAGGCACTTCCCTTGAGCAAAGTGATCGCCGGGTGTGGCTTAGAGGGACCGCATGGTGGCATGAGGGAGTTTCCTTTTTAAAATCTAAACTGCCGTGACTTGTAAGAGGAGCAGCTTTGCTTGGGGAGGACCCTGGGAGATGGCTGCTTTCTGTGATTGAGTTTTTCCTCGGATAATCCACAGACTCCTGCACAAGCAGAGCTGGTCCACTTTGCACCCTGCCCGAAGCTAATCTGCCCGCACACTTTTCCACTTGCAAGGAGGGGCCCCCTGAAGGAGGTTCAGCATCAGCCGCGCCGGCATCATCCACTATAATTTTGTTCTTCCGCATGAGAGCCTCGATTGAGTTTGCCCACGTCTCGTGAATTAACATGTTTGTGATGTGGTCAGCCCCGCCTCTGCGATACAGGCAAGAGTCAGATTTGCAGAGACCCGAGGAGGAAGCGCCGCCGACTGGCTGGACGCTGAGGAAGTCTTGCTGGCTGTGTTGAGAAAAGCCGTCTAAGGAGTTAGCTTTGATGGGCACGTTCACCGTGAGCCTGGCGCCCGGAGATCTGCCGTCGGGCACAGACGACTGTCTGTAGTACAAGGGGGACCGCAGAGAAGGCGAGAGCAAGCCAGTGGTCCAGTCCTGGCTGCCTTGCCTGGAGGAGGGGCCGTCTTTGCCCTCTCGTTCAATGTCCCTCAGCATGTACCTGTAGAACTCCTCGGTGATGCTTTCGGTGCTGGACTGCTTCGAGGGACAGCTTGGCTTCACACTCAGATGGTCGTTTTTCCGGCAGGCCTGTTGCACAGCTGAGTTCAAGATGCTGCTGGCATTCTTGCCTGCGTAGTAATCCAGCAGTAACTCGAAGCCTCTTCCTTCATTTTCCATCTGGTTCACCATGAACCTGGAAAACTCATCGGTGATGCTCTCACAGCTCGACTGCTTAGAGACGGAGCTGGCCCGGCTAACTGGCTGACTCAGGGTACTCATTAAACCCAGGCTGTTCACATAGGCCCGGGTGTTAGAGTCCTCCTCTGGAATGCTCTCGCAGCTGGAGGCCTTCAGGCGGTTCCACCTGTCCCCACCCAGTAACCGACTCCGGGGGTAGCCCTGTGCTTGCCACACACCGTCCACCAAGGAGAACTCTGTGAGGTTCATGATCTTGGCTGCCACTTCGTTTGCAAAAATACTGACAGAGTCTGGGATGTCCTCGAGGTTCATGGACTCGTCCACCACCCTGTTCATCAGCTTCTCTTTCAGCTCCGGGTGCTCATCGGTTTTCCTCTTGATCTCGCTGAGTCGCGGGGGCTTGTGTTTCCTCACAGTGGCCCCGCTGGCCTGGCTCTCTTTCTTCTTCTTCAAGGATCGGCAGGAGATGTTGGGGGTAACCAGAAACTCATTCCCTCTTTTCCATGCACAGAACCAGGGTTGTTTTCCATTGGAGTTGTCAAGGCAAATCGCTGCGATTTCCGTTGCCATGGAGACGATCGTCTCTGCTAATTCTTCTGCGAAGTCTGCAATGCAGTATATGTCTGGGTCTTTTTCTGGTAGCATGGATTGAGCAGGAAGCAGCAAATCATCCCCCAACACAGACGGGCAAACTTGAAGTTCACTGTTCAGAGGCAAGGCACCATTGTACTTTTCTTGAGCATTTGCAATGATGCTGTCCTCAGTGTCCTGAGAGCTGATGCTGTACTTGCCAACTGTTGGTGTCATTTCTTCCTCTGGAGGGGCTCTGCATTCATTCTCATTATCACTGGGTGGTGCAGGAGGGTTTTTCATATCTTCCACCACCGATCCTTTCAGATATATTTCCTTGGGTGGTGTTTTAGCAGACATGCTGGTACTGCAGGATAATTCAGATTGCAGTGTGGGGATCTGGGAAAGACCTGACTCTGCTGGACCCTTGCTGTCTTGCTTCGGATGTCCAGCATCTACAAGATCATTGATAACAGGACTGCTGATATGCAGGTTGCTAAGTGGATGGCAATTGGAGTATTCAGCGGCTTTTGTCCATGCTGGACAAATGGCTTGATCAGTTGGCTGGAAGTCTGGTTCGGTTTCCCTCCATCTGATGGTCTCCTTAGAAAGGACAGGGGGACATCCCCCAAGCTGTACAAGGTGGCTCATCTTCTCGAACGTGAAGCGTATCACATTGAAGAGCAGCTGATTTACACTTTCCATTAAGGATTCCAGGGTTTCAGATGAGTCCCTGTCATCATTGGGGTCTATCATTTTATTTTTCTGGTGAATTTCATCAATGGAATGCTTCAGGATAACATTAGACAGGGTCTGTGCCAGTTCATTCCCAAGGGCATTTTCTGAGCACAAGGTCTGAGGCTTTGAAACAGCTTCTACGATCCTCCTATTCACTGACTCCATGAGGTCTCCAATGCTGCTGTAGGCATTAGGTCTTGTTAAGACCAAGGCAACCTCCTTGAGCAAGGCCTCTGCAATGGCTTCATTCCCCAGCTCCATGCTCTTTTCTGCCACTAAACCACAAAGTGGGGGGATGGCTGCAGGGGCCTCAGCTTCAGACAGGAAGCCACTGGAAGCCACCGGGCACTTCACCTCTCCTGTTTCTCCCAGGCCACAGACAGCAACAGCACTGGCCACCTGAGTCATGCCACATAAAGCAGACGGAAACGAGTATTCACTGAGGGAGGGATCCTTGAGTACTTGAGAGGCCTGAGTTTGTCCTGGCTCATCACCTCCCAGTGGATGGTGTGAAACCAGAGGTTCTTGCTCCATTTTGAATCTTTCTGTGGCTTGTGGACTTGAAATGGTCCCAATAACAGTGGCTGCACAAGCTAATGCTACTTCTAGAGGACTCTGGGGGCGTCTTCTGGAGTTCTCTCCAGAGGGGACACCTGAAGTTTCACTGGAGACTTCTGTCTCGGGCCACGAGGAGATGCCTGGCTCAGGGCCAGCATCACTGCCTTCTGGACTCTGGACAATGACGATTTTGGGGGGCTCGTTCCATGACTGAGGTACCACGATATCTTTTGTGGAAGAGCCACTGGGAAGCAGAGCACTTCCTACAGAAACACTGACTGCAGATTCCTGGGGGAGGGCAGGCTGAGACTTAGAGAGTCGAAGAAATGCATCTTGCAGCACAGATTCCGCTAAATTCGTGGCATACTCGCCTGTTGTGGCTTCTCCATCTTGTAAGGGAAGAAGAGAGCTTGTGCGGTCTTCACGGTCCCCTGGGTCTAAATTGCTGTCACGCTCAGAGAAAGTCCCACATGCAGAAAGTCCATCCCTCTTAACCATCTTTGAGAAATAAGCATTGCCTGGACTACATAGTGCCTGTGAGTTTTCCTCTTGACTTTTACACTTTTCTGAAGAATAATCCTTTGTGGTTGACCGCTCATTCCCCACAGCTTCACCTTTCCACTTTGATATCTTGGCTGAAGGATCTAGACTCTGCAGACTTGTATATTCTGCCACTCTTCCCAGAGATCCTTCTGTTTTAACCAGTGGTGGATGATATTTGCTAACATACTTGTCTTCAAATGTATAAAGTAATTTTTCCTTGCTGTAATTCCATTCCTCCTTAGTGGCTTCCTTTGGCTTTTTATTTTCCAAGATACTGGTTGAGACATTTATATTTTCATAACCTGGTAAAGAGAAAATGATACTACTTATTTATTTTATTTAAGTAAAAATATTATTTTTTCA
Organism: Bos mutus; assembly: GCF_027580195.1. Taxonomy (NCBI): domain Eukaryota; kingdom Metazoa; phylum Chordata; class Mammalia; order Artiodactyla; family Bovidae; genus Bos; species Bos mutus. Next base: position 19,757,147 of record NC_091618.1, on the reverse strand, counting down.
CTTTTGATCATCTGCTTTTATTCTGTTTTTTTGCAATTCTGAGTACTTTTTTTTATTGGAGTACAGTTGATTTACATTGTTTTGTTGGTTTTAAGTATGCAGAAAAGTGAATCAATTATATATATATATATATATATATATATATATATATATACACACCCAGTCATTTTTAGATTTTTTTCCCATGTAGGTCATCACAAAGTATTGAATACAGCTCCCTGCACTATACAATAGGTTCTTATTAGTTATCTATTTTATATACAGTAGTATGTATATGGGGCTTCCCGGGTGGCTCAGCTGGTAGAGAATTCGCCTGCAATGCAGGAGACCCTGGTTCAATTCCTGAGTTGGGAAGTTCCCCTGGAGAAGGGAGAAGCCACCCACTCCAGCATTTTTGAGCCTCCCTGGTGACTCAGATGGTAAAGAACCCAACCACAATGCGGGAGACCTAGGTTCAATCCCTGGATTGGGAAGATCCTCTGGAGGAGGGCATGGAAACCTACTTCAGTGTTCTTCCCTAGAGAATCCCAAGGACAGAGGAGCCTGGTTGGCTACAGCTCATGGGTTTGCAAAGAGTTGGACACAACTGAGCGACTACGTCCAGCACAGCACACTGCGTATATGTCACTCCCAATCTCCCAGCCCGCCCCCCGCCCCCGACCATTTCCACCTGGTAATCATGAGTCTGTTTTCAACATCTGTGACTCTATTTCTGTTTTATAAATAAGTTCATTTGTACTATTTTTTTAGATAAAGAAGGACAAACAAAACCCAAAGTTAGTAGAAGGAAAGAAATCATAAAGATCAGAGCAGATATAAATGGAACAGAGACAAAAACAAACATAAAAAGCCATAATTCGAGAAGTTCCATGCACCATTACTTTTTAGACAGCAGGTTCACATGAGTCTAAAATAATCTTTATTTCCAAAAATGCCTTAAAGGATCAGTTATCTTTTTTTTCTGTTTTTTGAAAATAGTATTTTGAATATTTCTTCAAGAAATATGAATCTGCAAAAGCTTTTGAGTTTCATTGTGAGCTGCCCTCAATAGAATGGCTTTCAGTGTGGAGTACAGATGCCAGTGCTAGACTGGAAGAGGGCATCTGGGAGCCGAGGGCTGGTCACTGTGCTTTGGCGAGAAAGTAACCAAGACAACTGTGTCCTGCAGCTGCCCAGTGGATACAGAGGGAGAAGGCAGGATATGCAGGATATCGTGGGCCTTGTTGAGAGAGCTTCTCTCATGCCCCAAGGACAGTGAGAACAGAATCTGGAGTATCCCTTCCTCTTTGGGGAAGAGTAACTCATTGTTCACTGAGCTCTATTAATGAGTCAAAAGAAAGAATTAATAAACACACGCTAAGAGCTTTTCTGGAGAAGGCAATGGCAACCCACTCCAGTACTCTTGCCTGGAAAATCCCATGGATGGAGGAGGCTGATGGGCTGCCGTCTATGGGATCGCATAGAGTCGGACACGAATGAAGCGACTTAGCAGCAGCAGCAGCAAGAACTTTTCTGGGTTACTTGCTCCTGCCCTGGAAAAATAATCATGCTGGCTCAGTCATGTCCGAGTGACCCCATGGACTGCAGCCTGTCAGGCTCCTCTGTCCATGGGATTTCCCAGGCAAGAATACTGGACTGGGTTGCCATTTCCTTCTCCAGGGGATCTTTCTAACCCAGGGATCTAACACGGGTCTCCTGTGGCTCCTGCATAGATAGGCAGATTCTTTACCAGTGAGCCACCTGGAAAGCCCGGAAATGTAATAAATATATATTTTAAATGGCTAAATATAATACATATAATAGTTCTGGAGACACTGTTATACTCCCAAATTATGGATAAGGAAACTGGAGCTCAGAAAGACTTAGATCACTGGCCCCAGCTTTCACAGCCTCAAAGAGGCAGCGCTCGGATTCAGGCCAATCTCACTCAGCCTCAGCTAACAGATGGCTTTAATGGAAATCTTAGGGAAATTAACTTTCCTCCAAGTGATAGTCTCCATCTCTTGGCAGGCAGGAAGATTTTGTTTTAAAACAGAGATTTCCTTCAGCATCCCTAAGGCATCTTTACGGAGAATGGGGCCATCTAACCATTAAATCTGTTAAAGTGCCTCCGTCAGCATCCTCACTAGTGTTTTCTTATTCTCTCTCCCTCCTGAAACTTCTTACGTGAAGATTGTGATGCGTCAGCCAAACTGATGTGGCCTGAAACTTTTCTGAAATGTAACCAAGACATTTTTATAGGGTGACTAATTTCAGGATGCACATTCATTTTACAGGAAAGTTCTCACCGTTCCTATACTCTTCCACTTCACTTTCCTCCTCCAAGTGCTCGGATGCGGTGAGAAAGTCTTCTTCAATTGAAGACAAGGAGCAGTTCGTGTCATCCTCCACTTTCAAGATGTTTGTTTCAAGGTGGAGCTGCCGCTCCTGTACCAGTTCCAGACCAATCAAAAATTTGTTGATTTCAAAGATGATGCAATTGGTACTGTTTGGTCTGTTCCCTCTTGCACACTGGACCAAGCAGACATCTGACATCCAAGGACACTGCAAGTAGAGAGAGAAAAAGGCATTTGTTAAAAACAACAACAACAACAACAAAATACCACAGAGATTCTTGGGGGATGCTAGTGGTAAAGGATCCACCTGCCAATGCATGAGATGTAAGAGATGCGAGTTTGATCCCTGGGTCAGGAAGATCCCCCGGAGAAAGAAATGGCAACCCACTCCAGTGTTCTTGTCTGGAGAATCCCATGGACAGAGAAGCCTGGTGGGCTACAGTCTGTGGGGTCACAAAGAGTCCGACACAACAGCACACACACACACAAGAGAAAATATAAAATCCGACCTTTCTTCTATTAGTCTCTCCCATTAGAAGGAATGGTGACCTTTAAAATACTTGGAATATCTTCAGGGCGTATATTGATGAACTGCTTGAAAAAATTCAAATGGTGCTTTGGAACACAGGGTATATAGGAGAAAAGTTGACTAGTTGTATGGCATATTTTTGTTCTCTCCTGTCTAGGTGAAAATTTCACTAGGCAAAGTTTAGCAGGCACAGAAGACCTCATTCAAAGCTTTTAAAATAAGAGGAGGAGGCCAGAACTGAGTTGGATTACAACTCCACTGAAACAAAAAAAAGGCAATAGGGTTTTGAAGAGCTGGTACAGGAGGACTGAAGTCCATCTGTGTTTGCTTAGGAAAAGGAAACTTCTTGTATCTTCTTGGCTTGAGGTAGTTTTGTAAATTGGAGCAAAGTGCCTGCAGAAGTTAGGCTCCCATTCTTCCAAAGACATAGGGACACTAACTTCTTTGATGACATTTCCAGGAGATGGGTCCAAGGTCCTTGAGAAAGACATTCTTGGGTTGTACAGTGTCAAAAGGCTTTTAAAATGATTTATATCTCAATAGGGCAGAGAAGCAATTTATAAAAATAAGTTCTCTAAAATCAATATTCTAAGAAAAGGGAAGTTTGGGGCCTGGAGTTAGGAATAAGGCTGTCTAAAATTTAATAAAGCCTAGGGGAAAGTTAAGGCTGTCTTGGGTGCTTCTTTTGATTAAATGATTCTAAGTTCTCAGACCAATAGTTTTTCTGCCTTTCTGATGTTCAGTACAACCTCTCTGCTAGTATTTCACACAGATGGAAAGTGTTCTATCAACTATGGTTATATTTTATAATTTGTAGTGTTCATTTGAACAAGCAGCCAAAATGAGATGTAAAAAGATCCACTGAAAGTGATCAAATTCTCTCTAAAGGACAGGTTTATGGGGCCAGCAGTAAGGGAGACAGATCACTGGAGAGTGTCGCACGGAGACCTGCTGATTCTCCTCAGTTCCAAGGCTACAGACTCCCCCGCTATTCTCCACTGCATATTTTCACCATTCATAGTGTCGTTCGTTAGAACAACAGTAAAGTCTCAGTTGCCCTTGCACAGATTACTAGTAAGTTACACATATGACTTGTGCATTGGGTTTTCATCTTTGTAAGAGGAACAATATGCTGATTTCTAGCAATTTTTAAGAGAAAATTATTTGCATGGAAACAACAATGGGCAAAGGGAAGATAAATAAATTTATCTCAAGATGGAATTTAAAATGCTTGGGAATATTTTATGTCTACATGTTCCTCTTATAAAAAGAGATTATTTAAAACACATGCTTATCTGTGGTTGGAGGTAATTAGGTCTCATCCTAGTTAACTTGCCATTTTGAAATGCTTGAGTTTGAATGTAGATATCTGAATGTATTATATATATGTATGTATATAAGTATATATATATGTGTGTGTGTGCGAGTGGTGAGGATGCATACATGCAGAAGAACACATACACATAGATATTCATATTGTATCTCTGAAAGTAGTATATCTTTGTGTGTAAATATCATTTATCAATCTCTTTGTATACTATATATAATTAGAGTAACTCTAAGACAGATGATTATAAAATGAAAAATTCAATCATTCTCTGAGTACAGGGGTCCCTAGGAGGCTCAGAAATAAGATTTATCTATGTCCTTAAGTGACTGGGTCTTTTCTCAAGGAAGGTGGCCTTGCTTTTCAAAGTGTGGTTTGTGTACTACCAGCCTCAGCATCACATGGGAGCCTGATAGAAATATATAATCTCAGACTCCACCCAGGTCTACCACATCAGAATCTACATTTTCAAGAAAACTTTTGGTGATTCCTACATGCATTAACTTTTGAGAAGTACTGGTCTATAGATTCTGTGAAATTCACAAACAATCTGTGATTCCCCCAAATGGTGAGGACCCACTGCTCTAGAGTAATGGTGGCTGACTTTATTACTTTTCTTTCCACTGAATTCAGAAGTAAGACAATAAAGTGAAATTTGCCAGATATTTTCTGAGTGCCTATTATATGCAAGATATGTTGGGAAGTACAAGTTCTGTTTAGTTCAGTTGCTTGGTCTTGTCCCACTCTTTGCGACCCCATGGACTGCAGCACACCAGGCTTCCCTGTCCATCACAATCTCCCAGAGCTTGCTCAAACTCATTCCCATAGACTTTGTGATGCCATCCAACCATCTCATCCTCTGTCATCCCCTTCTCCTCCCACCTTCAATCTTTCCCAGCATCAGGGTTTTTTCCAGTGAGTTGGCTCTTTGCATCAGGTAGCTGAAGTATTCAACTTCAGTATCAGTCCTTCCAATGAATATTCAGGACTGATTTCCTTTAGGACTGACTGGTTTGATCTCCTTGCAGTCCAAGGGACTTTCAAGAGTCTTCTCCAACACCCCAGTTCAAAAGCATCAATTCTTCGACTCTCAGCTTTCTTTATGGTCCAACTTTCATATCCATACATGACTACTGAAAAAACCATAACTTTGACTAGATGGACCTTTGTCGGCAAAGTAATGTCTCTGCTTTTTAATATGCTGTCTAGGTTTGTTATAGATTTTCTTCTATGAAATGGAGGTAAAAACATGAATCAAATAATTACTCTAGGGAATACGGCATGATATATTCCCAGTAGATCACATAGGAATAAAAATCATAACAAAGTTGAACCATATGAAATTGTCACATATACAGATTAAAATTATTGGTTATTTTATATCATTTAGACTAAATATAAATAACATAAAGTGAAATGGGACAGAAATCAAAAGGAATGTTAACAAAGTAATATAAGCAGTTAAGTCATACTTCAAGACAGACTTAGGGAAAGGATGTTACTAAACATGCAATGTTACACAGATGTGGTATCCTTAGGGAGAAACTGTATTTTGTTTACAATCTTCTTGAAAGTAAATAAACATCCTGGGCGTCTTAGGTACATGATGGCAAACAGAAGAGGCTGGAAAATAATGGGAGATACACCAAGGGGAAAAGGGCTATGGGTGGGAGGAATTGGGAGATTGGGATTGACGCATATACGCTACTGATACTATGTATAAAATAGATTACTAAGAAGATATGCTGAATAGCACAGGGAACTCTATTCAATGCACTGTGGTGACCTAAATGGAAAGGAAATCCAAAAGAGAGGGGATACAGGTATTAACATTTGTATGGCTGATTCATTTTGCTGTACAGTAGAAACTAATACAGCAGGGTAAAGAAACTATACTCCAATAAAAATTAATTAAAAATAGTGGCAGATATTAGTATATGATTTTTATGATAGTCTATTGGGTGCTTTGTATACCTTATTGCCTCTAATGTTAACCATTTTCTACAAGGTTGCTGGTGCTACTGCCCTGTTACAGATAGAGGCACAGAAAGGCCAATTCTTTTTATACAAATTTTTTATTGGAGTCTAGTTGCTTTACAGTGTTGTGTTAGTTTCTGCTGTACAGCCAAGTGAGTCATGTTATGCATACATATATCCCCTCTGTTTTGGATTTCCTGCCCATTTAGGTCGCCACAGAGACCTGAGTAGAGTTCTCATTAGTTATCGATTTTATGCATAGCATCAATTGTGTATATGTGTCAATCTCTGTCTCTCCATTCATCCACATCACAGAAATATAAAGGGGAAGAACCACCACTGCAGTTCAGGTCTGCTGGACTCCAGTTGCTGTGTTTTTTCCAACTCCCCTCATGGAGAGTTTAATTAGAAATCATAACTAATAGGTCTGGTGCAGAAACCACTCTTAAAATTCAGGTTTGAAAAAGTACGTTTGGTTATTGTGGCTTTGCCTAATATAAACAGACAGCACGTAGGTCCACTTCCATATTCTCTTTTCACACAATTAATTTTCTCACTAAAGAAATGTGTTATTAGATTGACTGGGAATGATCTTGTTCTAGTCTTGAGGAGCAAATTGTAATGGGCTGTATGTAGATTTTCACTGAGCATCTGAAGTATGGAAAGAAATAGTGGGTGGCTCACTAAACGTTTTCTGCTATTTTGAAGGATTAAAGAATAAAAGAAGATTTAAAAACTTTCCAGCAAAACTAAAACACAAGGAAGAACAATTTATAGAGGAAAATAAATGCTCATTATTTTAGTCTGTAGTTATCAACCACTATTCACATATCTTATGTGAGAACATTCACAATCTTTTATACAGCATGTTTTCAGAAATTTTATGTAAATTGACTAAACAATCTAAAATGTTAAAGTTTTCTTCAGCATTATAATTATTTATTTAATAATAACGAACATTAGTTAATGGATTGAAGGATAATAGTATTTTAAACTCAATTTTCAGTAACATTCTTTTCTTCTGGGAACTTCATTTTGGGCCTAGGAAACTCCATTTTCATCTTTGGGACTGTTATCCTGTATTTATTTGCTTGGCTGGTTTGATATAGCCTAAAAAATAAATAGCATCCAGAAAGAAGAAATTATGCCATTTTGGCATCACACGGTATAAATTAGAATTTTGCTATTTTTCCTGAAACAGAAGACAATTCTGGTTTTGATTACTCAGCAGATTAGTAGAAAACCAAGCTAACCAACCAATGCCTGGTGTGTCTGTTCTAGTTTAAGTGCAACTTAGTACTGTAAACTTGAGAAGATAATATATGTTAGAAATCAATGTAAGGGAAACTCTGTCAAACTTTAAGGGGTAATATTTAAAAGAAGTACAAGTAAAGTCTATTATAGGATACAAAGACATTTAGATTCACATGCTATGGGAGTCTACATATTGCATTCATTTGGGCCTCTTACTGATTTGTGCCAAGAGCTGACCACAGATAACTTACTAGTGAATTGCTTATCAAGAGCTACTATTTCTTACCTGTGAAACTTCAAAATCTGCCTGTAGGTTTCCAGATGTTAACCCACTTAGGAGGACAATTTCATTTTCTTTTGGCTGTTGGACATTCATGGAGCTTATAAGTTTTGGAAGATCTGGTGAAACATTGACCAACTTCTGTAGAACAAGAATCTTTATTAGTTGAGATAATTTTCACTTCCAAAAACTACCTCAAAATTATTTTACTTGCAAAACTAATATACTCATATAACTATTCATAATATAGATGACTGAATCTACTAAGATTATTATGAGAAGAGATTGTATAAAATTGAAGCATAAAGATTTAGACTGGAATAGAAAATTTCCTAAACATAAAGATTTAACAATTTTTAGTTTGAAGTTTCCCAAAGTAAACACTTAATGATTTTATTGTGACACCACAGGCATCCATGGTAGTTTGGGACTTTTCTTCCCTTTAAGTCCTTGAATAAGCAACTCGTTGACTAATAATCATGTGTTCTAATGAAGCTAATAATAATAAAATTGCCTGGTAAGTCGCTTCAGTCATGTCTGACTCTGTGCAACCCTGTGGACTGTAGTCTGCCAGGCTCTTCTGTCCATGGGATTCTCCAAGCAAGAATACTGGAGTAGGTTGTCATACCTTCCTCCAGGGGATCTTCCCAACTAAGAGATCAAACCCGAGTCTCCTATGTCTCCTGTATTGGCAGGTAGGTTCTTTACCACCAGCGCCACCTGGGAAGCCCCCAGTAATAATATTAATAATAAAATAATTACTGGCATTGATTTTTCTGTATATTGAGGTATCATATTAAGGACTGCATGTATGTTACATTGCTACACTCAATCACTGCAACAGTCCTAAATGAATTAGGCAGCACTATCACTTCATTTTCACGCATAAGTATCCTGAAATCCAGAAAGATGAGAGAACAACTTTATTTAGCTAAATCAGCTTATGTATGCCCTTAAGCAATAGCCAAAGACTGTCTCGAATCAGTCATAAATTTGTTACATACAGTCTTCATTTTTTTTGCTTTAGTCTTTTATTGTGCTCCACATATATACTTATTTTTTTTCATATCAAACAAAAGAATGTTTATTTGATACAAAAAAACAATCAAAACCTGAGAACACAGAGAATTCTAAGAGATTCATATACAACAGATTAATCAGAAATACACATCTACATATTTATTTTATATACTCTGAAAATGTAATTTTCATATTACCAAATTTTCATTTCACACATATTTAAAAATTAATATCTGTCATCTATTTGCATATTTAAATACTGCAATAGCTGTCCCAAAGATCACTGCTGAAACATTTTTGTTTCCATGAAGATCACATTAATTGGAGAAATAAAAGTGGGAAAAAAGCTGTTATGCTATAATGCATATTTTCTGTATCATAAAGTTTGATGGAAACACACAGTTCTTAAGACAACAGCTTGCTTGTTCCTTCCTGCTCTCTCTGATCAACTTAGCACCACAATTCTATAAAATGAAATTATTTGTATAATTTCTTTTGAAAATCTCTATAGTACTACACAGATGAGGGATATTTGGGGCTCAGTGGAAATCTGTAATAAATTATCTGTATGGACAATTAAATTTGAGAATCTTCAGGTGGAGCACTGTCAAGAAAAAGAAGTTATAGGAGTAACTGAGTACTTTCAGATCCACTGTCCCATGGCAATCAAGATGCAAATGGTATACTATTATACATTAAAGAGTGTTGTACCAAACAGTAAAATCAAACCATCTTCAGCTTTGGACATGAAATGATAAATCATATCACACTAACGAACCCTTCCCATTGTACCTACAGGCTCTGGTTCCAAAGGATTGAGTGAGTCTTCAAGTTTTTGCATGTTGTCAAGGATTTACATCAGAAATCTCACAACCTTGGATAAGTTTGGAATATTTATCTCCCACAGAGTGCAAAAAATGTGAGTCCCAGATGAGTGTGGGGCTGAGAAACTGAGGTTAGATATAAAATATTTGATGAGAGCAGCAAGAAGGAGCAAGCCAGAGGGAAGGGCTAGCTGGTATCAAGCAGGTTTTGGAAAAACTTTGGAAAAGTCATCACAGAAAGAGTGCTTGAGTGCGTAGAAGGGGGCAGTAGAAAAGTCACTCCTAGGCACTGGGGATGCAGGAGAAAGAGACTGCTTAGGAAACAGCCTAGACTACTTGGAAAAGCAATTCTCAAATGTAAGGAGAGCAAACTGTAGAAAAATGTCAGGAGGAGGTCAGGGAGATGTGCTGTGATGAAATCATCTAATTAATGAGTCGCCTACAAAGCGAGCATCACTGAGGCAGAGCCATGATAGGTCTCTCGCCAGTGCAGCCAGCTCTTGAAGGGAGCTCCCAGAGTTCAGTTCCCCGAGTTACCTGCTGCAGGCGCTCTGTGCTGCATGCATCCTTGCTCACATCCAGGTTCACAAAGCAGACCTGGGAAAAGGGCAACAACTGTCAATTAAGTGAAAAACCTGACAGTCCTTTTTGAAGAAAGCAGGAATTAGTTGCGCGCAAATGATTCAAGAGTCAAATATTTCCATATAGTTGATCTGGCATAGAAACAGCTATCTTACCTTTGAGCTTCTGCATGGGTCTCTAATATCCTACTCATGATTCCCACTGATTACACCAAATGCCCTCTGCCTTTCATGGCCCAGCAAACAAAACAAAACCTCTTTGTACAGAACCAGTGTAACAGTCTCAACACAATCTTCAGGTTTTTAGAGGGTTGTTAAATCTCATGAAACAGAAAAAAAAAGCTTTTAATACTTGCAAACTCTTTATAATTGCAGCAAATATTTCTTGCTGGTTTTCTCTTTTCTCTTATTTCCTGCTCCCTTTCTCCACCACTTTTCATATCATGTATTATCAATGGAGTTCTTCGTGTCTCATTATTTAATTTTTAATGTATTTAATCTTGTAAACTCTGATGCTTTTGTAGCTATCTTAAATAAGTGTCTGGATAAATAAGAGTGTAAAAACAATAGCTACAAGATTAAATAGTAATTCAGAGCAACATTCAAAGAATTGTTATAATTTAAAACCATCACAAGCAGACTTGGAACAACAGACTGATTCCAAACTAGGAAAGGAGTATGTCAAAACTGTATATTTCCACCCCAGTTATTTAACTTCTAGGAAGAGTACATCATATGAAATGCAGGGGTGGATGTAGCACAAACTGGAATCAAGACTGCAGGAAGAAATATCAACAACCTCAGATTTGTAGATGATACCACTCTAATGGCAGATAGTGAAGAGGAAATAAAGAGCATCTTAATGAAGATGAAAGAGGAAAGTGAAAAAGCTGGCTTAAAACTCAGCATTCAAAAAGTAAGATCATGGCATCTGGTCCTATCACTTCATGTCAAATAGATGGGGAGAAAGTGGAAACAGTGACAGATTTCATTTTCTTGGGCTTTAAAATCACTGTGGATGGTGACTGCAGCCATGAAATTAAAAGATACTTGCTCCTTGGAAGAAAAACTACCTAGACAGCATATTGAAAAAGCAGAGACATCACTTTGCTGGCAAAGATCTGTATAGTCAAAGCTATGGTATTTACAGTAGTCATGTATGGAAGTGAGAGTTGGACCATAAAGAAGGCTGAGCACCGAAGAATTGACGCTTTTGACCTGTGGTGTTGAAGGAGACTCTTGAGACTCCCCTGGACTGTAAGGAGATCAAAGCTGTCAATCCTAAAGGTAATCAACCCTGAATATTCATTGGAAGGACTGACGCTGAAGCTGAAGCTTCAATACTTTGGCCACCTGATGTGAAGAGCCAACTCTGGAAAAGACCCTGATGCTGGGAAAGATTGAGGGAAAGAAGAGAAGGGGGCTACAGAGGATGAGATGGTTGGATGGCATCACTGACTCAATGGACATGAGTCTGAACAAACTCCAGGAGATAGTAAAGGACAGAGAAGCCTGGCGTACTGCAGTTCATGGGTTCACAGAGAGTTGGACACGACTTAGCAACTGAACACAACCACAACCACATCACATTAATTAAAATAAACTACCATGGGTACTGCTATATATGAAATAGATAACTAATAAGGACCTACTTAATAGCACAGGGAACTCTACTTGGTGCTCTGTGGTGACCTAAATGGGAAGGAAATCCAAGGAACACGGGACATATGTATGTGAGTGGCGGATTCACTTTGCTATACTGCAAGAAATTCACACATCATGGTAAAGCAACTATTCTCTAATTAAAAAAAAATAAAGGAAGAAAAACAGTAGGACCATAAAAAACTGGATGAGAATATTAATTACCTGAATAGTTAGTCAGATATTTGGACTTAAGTGGATATCTGAAAGCATATAGGGATTTCTGATTTCAGTTAGTTGTTTGGGGTCATCCTTTCTTAGAGTCCATCGTTTTTCTTTTGGGGGTTGGAAAAGAACCGTAAGGGAAAGATTTTGGGAAAGGCCTTAAAAATTAAAATAGTTATATATTGATGAAGTGTAAAGTTCACTATTGTTTTAATCCTAATTATTGAGAGATTTCTTCAAGTTTCCGGGGCTCACAATATCATTGCAGTACATTTCTTGGATAGAGTATTTGCTTGTTAAGAATAACTTGATGGACATTTGGAATAAGGAAGGGTGTGAAATGCAACCCACACTCTCAATCTTTTGGTTAATAGGGAAGATTCGGGCATGAGACCTTTTACAGACAGAGAGCAAATGGGAGCATGGAGAGTAGGTGCTTCCTGGTTTACAATCTAGAGCAGTTTGAGAATATTCATATAATAATAGTAACTCTGCCCTTGGAAAGCTGGTTCAGTATCCATTAGTACTCAGGGGCTTTTCATTACAGGCAGCTGGGATGGCAGTTATTGAATTGATTAGACAATTTTCCATTCACCTTAAAGAAAGGTGCATTACCTGGCCCCTGGGCATCACAAAGCTCTATTATCCTATTTCACAGTGGAAGAGGGCAAAGCAGAGAGACCCAAGAAAAGCATCTATAATAACCATTTCTCTGCCCTCTGATACTGTATTTCGTTTCTGAAGATGAACATTTTTTGAAATTAATTTTGTGTTACAATGTGAAACTCTGCCTATGTTTGGAGGAGGAAGCTCTCCATACTTGCTGGCTGGACCAAGACTGGAACAAAGCAAGACACAAACCAGTTGCTTGCTTATATTGTACTGAACCCATACATCTTTCTGGATGTTGGTGGTAGGGGAAGTTTTTAGGGCCTGATATACATACACTTTTGGGAGACATTCCTTTAGAAAAAGAATGATGAAATTGAAAAGTTTAAATTAGATGTGAAAGTGACTATTTATTTAGAAAGAGAAAGGAAATCACAACAAATCTCAAATTTAAAAAGACTGACAAATACCATAAACACAAGAACTTTCTGAAAAATGCTATTTTTATTAATAAACAGCCTGGTACACTTACGTAATATTTCCCCCTACAGTGTTGGCTCAATACTCTGATTATCTCTTCATATAAAAGCAGTGCTATAATATCATTTTCTCTAGCAAGAATAGAAAGATAATTCATCCCCAATCTTGTTGATTTAATTTTCTTCAGCTTCACAAACTTATATTGATAATATCTTGCACATTTTCCAGGTTGTTGTCAAATCTTGTGAGAAATCACTAAATAATTTCTTTCGTATATGAGTGGCTATAGGTATATTCATTCATTTTAATACTATTAAAATTTGTGCTTTACAAACTAACATTTGGATAAATTCTCTTTTGATTCCTACTGAAAAAGAAAGACAAGGACATGGTACATTTATAATTTTCAGTGCTATGTTACTGAATTTTCCACTGGGGGGAACTTCTGTGTTGTCTAGACACCAGTGGAACCCAATCTTGTATTTGTAATTTTACATGTTTGGTGACTAGAATTCTTCACAGACTAGCTCCTGGCTCATAAACCTTGTTTACTATTTTCTATTTCTGGTATTGGGGATGGTAGGACACATTCAATTGGAAAACTGTCTCTCATCTGAAATCTTCTTGGTGCAATGTCTGGCTGGGTTACCCTCTGTCCAAGATGGAAGCATTCAGGAAGACATTCCTACCTTCCTACATGGACGTGATCTCAAACTACATAAACATATCTCAAGGAAATACAAATCCACTCATTTTCTTTTGAGCCAGACCCCACACATGTCTGGGGTCACTCTGATGACCCTCCACATGAGAACAGGTAAGATGCAGGGAGTCTGAATGGAAAGAGACAACCTCAATTTAAATATCTTCAATTCAAAAATCACAAAAACATATAACTTTGTGAATACCTACGAGAGGATCCTATGTACCCGAGGAGCCCTGAAATTGAAGCTTTGATAGTTTTACTGTAAGTGCACTTCACAGTGAAATGGTCTCTGTGATGGAAATGCTCTTAGGATATGCTCACTCTCTATGACTGTGGACTGTTTACTTGAGATTCAGCCATCCTCTGATGCTGAACTCTGAGTGGAAAGTGTACGACAAGCCTCTGTCCAGTAGGACTGGGGAATGGTTGCTATGGAGTGGAGATTGTATACGTTGATCAGAGGACTAAGGGCCCTACACCTCCAAGGTTTACGGCTTGGTGCTGGGTGCTGAGAAGACAAACAGATGTTTTTCTCGCTCTCAGAAAGTTTTGCTGTGCTGAAAGCTGAATGCATCCCTAAAAAGATGACCATGAAGTGTTACAGAAGTAACAGGCACATGTACCGGTGGAGAAAGCTGGGAAAAGGGATTCATCACAAATGGCATCTCTGAGAAGATAGATTTGAGGTGAGCTTGGCAGGCAGGCAGGCAGGACACATGTAATTAGCAGAAGAGGGAAAACGGCACAAAACAACGAATGGATGGTTTTCCCCTGACCAGCTGTTGAGTAATGAATGATAAGAATCTCTGTATTAAGCACAGGCTGAGGAGAAGGAGAAGACAGAGATTGTGAAATCCAAGGCAAGGAAAACTTTCTAGAGGAACTCCAGAGTGAGATCAAAGTGGGTTGACAAAATGTCCTTCTTTCTGAACAGTAAAAGACTTGGAATAATTTCAGCGGACTTTTAAAAGATGAATGAAAGGGGAACTCATAACTTTGTGATACACTTCCTGTGCAATAAGAATTGAAGGAGACCTATGGGTTAGAATTAGGTATTTCCATTCCTGCAAGTGAGACTGCTCCCATGTTATTACAGGAGGAAACTTAAACAGGAGGACATTATATAAGGAAACTTGGTAACAGGAAGTTAAAGTTTCTAACAGCTTAGGGTAAGTGTTATGTATGACCAACATTAAAGCCTAGGAGATTATTCATTATGGTTTAATGGGCTGCATGGAGGCTGAGTCGGTATGTCTGAGACATCAACCAATTAGGAATAAATGTAACTGCTCTGTGTTGACACTTTATCTCAATCTGGAGTGATGTTACTGTTCAGTTCGGTCACTCAGTCATGCCCGACTCTTTGTGACCCCATGGACTGCAGCACGCCAGGCTTCCCTGTCCATCACCAACTCCTGGAGCTTGCTCAAACTCATGTCCATTGAGTAGGTGATGCCATCCAACCATCTCATCTTCTGTCGCCCTCTTCTCAATCTTTCCCAGCAT
Organism: Bos mutus; assembly: GCF_027580195.1. Taxonomy (NCBI): domain Eukaryota; kingdom Metazoa; phylum Chordata; class Mammalia; order Artiodactyla; family Bovidae; genus Bos; species Bos mutus. The sequence continues at coordinate 19,741,852 of NC_091618.1, read as the reverse complement.
CAGGGTCTTTTCCAATGAGTCAGCTGTTTACATCAGGTGGCGAAAGCATTGGAGCTTCAGCTTCATTATCAGTCCTTCCAATGAATAGTCAAGACTGATTTCCTTTAGGACTGACTGGATGGATCTCCTCCCAGTCCAAAGGACTCTCAATGTCACTGAGTTATCTGTCAAATGACTGTATGTGAAAATCCAAATACAGTAAGTCCTCGAAATACAAACTTTAATTTGCAAACATTCAAAGATGTGAACATACCATCCATGATGAGAAAAAAGAGAGCTACAACCCAGACATCACTGGACCATTTTTTCCAAAAGGTAGATAGATTTGAATCCAGCAAGGAATCAGAACCTATGTTATTAATGTCAGAGGTGAATGAAATTGCAGCTTGCCCTCCATCTGCTATTGCTGACAATCCCTCATGTCTACCTTGTACCCACCTTCTCTCCCCTCTCCAGTCAGTAACTCTTCCTGCCTGTCCACTCAATGCCAGCCCTCGCTTACCAGCTGTTGCATTATACTACTGTGCCTTTCAAGGCATGTACTATAAGATTAAAAATACTTTAGCTTTTTTGTATTTCATTTTTATGTATTATTTGTGTGAAAAGTATTGTAAACCTACTACCGTACAGTACTATATAGTCAACTGTGTTAGTTGGGTACCTAGGCTAACTTTGTTGGACTTACAAACAAATGGAACTTAGAAATGCACTTTTGGAACGGAACTTGTTTCTCTGTAGGAGGCTTACTGTGTGTCAAGTGATATGGGGAAAGATTTTTTTTTAATTTATTTATTTTAATTGGAGGCTAATTATTTTACAATATTGTGGTGGTTTTTTGCCATACATTGACATGAATTAAAGTACAGGTGTTTATTTAATTACCTTTGTTCTTGAGCACAGTTTATTTCCTTCAGCCTGGACTAGATTATTCGTTCATGAGGTCAGATTCTGGTCATCACTGTATCCTTAGTGCTTATCACTGCCTGGCATTTCAGAGATGCTCAATGAATCCTTGTTGATAAATGTATATGTGTGAAGTGAAAGTCGTATCACAGGGGATAGGTGTAATAATCATCAATTTAACTAAATATTTTCCTTATTTGTTGCATAGTTTTCTTCTAACAAGAATGTAAGGGATTAAATACAGAAGTTATGGGAGGATTAACTGGGCTAATATGAATCAGGCTGTTGATATGGCCTAAAGTGCTTAAAAATCGGCTTCTTTATCCCCTAATAAGGATTTGCTAAAAAAGAGAAACAGGCAAAAAGTTGAGAATCATAATAAATACACATAAAAGGTACTAGTTTTTTTTTGGACTCAAGGCTCCTTGTTCTTCACATAAAATGGATTTCACATTGTGTCTGCATTTGTCCTTGTTTAGAGCATCTGCAGATACATTCAGTTAAAGCAGATGGAAACACAGTATCATCATCAAGAGAACACAAACAACTTTTCTTGCTAATTTTATGGTTGTGCATAACTTTTAAATTCAAAGCCTCTCTTCTGTCATTATTATGGTTTTAAAATGAAACACTGTAGGAATAAGTATCACAGAATATTATGCCACTTTATGATTTTGACTTTTCAATAATCTAATAAAATATTCTTCAAAGGAACTCACACGTAGTAAACATTTTAATGTTTGTAGGCGATACACTGTTTTTTCTGTATTATTAAGTCAAGCATTTTACCTATAAGTCTACTTTCATAAATGGAGGATGTAGGCACATAAAAATAAAATTTTACTATACTTTATTAGATAGTGATTTAAGATGTTTTGGTGAAAGCTACTATGAGAAAAGGTTAACCTTAAAACTATATTAAAATAAGAAAATATAAATAATTTTAAGTAGATTGTAATTCATAACATGTGAAGTCAAGTGGGCAGATGATACCACTCTAATGGCAGAAAGCGAAGAGGAACTAAAGTTTCTTAATGAGGGTGAAGGAGGAGAGTGAATGAGCCAGCTTAAGACTAAATATTAAAAAACACTAAGATCATAGCATCTGGCCCCATTCAGTTCAGTTCAGTTCACTGGCTCAGTCTTGTCCGACTCTTTGCGACCCTATGAATTGCAGCACGCCAAGCCTCCCTGTCCATCACCAACTCCTGGAGCTCACCCAAACTCATGTCCATTGAGTCAGTGATGCCATCCAACCATCTCATCCTCTGTCGTCCCCTTCTCCTCCTGTCCCCAATCCCTCTGAGCATCAGGGTCTTTTCCAATGAGTCAGCTGTTTGCATGAGGTGGCCAAAGTACTGGAGTTTCAGTCTCAGCATCAGTCCTTCCAATGAATACCTAGGACCGGTCTCCTATAGGATGGACTGGTTGGATCTCCTTGCAGTCCAAGGGACTCTCAAGAGTCTTCTCCAATACCACAGTTCAAAAGCATCAATTCCTCGGCGCTCAGCTTTCTTCACAGTCCAACTCTCACATCCATACATGACTACTGGAAAAACCATAGCCTTGACTAGACGGGCCTTTGTTGGCAAAGTAATGTCTCTGCTTTGCAATATGCTATCTAGGTTGGTCATAACTTTCCTTCCAAGGAGTAAGTGTCTTTTAATTTCATGGATGCAATCACCATCTGCAGTGATTTTGGAGTCCAAAAAAATAAAGTCTGAAACTGTTTCCACTGTTTCCCCATCTATTTCCCATGAAGTGATGGGACCGGATGCCATGATCTTCGTTTTCTGAATGTTGAGTTTTAAGCCAACTTTTTTACTCTCCTCTTTCACTTTCTTCAAGAGGCTTTATAGTTCCTCTTCACTTTCTGCCATAAGGGTGGTGTCATCTGCATATCTGAGGTTATTGATATTTCTCCCAGCCCAGTGTTTCTCATGATGTACTCTGCATAGATGTTAAATAAACAGGGTGACAATATACAGCCTCGACGAACTCCTTTTCCTATTTGGAACCAGTCTGTTGTTCCATGTCCAGTTCTAACTGTTGCTTCCTGACCTGCATACAAATTTCTCAAGAGGCAGGTCAGGTGGTCTGGTATTCCCATCTCTTTCAGAATTTTCCACAGTTGATTGTGATCCACACAGTCAAAGGCTTTATCATAGTCAATAAAGCAGAAATAGATGTTTTTCCAGAACTCTCTTGCTTTTTTGATGATCCAGTGGATGTTGGCAATTTGGTCTCTGGTTCCTCTGCCTTTCTAAAACCAGCTTGAACATCTGGAATTTCTGCATGGCAAACAGAAGGAGAAAAGGTGAAAGTAGTGACCAATTTCCTCTTCTTGGGCTCCAAAATCATTGAGAATGATGACTGCAGCCATGAAATCAGAAGACAATTGCTTCTTGGCAGGAAAGCGATGAGAAACCTAGGCAGTGTGTTGAAAAGCAGAGACATGCCTCTGCCAACAAAGGTCCCTATAGTCAAGGCTATGGTCTTCCCAGTGATCATGTATGGCTATGACAGCTGGACTGTAAAGAAGGCAGAAGGTCAAATAATTGACGCTTTTGAAATGTAGTGCTGGATAAGACTCCTGAAAGTCCTATGGACAGCAAGGAGATCAAACCAGTTAATTTTAAGGGAAATCAACCCTGAATATTCACTGGAAGGACTGATGCTGAAGCTGAATCTCCAGTATTTTGGTCACCTGATGTGAACACACGACTCACTGCAAAAGTCCCTGATACTGGGAAAGATTGAGTGCAGAAGGAGAAGAGGGTGTCAGAGTATGAGATGGCTGGATGACATCACTGATACGAAGAACATGAACTTGGACAAACTTTGGGAGATGGTGAGGGAGATGGAGGCCTTGTGTGTTGAGTCCATGGGGTTGCAAAGAGTTGGACACAAAACAACTACAAAGAAACAATTCATAACAACTTTTCTAAGTTAGCTATATTTAATAAAGAGTCAAAAAGTTGGCTTAAAACTCAACATTCAGAAAACTAAGATCATGGCATCTGGTCCCATCACTTCATGGGAAATAGATGGGGAAACAGTGGAAACAGTGTCAGACTTTATTTTTGGGGGCTCCAAAATCACTGCAGATGGTGATTGCATCCATGAAATTAAAAGACACTTACTCCTTGGAAGGAAAGTTATGACCAACCTAGATAGCATATTGCAAAGCAGAGACATTACTTTGCCAACAAAGGTTCGTCTAGTCAAGGCTATGGTTTTTCCCGTGGTCATGTATGGATGTGAGAGTTGGACTGTGAAGAAAGCTGAGCGCCAAAGAATTGATGCTTTTGAACTGTGGTGTTGGAGAAGACTCTTGAGAGTCCCTTGGACTGCAAGGAGATCCAACCAGTCCATTCTAAAGGAGATCATCCCTGGGACTTCTTTGGAAGGAATGATGCTAAAGCTGAAACTCCAATACTTTGGCCACCTCATGCGAAGAGTTGACTCTTTGGAAAAGACTCTGATGCTGGGAGGGATTGGGGGCAGGAGGAGAAGGGGACGATAAGAGGATGAGATGGCTGTATGGCATCATCGACTCAATGGACATGAGTTTGACTGAACTCCAGGAGTTGGTGATGGATAGAGAGGCCTGGCGTGCTGCAATTCGTGGGGTTGCAAAGAGCTGGACGTGACTGAGTGACTGAACTGAACTGAATAAATAGTTTTATTTCAATGCAAATTAAGTCAGATAAAAACAATACTAATGTGTCAAGTAAAAATTTCAGATTTCAGTCTTTGAACTGATCCACTGTATGTGGACAGTTTCATTTTTTCATGTATTCATTTTAGTCAACATTTTGGATTGTTCAGATAGTCAAATGCAACAGTTGAGAAATGCCATTACATACTGCACCCACTAAAAGCAAATCGCTGTGCAAGAGGATATATGACAAGTGGGTTTTAGCCCAGAATGTGGGAACCTTGCTTTTCTTTCCTGGGTATGTTTTCATCTCTCCTGAAGTCAGCTAAAATCTATTTCTATTCTTATGGAGATTCTGCTTAGAAAACGTTAACAAAGATCATGATGTCAAATTGCTTTTGAAATCTAGGCATTTGAATGTTTACTATGACCAAATATATACTTAGGCTTTATCTTAGAAGAAACCCAATTCCTTTTTTCTGCAGCTTCTAACAATGCAGCCATCTGGCCATGTGGTGATGAGAGGATCTCTTAATTTGGTAGTTTAAAATGCTGATTGACAAATCTTTCAAAATAAAAATTGCCTCCTTTCTTCCTCAACCAAAAGACTTCTGCTAGATTCAGGATCCTGGACCATGGTTACCTTTTAAAGGATGTGCCTTTTCCTCTGATTAGTCCTTTAGGTTGATGAAAACTAAAACGGCAATTTATATATCAATGTTGTCAAGCCACAGAGCTGTCAGACATTCTAGAACATACTTGACTGTTTGGAATGACACTGCATGTGTATCCAGTTATTGTTTTGAAATGATTTCCCCAATCATGCAAAATAAAATATGAAGTTTTATTTACACTTGAGACTGTCAAATTTTCCTCTATTTTCATTGGCAATATTTTTTTTAAAATAACTTTGAAATGCTGTTGTGGGGTAGCTATTCAAGTAAAAGGCATAGACTTTCAAGCAATGACAGGCTTTTAAACTAACCATAAGTCAGGCCAATTTTACTGCTAACCTAAAAAATAAATGAAAAATAAGGATGCTACTCTAGAGTAATTATTCATTTTCCCAAAATTTTTGTTGTTTTAAAGACAATTCTTTTGGAGTATGAGGATAAATTTAATGTCTGATATACATTTACCAGATAAAAACACATGATATTTATTTTAGATTTCCATTTAAAATATATGTTTTATTGAGATATAATTAATATACCATATGACTTATCCATGTAGAATGTATGCTTCTATGGTTTTTCATATATTCACAGAGTTGTGCAATCATCACCACAGTAAATTTTAGAATATTTTTACCATCAATGAAAGGAAATGTACAATAAATCTTTATTATTAGCAATCAATCTTTATTTCTCCCCAGGTACCCTCCCTCCCTCCCTCAAAAACGACAGAATGATCTCTGTTCGTTTCCAAGGCAAACCATTCAGTATCACAGTAATCCAAGTCTTTGTCCCAACCAGTAACGCTGAAGAAGCTGAAGTTGAATGGTTCTATGAAGACCTACAAGACCTTTTAGAACTAACATCCAAAAAAGATGTCCTTTTCATTATAGGGGACTGGAATGCAAAAGTAGGAAGTCAAGAAACACCTGGAGTAACAGGCAAATTTGGCCTTGGAATACAGAATGAAGCCGGCCAAAGACTAATAGAGTTTTGCCAAGAAAATGCACTGGTCATAACAAACACCCCCTTCCAACAACACAAGAGAAGACTCTACACATGGACATCACCAGATGGTCAACACCAAAATCAGATTGATTATATTCTTTGCAGCCAAAGATGGAGAAGCTCTATATGGTCAACAAAAACAAGACCAGGAGCTGACTGTGGCTCAGATCATGAACTCCTTATTGCCAAATTCAGACTGAAATTGGAGAAAGTAGGGAAAACCACTAGACCATTCAGGTATGACCTAAATCAAATCCCTTATGATTATACAGTGGAAGTGAGAAATAGATTTAAGGGACTAGATCTGATAGATAGAGTGCCTGATGAACGATGGACTGAGGTTCGTGACATTGTACAGGAGGAGACAGGGATCAAGACCATCCCCATGGAAAAGAAATGCAAAAAGAAAAATGGCTGTCTGGGGAGGCCTTACAAATAGCTGTGAAAAGAAGAGAAGCAAAAAGTAAACGAGAAAAGGAAATATAAAAATATCTGAATGTAGAGTTCCAAAGAATAGCAAGAAGAGATAAGAAAGCCTTCTTCAGCGATCAATGCAAAGAAATAGAGGAAAACAACAGAATGGGAAAGACTAGGGTTCTCTTCAAGAAAATTAGAGATACCAAGGGAACATTTCATGCAAAGATGGGCTTGATAAAGGACAGAAATGGTATGGACCTAACAGAAGCAGAAGATATTAAGAAGAGGTGGCAAGAATACACAGAAGAACTGTACAAAAAAGATCTTCATGACCCAGATAATCACGATGGTGTGATCACTCAACTAGAGCCTGACATCCTGGAATGTGAAGTCAAGTGGGCCTTAGAAAGCATCACTATGAACAAAGCTAGTGGAGGTGATGGAATTCCAGTTGAGCTATTCCAAATCCTGAAAGATGATGCTATGAAAGTGCTGCACTCAATATGCCAGCAAATTTGGAAAACTCAGCAGTGGCCACAGGACTGGAAAAGGTCAGTTTTCATTCCAATCCCAAAGAAAGGCAATGCCAAAGAATGCTCAAAGTACTGCACAATTGCACTCATCTCACACGCTAGTAAAGTAATGCTCAAAATTCTCCAAGCCAGGCTTCAGCAATGTGTGAACCGTGAACTTCCAGTTGTTCAAGCTGGTTTTAGAAAAGGCAGAGGAACCAGAGACCAAATTGCCAACATCTGCTGGATCACGGAAAAAGCAAGAGAGTTCCATAAAAACATCTATTTCTGCTTTATTGACTATGCCAAAGCCTTTGACTGTGTGGATCACAATCAACTGTGGAAAATTCTGAAAGAGATGGGAATACCAGACCACCTGACCTGCCTCTTGACAAATTTGTATGCAGGTCAGGAAGCAACAGTTAGAACTGAACATGGAACAACACACTGGTTCCAAATTGGGAAAGGAGTACATCAAGGCTGTATATTGTCACCCTGCTTATTTAACTTATATGCAGAGAGCATCATGAGAAACGCTGGGCTGGAAGAAGCACAAGCTGGAATCAAGATTGCTGGGAGAAATATAAATTAGCTCAGATATGCAGATGACACCACCCTTATGGCAGAAAGTGAAGAGGAACTATAAAGCCCCTTGACAAAGGTGAAAGAGGAGAGTGAAAAAGTTGGCTTAAAACTCAACATTCAGAAAATGAAGATCATGGCATCTGGTCCCATCACTTCATGGGAAATAGATGGGGAAACAGGGGAAACAGTGTCAGACTTTATTTTTTGGGGCTCCAAAATCACTGCAGATGGTGACTGCAGCCATGAAATTAAAAGACGCTTACTCCTTGGAAGGAAAGTTATTACCAGCCTAGATAGCATATTGAAAAGCAGAGACATTACTTTGCTAACAAAGGTCCATCTAGTCAAGGCTATGGTCTTTCCAGTGGTTATGTATGGATGTGAGAGTTGGACTGTGAAGAAGGCTGAGCGCCAAAGAATTGATGCTTTTGAACTGTGGTGTTGGAGAAGACTCTTGAGAGTCCCTTGGACTGCAAGGAGATCCAATCAGTCTATTCTGAATGAGATCAGCCCTGGGATTTCTTTGGAAGGAATGCTGCTAAAGCTGAAACTCCAGTACTTTGGCCACCTCATGCGAAGAGTTGACTCATTGGAAAAGACTGTGATGCTGGGAGGGATTGGGGGCAGGAGGAGAAGGGGATGACAGAGGATGAGATGGCTGGATGGCATCAGTGACTCGATGGATGTGAGTCTGAGTGAACTCCGGGAGTTGGTGCTGGACAGGGAGGCCTGGCGTGCTGCAATTCATGGGGTCGCAAAGAGTCGGACACGACTGAGCAACTGAACTGAACTGAACTGAGCCGAACCCTCCCTCTAGCCCTAGACAATCACTCATCTACTTTATATCTGTACATATTTGCCTGTTTTGGACATTTAGTATAACTAAAATAATGTGTCTTAGAAACAAAACATAAGGTTTTTATTTTTGGTGATTAAAATTTATTGTTCACAGTTGCTCAGTCATGTCCAACTCTTTGCAACCCCATGAACTGCAGCACGCCAGGCTTCCTTGTTCTTCACTATCTCCCTGAGTTTGCTCAAACTCAGGTCCACTGAGTAGATGATGCCACCCAACCATCTCATTCTCTGTTGCCCCCTTCTCCTCTTGCTCTCAATCTTTCCTAGCATCAGGGTCATTTCCGATGAGTCAGCTCTTTCCATCAGCTGGCCAAAGTTTTGGGAGTTTAACCTTCACCATCAGTCCTTCCAATGAACATTTGGGGTTGATTTCCTTTAGGATTGACTAGTTTAATCTCCTTCCAGTCCAAGGGACTCTAGAGAGTCTTCTCCAGCACCACAGTGTACTGCATTTTATTTGTTCCTTTATGGATATTTGGGTTGTGCCAAGAAAATATTTATTTTTCAAAATCTCCCCTGGTAAAAGGATTTGGGACTCTTAGGATATAATAATTTTTTATTGTAATTTGTCATCTATCATCTTGGCTATAAGAGTTTCTCCTGTCATCTCTTCTTGATAATGGGGGATGATTCTAAAATAAAAGTGATGCCCAAGGATGGAGGGGCAGGGATGAGTCAAATTTCCCTTAGAACAGGGTTTATCTGGAAGTTTTACCTTTTTTTGCATGTTAAATTGAAAGGAAAAAGAATGTATCAGACTTGGTTCCACCTTGTTTATTTCTTCTCTCACAGAGGTTATTTAGATTACTAACACAAAGAGCTGAGATACAGTCCTAAACTCTCAGGAGTCATGTCCAGGGGTAATGCAGGCAAAGAAAACTCAGATGCTGATCAACTGAGTAGATGACTTGCTATAGACATCCTCAGTGGCAGTGGGGGATCTTCTACTTGACAGCAAACTTCTGTTTTCTTTTTGATCAAGATGATTTCTCAAGTCCCCATTTTGCCTACTGTAATTAAACCAAGTTTCAGAGAATCACAATAATCACTAGCATGTTTAATAGGGAAAATATATATATATTTTTTCCCTTGGAAAAATAGAGCATGTGTTGGGTAGGGGAAGTAGTCAGAGGCTTCACATTTTTTTGACAGGTGAACAACACCTCAGGAGATGGTAGGCGAGATCTTTTTGCTGATTCTGAAACACGACTTGAGCATGAAATTCTTACTTGTTATCAAGTTCAATATGATGGCTCTACACATCTCACTCTTCAAAATTCATTGTGCTCAAACTGCTGTTTTCCTTATAAGTTCTTGCATTCTCTTGGATGCCTTCAGTTCAAAGGGTTAACTCTACTTAATCTGGATAAACATAGTCTAGAAAAGAAAGACTGAAAGAACAGGACTGTCCCTAGGTTATGAAAGCCAGAAATAACCCAGAGCCTTAAAGTCTATGAACAGCCATAATAAAGGAACTAACAACAAAGAACTGAAGAAATAAGTAAGCTATGTAGCAGAAAGCCACCCAATTTTCAAAGCTTTCAAAGTAGTCTTATGTTTTCTATGTAGAGGACAAAGTCATTGTTCAGAATATTAAAATTTTAGAGGTTTCACCAAATACCAATGGAGGAAATTCCAGAAACAGTAAATGGGACAATATGATCCCTGTCTATGGCTGGACCAATCTTTGAGGCACAGAGTACAGAAGAAACAGAAGGGCTTTGCTTTCAGACAAGCTTAGTTTTCATATCCTGATTTCATTTCTTAATAGTTGGTAGTCTTAATAAGGAGAAGGCAATGGCACCCCATTCCAGTACTCTTGCCTGGAAAATCCCATGGACAGAGGAGCCTGGTAGGCTGCAGTCCATGAGGTCGCAAAGAGTCGGATACGACTGAGCGACTTCACTTTCACTTTTCACTTGCATGCATTGGAGAAGGAAACGGCAACCCACTCCAGTGTTCTTGCCTGGAGAATCCCAGGGACGGGGGAGGCCAGTGGGCTGCCGTCTATGGGGTCACACAGAGTCGGACACGACTGAAGCGACTTAGCAGCAGCAGCAGCAGCAGCAGTCTTAATAAACCATGGGGAAAATGGGGGTCATAAATTTATAATAATTTGCATAATTCCTGTGAAGATTAGATGAAATACAAAATAAAGAACACTGGAGTACACTAGATGACATTTTATTGCTTTCTGGATTATAATGTGTAAAGGTGAACTATTTTAAAGTGCTGCTCTTTAACTTTTTTCACACAAAACATTTTATAAGGTTTAATCTAAATAACCTAAACAACACGAATAGAATTTTATAAAGAACAGCTATTTCTGAGTGTAAAGCAATTAAATTTTGGCTTCTTATATACAGATAGTCATACAGAGTGAGGTTAGTCAGAAAGAGAAAAACAAATATCTTAACACATTTATGTGAAATCTGAAAAAAAAAAAACTGGTATGGACAATCTTATTTACAAAGCAGAGGTAGAGACACAGAAGTAGAGAATAAATGTATGAACACCAAGGGGGTGGGGGTGGGATGAATCCAGAGATTGGGATTGACATATATACGCTACTGATACTATGTGTAAAGTAGATTGCTACTAAGAACCTACTGCATAGCATAGGGAACTCTACTCAATGCCCTGTGGTGACCTAAATGGGAAGGAATTCCAAAACAGAGCAGATATATATATACATATAGTTGATTCACTTTGCTGTTCAGTAACACAAGTAACAACATTGTAAAGCAACTATAAGACAATAATTTTTTTTAATTCATGAGATTAAAAAAAATCATATTATTAATAAAAAAAGTCATTCTTAGAGTCCTAGAAGTTTTGCCTAAAGAATTTCTTCTCTGGAGTTTTGATAAAGCAGAATAAATCCTTGTGATTAAAGAAAGAAGAATTAAACTATTTTTTAAATAAATGTTTACTTCTGTATTTGGAATCTAATATATACAAGAACTGTGTTACTGTATTTTTCAAGCTATAAAACATTTTATTAAGAAATGCCTTCGTTCTTTTTCTCAGGGGCATTTATGACTTATTTGTCTAAATACCTGAAAGTGCTATGGGTGATATTGTCATCACATGCCATAAAACCAGCGGGTGATTGCAACAGACATGAAATTGGGAGACGACTACACGTAGGGAGAGTAGAAAGATTATAATTTGCAGCAGAAATGTAGACATGTGAAAAACATCAACCACCGCTTAACAAGCATCACTTACTAAGTTGCTTAACATGAATAGTGCTGTTTGAGGGAACTTATACGGATCTGCAGGCAAAATAGACTCTATTCTTAGAAATAAATGTCTTTGATGAGAATGAGAAAACATAAACTGTTATACATACATATCACCCCATTGAATCCAATGCATGATTTCAATTTCTCAGTATAGCATATGAAAGCATATATAGGGTAGCTTTATTTTAAAACATTTAAAAAACCAGCTGAGAATGTGCTTTTCATCAATGTTGAAAAGCTGATCAGTTAACTGACAAAAATCTTCCTTCAGGCATGATAAGAATATTGAGTTTTGACTACGGCATGAAATGAATGCAATAGAAATGCATTAGATGATATGCGTTAGAACAAAATGCAATAGATAAACTGAGCGTAAACTGAGCAAAAATACTGCATGGCTTTAAATTTTGTAGAATTTTATGTTTTAACTCTTTAAAATTCTGTTAAAGTTATTTCTAATTTTCACCTGTAATGTCACCATTTCCTCTTCTCAAAGTTATAAATATTTGTACAAAGAAATGTAAAAAGTGTAGAAATGGATGTTTGTAGCCTTAGCAGCTCAATTATTTTAGAGTAGATGAAAGGCCATTTAAATACTTACAATCACTGGGAATAAATGATACTGAACCTAATTTTAAAATACAAATAATGAATCTAAACTAGACCTTTAACTAGCATCTCTTATATTATGTGACATCCAAACAAACAAATAACTCCAAGCTTTACCTCTCCCGGATGCCTTAGGTACATTTGAGCGAAAACTGTGTACCTGTCAATAATTAAGGGATGCCGTCATTCCACTGGTATATGCAAAAAAAAAAAAAAATGTATAAAAAAGAAAAATGCAACAGCAACTGCTGAATGTGCATCCTGGTTGAGGCCACACAGAAAAGTGAATTGATTATTTAGATAATTTAGTCCTCAAATCAAGCTGCTAACGATACAGATGTACTTTTCCTTCTTTTGAAAAGAACTGTTCAGATTCACTATCTACATTGAAAGTTGTTCTCAATTCTATTTCATTGGATGTGTAAGAACTACTTCATTTGGCCTGCTCTGTGGCTACGTATTATGTCATTAGCTCCAAGCATGTATCTGAATCACTGCTCCCTATAGCTTGGATTCCTAGAGCTCTTCAGAGACTCATTAAGGTAAAATGTTCTAACAGACTGGCAAGTGCTTAGATGTAACTTGCTTTTCAAATTAATGGCCATTAAAGCCAAGTCTTTGAAAATTGGAATTCTGAAGTCTGTCATTTTCACACAATGAATAAATAATCAGATAGATAGATAAAGCAATTAAAGAGAAACAAAAAAATGCCAGAGGGGATTATCTATTGTTCTGAAGAGATAAAAACTAGTCTTTCGCATTTGTTTCCTTTGACAATGATTTTGATTAATTATTAAAATATTCATGTTTCAAAGAGACTTTCTGCACGATGACCGCTGTTGTTTTCTTTTTTCCCTTCACTGGATTTTTGTCTCTGTTGGTAAAACTGACATATATCCTGACATATTTTCCAATTTACTTTCTTGAACTTTATTCATTTAAGGCAATGACTTCTGGAAAAATGACTTTTGTAATGGAGGTGTTAATTCAAGTTAGCTCTACGCTTGCTGTTAACAAGACATGACCAATAAACTTCTGAATTTAAGCTTTGACTATGGGATCAAGTGTTTAAAATAGATAGGTGACTCAGATGCTCTTCAAACACTTCACATTCTCTGACCTCTCCAGACATAATTGACAGCAAGAGAGCAGGAAAGTGTTTTTTGTTTTGTTTCATTTTGTGTTTAGACTTAATATTTCATGATTTCTGACTTCAATCATTGAGGCATCCATCAAGAATTAAAAAAAAATTATTATAGTTTGTGTCTGAGATTCCAAATGTCAGCTTTTAACTGAAGGATACTATGAATTGTCTACTTTTGTGGAGTTGGAGAAGACTCTTCAGAGTCCCTTGGACTGCAAGAGGATCAAACTAGTCAATCTTAAAGGAAATCAGTCCTGAATATTCATTGGAAGGACTGATGCTGAAGCTGAAGCTCCAATATTTTGGCCACTTGATGTGAAGAACTGACTCACTGGAAAAGACCCTGAAGCTGGGAAATACTGAAGACAGGAAGAGAAGGTGACAATAGAGGATGAGACAGTTGGATGGCATCACCAACTTGATGGACCTGAGTTTGAGTAAGCTCTGGGAGTTGGTGATGGATGGGGAAGACTGGCATGCTGCAGTCCATGAGGTTGCAAAGAGTTGGACACGACTGAGTGACTGAATTGAGTTGAGCTTTTGGAAAGATTAAAAAATGCACCCTTCTCTGTGCAAAGGAGGAGACAGTAGTGTCTGGGTGAGGACAGCTGGAGCCCTGACTTTTGTTTCTTTGTAATGTCCACACCTCATCATCATGCTTTGTCTGTTGCCAGCTAATATTTTCTCACTTGAAAGGAAAGGAGAAGAGAGCACAAAAATATTCCTGGGTTTCAAATCAATCTTGTCAAATAAATTTTTACTTTACTAGGAGTAAATAAAAATTTGAAATTCCAAGTTGAAAAGTCATTTCACTCAAAAATTTGAAGACATTGCTCTGTTGTTTTCTAGCTCCCCTGCAAACTATGTATGACTCTTTGCGGCCCAATAGACTGTAGCCTGCCAGGCTCCTCTATCCATGGGATTCTCCAGGCAAGAATACTGGAGTGGGTTGCTATACCTCCTCTAGGGGATCTTCCCAATCCAGGGATCAAACCCACTTCTCTTAAGTCTCCTGAATTGGCAGGCTGGTTCTTTACCACTAGCACCACCTGGTAAAGCCTCTGACAAGCTGTACTCTGTGGCAAATCTTGGTCTCCTGCAAACACCAACAGTAGTATTTAAGGGCTTAAGTACAATTCTTAGAGATTCCAGGATCTTAAGTTGTTACTCCAGTTCCTTGGGGCACATTGCTGCCAGTGTCTTCAACAGTCCAGAGACCCCAGATGGAGAAACAGCCAATGGGAGATTTTGTGTACTTGATCTCCACATTCAGTCTTGAAGAGTATGATGAGGGTCAGATTTCTTCATATCTCTCAGACCTCCTTACGAACTACCTTGTCACAGTGAATTTTTCTGATGATTCTGCTTTTTGCTTATAGCACCATGCAATTCTCCTTCACAGCAGTCATTACAATTTGCATAAACATTTTAAAATTATTCCTGTCTTTTCCCCCAAACGTGTGTGTGTGTGTGTTAGTCACTCAGTTGTGTCCAGCTCCTTGCAACCCCATGGACTATAGCCCTCCAGGCTCCTCTGTCTATGGAATTCTCCAGGCAAGAACACTGGAGTGGGTTGTTAGTTTCTTCAGGGGATCTTCCTGACCCAGGGATCAAACATGCTTCATTTATGTCTCCTGCACTAGCAGGCAGGTTCTTGACCACTGGTGCTACCTTGGAAGCCCTTTTCCCAAACAGAAGGTAGGCTAATGAAGAGTGGGGCTGATGTCTTGTAAGCGTGAACTGTGCATCTCCCCAAGTGCATGGTGCAGCAGATGTCCAGACAACAGCTGCTAAGGACATGAAGAATGACCAGGTCATAGATGAAGATATAGAGATCTTGAATTGGCCATATCAGTGGCCCATTTTGGCCCCATCTGTGTTTCGCTGGACTATTACTTCCAGCCCAGCAAGATTTGGAGCTATATTGCAGTGAATCTTGGCCTAATCTGGGGGACCTGTTTTCTCTAAGCACTGAGATAGCAATTCTTATTCTTTATGACTTAAGAGGTCTTTAAATGTTTGTTTTTCCCTTTAAATGTGAAGAGAGTAAAATAAATAAAAGATAATATCTCTGATCTTTATTACATATGAGCATGAGCCACAGGAAATCATATTTGCACAGGGAGTAAACAGTGAATAAAAACTTGCTTATGAAGTATTGGCAAGTGTACTTTTAAGCCAATTGTCAGGCAGCTTTCAAGTAGAAGGAGCCATAATTACCTTCATATTCCCTGCAGCTCACACTATAGGGGCCTCATTTACTTTGAAAGACTGTATGTGTGAATGTCCAGGAATAGTTTTAAGATGGGCTGGTCTAGTAGTATTTCTGAGAGTAGCTTAGAATGGCTCCCATGGTTAAGAAAGAAATAAGTCATAAATCATCAGTGCTCAAAAGCACATCTGACTTGTTCAGTGGACTGAGGCAGTTGCATCAAATATCTGTATCTGACAGAGGCATACATTCTCAAACGCCACTGTACAATTAGGAAGGGAGGCATGATTGAAAGTAGAAATTGACTCGGCTTGACATTCTACTTTTTTCTTTAAAATTATCTTATATACCATACCTGCAGAAAATGTTCAGATGTTCTTCACAAGTATTCTAGATTATCTTTAAAGAGAATACTATTGGAAAGTATACTAGAAATCTTGCCATAGGAAATAAATATTAAATAAGTCTTTTTATTCATGTAACACCTATTATTGACTCAAAACACCTTGACATGTATCATTGATTGTACATTATTTTTATTGAGCTAGTAGGCAAAAAATTCTCAAATGCAAAGCAAAGTTGTCTCATTCAAACTGTATCCTTTCCCAGTGTTCCTCCATTTCCACCTGTGTATCTGAAGAATAAGCTGGAGTCAAGATTGCCAGGAGATATATCAATAACCTCAGATATGCAGATGACACCAGCCTTATGGCAGAAAGCAAAGAGGAACTAAAGAACCTCTTGATGAAGGTGAAAGAAGAGAGTGAAAAAGCTGGCTTAAAACTCGACAATCAAAAAACGAAAATCATGGCATCTTGATTGTAAATTGAAGATTTACAATCCATTGAAGAAACAATGTAAACAGTGACAGACTTAATTTTCTTGGGCTCCAAAATCACTGTAGATGGTGACTGCAGCCATGATAGTAAAAGACTATGATGGATAGCTCCATGGATGAAAAGCTATGACCAACCTAGACAGCATATTAAAAAATAGGCATTACTTTGCCAATTATTACTTTGTCTGTATAGTCAAAGTTATAGCTTTTCCAGTGGTCATGTATGGATGTGAGAGCTGGACCATAAAGAAGGCTGAGCATCGAGGAATTGATGCTTTTGAACTGTGGTGTTGGAGAAGACTCTTGAGAGTCCCCTGGACTGCAAGGAGATCCAACCAGTCCATCCCTAAAAGAAATCAATCCTGAATATTCATTGGAAGGACTGATGCTGAAGCTCCAATACTTTAGCCACTTGATGTGAACAGCTGACTCATTGGAAAAGACTCTGATGCTGGGAAAGATTGAAGATAGGAGGAGAAGTGGAGGACAGAGGATGAGATGGTTAGAGAGCATCACTGACTTGATGGTCATGAGTTTGAGCAAGCTCTGGGAGATGGTGAAGGACAGGGAAGCCTGGTGTATAGCAGTTTATGGGGTCACAAAGAGTTGGACATGACTGAGCAACTGAACAAGAACAATTTGAAGTTCAAACTTATGAGACGTTTCATTCATCCCTTGAGAAAATATTTGAGTCCCTATGAAAGTAATAACTGTGAAATGAAAACTGCAAGGAAGAGCCCACAGATTGTGTGCCAGATGATACTGAACAGATAAAGGAGGGAGGGCAAGGCTTCCTGAGGAGGTGAAGTTTGAAGGAAGATCTGAAAGTCTTAGAGGTGAGGTCAAGGCATAGATGGAAGATGAGTGGAAAGGTGGTAAGCTGGGAGAGGATTCCGGATAGACAAGTAACACATGTCAAGTTTTTAAAAATAGTGCATTTAAGAAGTGGTAAGGAAGATTGGTGGAATGTAGGGAGTGAGCAGATAAATGGGACACTCTGAGGCCAGAGGAATAAGGTTTTGGAGTATGTGGAATTCGGAGGGAATTTTAAAGACTTTGTCTTTATCTTGAATGCAATGGAACAGCAGTAAAGAGAAAGACTCCCAGATAAGAGGAGACATAACTATATCTTTGTTTGTAATGCAGGAGAACCAGGTTCAGTCCCTAGGTTGGTAAGATCTCCTGGAGGAGGAAATGGCAACCCACTCCACCATTTTTGCCTAGAAAATCCCACAGGCAGAGGAGCCTGGTGGGCTACAGTTCATGGAGTGGCAAAGAGTTGAACATGACTGAGTGACTAATACTTTCACTTTCAACTATATCTTAGCTTGTCGAAACTGTAACAAAAACTGTAAACTGGATAGTTTATCAACAAGAGAAATCTATTATATTTCTTGCAGTTCTGGAGGCTGGAAGTGTGAGATTAGGGGGGCACAATGGCCAGACTCTGATAAGAACCCCCTTCCAGATTGCAAACTGCTAACTTCTCATTGCACCCTCACAAGGCAGAGGGTCTTTAAGTGCATTAATCCCATGCAGAAGGACTTCACATTCATGATTTTATCAGATCTTAATCACCTCCCAAAGGCCCCACCTCCTAAGGCTGCTCTCACACTGTGGCGATAGGATTTCAACACATAAATTCTGGAAGGACACATTTATTCTATGACATCATGTTTCTGTTTTGGAAAGACCACTCTGTGGCAGTTTCTTTCCCCTGAGCTCTACGCCACTCCACAATTCTAAAGATCAGATTAAAAATTAGTTTCATTTTAGTTTCATTCCTTGAACATCTAGAGTTGCAGACATGAGTCTACATTCTGTTTTGTTCTTGCTGCCATTGCCCGATTCAGAACATTTCTCTGTAACCAGGAGCAAAAGCCTTTAATTAGGATCACCAACAGTAGCTCCCTCAGATCTAGCCCATTCTGTGTCCTGCCCCTCCCAGCCTAAGAAACTTCCATTTTCCTTTAATGTCTAGAAAAACCTCAGTAAGTGCTATGAGTCACTCCATGTCTTAAGTGCTTAACCATACATTATACAGACATTATGTTACATTTTACACCCCTTAATCTTCACATATATTATACCACTGTACTTGCATTATATCATTTAAACCTCACCACCCCCAGGCAAGGTAGGCACTATCATTTCAGTGCACTTCGCTTGTCGACCCTGTTCTCTAAGCTCCAGGCAAATGCCACCGATGTTGTTTGCTGAATATGCCCAGAGTCTTCTTCCCTCTGTACTTACTCTCACACCTTTAGCACTGCTGGAATGGGGAGACGTTACCTCTGCTCTGTTCCCCACCCCCTCATCAGAACATCCATTCAGACTTGAACTAATATGCTACCTTCTTCAATACCTCCACTTGCAGATTTTCCGAAGTGCTGTGTCCCTCTTCGCATTTGTTTTTAAGAACTCCTATGTAGCACTCACGTGAATAAATGAAGGGGTTTCTTTCAGTAGTTCATCACCTCCCTATTAGAAGGGTCTGCTTATTTACTTTCTTAGCTCTTAAATTTATGTAGAGTAAAATTTACAGATAATAAAGTTCACTTTTTTGGGTGTACATATCTATGCAGTCTTACACATGCATACATTCCTGTAACCATGAGAAGATATAGAACACTTTCAACATCCCAAAGAATTCTCCTGTGCTGCTCTTTTATAGGCAGACCATCTTTCCCTCCTTAATCCTTACAATCACCGGACTGTTGTTCATTCCTATACTATTGCCTTTTCTAAAATGTTGTGATAGTGGAATCATATAGTATATAACCATTTATATACCTGATGGGAAGAGCTGATTTGGAAAAAACCCTGATGCTGGGAAAGATCGAGGGCAGGAGCAGAAGCGGGCCACAGAGGATGAGATGGTTGGATGGCATCACCGACTCAAGGGACACGAGTTTGAGCAAACTTCAGGAAGTAGTGAAGGACAGGGTAGCCTGGCATGCTGCAGTCCACGGGGTTGCAAAGAGTTAGTCACGACTTAGCAACTGAACAACAATGACAACAACATAATCATTTAAGAGTAGGTTCTTCCGCTCAGCAAGCTGCATTTGAGATTTCTCCATGCTGTGTGTATTTACTGTTTGTTTCTCTTTATTGCTGGATAGTATGCTATTGTTTAGATGTATCACGGTTTATCTATTCATCTGCTTAGTCATTGACTACAGGTTTTCATATAAATATAAGTTTTCATTCAATTTGGGCAATACCTATGAATGGGATTACTTGGTTTTGTGGTAAGTGTATGTTTAACTTCTAAGAAGAGGCCAAACTCTTTTCCAGGGTGACTGTATTTTATCCCCTGCTTATTCACTTTTGTAATTTTTTAATGTGGCTGAAAAAATCATCTTCCCCAATCATTTTGTTAACTGACTTATACAGGCGGCAAGACTGAATTGCAGTCATGATGTTGAAGAAGAAACTGCATGTGCTGGCTAAATATTCCATCCAGGGAATGCAAAGGCTGATTGAGAGGAAAAAGATTCTCTGAAAAACGGAGTCTGAAACATGAGCTCATTATTTGTTACCTTATCCTCCAATTCTTGCTTTTTGATTATGTGAAACTTAAAATATAGCAAACAGCTTTCAGGTATTCCTATATGGAATTGATGGTAAATTTTATCTTGCAGAAACCAAGCAGGAACCACCCACCTCCTTGTGACCTGCATCCTGTTTGTAGAAAACCTTCAGGCTTTTAGGCTTTTCAGAGTTTCAAAGAGCAAATTTAATCAGAAAACTGAAAAAATGCAGAAACAAAGGAAAACAGTCAAGCAAGATAAAATAATAATAGTTTTATCATAAAACAAAGTGAAAGACCTTTACTTCTCCTCAAGGGTTACAGATAACATCCTGAACCATATTCTTGTGTTGTTTTGCAGACACTAAAAGCCCTACCAGGTAGAAGAAGATGTTAACTGCATGCTGACCACAAGCCTATTGATATCAACACAATATACCAAATTAACACATTTAAGAATAAAAATCATATGATCTCAAAAGATGTGGAAAAAGTTTTTGGCATTAGTTAATATCCACTCAAAGAGATGGGGATACCAGACCACCTTACCTGCCTCCTGAGAAACCTGTATGCAGGTCAAGAAGCAACAGTTAGAACTCTGCATGAAACAATAAACTGGTTCCAAATCGGGAAAGGAGTATGTCAAGACTGTATATTGTCACCTTGCTTATTTAACTTATATGCAGAGTACATCATGAGTAATGGCAGGCTGGATGAAGCACAAACCAGAATCAAAATTTCCGGGAGAAATATCAATAACCTCAGATATTCAGACGACACCACCCTTATGGCAGAAAGCGAAGAGGAACTAAAGAGTCTCTTGATGAAGATGAAAGAGGAGAATGAAAAAGCTGGCTTAAAAGTCAACATTCAAAAAACTAAGATCATGGCATCTGGTCCCATCACTTAATGGCAAATAGATGGGGAAACAATCGAAACAGTGACAGACTTCATTTTTTTGGGCTCCAAAATCACTGTGAATGGTAACTGCAGCCATGATATTAAAAGACACCTGCTCCTTGGAAGAAAAGCTATGACAAACCTAGGCACCATATTAAAAAGCAGGGACAACACTTTGCCGACAAAGTTCTGTATAGTCAAAGCTATGCTTTTTCCAGTAGTCAAGTATGTATGTGAGAACTGGACTACAAAGAAGGCTGAGCACCAAAGAATTGATGCTTTCAAACTGAGGTATTGGAGAAGACTCTTTGAGAGTCCCTTGGACAGCAAGGAGATCCAAGCAGTCAATCCTAAAGGAAATCAACCTTGAATATTCATTGGAAGGAGTGATGTTAAAGCTGAAGCTGCAATACTTTGGTGACGTGATGTGAAGAACTGACTCACTGGAAAAGACCTGGATCTGGGAAAGACTGAGGACAGGCGGAGACGGGGGCATTGGAGAATGGGATAGTTAGATGGCATCATTAACTCAACAGATGTGAATTTGAGCAAACTCTGGAAATTGGCGATGGACAGGGAAGCCTGGCATGCTGCAGTCCATGGAGTTGCAAAGAGTCAGGTTGGCTATAACTGAGTGACTGAAAAACAACAATATCCACTTAGGATTAAAAACTCTCAACAGAGTGGGTATAGAGGAAACACACCTCTACATAATAAAGACCATATATGGCAAACATACAGACAGCATCATACGCAATGGTGAAAAGCTGAAAGCATTTCCTTTAAGATCAGGAATGAAACAAGGATGTCCACTCTTGCCACTTTAATTCAACATAATATGAGGCCTTGGGATGAACTGTTCCCATCGAAGATTTCTGTTTTCCTTTTTGATTATAGATACAGTCCTTAGGGAGAAGGTTAATTAAATGTCTACAGAAATTCAAACATTAATAGTTAGACATAAATTAATTAGAAAAAGTTTTCAGGCAATTTATACAGGAGACATAAGAGATATGGGTTCAATGCCTGGTTCAGGAAGGTCCCCTGGAGAAGGAAGTTCCAACCCACTCCAGTATTCTTGCCTGGAGAATCCCATGGACAGAGGAGCCCGGTGGGCTACAGTCTGTAGGGTCCCAAAGAGTCACACATAGCTGAAGCAACTTAGCATGCACACATACAGGTGCTCATTTTAGACCTTCAGAAGTAATGTGATAGCAGATACTTTCATTATGCATCTTCTCAGGCAGACATTTGGTGCTCATAAAAATCTTATAAAGATGCCATTATGATTCTCATGTCAGGAATCTAAGACACAGAAAAGTTAAATTACTTGTGCAGAGTCACGGAGCTGCTGAGTGGTAGGGTTCATTCGCAAGCAGTCTGTCTTAGAGGTCTGTACCATGTTATATTATCTTTTTAACATAGTATTTACTATATGCTCTATCATAATTATATATGATGTTACATATGTTGTGTGACATACTATATTATATATATATTTTTTTTACTATGTTGCTTTTAAAAGATGAATTGGATAGACTGCTAAGGGTTCCAGTTCAATTAAAAATTGCATATACTGTCAACATTTCATTCTAGCAGTCTAAGATGGTCTTTTTTAAAAAAACAATGAGTTAGTGACTGGAATGTGATACTTACTTCCAGGTCTTTAATATATTTATGATTGAAGCCATGATGGTTGCTGAGAATTTTTTTCTTCTCAAGGCATCTCTTGTCAATCTCAACTGTGATTTGGTTAATCTCAAAGAGCTTGAAGTAGGAGCCAATATGGATGGCAGAGCTTGGGAGAGGTATTCCCCAAGGAGAGGGTGACAGCTCTCAGGAAGTATTCTGAGTTTGATGGTTGATGCAGAAAGGACCAAGGGACGAAGAGACACCACCAAGAGCAGCCCATAAGAGGGGAAGGCAGGGGCCTCATCTCTAAGGGCAGAGCCCAGGTTGAAGCAGGAGGCTTCATTAACCACACTGGATTTAGCACTAGACTTGGACAACTTTTGCGGAATCTTGAAGTTCTCCATTTTCATGTATGTGCTTCAAATATGATGTGTGTGTCCGACTCTGAGACCCTATGGACTGCGGCATGCTAGGCTTTCCTGTCCTTCACTATCTCCCAGAGTTTGTCATACTTATGTCTACTGACCAAGCAACCATCTCATCCTCTGTTGCCCGTTTCTCCTCCTGCCTTCAATCTTTCCCAACATCAGGGTGATATTTGGACCAAGGTAATTATACTCTTGTAATTTAGGAGATCTGGGTTCAATCCCTGGGATGGGAAGATCCCCTGGAGAAGGGAATGGCAACCCACTCCACTATTCTTGACTGGAGAATTCCATGGACAGAAGAACCTTGTGAGCTATATAGTCCATGGCAGTCTCAAAGAACTGGATATGAATGAGCTACTAACACATGCA
The DNA here is from genome assembly GCF_027580195.1 of Bos mutus. Lineage (NCBI taxonomy): Eukaryota > Metazoa > Chordata > Mammalia > Artiodactyla > Bovidae > Bos > Bos mutus. Next base: position 19,718,322 of record NC_091618.1, on the reverse strand, counting down.
TTTATACTCTGAATATTCAGGACATGGATTTTCTTGGAAAAGAGCATTAGCTGTAGCATCTACATGCACCCTTTGCAACTCTTTGCAACTCCATGGACTATACAGTCCATGGAATTCTCCAGGCCAGAAAACTGGAGTGGGTAGCCTTTCCCTTCTCCAGAGGATCTTCCCAACCCAGGGATTGAACCCAGGTCTACCACATCGCAGGCAGATTCTTCACCAGCTGGGCCAAAGGGAAGCCCACAAAAATTCCTTTCCTTGAAAAACTAATGGATCTTATAGTGACCGAATCCAGACTCCAGCCTGTTTAGACCTGATAGAGTAAGTATCACTCAATTCCTTTCACATGTTGCAAACTGACATTTTCACTCCAAAATCAGTTGATATCCAGTCTAGAAAATATGTAGTGTGCATAGGTAGTGTTTTAAGTAAAATCAAGGTAACATTAAACAATTGAGTGATTTTTCATAAAAGTTCTGAATTTCCAACCTTTAGAGAAACTCTGGGACAAAAACCTTCATTTCCATATGACAACTGTCCCCAGATCGTTTTAAGTGTGTCAAGTCCTCCACCAGTTCCTATTGTATTCTGGACTCTGAAGTTGCATGGTAATTGTCATGTCATTGGTTTCTGCATTGGTCATTTTTTTAAGAACAGAGAAATATGTCTCTGTACCCCAGTGGGGAAATAAAAATGCCAAGACCGTGAGTTTAAAGAAAAATGGTAGTAAGCCTATTTCTTTGTGAAAGTGAGTGCTAGATCCACATGTTTGATATGCAAAGTGTATCTGTGTTCAAAAGAAACAAGACAAAATCATAAAATAATATTATGAAATCATTCATCATAAAGAACCACACAGGTATAGAGAAAAGATGTATGGTGAAACAATTGGTGATCTGTTGAAAAGGACTGAAAATGTAAAAGCATTTGTTTTGGATGTGAGTAAAATAACTGATGCTCCTGTGGAATTAGTTCTGCATTAGGGGAAATAATTTGTCTGTGCAATTGCTTTTTACAGATGACAGGCTTATTAAACAAAGTCTATTGAGTATAACAGAAATCATGTGTTCTGAACAGAAACAAGTTTTACAAGTAAAAGTCTAGCTGGAAATAATGTTGCTTGGCATACTGAAGCTACTATTAAGATTTTACTGTATACTTTACATGGAAAATGTTATTTGTGGCCTCTGCTCAAAGCACAGATTGATTCCTGTCTATCTATAAATTATATCTATCTATCTGTCTATGTAGTATCAGCCAGTTATTTATACTTGTTCTTGGTATTTTGATGATTTTGATTTTACTGAGAACTTTTGGATATAGTGTCCCTCATGGCATAATATCAAGAAATGAGCTACTTTACTGAGAGAAGTCGAATAACTTATTGTAGACTGGTCAAAATTGGTTGAGTGGTATTGCTGCTGTGGTTGGTATTAAAGTTAGACATTAGGGAACTAACATATACACAGGGTGGTAATATTTTTCAAGAATGTAGAATTTTAGTTCATGTAGTACATTATGAACTAGTATTTGTTTCGGTTAAAATGTTAATACTAAACAATACTATGAACATTGTAGTTAACTCCATTAACTCAATAAACTCCTACAGCTTGAGTCAAAGTGAGATTTCTGGATGAACTGGACAGGTAGTAAGACATAGTTTTTTAATAGCTTCATATGACAAAATACTGAGCAGAGTTTTAACTGTTCAAAACATTGACTTATTCATGGAACATTGACTGCATTAAGGATCTGGCCGTTGAAGTTGCCCGTACAACTCACCTAATCACTGAATAGCTATTAAAATGCATGATTTCACTGCTCCAGTAATCCTGAGATGATGTGTTTGGAGATACCATTTCGGAAGAAATTACCTGGTCCACTTTTATATGCTAAAGTCAGTCTCCCTAATGAAATGGAACCACATACTCCACACTATGGTTTTGAAGTCTGATGTTTAAAAAGATTTCTCTGGTTGATGTTAAACTGCAAGTAAAATTAATTAACATTGCTCAGTTTCTCTTAATATTTCCACTTGTGAAGTGAGAACTACTGTTGGATACCACTGAAATATAGGATCGTAAAAATCATTAAGTACTAGCATCTAAAAGTGATGACATTGGGACACAGTAATTTCATCTGGGAGAGGTCTGAAATACAAAAATTTACAGGTCTATATATTTATGTCTGGGAACACTTGTTTTCCATTATGGAAAGCAATAAAAGTAAACATCACACCCGGCTAGAGGAACCATGACTGAATTTGATATTACAAATTGAATAAACTGAAATAAAAAACACCTGCTATTGACATGGTGTGTAGAAGAAAAGGCTTCACATATTTGTTTTTTTGTTTTTTAAGTTTCAGAACAAGTTCTACTAACTTACAACACATAAAATGTAATAATGGGACGTTTCTATTTTTTAGAGTATATAGTTTAAATGTTGGCTTTAAAATTATTTTCAGTATCCATCCATACTATGTTAGGTATTTTTGTCTTTGTTCAGTAAAAATGAATGGCAGATGATTCTGTTTCTGGTGGATACTGGCTTTCTTCCTGGTGTGTGTCACTCATTTCATTACCTGCTTCACCTCTTTAGGTATTTGAGGTCGTGTTTCCTGATACAGATGTGAATTAAAGCACAAGATTATGAAGAGAAAGAGCATGTAGAACAAGAAGAGAGGAGGAGCCAACACAAAATTCATTAAAATGCTCACATACGGGCAGAGTAAGAGAACAGACAGAGGACACGGGTACACAGAGAGGTAACCAGAAAACCAGGAGAATGTGGGGCTGCAGGGCTTGAGGGAAGACATTGGTGGCAGAGCAGAGGCTATCTACCATGAGCCCGGAGCATCTCTGTCCTTGCTGGGTACACCAAAAATGCAAGGTCTGAATTCTGTTTCCTAGGGCCATTTCTCGGCCTTGTGCCTGCAGAAAGCAGTCTTAAAGGATGAAATTAATTTCTTTCTTCCCCACCAACAGAGTACAGTCGCTCCTGGTTCGTTATAAAATCAGTAGATGCTGCATACTCAGCATTCCTTCGTTGCAATGCAAACTCACTGTATGCATGACATACGCCTGGGACCCACCTGAGTCATCCCCATGGTTCTTGGGAGGCAAGGGAAATTGATGCAAACATACTGACTCTGGCTACTGCTGTGCTGTGCGTAATAAAGAACTTTTTCTCTGACCCAGAAATCTCACGTCTTTTCCAAGCATTCACCTAACAGCAACAGTCAGCTTGAAAGTAGGGCAAAATCTCAGCTCTTTCACAGTCTTAGACACTCATTCAGGAGAAGAGCTACCAATGCTGCCAAGTGTTCAGAAGCACAGGAAGCTCAGCGTGGTGCTCTGTAAGGACCTAGATGGGTGGGATGAGAGGGAGGTGGGAGGGAGGTCCAAGAGGGAGCATATAAATGCACACACACAGCTGATTCACTTCACTGTACAGCAGAGACCTACACAACATTGTAAAGCAATTACACTTCAACAGAAAGGAAACAAATGATAAGTAATTAAAAAAAAAAGGTAGACATCAAAAAGGGTCTATTGGCCCTTAATAAACTTGGCAAAGAACAGTTTCCATGGAGTGCTGAGGGCCAAAGAGATGAGTCTAAACTATTTTAATATGTTTGGCTATAAATGAGAGTATAGAAGGTAACTGCTAAAAGATGATATAGGGTCAAAGGAGGATTCTAATTCCTGGCAGCAAGTTTCCAGTTATTTAATGATTTTGTTTGGGATTCTTGCTAAGACAGCTGGTATGGTTGTGCCAGTGTGCTTTGTAGTATAATTTCAAGAGGCCAAGGGGTACCATTTACTTTCTAGTTACAGTGCAGTTGTAGGGTTATTATAATAGTTTTCTGAAGAGAAGCATTATATTAAATTGAAGAAGGAAACCCCTTTGCATTTGTGGTGAGGCTGCCTCTGGGGGACACTCAGGAGGAATCTGCTCCCAAGAAAACCAACCCTGGACTATAGAGGTGACTTCCTTGCCTGCACTCAACATTCTTATTGTGAGTCACCTAAGTACCAAAAATAGTACTGGGTGACGATACCAGGGTGTAGAAGATGATACAGTTCCAGCCCTTAGAGTTCCAGAAGCCTTTCAGAGAGATGCTGAGTAAGATGAGCTGTGAATAATGAAAAGAGCTATTAGTCACTAAAGTAGGGAATAGAGAGTCTGGAGAAGTGTGAATAGTTTCTGTAAAGACTTTGAGTCAGAATGACCCATGTAGGATGGGCTAAAGAGCAGAGAGGTGAAACTTCAAAAAGCATCCTTTATCCCAGGAGGCTCCTGTTTAGGTTTTGTTGCTGTTTAGTCCCTAAGTCGTGACCGACTCTTTGCGACCCCATGGACTGTAGCCTACTAGGCTCCCCTGTCCATGGAAATCTCCCAGGCAAGAATACTGGAGTGGATTGCCATTTCCTCCTCCAGGGGATTTTCCTGACCCAGGAATCGAACCAGTGTCTCCTGCATTGGCAGGTGGGTTTTGCATCAGTGAGCGAGCCACCAGTTGAAACCCACCTTTTACGTTGGAAGGGAATAATTTATAGTGACTTAAATATGCCGTTAGGTGCTAAAGTGAAAGTGTTAGTGGCTCAGTTGTGTCCAACTCTTTGTGACCCTAGGCCACCAGGCTTCTCTGTCCATGGAATTCTCCAGGCAAGAATACTGGAATGGTTTTGAGTGCCCTATTTCATGCATCAAACTTGGACTGGAGATCTACTTCACATATGTTAATATACATGTTTCAATGCTATTCTCTCAAATCATCCCACCTGTGCCTTCTCCCACAGAGTCCAAAAATTTATTCTTTATATCTGTGTCTCTTTTGCTCTCTCGCCTATAGGGTCATTGTTACCATCTTTCTAAATTCCATATATATGCGTTAATACACTGTATTGGTGTTTTTCTTTCTGACTTACTTCACTCTGTATAATAGGCTCATTTTATCCACCTCATTAGATGGGATGAGGAGAGAGGTGGAAGAGGGGTTCAGGATAGGGGACACATGTACACCCATGGCTGATGCATGTCTGCTGCTGCTGCTGCTAAGTCACTTCAGTCGTGTCCGACTCTGTGCGACCCCATAGACGGCAGCCACCAGGCTCCCCCGTCCCTGAGATTTTCCAGGCAAGAACACTGGAGTAGGTTGCCATTTCCTTCTCCAATGCATGGAAGTGAAAAGTGAAAGGGAAGTCACTCAGTCATGTCCGACTCTTCACGACCCCATGGACTGCAGCCTACCAGGCTCCTCCATCCATGGGATTTTCCAGGCAAGAGTACTGGAGTGGGGTGCCATTGCCTTCTCCGGATGCATGTCAATGTATGGCAAAAATCAACACAATATTGTAAAGCACTGAAGTTGCTCAGTCGTGTCCAACTCTTTGTGAACCCATGGACTATAGCTCACCAGGCTGCTCCGTCCATGGGATTCTCCAGGCAAGAATACTGGAGTGGGTTGCCATTTCCTTCTCCAGGGGATCTTCCCAACCTAGGGATTGAACCCAGGTCTCCCGCATTGCAGGCAGACGCTTTAACCTCTGAGTCACCAGGGAAGCCCATTGTAAAGTAATTAGCCTCCAATTAAAATAAATAATTTAATTTTAAAAAAGAAAAAAGAATACTGGAGTGGGTAGCCATTCCCTTCTTAAAGGAATTTTCCTGACGCAGGGATCAAACCCAGGTCTCCTACACTGCAGGCAGATTCTTTATTGTTTGCCACCAGGGAAGAACAAAACAAAAACCTGTAGCAGTACAAGAAAGTAGGAAAGAATTATGCTTAACTTTCCCCCCCTAATAATCAGGCAATTAAATAAAAGCCAGAGAAGCTCCAAGCGGTTTTTTGTTTGTTTGTTTCATATTTTCTCTTAACTTTGGTCTCCGATTGATTTTCAATGAAATGGGCATTATCCTACAGTTGAAATATGCCTGTGTTCAGAAACTCCAGGCTTGGGATCCCATCACACCTGACCTCATCATTAGCCAGAGGTTGCATCTTTTTGGCACTTTCCACTCTTATCTCTCTCCTGTGGGTTTCACCCTGACACAAGGTAATTAATTTTCTATAAAATGTTTATTTGTGTCTCTTGGAAATTTATCCTCTTCTAATAATAAGATTGTACAATTACCCTCTGTTCCCATTTAAGGCACAGTCAAGCTAGTGGAATCCACCCACGCAAAGTTCCCTTCACCTTCCAGAGAAGACACCTTTCAGGCTGGTTGGTGCCGCCCTGAGCCGCACATTGTGTGGGGGCCGTAGACGCAGATCCCAGGGCTGTGATGAGCACATTGTTTCTAGTTTCTAGGTTGCACCTTGCTCTGACAGAGAGAAATCATGCGCATTTCTGCATCCATGCAAAAGAGAACATGTTTCTCAACTAGTAGAGCTCTCTGGTACTGAAGAAGGAAATGGCAACCCACTCCGGTGTTCTTGCCTGGAGAATCCCAGGGACAGGGGAGCCTTGTGGGCTGCCGTCTATGGGGTCACACAGTGTCAGACACAACTGAAGTGACTTAGCAGCAGCAGTAGCAGAGCTCTCTGGAGCCACAGGAGCATCCATTTTTCCATGATCAATTCTCATTAGAACACAAACTGACCAGAGAAGGTAATCTCTTAAAATTTCACCTCTTGTTTTTAAGCACCCATTGAAACAAACTGCAGCCACAACATTAGAAAACGCTTGCTCCTTGGAAAAAAAGCTATGACAAACCTAGACAGTGTATTAAAAAGCAAAGGACATCACTTTGCTGACAAAAGTCCATATAATCAAAGCTATGGTTTTTCCAGTAGTCATGTATGGATGTGAGAGTTGGACCATAAAGAAAGCTGAGGGCAGAAGAATTGAGGCTTTTGAACTGTGGTGTTGGAGAAGACTCTTGAGAGTCCCTTGGACTGCAAGGAGATCAAACCAGTCCATCCTAAAGGAAATAACCCTGAATATTCAGTGGAAGAATTGATGCTGAAGCTCCAGTACTTTGGCCACTAGATGCGAAGAGTCAACTCACTGGAAAAGACTCTGATGCTGTGAAAGACTGAGGGCAAAAGGAGAAGGGGGTGACGTGAGATGGTTGGATGGCATCAACAACTCAATGGACTTGAGTTTGAGCAAACTCTGGGAGATAGTGAAGGACAGGGGAACCTGGCATGCTGCAGTCCATGGGGCCACAATGAGTCAGACATGACTTAGTGACTGAACAAGAGCAGACAGACACGTGGTTGGTAGTGGGGAGTGGACTGGGAGTTTGGGATTAGCAGATGCAAACTATTATATATATAATGGATAAACAATAAGGTCCTACTGTGTAGTACGGGGAACTATATTCAACATCCTGTGATAAACCATAACAGAAAAGAATATGAAAAAGAATATATAAAAACTATACATATACACACATATATACATATATAATTTGAATTACTTTGCTGTACACCAGAAACCAATACAACATTGTAAATCAAATCAACTACACTTCAATTAAAAAATATTTTCACTAATATTTTTACTGTAGTTACTTAGTAAACTATTTTTTTAGAGATAATACAGAGACAATTCTTAACTCTTTACTAAATTATATTTTTGGACCGAGTGTGATTTAATTTAAAAGCTATTTCTGTTTTCTTTAAATTAAAAATTAAAAAAAAATAAACCAAGGCAAGAAATTGAAGGGATAATATTTCAGAGACTGTAAAAGTGTGTTTTTCATTTATTATCCTGCCTATTAATCATCCTTTCATTTTTTATCCATCTGTCCTGTTCCATTGCTCTTTCTCCTTATTGTGAACATATCCAGGATTGACCTCCATCACCTAATCTGAAAATTCAGCTCCGGTGGATGTGACTTTAAAAGTGCAAACCACAGAAACTACATTAAAAGACTCAGCACCCTTGGCCTCAGGGCAGAAAATTCTTCTGCTTCTCTCCTTCAGCACAGGAGTTAAAAAGCTAAGAAATGGAGAGAGTGTTTGCCTTTTCTATTTGTGTACTTCTGAGGCTCAATTATTTGAATCCCAATGACTCAATGACACTTGCTGGGACTACTGATGGACTTTCCCAATCACAGTGAAAATGAATCTACTCTTGGAATCACAGGATGAAATAAACTTGAGAGAAACTAAATATCAAGCTTACAAAATGTAAAATTGTATACAAACTGCATACATGGAGTTGGGAATCTGGGAAAGAGGAGGTAGCTCATTTCATATGCTCCAATTAAGTCATCCTGACTTAGTGTTGACAGGGCCTCCTGGGACTGAGCTAGCCCTCAGACAGACGGGTACATGTCAGAGAGACAGACCATCATTCGGTCATCTGTCATGTTACTGAGGGCCTCTAGTTGAGAGCTGTGAGTGAATCTCATTCCAATCAGGGCTCTAGGCCTTTAAACGAGCAGTTAGTCATTTCCCTATTCTCTCTGTCATGTATATTGGGAGACAGATACGATTTCATTTGAAAAAAAAGAGTTTTGCTTCTTAAAAAAAAAGACAGTGATACAGAGCACATTCAGAGGCTGTGCTTGAATTATTTACAAACATGTATGAATAATCACTGAAACTTCAGTGTGAGTTATTAAACATATAAAGAGACAGAAACCTTTCTCTTTGGCACCAAACACATTTTAGGAGTGTTAACTAAACCAAGTTGGAATATATTGGCATAATATTTTGAGCACCTTAAGATGGTAAGTTCAGAGGTTCTTCAGTTATCTTTAGAAGATGTTTGTTATTGCTTAAAGTTTCAAAGATTTTTCTCTCGCTTGTGGCATTTTATATTTTAGTCCTTTGGATTTTAATATTACTCTGAGCTTTGTTTTTGATGAAAACCAATTGCCAGATAACTAGAAAGCCACTGAGTTTTGGTTTTAAAATCACGAAAGTCCAATAATCCTTTCTTTCAAAAATGCATTACGATCTTTAATGTATATTAAGCCTGGTGTACGAATATATGTGCTTACCTTTGGTCATATTTCTGCACTTGACTAAAATTCTCTTTCCTGCCTTCTTTGTTCAGTTAATGTTTTCCTATTTTTCATGCTGTGACTTAAAACAAAATCACATCTCAGACATCTGCTTTGATATGTAGCTTTTTCCATCACCTTCTCTGACCAGAAATAACTTTTGCCTCTCCTGTGATCCCACCTCCCTCAGTTGTAGCATTGGTGCTAATGTATCACACTGAAGTAGCTGAGAAAATCTGAAATTTCCCCCAGCCCTGTGGAGTGTCTGGTAGATACGACTTATCTAGCTTTATTTATTTTTAAAATGCTTTTATTTTTTACAGGTAATATGGTCATTACAATAAATAAAACAAAAAATAGTAAGAGATATGTAAAGGTAAAACTGATCATTTCAACCTTCTCTCACGTCTTCCTTCTTCCAATACCTGCCAATGCGGCGAACAAATTTAATAGCTTAATCTGTATCTTTCTACATCCTTCTCCAAGCGAATCTATATTGATTTATCTATGCGTTTAAAGATACAGATCTCTCTATCTCCATCTGTATCTTTATACCTTTATCTGTTTATCAGTATGTATATGATATAAGGATTTTATTTTGCAACAATATAATTTTACTATATATATTATAACATGCTTTCTCTCATGGACACCCATATATCTAACTTTCTATATATATTTTTTCTTCTAGTGTTGCATACATAAACTATAGCTTTCAATAAATGGGGATCATAATACATGTTAAGCAACAGTTAGAACTGGACATAGAATACCTGGCTGGTTCAAAATTGGGAAAGGATTTCATCAAGGCTGCATATTGTCATCCTGCTTATTTAACTTCTATGTAGAGTACATCATGCAAAATGCCAGGCTGTGTGAATCACAAGCTAGAGTCAAGACTGCTGGGAGAAATATCAACAACCTCAGGTAGGCAGATGATGCTACTCTAAAGGCAGAAAGTGAAGAGGAACTAAAGAGTCTCTTGATGAGGGTGAAAGAGGAGAGTGAAAAAGCTGGCTAAAACCTCAACATTCAGAAAACTAAAATCATGGCGTCTGGTCCCATCACTTCATGCAAATAGATGAGGAAAAAGTGGAAACAGTAACTGATTTTATTTTCTTGGGCTCCAAAGTCACTGTGGATGGTGACTGCGGCCTTGAAATTAAAAGACTCTTGTTTCTTGGAAGAGAGGTTATGACAAACCTAGACAGTGTATTAAAAAGCAGAGATATCACTTTGCTGACAGAAGTCTGAATACTCAAAGCTATGGCTTTTCCAGTAGTCACGTACAGATGTGAGAGTTGGGGGTCACAAAGAGTCAGACACGACTTATCCACGGAACAATAATAACAAAGAGTACGTGTTGGGTTTTTCATCTGCAATATGTGAGTGTGTATTTTGTGGGGCAGGCAATATGCTGAGGCAAAGTGCAATCTTTATTTTATCTATTTCCTTTTTACTAAATTTACTCTACTACTCTCACTTTCATTTTTGTGTTAAATCTGTTCTTCCAGTCTGTGATCTTATGACAAAAACTTGACATATAACATGTATTCATGTGTGTCTACATATGTGTGTATATATGTATGTATGTGTATATATGTGTGTATGTGCATGCTCAGTCATGTCTGACTTTTTGTGACCACCTGACTGTAGCCTGCCAGGCTCCTCTGTCCATGGGACTGTCCCAGCAAAAATGGTGGGGTGGATTGCCATTTCCTCCTCCTGGAGATCTTCCCAACACAGGGATTTCACTCGAGTCTCCTGCGTCTCCTGTATTGCAGGAGGATTCTTTACCACTGAGCCAGCAGGGAAGCCCTTCTTTAAACCCCTCCAAGAACAGTGACAAAGCCCCAGCTCATTCTTCTGTATGACTGCGTTCTGGCTTATGAGCTGAGGTAGGGTAATTTTTCCAAATTGTTAATGGGAATTTGCTTGCAGGTTTGTTTGTTTGTTTGTTGTTGTTTTTTCTCTTGCTGCCATTGTGAAGAAACGCCATATTAAAGATTTTTGTTTTTGGTTACTTTTATGATTTCAACACACACACACACAAATGGGATTTGGGGGTTGAAGGGCACATAATTTAAGTTCTAACAAATGTTTTTTGTTTACTATTTAAACAGCTTCAGTTCAGTTCAGTTCAGTTCAGTCGCTCAGTCGTGTCCAACTCTTTGTGACCCCATGAATCGCAGCACGCCAGGCCTCCCTGTCCATCACCAACACCCGGAGTTCACCCAGACTCATGTGCACTGAGTTGGTGATGCCATCCAGCCATCTCATTCTCTGTCGTCCTCTTCTCCTTCTGCCTCCAATCCCTCCCAGCATCAGGGTCTTTTCCAGTGAATCAACTCTTCTCATGAGGTGGCCAAAGTACTGGAGTTTCAGCTTTAGCATCATTCTTTCCAAAGAAATCCCAGGGCTGATCTTCAGAATGGACTGGTTGGATCTCCTTGCAGTCCAAGGGACTCTCAAGAGTCTTCTCCAACACCACAGTTCAAAGGCATCAATTCTTTGGCACTCAGCTTTCTTCACAGTCCAGCTCTCACATCCATACATGACCACAGGAAAAACCATTGCCTTGACTAGACGGACCTTTGTTGGCAAAGTAATGTCTCTGCTTTTCAATATGCTATCTAGGGGGGGTCATAACTTTCCTTCCAAGGAGTAAGCATCTTTTAATTTCATGGCTGCAGTCACCATCTGCAGTGATTTTGGAGCCCCCAAAAATAAAGTCTGACACTGTTTCCACTGTTTCCCCATCTATTTCCCATGAAGTGATGGGACTAGATGCCATGATCTTCGTCTTCTGAATGTTGAGCTTTAAGCCAACTTTTTCACTCTCCTCTTTCACTTTCATCAAGAGGCTTTATAGTTCCTCTTCACTTTCTGCCATAAGGGTGGTGTCATCTGCATATCTTGGGTTATTGATATTTCTCCTGGCAATCTTGATTCCAGCTTGAGCTTCCTCCAGCCCAGCATTTCTCATGATGTACTCTGCATATAAGTTAAATGAGCAGGGTGACAATATACAGCCTTGACATACTCCTTTTCCTATTTGGAACCAGTCTGTTGTTCCATGTCCAGTTCTAACTGTTGCTTCCTGACCTGCATATAGGTTTCTCAGAGGCAGGTCAGGTGGTCTGGTATTCCCGTCTCTTTCAGAATTTTCCACAGTTTATTGTGATCCACACAGTCAAAGGCTTTGGCATTGTCAATAAAGCAGAAATAGATGTTTTTCTGGAATTCTCTTGCTTTTTCAATGATCCAGTGGATGCTGGCAATTTGGTCTCTGGTTGCTCTGCCTTTTCTAAAACCAGATTAAACATCAGGAAGTTCACAGTTCACATATTGCTGAAGCCTGGTTTGGAGAATTTTGAGCATTACTTTACTAGCGTGTGAGATGAGTGCAATTGTGCAGTACTTTGAGCATTCTTTGGCATTGCCTTTCTTTGGGATTGGAATGAAAACTGACCTTTTCCAGTCCTGTGGCCACTGCTGAGTTTTCCAAATTTGCTGGCATATTGAGTGCAGCACTTTCACAGCATCATCTTTCAGGATTTGGAATAGCTCAACTGGAATTCTATCACCTCCACTAGCTTTGTTCGTAGTGATGCTTTCTAAGGCCCACTAGACTTCACATTCCAGGATGTCTGGCTCTAGGTGAGTGATCACACCATCGTGATTATCTTGGTTGTGAAGATCTTTTTTGTACAGTTCTGTTTATTCTTGCCACCTCTTCTGAATATCTTCTGCTTCTGTTAAGTCCATACCATTTCTGTCCTTTATTGAGCCCATCTTTGCATGAAATGTTCCCTTGGTATCTCTAATTTTCTTGAAGAGATCTCTAGTCTTTGCCATTCTATTGTTTTCCTCTATTTCTTTGCATTGATCGCTGTAGAAGGCTTTCTTATCTCTTCTTGCTATTCTTTGGAACTCTGCATTCAGATGCATATATCTTTCTTTTTTTTCTCCTTTGCTTTTTGCTTCTCTTCTTTTCACAGCTATTTGTAAGGCCTCCCCAGACAGCCATTTTGCTTTTTTGCATTTCTTTTCCATGGGGATGGTCTTGATCCCTGTCTCCTGTACAATGTCACAAACCTCAGTCCATAGTTCATCAGGCACTCTATCAGATCTAGTCCCTTAAATCTATTTCTCACTTCCACTGTATAATCATAAGGGATTTGATTTAGGTCATATCTGAATGGTCTAGTGGTTTTCCCTACTTTCTTCAATTTAAGTCTTAATGTGGCAATAAGGAATTCATGATCTGAGCCACAGTCAGCTCCTGGTCTTGTTTTTGTTGACTGTATAGAGCTTCTCCATCTTTGGCTGCAAAGAATATAATCAATCTGATTTCGGTGTTGACCATCTGGTGATGCCCATGTGTAGAGTCTTCTCTTGTGTTGTTGGAAGAGGGTGTTTGCTATGACCAGTGCATTTTCTTGACAAAACTCTATTAGTCTTTGCCCTGCTTCATTCCATATTCCATGGCCAAATTTGTCTGTCACTCCAGGTGTTTCTCGACTTCCTACTTTTGCATTCCAGTCCCCTATAATGAAAAGGACATCTTTTTTGGGTGTTAGTTCTAAAAGGTCTTGTAGGTCTTCTTAGAACCGTTCAACTTCAGCATCTTCAGCATTACTGGTTGGGGCATAGACTTGGATTACTGTGATATTGAATGGTTTGCCTTGGGGAAATGAACAGAGATCATTCTGTCGTTTTTGAGATTGCATCCAAGTACTGCATTTTGGACTCTTTTGTTGACCATGATTGCTACTCCATTTCTTCTAAGGGATTCCTGCCTGCAGTAGTAGAAATAATGGTCGTCTGAGTAAATTCACCCATTCCAGTCCATTTTAGTTTGCTGATTCCTAGAATGTCGACCTTCACTCTTGCCATCTCTTGTTTGACCACTTCGAATTTGCCTTGATTCATGGACCTGACATTCCAGGTTCCTATGCAATATTGCTCTTTGTAGCATCTGACCTTGCTTCTATCACCAGTCACATACACAACTGGGTATTGTTTTTGCTTTGGCTCCATCCCTTCATTCTTTCCGAGTTATTTCTCCACTGATCTCCAGTAGCATATTGGGCACATACCGACCTGGGGAGTTCCTCTTTCAGTATCCTATCATTTTGCCTTTTCATACTGTTCATGGAGTCCTCAAGGCAAGAATACTGAAGTGGTTTGCCATTCCCTTCTCCAGTGGACCACACTGTGTCACTGTGGTCCTGTGTCATTGTGACTAACCTAGACAGCATATTAAAAAGCAGAGACATTACTTTGCCAACAAAGGTCCGTCTAGTCAAGGCTATGGTTCTTCCAGTAATCATGTACGGATGTGAGAGTTGGACTATAAAGAAAGGTGAGCACCAAAGAATTGATCCTTTTGAACTGTGGTGTTGGAGAAGACTGGAGAATACCCTGGACTGTAAGGAGATCCAACCAGTCCATCCTAAAGGAGAGCAGTCCTGAGTGTTCATTCGAAGGACTGAATTTGAAGCTGAAACTCCAGTACTTTGGCCACCAGATGCAAAGAGCTGACTCATTTGAAAAGACCCTGCTGCTGGGTGGGAAAGATTGAAGGCAGAAGGAGAAGTGGACAACAGAGGATGACATGGTTGGATGGCATCACTGACTCAACGGACATGAGTTTGGGTAAACTCCAGGAGTTGGTGATGGACAAGGAGGCATGGCATGCTGCAGTCCATGGGGTCACAGAGTTGGATATGACTGAGAGACTTAACTGAACTGAGCTGAATAAAGCATATGGGTATTAGGTGGAGGGTAGGGGGATGCAGGAATTTTTCCAACTCTGATTCAGCCGGATGTGTGAAATGGAATATTTGCTGCCATATCAATAAACAAAGAGCTAACAGCCTACAGTGCTTTCAAACCTTCAAATGTTAGTGAGGGCCCCTCAAAGGGAAAATAAAGCCTGCAGTCCAGCAGATATTGCCTCCCCCACCCTCCCATGGAGATTGCTGAGGAGCTGGGTTGGGAGAGGGGGAATAGGAGAAATAAAAAAATAGAATGCTCGCCCCAGACACCAGAGGTGCATATGAAAGGAATGACTTCAATAATCCCAGACTCTTGCATCTTCCCAGACCTAGAAGAGCACTAAATTCCTTGAGATACCTGGTTTTCCTTAATTAACAGTAATCTTTGATGTTCAGACTGCCTGCCCTCCTTTGTTACAAACTTCTGTCTATCCTGACTCCTTTCCCTGCCTCCTCAGGCATGTTTTTCAGGGTTACCTGAGATGCTGCCTCCCCGGCTTGAAGTCCTAATGTTCCCACCAAATAAAACACTCTCTACTTTCATGTTGTAAGTATATTTTTTAGTTAACATATGACTACTGAAGGAGAGTATCTACAAAATTTAGGTGAGTAGTCTAGAAAAACTGCATTATTAATGTACTGCTGAACATGCAGAAAGGATGTATGCCACAGTGCTCTCCAAATTACATCAACATATCAATAATTATGTGGCTTCCCTATTGGCTCTGTGGTAAAGAATAAGTTTGCCAATGCAGAAGAGGTGGGTTCCATCTCTCTGGGTCAGCAAGATCCCCTGGAGAAGGAAATGGCAACCCACTCCAATATTCTTGTCTGGGAGATTCCATGGACAGAGGAGCCCGGCAGGCTACAGTCCATGGAGTTGCAAAGGAGTCAGATACAACTTAGCAACTAAACAACAACAACAAATCAATAATTACATAATTTCTGGTGCACTCTGAAGTCTTAAACCATTGCCACGTGACCGCTATACTTTATCTGTTTAGAGTCAAACCTACTGCCTTTAGGACCATGTGGCCTGAAGGTTTACATGCCTCAGCCACACTCGGAGTGATTTTAATATATGCTACTTAAGTTACTCTTACCACCATTTGAAACAATTTTTTTTTAATAAAATTAATGCCTTTGGATCTGAAGTTAGCAGTGATATGGTGCCATAAGAAAGACCAAGGAACCATTCCCAATGACCTGAGTTAATTTAGGAGAAAACAACCCAAAGAAATAGCAAAGAGAGTGTTAAGAAAACAAGAAAAAAAAAAAAAAAATCACCGTTCAGCTGCTGCTGCTGCTGCTAAGTCGCTTCAGTCGTGTCCGACTCTGCGTGACCCCATAGATGGCAGCCCACCAGGCTCCCCCGTCCCTGGTATTCTCCAGGCAAGAACACTGGAGTGGGTTGCCATTTCCTTGTCCAATGCATGCAAGTGAAAAGTGAAAGTGAAGTCGCTCAGTCGTGTCCAACTCTTAGCGACCCCATGGACTAGACAAAGATAAATTTTTGGAGATTAGCCCTAAGGTAGAAATTTCCATAATGTGCCCCTATGACCTTAAGCTAAGCAACTTAAGCTAAGGCAGGCAGTATTTTTTGACCATTTGAAAAGAGATCTTAGCAATGCAAAAATTTCTGTAAATATATACTGTGATTAAAACATGTATTTAAATGCAAAAATGTTCTATAATGGGGGTTAATTGATATAATCTCAGATCCATTATCTGTATTCTATGTTAATGTTCATAAGATGTTAATCTTGAATTAGTGAAGTATCCCAAATTGTATGTAACTTTGCCTTTATTTCAGAAAGTAAAGTTCTGCCTGCAATGCTGGAGAACGGGTTCAGTCTCTGGGTTGGGAAGATCTCCTCGAGAAGGAAGTGGAAACCCACTTCAGTATTCTTGCCTGGAAAATCCCATGGACGGAGAAACCTGGTAGGCTACAGTCCATGGGGTCACAAAGGAGTCGGACACGACTGAGTGACTTCACTTTTCACTTGCCTTTATTTCATTTGAGCCTGCCTGCCTTATTTTCTTCCTTCCCTCCCTCCCTCCTTTCTTCCCTCCTTCTCTTTCTCTCTCCCTTGTCCTTTCAACATGTATTCCTGCCAATCAGTTTCTGATTATATAAGATAGCCAATATAATCATCAAAAAGTAAGATTCCAAAACCAAGAAAATTTTAAATGCAAAAAGGCAGAGACTGTGTCGATCCAGTCACCACTATAGTTCCAGGGTGCAGTACAATGCTTATTAAGGTAGGAAGAACATAATTATGGAACTAAATTTAAATTACAGAATATCATCACTAAGATGGACCTCAAAGATGAAAACATTCTTATAATACCTGCATTTTTTCTTTTATACCATGGATGTTGTAAACTTTTAGTGTATTGTCTTTGGGTATACACAAATGTGTCTATTTTTAAAATTAATAATGATTTACTTAGGGTGTATGTGCTTACTTAGGGTGTACTTACTTAGGTGTGTATGCATACTACCACTAACTTACTTCTGGAAATCTGATCACCCTCTCTTTGAATTACCAAGGGCCTGCTTTCCTTTTCTAAATAGCTGACAAGCATTTGTTCTTCTTTCTGAATTGCCAAACACACATCAAATATTTCTCAAAGACCGTGGCTTTTGTGACTTCTGGTAGGTTGTGATTAACAGGCAGCAATAAAACGGGATGGCAAATTAGAGTTTACAGAACTAAAAATACAGTTAGTAATTATAGCTTTGAGACAAACAAAAGCTAGATTCATGCAGGAAGCAATACTGTTCTCCTAAAAGATGCCAGATTACTCTTCAGAGGGACAAGAAAAGGCAATATATCTGTCTAATTCTCAAGAGTAAGCCAGGAGAAAATGCTATGAAACATGTAATTTCTTAGGACACTTGGACTAGTGAAATTGGAAGCCACTAAGAGGTGAAGCACAAAAAGGCTTTACTAATGAGAAACAAAAATAACAGAGTTTGTGGGAAACAGCCATGGAACTATTCTTTGAAAAAATTTCAAAACTTGTCATTTTTTTTTTCAATAGGGTAAATTAAGTATATTTTTAGAATAGGGAAGTCAATTAAAAGAACCCCAAATTTAGGTGGAAACATGAAAATCAAATATCCTGGGGAATTTAAAATCCTAAGGTACAGTTCTCTATCAAGAAAAATTAAGACTTCAGTTAAAGTTCAGTCCACAGAGCTTATAGTCACTCTGCTGCTGCTGCTGCTAAGTCACTTCAGTCGTGTCCAACTCTGTGCGACCCCATAGACGGCAGCCCACCAAGCTCCCCCATTCCTGGGATTCTCCAGGCAAGAACACTGGAGTGGGTTGCCATTTCCTTCTCCAATGCATGAAAGTGAAAAGTGAAAGTGAAGTCGCTCGGTCGTGCCCGACTCTGTGCGACCCCATGGACTGCAGCCTACCAGGCTCCTCCATCCATGAGACACAATTCAATACACTGAGAATCTTATGCAGAGATCGACGAATTAAAGTCTTGATGGTGAAAAGTAATGTCCTTCAAACACTTGATGTATAACAGATCTGACAGTTTCCACAGATAGAACAGAAATAGTCTTGTTTTTACCCATACTAAATCAATAATGCAAAGAAGCTGTGTTTATCTTTCAAAAGTTTTCGCTGCATTTACCCACCTCTTCTGTGGTGATGGGGAACCAGTCATAGGCAGTATGGAACGGAATGGATGTGACTGTGTCCCAGTGAAATTATTTACAAAAACAAGCAGTGGGCCAGATTTGGCCTGAGGACTACATTTTTGTCAGTTGTGTCTCTAGAAAATCAAGAATGTGAAATCATAAGACTTTACTTTCCCAATTAATCGTTGCTTAGCAAATGTAACTGGAGACCTGATTTCAAGCATTAAGTCCATCACTTTTTGATCCTGGACACACATTAAACCTTTCAACACCAATGCACATTTCTTTACATACAATAACTATTCTGGGTATTTCATAGGGTTTCTGTAGAAATAATAAATAATAAAAAATAATATTATTATTTCCCCATTTCATCTTGCACAGATAGCATATATTATTAATGGCTTCCTGGCACTGATAGTATTAAAATTAAAGAAATTTAAACAAGAGATGACATTAATAGCAGTATGGCTATGAATAAGAAGGCAAATAAATGCCTGCACAGCTGATCTGAAAGAAGTTGAAAGTCTTCAAGAATTTTTTTCATAATTATCAACACACTACAAAAACATCCATCTGTTAATATCTCATTTTTATATATTCATACATAAATATTAATATTGATTATTATAAGCCATTTAAGTTCTTTTGGTTTTGTTTTTCAAACAAATGATGTGATGTAAATTTTCAAGCACCCCATTGTATCATCTTAAATGTCTTGTGGGATTTCATTTCAGGTAGTTTCTAAAATGTTCATGACTGATTAGTTTTCAAAAGTGTTTCATAAACTAAAAACTTAAGAGGACTTTGCCCGAACAAATTATGTCTCCCTTCAGTTTCAAGATACATAAGCAGGGCTCAAGTCTAATTCTTTGTTTTCCCACTTTGAAGGAACTTCTCTTCAGATCAAAGAAATCTCTGCCTATATGAAGAGTGAGAAAGGGCTGTGATGGATAAAGGGGAAAAGAGCATCTTTACAGACAAACTTACTGAAGAAAAAAAAATAATCAATAAAATTGAGTTGTCATAAGAATAGCTCAAAGCCTGTGACATTGATTGATGACTTCCATTTGCAGTTACCAAGGTAAACCAAATATATGCCCCTAGTTCTCTGCTTCTTAAGCAAAGCAAACAGAATGTGTTTTCACGCACTTAACACCAGAACAACAGCAGTCTGCTGAATTAACAGAACACCATGCTGAAGTTCAGTGTAAAAAAATAAAGGCAGCAAAATTCTGCTGTTTTCACTAATTAAGCACAATATCACTTTCTTCCAATATTGCACTGTTAAGAACAATGATTCTGCTTTGACTGTGTGGATCACAATTAGCTGTGGAAAATTCTGAAAGAGATGGGGAATACCAGACCACCTGATGTGCCTCTTGAGAAATCTGTATGCAGGCCAGGAAGCAACAGTTAGAACTGGACATGGAACAACAGACTGATTCCAAATAGGAAAAGGAGTATGTCAAGGCTGTATATTGTCACCCTACTTATTTAACTTATATGCAGAGTACATCATAAGAAACGCTGGGCTGGATGAAGCACAAGCTAGAATCAAGATTGTTGGGAGAAATATCAATAACCTCAGATATGCAGATGAAACCACCCTTCTGGCAGAAAGTGAAGAGGAACTAAAAAGCCTCTTGATGAAAGTAAAAGTGGAGAGTGAAAAAGTTGGCTTAAAGGTAAACATTCAGAAAACTAAGATCATGGCATCTAGTCCCATCGCTTCATGGCAAATAGATGGGGAAACAGTGTCAGACTTTATTTTTGGGGGCTCCAAAATCACTGCAGATGGTGATTGCAGCCCTGAAATTAAAAGACGTTTACTCCTTGGAAGGAAAGTTATGACCAACCTAGAAACCTAGACAGCATATTAAAAAGCAGAGACATTACTTTGCCAATAAAGGTCCATTTAGGCAAAGCTATGGTTTTTCCAGTAGTCATGTATGGATGTGAAAGTTGGACTATAAAGAAAGGTGAGAGCCAAAGAATTGATGCCTTTGAACTGTGGTGTTGGAGAAGACTCTTGAGAGTCCCTTGGACTGCAAGGAGATCCAACCAGTCCATCCTAAAGAAGAGCAGTCCTGAGTGCTCATTGGAAGGACTGATGTTGAAGCTGAAACTCCAATACTTTGGCCACCTGATGTGAAGAGCTGACTCATTTGAAAAGACCCTGATGTTCAGAAAGACTGAAGGCAGGAGGAGAAGGGGACAGCAGAGGATGACATAGTTGGATGGCATCACCAATTCAATGGACATAAGTTTGGGTAAACTCTAGGAGTTGGTGATGGACAGGGAGGCCTGGCATGCTGCCGTCCATGGGGTCGCAAAGAGTCAGACACGACTAAGCAACTGAACTGAACTTACCTGAAGAAGAATGAATATGCATCTGAAAAGAATCTTCAAAATTGGAAGGAAGCTTTGTGGTCACATAGGCCAAGTCACTTGGGAATTTGTTGTGATAAATGAAATGTGTCCCTTAATTTTAATATCAAATTTTTTAGCCTGCACAACCTACTTTTTATTAATGCTATTAGACAAAAATTACAGTGACCAGAGAATTGTCTTTGATACAGATATACCTATCTATGAATTTCTACTTGAAAATTCACAAAATTCTGCAGATTTTAAGGATACATGACTAAATTCTATTGGAGGTTGATAATATAATTTTATCAGAAAAAACAAATTAAATGAATAGACAATTGGGTTTGCTATACAATTAGTACTAGAGAGAATGACTCAGTTTTAGCTATTTCACATTTATCATCCTTTGCCAGACCTCATTTAACGTCTAAGTAGCTTCCAACCAAAAAGTATATTGTGAATCACTTCATGCAGTATCAAGAGGAATCCCTTACAGTTTATTTTTTAGGCTCATGATGAAATTATAGTCCTTAAAGTTGAAAAATCATTATTTAACAAGTTTTTAATGGATAGCTTCTCTAGACAACTGTGACATCTGTTAAATGTTTTCAGAATAAAATCAGTAGAAGCATCTGAAGTTGAACTCCATGGATTATAAGAAACTTCTATTTTTTTTTCCTGAGAAACATCTTGATTGTCTCCCCAAACATTCACTTGTCAACTTTATAAGAAAATGAGATGCTCTTCTTTGGGGAAATTAGATTCCTTAACTTTCATGAGGAATGTCAGCTCTATCCTCAACAAGGCTGAAAGCTAAAGCATATAAAAAGATCTTTAACTGGTGATGAGAAATGCCTGACTTTATTGTAAACCCTGCCTGGGTCACAAACTTGAACATCTCCAAGCGTCAGGCAGGTAACATAAATATAGTAGAAATTTCCAGGCCTGGGACGGCAGCATGAAGAGCTCTTTGGACCAACTCCTCAGTGAAGGAAGCAAAGCAGTGGGGGGCAGCAGAGGGGGGAAACTATAAAACAAATGCTTTAATTCCCTAGAAACTGTCATGAGAACACCGAGAAAAGGAAAGATTTTCAAGAAAATCTACTAAAACTCAAATAGAGAAAAAGTCTGTGGTATTTATGCCACACCTCACTTTCTCCTTTCCCCTCCCTCTGCTTCCTTCAGTTCAATTTGACTGAGGCTCCATTTGGGTCTCCTGTCCCCTCAACACCCAGACAAGAGTTACTCTCTCTTATCTCACTGAGAGTCAGAAACTGCCAGCATTACTCATCCCCTCCAGTTCCAAAGTGAAGAGGCTAGATACCTGGTGAGTGAAACCAAGAAACTGAGATCTTCTTTCTTGCATGTGGGCCCCATCCAGGTGCTACTTAGATACAGCAGGCTGGGAATACTAGGGCTATTGTAGGGAAAAGTCAATTCTGACTCCATGTTGGAACTGTTGCTTCAACTAGCTTTTAGTTGCTTTTGTTATTATAATCACACATAATGGCTTCAGAGAATCCTGCCCCTCTGCTTAACTGTTAAACTAAAGTGCCTTTGCAGAATCCTGTCCACTTGTAGATGGCAGAAAGAAAATAACACATCCCCTGCCTGAGACTTGCCATTCTAGGAGATATTTGCAAGATCAATGTCCTTTTTACTTTGTTTCCTCCCCTCCCTTTATCTCTGATCTATAAAAGAACCTGGCATCCAGACACGGATAAGATGATCATTTTGAGACATTAGTCAGCCATCTTCTTGGTCAGTCAGCTTTCCAAGTCGTATTCCTTGCCTCGACACCTTGTCTTCGATTTATTGGCCTGTCGTGAGATGAGCAGAGTAAGATGAACTTGCTCCAGTGTCTTGTAGAAAGTAGCAGTTCTAACTTAGAAAGGCAAGCCAAGAACATCAGAGGCTACTGTTACACCCAGTGCCCTGCATGACCACTTAAGAGATGCTGCCTAGGAGGAAAGGCAATCCATAAGAAAAGAAAACTCGGAAGCTCTTTCCAAAAGGCACTGAGATTATTTGAGACAGTGTCTAGAGAAGTTCAAGCCTGAGTGCATCCTTAAAAATAATAGCTTCTCTTAATTAAGATCGACAAGCTACACCATAGTCAGCTAGTTTGTTAGAGTGAATTAGAAAGGTATCTAAAAAGAACTCTGATGGGGTCAGAACAAAATTCAAAACTACAGAAACTACACCTGCCTAAGTTTAATTGCATCAGTCTGTTGAGCAATTTATATTCCAAGGCATTTTTAAAAGCAATAGAATAACCACCTGTCAAGTAGTGGAGGCTAACATGCAGGAATGTACTACCAAATGAAACAGGCAGCTTAAAAGGAAGATCAGAGAACATAGTCAGAGAGAGAGACTGGCTAGGATCATGGTTGTCGAGGTGACTGTGCACAGGCCCAAGGCTGTGCATCTCTGAGGAGTGACACCAAACACTTCACAATATGAAAAGGAAATAAACTTCACTAAACCAATCCAGCCAAAAAAGAAATTGGAGAAAACAACAACAATATAAGCCCAGGAGAGTGGGAGTGGAATCAGTATCCAGAATTATTATGGCATATTATTTGAAATGGGCTTCCCAGGTGGCGTTAGGGGGAAAGAACCCGTCTGCCAATGCAGGAGACATAAGAGACGTGGATTCGATCCCTGGGTTGGGAAGATCTTCTGGAGGGGGGGATTGGCAACCCACTCCAGTATTCTTGCCTGGAGAATACCAAGGACAGAGGAGCCTGGCAGGCTACAGTCCATAGGGTGTCAGAGTTGGACATGACTGAAGCGACTTAGCACGCATTAGTTAAAATGTCCAGTTTTCTGAGCTACTTAAAATGTAGAGAATCTTTGCTCATGTTTCCATATACCTCAGAGACTCTGGTGGAGTGGTTTGAACAACATAAGACCCAATAAATGTCAGCTGGAGGACTAAGTGTAGGCACTGCCACTCGAGGTTACCAAGGGCTACGTTGCTTTGGTTGATGGTACAGACATATCAAACGTAATTGTTGTTTGTTGTTAAGTCATGTCCAACTCTTTGTGACCCCAAGGACTGCAGCCCACTTGGCTGCTCTGTTCCAGGCAAAAATACTGGAGTGGGTTGCTATTTCCTTCTCCTGGGGAATCTTCCCTACCCAGGGATCAAACCCATGTCTCCGCACTGCAGGTGGATTCTTTACTACTGAGCCACCCAAACCTTAATGGTATTTATAACTATGAATGATATAATTATATGTGCCCCAGATATAATTTGACAGTATTATGTATACAAAACGTGACAATCTTAAATTTACTAAAAACAGTCATAAAGCTAAATATTTTGGAACTTTTTAATAATTTAAGGTCTTCAGAATGGATTAGTAATAAAAATCATTCATGCTTCAAATAAAATAACCCTACAAAAGAAATTGTACATCTTATTACATTTTAATAAAATTATTATGGCTACTGTAGAAGGGGATCTACCAGAATATTGAAAAAGTGCTATATTAATTTTGCTAGGAACTGGTGGATCTGCACTTTAGACCTGGCCTTGCTGCTAATTCAATCCGTGGCTTTGAGCAATCCTTCTCCTCACTTCTATTTTGTTTTCTCATTTGAAGTGTAAGTGGAATGGGCAGTATATCTTCTCAGATTTATTCCAGTCCTTGGGGTGTGCAATTTCATGAAAAGAAGTTTAGTCACTTCAGTTCAGTTCAGTTCAGTCGCTCAGTCGTGTCCAACTCTTTGCGACCCCGTGAATTGCAGCGCGCCAGGCCTCCTTGTCTATCATCATCTCCTGGAGTTCACCCAGACTCATGTCCATTGAGTCGGTGATGCCATCCAGCCACCTCATCCTCTGTCGTCCCCTTCTCCTCCTGCCCCCAATCCCTTCCAGTGTCAGAGTCTTTTCCAATGAGTCAAGTCTTCGCATGAGGTGGCCAAAGTACTGAGGTTTCAGCTTTAGAACCATTCCTTCCAAAGAACACCCAGGACTGATCTCCTTTAGAATGGACTGGTTGGATCTCCTTGCAGTCCACGGGACTCTCAAGAGTCTTCTCCAACACCACAGTTCAAAAGCATCAATTGTTCAGTGCCCAGCTTTCTTCACAGTCCAACTCTCACATCCATATATGACTACTGGAAAAACCATAGCCTTGACTAGACGGACCTTTATTGGTAAAGTAATGTCTCTGCTTTTTAATATGCTATCTAGGTTGGTCATAACTTTCCTTCCAAGCCACTGCTTAGTCTTCCAAATTTGCTGGCATATTGAATGCAGCACTTTCACAGCATCATCTTTCAGGATTTGAAATAGGTACACTGGAATTCTATCACCTCCACTAGCTTTGTTCGTAGTGATGTTTTCTAAGGCCCACTTGACTTCACATTCCAGGATGTCTGGCTCTAGGTGAGTGATCACACCATTGTGATTATCTGGGTCGTGAAGCTCTTTCTTGAACAGTTCTGTGTATTCTTGCCACCTCTTCTTAATATCTTCTGCTTCTGTTAGGTCCATACCATTTCTGGCCTTTATCAAGCCCATCTTTGCATGAAATGTTCCCTTGGTATCTCTAATTTTATTGAAGAGATCTCTAGTCTTTGCCATTCTATTGTTTTCCTCTATTTATTTGCATTGATTGCTGAGGAAGGCTTTCTTATCTCTCCTTGCTATTCTTTGGAACTCTGCATTCAGATGCTTATATCTTTCCTTTTCTCCTCTGCTTTTCACTTCTCTTCTTTTCACAGCTATTTGTAAGGCCTCCCAGACAGCCATTTTGCTTTTTTGCATTTCTTTTCCATGGGGATGGTCTTGATCCCTGTCTCCTGTACAATGTCACGAACCTCCATCCATAGTTCATCAGGCACTCTATCGATCAGTTCTAGTCCCTTAAATCTATTTCTCACTTCCACCGTATAATCATAAGGGATTTGATTTAGGTCATACTTGCATGGTCTAGTGGTTTTCCCTACTTCCTTCAATTTAAGTCTGAATTTGGCAATAAAGAGTTCATGATCTGAGCCACAGTCAGCTCCTGGTCTTGTTTTTGCTGACTGTATAGAGCTTCTTCATCTTTGGCTTGAAAGAATATAATCAATTTGATTTTGGTGCTGCCCATCTGGTGATGTCCCTGTGTAGAGTCTTCTCTTGTGTTGTTGGAAGAGAGTGTTTGCTATGACCAGTGCATTCATTCTCTTGGCAAAACTCTATTAGCCTTTGCCCTGCTTCATTCCGTATTCCAAGGCCAAATTTGCCTGTTATTCCGGGTGTTTCTTGACTTCCTACTTTTGCATTCCAGTCCCCTATAATGAGGAGGACATCTTTTTTGGGTATTAGTTCTAAAAGGTCTTGTAGGTCTTCATAGAACTGTTCAACTTCAGCTTCTTCAGCCTTACTGGTAGTTTGGCACTATAGGAGAACTCTAGTACATTCTGTTAGTTTAGCATGTGTTTAAATATGCTTACTTAAGCTATTTTATTTTGGGGCTGCTGCTGTGTGCATGCATGCTAAATCATTTCAGTCATGTCCGACTCTTTGTGACCCTATAGTCCATAGCCTTGCCAGGTTCCTCTGTCCATGGGGATTCTCCAGGCAAAATTACTGCAGTGAGTTGTCATGCTCTCCTCAGTGGGGTCACAGAGTCAGACATGACGAATGCATACATGGGGCTGCTGCTAGGCTCTGGCAAACGAATATTGTGATTGTATCTTCAATGTCAGAGAGTACCAGTGTCAAAGTGCTTCTTCCTCAACCCGTCATTTTGCAATGCCCTTTAAAAACTAGGATGGATATGCACACATTGCTACATTTAAAATGGATAACCAATAACGACCTACTGTGTAGCATATATATAGAACTCTGCTCAATGCTATGCAGCAGCCTGGATGGGAGGGGAGTTTATGGGAGAATGGATACATGTATATGTATGGCTGAGTTCCTCTGTTGTCCACCTGAAACTATCATAACATTGTTAATCGACTATTCAGTTCAGTTCAGTTCAGTCGCTCAGTCATGTCTGACTCTGCGACCCCATGAATCGCAGCACACCACCCCAACACAAAATAAAAAGTTTTAAAATATAAAACCCAGGATAACAGGGTGAATCATATCCATATCCCCTTGGAATTCATATTCAATTCAATTAAAAACTAGAGTCATGGTCTTGAATTAGATACTGAACTGACTAAGGGGCCCCTGAGGAATTATGTGACACAGCATGGTAGCAGGGTAACTGCTAATGCAATTATTTGTAACACTAGAACCTTAAAGTAAGTCTAGGAATTTGATGCTACAAAGGAACTCAGGAGAGAAAGATACCAAAATACCAGTGGACTTTCAGGATTGCTAAGGTCTTCTTTGTTTTTTTGTCTCTTGTTTTCTGTGTTTGCTTTAGATTTTTGCACATTAAATATTTAGAAGAAATATGTGGGGCATTAAACAAGAACTGAGAAATAAAAACAACTTTTGATAATCAATTAGAGATGAAGCCTAAGAGAAAAATAAGATGAGTGTGGTTCTAAGGACTACAGCCTGGGAAAATGTGTAGATTACAAAACCATCAACAGAAATTTTGGGAGAAGGACCATATTTTTGGATATTTACCTAATTTATGTTGATTATGTGTTATTTTTGAGATTTTTCAGATGAGTTTATCTAACAGGCACTTGGAAAGAAGTCTGTAGTCCTGAGACGGCAATCATTGGTATATAGATGTGGCTATAGCCATTAGTTATGGATGAATGATCCAGTGAGAGCTGTGAGAAAGAAAGGATAGGCTTTTGCACAGGCCTTTGGGAAAAGCCACATTTAAGTGCTAGGTTGGGAAGTCCAGGAAAAAGACAGAAGCAGAAGTCCAGGAAAAAGACAGAGGAGAAATGATACGAGAGGTAGGGAAATAATTAGAAGAGAGAATGATGTTCAGGAAGCCATGGAAAAAAAATAACTACTCTTCAGAAGCTGGGTGGGGGTATGAGTTTAGTTTGTTGTACTCAAAAGTCAGTAACATAAGCAGTGACAACACGTCAGTGGATAAGAACAATTTCAGCAGAAAGCTAAGATAGCCAGATAGTGGCCCAGAATAGCAAGAAGAGATAAGAAAGCCTTCTTCAGCGATCAGTGCAAAGAAATAGAGGAAAACAACAGAATGAGAAAGACTAGGGATCTCTTCAAGAAAATCAGAGATACCAAAGGAACATTTCATGCAAAGATGGGCTCGATAAAGGACAGAAATGGTATGGACCTAACAGAAGCAGAAGATACTCAGAAGAGGTGGCAAGAATACACAGAAGAATACACAGAAGAACTGTACAAAAAAGAGCTTCACGACCCAGATAATCACGATGGTGTGATCACTGACCTAGAGCCAGACATGCTGGAATGTGAAGTCAAGTGGGCCTTAGAAAGCATCACTACGAACAAAGCTAGTGTAGGTGATGGAATTCCAGTTGAGCTATTTCAAATCCTGAAAGATGATGCTATGAAAGTGCTGCACTCAATATGCCAGCAAATTTGGAAAACTCAGCAGTGGCCA
This sequence comes from Bos mutus, assembly GCF_027580195.1. Lineage (NCBI taxonomy): Eukaryota > Metazoa > Chordata > Mammalia > Artiodactyla > Bovidae > Bos > Bos mutus. Next base: position 19,690,018 of record NC_091618.1, on the reverse strand, counting down.
AAGGACTGGAAAAGGTCAGTTTTCATTCCAATCCCAAAGAAAGGCAATGTCAAAGAATGCTCAAACTACTGCACAATTGCACTCATCTCACATGCTAGTAAAGTAATGCTCAAAATTCTCCAAGCCAGGCTTCAGCAGTATGTGAACCGTGAACTTCCAGATGTTCAATCTGGTTTTAGAAAAGGCAGAGGAACCAGAGATCAAATTGCCAACATCTGGTGGATCATGGAAAAAGCAAGAGAGTTCCATAAAAACATCTATTTCTGCTTTATTGACTATGCCAAAGCCTTTGACTGTGTGGATCACAATACACTGTGGAAAATTCTGAAAGAGATGGGAATACCAGACCACCTGACCTGCCTCTTGAGAAATTTGTATGCAGGTCAGGAAGCAACAGTTAGAACTGGACATGGAACCACAGACTGGTTCCAAATAGGAAAAGGAGTACATCAAGGCTGTATATTGTCACCCTGTTTATTTAACTTATATGCAGAGTACATCATGAGAAACGCTGGACTGGAAGAAACACAAGCTGGAATCAAGATTGCCGGGAGAAATATCAATAACCTCAGATATGCAGATGATACCACCCTTATGGCAGAAAGTGAAGAGGAACTCAAAAGCCTCTTGATGAATGTAAAAGTGGAGAGTGAAAACGTTGGCTTAAAGCTCAACATTCAGAAAACAAAGATCATGGCATCTGGTCCCATCACTTCATGGGAAATAGACGGGGAAACAGTGGAAACAGTGTCAGACTTTATTTTTTGGGCTCCAAAATCACTGCAGATGGTGACCGCAGCCATGAAATTAAAAGATGCTTACTCCTTGGAAGGAAAGTTATGACCAACCTAGATAGCATATTGAAAAACAGAGACATTACTTTGCCAACAAATGTTCGTCTAGTCAAGGCTATGGTTTTTCCTGTGGTCATGTATGGATGTGAGAGTTGGACTGTGATGAAAGCTGAGCACCGAAGAATTGATGCTTTTGAACTTTGGTGTTGGAGAAGACTCTTGAGAGTCCCTTGGACTGCAAGGAGATCCAACCAGTCCATTCTGAAGGAGATCAGCCCTGGGATTTCTTTGGAAAGAATGCTGCTAAAGCTGAAACTCCAGTACTTTGGCCACCTCAAGCAAAGAGTTGACTCATTGGAAAAGACTCTGATGCTGGGAGGGATTGGGGGCAAGAGGAGAAGGGGACGACAGAGGATGAGATGGCTGGATATCATCACTGACTCGATGTACGTGAGTCTGAGTGAACTCCAGGAGTTGGTGATGGACAGGGAGGCCTGGCATGCTGCGATTCATGGGGTCGCAAAGAGTCGGACACGACTGAGCGACTGATCTGATCTGAAGTTTGGTGGTCAAGAGAAGGAGGAACATAGGGAGAGTGGTTTCACAGGGAGAGGGTCAAAGAAAGTGTTTTGCTTGTTTTAATATTTGCTTTTTAAAGAGGATTTGGAAGGACATATGAATTAATATTCATAAAGGAGGAGGGGAAGCATGTATGTAAATGTATGTGTACATGCTAGGAATGCCAATGCGAAGAATACTTTCATTAAGAATGAAGACATTTGTTTGGCAATGGTGCCGAAGATTGGAAGACTCTCTTCTGGAAGAATTCATCCCTGGGTACCTAGCAAAATCACCTTAGATACTGCTGACCTCTGAAAGTGTTAGTCAGTCAGTCTCGTCTGCTGACTTAGGCTGTCTCTTTAATGGTCCTATTAAATCAAACCTGAGGCATAACTGTTGCTGTTCTTTAGTCACCAAGCTTTGACTCTTTGCGACCCCATGGACTATAGCCTGACAGGCTCCTCTGTCCATGGGATTTCCCAGGCAAGAATACAGGAGTGGGTTGCCATTTCCTTCTCCAGGCTATCTTCCTGACCCAGGGATCAAACATGCATCTCTTGCATTGTGGGCAGACTCTTTAGCCCTGAGCCACCTGGGAAGCCCACAAGGAAGGCATAACTTAGCAATGGACAAACTTTCCTTCACTCTTTTCAGCTAATTCAGATAATTCTGGCAAGTACACTGAATGCCTCCATATAATCCAATTAAATTCCACTAACACCATAGAAGCTATGAACCAGCTGACCTGCCAGGCACTGTTTGGAATATATAGTGAGGGCTGTCTCTGGTAAAGAGTGTAATACAAAAGGGTAGAAGGGCAGCATTTCTGCTTGAAGCACTTTCTCATTTTTAATAAAGGTCTAGGGGTGAGTTTGTGTCATTATTATAGAAGAGAAATAATACCCCAGAGGCTTGGAACTGAAAACAGACATTCTATGGTGGTCATTAGCCAGGCACACTTTGTTTCTTCCTCTTATTTATTTTTTTTAACCTTTAGACTCTAAGTTATGAAAAAAAAAATAATGCTGTTACTTCTGACTAGTTTTCCTGGGATTTTGGAATAACTGATCAAGAAGGACAAGTTACCAAAACAAATAATTCGGCTAAAGAGATAACTAAACTATGTAATAAATATCCTTGAAGCTTAAAGGTATTTTAATGAGAAACAGTGTTTACTGCTCTTGGTTTTTGTTGACTGATTGGCTTTTTACTCAAAGGAAAATTGCTGTAATTGCAGGAATTGTTTGAAATATGAAATTCAAAACTATTCCGAGCTATTTTAATAACGAGATTCTTTTGTCAAAATTAATTTTTTAAAAAAACTGAGAATGGTTTGAATACCCAAGTTTAAAAGTACATTCAGATCTATTCATCTGTCTGTATTTTTAGTGACAAAAATACCAGGATACATAAAACATTTCATTGTGTATTTGAAATTCAGACTTACATGCTTAAAAAATAATCTCTTGCTTTTGTGGGGACCTTGGGAGATGGGGATCCTTGTATGAGCACTTATCAGAATACTCCAGCTCACAGTTACAAGCTCCCTTCTTCTATACATTCTCCCTGGTGTGACTGATCTCTACTTTCTGCCCTCAAATCCCTTCTCTCTCTTCTTAATCTTGCCAACAATTCCTATTTGTACATCTACCTACCAAGTTGACATTTCTACCTGGATAATTAAAAGATGCTCAGAATCATCTCCCTCCTCCTACCTCCAACTACTTCTCCCAACCCTTAGTCTCCCCCATCACGGTAACTTAAATCCACCTAAGAGCTTATGTCAAAAACATAGCAGTTATCCTTGACTTCTTTTTTTCATTCAGTTCATTAAAGTGTTTTGTTTAATACATAGAAGCATATTTTTAATAAATAATTACACTGGGAGCCTTGGTTTCTATTATGAAATATTACAAGTCTCATTCCACTTATTTAATGCTTAGATAAAATGGCAATCTACTTTTCTAACAAAAGTCCATATAGTCAAAGCTAGGGTTTTTCCAGTAGTCATGTATGGATGTGAGAGTTGGACCATAAAGAAGGCTGAATGCCACAGAATTGATGCTTTTGAACTGTGGTGTTGGAGAAGACTCTTGAGAGTCCCTTGGACTGCAAGGAGAACAAACCAGTCAATCCTAAAGGAAATTAATTCTGAATATTCATTGGAAGGACTGATGCTGAAGCAGAAACTCCAATACTTTGGCCACCTGATGTGAAGAGCTGACACATTAGAAAAGACCCTGAAGCTGGGAGAGATTGAAGGCCAGAGGAGAAGGTGACAACACAGGATGATACAGTTGGATGGCATCACCCACGACTCAATGCACATGAGTTTGAGCAAGATTGGGGAGATGGTGAAAGACAGGGAAGTCTGGGATGTTGTAGTCCTTGAGGTTGTAAAGAGTCAGACATGACTGAGAGACTGAACAACAACAACTCCAGTATTCTTTCCTAGGAAATCCCATGGACAGAGGAGCCTGGTGGGCTACAGTCTATGAAGCTGCAGAGTCAGACATGACTGAAAATCTGAGCACATATATTGTAATTTCTGGGACAGTAAACAAAGTCAATGATCTTAATTTTTATTATGTATCATTTTACCTATAGCTTAGGAGGAGCCTGGTGGGCTGCAGTCTATGGAGTCACAGTCAGACATGACTGAGCAACTTTCACTTTAGGACATAGAATTTGGATTCAATTTTCAATCAAAGTAACTTTCATGCACTGGAGATGGAAATGGCAACCCACTCCAGTGGTCTTGCCTGGAGAATCCCAGGAACGGCAGAGCCTGGTGGGCTGCCATCTATGGGGTCGCACAGAGTCGGACACGACTGAAGCGACTTAGCAGCAGCAGCAAACTTATAAAAACATCCTCCTGAACAGTTTCAGGATCTAAGACACTGATAAATGTATGGACTAAGCCTAAGACTTACTCCCAAATTGAAAGTCAAAGTGTGAACGTGTTAGTAGCTCAGTCGTGTCCAACTCCTTGCAACCCCCCTGTTCATGGGTTTCTCCAGGCAAGAATACTGGAGTGGGTTACCATTTCCTTCTCCAGGGGATCTTCCTGACACAGGGATCGGATCCAGGTCTCCCGCATCACAGGCAGATTCTTTACCATCTGACCTCCAAACTACTGCAGTATTGACTGGCCACACAGTTTAGACTCAGCCCTCAAATTATTTATCAAAAGCTTTTTCTCAGTTTGTTGATCACTCTTCTAGGTTTTAGTTTCTTGCACATGACCTTCATAAATGTAAAGCCACCCAGTTGATTTGTGGGAAACTCCTTTCTCTACCATCCCTCTGGGTCATGCTTCACAATAAAGTGCCTTTCCAATTCACTGGCTTCTAAAAGCTTGGGAAGGTTCAGTGAAACTTTCATTTGACTGAGAGACAAAAGTTTTCTCCGGGATGCTTGGATTTTTAAGATGTCTCCAAGGCTACTGCCCAGGTGAGTGAGGTCTCATGGTCCAGCTCTACAGCCTCATGCTGCTTTGCTTTGTCTGTTTTATCTAGAGCTTTTGTTTTGCTCAGTCTGTCTGACTTCCATCATCATCCTTTGATTTTTCACTTTTTGCAGGCAGAATGTAGCTTCTCCTTGAAAACTGCTGAATAAATATTTAAAGAATACCATTGTGCAGTGGGTACTGAGTTCCTCGCCTAAACAAGGGTTTCTGCAACTCTGGGTTCAACTTGGATTTCAAATATTTACATTTCACACCAAAGTATGCAGGGATAAAGGGGCATTGTGTCATTCTCAAAAGTTTTAGGAAAAAAAGCACCTCTGTATATTTACACACAGAAGCATATACATGCACAAAGGAGAGGGTGAAACATGTACAATAACATTTTTGCATGTCAGGAATCTGCGAATTCTTTGCACTCTTCATGCAAGTTTTCTGTAAGCCTAAAGTTAAAGAATTAAAAAGGAAGTTCCAAAGCTTATTCTTTTAGGGGAAAAAAAAACACACATTAATAGTTCCTTGAAAACTTGGTAAATATCTGTACCAGATCATGTAAATATCTCTTCACATTTTATATTTCCTTAATCATGTAAACCTAGATTTTTCCATAGACCAACTTATCAAGTGGGCTATTTGTCTCTTCCTTAACTTTTCTACTAAGTTTCAGAAAAGACTAGATACAGACATATTTGGAGAAATAATATTTTATTTGGACAATAAAAAGCAGTCATTCAAGATAGCATTCTGTCATTGTTGCCCCTGGGTTTCACTCACATCAGAGACCCATTGAACAGCTGTCAAATATCTTCCTAGTTTCACAATATCATGTCTGAAATTTTAAAGACTGCTTGAAAATCTTATTAATTTATTCACAAATTTAAGGCAAATGCAAAACATTTTCAAATGCCAAGATTCATCAGTTAAAATGCATGCTAAAGGGTATAATTTATTTGCAGGGTGATAGCCAAAAGTCTTAAAATGATCAGTAAGGAAAGAGCTGCCTGTAACTATGAATAGAAATAATGTGAATTTCAAGGCAATTTTAATGAAGCATTAAACCAAAAGATAGTTCTGGAAAAATTAGAATTAAATTCTAGTCAAGAGCAAAATGATAAGTCTCTTATCCTTATTCATCAAGGGGCAGGCAGAATGAAAACCACAATCACAGAAAACTAAGCAAATGGATCACATCGACCACAGCCTTGTCTAACTCAAGGAAACTATGAGCCATGTCATGTAGGGCCACCCAAGACAGATGGGTCATGGTGGAGAGTTCTGACAAAATGTAGTCCACTGGAGAAGGGAATGGCAAACCACTTCAGTATTCTTGCCTTGAGAACACCATGAACAGTATGAAAAGGCAAAAAGATAGGACCCTGAAAGATGAACTCACCAGCTTGGTAGGTGCCCAGCATGCTACTGGAGATCAGTGGAGAAACAACTCCAGAAAGAATGAAGAGGCAGAACCAAAGCAAAAAGAACACCCAATTCTGGATGTGACTGGTGATGGAAGCAAGGTCTGATGCTATAAAGAGTAATATTGCATAGGAATCTGAATATTATGTCCATGAAGCAAGGTATTGGAAGTGGTCAAACAGGAGATGGTAAGAATGAACATCAGCATTTTAGCAATCAGCAAACTAAAATGGACTGGAATGGGTGAGTTTAACTCATGTGACCATTATTTCTGCTACTGTGGGCAAGAATCCCTTAGAAGAAATGGAGTAGCCATCATAGTCAACAAAAGAGTCCCAAATGTAGTACTTGTGTGCAGTCTCAATAATGACAGGATGATCTCTGTTCGTTTCCAAGGCAAACCATTCAATATCACAGCAATCCAAGTCTATGTCCCAACCACTAATGCTGAAGAAGCTGAAGTTGAATGGTTCTATGAGGATCTACGAGAACTTCTAGAACTAACACCCAAAAAAGATGTCCTTTTCATCATAGGGGACTGGAATGCAAAACTAGGAAGTCAAGAGATACCTAGAGTAACAGGCAAGTTTGGCCTTGGGAGTACAAAATAAAGCATGGCAAAGGCTAACAGAGTTTTGCCAAGAGAATTCACTGGTCATAGCAAACACTCTCTTCCAACAACACAAGAGATGACTCTATACATGGACATCACCAAATGGTCAATGCCAAAATCAGACTGATTATATTTTTTGCAACCAAAGATGGAAAAGCTCTCTACAGTCAGCAAAAACAAAACTGGGAGCTGACTGTGGCTCAGATCATGAACTCCTTATTGCCAAATTCAGACTTAAATTGAAGAAAGTAGGGAAAAACTACTAGACCATTCAGGTATGATCTAAATCAAATCCCTTCCGATTATACAGTGGAAGTGACAAATAGATTCAAGGGATTAGATCTGATAGACAGAGGAGTGCCTGAAGAACTATGGATGGAGGTTTGTGACATTGTACAGGAGACAGGCATCAAGACTATCCCCATGAAAAAGAAATGCAAACAGACAAAATGGTTGTCTGAGGAAGCCCTACAAGTAGCTCAGAAGAGAGGCTAAAGGCAAAAGAGAGAAAGAAAGATATACCCATCTGAATGCAGAGTTCCAAAGAACAGCAAGGAGAGATAAGAAAGCCTTCCTCAGCGATCAATACAAAGAAACAGAGGAAAACAACAGAATGGGAAAGACTGGAGAACTCTTCAAGAAAATGAGAGATACGAAAGGAACATTTCATGCAAAGATGGGCACAATAAAGGACAGAAATGGTATGGACTTAACAGAAGCAGAAGATATTAAGAAAAGGTGGCAAGAATACTCAGAGAAACTATACAAAAAATAACTTAATGACCCATATAACCACGATGGTGTGATCACTCACCTAGAGCCAGACATTCTCGAGTTTGAGGTCAAGTGGGCCAGAGGAAGCATAACTATGAACAAAGCTAGTGTAGCTGATGGAATTCTGCTGAACTATTTCAAGTCTTAAAAGATGATGCTATCTGTTAAAGTGCTGCACTCAATATGCCAGCAAAGTTGGAAAGCTCAGCAGTGGCCAAAGGACAGAAAAAAGGTCAATTTTCATTCCAATCCCAAAGAAAGGCAATGTCAAAGAATATTCAAACTACCACACAATTGCACTCATCTTACATGCTAGCAAAGTATGTGAGCTAGCAAAGAATGCTAAAAAATCTCCAAGCTAGCCTTCAACAGTGCATGAACTGAGAACTTCCAGTTGGTCAAGCTGGATTTAGAAAAGGCAGAGGTCCAGAGATCAAACTGCCATCTGTTGGATCATAGGAAAAGCAGAAGAGTTCCAGAAAAACATCTACTTCTGCTTTATTGACTACGCCAAAGCCTTTTTGTGGATTACAACAAATTGTGGAAAATTCTTAAAGAGATGGGAATATAAGACCACCTGATCTGCCTCCTGAGAACCTGCATGCAGGTCAAGAAGCAACAGTTAGAACTGGACATGGAACAACAAACTGGTTCCAAAGGGGAAAGGAGTACGCCAAGGCTGTATATTGTCACCCTGCTTACTTAACTTATATGCAGAGTACATCATGAGAAATGCCAGGCTGGATGATACACAGGCTGGAATCAAGATTGCCGGGAGAAATATCAATAATCTCAGATTTGCAAGATGACATCACCCTTATGGCAGAAAGTGAAGAGGAACTGAAGAGCCTCTTGTGCAAGTGAAAGACGAGAGTGAAAAAGCTGACTTAAATCTCAACATTCAAACAATGAAGATCATGGCATCTGGTTCCATCACTTCATGGTAAATTGATGGGGAAACAATGGAAACAGTGACAGAGTTTATTTTCTTGGCCTCTAAAATCACTGCAGATGATTTTCGTGACTGAAGTCATGAAATTAAAAGATGGTTGCTCCTTGGAAAAAAAGCTATGACCAACCTAGACAGCATATTAAAAAGCAGAGAGACATTTCGTTGCCAACAAAGGTCCATGTAGTCAAAGCTACGTTTTTTCCAGTCGTCACGTATGGATGTGAGAGTTGGACTATAAAGAGTGCTGAGTGCTGAAAAATTGATGCTTTTGAGCTGTGGTGTTGGAGAAGACTCTTGAGAGTCCCTTGGACAGCAAGGAGATCAAACCATTCAATCCTAAAAGAAATCAGTCCCGAATATTCATTGGAAGGAGTGATGCATTGGCCACCTGATATGAGGAACTGACTCATTGGAAAAGACCCTGATGCTGGGAAAGATTGAAGGCAGGAGGAGAAGGGGATAACAGAAGATGAGATGGTTGGATGGTATCACTGACTCAATGGACATGAGTTTGAGCAGGCTCTGGGAGTTGGTGATGAACACGGAAGCCTGGTGTGCTACAGTCCTCCAGGTCGAAAAGAGTCAAACGCAACTGAGCGACTGAACTGAACTGAAAGAGAAATAGGGGGTTAAAAAGTAACTAAATTAGTTTTTAATTTAAAAATGTCAGGCTTCCTAAAACATCCACATCCTACCACTCAAGTTAAGGACTTCTACTAAGATAATGCCTCAGCTTCTGGATTTAGATATTGGCTTCCAACGTTATTATTCTACATTCCTCTTTTAATAATTAGATTAAAAAAATTTCCAAGGCTGATATATGCTTTTTCCCTCAGAATGGCAAATCAGAAATAAAAAAACATAATGTAGTTTGATTGTGCTCCGTGCTCAGTCGTTCAGTCATGTCGGACTCTTTGTGATCCTATGGACTGTAGCCCATAGGATCATCTGTCCATGGGATTCTCCAGGCAGGAATACTGGAGCAGTTTGCCATTCTGTCCTCCAGAGGATCATCCTGACCAGGGATCGAATCCACATCTCCTGTGTCTCCTGCATTACAGCCAGATTCTGAACCCACTGAGCCATCTGCGGAGCCAACTCTATTTACAAAAGCAAAACAACAGTTTTCATATTTAATCTCTTTTGGAAAAAATATTAAGAGTGACTTTCAGGGGGCTTCTGAGTCAGATTTCTCTCAAGTTTGACTTGCCTATCATATTTCTTTTTTAATTTTATTATTATATTTTTGATTTTTAATTGGAACATAGTTGACTTAAAATGTTGTGTTAGTTTCTGCTGTAAGACAATGTGAATCAGTTATACATATACATATATCCACTCTTTTTTAGATTCTTTTCCCATATAGATCACGACAGAGCACTTATTGTATTTCTGATAGTTTCAGACAGCTCACTAAGACACATCATTTTAGCTATGAAGTGAAAGCAGTTCTTTACTGAGATAATGGTCAAATCTGATTTGTGAAGCTCGTTTGATGCTTGAGAACAAACAGCTGTACTGACCCATGCCCATAACACCCTGAAGGGCTTCCATGCCTGAGACTGTCCTTCAGTAAAAATTTTAAATGAAGATCTTGTCTTCAGAAAATATTGGTACTCTGAAGCACTTAGTTCTGCTGCCACTGCTGCTGCTAAGTCACTTCAGTCGTGTCCGACTCTGTGTGACCCCATAGATGGCAGCCCACAAGGCTCCCCCATCCCTGGGATTTTCCAGGCAAGGACACTGGGGTGGATTGCCATTTCCTTCTCCAATGCATGCAAGTGAAAAGTGAAAGTGAAGTCGCTCAGTTCTGTCCAACTCTGAGCGACCCCATGGACTGCAGCCCACCAGGCTCCTCCGTCCATGGGATTTTCCAGGCAGAAGCACTGGAGTGGGGTGCCATGAGAAACTGCAAATCCAGATACTTAAGAGTTTAGCATGATGGATAACAAGCCAATCAAAACTGGATGTGAAACAGCTGTATACAAAGTTTGATCTAGAAGAAATGACTTAAAGAAGCAACAGTTAACACAGCAGAGCATCCCCCAGAGTTAGAACAGAGTACAAAGTAATAAAATATGCGGCAACTTTGCTAGAGGGTCCTCAGAATTCAGTTGTGATTATTCGTTAATAGATGTAGATTCAGGATGATCTCTTTAGAATAATTTCTTAAACTAGACTTTAATGAAGATATTATTTTAAAACACAGTATTATGGTTTCCTTAAACTACACTTTCATGTTTATCCTACTGAGGAGAATTTGCTTGGAAGACGAATTATGTACTTTTCCCCTGACCATGTGGCTACTTCTTCCTTGTGTGTAGCTGTTTTGGGCAAGAAATTCTTGTCCTTTCCACCAGTGCTGTGTCGTTGCTGTTGTTTAGTCACTAAATCATGTCTGAGTCTTTGGCGACACCATGGACTACAGCCCACCTGGCTCCTCTCTCCAGGGAATTTTTCAGGCACGAATTTTGGAGTGGGTTGCTGTTTTCGTCTCCTGGGGATCTTCCCTCCTGACCTAGGGATTGAACCTGAATCTCTTGCGTCTCCTGCATTGGCAGGTGGATTCTGTACTGCTGGGCCACCAGGGGCAGGCCGACCACTGCTGTAGATCAGCTCTGTTTCCCTCTAGATAATAGCGTCGCTTCAGCAATGTCCAGGTCTAGACTGTTTCTGTGCCAACTAAGAGAGAAAGGACTTGTAAACTAAGAAAAAGTAAACTACAAAGTACTTTTTAGGAGATTAAGGTTTATTTTTCATAGGGAGTCTGAAATTTCTTTAAAGTTTACAGTCATGGACAATTTTCAACATTTGAGTCAGTTTCATTTATTATAAACTCTTGCAGAAAAATAAACCTTCCAGTATGCCTTTTATTTGTGTTTAGATTTTTCCCCTTTGGGGAGGAATAGAAAGAACCATAAAGACAGTATGAATCAGCTAGCTCAAACTCACTGACGTCATTAGAAACTGTAAAGGGACAAAGAATTAAGAAAGAAAGTCATACAGTTTTATGTCCGAATGTGAGTTCCTTGAGATTGGGGCAGGGGTTGTGAGTAGAACTTTCCTACGCTTAGGGAGATCTAAGATCCAATGGTAATCTTAACTTTGGCTATAAATCTATCATTTCTAATTGTAGGTCTTCAATACAGATTCCCAAAATATAAAGTTTAGAAAAGGCCTCCTTGCCCTTTATTATGCAATTGTTAGTGCCTCAACTTTTGTGCCTGCTGCAAATGACAGATTCCTTTAGATAGGAGCTGCCAGGATGAAGCCTTTGACTGAAGTGTAGATGCTGATAGCTTTTCCTCTCCATTTCTCTCCCTTTTGCAATTCATAGCTGTATAATTAGAGATTAGTATCAGCAAATGTCTGAATTTTTCTACCGCATCTTAGACCTGAATTTCCAAAGAGGGTATCGCTGTTAAAAAACTCACCACCTAATCCTTTTTGTTTTCACCAAAGATTTTTAGCCATCAACTGGTTTTCTGGACAAGGGATTAAAAAGTCCCCAAAATAGCACAATCAAATCATTTTGCCTAAACAAAGAGATTGAATTAAGTGTGTTGAATGGACTCTGTTTTCCTTGGGCTATGAGACTCTGCAGTGTGAAATGTTTTACATTCTCTGTCTGCCAATTCTGGTTCTGCTCATTATATTTAAAAAGCTTCTCCATCCCATTTTCAGCTTCTTCTTTTTCTTTTTTTTTCTTTTAACATAAATGCTGGCATGCAACTTACTTCTAGGAATAGCTCTGAGCTGATGCTCTCAACTTAGTCATGAGAATTACATTTCTCTCCTCTTTGGAAATATTCTCCCCCAATTTCTGTAATTATGACCCCATAAGAGCTAGGTAATTTCAGTTAAAATGAAACATATAGCTTTGTAGAACATACAGGAAGCAGACTACTTCATAAAGGAAGGAGAGATCACAGTGTTGATTTCTCATATCAACAATACGCCTTTACAATCTAAGTCACAAGAAACATTTATCTATAAGAACATCTCTTCCCTTGAAAAGTAGGAAGGTAAAGCTCAGATACAGTACAGAATATTAAAATTCATGGTTGTAATTTCTTATGTTGAAAGGTTTTCAAATAATGATGATAACATATGAAAGTGGTAGAACATTTTTACCATTTTCACGTTGCAAAATACCTATTAGAAGAAGTGATAAAATATATTGAAAATAATCTAAGAGCTCTTGACCAGGCTTTTGTTTCTCATCATGCAATTCTATTTCTGAATCTTTTTCTGTTTTAAAAATAAAAACAACATGGATAGAGAATTGGTAAGATTAATTTGCCTGTTGAAATGAGAAAAGCAGAAGAATTATGAGCTTTGGCCTGTCACCCTCTGTATAAACCAATTATGTATTTTCAAAAGGTTACTTTCCCAATGCTGTATTAAGTGCTTAGGTCCTCATGAGTGCAGGTTCGCGACTCCCCACTTTTTCAGCCCTCAGCCCCGGAGCTGTGTTTACTTACAGAAGCGCAGTTTTCAGACTTGTCTTCCACGAAACCAATCTGGCAGGGTGTTCTCTGATTCTGCAGCCAGTAGTCTGTAGACTCCAGCAGGCTATTACTGCGGAGAACCTAAGGGAACCAAGAAAACCTTCTCAGAGCTACTGGCAAGACTTTCTATTTAAACAAAGAGCTCTTTTCTAAAGAATCTAGAAGTGTTTTGCTGGCCTCATAGCATCTGGATATTAGGAAAAAAAAAATACTTCCAGGATAATAGCACCTCTAAAATGTATAAAACAATCAACCAAGAATCCACTTTAAAGGAACGTACTGACGTGAATATTGTTGTTTCTTCTCTCATCTAATTCAACATCTGGAAACTTCAGTGTACCTGTGACTTTTGCATAACCTGCAGTCAAATGACTGTTTGGGATATGGTTCAATTGGCAATGGGGATCACACTTCATTTAAGTGTTGGAGCTCTTTTACATTCTATGAATACTTTTGATTGAAATGTAGTGTTTCTCCATTTGGTGCAATAATAAAATTATTCTTCTTTAGATTTCCAGCTGTGCTAACCTATCTATGAAATAAGGCACAGTTCTTTTAGAGCATTTAGGGTACTACACTAAGTTTAAAAATTATTAGGAATAAATAAATGCATTACAACAACCATTTCTCTTGTAGAAACAGTATGGTAATGCAAAGTGAATTTCAATACACAAATTAACAACACCAAATATGGTTTACAAATGTCTTGTTTCTGGGCTTTGATTTTAAAGAAATAAAGAAAAATCTTATTTCTGAACTGAAACATTTTAAAGATGTAGTCTCATAAACAACCAAATGATTCAGCTTCTGATGTTTTAATGCGAGTCAAATATTGTATAAGATTTTTCTCATATAAGATTTCCAGTGCTCTCCTGGTACTCTCTACTCTATTAGGACACATGTCTGCCAATCACCTTCACTTAAGTAATAGAATAGATTTAATCAGTTTGGTTACTGCCACAAGAATAGAATGACACTTCGATTATATTTCATTTGCACACTGAAGGATTGTCTTCCTTTGTTCTATAAAAATACTTTAATTTTTGTCTCTGCATACTGAGTCAACCAAATATAATTCTGACACATTTTTCTATAACATTTTTGTGTTAGCCACATGATATTTTAATATTTTTCCCCCTCAAGGTTTATTATTCTGGAGATAACAAATTTTCATCATTCTTTTCCAGAATAATACCAAGAGACAGTGTGGATGGACTTCAGTTATCACTGGAGATGAAAGTTCGAGATGGAACTTTTCAGGTCTCTTAGAGTTTATCTAAAAATTGTGGTACTTCAAGTGTGAGTTGGGACCTATAGAGGCCCCTGGGGTCTTTCCGGGAGTCCAGTGGTCAAATTATTTTTATAATAATATTGTCTTTATTTTCTCTTTTCAACTGAATTGTCTCCTGAGTACTCAGTGGAGTTCTCCAGGGTCCACACGAGGTATGATAATGTAATAGGTTAAATGCAGAAGCAAATAGGAGAGTCTAGCCAAGCTCTTTTAAGTTAGATATTAAGGAGATTGGCTAAAAATGTAAAATAAAGTTAGTCTTCTCACTAAACTGTTTTGTTTTGGAAAACATAGGTATTGGCCATAAAAATATGTATGTTAACTTGCAGTATGTTTATTTTTAAATTATTTTTAAGTAATAAATTATGGCTATTTAAATTCTAATTGTTATTTCAAGATTAAAGAAATATGTATTTAGAATTTTCTTGGCTTTTTTTCTTATGAATTATACGTTTATTTAGCTGCTTTAAGATTTTGCTGGGGCTTCCCAAGTTGCACTAGCGGTGAAGAACCTGCCTGCCAATACAGAAGACATAAGAGACATGGGTTTGATCCCTGGTTTGGGAAGGTCCCCTGGAGAAGGAAATGGCAACCCACTCCCATTCTTGCCTAAAGAATCCCACGGACAGAGGAGCCTGGTGGGCAACAGTCCATAGGATCACAAAGTCAGTTATGACTGAAGAGACTTAGCACACATGCACAAGTTCTGGTATTTTTGTTTCTATGTGGCATCAGACTTCATCAAAATATTCTGAAAATACAATTTGGCAAATCGAAAAAGTTATTTTTAATTTTTTTAATTAAAAATTTTATTTTATATTGAAGTATAGTTTATTAACAATGCATTAGTTTCAGGTATGCAGCAAAGTGATTCAGTTATATATATATATGTATCCATTCTTTTTCAAATTCTTTTCTCATTTAGGTTATTACAGAGTATTGAGCAGAGTTCCCTGTGCTATATAGTAGGTCCTTGTTGGTTATCTACTTTATACAATAGGGTTCATATGTTAATCCCAAATCCCAATTTATCCCTCCTCCAACCTTTCCTCCTTGGTAATCATAAATTTGTTCTCGAAGTTTCTGAGTCTGTTTCTGTTTTGCAAATAAGTTTATTTGTATCATTTTTCTTAGATTCCACAAGTGAGTCAAAGACAAATATGATATGATATTGCTTATATGCAGAACTTTTCTTAGGTTTAATTTATAATATGGAATATACCAGTAAGAACAACCCATATAATCAAAATTTTCACAAGATCCCCAACATTTTTTTAGTGCAAAGGAGTTTTGATTTCAGAAACATTAAAATTGAGAACCATTGATCGAGATTAACTTTATTTGAAGTAGAAAAAGATTCTCAGTTCACTTCTTCCACTGCCATTCACTCTTACTTCCACCATAGAATAGAATTTAAGAAAACGGACATTTGTGATTTGTGTTGAAATCTTGTCCTGGTCATTAGTAGCAAGAAGACCTTGGATAGCCAATTTAAGTTCTGTCTCAGTTTCTACACCTGTGAATGCAGACAGTAAACACCTACTTGGAGGTGGGATCACTGGGGTATTCAGTGAGACGACGTGTGTCAAACACGGCAGTATGCAAAATGGTACGTCATCCTCTCAGTACATGGTTCTCATTGTTACTGTTTGATATGAACTACAAAGGAAAAGAGTGCTTCCCTGGTGGCTCAGAGGTTAAAGCGTCTGCCTGCAATGCTGGAGGCCTGGGTTTGATCCCTGGGTTGGGAAGATCCCCTGGAGAAGGAAATGGCAACCCACTCCAGTATTCTTGCCTGGAGAATCCCATGGACGGAGGAGTCTGGTGGGCTACAGTCCACGGGGTCACAAAGAGTTGGACACGACTGAGCAACTTCACTTTCACAAAGGAAAATAGAAAATTGGATGCCTTTGTTTGAAATTAGTACATTGAAAACATTTCAGATGTGTGAAGACAAATCTTCTTTAGCAAATCTTCTGACCTAAAAAGTGTAAGTTCAGTTTCACGTATTGCTGTGACCCTAAAACTGCTCTGAAAAATAGAATATATCATGCATTTAAAAAATAACTAAAATGAAACCTACATCTTTCAATTGCTTAACAACAAATACTTTGAAGAGAATGTCTCTTGTGAGAATAATCATTCCCTGTGTAACTTTAAAATGTGAATTTTACTTATAATTAAAAAATAGCTTACTTGATTTTATCAACAATTAAATTTCACTATTTATTTAGAGATATTTAGAGATTATTCATTATTTAATACTTTATATTCTTTAATTATTGACCAAGAAATGCTACATTTAATTGAGAACTCTCTGGGCTAAGGTCCTATTTAGTTATTACCTGAATTAAACACCTAGACTTATGAAATAGAATTTGAGGGCTAATATGTGACATGTGCTTAAAATAGTTCTTGGCATGTAGCAAGTGTTCAAGAAACATCAGTTCAGTTCAGTCGCTCAGTCCTGTTGGACTCTTTGTAACCCCATGGACTGCAGCATGCCAGGCCTTCCTGTCCATCACCAACTCCAGGAGTTTTGGAGTTTCAGCTTCAGCATTAGTCCTTCCAATGAATATGCAGGAGTGATTTCCTTTAGGATGGACTGGTTGGATCTCCTTGCTGACCAAGGGACTCTCAATAGTCTCCAACACCACAGTTCAAAAGCACCAATAAACACCAGCTATTATAAAAATTATTATTCTCTTTGCCCAGACTTCAAGCGATTTATACTTTTTCTTCACACTCTGTGAACCAGTCTCTCTGGTCCCAAAGCTCCCATAACAGATTGCTCCATTGCAAGGTAGTAAAGTTACATAATTTCTCATCTTCCAGTTCTACCAAATATGTGTCTATGCACTTATCCATCTGTCCCTCAGGGACCTGGTCTGCGTGGTCAGAAGGCTTGAATTCTAGTTCTGGCCCTACTGTCTGTGTGGTCAGGTTACCCACCAGCTCCCAGGCTCAGTTTGTCCTTTGTACACAATGAAATCATGTGATCTGAAGTGCCCTTCTCTGGAACAACAGTAATTCTCTGCCTCTCTTCTCCTTTTGTTCCTTCTGCCCTTCCCATTCCCAAATATATTACGAAGCAAATAAGCAAAGAGAATAAAAATGCAGGCATCAGTAAACCATTTAGCATCATATGTTAAGCAATTTTGACCTGTGAAAAGCTTTTGGTGTAATGGTTTAGACAAATCGCTAGAAAAAAATAAGAATGCTTGAAACAAGAATATGTGTTTGAGAGTGTAATGATTTTAAAGCTTTATGAATATAATCTCCCTGAAGAGAGTCACTTTCTGATGGGGGTAGGGAAAAAGAAAAACTCACCAGGCTTTCCATGGCTCATTCATTTATCTGCTATTTTTAGCTGCAGGTTCAATTATTTCAGATGAAGAGCTAAGGACAAACATGCTATGCATTCACAAGTCTGAAATAATAATGACACATTTTCTCTTAAAATTTCGTTGTGTCCTAAACAACGAGGAAAGATCATTCTGCTTTCCTGTACAGTGATTTTCCGTTTTTATACAGAAAACCAAGTTGCAATTGATATGGAATCCATGCACCTGAACATGGATGGATTCTTGGTAACCTGAACACAGCTCTAAATATTACTGAGCAATGCTTTAAAATTAATAAAAGTAATTAAATTGGAGAAGACAGCAGTTTAAGTTTCGTCACATTTCTAGTTCTATACTATCAAATACTGTCAAATTTTTTTTCTGATAATTTTAAGTATCATGATGTAAAGCAACATCAATGCTCTTAAAAGAGAAAATTTCACACACAAAATACTGTATTTGCCTAATGTATGTATCATGATTGGGGCTTCCCGGAACCCAGCTCAGAACCTTCTTAGGTGGGAAAGAACCTGCCTGCCAATGCAGGAGACACAGGTTTGATCCCTGGGTTGAGACGATCCCCTGGAGAAGGAAATGGTAACCCGGTCCAGTTTTCTTGCCTGGGAAATGCCATGGACAGAGGAACCTGGTAGGCTACAGTCATGGGGCTGCAAGAGAGCTGAACACGACTAAGTGACTCAACAACAACAGCAACGACAGGTATCACAACTAATGATGGAATTGTGCTTCACATCAACTGAATAACATCATCAGAACAACGAGCTCATTCATCTTCAGCAACAGATTTACTCTCCCTCCCACCCCCAAACAAGTGGACTCAGAAAAGCTGAGAAGTGGTGGGACTTTGAGATGCACTCAGCTGTCTGAAGGCTGGACAGCGCCTGGTTGGCCATTCTAGGGCAAGTACCCTTGACCATCTGCTTACTGGAGTTCCAAACAAATATTTTAAAAATATGTATCATAATGTGGAAAAGATTTGGAAACACTGTTTAAAGAAAAATCATTCTTTCAAATGTGGTACACAGTTTCCATGGATGTGTGCTGGAGATAAGGAAAGAAAAAGAAAGAGGAGCAGTAAGATAAAGGAAGCCAGATAAGCCCATTAGGAGAGTCCTGAGTATTCCTCAGAGAAGACTCTCCAGACCGCTACTGCAGTTTTAGCCTTTTTCTAGGAAACTCAATTAAATTTTCCTTACACAAAGAGATTGTAAAGTGAGCAGGTCAATTAGATTTGCATAGTGAGATGCCAAGAGTTGGGACATCCCTGGTGGTCCAGTGGTTAAGACTCCACCTTCCAATGTAGCAGGTGAGGGTTTGATCCCTGGTCAGGGACTAGGATCCCACATGCTGCACAGTGAATCCAAAAAAAAAAAAAAGATGCCAAAGAGCTGATGAAAATGATATTAGGGAAGAATGAAGGTAGCTACTCACTAAATACTATTATATATTTGCTCTGCAATAAACAGTGGTATCTCTACTGTGGATAACATTTTATTCATAGAGATAACGCATTCCTATAGAACGCACCTTTTTGTGTAAAGTTCTATGAGTTTTGAAGAAACCACATAGTTGTGTAACCACCATCTCAATCAAAATGTAGAACAACTGTTCAGCTTCATCACCCCCAAAATTCATGTCTGCTCCTTTTAGTCGAAAGGCCGCCCAAATCCCAAACTCTGGCAGTCTGATTTGATATCTACTTCTAAAATTTGCCTTTTCTAAAATGTTGTATGTGTGGAATAATGTAGTTTGTTGCCTTTTTGTGACCTGTTTTTTTTTTTTTTTCCCCTCACTGAGCGTAATGTGTTTAAGATTTATCTATTTATTTAGTTGGGTGTATTAATTTTCTTTTATTGCCAGCAGTATTCCATTTTTTGGATGTATGCATATTTTCAAAAATATCCATTTACCAGATTAAGAATACTTGAGTAGTTTCTATTTGGGGGTAAGCTGCCAGGGAAGCCCAAATATGAATACAGCTGCTATAAATATATACTTACAGGTTTTTGTCTGAATTTAAGTTTTTGCTTTGCTTGAGAATGAGATTACTAGGCAGTGATGTAACTCAGTAAGAAACTGATGAACTGTTTTCTAAAGTGAATTT
This sequence comes from Bos mutus, assembly GCF_027580195.1. Classification (NCBI taxonomy): domain Eukaryota; kingdom Metazoa; phylum Chordata; class Mammalia; order Artiodactyla; family Bovidae; genus Bos; species Bos mutus. The sequence goes on along the minus strand of NC_091618.1, from coordinate 19,670,171 downwards.
GCCATTTTCATTCCCATCATCAGAGGTCAAGTTGCTCTGCATCCTTGTCACTACCTGGTATTGTCAGTTTTTGTTTTCAAGTTTTAGCCATTCTACTTGGTGCACCATGGTATTTCATCATGGCTTACTTTCCTTTTATTTTTAAAAGATTTTTCTCCTTTTTTTTAAATTAAAAATTTTAATTTAGATTCTATATTGGTGCAAACCATATTCATCAATCCTAAAGCATTAAATAGACTCTACATTTGATACTAACTTTGGGATATCATTTCCAAGAGAAGGATAAGCCATCCATGTTGTTTTCATTCCCTCATTCATTCATTCAATGGCTGCTTGTTGAACACCTACTGTTTTTAGAAGATGTTGCTTATTTACTAGGCAATCGGGGGGTGGGCAAAACAAAAATCATGAGAAAGCAGAGAGTTTGTTCTCATTCTGCCAAGGGAGGACCCACCACAATCAAATAAATTTTCCATATTTATATATGCTCTGTGAAAACTACTGTGACCATTGTGATGATAAAGCCAGAGAAAGAAATGAAAATGTAAGGGGTACAGTTTGGGGAAGTATTTTCTGGCTTCTGTGAGGGTGACATGGAGCAGAGATCTGAAAGAAATGAAGTGCCAGCCACACACCCACCTGAAGGAAGAGCATCTCAGCAGAGATCACCAGCAAAAAACAGAGGCTCAAAGCAGAAATGCATTTGTTGATGCTGAAGAGCAGCAGAGAATCCATCATGGCTGGTGCAGTGTGAATGGTTGGGGAAGGGATGAGAAAGGGCATTTTATCTTCCACTGAAAAGAAATTCATGGCTAAGGGAGCCAGATAGTCTTTAACGTCATGAAGTACTCTAAGTTTTAATTTAGAAAATGTTTAATTAAAATTTTTGGATATTTAGTCACTGGCTCAAGTAATGCTTAATTGTTTGCTTAAATTTTTATAATAGCTTACAAACCTACCTCCACCAGATACACTGAATTAGAAGTCAGAAGATTTTGTGTCACTTTACATACTTAATTTTATGTTGATTTAATCTGTGCCTTAGGGAACTTTCTGAGAACTCTGTAATCTTTTATTTTCCACTCTGGGATAATATTTTTCCATTACCTCACAGGGAAACTCTATGCTTTAGAAAGTACACTGAATTTCTAAGAAAAGACAAAGAAACAGACTGGAAATAAAATGATTGTGTGGAGGAAAGCAGCAGCACAGAACACTCAGTGGTTTAGTCTCAGTTTCTCAGAAGGTTGAACGAAATATTAAGATAACATTTGCTTTTTAATGATGATTCTTCTGGCTGACTGCCTGTCTTTGTGTATTTAGCTTCCTTTGACAAAAAGGGGAAACTGTTTTCAAAGTATGAATAATCATGTTGGATGTGAAACATTCTTTCACGACAAGGTTGACACCTAGCACAAAATAGCAATCTTATAACTGATTGCTGCAAAAGTATTGGGAAAAAATGGAGTTCTGTTAAGACCTTGGAACTAGCAATTCTCCATTGTTAAGAAGCAAAGAACCTCGATAGCACCAGATCAAAGGTATTGTTGGTTTGGAAGTTTGGGAAGGAAATGGTTGGCAGTGGATCTGCAATTCTTTCTTGACTATGGAGTAGAGTGGGAGGGAATACTCCCAGAGAAGAAAGAAGGTGACACTCTCGTATTTCATTGTAAACATACTAACCTCCAGATAAACTGCACTTTTATAGCAGCAGAGTCCTTGTCTGTGGGATGCTGTTAGCAATATGTACCCAGTCTAACTAAGCTTGCCTCTGGTAAACAGGAAATATACTGATTTATACCAGTCTTCCCTGGTGGTTCAGTGGTAAAGAATCTGCCTGCTAGCGTAGGAGACGTAGGTTTGACTCCTGGGTCAGAAGGATCCCCTGGAGAAGGAAATGTCAACCCACTCCAATATTCTTGCCTGGGAAATCCTATGGACAGAGGAGCCTGGTGGGCTACAGGCCATGGGGTTGCAAAAGAGTGAGACACGGCTTAACCACTAAGTAATAACAGCAACACACTGATTTACAAGTACTTCCAACAAATGTCACACGTGCAAGTATCTCTCTGAGTATAAAATGGAAATGTTTCATGAACAAGAGGGCTCTCTCCTTTGAAGTTACAGTTCCCATCGATGTAATCTGGAGATTTTGTACATTATCTTGGCCCAGAGTGTATCCTAATGCGTCAAGAAATGAACTAGGTAGGCAGTTTTAAGTAGCTTTCTGTTTTTCTGCACCACACAATTACTTGTATCCTGGAAGTTACATTGTATTTCAATGCAATCACAAGAATGGTATAGGAGCACAGAGGACAATTTAGAAGTATCAAGCCACGCTGTTTACTTCTCCACACCACACAGATGTCAGCTGGCTGAAGAATGCTCTGAAAGCTGATCAGAGCTTTTTCCACATGAAAATGATTACCAAGTTTGTCTCAAGCATAAAATGCAAGAGTTACAGAAACAGATATACTCAGTAAAGGCAATTATAGCATAACTTATGAATGGTCTGATTTAAATAGCATCAAATTAGACATAAATGGAAGATAGCTGATTAATTTCTGTTTAGTTTCTATTTAGGTGCCATGTAATGCTGTCATGTTGATATGACCTGTTATGGAAATAGGATTTTTCATGTTAGGAGAAGCAAAATACAGGAAAAAAAGAACACATATAGGAAAATCTATAATGTACATCTCTGTGAGCTGCATGCTAAATAGCTCCAATCATGTCTGACTCTTTGCAACCCCATGGACAGTAGCCCACCAGGCTCCTCTGTCCCTGGGGATTCTCCAGGCAAGAATACAGGAGGGTGTTGTCATGCCCTCCTCCAGGGGATCTTCCCAAGCCAGGGATCGAATCCAGGTCTCCTTCATTGCAGGTGGTTTCTTTACCATCTGAGCCACCAGGGAATCCCATAATGTACATCCAGGCCTGCCACTGACTTTGGATGATTTTTGTGCAAAGTGTACATGGTGCAGATTTGCTGCTCATCAAAGGGACAGCGCGTTTGGCCATGCAACACTTGAGTATTGGTCTGTGTATGTGGCCTTTGGCATAGAGGGTAAAGCGTCTGCCTGCAATGCAGGAGACCCGGGTTTGATCCCTGGGTCGGGAAGATCCCCTGGAGAAGGAAATGGCAACCCACTCCAGTACTCTTGCCTGGAAAATCCCATGGATGGAGGAGCCTCGTAGACTACATATAGTCCCTGGGGTCACAAAGAGTCAGACACAACTGAGCGATGACAGGTTTAATTATAAGAAAGTGGCAATTCTCATCTTGACTCTTTTCTTTGCTGCTGGGAACAACTGCCTTCTAAGGTGTAAGCAGAGGGACACACACTTTGCTAAAGGACACACCTGCTTCTTGGATGCTCTTCATCCTTGAGAGGAAGAGCCCTGATCTGGGTCTTTCAAGATGGGTCTCCTTCTCTAGACACAGAGAAAAGCCTAGTAAATGCAGGCACACACAGCAGAGACTCAGTCTCAGGGATTCATGAACCAGAAGGCTCTTAAGGAGGATTGTTCAAGTTTATCCGAGTCACAATCTTTCTTCCCACCCTGCCACTAGCAGAACTGAAAAGTGAGCACTTTTATCAGAAAGGCAAGCCCGGCAGGATACAGGGAAAGTGAAGCCTCTTAGGACTGGTGGGGAACAGAGTGTTTACTCCAGGCTACAAAGTCGAAAGGGATGCTTAGATGGAGGACTAAGGGGAAAGTGAGAAAAAACAAAAGGCTAGTGATGGGGAGCATGGATGGTAAGATATTTTAAATGCCTGAAGGGAAAAGAAGAGAGTTCTGAATTCCATATTAGGTATTTTAAAAATATAGACCCCTTCCATTTTTGAATAGAAATTTTGAATAGCTAATACAAAGGTTTGGGGCAATTAATTCAAGGAAAAAAAAAAGATCACTTGCCTGGTTTCAACAGCGCAACATCACCTTCCATTCCACAAAATGTTCTAAGCTATTTTGAGTTTTCAGAGCCCTACTTTTTGGTTAAAAAAAAGAAATAAAGAAAAGGCACTGCAAAATCCTTCTAGGAGTTCTTCGCACATAGCAGGGAGGACGCTCAAGGAATGAATTATAGAGAACAGAAAAATTCTAGCGTATTGGAGTCTCAAACAGTCTATATAGCAGTTGTTGGCAGGAAGGAGAGGTGGTGTGGAATCCTGAATGGAAGTCCTGACTTTTGGAATAAGACGCTGAATCACATTCAGATTGCAAAATGAGCCATAATTGATAGTTTTAAACAGTTTCCCACCTAAGATTACTGAACTGACATTTGTCAAAGAATGAACTCACCATGTAGTACACCTCTCTAGTTCAGAGTAGACCACGCTGCTTTAAAGGCAAGAGAAGATGTTTATCATTTCAATTTGCTTTTGCTGAAGGCAGAGGAAATGAATCCCCACCAGAGTCCTCATTATCTGTGTTCTGGCCTCAGAGCAACCTTGAAGCCTTCTAGATGTTAGTGTGGCTCAGGACAGGTAGATGTTTCCTTGGGCAGTCAGTGAAATGACCCCCAGAGGGAATTTTGTGGCTGGCTCTTCAGATGCAACTGGGCTAAATCTGAACCTGTGAACCCAATACCTTGTCTCCTAGCTCCTCTTCCCAGTGACCTCAATGACTCACCACTTATGGATGTCCTGGCTCAAACAGAGTTCGTGGTTCTGTTTAACTCTCAACGTCATGGAATCCTATGGACCTTGACTTCCTCGTGTGTCTCGTCCCAGAGCTTGCTTTTCCTTCCTCTCGCTTTCTGTAGACAGGGTCTGCCTCTCTTCTCCCTGCTTTCCCATCCATATAAGCTATGCTTCTTCTGGCATCCTAGATTTCACTCTCATTTTTCTCTAAGTAACTGCCTTTAGAACTACTAGACAAACCATCTTCAAATACCACTTTTAGGAAGATATCCATTTCTTTTCTTAAAAATCTCCCTGTTTCTTCAATGCCTCTGATTATTCCTGTAGAATGGCAATAAAATAAGACACCTTGCTGTTTGACAAAACTTGAAGAGGCCATTCTCTGGTTTCAGAAGGTGCACCTGAACATTGCTAACAGGTTGCTTGATCAGAAGAGTGTTTCTAGATCTGTGAGTGGGTTACATCCCAGAGGGAAAGCCTTCAACAGAAAGGTGATTATGGCCCAGTTATGCTGGCCTTGTTTTAAATTTTACTTGCTTAGTTATATATATTTTAAAAGCCCTTCCTTCCTTTAAGGAAACAGCTTCTACAAATACAGACTATTATAGCTATTTTCCATCATGTACTTCCTGGAGTTACTACTGGGGCTTTTGGCCAAGAGCAATGCAATTCTGATTAATAAAAACATCTTTAGAGAAAAGGATAGGATTCTGAAAAAGTCTTTCAATTTGTATGCTCGTGCATGAACATATTAATTGAACTGCTTTTCTTAATTACATGTCATCAAAAAGATATGGGCTGAGATGAAATGTATCTTACAGAGCAGGGCAATATCAGAGCAGGTAAAATATCAAGAGGCCTCCATTCTGTTTTTCTTCAGTTGTATCTGTGCCACTGTTGACAGCAAATTTCAGTCAGTTTAAAAGAGGTCAGTCAAGCCAAAGCATGCTTTTGAAGCTTCAAAGAGACGATCAGATGTCATGTTAAGATCAAATCTTGCCTCTGGGAACCTGACTTGTGTTCAGTCTGATGCCTTTGTTAAGTCCAACTCTAGGGTGGATTTAATTAACATGACTTAAAAAGAGAAGGATATTTGAGGTGTTGATTTTTCTCCAAAATTCTTTTCATACAGTTGGTTCTACTATATCCTGAGTAACAAATCTTCAGTCTGTGATGTAAAGCAGACTTTTGATGATGAATCAAAAATGCCCTGCTCTTGTGGACATATGACATCGACTATAGTGCTTTCAAGGGGTTTCCTTGATGGCTCAGATGGTAAAGAATCCACCTGCAATGCAGGAGACTCCAGTTTGATGTCTGGAACAGGAAGATCCACTGGAGAAAGTGATGGCTACCCACTCTAGTATTCTTGCCTGGAGAATTCCATGGACAAAGGAGCCTGGTGGGCTACAGTCCATGGGGTCATAAAGAGTCAGACATGACTGAGTGACTAGCACTTTCAATTCACTTTCATAATGTTTTCAAACTAGAGAAGAGTCCAACAGATATCAACACAGTGAAAGCACATTGCGTGGTACATCCAGATTAGTCTGTCAATTCTACTTAAATAAATTTTACCCTGTGGGCTTCTTTTGTGGCTCAATGGTAAAGAATCCACCTACTAATGCAGGAGATGTGAGTTCGATCCCTGGGTAAGGAATATCCCCCAAAGAAATGGTAACACACACCAGTATTTTTGCTTGGGAAATCCCATGGAAAGTGAAGCCTGGTGGGCTACAGTCCATGGGGTCCAAAAAGAGTCAGATATGACTTAGCAACTAAACAACAACAAAAGATTATTTATTTTTTGGTTAAAAAATTAATTTTTGTTAAGCATGAATTATGTACTAAAGACTTACACAAAGCTTTTGGCATATAAATGTCATGTTGTTGTTGTCAGTCACTAAGTCGTGTCCAACTCTTTGCAAACCCCATGAACTGTATGTAGCCTGTCAGGATCCTCTGTCCATGGGATTTCCCAGGCAAGAATACTGGAGTGAGTTGCCATTTCCTACCTCCAGGGGATCTATTCAACCCAGGAGTCAGACCCTTGTTTCCTGCACTGGCAGGCGGAATCTTTACCACTGAGCAACCAGTCAAAGTGAAGTGGAAGTGGATGTTGCTCCGCCCTGTCCAACTCTTTGCAACACCATGGGCTACACAGTCCATGGAATTCTCCAGGCCAGAATACTGGAGTGGGCAGCCTTTCCCTTCTCCAGGGGATCTTCCCAACCCAGGCATAGAACTCAGGTCTCCCGCATTGCAGGCGGATTCTTTACTAGCTGAGCTACAAGGGAAGTCCAAGCTCTTAGACTTGTGATGTAACTTCTCTGACTCAGATGTCTTAAGGGTTGTTATGAAGGCTTCCCAACCCTTAAGACATCTGAGTCAGAGATGTTACATCACTGGTCTAAGATTACACAGTAAAACGAGAAACCTGAAATTTGACTCAGGACTTTGGATTCCAAGTTCAGCTTTGCTACACAGCACTTTACTGTCTCCCCCCCTTTTTTTTTTTTTGGGCTAGTGATTTTTTAGAATATAAATTTATTTATTCTAATTGGAGGCTAATTACTTTACAATATTGTATTGGTTTTGCCATACATCAACATGAATCTGCCACAGGTGTGCACGTGTTCCCCATCCTGAACCCCCCTCCCACGTCCCTCCCCATACTGCCTCCCTTTAGATAAAAGATTTTGATTTATTATAAAGAGAATATTAAGGACATTTCATTTAGTGTTTAGTAGACAAAAAAGGATAACATTTATAATTTAGCTTATTTAAAGGGAAATCCATATGATTCAGTTTAACAAAGGTGGTTGTGTTTGTCTTGTAAGGAGGAATTATCCAAAAGGGAAGGAAACATCAGGGAATGTCCAGGTAAGAAACAATTTTAAAAGACACCATGGAGGGCTCCAGTGTCCCCTCTTCACCAGCAGCTTTCTTTCTTTCTCTCATTTTTTCTCCCGGGCAGTATTTAGAATTTCATCATTTAAATGCATTATATTGCGTACCAATCCTAAAGGAAATCAACCTTGAATATCCATTGGAAGAACTGATGCTGAAGTTGAAGCTGCAATACTTTGGCCACCGGATGGAAAGAGCTGACTCATTGGAAAAGATTCTGATGCTAGGAAAGATTGAGGGCAGGAGAAGAGGGCAACAGAGGATGAGATGATTGGATGCCATCACCGACTCAATAAACATGAGTCTGAGCAAACTTTGGGAGACAGTGAAGGACAGGGAAGCCTGGTGTGCTGCAGTCCATGGGATCACAAAGAGTTGGACATGCTTAGCAACTGAACAACAACAACACTGCATACATTAAAACTCCCCTGGGTCTGGTGGTTGTTCAGTCACTCAGTCATGTCTGACTCTTTCCAACTCAATGGATTGTAGCATGCCGGGCTTCTCTGTCCTTCATCATCTCCTGGAGCTTGCTCAAACTCATGTTCATTGAATTGGTGATGTCATCCAACCATCTCATCCTCTGTTGTCCCCTTCTCCTCCTATCTTCAATGTTTCTCTGCCTCAGGGTCTTTTCTAATGAGTAGGCTCTTCAACATCAGGTGGCCAAAGTATAGGACTGATACTGAGCTTCAGCTTCAGTATCAGTCCTTCCAATGAATAGTCAGGGTTGATTTCCTTTAGGATTGATTGGCTTGATCTCCTTACAGTCCAAAGGACTCTCAAGAATCATTTCCAACAACACAGTTCAAAAGCATCAATTCTTCGGTGCTCAGCTTTCTTTATAGTGCAACTCTCACATCCATACATGACTACTGGAAAAACCATAGCCTTAACTAGATGGACCTTTGTGGGCAAAGTAATGTCTCTGCTTTTTAATACACTGTTTAGGTTTGTGATAGCTTTTCTTCTAAGGAGCAAGCGTCTTTTAATTTCATGGCCGCAGTCACCATCTGCAGTGATTTTGGAGACCAAAAAAATAAAGTCTGTCACTGTTTCCATTGTTTCCCCATCTATTTGCCATGAAGTGATGGGACCAGAAGCCATGATCTTCATTTTTTGAATGTTGAGCTTTAAGCCAGCTTTTCCACTCTTCTTTTCACCTTCACCAAGAGGCTCTCTAGTTCCTCTTCACTTTCTGCCATTAGAATGGTATCATGTGTATATCTGAGGTTGTTGAAATTTCTCCCGGAGGTCTTGATTCCAGCTTTTGCTTCATCCAGCCCAGTATTTTGCATGATGTACTCTGCATGTAAGTTAAATAAGCAGGATGACAATATACAGCCTTAATGTACTCCTTTCCCTATTTGGAACCAATCTGTTGTTCCATGTTCAGTTGTAACTGTTGCTTCCTGACCTGCATACAGATTTCTCAGGAAGGAGGAAAGATGGTCTAGTATTCCCATCTCTTTAAGAATTTTCCACAGTCTGTTGTGATCCACACAGTCAAAGGCTTTAGCATAGTCAGTGAATCAGAATTAGATGGGTCTTGGTGCTCATTAAATTAGGGTGACATCAAAGTTAGCTTAAATCGCAACTTGGATGGATTGATGCTTTGTGAAGAATAGAATTCTGAAATCGTGTCCAGGCTCTATAGGCTCAGTTGCCAATGTCAGTTGAGGGAGGTGATAATCATACGAGTTCAGCAGTAGCAGTAGTTAAGTAAAAACAGATTTTTATTTGTTACAACAACATTAAGATGTGTAGTTACTAACACCGCAGTGTGAGTTTATCTGATAACTTTCATAGCACTTAGAGGAAGGGGAGAAAGAAGAGAAAGAATAATTCTGAAGCTAGAGCTGGGATAATCATATGACACTGTGCATACCAGGGAATTTTTGAGAGCAAAAGGGGATTCTATCAACAAAATGCCAGGACAGTATATATTAGCTGTGATTGAACGATATGGTAATCTTAGCTCTGGGGAAAGACAGTCCCTCTCAAATAAACACACATATTACGGAGTTAAATAAGAAGTGGTCCTTCAAATAAGACAACTAAATTCTTTTTCCTAATGGTATGGCCTTTTCACAGCTATGGCATTCAGTGACATATTTCCTTAACAACAAGAAACTAAAGCAACTGAACCTGGATAGGATTCCAAAAACCTCAGAGATTCACTGTCAAGCATACAGCATATGAAATGCATTTGGTCAATTTGCAATTTTTCAGAGGCTGATTATCCAACTAATGCATTATCTTTTGGACCCTTGTTTTATTTCTTCTACTGGTTAATTTAACAATATGTCAGTTCTGATAAGAAGGTTTGATGGAGAAGAAGATGAAGCTATTATATAAAATGAGTTTGGGGAATTACCAATAGATTTCAATTATCCGTGTTGCTCTTACTGAAGGCTGATTCATTGTGAAGAGTAGAGATTTGGCTGGACAGTCTTGCTGTTTCTAAGACAGAACTGTCCTTACTCTTTTTGTAATTATTGTACAGAACATATATGTGCAATTGTGAACATACAGATCCTTATTTCCCCAATCCTGTGACCTGTGATTAATGCAATGAAAACACAATCATGATCACTTAAATCAACTGTAGTTACATATAAAAATAAAATAAAGGAATTAAGTTTCAATATTCATGCCTTTTATTGTGGGGCCATGGTCTTGACACAAAGAAGAAGAAATACTGGTGAGCTACTTTTTGGAAGGCGAGAAAAACAATCAGAGTCCACATGGTGTGTAACCTACGGCATATAAGGCTACTAAATTGGCTTAAAATGCAATGTTTACATAAGCTTAAGAATGAAAGGAATGTACCATGAATATTAGAAAAATATTGCCATACACAAAAGTATTGGCTTCTCCTACATTAATTTGGCTCCACCTTCTTATATTTAGTTGAATAATCTCTTCACTTATTCAAATCTTATTCACACTTCAAAGTCTGAATTAACATCCACTTCTCTTTTTGAAGGTTGTTGTCTATTACAAATCCAGTGTCTCTCTGTGTTCTCAGCTATAAATACCCATAATGTTCATCTGTCACCTAATTTATACTATCTTGATATGTCACTGCAGTTACATTATTTAACTTATTATTTGTTGCTTGACTTTTCACATCAGAAACCAGTACAATCTCCCAAACCATATTGTAAATTCTTTTAGAGTGGGGGCCATTTGTGATCTATCCTTGTATCTTTCTGTGCATGTGTGCATGCGTGTGTGTGTGTGTGTGTGTGTGTGTTAGTCACTCAGTCCTGTCCCACTCTTTGTGACCCCAAGGACTGTAGCCCGCCAGCATCCTCTGTCCATGGAATTCTCCAGGAAAGAATACTGGCGTGGGTTGCCATTCCCTTCTCCAGGGGATCTTCTCAACCCAGGGATTGAACACAGGTCTCCTGCATTGCAGGCAGATTCTTTACCATTTGAGCCACCAGGGAAGCCCCTATCTTTCCTTAGGAGCTAACAAAATTTTAAATGTATTTAGGTTGGATTGTATGAAATTACCCATATTTGGTCATTTTTGATAAATGATCAATAAAAAGCGAATTTTATATGGTTCAGCCTAATAACAGTTGTTCTAGAAATAATTGTGGAATGAGTAGAATTATATTCAAAAACTTAAAATCATATATATATATGCATATATAATAGATCATTTAGAATAGATGAAAATGCTCAGTCGTGCTCTCCATCCATCATTTTCCATTAATTTTTTTCCATCCATGGGATTTTCCAGGCAATATATATGCTATTCAGTCCCAAATGGTTTTATTATTAGTTCATTAGCTTCTAGACATGATTTTTTAAAAAAATGAATATGACTATTTTCTAGGGAAATAAGCATAATTGAAATAACAGATCATAAAGTACTAACTATCTTAGCATGGTAATGCTAATATTGAATTTTTCTGGCACTGTTTACCAGTTGATAAAACCATTCGTTAGACTAATATTAGTTATAGGTAATCTTTATTTTTGAATATATATATAGTATCCCAGGCACTGTTCTAAGCATTTCCTATTGATACACTCATTGAAGAATCTGCATCTCAACCCTGTGAAATGGGTAATAATATCTTTTTTCAGATGAGCAAATTGAGGCATGAAGAGGTAATTTGCTCAAAATCACACAACTAGTAATCATAGAACTGGGTGTCAAATTCAGGCAGTCTGGCTTCAATCCTTCTTTTAAATGCCACTGGAATTCTAATCAATAGAAATAGAGTTATTCAAAAGTTAGAATAAATTAAAAATAATTTAGCCTTATGAAAGATATAGCATCTGGTGGTGACTTTATAATTTAGAGTTACAGAGCTGAACAGACCATATTTAGGGCCTGAAACCTGCAGCTTTAGTTCTTTCATAAGCAACTCAAAACCAGTTTGTGTTACAGGGCCTCAGTTTTCTGCATTAAAATCTGGAATCTATAGCTTTGAATCCTCTACAAGAATTTTATAAGAGGAGAGAAAATAGGATTATGTAACACGTGATAGTAAGATAGGATTATATAACACGTGTGCCTTAATTAATCAGGCACATTTATTTTTATATTTAGTTATGAATATATGCATGCAAATACTTTTTTAAGATTATGTTTAATGCTACTTTTTTTTATAATCAATGTATGTTCTTTATTGAAGGTATTTGTTTTCTTTGGTACTTGAAAACTATACAAAATCACATGAACAGTGAATACTGCTGATTCACTCAGAACAGTAATCAATAGACTGAAATATATATGCATATATAACGTACATTATGTTATCATAATTAAATATACATATAAAACATGATCAGTAAAATAATTTGTCTTAATGTATAACCATAAGCATTCTTTATAATTGAAATTTTTTTAGCAATAAATGAAATAATCCAGTGTGATTTTTCTTTGTTTTCAAGAAAAGAAATATACTTTCCTCTGGAATTCAACATCAAATAATGACAAATGCATTAAATAGGTAAGTGAGCATTTGGCTTTAAATTTCTGGGCCTGAAATTGGGTTAGGTTGGCTTGAAAAATGGGACCGTTAAATTAGATGATTTTATGTTGTTCAAATGGCAACTTTCTACAAGTGTCTGAAAGCAAGATTTGTTTATCAGTTCTAAAATCTTTACTCTAGGAAATGCAATTCTGTTCCTATTAAAATAACCAAGCGTACCCTCCCCTTTAAGAAAACAGCTAAAGGAAAACAGCCATGAATGTATTTTTCTTAGATATAGACTTAGGAGCTTACTATAATAAGTTTGAGTCCATTCAAAATCCATGAAAATTTTTCTGTAAGGAGATCCAAGAAGCCCTTACCCATGGTTAAGTTTAGGAAGAGCTACTAGAAAAGGTTGGAGGTGTTGTGTATGACTGGAGGCTTAGAATTTTTAAATCAGACCTTTCTGAAATGCTTGAGTTTTCTGATCATTTCCATGAATTACATGTTTAATATCATCAGGGGGTTATCCCCATGAGCATACTGTGCATGATTTTGCTGTGTGGTTTTACTGCTCTTTCTGCTTTTGAAGAAGTGCTTGAAAACTCAAACCAGTGTTCAATCAGCTCAATCAGTTCAGAGAGAGCGGTGTTAGAGGCAGCGTTACCTTCTTACACGCAGTGATGGAGCCGCCCAGGCTACTTCCCGAGCTGGCGCTGGCGCTGCCCTGCTGCGTTTCCGGAACCTGGTACATCAGGGGTGACTCCAAGCTGCTGTTTGTTCCCCAAAACACAAAAGAGAACACATTCAGTGAGTCATCTGCATATTCAGAAAGAAAGAAGCACAATGTGCTTTATGCAAAATCATCTTTTCAGATTGAGCTGGACACTGCAAACCTTCTGCTGACATTGATATTTGTTTCCTTGCTGGTTTCATTTTTGTATTTGGTGGAACCGCGATGACCTAGTCCATTCTGAATATAAAATTGTGACCCATCGCCCTCCACGGACTGTGGATGGACACATCTGCATGAGTTCTAGCAGAGTTGACACGTTTTCTTAAGCAGGCAGTTTTAAAACCCAAGTAATGTTCTTTCCATTGTCACATTATTTCTACTCAGCCAAAATGAATACATAAAAAATACTCATTATTTTTTCAAATGAGAGGAAAACAATTTTAATTAGGAAGCAGTGTGGTACCATGAAAAGAACATGAGCTTTAGAAAACACAGGTCATCTCTTTATCATCCCTGTGACTGGAGACAGTATCTTAACTTTCTTGTCTCCAAAATTCTAGACTTAAATCCTCCTCCCCTGTTCCTGTCAAGTCTTGGTGGGCTTGACTATATACAGGGGTGTATACATATTTTAAAAGATCTGAAATTGCTTACAGCCTCAAGACATGATAAGAATCAAAATTATTTTTAGAAAATAGTTTTAGAATATTGAAGGGAACAGCTACCCACTCCAGTATTCTGACCTGGAGAATACCATGGACTGTATAGGCCATGGGATTGCAAAGGGTCAGGCACGACTGAGTGACTTACTGAGCTGAGCTGAGAAATATTAAGATTCAGAGGGCTTCCTGTATATTTAAATTAGGCTGAATAATTTTCTTCTGAAAATATGCAAAGCTAGATTTTAAGAAAGTATACTGATATCTCAAGTCTACATATTTTATTTTTGTGGTTGTTGACTACATAGAACATGTACAATTCATTAAAACACATTTTTTGAAATATTGTCTAATGACTCTTTATGTAAGTATCAACCCAACATATAGAATTTTTTTCTTCAGATTAAGAAGCACCAAACAGAAGATCTGTTAAATAAACATTGTGTTTCTAAATAACCTATAAGCCTCATGCCTGAGGTTCTGAATTAGTCAATTTTCACTGCATTGCAATTAGCCATAAGTCAAATATTGCATGCATGTAGTCCATTTGTATTCCTGTTATTAACTACTATGAATAACATTCTTTTTTCACATGACCACAGATGGTGCTCTGTAACAGATCAAAAATTTGGGTAAAAATTTTATAGAATAATTCAAGTAAAGTCTGTTTTGTTTTAAACATTATGTAGTGTTTTCTGAGTAACTGCCACCTTGAGGAATAGAATGAAAAGACAGCATCCATATTATTTTTGATGAACTAGGGAAAGATTGGGAAAGGAAGGATGAAAGGAAGAAAGGAAGGAAGGGATAGAGGAAGGAAAGAAAAGGCAAGAAGGAGGGGGAGGGATCAGGAAACAGAGGAAGAAGGTAACTGACTCTAGATCCTGGTTCTAACGCCTGAGCCAAGACACTGCCTAGCTTTTCAGGGTCTGTCTCTTTTTCGTTTATAAATGAAATGCTTGGAGTCAAGTGTGTGGTCCCTGCTAGCTCTGGACTTCACTTTCAAAGTATCATCGACAGTCTGAGTTTTCAGCCCCGTTTTTACAGGCTTCTTGCAATGTAGGGCCTGTACCCTACTCACTGTCAGTAAGTGATTCTCCCTCAAACTCAGCTCCAGGCCTTCTGAATGCTTTCTCGGCCACTGGAGAGTTTGACTTTTATACCAAATAGGTTATCATTGTGAGATTCTAAATCATTTACACATGGAAGATAGGATCACTGACCAAGGTAACTATGGTCTGTAACAACTTGGCCCATGACTCAGAAGAAATTGAGTTATTATTCTTAGTGGGAGCCAGTCAAAGCTCTGTGTGCAGTTCAGAGAGACAGGCCGAAGAGTTTACATAGCTGCCTGCCCTGCTTCTGCTATGTCCATTAGGCATCTCTAGTGACCTGGAGGATCACTTCCATCTAGGCCACCAAAGGATTTAAGTCCAGTGTTGGGACATTCCCCATGTCTCATTGCAGGGTTAGCAGTCCTGAGAGTAGGAAGGAGGAAGGCTGAGAAATGAGGTGGACACAAACCTGATATAAAACACAACAGAAACAGAGCTTCAGCAA
This sequence comes from Bos mutus, assembly GCF_027580195.1. Taxonomy (NCBI): domain Eukaryota; kingdom Metazoa; phylum Chordata; class Mammalia; order Artiodactyla; family Bovidae; genus Bos; species Bos mutus. Next base: position 19,654,717 of record NC_091618.1, on the reverse strand, counting down.
TTGGTATCTCTCTAAAGGTGGATCACATCTAACTTAGGGAACGTTGGGTAGGTCCAAAATCAGGGAACCTAGGTTAGAGTAAAAGATCAGCCATGGAAGCTCCTTGTTTTCCCATAAAGCATATTGTACATGGCTGCAAGTAGCCACATTGCTCAGCCGTGTCTGACTATTGGGACCCCAGGAACTGTAGCCTGCCAGGCTCCTCTGTCCATGGAATTCTCCAGGCAAGAATACTGGAGTGGATAGCCATTCTCTTCTCCAGGGGATCTTCCTGACCCAGGGATCGAACCCGGGTCACCCCCACTGCAGGCAGATTCCTTACTGTCAGAGACATCAGGGAGAGTAGCCACAGCACCATAGTGATTATTATACACATAAAAGTTTAACTGCTGAGTTAGTCTAGGAGAAAGAAGAGATGCCAAGTCACCAGATCACCAGATAGTCAATACTGAAATCAGATTGATTACATTCTTTGTAGCCATAGATGGAGAAGCTCTATACAGTCAGCAAAAACAAGACTGGGAGCTGACTGTGGCTCAGATCATGAACTCCTTATTGCAAAATTCAGACTTAAATTGAAGAAAGTAGTGAAAACCACTAGACCCCATTCACATATGACCTAAATTAAATTCCTTACAATTATGCGGTTCAGGTCAATTCTGCTCAGTGGTGTCCAACACTTTGTGACCCCATGGACTGCAGCACATCAGGCCTCCCTGTCCATCACCAGCTCCCAGAGCTTGCTCAAACTCATGTCCATCGAGTTGGTGATGCCATCCAACCATCTCATCCTCTGTCGTCCCCTTCTCCTCCCGCCTTCAATCTTGCCCATCATCAGTGTCTTTTCCAATGAGTCAGTTCTTCGAATTAGGTGGCCAAAGTATTGGAGTTCCAGCTTCAACATCAGTCCTTCCAATGAATATTGACTGATTTCCTTTAGGATTGACTGGTTGGATCTCCTTGCAGTCCAAGGGACTCTCAAGAGTCTTCTCCAATACCACAGTTCAAAAGCATCAATTCTTTGGCACTCAGCTTTCTTTATAGTCCAACTCTCATATCCTCTCACTACTGGAAAAACCAGAGCTTTGACTAGACAGACCTTTGTTGGCAAAGTAATGTCTCTGCTTTTTAATATGCTATCTAGGTTGGTCATAGCTTTTCTTCCAAGGAGGAAGCGTCTTTTAATTTCATGGCTGCAGTCACCATCTGCAGTGATTTTGGAGCCCCCCAGAATAAAGTCTCTCAGTTTCCACTGTTTTCCACAATTAAACAGTGGAAGTGACAAATAGATTCAAATGATTAGATCTGATAGACAGAGTGCCTGAATAACTTTGGACAGAGGTTCGTGACACTGTACAGGAGGCAGTGATAAAGACCATCCCCAAGAAAAAGAAATCTAAAAAGGCAAAATGGTTGTCTGAGGAGGCCTTACAAATAACGAGAAAAGAAGAAAAACCAAAGGCAAAGGAGAAAAGCAAAGATAGACCCATCTGAATGCAGAGTTCCAAAGAGTAGCAAGGAGAGGTAAGAAAGCCTTCCTCAGCGATCAGTGCAAAGAAAGAAGGAAACAATAGAGTGGGAAAGACTAGAGATCTCTTCAAGAAAATTAGAGATACCAAGAGAACATTTCATACAAAAATGGGCACAATAAAGGACAGAAATGGTACGGACCTCTAAGTGGACCAACAGTTAGAACTGGACATTTCTGCTCCTTGGAAGAAAAGCTATGACCACCCTAGACAGCATGTTAAAAAGCAGCGACGTTACTCTGCCAACAAAGGTCCGTCTAGTCAAAGCTATGTTTTCTCCAGTAGTCACGTACGGATGTGGGAGCTGGACTACAAAGAAAGCCGAGTGCCAAATTGATGCTTTTGAACTGTGGTGTTGGGGAAGACTCTTGAGAGTCTCTTTGACCGCAAGGAGATCCAACCAGTCAATCCTAAAGGAAATCAGTCCTGAATATTCATTGGAAGGACTGATGTTGAAGTTGGAACTCCAGTACTTTGGCCACCTAATGTGAAGAGCTGACTCACTGGAAAAGACCCTGATATTGGGAAAGATTGAAGGCAGGAGGAGAAGGGGACAACAGAGGATGAGATGGTTGGATGGCATCACCGACTCAATGGACATAAGTTGAGCAAGCTCTGGGAGTTGGTGGTGGACAGGGAGGCCTGGCGTGCTGCAGTCCATCGGGTCACAAAGAGTCGGACACGACTGAGCAACTTAACTGAACTGACTGACCCACATATATCCTGGTATGAAAATCTTTCTGCCTTTAAGATGATTGTGAGATTGAGATCCTAGTCAGAAGTGAAGGTGAAGAAGGGGATTTGAAAGTGTTGCTTGCCTGCAGGTCTTGCTCCATTTGTTTAAGGACAATGGCATCCCACTCCAGTACTCTTGCCTGGAAAATCCCATGGATGGAGGAGCCTGGTAGGCTGCAGTCCATGGGGTTGCTAAGAGTCGGACATGACTGAGCGACTTCACTTTCACTTTTCACTTTCATGCATTGGAGAAGGAAATGGCAACCCACTCCAGTGTTCTTGCCTGGAGAATCCCAGGGGCAGGAGAGCCTGGTGGGCTGACGTTTATGGGGTCACACAGAGTCAGACACGACTGAAGTGACTTAGCAGCAGCAGCAACCATGTATAGCATTAACAAAATTAAAAATGTGTCCTCCACGTATCTTCTGGTCTCCCGAAACACATTATGAATCAATATAATGATGCCTATATCTAAAATATATCTAGAGAGGCACATCTTTTAAACCACGTGACATGAATGTAAGTTTCCAGTAGGTGACTACAACTCAGCTCAATCTATTCGCATGCCTTTGGGAAGGAGATGGAATTTTCAGAATATTTGCAAAAATGTTTTTTCTCTAGTAGCAGAACATTTGCTGCTACAGGATGAGACAGCAATGGCAAGAACATGAAACTCACGCATTTATTAAAAATGAGCACAAACTGGCATTAAAAGAACTGCTGTCAAGATACAGCACAGCCTTATAACTTGCTTTTAATGGGGAAGGATGTAAATACTTCCCTGGGACATTTTTGTTTGATTTTGACAAGTGTTGACAGTATTTATTAAGCACATCCTTTCTGTCTGGTTTCATGCTGAAACTGCTAAATGCATTTCAGTGAGGAGGAAGATCAAGGTAGGAAGGAAGGCACCAACGCAGAATTTAAAGTAGTGGCTTTAAAAGTATTATAGGAGGAGAAGCAGACACCTTTGTAGAACAATGTCGTATATCAATGAGATCCTGAGTTGCCACCACACTGCAATCAATGGCTCATGCAATGTTAATAAGTAGGTCAACCATTAGTGGTGAAAATAGCTTAAGGAGTATTCAGTGATTTCACCAGAGAATGAAGGGACCCACTACTGGAAACAGTAGTTTATGTTGCTACTCGAAGTTCAGTCTATGTACCCGCAGCACTCTTGGAAGCTTGTTGCTACCCAGGATCTCATGACCTGCCCTAGAGCTACTGAATCAGATCTGCATTTTGACACTAAACTCATGGGATTCACATTCTCATTAAAGCTTGAGAAGCATTTATCCAAGGTCTTAAGTTAAATTTATATTGTTTTTGCCCTTGCGTCTTTGCACATGGTATCACTTCTTTTAGAAATGTACAGATGAACCTATCTTCAGGGCAGGAATAGGAATGTATTTGCAGACGTAGGGAACAGACACATGGAGACAGGGTAGCAGGTGTGAGATGAACTGGGAGATTGGGATTCACATATATCCCTTGCCATGTGTAAAACTGATAGCCAGTGGGAAGCTGCTGTACAGCGCATGGAGCTCAGCTTGGTGCTCTGTGATGACCTAGATGGATGGGATGGAGGTGGGGTGGGAGGGAGGGCCAAAGGGAGGGGACTGTTGTTGTTCAGTCATCCAGTCATGTCCAACTCTCTGCAACCCCAAGGACTGCAGCACGCCAGGCCTCCCTGTCCCTCACCGTCTCCCAGAGTTTGCCCAAGTTCACGTTCATTGCATTGGTGACGCTGTCCAGTCATCTCATCCTCTGATGCCCTTTTCTCCTTCTCCCCTCAATCTTTCCCAGCATCAGGGACTTTTCCAATAAGTCATCTGTTTGTATCAGGTGACCAAAATACTGGAGATTTCGCATCAGTTCTTCCAGTGAATATTCAGGGTTGATCTCCCTTAAGATTGACCAGTTTGATCTCCTTGTCATCCAAGGGGCTTTCAGGGTCTTCTCCAGCATCACAATTCAAAGGCATCAGTTACTTGGAGTTCTGGCTTTTTCACGGTCCAGCTCTCACAACTGTACCTGACCACTGGGAAGACCATACTCTTGATTGTATGGACCTTTGTTGGCAGAGTAATGTCTCTGCTTTTCAATACACTATCTAGGTTTGTCATCGCTTTCCTGCCAGGAAGCAACCGTCTTCTAATTTCATGGCTGCGGTCACCGTCCAGAGTGAGTTTGGAGCCCAAGAAGAGGAAATCTGCATGTAGTATTGGGGGCAGATGCTATGATCTTATGGTTTTTTTAATATTTAGTCTTAAGCCTGCTTTTTCACTGGGATATGTGTGTACATATAACCGATTCATTTCACTGTATAGCAGAAACTAACACAACATTGTAAAGCAACTATACTCCAATTAAAAAAAAAACACCCTTCCTGTACCCACCCCCCACCCCAGCCCACACCCCTGCTTCCTTCAGAATAATCTCTACTCTATCCTTTGAGTCTCCATTTATAAATCACCTCTTGCACCTCTTTCTTCCCCTCTCTCTGCTAAGGAGACCACCACTCCTCTCCAACCTCCAATGCCCAATGCACGCACATGCATACACACCGCACACTCACATCCACACCCTCACATTTCCTCCACCCTCATCTTCCCAATCTCAACTCAACCCAAGAAATGAGATAGATACTCTTGTGAGTTTCAATAGCACTTGTCCTATGACAGCACTTGTCAAAATGATATATAATTGCATAATGTTTGTCTGTCTCCCTGTTTAGGCTATAAATAGTGCTTTCACTGTTAGGGACCACCTAGGACAGCACTAGGCAGTGATGGATGCTCAATTAGTGTTTATCAATGTTGTTTTTCCTTATCTTTCTGAGCATCCTGGTTGACCTCAAAAGATTATGCACTGAAGAGTGTTTGAGTTCAATGCTAAATTTCCTGCCGTGGTGACAGATGGTGAGATAAGCTACATCTGAAAAGATAATTTAAAGAATTTCCCAGGATAATTCTAACAAAAAGGGATCCTGCTGCTGCTGTTGTTGTCGAAGTCAAGTAAACACAGTGAAAGTTAGACAATTTGAAGATTCTAAGAGCTAAGGTTTATTCTTAGCTTCTCCCCCACATAAAGAATGCTCTTAGTAAAATATGGTAATTGGTTTGATTGTCTCAATCCTATTAAGGATATCTATTTTTGGGCCTTATACTAAATCCTTTAATCTCAACACTAGAAGAAAAATAAAAGCTCCTATCTATCAGAAGGGATTTTGAGTAAGAAATCAAGTGCCCTTTGTTAAAACCAGTTTAACAACATGCCACAACCTAGAATTTAGAGGATTTTAAAATACACATTTGTGTGGTTCAAAATGAAAGTTTGCTAAAGTGAATGTCCTTATTTTACCCTTATCTAAAAGGGTTCATTTGTTAGATGAAGAAAAGGGGTTTAGGTCAGTCTTTCTAAAACTGATATGTTTTTGGAAAACTGAAAACCCAAAGCAACCTTGAGAAAGAACAAAGCTGGAGGCATCATACTCTCTGATTTCAAACTATATTACAAACACCTATAAAACAGTGTGATCTTAGCATGAAAAACAGACACAGAGATTACTGGAACAGAATACAGCACCACAAGTAAATGCACTTATATAGGGTCAATTAATCCATGACAAAGGAGCCAAGACTATACAATGTAGAAAAGGCAGTTTCTTCAGTAAATGGTATTGAAAAATGGAACAGCCACATGAAAAAGTATGAAACTGGATGCCCTACCTTATGCTGTGCTGTGCTTAGTCTCTCAGTCATGCCTAACTCTTTGAGATCCCATGGACTGCAGTTCACAGGCTCCTCTGTCCATGGGAATTCTCCAGGCAAGAATACTGAAGTGGGTTGCCGTGCCCTCCTCCAGGGGATCTTCCCAACCCAGGGATCAAACCCAGGTCTTCCACATTGCAGGCATGTTCTTTATCAGCTGGGCCACCAGGGAAGCTCATGAATATCGGAGTGGGTTGCCTATCCCTTCACCAGGGATCTTCCAGACCCAGGAATTGAACCAGGTCTCCTGCGTTGCAGGTGGGTTCTTTACCAGCTGAGCTATGAGGGAAGCCCCCCACTACCTTATATCATATACAAAAATTAACTTGAAATAGATTAAAGACTTGAAAATAAGACCTGAAATCATAACACTCCTAGAAGAAAATAAAGGCAGTAAGCTCATAGAGGATTTTAAAAAATCTAACACCAAAAATGAAACCAAAAAAGCAAAAATAAATTAAAAACATTCTGCACAGCAAAGGAAACCATCAACAGAATAAAAATGCAACCTACAGGAAGGGAGAAAATATTTGCAAATCATATATCCAATAAGGGGCTAATATCCAAAATATGCAAAGAACTCATAATATTCAATAGCAAGAAAATGAACAGTCCAGTTAAAAAGGAGGCAGATCAGAATACAGATGACCAATGAACAGATGCACTACATCATTAATCACCAAGGACATGCAAATCAAAATAACAAAGAGATATCACTTCATACCTGTTAGAATGACTAACAGACAAAATAGCAAATATTGGAGAGGATATGGAGAAAAGGGAACACCAGTACACTGTTGGTGAGATGTAAATTGATGCAGTCACTTATGGAGAACTGTATGCAGTTTCCACAAAACATTATAAATAAAAGTACCACACGATCCTGCAATTCCACCTTTGGGCATTTCCCCAAACAGAACAAAAACACTCATTTGAAAAGATATATGCACCTCATGTTCATTGCAGCATTATTTACAATAGCCAACACATACTAAGTACATGAATCAATGGATGGATGAATACAAACACATAGCATGCATGCATACATGCACACAGAAACTGGAATATTATTCAGCCATAAAAACAAATGAAATCTTGGCATTTGCAATGACATGGATGAAACTTGAGGGCATTATGCTAAATGAAATAAGTCAAAGAAAGACAAATACTATTTGTACAATCTCTCTTATATGTGGAATTGAAAACATACATGTATATATGTGTATTTATCTATATCTATATCATCTGCATCTATAAAACAAAAGGGAGAGGTAGGTGGAAGAAATGGGTGAATGTTTTTTGATTTGTTCTTTACATTTTAAATACATTACATTAAAACTGATTTGCTTTAAAAATCACATGATGTGTAAATTTCTTCATATTCTGACCAGTTCAGTCACTCAGTCGTGTCCGACTCTTTGTGACCCCATGAATCGCATGAATCCTGGCCTCCCTGTCCATCACCAACTCCTGGAGTTCACTCAAACTCACATCCATCGAATTGGTGATGCCATCCAGCCATCTCATCCTCTGTTGTCCCCTTCTCCTCCTGCCCCCAATCCCTCCCAGCCTCAGAGGGACTCATTTTTCAATGAGTCAACTCTTCGCATGAGGTGGCCAAAGTATTGGAGTTTCAGCTTTAGCATCATTCCTTCCAAAGAATGCCTAAGACTGATCTCCTTTAGAACCGACTGGTTGGATCTCCTTGCAGTCCAAGGGACTCTCAAGAGTCTTCTCCAACACCACAGCTCAAAAACACCAATTCTTCAGCACTCAGCTTTCTTCACAGTCCAATTCTCACATCCATACATGACTAATGGGAAAACCATAGCCTTGACTAGATGGACCTTTGTTGGCAAAGTAATGTCTCTGCTTTTCAATATGCCATCTAGGTTGGTCATAACTTTCCTTGCAAGCAGTAAGTATCTTTTAATTTCATGGCTGCAATCACCATCTGCAGTGATTTTGGAGCCTAAAAATTATTCCACTGTTTTAATCTTCTGACCAATCTATTGATAAATACTCCCTCCCTGGCCAATCTTTAGTCAAGTTCATTACACTGTTCATGAATCAGAAATCTCAGCCTTGTGATGCTGCCAATGCAGGAGAATAGGAAATGTGGGTTTGATCTCTGAGTCAGGAAGACTCCCTGGAGGAGGAAATGGCAATCCATTCCAGCATTCTTGCCTGGAAAATTCCATGGACAGAGGAGCCTGGTGGACTACAGTCCATGGGGCCGCAGAGTTGGACACGACTGAGCACAAGCACAAATTGTGATTGTTAGTTGCTCAGTCTTGTCCGACTCTTCTCAATCCCATGGACTGTAGCCTGCCAGGCTCCTATGTCATTGGAATTGAATTCTCCAGACAAGAATACTAGGGTGGGTCACCATTCCCATCTCCAGGGGAACTTCCTGACCCCGGGACTGAATCCAGGTCTCCTTCATTGCAGGCAGATTCTTTACCATCTGAGCTGAAAGAGTAGGACATGACTGAGCACAAGCACAAATTAGCTATACTCTAGTTCAATATTGTTTTGCCAAAGCAAAACCAATACTCAGTTGTGGATGCGACTTGTGATAGAAGCAAGGTCCGATGCTGTAAAGAGCAATATTGCATAGGAACCTGGAATGTCAGGTCAATGAATCAAGGCAAATTGGAAGTAGTCAAACAGGAGATGGCAAGAGTAAACGTCAACATTCTAGGAATCAGCGAACTAAAATGGACTGGAATGGGTGAATTTAACTCAGATGACCATTATATCTACTACTGTGGGCAGGAATCCCTTAGAAGAAATGGAGTAGCCGTCATGGTCAACAAAAGAGTCCAAAATGCAGTACTTGGATGCAATCTCAAAAACGACAGAATGATCTCTGTTCGTTTCCAAGGCAAACCATTCAATATCACAGTAATCCAAGCCTATGCCCCAACCAGTAACACTGAAGAAGCTGACAGTTAACGGTTCTATGAAGACCTACAAGACCTTTTAGAACTAACAGCCCAAAAAGATGTCCTTTTCATTATGGGGGACTGGAATGCAAAAGTAGGAAGTCAAGAAACACCTGGAGTAACAGGCAAATTTGGCCTTGGAGTATGGAATGAAGCAGGACAAAGGCTAATAGAGTTTTGCCAAGACAATGCACTGGTCATAGCAAACACCATCTTCCAACAACGCAAGAGAAGACTCTAAACATGGACATCACCAGATAGTCAACACCGAAATCAGATTGATTATATTCTTTGTAGCCAAAGATGGAGAAGCTCTATACAGTCAGCAAAAACAAGACCAGGAGCTGACTGTGGCTCAGACCATGAACTCCTTATTGCCAAATTCAGACTGAAATTGAAGAAAGTGGGGAAAACCACTAGACCATCCAGGTATGACCTAAATCAAATCCTTGATGATTATACAGTGGAAGTGAGAAATAGATTTAAGGGCCTAGATCTGATAGATAGAGTGCCTGATGAACTATGGACAGAGGTTCATGACATTGTACAGGAGACAGGGATCAAGACCATCCCATGGAAAAGAAATGCAAAAAAGCAAAATGGCTGTCTGAGGAGGCCTTACAAATAGCTGTGAAAAGAAGAGAAGCAAAAAGCAAAGGAGAAAAGGAAAGATATACGCATCTGAATGCAGAGTTCCAAAGAATAGCAAGGATAGATAAGAAAGCCTTCCGCAGCGATCAATGCAAAGAAATAGAATGGGAAACAACAGAATGGGAAAGACTAGAGACCTCTTCAAGAAAATTGCAGACACCAAGGGAACATTTCATGCAAAGATGGGCTTGATAAAGGACAGAAATGGTATGGACCTAACAGAAGCAGAAGATATTAAGAAGAGGTGGCAAGAATACACAGAAGAACTGTACAAAAAAGATCCTCATGACCCAGATAATAATGATGGTGTGTCACTCACCTAGAGCCAGACATTCTGGAATGTGAAGTCAAGTGGGCCTTAGAAAGCATCACTATGAACAAAGCTAGTGGAGGTGATGGAATTCCAGTTGAGCTATTCCAAATCCTGAAAGATGATGCTGTGAAAGTGCTGCACTCAGTATGCCAGCAAATTTGGAAAACTCAGCAGTGGCCACAGGACTGGAAAAGGGCAGTTTTCATTCTAATCTCAAATAAAGTCAATGCCAAAGAATGCTCAAACTACTGCACAATTGCACTCATCTCACACGCTAGTAAAGTAATGCTCAAAATTCTCCTCACCAGGCTTCAGCAGTATGTGAACTGCTAACTTCCAGATGTTCAAGCTGGTTTTAGAAAAGGCAGAAGAACCCAGAGATCAAATTACCAACATCTGCTGGATCATCGAAAAAGCAAGAGTGTCCAGAAAAACATCTATTTCTGCTTTATTGACTATGCCAAAGCCTTTGACTGTGTGGATCACAATCAACTGTGGAAAATTCTGAAAGAGATGGGAATAACAGACCACCTGACCTGCCTCTTGAGAAATCTGTATGCAGATCAGGAAGCAACAGTTAGAACTGGACATGGAAAAACAGACTGGTTCCAAATAGGAAAAGGAGTACGTCAAGGCTGTATATTGTCACCCTGCTTACTTAACTTCTATGCAGAGTACATCATGAGAAACACTGGGCTGGAAGAAGCACAAGCTGGAATCAAGATTTGCGGGAGAAATATCAATAACCTCAGATATGCAGATGACACCCCCCTTATGGCAGAAAGTGAAGAGGAACTAAAAAGCCTCTTGATGAAAGTGAAAGTGAAGAGTGAAAAAGTTGGCTTAAAGCTCAACATTCAGAAAACGAAGATCATGGCATCTGGTCCCATTGTTTCATGGGAAATAGATCAGGAGACAGTGGAAACAGTGTCAAACTTTATTTTTTGGGGATCCAAAATCACTGCAGATGGTGATTACAGCCATGAAATTAAAAGACGCTTACTCCTTGAAAGGAAAGTTATGACCAACCTAGATAGCATATTGAAAAGCAGAGACATTACTTTGCCAACAAAGGTCTGTCTAGTCAAGGCTATGGTTTTTCCAGTGGTCATGTATGGATGTGAGAGTTGGACTGTGAAGAAAGCCGAGCACTGAAGAATTTATGCTTTTGAGCTGTGGTGTTGGAGAAGACTCTTGAGAATCCTTTGAACTGCAAGGAGATCCAACCAGTCCATCCTAAAGGAGATCAGTCCTGGGTGTTCATTGGAGGGACTGATGCTGAAGCTGAAACCCCAATACTCTGGCCACCTCATGTGAAGAATTGACTCATTGGAAAAGACTCTGATTCTAGGAGGGATTGGGGGCAGGAGGAGAAGGGGATGACAGAGGATGAGATGGTTGGATGGCATCACCTACTCGATGGACGTGAGTTTGAGTGAACTCCGGAAGTTGGTGATGGACAGGGAGGCCTGGCGTGCTGTGATTCACTGGGTCGCAAAGAGTCAGACATGACTGTGCAACTGAACTGAACTGAAATCAATATTGATCATTTAAAAATAGAATTATTACTGCATGTGGGATATAATTTGTAAACACCAATGGTTGGTAGTTGTTTTGTTTTTTTTTTATTTGCAGTGTTAAATTATATCAAACACTGTTCAATGAAGACTTTTTCATTCAGGCAACCCTTAAATCCATCAGACATATCCAGTGAAAGCCTGATAGCCCATCATAAGTAGATATTACGCACAATAACTAGATTATAATAGAAAAAGTAAATAATAACTGCTTAATATAATACAAGAACTGTAGTGTAGAAAGGAGTGTATTGATGATCATATACATAATACAAAAGCATTTATTGAATGATAGTCTGTGTGTCAGATGCTGTGCTTTGAAAATTCATATACTATCTCTGAGTAGATAGATGGCAGCAAGTGATGGCCTCAGGAATTTCATCACTACCATAGGGGTTTATTTTTGTACCTTTAAACTCAGTTTCACAATCTCAGCCTGCACCAACACCCCAAGAATTAACCTTGAAAATATAACTCCTTACTCAGAAAAGAGGATCAAGCCAAAGAACAATATAGTTTAGCTTTTTCCCCCTTTTTGTTAACAAGAGCTATGGGAAACTTTTGAAAACATATGTCCTACAAATGGTATATGGAAAATATTATTTTAATGTCAGACAAAAGGTACCTATCATTGCTAAGTTAGAGTTGCATGAATATGCACCATGAAGGCCATTAGATGATGACTATTGACATACTTATCCCAACGTTCTTTATGTCTTCAGGTGATATTTGTTTGGATGGTCAAAACACATCATGTATGTCACTGCATTCTGCTGCATCTAGATTTTAGTTCAGATACATTAGTAATATATAGTATGGTGTAGTATCCACCTCCATTCCCAACTCATTTCTGCTCTTCCACCAAACCACCTGGGCAAGTGCTTCGTTCTGTAATCTTATCTACATTGCTCCTAAACTTATTGCCACCATTTAATGCATAGCAGATGCTTCGTATCTATGGACTATTTTACACTGTCTTTTAATTATACCCCTTTTATAGATCAGGAGTTAGAGGTTAACGTAATCCAAGTTTATATCCCTGGTAAATAACTGCTCTGTGATTTGCTCTGCTTCTCTTATCTCTACATCATGCTTTTTTCCATTGTAACTTCTAATTTCCCCTCTAATCCTTGGCTTCCATGACCGTGTCCTCTAAATGAGCCCCAGTGTAGCCAAATCCTAGTGCTCTGGTATTTGAGAAAGTCTAGGTTCAAGTTTCTACTTTAGTACTTACTAGCTGGGTGAAATTGGACATGTGACTTAAACCTCCTTAAGCATTCATTTCCTCATCTGTAACATGCAGATTATAATAGAAGCTGAGTCATGGAACTGTTCTGGTGGTTAAATGGGGTTATTGTCTTGTAAAGCAGTAGCATAATGCTGGCACAGGGAAAGCACTAGATATTAAATTGAGGAATGATACCATGTTAAGCTCCATAAATTGACTTATTCTCAAGATTCTCCTTATCAGATTTTAAGCATATTTTGATAATAAATTAAACAGAGTATGTGCAGACCTTTTGAATAAATGCATAAACATTTAATACTTGTGATTTTCTTGTTTTCTTTTCATTTTTATTGGAGTATAGTTGCTTTACAATATTGTGTTAGTTTCTGTTGTAAAGTGAGTGAGCTATACATATACATATATCCCCTCTTTTTAGGATTTCCTTCCCATTTGGTCACCACAGAACACTGAGTAGAGTTCCGTGTGCTATGCACTAGGTTCTCACTAGTTGTCTGTTTTATACACGGCAGTGTGTATATGTCAATCCCAATCTTCCAATTCATCCCAACCTCCCCTTTTCCTCCTTGGTGTCCATACATTTATTTTTTACATCTGTGTCTCTATTTCTGCCTTGAAAATAGGTTCATCTGTATCATTGTTCTAGGTTCCACATACATGCGTTAATACGCAGAGGTGGTCATACAGAGAGAAGTAACTCAAAAAGAGAAATAAATACTCATTGTAGTGACAGTTCCCTTTTCTGTTCTCAGACCTGAGTTTCTAAAATATATACATACTTATGCTGTCTCTTGACTGTCACCATGAAATTATAAAATAAAGAGCAATTAACCGCTTTTAAATCCAAGGAAACATAGAATTGATTCAATGAGTCTAAAGCTGTACAAATACATGGCCAGTTCAGACACACAGTCTTTTATTTGTCAACAGGGGGAATATTCAAGCTTACAGAGGACTAATATGACTTCAGTGAAAATTTGAATTGAAAGTGTTTCTTGAGGAAAGAGGTATTACTATTCTAATAGAAAAAAAATGAATACTTTAATACACAAGAATAACTTTTCTCTACAGTGGAACTACATGTAACTTTGTTCTGTATTTTCTAAATCTCCTATACATGTGTTTTCATGTTTTCATAATTTAAAAGATAAAAAAAGAATTATTTTTCTAAGACATTTTATGTGTATTTTCCTCTGTTTGCCTTCTTCATTTGCTTGGCAAACCCTTTCTTCTGAGATACTGGGAGTTACGCTTCTGTGAAGCCTTTGCTTCAGGTATCATCGGAATTTACTGTATGACAGAAGGAGTTCAAATCTGGTGCTCGGTGACAACGTAGAGGGGTGGGATGGGGTGGAGGGTGGATGGGAGGTTCAAGAGGAAAGGGACATGTGTATACCTATGGCTGATTCATGTTGATGTATGGCAGAAAACAGCACGTTAAAGTAAAGCAATTATCCTCCAATTAAAGAGAGAGAGAGAGAAAGAGAGACATTAGGAGAGGGAGGAGAGGGGTCATGGACTCAAGCCAGAGCTGGCTTGAGTCATGCATGTTGTTTATTTACATTGAAAGTCAGTTATATCTGGACTTCCCTGGTAGGTCCAGTGGTTGAGACTCTGCAATGCCAGTGTAGTGGGTACAGACTTGATCTTTGGTTGAGGAACTAAGATCCCACATGCTGTGCCGTGAAGCCAATAAATAAACACAACAATGATTCACTAAAGAAAATCAGGTCTCTTCTGTGAAAGTGGGTTAATGAAGAAAAAAGGAGTAAAAGAAGAAAGGTAAGAAATGTAGGTGTGTGTGTGAAAAATATGGGCCTCCATCATTCTGATTCTGATTGTTGTATGGATTTTAAGAAGTCTTTTTTGATAAATAAGTGAGTTTCCTATTTGTTAGTCTCAAGTTTAAAAGCTGACATATTATTCTGTTGATCAAAATAATGTCATCTTTTACAAGTTGCTTCTGAGGGCATAAATGTATATGACACTTTTGGAAAACAATCTGGATGCACATTTCATGACTCTTCTTCTTACGTGTTACTCAGTACTGCCGCTTAAAAGGATTTACGCTAGAGGACTGACAGTAATGTCTGAGACAAAGACTCGTGTATTGAGGTTTCCATTCAACATTATGAATAGGGAAAACTGAAATAAAGAATACATTCACTAATGGGTACTTTGATTGAACCAGTATGCCTCTTCCCCATAAATACAAAATAACTTGGGGAGATGCTCCCCTGTTGAATGACCACAGTCGAACACAAAATGTTATACAATATGACTATTGACATAGGTGGCATCCTTCTAGAATGTAAGCTTGATCAAGTTATCTTTATGCTTAAAACTTTGCTGTGGGTTTGTGTTTCACTTTGAGTAAAACTGTAAGTCATTGCCATGGACCACACAGTTCTACATGCTTGGAATCTCATCACCTCTGAGGCCTTGTGTCCTTCACACTCTTTCTCTCTCCACTCTTGCTATTCCGAGAACAGGACAGGCACACTGCTGTCTTAGTCCCTTCCCCGGCTGTCCCCTTGCCTGGAATGGTCTTTGTCTGCAAAATCCCTTCATCACCTCCTTCAGGTCTTTCCCAAATGCCCCTTCTCAATGTGGCTTTTCCTGATCTCTTTTGTTATCACCCAGACCTCCCTACACTGGACTTCCCAATCTCTCCTACTTTGTTCTATTTTTCTCAGTATCAATCTCATCTTCTAACATTCTATAGGATGTATTATTTACTATATTTATTATTTATTACAGGTCTCTCCTCCCTGTCCTCCCTCACTCCACCCTGCTGGCTGTAAATTCTAAAAAATGTGGGGATATTTGTTGATTTTTCATGATGCATTCTCAGTCCAAGCATAACATCTGGAGTATAGTAAGAGCTCAGTCAATGTTTGTGGAATCAATGAGCTACTTAAAACAAATGTATACATAGTTTAATATACATGGAAACATACTGGAGTGGGTTGCCATTTCCTACTCCAGGGGATCTTCCCCACCCAGGGATGAACCCATGTTTCTTGTATCTTCTGCACTGGAGGAGGATTCTTTATTGAGCCATCAGGAAGCCCCTGAAAATGTAAACAGAACTTATCTTTGGCTTATGGGATGACTTGTGACATTTTCTTTGTTGTTCTTTGCTACATTTTCTAGATTCTTTACATTCTTTACATACACATGTGTACGTGTGTGTGTGACTCAAAAGAATTCTCTATTTTAACCCGTGGTGGATTCATGTTGATGTATGGCAAAACCAATACAATATTGTAAAGTAATTAGCCTCCAATTAAAATAAATAAATTTAAATTTTAAAAAATTCTAAAAAAAAAAAAGTGTGATCTCTGTAAGCTCTGAAAACCCAGAGCTTCTGAAAAAAAAATGGAGATGCAAAATTGTATTATATCTACACTCATAAGGAATTTATCTGGTTAGTAAACTTTTTTTCCTTCAAAATAAATGAAATTTTCCATTTTAGCATATAGGTTACTATTTTAGTAGTAAGTTCTCATGGGTCCCATCAAAGGTAACAGACAATCCAGCTATTACAGTTAAAATGAACTAATGTGACTGGTAGAACCAGCAAATGCTGCCCTTAACCAAAGGTAAATTCCATGGCAAAGTTTTTATGCAGAAGAACCCTTTATCACGGATGACTGGGTTTGAGCCTACATCTTGTTTTCCTTACATCTCTGGGGGATGAAGATGTTGAACGGTTTCATAGTTGTCTACGTAGATAACTGGCAAAATGAAATTAAACTTAGACAACCCTATGGAACGCTTCACTGATTCTGGATAATGAGATTTAGATCAGGAGCAGAAGATGTTGGAAGCTGCTGGATGGAGTTGCCTACACAGGTTAAAAGAGCACCATCATGCCAAAATACAGATCCTCTCAAAAGAAGTAGCTCCTGTTCTCCTGATCGGTGAGGACAGCCAATGCTAATGGCTTCATTTCTCTGAAACCATCAGAATAGTCTAATGGTTTTGTATTGAACTCTTTATTGGGTATACCAGATTGTCTTTTAAAATATCTAAAGCCTGTAGGAAGCCTTTCATGTGTTAGAATAACACTGAATAACATTCCTTTCAAAGGGTAGAGGGATAACCTTTCCCAGATCATTTCTGTCCTCAGACTTGCTGCAAATACATTTGGATTTAATAAATGGATCTTCTAAGTGAACCTGGAATTTGTATTACTACAATTATAGATTATTTTCATAGAGTCCAATTAACTTAATTCCTTAGAGATGAATGTATTTTCATTTTATGGCTTTAAAAGGTACAGCTTGTTAAATGTCAAAAATTTATGAATAGAACAAAATAAATTTAAAATTGAGGTAATTTTACATCCCAAACATTTAGCCATGAGAGAGTTTAAATAGAATTCACAAACTGTGCAGTATTAAACTATTTTAAACTAGTTGCCAACTCTTGAAAACTGGAAGAATGCGCCTTAAAAGGTTTGACTTTTGTCTCCTCTTGAAATACATAAATCAGGCTACCCTGGCAGAACTTGTTGAGCTTGGGACCTGTTTAAATTCAGCATGCTTTTTTAGTTTCAAGTGTATAGCAAAGTGATCCCATACACACTGCAAATCAACTACACTCCAATATTAAATTTAAAATTAAAAAATAATTTCAGCATGCTTTGTGAGCACGCTGTTGCACTCATTTTCATTACAAGTGTCAGCCTGGAAAATATTTGATCATGCGACTTCAGAATAAAAAACATTCTTGACATATTTTTTGCCTCAGATTTTCTTCCCTCAGATTTTTAGAATTGTAAAACTATGCCTTGAGTTACCATTGCTCTTAGATTTATTTATTTTTTAAATTATTTTTGCATTTTGAAATAGAACACTCTGATACACACTTTTATTAGAGTTTGAAGAAGTCTTTTCTCCTGTCATAGCAGAGATTTCATAAACTATCCAGCAGGCTACTTTTACAACTAACAAAGAGTTGGGTTTGTATTTTCTTGGAGAGAGTATCTGGAGAAATCCCAATTCAGACAATATTATATATATATATTTGTGTGTGTATCAGCTTCCCTGATGGTTCAGCAGGTAAAGAATTTCTCCTGCCTGCAGGAGACGCAGGAGACCCAGTTTCGATCACTGGGTCAGGAAGACATCCTGGAGTAGGAAATGGCAACCTGCTCCAGTATTCTTGCCTGGGGAAATTCCATGGACAGAGAAGCCTCGTGGGCTACAATCCAGGGGGGTCACAAAGAGTCAAGACATACCTCAAGCAAGTAAGTAAACTTTACCTATAAATGTTAATGTACATGAATCTCCATTTTATGACATAATTATATTTTCTATTGAATGAAGAAGGAATTTCCAATTTAGCTGAGGTTAAATTTAAACTGCCAGATTTTATTTCCAAATTTGTTCTTCAGTTCTTGAGGTGAAAAGGAGCATCTGATTCGCTACTGAACCATACAAAACACTTGGCACAATGTCTGCCAATTAGGCAGCACTCAATAAAAATGATAGGATCCAAGAATGGCACCATAGACATTGTAGTGATCCATCCGCAATTGTCAGATAAAGGTGAACACGGTCTTTTAATTTTATCTCCATGTCTTTGTCTGTGAGAATCTATAGTCCTGAAATACAAATGTTAGTAAAACCAACATTTAGCTAGAAATAGTACAAATAAGCTGTAAGTAGAACTGTTTTTCAAAAATCAAAAAAAAACTCATGTAAATTATATTTGCAATATTTGAAACCAGTAGAATGGAGAAATGTATAACATCCATACACTAAACAATAGGCCATGAGAAGCATTACAATTAATATAAATATATATGTCAAAATAAAAAAAAAGTATTCTTGTAATGTGATCTAGTAACAATATTGCTGTGTACTGGAAGTTAGAAGATTTGAGTTTGAGTCACTTTTACTAGCTCGATCTTGGGAAAGTTACTTTATGTCCCTGAGCCTCCACTTTCTCATCTGTTAAATGGGGCCAATACTATCTACAAGATTTGCTGTTAACGAAGGGAGTCTCGGTTAATGTTAATAGACACACTCGGCCAAGCACCCACTCTACCTTAGTTGCTGTGATAGGACCTTTACCTTTGTCACTTCATAGCTTCAGAGTAGGAGAGATGCTATTGCCCTATTGTATTCAGAAGAAGACTGAGACTCAGGGGTTTGGAGTTTGCTAGGAGTTACACAGTTAATTAAGTGGCGTAATTTGGGATTCAAGCCTAGGTGAATCTGCCCTCAGTCTGTGCTCTTTCCCTTAGAAAACCTTCCCCTAGAAAACATGCTAAATTTCTCAAGAACTGTGTTTTCCTTAAGGTCTTCCATTTTATGGGGATCCTGGAGCCCAGAGAAGAGCAATGCAGACAAGGGTGAAGGTTTGTAGGAGGAGACGTTGCTGCTGCACCAGACTGGATGGGTGCTCCTATGGAGGAAAGAGGGGACTTGAATCATAGAGGAGCATTGCCAACCACACTACCAGGCCTAGATCTGCATGAAAATGAAATAGGAAAACATCCTTCTTTTTTGATTGAAAGAATGAGGAAAACTAACTAAGCCTGTCTAATCGTCATGATGGAATCCCTACTAATGACTTGGAGTCAGTCATTTAAACTAGAAGGGGGTAGAAGGACCCCAAAGGGATGGAGCATAGAAAGGGTAAAATTTGACAGTTCAAAAAAGAGGTCAGGTGCATAGCACAATTTGCATTTTGTCAAAAGTGGTTCCGTGAACCAAGAAGCCTTCAGAGTCAGGGTCAAAATCTGGGGGGTTGGGAACCAGGGCACCAATGGAATGCTGGCATGAGAGAAGGGGTCCTGGTCACGACTTGGCTGTATATTTCCCAGGACCCCACACCCCATGACCAACCTGGATTTCTGGGAGGGTCTCCTGGCAGACAAGGCAGCAGAGAGGCAGGTAGGTGAGTTTGGTTCAACTACCCACATGGCTCATGGAGAGGACCACACCCACAATAAAGGACTTACATACACCAGCAGATTTGGAGAGGACATGGGAGAGGAGAAGGGTAGAGTGGGGAAGAAACAAGTTTTAGTATCATTCAAGGAGAAAGACATACTCACAGCAGGCTGTCTTTAAAAAGAACAAGAACAGCTAAACAAGAAACTGTGATCATTTTTAAAAACTCAAAAATGTGTTCAAAAGTTGCATGCAGATAGTGCCTGTCTTGGGTAATATGCTGGATTTGTAACTGAGATTGGGTTCCACATCTTTGATGCATCAAAAGGCAAATTACATCTAGTAGATAAGAATTCCACAGCCTTCCAACCTGGTCTATGGGTGTGTACAGGTGAGGAGCTCAGTATGTGCTACTCAAACTTACTATTTTAATATTAAAGTTAATATTAAGAGAACAGTAGGGCAACAGATTTTTACAGACATTTGTTACAGCTTCTTTGAATGCCTTGTAATTAATTTTCTATACAACACTTGCCTGTAAGCATGCTCTGGCACCTTTTTTTCAGTCAAAATGAATGGTACATTACCTCAAACTTCAAAGGCTATAAAGTCATTATAGCTATGAAAAACTAACAATATCAATATATATTGGAGCACAAAATAAATGAGAAGTCAGCGAAATTATCATCACACCTCCACTGCTGGTAGTTACTTACACATCATTGGTGGCTTAGTCACTAAGTCGTGTCTGATTCTTTCAATCCCATGGACTGTAGCCCACCAGGTTCCTCTGTCCATGGGATTTCCCAAGCAAGATTACTGGAGTGGGTTGCCATTTCCTTCTCCACCAGGGATCTCCCTGACCCAAGGATTAAACCCAGGTCTCCTGAATTGCAGGTGGATTTATCAACTGAGCCATCAGGGAAGCCCTATGCATCATTAGAATTCAGGAAAATTTTACTTTATGGATGAAGATGTCAGAAAAGTAGGGCAGTAAAATATCAGAGATATCAAATCAGGAGACACTTGATTTAGAGGCATAGGGTAGAGCACCATGTGTCAATAAGTGACCATTTGTGGTCATATAAAGTCCAATCTGGGCTTCCCTGGTGGCTCAGTGGTAAAGAATCCACCTGCCAATGCAGGAGACCCAGATTCTATCCCTGGGTCTGGAAGATCCCCTGGAGAAGGAAATGGCAACCCACTCTGATATTCTTGCCTGGAGAAATCCACACACCGGCGAGCCTGGCAGGCTACAGTCCAATGGGTCACAAACAGTCACACATGACTTCCATATCTTTTACTTTTTGTTTCTCATTATTGTCTTCCTGCCTTGGCTAGGATCTTCAGAGAAATGCTGAATAAAGTAAAAAAAAAAATCCATAGTGTTACACCAATGTGTATTATATTTGCTATAGAGTTTTACTAAGGAAGTTTTGCCTATTTGTTATTTTTCTAGTTTGTTTTTTTTTCAATTAATTGGAAAAGGGTGTTGCTTTTTATTGAATGCTTTTTTACATTTATTGATATAACCACATTTTTGCCCTTTAGATTACTAATTTGATGGATTATAAAAATTGAATTATAATGTTAAATCAGTCTTGAATTCCTGAGCTCAATTTAACTTCATAGTAATAATTAACATTTTTATATGTTGTAAGACCTAGATTGCTGATAATTTCCTTGGGGTTTTTTTCCCTTTGTGATCATGAATGAGATAGACTGTGTTTCCTTTCTTCTTCTGTCATGTTGGTATCAAAGTTATGCCAGTCCCATAAAATATATTAAAGCTATTCCTTTTTTTCTGTTTGCTGGATGAGTTTGTGTAATATGGAAATTATCTATTGTCAAATGTTTGGCAGAAATCTAACAAAGGGAGATGAAGCTTTTCTGTTGGAAGGGTTTTGATCACAGAATAAATATCTTTGATGTTTACCATGGTTTCTATTTTTTCTTGAGCTACTTTGGTAAACTATATTTTTAGTCAAAATTGTCCATTTACTCTAAGTTGAGTGTTTATGTGTTGGCATAATGTTTTACAATATTATCATAATTTGTCTGTGATATATGTAGTGATGTTCACTTTTTTTCATTCCTACATTGTTTTTGTTCTTCAACCCCATTTTGAAAAGAAGTATCCTAGGGAATTAATAAAGTATTTATATATAGTTATGAACAGTGTGAAATCAAATGGGCCTTAGAAAGCATCACTATGAACAAAGCTAATGGAAGTAATGGAATTCCAGGTGAGCTATTTCAAATCCTAAAAGATGATGGTGTGAAAGTGCAGCACTCAATATGCCAACAAATTTGGAAAACTCAGCAATGGCCACAGGACTGGAAAAGGGCAGTTTTCATTCCAATCCCAAAGAAAGGATATGCCAAAGAATGTTCAAACTACTGCACACTTGCACTCATCTTACATGCTAGCAAAGTAATGCTCAAAATCCTTCAAGTTAGGATTCAACAGTATGTGAATCGAGAACTTTCAGAAGTTCACGCTGGATTTAGAAAAGGCAGAGGAATCAGGGATCAAATTGCCAACATCTGCTGGATCATATAAAAAGCAAGAGAATTCCAGAAAAACATCTGCTTCATTTACTACACAAAAGCCTTTGACTGCATAGATCACAACAAACTGGGAAGTTCTTAAGGTGGTGGGAATATCAGATCACCTTACCTGCCTCCTGAGAAACCTGTATGCAGGTTAAGAAGCAACAGTTAGAACCAGACATGAAACAATGGACCCAAATTGGTAATGGAGTACATCAAGGCTATATATTGATACCTTGCTCATTTAACTTATATGCAGAGTACATCATGAGAAACGCCAGGCTGGATGAAGCACAAGCTGGAATCAAGATTGCCTGGAGAAATATCAATAACCTCAGATATGAAGATGACACCACACTTATGGCAGAAAGTGAAGAGGAATTAAAGAGCCTCTTGATGAAGGTGAAAGAGAAGAATAAAAAAGCTGTCTTAAAACTCAACATTCAAAAAATGAAGATCATGGCATCTGGTCCCATCACTTCATGGCAAATACATGGGGAAACAATGGAAACAGTGACAAACTTTATTTTTTGGGGATCCAAAATCACTATGGACAGTGACTGCAGCCATGAAATTAAAAGATGCTTGCTCCTTGGAAGAAAAGCAATGGCAAACCTGCTGCTGCTACTGCTAAGTCGCTTCAGTCGTGTCTGACTCTGTGCGACCCCATAGACGGTAGCCCACCAGGCTCCCCTGTCCCTGGGATTCTCCAGGCAAGAACACTGGAGTGGGTTGCCATTTCCTTCTCCAATGCATGAAAGTGAAAAGTGAAAGGGAAGTCACTCAGTTGTGTCTGACTCTTAGCGACCCCATGGACTGTAGCCCACCAGACTTCACCATCCATGGGATTTTCCAGGCAAGAGTACTGGAGTGGGGTGCCATTGCCTTCTCCAAATGACAAACCTAGACAGCATATAAAAAAGTAGAAATATTACTTTGCCTCCAAAGGTCTGTATAGTCAAAGCTATGGTTTTTCCAGTAGTCATACATGGATGTGAGACCTGGACAATAAAAAAGACTGAGGGCCAAAGAATTGATGTCTTCAAACTGTGGTGCTGGAGGAGACTTGAGAATCTCTTGGACAGCTAGGAGATCAAACCAGTCAATCCTAAAGGAAATCAATCCTGAATATCCATTGGAAGGACTGGTGCTGAAGCTGAAACTCCAGTACTTTGGCCACCTGATTCGAAGATATGAGTCAGTGGAAAAGACCCTGATGTTGGGAAAGATTGAAGGCAGGAGGAGAAGGGGACAACAGAGGATGAGATAGTTGAATGTCATCACCAACCCAATGGACACGAGTGTGAGCAAACTCTGGAAGATGGTGATGGTGATGGACAGGGAAACCTGGCACACTGCAGTCCATGGATTGCAAAGAGTTGGACATGACTGAGTGACTGAATCACACCAATAAATAGCACTCAATGTCTTTCTTGAAAAGCAGTATACTTTTGAAGAAGTTTACCTCTAGGTAATATATCAAAATGCCCATGCAAAGAACACATATTATGTGGACTTGTTAATAATCTTATTAAATCTTATTTTTTTGTGTGTTATAAATTCATTATACCAATATTTTGTCATTGTGTATGTAGGTCTCATTTTCAGAAAAACCTTAAATAAATAACTCATGTACAAAATTCAAGTAGGATCCATGCTTTCTCCCTGCCAGTTCTAAATTGTTTTCCCTACAAAAACATTTTTACCCTAATGGAAGTTGAGTAGCACAATCCAACATATTAGAGAAGCAGGTAGAATGGCCAATTTTTCTATGACTCTTATTCTAGTTCAGTTAAAAAAAATAACTTTACAACTATTAGGTTTTAGAATGAGCTGTAAAAATGGAAATAAACATTTATTTTCTCTTTTTTCATGAATTTATTCAACTAAACAATAAGTGAATAAATTAATAAAAAGACAGACAAACCAGCTTATCATACTAGGTCCTAAGCTATAATGCTTAAGTACATTGGCTTTTAAGCCAAAAAATAAATACCTCTATATTTTCCACTTCATGAAAAAAGCATGTGAGTCAAGGCACACGTAAAACATTTTCAAAGTGCAAAGAATATTAGGGAGATTTTATAGTACTCCTCTAAGCTTTTATATTAAAGGGGAAATTTTTTTGTTAAAAATGATACTTTAATTTGAGCAACATTTCAGAAATCGTAATAACAGATATTATTAGCTAATTTATATCTTTGTATAATTTATAGATAAAATTTTAAGCCAATTATACCAGCATGTCTGTTGGAAGTTTAGCAGTGAGTACTCCTTTCACCCATTCAGCAGTAGCTCTTTCTAAGATAAGACCTGGTAAGAGTAAAACTTCTTTACTTTCTAAAATGCAGCTAGAACCCAAATTATTAAATACCATAATCTATATGCAACTATTATTAATGAGAACTTTAAGTATTAGGCCACATATGAATTATAGCAACAGAAAAATGTTCGCTAAAAAGGCCATAACATAAATATGATATAAATATACACTTAAGATTTTATAACTCTATGGATGCCCACATCACCAAGATTCAGGAAACTGTCATTTGTTCTTGGAAATCACATTTCATCCTTTCTAGGTGAAGCAGAGCAGAGAATTTTAGTGAGGCTGAGCAGATGAACATGTTTCCTCATTATTAGGACAATATATCCATTCGCACAGGAGATTTTATCTTATTGCCTCATGAGATGCCACTGAGAAAGGTGAGCTGAGAGCAGACAGTGAGCAAATCCCACTGGAGGGATTATGTAGAGACATCCAGGCTGCTTAAGGGCTTAAAACAATTATTCCCTTATTTCAGTGTTCAAGAGTGCTAAAAAAGCATATTTCTGAGAGAAATCTCATAAATTTAATATTTATAGCAAATTATCATTGCACACAGGAAATAGAGCTTCTGTGCAGCACAGGCAAAGAGGGCAGGCAATGCCTCAAAGTTTAGGAAACGTTAATCTTGGCTCAGGGAGGGCACGCAGCAGGCCATCTAATTCATTAGCCAGTTTCTTGGCAGAAGATAACAGACTGTGTCCTATATAGAAGATTACCATGGTGAGGAATACCTTCCCTTGTGAAAGAATTAAGCTAAGATATGCCAACTAAGAGAATAAGACTCCTTCCCCTTCATCAAGACCTTCTTTGAAATAAGGTTACTTTTATCTCTATTCTCATAATGTCTATAGGATTACCCCTGAAATCTGATATGCATGTCTCAAATGTGTCAAACCAGTCAGTCCTAAAGGAAATCAACCCTGAATATTCATTGGAAGGACTCATGCTGAAGCTGAAGCTCCGGTATTTTGGCCACCTGATGAAAAGAGCCAACTCACTGGAAAAGACCCTGACGCTAGGGAAGATTGAGAGCAAAAGGAGAAAGGGGCAGCAGAGGATGAGATGGTTGGATGCCATTCTCGATTGAATGGACATGACTTTGAGTAAACTCTGGTAGATAGTGACGGACAGGGAAACCGGGCGTGCTGCAGTTCATGGGGTCGCAGAGGTGGTTATGACTTAGCAACTGAACAGAAGCTATGGGAGAACTACAAACAGGAATCATGAAAAAGCTTTATTTATATCAGTATTGCTGGTCTTCTCTGCTGACTCAGTAGTTAAGAATCTGCCTGCAGTACAGGAGACGTGGTTTCGATCCCTGGGTTAGAAGATCCCTTGGAGAAGGAAACGGCAATCCCATGGACAGAGGAGTCTGGCGAGCTACAATCCATTGGATCGCAAAGAGTTGGATACTACTTAGCAACTAAACAACAATTGTCTTCTCCACTGAAGACAGAATTAAGTTTATCCCTCCAACAAAAATTACAAGTGCAAGGATTAACACCAATAAATAGTCATAGATATATATCTCAGACCTTCTGGTCATTGATTCAGATTTACTTCTGAGCTTCTCATTTTCTAAGGCAAGATCTAGAAACACAAATGTTTCATTTCTTCTGAAATTCAATCAAAATAAGCTCTTTCTAACAAGATATTATTAACAGTTCCACTAACCACTCTGTAAGCAGAAAAAGCGGGAGAAGTATACTTTCTGAGCAATTATAAAACTAAGCAGAAAACTGAATTCACACTTTTATTCTTTCAACAGATAACTACTGAGCACTTGCAGTTATAAAATGGACAAAAAAATCCTCACTTTCATGGAGTTTATGTTGTATTGGAGAAGAAAGAAAAAAGTAAAATATAAAATTAAAAATATGTAAGAGACTAAAAATATTTAAATGTTTATTTTATATAGTGAATATTTTCATTTAGGTTGCCTAGGTTTTTTTTTCCTTCACACAAATAATGAGAATCAGGTCAGGAAACATGAATAGACAACTTCAAGATAGGTAAACAATTTTGCTGACATCACACAGTATACCGAAAGATATGATTTCAACTCTGTCTTCCAATTCCACGCCTGGGGTTTTTCCATTATAAAGCATTGTCTACACAGCAATAAAAGTAAATTAAGTGTTCACAAAGAGTTGTGTACTGAGAATCATGGAAAGAGAACAGCCAAACGAACTTAAAAATTGAATATATATCTGAATATTTCAGAGTTCTCCACTCATTGTTTCAAAGAAAGCAGGACTCAATGAGAAAAAAATAAAGCAACTGCATAATTTGCAACAGAACACCTGTTATTCTCTTTTTACATTTCTTTTTTTATGGTACTTGCTTTGAGAGGATTTTTTAATCTGTTTCATTGCATGTGCTTCTATTACATAGTTCTATCAATACAAGGGATAAGGAGATAATATTTAGGGTGGAGAAGCAGTGGAAGAAAACTCAAGAACAGCATAAGTACCTAAGAACAGGAATAGCCAGCAGAGACCACCGGAATTTGGGTGAGTCTGCTTGTTCTACAATTGCTAGGACAGCTTCATTAGATAGACTTGGAAATAAACACCGAGGCTGAAATATTTTCATAGCCTATTTAGATGGCCACAGATGGGTAGTGGTTGTTTTGTCTAGGTAGAATAATTATGATTCTTGAAGGGAAAGTAAAATTATCAAGGAAAACAGGAAATCAAATTTTAAATAGTGCTGCTTTTTATTAAGCCATCGTTATTGGCCTGCTTCAAAATGCACAAGACTGTTGTGGAGATGCCAAGGGCACAACAACATGCCAAGTGTACTGAAGTTAATTATGACTGATGTGCTTGCAAAAGGTCAGGAATTAAATGGTAGAATGGACAACACACTCACAGATTTGCTTCTTCTAGGACTGCACAAAGGCAGAGCAACAGGGAGAATCGAGCAATTAATTATCCAGTGAATTTAATCAGTGCTGATGTTCAGTGTTGATCATCCAAGCAACTTCCTATTTCCTGTCCAAATGGTCCACTAACTATATTCTTCTCCTACTTACTTCTTTTTCAGACCTCAGAGGGCTATGTGAAAATAAAACAGGCACATGTAAGATAATTGTGATTGTATTTTACTTCTTTCTTTCCCAGCATAGACTGTATTATTTTACCATTTAAAATAAGGCCAAGAGACCAACCACATCCAGTGCAGGAGGTGGTTAAAATAGCCAGGTGTGTGAAAAACCAGGGGCAAACTTAAGGTATGTCCTAGGGAGTATGAAAATCAAGTCCAAGAGACTGAACTTGAATTCTATTGCCATTTCTATAGAGTGAGCATGGGGTCCACCAGGAAATTAAATATATATACATTTTAGATAGATAGCCATGGGCTTCCCAGGTTGTGCTAGTGGTAAAGAATCTGCTGCCAATGCAGGAGACGCAGGAGACATGGATTCAATCCCTGGGTCAGGAAGATTCCCCTGGAGGAGGGCATGGCAACCCCCTCCAGTATTCTTGCCTGGAGAAGAATACAGAAGAGCCTGGCAGGCTTCAGTCCATGGGGTTGCAGAGTCAGACAGGTCAGAAGCGACAGAGCACACATGTGTACATATAGTAGGGTGCATATGTCAATTACAATCTCCGCATTTATATCTCCCCAGACTTTATTTTTCTGGGCTCCAAAATCACTACTGATGGTGACTGCAGCTATGAAATTAAAAGATGCTTACTCCTTGGAAGGAAAGTTATGACCAACCTAGATAGCATATTCAAAAGCAGAGACATTACTTTGCCAACAAAGGTTCGTCTAGTCAAGGCTATGGTTTTTCCTGTGGTCATGTATGGATGTGAGAGTTGGACTGTGAAGAAGGCTGAGTGCCGAAGAATTGATGCTTTTGAACTGTGGTGTTGGAGAAGACTCTTGAGAGTCCCTTGGACTGCAAGGAGATCCAACCAGTCCATTCTGAAGGAGATCAGCCCTGGGATTTCTTTGGAAGGAATGATGCTAAAGCTGAAACTCCAGTACTTTGGCCACCTCATGAGAAGAGTTGACTCACTGGAAAAGACTCTGATGCTGGGAGGGATTGGGGGCAGGAGGAGAAGGGACGACAGAGGATGAGATGGCTGGATGGCATCACTGACTCGATGGACGTGAGTCTGAGTGAACTCTGGGAGTTGGTGCTGGACAGGGAGGCCTGGCGTGCTGCGATTCATGGGGTCGCAAAGAGTCGGACATGACTGAGCGACTGATCTGATCTGATCTGCCTTCCTTGGCTTCTCTGGTGGTTCAGCCAGTAAAGCATCTGCCTGCAACGTGGGAGACCCAGGTTCAATCCCTGGGTCAGGAAGATCCCCTGGAGAAGGAAATGGAAACCCACTCCAGTACACTTGCCTGGAAAATTCCATGGACGGAGAAGCCTTGTGGGCTATAGTCACTCCCTTCCTTGTTCCCAGGTAACCATAATTTTTCTGCTTTTTTGTTTTTATTTTTACACCTGTAACTCTGTTTTGTTGATAAGTTCATTTCTGCACTTTTATTAGATTTCTCATATAAGCAATATCATGTATTTTTCTTTGACTTACTTCACTCAGTATGACAATCTCTAGGTTCATCCATGCTACTGCAAATGGCATTATTTCATTCCTTTTTATGGCTTAGTAATATTCCATTGTATACATGTACCACCTCTTTGCTATCCATCCTCTATTCATGGACATTTAGGTCGCTAAGGAGAGCTATTCTTAGTTAACCAATTTACCCAAGAGATCTCATACCTCTGATATATTTGTCTAGATTGATCCTTTTACTCCAAACTTCTCCCTTGAGTTTTAGATATGAAAACTCAACAGCTTGCTGAATGTCCTCATCTATATGTCTTGCACCTGTGTTAAAATCCACTTACTTCTACCTGACCTGCTTTTCCTCATGAATTTTCAGTTCCACTTTTGCTATCATAAACAACTCAAAATTCCCAAACTAAAACAACTTGGAATTTATCTTTGAATTCCTTTCATCTCATCTATAATATCTAATCAATTACCAAATCTTTCCAATTTTATTCTCTAAATGTCTTTCAAAGCAAATACATCTTTCATTCTATCCCGTTCTTTCCATTATTATAATATTACCTCTGAAAGAATTCAATTCCTGTTTATGTGTCATAGATGAGGAAATTCAGACTGAGGGATAAAGTAATTTATAAATGAGCAGTAGTAGAGACAGAATTCTAGTTCAGGTTGTAGGACTTCCAAGTCTGAGTTCTCCACCACTATCCTACTAACTTAGATATCTTACTAACTTAAACATAATCTCAAAGCTAATTTCTACCAGACAAAGTTAAACAGGTAAGACAAACTTTATTCAAAGTTATTGCAATAGGGGACAGAGACCAGAATGCAGTCCAAACTCAGTTCCATTGAAACAAAGGGTGAAGATTGTTTAAGAGCAGAGATGCTGATGGTTGGTGGGGGAGCACAGGCCATCTGAATTTGTTAATTGACCTTACCCAAAGGAAAAATAAACTCTCATATCTTCATGACACGGGATAGTTTTATAATTTGGAGCAAGATGCTCACATAATCCTGGCTCCCCTCTCACACAGAAGCTTGAAGATAGACACACTATCTCCCATGATGCTTACATTTCAAATAGATGACTTCTAGGTTCTTAAGAAAGATATTCCTAGTTTATAAAAGTGGCAAGAGGCTTTCGAAAATATTTTCATTCCAGAGAGGCAGAGAAAGAATTTATAAGTTTTTTTTTTTTTTTTTAAAGGCTCTAAGAAAAGAGAAGTCTGCTCCCAGAGTCAAGAAGGTAATTACTAGTGTAGTCAAGATGAGGAAAGTGTTAAGTTCATCTTGGTCAATGGACTGCAGCTTCCATCGTGGAGACCTTGGCTTCTTCTCCATCCTTATTTCTCATCACAGGATACCATGCCCTTCACTTCTACACCACCCTCACTATATCTGAGGAAGTAATTTCCATATAAATGTGTCTTTAAATTCTCCCTCCAGATGGGTGCTGGGAATGTGGTCTGGTGCTAGGAGCCTGAAGCCATGTGTTGTTCTTGTTGTTAATAGTGGCTCAGTCATGTCCGACTCTTCGTCACCCCATGGACAGCAGGACAGGCTTCCCTGTCCTTCACTATCTCCCAGAGCTTGCTCAAATTCATGTCCACTGAGTTGGTGATGTCATTCGACCATCTCATCCTCTGTCACCCCTTTCTCCTCCTGCCCTCTTTCCAGGAATCTCTCCTGGAATCATGTGAGTCTTGTTCATTGCGAAAGGGAGCAAAGGGAATTTGGCATTCACTACCCTCAGCTGAAAGATAAGGTCTTTATGTAAAACTATCATTTTGGGGAAGACAGAAATAAGTAAAAGTATTGATTGGAGAGGAGGAAATTTAGCTTTGTGTGATGTTTTGAATGATTTGAGATTTGATATTGTCAGTGGAATTTGTGGGCTTGGAAGTAGGGAAGTGGCATATTGCAATAATCATGTTAGTCTTCTTCATGATCATGAAATCCAGATAGTCTTTATATCTGGAATGTCTTTATATCTGGATAGTCTGAATCTATGTGAACTTTCTGAATTGAAATACTGTACTATACAGGCATGCCTCATGTTATATTGCACTTTGCAGATACTGTTTTTTTTTTTTTTTAATAAATTGAAGTTTTGTGACAACCCTGTGTCCTGCAAATCTATTGGCGTCATTTTTCTAACAGTGCTCACTGCTTGTCTCTGTCACATTTTGGTGATTCTATTAAATGTGCAGTAGCTTTATGTTTAAAAAGCAATATAATTACCTTAAGTTGAAAACACATAAAGCTACTATACATTTAATAGATTACAGGGTAAACAGAACTTTTATATGCATTGGAGAACAAAAAAAAAAAATTGTGTGACTTGCTTTACTGTGATAATCACTTTATTGTGGCAGTTTGGAACTTGGCCTGTAATATCTATGAGATGTGCTTGTATTTATTTTGCTAGTGGTAAACTTTTGTTTACTAATTAATGACACTGTGATAGAGCAAAGAATGCTTTTAAAGTATATTCTTTCAAGATATTCTAAACCTTTGCATATTTGTAAGGTAATGTTTACATCTAGTGTCCCAGACTCAGTGTCTCTTTCCTTATACAGACTTTCGTGATCTCTCATACGTTAGAATATACAAAGGGGAAAAAGTGGAAGCAGTGACAGATTTTATTTTCTTGAGCTCCAAAATCACTGCAGATGGTAACTGCAGCCATGAAATTAAAAGACACATGCTCCTTGGAAGGAAAGCTATGACAAACCTAGACAGCATATTAAAAAGCAGAGACGTCACTTTGCCAACAGAAGTCCATAGAGTCAAAGCTATGGTTTTTCCAGTAGTCATGTATGGATGGGAGAACTGGACCATGAAGAAGGCTGAGCATTGAAAAATTGATGCTTTTGAAATGTGGTTTTGGAGAAGACTCTTAAGAGTCCCTTGACTTGCAAGGAGATCAAGCCAGTCAATCCTAAAGGAAATCAATCCTGAATATGTATTGGAAGGACTGTTGTGGAAGCTAAAGTTCCAGTACTTTGGCCACCTGATGTGAAGAGCCAACTCACTGGAAAATCCTGATGCTGAGAAAGACTGAAAGCAAAAGGAGAAGGGGAAGCAGAGAATGAGATAGTTAGATATCATTACTGACTCAATGGACATGAATTTGAGCAAACTTTGGGAGACAGCGGAGGACAGAGGAGCCTGGCATGCTGCACCCTAGGGGGTCACAAAGAGTCAGATACAGTTTTGTGCCTGAACAACAAATTCTCGGCTCAAAAATGATCAGGAAACATGTGTGTTTAATTAGTTCATCTAAATAATTTATCAGA
Organism: Bos mutus; assembly: GCF_027580195.1. Taxonomy (NCBI): domain Eukaryota; kingdom Metazoa; phylum Chordata; class Mammalia; order Artiodactyla; family Bovidae; genus Bos; species Bos mutus. The sequence goes on along the minus strand of NC_091618.1, from coordinate 19,622,309 downwards.
ACTGACATGGTGCCAAATACTATATAAGGCACTGCTGCTGCTGCTGCTAAGTCGCTTCAGTCGTGTCCGACTCTGTGCGACCCCATAGATGGCAACCCACTAAGCTCCTCTGTCCCTGGGATTCTCCAGGCAAGAATACTGGAGTAGGCTGCCATTTCCTTCTCCAATGCATGAAAGTGAAAAGTGAAAGTGAAATCGCTCAGTCGTGCCCGACTCTTAGTGACCCCATGGACTGCAGCCTACCAGGCTCCTCCATCCATGGGATTTGCCAGGCAAGAGTACTGGAGTGGGTTGCCGTTGCCTTCTCCATATAAGGCACTGCCAACACAATAATGACTGAAATTAAACATAGTATCTGGTTTTAACTAACTTGAAGTGAGTGGAGAAGGCAGGCATCAAGTGAATAATATTATGAACAAGAACAAATGCTTGGTGAGGTCATACTTAGAGGCATCTGAGTTAGTAAAGGGAGTCTGGGGAAAACTTCACTGTAGGTCCAATCCAGAAACAATGCTATTTTTGCTTCAGATAGTTGGCAGTTAAATTGTCATGTGTCACAGGGATTTCACCCATCAATGAGTCAATAGAAAAAAAAAAAAAGGATTCAGGATATATGTCCTCTAGAAGCACAAATCCTCATGACATCTAATTTTGCAAACTGCCTCTGACTAAAGTCTTTCTGTCCCATTGGTGCTGAACTTCCATGACAATGGAGCTACATCTAATTGTGTTCCTTAGTGCATATCTAGATGACATTATTTGACATAAAGTAAGGCCTCCTTGGTTGCTCAGTGGTAAAGAACCTGCCTGCAATGCAGAAGATGTGAATTCAATCCCTGGGTCAGGAAGATCTCCTGGAGAAAGAAATGGCAATCCACTCCAGTATTCTTGCCTGGGAAATCCCATGGACAGAGGAGCCTGGTGGGCTACAGTCCACGGGGTCGCAAAAAATTCAGACGTGACTTAGTGGATAAACAACAACAACAACAGCAAGGGGTCAATATTTGTACTGAATAAATACATGAGTAAATGTATTTTGTTTTTAAAGGTTTATGTCTTACATTTGACCTTAACTCTTCATAAATCGGGCTTCCCTGGTGGCTCAGAATCTGCCTAAGAATCCCTGGTAAAGAATCCGCCTGCCAACACAGGAGACCCACGTTCGATCCCTGAGTTGGGAAGATCCCCTGGAGGAGGAAATGGTAACCCATTCCAGTATTCACGCCTGGAAAACCCCATGGACAGAAGAGCCTGCCCGGCTCAGTTCATCGGGTTGCAGAGTCAGACATGACTGAGCAAGTAACAAACAAGGGCTTCTTTATGTGGTAGGACTTGTTTTTTGTTTTTTTTTTCCCCCCTCCTCAGAAGTATAAAGAGACCTATTATAGGGGCATTCAGGGACTATGGGCTTCCCTTGTGGCTCAGCTGGTAAAGAATCTGCCTGCAATGCAGGAGACCTGGATTTGATCCCTGGGTTGGGAAGATCCCCTGGAGAAGGGAAAGGTTACCCACTCCAGTATTCTGGCCTGGAGAATTCCATGGACTATAGAGTCCATGGGGTTGCAAAGAGTCAGACACAACTGAGCGACTTTCACTCACTTACTCACTTGGTGACTATGAAGGATTAGACATGAAACTGTTTCACCAAGATCCCGGTCACCACAGACACTGTCTAAAGACCCACCACATGGTTTTAATCCTGTTGGTCTACTTGTTGCTTTTAGACTTTGATCAACACGGTGGTCTTACAGAAAGGGTAAAGAAGCAGACTGACATTTATCCTGGAACACCTTTTGGTGCTTTTCATTCATTCAATTCAAATGAATACCTGTGCATTAAAAAAGGACTAATAACAGTGAGATATTTTGGAAACAGAAAGACTTCTGCAGTCTTAAAAATAGTGGATAATTTCCCAGAAGGATAGGTTTTTGAAACAGTCAATTGTATCTGCATTGCTTCATTAGATAATTCACTCATCTGTAAGAAAATGTTTGGGAAAATGAAAAAGATTTTCAGCAGTGCCTTCATTTGAGAAAATCTGGGAAATTTAAAATCATTGGAAATTGTCCTCCTAAACATCAGATGTCCTTGTTATTCTGTTCCAGTCTTTGTAATTAAAAGATTGTACAAAAAAGCAAACACTTCATTAACTAATAGACTGACAGCTCCCAATTAGTCTCCAGTGAGGATTCCTCCCAACCAAACTTGAGTGTTTATCTCTGTCCATGGCATAAATATCTTTGGTAGTTGCCTGTTGATGATTTAAGAGTTCATCAGTTTTATTTGGAGAAGGCAATGGCACTCCACTCAAGTACTCTTGCCTGGAAAATCCCATGGACGGAGGAGCCTGGTGGGCCGCAGTCCATGGGGTCGCTAAGAGTCGGACACGACTGAGCGACTTCAGTTTCACTTTTCACTTTCATGCATTGGAGAAGGAAATGGCAACCCACTCCAGTATTCTTGCCTGGAGAATCCCAGGGACGGGGGAGCCTGGTGGGCTGCCGTCTATGGGGTCGCACAGAGTGGGACACGACTGAAGCGACTTAGCAGCAGCAGCAGTTTTATTTAAATAAAATGTTCATAAATTAAGGTGAAAAATCTTGCAGACAATGCAGAACTTAAGGAAAGAGAAGAAAATGATGAGGAGAACTCGTTATCACAGGTCAAACTGTTGATAAATGAGAGTCTGTCTGAATTAAGATCAGTTAAAACTGGAAGAAGAGAAGATCAGACACGTCTATCATGTCATCATGATGACATGATAGACATTTCACAAGGCACTGATCTGAGAATCAAAGAAGTAAAGGAACAACTGGCAAAACGTATGAGGCTCTTGAATATATTTACAGAACTGACTTCTTTATTCTTTATGTGCCATGTTAGCACACAGTTTTCAAGGAAAAATTATGATCTTCCAATCCAATCAATACCAAATTCATTATTTGTTCATTTTATTTTTTTTTACATTATTGATTCCATTATTTATCTATTTTTGGCTATGCTGGGTCTCGATGTGTGGGTTTTAGAGGTGGGGGCTACTCTCTAGTTGCAGTGCACAGGCTTCTCAATGCAGTGGCTGCTATTACTGTTAAGCAGGAGTTCTAAGGTTCTCCGCTTCAGCAGTCAGGGCTCCTAAGCTCCAGAGCACAAGCTCGATAGTTGTGGTGCACAGGCTTAGTTGCCTTATGGTATGTGGGATCTTCCGGGACCAGGGATCAAACCCACGTCTCCTGCATTGGCAGGCGGATTCTTTACCACTGAACCACCACGGAAGCCCCATTATTTGATTATTACATAATTCATGCTTATTTTTTATTTTTAAAACATCAATAGAGTGAAATAATTTTGAAATATAAACGTTATTCTTCTTAAAGATACATTTCCAATCAAACTGGTTAATTTTGTCCACTATTTAGTAGCGTTCAATCTTCACTGCCCTGGGTGTTCTTTGGAAGAAATGATGCTGAAGCTGAAACTCCAGTACTTTGGCAACCTCATGCGAAAAGTTGACTCATTGGAAAAGACTCTGATGCTGGGAGGGACTGGGGGCAGGAGGAGAAGGGGATGACAGAGGATGAGATGGCTGGATGGCATCACCCACTCGATGGACGTGAGTCTGGGTGAACTCCGGGAGTTGGTGATGGACAGGGAGGCCTGGCGTGCTGCGATTCATGGGGTCGCAAAGAGTCGGACACAACTGAGCGACTGAACTGAACTGAATCTTCACTGTAGGAAATTTATGTGACCTTTTACAGGTTCCAATTGTCCTCACACGATGAAGATGGCTTTGAAGTCATTAGAGTTCATTCTTTCCTATCAAGTAAAAAGTAAACCCTCCCTCTTACTTTTTTCCCCTCCATTGCCAAACATCCACACCAGTTCCATATAATCTACAAGCTTAAAACTCGTAAGACATCTCACCTTTTCGGATTCATTCTTTATAAATGTTGTTATCTGTAATTATGGAAAAATATGAAAATCAGTAAAAATACTGAGGAAAATATCATCGTCATTAGCAGTGTGTGCATATTGCTCTCCTTCATAAAGACTGACTACAGTCTAAAAGGCCTGAGGGTGACTAGGGTTAGGGTAAAAGCTTCTCTAGATGACAAGTTCTCTGGATCACGAATCTCTTCTCTGGACACTTCTTTTACAGTGATTCAAGTGATGAAAGTGCAGCTCATTATCCAAATGACCTGATTCTGATGAAGTCATCATATTTTATCCATTATTGCAAGGGAGGAAGACTAACAGTTGAACAGAATGTCAGGTCAGATCACTGACCGTTGATAATTACACAAGTAAAGGGCATGCATTTTTAATTGCTATTTTGAAGCATCGTTGATTCATTCAGAAAAAAAGTTAAATAAGAGGTAAAAATCATCAGGTTATACTGAGTGTATGAGTCAGCAATGAGCACATTAGATGGAGCAAATATTTCACTTAGAAAAAAATGTTTCCAATCAGTCTTTGATTTTTATATGATTTTTGTTTTGAATTAACCAGATAAATTATTTGTCTTCATAAATTAAGTGGAAGAGTCAGTTCCTCAAATTGTAATTGAACAGATCAATCTATTTATAGGCATAAGGCATCAAAAGTCATTTACTGAAGTCTTATTATGTTCTTTTTATGTTAAAAATTATAAATTTTTACAAGAGAAGCAACTAAGTATGTTGTTTAACTTATGTTAATACTGAAGTATGTGAGAAAATTATCAATTCTCCTTGTATCTTTCAAAGCAAAAGTATTTTAAAATTCTTATTATTTTATTTAATGCATTTTAATCCCTGAGCAAAGTACTCTAAAATATAAAACGTACAAACCAAAAATAGCACTTTTAGCTATGAATATCCTTGATACAAATTGAAATTCATTACTTATGCACATACATTTAAAATAGATGTGTAACATCATATTTGGGCTTCCCTCACAGCTCAGTTGGTAAACAATCTTCCTGCAATGCAGGAGGCCCAGGTTCAATCCCTGGGTTGGGAAGATCCCCTGGAGAAGGAAATGGCAACCCACTCCGGTATTATTGCCTGGAGAATCCCATGGACAGAGGAGCATGGTGGGCTACAGTCCATGGGGCTGCAAGAGTCAGACACGACTTAGTGACTAAACAATCATAACATCATGTTTAATAAATAATTGAGAATTATGTTTCACAAAGCTTTCACATTTTATTTTTTATTTATTCTAAAACAGTTGGTTTTGCTTTAATGTTAATCATCTAATAATCATTTTGTAGGAATTGCTTATAACATTTCACATACGTAAGTCTGTCTTTAAGGTAGGTTTAATTATGTATAGGCCATTGATTCATATGAGTTCCAACTTGCCACAGATCAATTTAATTCCTCTAATATGCAGGAACATTATTCTTTTGCATTGCTTATAAAGAAATCAATTGACTGCATGATTGGTTTAATGATGTGTATTCCATCTTGTTCCACTAAAAATATATGACAACTAACAGAAAACATGGGCTTCCCAGGTGGTACAGTAGTAAAGAATCCGCCTGTCAATGCAGCAGACGTGGGTTCAATTCTGAGTTGGGAAGATCCCCTGGAGTAGGAAATAGCAACCCACTCCAGCATTCTTGCCTGGGAAATCCCATGGACAGAGGAGCCTGGGCGGACTACAGTCCATGGGGTCACAAAGAGCTGGACACAGCTGAGCACGCATGGGCACACACAGAAAATGTATGTACAATAAAATGATCAGACATAGTTTAAAACTTAGGGCTAAGGAAAATAGACATTATGACAAGTGGTTAGTATCATGGTTAAAAACGGCATAGATATTTAAGTTATAAACTCCTAAATTGCTGTTATAATTAAACTTTTGATTTGTTTCTGGCATTACTGGCAGCTGAAGTGAAATGGAGACATAAGCAATCATAAAAACATTGTTTTTTAAGGAAAAATAAGAAAGGTATTTAGACACAGGTGATTGACAAGTTCTGTAGTAATGGAAAATGCCAAGAGCTTCCAACTACGTTTTGGAGTTGATTATTATTATTATTTTAAATAAATCGAGTGCAGTGATAAGCATAGGAATCAGGAGCATAGTTAGGGATTCATTCTTGGCTCCTTGACTCTCCCAAGTGGCTCAGTGGTCAAGAATTCGCCTGCCAATGCAGAAGATTCAGGATACTCGGGTTTGATCCCTGGGTCAGGAAGATTCCCTGGAGAAGGAAATGGCAACCTACTCCAGTATTCTTGCCTGGGAAATCCCAGGGACAGAAAAGCCTGGTGGGCTAGAATCCATGGGGTCTCAGAGAGTCGGATGTGACTAAGCAGGCACACACACATCTATAAATATCAACATTTGTATAATTTGATTAATTCATTTAACTTTTTCTGAATTCCGTTTTTTAATCTGTAAAGGAAAAGAGTTGAGCAAAGTGGCAGTTATCAACATCTTTAGAGCTACAACATCCCATTCTCAGAGGGCTCCACTTTCTCAGCACAGAATTTCAAAAGGTCTATATTTTAGCTAAGTTTCTCATTAGGGAAAACTTGTTTGAAGAAGTTAGGGGTCACCTCTCCCTCAGGTCAATGCACTCAGAATCAGGAAGAGAACTGATCAGTTTGGCTAGCCTGAGAGGTCCCTCAGGAAATGAAGAGGATCTAGTCACTGGGTGCTGTGTGTCAACTTCCCAGCATGTCTCCTTCCTCACAAAGTTCAACTGCCACCAAGATGAAATGCAATGAGGGCAGGAACTGGGTCTTGCTCCATCCCAGGACTGTGAAGGAGCCAGGAGAGAGTGCTGCCTGATTAACTTTCCAGTCATCCTCTTCTTGCAGTGACAGGTTACCAAAATCAAAGTGTTTTGACAACCACTGGGAAGCAGAGAAGCAGCTAATGTGGGATTTCAGGTCTAATGTCATAGACTATCTTGAAAATTGTGTGGAGTAAAAATAACCTTTGAAAATCCTTTAAGAAGCTTATAAATCATGGCATGTTGGATTTTGCAAAAAAAAAAAAAAAAGCCTTATAAAGTGGTGTTTTTTTAGTGTGTGTATGCTATATAGAAATGTGCAATGTAACAGAAATACAAGCTAACATAAGCTTACCATATTTTTTTTTTTTGCCTTTTCATATTGTTCATGGGGTTCGCAAGCCAAGAATACTGAAATGGTTTGCCATTCCCTTCTCCAGCAAAGACTCTCGAGAGTCCCTTGGACTGCAAGGAGATTAAATCAGTCAATCCTAATGGAAATCAACCCTGAATATTCATTGGAAGGACTGATGCTGAAGCTGAAACTCCAATACTTTGGCTACCTGATGCGAAGAACTGACTCATTGGAAAAGACCCTGATGATGGGCAAGATTGAAGGCAGGAGGAAAAGGGGACAACAGAGGATAAGATGGTTGAATGGCATCACTGACTCGATGGACGTGAGTTTGAGCAAGCTCTGGGAGTTGGTGATGGACAGGGAAGCCTGGCGTGCTGTAGTCCATGGGGTTGCAAAGAGTCAGACATGACTGAGCGACAGAACTGAACTGAACTGAACTACCATATTTTTAAAAAAGAAAGAGAGACAGAGAAATGAGAGAATGAAAAAGGAAAATGAACATGTAGCATTGAATTTGCATGAGTTAAATGTGTACACGATGCAGTTGTTGTTCAGTCACTAAATCATGTCCCACTCTTTGTGACCCCATGGACACTAGCCTGCCAGGCTCCTCTGTCCATGGGACTTTTCAGACAAGAATACTGGAGTGGGTTGCATTTCCTTCTCCAGGGGATCTTCCCAACCCAGGAATTGAACCCACATCTGCTACATTGACAGGCAGATTCTTTACCACTGAGCCACCTGAGAATCCCATATGATGCACTGCTGCTGCTGCTAAGTCGCTTCAGTCGTGTCCGACTCTGTGCGACCCCATAGATGGCAGCCCACCAGAATCCTTGTCCCTGGGATTCTCCAGGCAAGAACACTGGAGTGGGTTGCCATTTCCTTCTCCAATGCATGAAAGTGAAAAGTGAAGGTGAAGTCAGTCAGAGGTTTTCTACTCTTAGCGACCCCATGGACTGCAGCCTACCAGGCTCCTCCGCCCATGGGATTTTCCAGGCAAGAGTACTGGAGTGGGGTGCCATTGCCTTCTCCAATATGATGCACTACTATGTCCTAAAAAGCAGCAGCTGTGTGAGATTGTGAAATGGGAAGGGTGTGAACTGACATCAGGATGAGTGAGACTCCTAGTTCACACACCATGTCCTTAGGATGGGAGACCTACAGGCCACACTGTATTTATTGTCATTACATGGGGCTGGTCCAAAGGACCTGGTTCCTGACTGCTTCATGAATTAGTTAAGGTGAATTCCATTCCTCCCTTTCTCCAACCCTATCCTTGTATCACTACACCAAGAGTATGCCGTTAGGTAGTGATGAGGATCTTTTGAAGTTCAGAACAAGACAAGAACCTGTGAGATCCTTTGAAAACCTTCACAAGCGAACCACCCACCCACCGGACCACCTACCATTCCAACCCCAAAGGTGGCAGGGTCAGACATAGTGGGTTGGGTGATGCTGCATTATCAAACAACTCCAAAATCTCAGGGGGTTAAAATGACAAAGATCTAATTCTTGCTTATCCTACGTGGCCAGTATGATTTAATGGGGGCTGTGTTCTACACTGTGCTCCTTCTGAAACTCAGGCTGATGGAGCAGCCACTATGTGAACTGTTATGTAGCATGGCAGAAAGCAGAAGTGAAACAAAATCATATATGGGCCCTTTAACACGTCCACCTGGATGAGACACATGTCTCTTCTGCACACCTTGCATTGAAGTGAAATGAAGTGAAAGTCGCTCAGTCGTGTCCAACTCTTTGCAACCCCATGAACTATACAGTCCATGGAATTCTCCAGGCCAGAATACTGGAGTGGGTAGCCTTTCCCTTCTCCAGGGGATCTTCCCAACCCAGGGATTGAACTCAGGTTTCCTGCATTGCAGGCAGATTCTTTACCATCTGAGCCACAAGGGAAGCCGAAGTATACTGGAGTGGGTAGCCTAGCCCTTCTCCAGCAGATCTTCCCGACCCAGGAATCAAACTGGGGTCTCCTGCATTGCAGGCAGATTCTTTACCAACTGAGCTACGAGGGAAGCCCCACCTTGCATTGGCTCAAGCAAATCATGAGATCATATCTTGTACAAAGGAGACAAGCAAGGACAACCTGGCTTTATGCTTAGGAACATAATCGGAAATATTTCCTGACTCTCACTAATGACCATTGCAATAAAGAGATGTGCCAACGAGCGAATTCTATTAGGTCTTCAAGTACACCCCAATCTGGCCTTACGTTATTGAATAAGATTCTGGAATTGGGTGGTTGTTTCACTTTGGCCACACTGAATGGATTGCATATTGCAGTGGAGGAACAAACAGTCCTATCACTCTTCCCCTTTATTTAATAAAGAAGGAGGATGAGGAGAGAGGGAAAGAGGGAGAGAGAAATTACTCCTAGTAGCCTCTCAAGTGCAATTTGAAAGCCAGCAGGATACATTTTTTTTTAGTTAAATTAATGCTTGTGATAGACAGAACACTGGGCCTAAAAAGATGGTCATGTTCAAATCCCCACTACCTAGGAATATTGTTACATGGCAAAACAGAATCAAGATTCTAGATGGCATTAAGGTTATTAATCCATGACCTTGATATACGGACATTATCCTGGATTGTCTGGGTGGATCCAGTGTAATCACAAGGTTTCAAAAGTGGAAAAGAGAGGCTGAAAAGGAGGTCAGAAGTTAGAAGAATGAGACGTAAGAACTCAACCCATCACTGCTGACTTTG